>NC_135980.1:5308014-6648197 GCF_053455715.1 Rhinoraja longicauda | reverse complement strand
GAATGATGAGGGGGTATTAGCTCCTGGAATGCAAAGGTCAATCGGTTTGACCATTGACAACAATGGTCATTAGAAGCCAAGAGAGTTTAATTGTGATAAGTACCAACAATGGAACAATGAAATCCCTACTTGCTGCAGCTTAACAGGCCCATGAACGCATAATACACAGATAAATATAGAATAATCAATAGTGCAATAAATTAACAACTGCAATACCTGGTGACCGAACAATATCTTAAGTGTCTGTAGAAAATTATTGTTGCTGACACAAAAAACTGCAGATGCTGGTTTCTGAAAGGGGGGAGGGGAGGGGGAGGGGGAGGGGAAGGGGAGGGGGAGGGGAAGGGGAGGGGGAGGGGGAGGGGAGGGGGAGGGGGAGGGGGAGGGGGAGGGGGAGGGGGAGGGGGAGGGGAAGGGGAAGGGGAGGGGGAGGGGAGGGGAAGGGGAAGGGGAAGGGGAAGGGGAGGGGGAGGGGGAGGGGAAGGGGAGGGGGAGGGGAGGGGAGGGGGATGGGGAGGGGGAAGGGGAAGGGGAGGGGGAGGGGGAGGGGGAGGGGAAGGGGAGGGGGAGGGGGAGGGGGAGGGGGAGGGGGAGGGGGAGGGGAGGGGAAGGGGAGGGGGGGGGGAGGGGGAGGGGATGGGGAGGGGGAGGGGAGGGGGAGGGGATGGGGAGGGGGAGGGGGAGGGGGAGGGGAAGGGGAAGGGGAGGGGGAGGGGAGGGGAAGGGGAGGGGGAGGGGATGGGGAGGGGGAGGGGGAGGGGAGGGGAGGGGGATGGGGAGGGGGAAGGGGAAGGGGAGGGGGAGGGGGGAGGGGGAGGGGGAGGGGGAGGGAGAGGGGAAGGGGAGGGGGAGGGAATCGCTATCCATTCCTCTGATTTCACATTTCATTTGACTTCCCTCCTTATCTTACATCCTTCTGCCTCCTTTTTATCTCTACTCTTTGTCCACCCATCTGCCGATCAAAAGCCCCTCTCACCTGTATCCACCTATTACTTGCCAGGCTTTGTCCTGCCCCCTCCTCTGTTCTCCAGCTTTCTCCCCCCTCCTGCAATCGGTCCGAAGAAGGGTCCCGACCCAAACCATCACCGACAGTATCCATGCCCTCGAGAAATGCAGCCCGACCCATTGAGTGACTCCAACACTTTGTGTGCTTTGCTAATCACAGTTGCTGAGGTTAGTGATGGGTAAGCGTTCAAGCACCTGACGGTTGCTGGGGAAAAGCCTTTCATGAACTTGGATATTTTAGTTGGACAACTGAGCGGCACGGTGGCGCAGCGGTAGAGTTGCTGCCTCACAGCGTTTGCAGCGATGGAGACCCGGGTTCGATCCCGACTGCGGGCGCTGGCTGTCTGCACAGTGTTTGTACGTTCTCCCCGTGACCTGCCTGGGTTTTCTCCGAGATCTTCGGTTTCCTCCCACACTCCAAAGACGTACAGGTTTGTAGGTTTATTGGCTTGGTAAATGTAAACATTGCCCCTAGTGTGTGTAGAATAGTGTAATATGCGGGGATCGCTGGTCGGCGCGGACTCGGTGGGCCGAAGGGCCTGTTTCCAGGCTGTATCTTTAAAATAAAATAAACTAAACTGGGAGAATGGGTTGTGATGGCTTTTTGTTTAACTCAGCATTGTACTTCATTAGGTTGAGTTTCATGAACATGTTGCCACTGACACCTTGGCACCTCATAGTATCTGTTGTATGTTCAGCTCCAAAATGCAATTATCAGGTTATACAGCCATAAGCTCATTAGTGGCTTTTTGAAACTCTGTTTCGTGCGGTTTGGGTTATCATTAGCAGGCATATATTGCTGAGGAGACATCCTGCCCTGAACGTCAATTATCCTTTCCCTCCACAGATGCTGACTGACCCACATGTGTAGGAACAGACTGCAGATGCTGGTTTACACCAAAGATAGACATAAGCTGGAGTAACCCAGCGGGTCAGGCAGCATCTCTGGAGAAAAGGAATAGGTGACGTTTCGGGTCGAGACCCCCAATCTGAGTCTGAAGAAGGGCCTCGACCTGAAGCGTCGCCTATCTATTTGCTCCAGAGATGCTGCCTGACCCGCTGAGTTACTCCAGCATTTTGTATCTATACTAGACCAAGTGGACCCGTTGGGCCCAAACCTCTCCTGCATTGGTGCGGCACCCTGTCCTCCCCCCCCTCCCCTGTCTCCTCAACCCCCCCTCCCCTCTCCTCTCCCTTCTCCCCCACTCCCCCCTTCCCTCCCTCCTCGCTCCTCCCCTCCCCCTCCCCTCCTTTTAAACTTTAAAATGTGAATAACTTAAAAAATATAACACCGATTTCAATGAAACTACTTGCATTATCACTAAAGTGACAATGGTGAGTAAGGTGGGCCTAAAATTGTCGCGCTATTGTGTATCGTTTTGGCTGAAGTTCAGTCACAAACAAGATCACAAACGAGAGTTTTAGTATATAGATATTCGGTCTGACCCACATAGTCACTCCAGCACTTTGAATTGTGCTCCTGATTCCAGCATCCGCAGTTCCTTATGTCCCCATCTCTTGCACCCCCCCCTCACTGCATCTGAGAAAGTGGTGGTGACCCATCATCCTCTACTGCTGCAGACCTTAGCATCATAGAGTTTTACAGTATGGAAATAGGCCCTTGCCAACCGATCTGCCCCATCTACCCTAGTCCCATCTGCCTGCGTTGGACCCATACCCTTCAAACCCTCTCCTACCAATGTACGTGTCAAAATGTTTCTTTAGACATTGTGATAGTACTTGCTTGAACTAACTCCTCTGGCAGCTCGCTCCATATACCTACCACCCTTTGTGTAAAAACGTTGCCCCTCAGGTTCTTATTAAATATTAAGCTCCTAACCTTAAACATCTGCCCTCCGGTTCTTGATTCCCCTACTCTGGGTAAATCACTGTGCATTTGCCCCATCTATTCCTCTCATGATCATATACAACTCTGTAAGATCAACTCTCATCTTCCTGCTCTCCAAGGAATAAGCTCCTAGCCTGCTCACAGATGGTTTTGAGTTCTGGATTGTTAGAACTGTAATATTCAGCCACAAGGGCGGCCAAAGATTTTATGGAGAGAAGGCAGGAGAATGGGATTAAGAGGGAAATATATCAGACTCGGTAAGCTGAATGGCCTAATTCTGCTCCTATGTCTGCTGGTCTTATTAAGGATATTCCATCACATGCCTGACTTGTGCCTTGTAGATGGTGAGAATGCTTGCCGGGCAGTAAGTCACTTTGGAGATCCAGCGCAGAAACAGGCCCTTCGGCCCACCGAGTCTGTGTTGTCCAGCGACCATCCCGTTCACGAGCACCATCTACTCACTGCGGACAATTTCCAATTTTATCAAAGCCAATCCTGCACACCTAAACCGGAGCACCCGGTGAAAAAGCACGCGGTCACGGGGGGAGCATGCAAACTCCACACAGACAGCACCCAAAGTCGGAATTGAAGCCGGGTCTCTGGAGCTGTGAGGCAGCAACGTTACCACTGTGACACGATTACGATGTTTAATATTCTGGCAGTGGCTCTCTCACTCAGTGCTCAGCATTGTTTCCTTGGTTCCTCAGAGGCGTTTTTTTCTTTGGGCACGAGTTCATCATCTCAGCTCTCAGTACCTCCTGAACAGACTGACTTTCATCCAAAGCTTCCTTCCAGTATGAGCTAACAACAGAGATGAATCCACCCATCCCTCCTTGCTGATGCTGCCAGACAACTGGTAAAGCACAGCAACCCTCACGGGAAGTCCCTGGAATAGATTCACTGGATCCGCTATTCAGTTCCCGTGTTCCTTCCTGCAGAAAGTGGTTTCTTCAACTTTCATTGTATTTTATCTGTGACCCAAAAGTCCCGAATCCCAGGTGACGATAGGGAAACGGTGGAGGTTTTCTTGAGTTTAGTAATAAAAGTCCTAGAGTTAGGGCAATGAATGGAATTTTCCACCGATCATGAACGCAATGACGTTTCCAAACAAGGAGTCTTCATGCCACACGGTGAAAAGTAATACATGTTACTTGTCTTTGAAACGCAGGGTTTATCAAGTCCTGTTCCATGAAACGTGGGACTCAAGAAACTGGCAGGTGCTGGAATATTAGGCAATTAACAAAGTGCTGGAGGAACTCAGCAGGACAGGCAGCATCTCCGGAGGGAAATGGTCAGATGACATTCCGGGTCGAGACTCTTCTTCAGAGTCCGAAGAAGGTTTTCGACCCAAAACACCACCTGTCCATGTCCTCCGCAGATGCTGCCTGACCCGTTGAGATACACCAGCATTTTGTGTTTTAGTGAAGGAACTCAGCCGGGTCGGGCAGCATCTGCGGTAGAGTTGCTGCCTTACAGCGGCAGACACCCGGGTTCAATCCTGACCATGGGTGCTGTCCGTGCTGAGTTTGTACGTTCTCCCCATGACCTGCGTAGTTTTTCTCCGGGATCTCCGCTTTCTTCCTACACTCCACAGGTTTATAGGTTAATTGGCTCGGTATAATTATAAACTGTTCCTAGTGTGTGTAGGATAGTGTTGGTGTGCGGGGATCGCTGGTCAGCGTGGACTCGGTGGGTCGAAGGGCCTGTTTCCGTGCTGTATCTCTAAAACTAAAACTAAAACCAGACTGGAGAAGGGTCCAATTCTGAAACGTTGTGTGTCCATTTCCCTCTGCAGATGTTGCTTGACCCCTGTGATCCTCCACCACTTTATTTCATGTCCATGTTTCATTTTGTGCCATTCACAAGAATTAGTCAGTTGCATCTGTTGGATTAGGTTTGGATTATTGTCACATGCACCGAGGTACAGTGAAAAGGTTTGATTTGCATGCCATCCAATCAGACCTGATAATACTATATATAAATACAATCAAATGAAACTGGAGTACAATAGGTCGGGCAAAGGGGAAGATACATTCTATTTGAAATTCACACCGATTTAATTCTGTTTGTGCCCACTGATATTTCTGATGGATGAGTTACTCCAGCACTTTGAGGCTATCTTTGGGTTAAACCAGCATCTGCAGTTCCATTAGTCTATTCATCTTAACCACGAGTCTTTGAGAAGAGATTATTGGACTGGGCAATTACCACAGACAGTGAGAAGGCGGCAAAAATATTTGTGCAAGAGTACCACTTAAAGCAAGCATTTGCAATATATTTATTACTTTCTACTTTTTCGGCCGGCAAGTACATACAATGACTACTGTAAAATATATACGCATTGGGGCTACTATTTGCTTGCTTTCGTACAGTTTATGCAATTTGGACATTAAAGCCCCATGTTGGAGTTAAGAGCTATGTTATTCAACTGCCTTTAGAAGGCAGGAAGCTCCTATGAGATCACTTGTTGAAGCCAGGAGCTGAACCGAACTGAACAGAGTTCTCCATTCATTCCCAGAACGCACGTTAAGTTTAACGTGATGTATTGGCAAGCAGAAGCACGCTCTCTGAGATATAGGGTACTAAAGTTCATCTGTAAGAGTGGTCCAAAGCAAAGATAATAGAGCAGAGCAAGATAGACCACTCGACCCTAAAAACCGTACTATGTCATGGCGCCATTTTAGTAGGCAGAAACTTGCAGAGACATTTTTAAAGAAAAATAACAAAAATCTGTGAATTGATAGATGAGATATATTCTGCATTTTAATGGTATCATCACACATACTGTTCCTCCCTTAAACACTGATTACACTGCGAGAGGCATAGCGAACGGCGGGTTTTGCCACGGTGGGCGGCACGGTGGCGCAGCGGTAGAGTTGCTGCCTTACAGCGAATGCAGCACAGGAGACTCAGGTTCGATCCTGACTACGGGCGCCGTCTGTACGGAGTTTGTACGTTCTCCCCGTGACCTGCGTGGGTTTTCTCCGAGAACTTCGGTTTCCTCCCACACTCCAAAGATGTACAGGTAAATAAGTTAATTGGCAGGGCAAATGTAAAAATTGTCCCTAGTGGGTGTAGGATAGTGTTAGTGTGCGGGGATCGCTGGGCGGCATGGACCCGGTGGGCCGAAGGGCCTGTTTCTGCGCTGTATCTCTAAATCTAAATCTAAAATTTAAAAATGGCTCCTTTGCGTACTACACTTCAGTATAGGCGATTTCAATGGAGTGGTCCATCTTGCTCCTCTGGTATCTTTGGTCCAAAGCACACATCACTTCAACCACGCGTCCCGGAGATACGGAGGCATAAGCAACTGCAGATGCTGGAATCTGGTGCTGCAAAACTCAGCGGGTCAGGCAGCATCTGTGGAGGGAGTGGAAGCACGGAGGTGGAGCGGTGGCCGCGGGAGGCGAAGGGGACGGTGCATTCGTGGGGCGAGGTGTTGGCTGAGTGGGCCGCTGGAGGCTCTACAGGAGCCGGGGGATTCCGTAGAACAGGCGCCACAAGAGGGCCCCGCAGAGCTTCGATGAGTGGGTGGATCCGCCGCGGCCTACAGGTACCGACATCATCACTAGGCCGGATCAATCCCGGCAGAGCCATCGGCCTTTACAGAGGCTTTAAGGCCAAGATAAGACTTTTTAAGAGCTTGCAACTTGGAAGGTACAAGATGGCGCCGGATATGGGGCGACTTTTGTGGACTATTTTTGCACCACAATCGTGGTACGCTGGTACGTAAGTATGATGTCTCATGTGTTGTATGCCTTTACTGGACAGCATGCAAAACAAAGAATTTCACTGTATCTAGGTACATGGCACAATGAAGTACCATTGAATAATTGAAGTCGCCACATGAAAGCCAAACGCAAGTACAATGAGAACCCAGGGAACATTTTCTGCAAGCTCCATAGATTTTTTTCCCCATCAGAAGAGCAATGTGCATCACAAACATAAAACGTCACCCATTCCTTCTCTCCAGAGATGCTGAGTTACTCCAGCTTTTTGTGTCTACCTTCTTGTTGAAACCAGCATCTGCAGTTCCTGCCTTCACATAGAGTGAAGGGGCCTAGTGTAAGAGGTCCACTGGAGAAGGAGGAAGGAGTCATCAAAAGAGATGTCCGAGAGAGATAGAAGTACAAATGTACAACAGTGTACAAAATCGTGAGAGGAATAGATCGGGGAAAAAGCACAGAGTCTTTTACCCAGAGTAGTGGAATCGTGAACCAGAGGACATAGGTTGAATGTGAGGTGGGAAAGATTTAATAGGAACCTGAGGGGTCATTTTTTTTACACAAAGGGTGGTGTGTGCATGCAATGTGCTGCCGGAGGAGGTAGGTGAGGCAGGAAACTATCATAGCATTTGAGAGATATTTGGACAGGTACATGGAAAGGATAGGCTGAGATGGTTATGGGCCAAGCGCAGGCAGGTGGGACTAGTGTGGATGGGGCATGTTGGTCGGTGTGGGCAAGTTGGGCCTGTTTCCACACCGTATGATTCTATGACTCTATGCATGGAAAGTAATGTTATCTTGGGCCACACCAATCTAGTTCTGGCCACTACTAAATTGTAATTTTCCATGTCAAGACAAGCCATTTTTTTGGTTTCAAACCCTTTTCCATCACGTTATATTTTCACGCTCCCTCTCAACAACAATGGGATCAGCTGCAGCTCAGATTTTAACACTTCTCACTGAGTCAGAATAATGTGGCTCCAAATCGCACCCCAGAGACTCAAAGATAACATCCCAGGTGACACGACAGTGCAGCACCAAGAGAGTTCTGTGCCAGAGCTCTGCATGGTGAAGGTGACATTTGAACCAACGCCCGCCCCTCTGTTATTCTCAAGGGGATGTCATGGATTAATTGGCAGTGTTAAGATGAAGGTGAAGCTGACGATGAAGATACCGGGACCTTGAGCAAAAACAAATTGCTGGAGGAACTCGGCGGGTCAGGTAGCATCTGTGGAGGGAAATGGAAAGACGATATTTTCGGGTCAGGACCCTTCTTCAAGAGTGATCGGCAGAAGAAGGGCAAAGGAGGCACAAAGTGCCCGTGGTTCCCCCCATTCAACCAATATCACAGAAAATAGCAGAATCTCTGGTCGGTGGAATCTGACAGTGCGCAAATTGGCCGCCATGATTCCCACATCATTTCATAGCCTGTAACCTCCTTTGGGATGTGCTGAAAAGGACATGGAAGACACTGTAGACATGTACGCTGGAGTTATAATTCATGTATTTTTGGATTTGCTTTTGTAAGGTTAAACCTCCACACTAAATGAAATGAAGTATCAATAAAGTATCTCCCTCCACTGGCAGAGGCAGGTGCCACAGTGGCATTTAAAAGGTTTCTGGACATGCACATGGATATGTAGGGAATGGGAGGATGTGGATTGTGTGCAGGCAGATAAGAGTTGGTCTTGACATCATTGTGGATTGAAGGGGATGCTCCTGTTCTATACTGTTCTATGTGGGCCCACCGAGTCCGTGCCGACCAGCGATCACCCCGTACACTTGGAGGTATTTATTCACAAAATGCTGGAGAAACTCAGCAGGTCAGGCAGCATCTCAGGAGAGAAGGAATGGGCGACGTTTCGGGTCGAGACCCTTCTTCAGACTGAAGAAGGGGCTCGACCCGAAACATCGCCCATTCCTTCTCTCCTGAGATGCTGCCTGACCTGCTGAGTTACTCCAGCATTTTGTGAATAAATACCTTCGATTTGTACCAGCATCTGCAGTTATTTTCTTATACACCCCGTACACTTGCACTATCTGACGCACTAAGGCCAATTTACAATTTACCAAAGCCAATTAACCAACAAACCTGTACGTCTTCGGAGGGTGGGAGGAAACCGGAGCACCCGGAGAAAACCCACGTGGTCACAGGGAGAACGTACAAACTCCATACAGATTGTACCCATAGTCAAGATCGAGCCCGCTTCTCTAGCGATTTATGGCAGCAACTCTACCGCTGCGCCAATGTGCCGCCCTTGCCTAAAGTTCAAATGCACTTGCTTGCAATCGGACGGGAAGTAGAGGAGATGTGTTGGTGGTTCAATGCAAACTGAATGTAAGTGGCAGATTATCAAGTCCATTACACATTCTGGGGGCTTACTGTGTGCAAATTGGTAGCTTTGCCATTTCATTAAAACAATGCTGAATCTTTGAATGTACTTCATGGGCTCTGGGGCTTTGAAAAGTGCTATAGAAGTGCAATCGCCTTCCAGGTTTATGCGCTAGTCCAGCACAAGTAGACCCAAGCCAAAAATGCATTGAATCATGTGAGAAGTGTCTGTCTCAGTATAACTTGGGTAAAGCATGAAGAAGTTACAAGGTCAGATGGTTATAGAGCCATGAGAAACTGCAGGTGCTGGAATCTTGAGCAAACAAAATGGCAAGAAGAAATCAGGTCAGGCAGCATCCACAATGGACAGACAAAAGTTTGAATTACAATAGACAATATACAATAGACAATAGGTGCAGGAGTAGGCCATTCGGCCCTTCGAGCCAGCACCGCCATTCAATGTGATCATGGCTGATCATTCTCAATCAGTACCCAGTTCCTGCTTTCTCCCCATACCTCCTGACTCCGCTATCCTTAAGAGCTCTATCTAGCTCTCTCTTGAATGTATGCAGAGAATTGGCCTCCACTGCCCTCTGAGGCAGAGAATTCCACAGATTCACAACTCTCTGACTGAAAAAGTTTTTCCTCATCTCTGTTTTAAATGGCCTACCCCTTATTCTTAAACTGTGGCCCCTGGTTCTGGACTCCCCCAACATTGGGAACATGTTTCCTGCCTCTAACATGTCCAACCCCTTAATAATCTTATACGTTTCGATAAGATCCCCTCTCATCCTTCTACATTCCAGTGTATACAAACCTAGTCGCTCCAGTCTTTCAACATATGACAGTCCCGCCATTCCGGGAATTAACCTAGTAAACCTACGCTGCACGCCCTCAATAGCAAGAATATCCTTCCTCAAATTTGGAGACCAAAACTGCACACAGTACTCCAGGTGCGGTCTCACTAGGGCCCTGTACAACTGCAGAAGGACCTCTTTGCTCCTATACTCAACTCCTCTTGTTATGAAGACCAACATTCCGTTCCATTCAGACTCTGAAGATTTCCCTGGTCAGTCTGAATTTTGACCCCGACACTAAACATCACCTGTCTAATCCCTCCCTGGATGTTGCCTCACTTGCTTAGTTCCTCCTGCAGTCTTTCTTTTGCTGTAGACGAGCCGACTTTTGCTGATGCCACTGACGCCGAATTAGACATGTTGACCTTTGGCAAACCATCAATACTCAACTTTCAGAATGACGTTACCTTTCATTACAGCCGGGCTGCGGGCCATAAAAATAACTCAGGAATAAATGTCTCTGAAAGTTCACTGTCCATGGACACGCTAGAGGCAGGAAACATGTTCCCGATTTTGGGGGAGTCCGGAATCAGGGGCCACAGTTTAAGAATAAGGGATAGGCCATTTAGAACAGAGATGAGTTAGATGTGGCCCTTGTGGCTAAAGGGATCAGGGGGTATGGAGAGAAGGCAGGT
Source organism: Rhinoraja longicauda (assembly GCF_053455715.1). NCBI lineage: Eukaryota > Metazoa > Chordata > Chondrichthyes > Rajiformes > Arhynchobatidae > Rhinoraja > Rhinoraja longicauda. The sequence goes on along the minus strand of NC_135980.1, from coordinate 6,637,794 downwards.
ACAGGTTACTGAGCTGGATGATCAGCCATGATCATATTGAATGGCCTACTCCTGCACCTATTTTCTATGTTTCTATGTTTCTATGAGGAAGAACTTTTTCACCCAGAGAGTTGTGGATCTGTGGAATTCTCTGCCTCAGAAGGCAGTGGAGGCCAATTCTCTGGATGCTTTCAAGAGAGAGTTAGATAGAGCTCTTAAAGATAGTGGAGTTAATGGATATTGGGAGAAGGTGGGATGATTGTGGATGATCAGCCATGACCACAGTGGATGGTGGTGCTGGCTCGAAGGGCCGAATGGCCTACTCCTCCACCTATTGTCTATTGTCTATGAAAGCCCCTGAATTGGAATGGAATGAAATCCTTTATTGTCACATGCGACAGGCGCAGTGAAATTCTTTGCGTGCATACCCAAGGTATGCAAATAAACGCCACAAAATAAACGGCGGCGCTGACAAAGTTACAAAGTACCCTCCCTGGGTCCTCCTTTGTTCATTGTTCGTCCCCCTCCCTCACAGCGGTTCCCCCACACCTGGTCTTCCATTGTTTGATGCTGAATTCATCTGGCAACCAGCTTCTTTCAGGGCTTGAATAACACTGAGCACTGTTGTACAATTGGATGTGATATAATAGGATGTCAGAGCAGATGGCCACAAATTTAGTGTGTAGGGAGGAACTGCAGATACTTGTTTACACAGAAGATGGACACAAAATGGTGGAGTAACTCAGCGGGTCAGGCAACATCTCTGTAGAAAAGGAATAGGCGACGTTTCGGGTCGAGACCCTTTTTCAGACTGAGAGAGGGATGTTTTGGGTCGAGCCCCTTCTTCTGGGGAGAGGAAAACTAGAGATTATGAAGAGGTACAAAGAACAAATGAATGAAAGGTATGCAAAAGGACAAATCAAAGCCAGCAACGATGATCAAGGAAAGGTGGAGCCCACAATGCTCCATTGTTGGCTGTGGAGAAGATGTTAACGAGTGAATCTCACGAGTGAAACAGTGAAACTAAGGAGTGAAACTAGATGGATGATTTGGGTGGGGGAGGGACCGAGAGAGAGGGGATGCAAGAGTTATTTGAAGTTATAGAAATCAATACTCCTACCGCTGAGTTGTAGGCTGCCCAAGTGTAATATCAAGTGCCGTTCCTCCATTTTGCATTGGGCCTCACTCTGACCCTGGAGGAGGCCCAGGACAGAAAGGTCAGTGTGGGAATGGGAAGGGGAATTTAAGTCTTTGGCAACTGGGAGATTGCGTAGGTCAAGGTGGACTGAGCGAAGGTGTTCAGCGAAACGACCGCCCAGTCTGGGCTTGGTCTCGCTGATTTATCGGAGTCCGCACCTAGAACTGCAGATACAGGAGATGAGGTGGGACAAACATAGCCAGGGAACAGCATGCAGGCAGGTTTACAGAGGAATTTCAAAGTCAAGCACATAGAAATCTAAAGTGATGGTTAGCAGTGATGGGGTGAGGGAAAGCGTGAGAGACCAGATTTGAGGAACTCTGAGACCCTGGAGGATCGCTGGGCTTGAAAAGATCGTCAAAGAGAGAGGGAGGGAGGGAGAGACACTGGGGAATTTACGCTTGACGATGAGAATAGTGTGAAGAAGGGTCCCGACCTGATGTGTCATCTATCCATCTTCTCCAGGGATGCTGCCTGACCCATTGAGTTACTCCAGCACTTTGTGTCCTTTAATGAGAATTTTAAACTGAGGCACGTGTGATTTGTGAACCAACCATAGGAACGACGGAGGCGTCTGAAGAAGGGCCTCGACCCGAAACGTCGCCCATTCCTTTTCTCCAGAGATGCTGCCTGACCCGTTGAGTCGCTCCAGCTCTTTGTGTCTATCTCAGGAATGATGGAAATGGACATGACTTACACCACAACGACTACTTATACTGCTTATCATTTCAAAAACGATGCCCGGGAGTGCGTGGCGCAGCAGAAGACAACAAACAGAAAGGTAAATCAGCAAAATCATATCGTCATTTTATATTTAGAGGATGAATATATTTTGTAAGCTCAGCAACAAAATCAGTTGACTTCACGTCACAAATTATCTGTCAGAAGCTCAGTCCTTTTAATATGAAGTGAAGTGGGATTCCGGGGAATTTAGCTCCACATCAACACAATTCGTCTGGGATTCTTTTAGTATTAAGATCTCGGTTACTACAATGGCTCAGGGTTTTGAATGTCAGTGTGAATGCATCAGCCTCGCAGTTATCCTGCTGGTCTCTTTCTCTGTTGAATACACAGAGTTTTACATTGTTTAAAATAAGATAGGTGGAACGTAAGAACCGGAGCCTCGCGCAAATGGCACAGTGGTGCAACTGGTAGAGTTGCTGCCTCACAGCGCCGGAGACCCCGGTTCGATCCTGACCCCAGGTGCTGTCTGAGTGGAGTTTGAACGTTCGCCCTTTGACCGCGTGCACTTCCTCCAGTTTCCTCCCACATGCCAAAGATGTGCGGGTTTGTAGGTTAATTGGCCTCCGTAAATTGGATGAGAAAGTGGAATCACATAGAACTAGTGTGAACGGTTCTGAAGAAGGGTCTCGACCTGAAACGTCACCCGTTCCTTCTCTCTGGAGATGCTGCCTGCCCCGCTGAGTTACTCCAGCAATTTGTGTCCACCTTTAGTGTGAACGGTTGATTGATGGCATGTTCTTGGTGGGCCGAAGAGTCTGTTTCAAAGCTACATCTCCAAACTAAAGTAAACAAGCACTCCCTGATATCCAAGCTGTGGCTTTTGGAGTTCAGGGTATAATTACGAACAGCAAATGTTTATGAACGAAGAGAGGTTTTGCCATCAGCACACTTCATGACACTTTCAACATAACTCAGTACTAAGTAACCACATTCCTCTCACCTCCATCCCTCAACCTAATCACCCCCAGCTTGGCTCCAAGCCCAGTCTCACCAATTTGAAAGGTCAGAAAGCCTTTGAAAACAGATTGAACCCGAGTCACTGGAGCTAAGAATGAGTGATAGCTGGTTTTAGTGAACCAGCTCGGTACATTTAGCAACACAAAGTGGCTGCTGCTGCTGATTGCTCTGGGAAAAGGCAAACTGAGGGTTTGAGGACAGGAAAGGGTTAATAGCTGGGCCCGGCTGATAAGGTGGCCGAATGGATTTTAAAGAGAAGTGCTTTTGAAGGAAACAATGTTCATTATGTGCGTTATGTTGATAGCCTACTTTAAAATTAATTTTACACTCTGATAGCTTGTGTAAATTTAGGCTGCACAAAGAGATTTTAAATCCCAAAGGTGGAATAAGCAAACAATAAGTGGTGTAAATTTGGCTACGGATTTGGCACTGCTGCAATAAAGAAATACTTTGCAATGTACAGAATGTTCCAAGGCTAACCTTGTACTGTCTGAGTTTACACAATACTGCAGCAAACAAATTGATAAAACTGCTCGCTACTTTGATCAGTTGCCACATGGCTTTCTCTCATCAACCTTGTTTTCACTCCTTAAAGGTTACGGTGATGTGAATGTGATGTGAATGTGATGTGAATGTGATGTGAATGTGGCACTCACTGTGGCTCAATGCTAAAGATTCACTTTTCTGAAGTGTTGATCCAAGTGTTCAACTTTTCCTTATAAGACTCAAGAGTCCTTTATTGTCCATGTGCCACAGGAATGAACAATGACATTCTTTCTTCCTGCAGCTTGATAGGCAGTTAGTTATAAGGCCTCTGATCTGTCCTGTACCTTTTCATACCTCTAGTTTCCCTCTCCCATGACTCTTAGTCTGAAGAAGGGTCTCCACCCAAAAACGTCACCTGTTCCTTTTCTCCAGAGACGATGCGTGACCCGCTGAGTTACTCCAGCATTTTGTGTCTACCTTCAATGTAATTCTTACTTTCTGCAGCTTTGCAGGCAGCAACAGAACAAATAAGTATATACCCCCACTTGACCCTCCCCTGCCCCATCTCCTAGCCGTGCCTCCACCCCTATTCCCCCCTCCCCCTCTCCTGACCACCACCCACCCCACTCTCCCCTCCTCCCCACCCCCACTCTCTCCTGGCCCCCACTGTCCGCCTTCCCCCCCCCCACCCCAACTGCCCCCCCCACGCTCCCACGCTTCCCGACCCCACCCCCACTCCCCCCATCCCCCCAGGTAGGTAGTAGATGGTTGGGTGGGTGGTGGTTGAAGAATGGGATGCCATCCCACAACAGTGTGTGACCAGGCTGGTGACCAGCATGAGGAGGAGGTGCCAGGCTGTTGTGGCTGTGTATGGTTCTTCCACACGCTACTGAGGCTCCTGTTCATTAAATGAATAAATTGTTAAATTGCCAATATGTCTTGTTTCTTCAGACTTCAATCATCCAATCCACCAAACAACACCGAACAAGAGTCAATGGCAGAATAAGCTGTTTGGCCTTGGCAGAGAAGATTTGGCAGATTTTTCATGGGCGCAACCCACATACTCAGCTCTGCTGCTCATCCCACAAATGCATGTTCCTTACAAATGTGGCACCATTTAAAAGGGAAATAAACAGGCTTTCCAACGGTATAAGATTTATTGCCAAGAAGCATTGTTACAACAAAGAAATAATCTACCAAACACAAATTTCCTTACTTTTTGTGCTATGTTTAGTAAACAATAACACAATAAATTATCGGTTGCTGTACACTAAGTAACCAGACTGCAATATTGCTAGCTGAAGTATGTCGCTCAACCTGTCATAGATCCATCGTAGATTGTTGTTGAGGAAAGGTTGCGGTTCGGGTTGTGCGGTGCGGTTTCAGAGCCTGATGTTTCATGGGGCCAAGCTATTTTTGAACCTGAGGGTAAAGGCTCGAAGGCTTTCAGTGCCTCCTTCTCGAGGGTCGCAGTGAGAAGAGAGGGGGCCAGGGTGATGTGGGTCTTTGATATTAGCTGCCGTGTTTGAGTTGTCCAACCAGGCCACGGGTGCATCTGGTCGCTATGCTGCCTCCCGTACTTTACAAAAACAGCGCGGAGACAGGCCCTTCGGTCTACCGAGAGCGCGCCGACCAGTGATCCCCATACACCCGCGATACCCTGCAAACGAGGGACAATTGACAATTTTACCGAAGCCAATTAACATACAAACCTGTACATCTTTGGAGAGTGGGAGGAAACTGTAGCACCCGGAGAAAACCTACGTGGTCGCAAGGGGAACATACAAACTCTGTACTAACAGCATCCGTGGTCACTAGCACCAGTGGTAGTATGCAGGATGATTGCTGTTCGGTGCAGACTTGTCGGCCCAAGGAACTGTTTCTACGCTATATCTCTAAAGTCGAAAGATGAGCTGAACAAATGCCTCATGCGACATCGCTTAAAACCTACCTATTTCAGCTCAATATTTGTTTAAAATCTGGCCAAGAAAGATCATCAAAAAAATGCCAAACATAAGTAATTACTGCCTCGATCTTCACGTCCGGAGCTTCATGAACACCTTGCAACACAGGGGCTTAAAGAATTGTTTGGCAATGGAGAAGAGAGGCCAAAGCTTATCGCAGCATCCCAATGACAAGAAGATGAATGGGAGGAGAGGATAGGAAAGTTGCAACAGAGCTACGACAGTTTAGATTTTTCTTTCCATTGCAAAATATTTCCATTCACAATAGGTGGACGATGAACCTTTACACCTCTGTCAAATGTGTTGTTGTCTTGTTGCTGTTACTTTTGTGATGGCTCCATATCGTTAAGTGGTTTCCATTGGATTCCATTGAAACACTATTGCAGATAGCACGGGAGTGAAGCTGTCAAGTTGTGCCCTAGATTGGAGCACACTCTTCCACTGCCAACAATTTATGTTCTTAAATGTTGTAAGAGCCCATCTCTTTAAAAGGATTTTTCTGGCTTGTTCCTGGTTTCTTTGCAATCACTAAATGTGTTAACACATTGTCAACTGTTTTTGAAAGTAATTCACGGGATGCAAGCAATGCTGTTGAGGCCATTATTCCTTCCCATTCCTGATTGCGGTTTAGTTGCAGGCTAGACTATTTCAGAGGGTATTAAGAGTTAACCACATTGGCGCAAGTCTGAAGTCAAACGGGGCAAAGGATAGCAGACTTCCTTCCTTCCTTGTTGGTATTCATTCACAAAATGCTGGAGTAACTCAGCAAGACAGGCAGCATCTCAGGAGAGAAGGAAAGGGTGACGTTTCGGGACGAGACCCTTCTCCTTCCTTGTTGGTGACAGTTCAGTATCTTCAAGCTCACCATTACCGAGATAACTTAATATTGCAGACATTTAATTAACTGAATTGAAATACACTGTTTGGTATGATGGGGGTAAAAGGGGGTATAAGGGGGGTTGAGGGGGATGGAGTAGGGGGGGAGGGGAGGGGAAGGGGAGGGGAAGGGGGAGGGGAAGGGGAGGGGAAGCGGAGGGGAAGGGGGAGGGGAAGGGGAGGGGAAGGGGGAGGGGAAGGGGGAGGGAAAGGGGGAGGGAAAGGGGGAGGGAAAGGGGGAGGGGAAGGGGGAGGGAAAGGGGGAGGGGAGGGAGGGGGGAGGGAGGTGTGGAGGGGAGGGTGAGGGGGGGAGGAGAGGAGAGGGTGCTGCACCAATGCAGGAGAGGTTTGGGCCCAATGGGTCCACTTGATCTAGTCTGTATTAAAATCCACCAGCCACCTCATGGCCCACTTGCCCAGCTGATCAAGATCCCGCTGTAATTCTCGATAACCATCTTCACTGTCCACGCAAAATCTCCCTGAGTGGATCTTGTTGAATTGTCCTCGCTTTCCAAAGCCCCGCAAAGACCCACAATTTCAACCACGGCCTCGGTTACATCTGCCCCCCCATCTGTGCTCCCCCTCCTTGTCAAAGGGGGAAAGTGCTTCGCAGCTTTGAAAGTGCTTTGTGAGGTTCTGAAAGGAGACGTGAAAGGCGTTGTATAAATGCCAGGCAGGCTTTATGTTGAAGTAAGCAATTATGACTGAATTTTGCAGCACAATGCTGGTTGGTGCACTCAGCCACTAAGCCGGATGAGAATCTTCAATTCCCAGATATGTAAAAGCTCTTAGTGTGTGGCCTCCATGTTGCTATGATACAAAGACAATCGTTTAAAGGTCAAGATGTACTAAGTGAGATTCTGAAACACTAGAAGAGTTTGCTGCCTCTATTAGAGAAATAAAGGCTCTTCAGTGATAACTAATTAGGTTCAGGCCTAAGTTAATTGCTTCTTTAATCTGTGGCTGTGTGATTTTCTATTTTCTTTTTTCTCCATCTAAGAGAACTGCTTGGATAGATTTAATACTGTGCTCCATTTGAAAGCAGTCCAGTGCAGAATAAGTGGAGATAATTACAACTGTCATTGCAATTTAAGTTAAAATGCCCTAAAAAAACAACAAATGATGTAAACGGTGCAGCTACACAAATAAAAAACTTGGACGTTGCGACTCTCATTAGACATCGTAGGACGTGGCCACCCCATTAAATACTTGCTGGAAACATTTAGTGACACGTAGAACTGGCATCCTGTAAGCAGCACGACGCACTAAAGGGAAGAGCAAAGAACAAGATTTTAGATTTAGATTTAGAGATACAGCGTGGAAACAGGCCCTTCGGCCCACCGGGTCCGTGCCGCCCAGCGATCCCCGCACATTAACACTATCCCACACACACTAGAGACAATTTTTTACATTTACCCAGTCAATTAACCTACATACCTGCACGTCTTTGGAGTGTGGGAGAAGATCTCGGAGAAAACCCACGCAGGTCACGGGGAGAACGTACAAACTCCGTACAGACGGCGCCCGTAGTCAGGATCGAACCTGAGTCTTTGGCGCTGCATTCGCTGTAAGGCAGCAACTCTACCGCTGCGCCACCGTGCCACTGATTTGTAGCAATGGGGCCCAGGGACAACTATTGTTTTAATGAATAATGATAATGAATAAGTTTATTGGCCAAGTATGTGCATTTACAAGGAATGTGCCTTGGTGCTCCGCTCACAAATGACAACACAAGCATACAGTTAACAATTAAGAATAAAGCATAAACACATCAAAACAATAAGGATACAACATTCTGGTCTAAACATGTGGGTGAAAATAAACCAGAGCAAAAAAGAGACTACAGACTTTGGTTATCGAGTAGAACTACTACTCGCGGAAAAAAAGCTATTTTTATGTCTGGCTGTGGCTGCTTTGACAGTCCGGAGACGCCTTCAAAGATTTTGTGGCCAGGGTGAGAGGGGTCAGAGATGATCTTGCCCGCTCGCTTCCTGGCCCTTGCAGTGTACAGTTCGTCAATGGGGGGAAGGTTGCCGCTAACGGCTGGGACCACCTGGGCTCTGGTTGGCAGAGCCCGCGGCCCGGACTCACCATCTGCGGCGCTGGCTGCCTTCGGAGGCTGCGGGAGCGGCTGCGACTCGTTTTCGGCGCGGGCCACCTGGACGTCAGAAGCCTGCAGGCCCCTGGGTGGGGGCCGACATCGGGAGCTCCGGCAGCGGCAGCGGCAGCGGCAGCGGCAGCGGCAGTGTCTTCGTCCGCCCCGAATCGCGGGGCTTGGGTCGGCCCGCCGCGGACCTTTCACCGTCCGGCGCGGCCTGGAATAGGCCGCGGACCTTTTACCGTCCGGCGCGGCGCTTCAATGTCGGGAGCCCCGACCGCCCCGACGTGGCAACTCCAACAGCCTGACCGCGGGAGAAGACGGCAGGGGAAGAGGAAAGACATTCTGGCCTTCCATCACAGTGAGGAGGTGACTGGAGGAGACTCACTGGGATGGATGTTTCTTTTGTTTGGTATTAGGTTATGATTATATGTGTTATTGCATTTTTATTGATTATTCTTATTGGTCTTATTGTTGAACTGCGGGTAATTTTTCATTTCACTGCACATTTATGTGTATGTCACAAATAAATCGACTATTGACTATTGAACAACCTTTTCAGCTGAGCCAACGATCGATTTTTTTTTAACCAAAGCCAATTTTCCTACAAACCTGCATGTTTTGGAGTGTGGGAGGAAACCAGAGCACCCAGAGACATCCCACACGGTCGCAGGGAGAACATACAAACTCCGTACAGACAGCACCCGTAGTCAGGATCTAACCTGGGTCTCTGGCGCTGCAAGGCCGCAACTCGACCGCTGCGCCACCGTGCCGATCCAAGGTATTTCTTGTTCCAATGTCAGAGTGACCTTTAATGTTCATTCCAGGAGAGGACACACACTTGGCAATGGAGACAGCTGGCTTTGCCATGCAGTTGCAGAAAGATTCCTTGGGGGAATATTTCACACAAATTAGACCTCTCGAACTTTGATTGAAATCGAGAACATGGAGAAAACGTAGATCAAGATATCTCCTTGCAGCGCTTCCACTGTACAGCTGGGTGCAAACTAAGAGCTGTTCATAGAGACACAAGAAACATCGACCCACCCAATTCCCATTCCATTGGAGACCATTTAACTTAATGTTAGGCTGGGTGAGAGACAGAGGGAGATATAATACTGGAGGCTCAAGCAACTACAGATGCTGGAATCTTGAGCAAAACACAAAGTGCTAGAGGAACTCAATGAGTCAGACTGCGTCTCATTCCATCATTTATTTCATGTGGAGTGTTCCCTTTCACATGCCTATCAACATAACCCCACACCCAGGTGGGCGGAGCTGTGAATTAGCACTACTACCCGCTGCACCAGTGTGACGTTGTGTCAAAAGTGCAAGGCGACCATGTCTGGACCTTGACTACAAGAATGATCCCAGGAATGAGTAGGTTAACCGATGATGAGCGTTTGTTGGCACTGGGCCTGTACTCGCTGGAGTTTAGAAGAATGAGGGGGGACCTCATTGAAACATTCAGAATAAGGAAAGAATGTTTCCACTCGTGGGAGAGTCCAGGACTTGAGGTCATGGCGGAGTAGAATTGATGGGCCGAATGACCTAATTCTACTCCTATCCCTTATGACCTTATGAAAGATCTGGTTGAATTTCTGCTGTGATACACACTGGCCATGAAAAGGTCAATATTGTGTCTCACACTTGGAACCAATAACTAACAGCACATAAACCAGGTCCTTTATCCATCCAAATCCACACTGACTGTCACACAGTGTTCTACACTAATCCCACTCCTTTCTCGTCCCGTTCCCTTCAACTCCCCCCAGATTCCACCACTCATCTGCACACCCGGGGCAATTACAGCGGCAATTTGACTTACTGACCCTCACGTCTTCGGGAAAGGGCAGGAAATTGGAGCATCGGGGGGGGGGGGGGGGGAATTCCCTGCAGTCACGGAGAACATGCAAACTCCGCACAGCTAGCGCCGGAGATCAGGATTGAACCCGAGTCACCGGAGCTAAGAAGCATCAGCTTTACGAGCTGCACCACTGCACCTGTCAATGCGATGCTGCATTAAGCAATGGTTCTGCTCGGCAATTTTGTGGCTCAACTCGAAACCAGAACCTGGACAAATGAGTCAAATGAGTCAATGAGTCCGAGTTCAAATCCAATGAATGAGGTAGTCAGTAATTCTAAAGCTTGTGCCAGCAGTGGCCGCCATGAAATGGCTAAGCTGCTGCAAATAAAAACAGTAAATGTTGAAAATACTCATTTGATCAGGCCACATTACTTCAAGCACTCTCTACTTTTATTACAAATTTCAACAAATTTGCAGGTTTTTGATCATGGATCTATGCAAAAGTGGATAAACTATGTGGGAAGGATCTGTTGATACCAAAGATAGACACAAAGTGCTGGAGTAACTCAGCGGGTCAGGCAGCATCTTACCCCCCCATGACGTCGGACTGAATCAGGATCCCAACGTGAAAAGTCACCTGTCCTTTTTCTTCAGAGATGTTGCCTGACCTGCTGAGTTGCTCCAGCACTTTGTGCCGATCCTTTGTAAAAGTGCATTTGTTTCATTTTAGGGAAGCCACATTGGTCATGCCCAGTGTGTTTGTTTGTGACGATACATGTATCTACTGTATCTTGGTCCACGTAACACGTGGGAAAAATAGATCAGGCATGATTGAATGGCGGTGTAGACTAAATGGGCCGAATGGCCTAATTCTGCTCCTATGTCTTATGAAATAATAGAAGGTAGAGTTGTGTCTACTGGCTGGACCATCTGAGGGGACTTTCATCATGATGGGATACAAACTGCTGGAGTAACTCAGCAGGTCAGGCATGTCTGGTGAACATGGACAGGTGATGTTTCAGTTTGAGACCCTTCTTCAGAGGTCTGCAGAAGGGTCTCGACCTGAAAAGTCACTTGTCCATGTTCTCCAGAAATGCAGCCTGTCCCGCTGAGTTACTCCAGCACGTTGATCTCATCCATGTGCGCTGCTCTTTGTTTGGCCTTCCTCCTTCATGAAGGCATCTGAGATCAGAGACAGGGCGCTGAACTTGTGATGACGGCCGCTGTAAGTTTATCCACTGAGTCATCCGGTGGAGACCGCTTTCATTTCTTGTGAGAAATTCCAAAGTCCCTACTTAATCTTGGCTTTGAACGATTGTGGTTGAAATACAAATCCAGACATCAGGGAGTCCTGAGAAATTGGCGGAGATGCCAGGTCTGTGGCCCAGATTGAGGCGAGAAGCAAGGTTTATCCAACGGGATTTGAGGATTGGGCCAAACAAGCACAGACCAGCCACATTTAATGAGGCAGCTGGTGATGTCACTGCAGTTACAAGTGCGTAGGTTTTAGGTTTGGGATTATTATTGCCATGTTTACTGAGACCCAGTGAAAAGCGATTGCTGTGGGAAGGAACTACAGATGCTGGTTTACACCCAAGATAGACGCAAAACCCTGGAGGGACTCCGCAGGGACAGGCAGCATCTCAGGGAGAGAAGGAATGGGTGACGAATGAGTCGAGACCCTTCTTCAGGCTGGGAGTCAGGGGAGAGGGAGACATAGAGATATGGAAGGGTAAGGTGTGAAGACAAGTGATCAAAGGGGATGCAGCTCAAAGGAAAATGCGGAACAGGTCGTTAGGTGAGGGGAAGGTGAGAACGAGGCATATAATCAGGAGGACAGTGGAACTAGTTGGAGAAGTAGGATGGGGAGGGATGGAGAGAGAGGGAAAGCACACTAGTTCCACGTTATCCCACTCTTGCATCCTACACGAGGGGCAGTTTACAGAAGCCAATTAACCTACAAACCTGCACTGTCTTTGAAATGTAGGAGGAAACCGGATCACCCAGAGAAAACCCACATTGTTATAGAGAGAATGTGCAAACTCTGCACAGACAGCACCCGCAGTCAGGATCGAACCCGGGTCTCTGACCCCGTGAGGCAGCAGCTCTACCGCTGCGCCACCGTGCCGCCTTAAAACCAGACCCGTTGAGTTACTCCAGCACATGTGTCCTCTTTCTTTGCTCTTGTTCTCTTTTGCCAATCTGTGCCCACTCTTCACTGAATTGCCTGATCTTCCATAGGAACCTCCACCCAACCGGGGCCTGATGTTCGGCAGTTACTCTATTGGCCCTGTACTCTGCAATGCAGGAGCTGAGACAGACAGGAGGTAGGGTACAGGCTTCCCACCTTGCTGTCTAACCCATCATTGTCCAACAGAGGATCCAGATCGAACTGAACCGAAGGGGAACATCCACTTTAGATCTAGCCCCTCAGCATTACTCTGCTACCACCATTGCTGTTGTCACAGAGATTACAGCACGGAAACTGGCCCTTCGGCCCATCAGGTCTGCACTGACCTTTTTGCCCATCTGCACTAATTCCAGTTGCCTGCAATGTGTGGCCAACAATCTCCTCACTTGTACCCCCACTAACCTTTTGTTTTAACAGCAAGTCTCATGATGCCACACAAAAGCCCCAGCCGAAAGAAGTAGTTGAGGCCGGTATAATAACAAGGGCGGCACAGTGGCACAGCGGTAGAGCTGCTGCCTCACAGCGCCAGAGTCCCGGGTTCGATCCAAACCTCGGGCGCTGTCTGTGTGGAGTTTGCACGTTCTCCCTGTGACCGCGTGGATTTCCTCCCACATCCCAAAAGACGTGTGGGATTGTAGGTTACTTGGCCTCTGTAGATTGCCCCGAGTGTGTAAGGAGTGGATGAGAAAGTTGGATACCGTAGAACCAAGGTGAATGGGTAATCATTGGTCAGCATGGACTCGGCGGGCCGAAGGGCCTGTTTCCATGCTGTATCTATAAACCAAATTAAACAACATTCGAAAGATATTTGGACAGCTGTGTGGATAGGAAAAATTTGGTGGGATATGCAACAAACACAGGCAAATGGGCCTAGCTTAGGTGGGGCATTATGATCTGCATGGACAACCTGGGCCAAAGGGCCTGTTTCTGTGCTGGATGAATCTACAACTGTAAGACCCACATTGAGCCTTTTTGTCAACGCTCCGAATAAACATGAATCTGCTCATGGTTAAGTGGCAGCAAACAAGAAGGGAGCTCGAGGCATAAAATAAGTATTTGGTTCCAAGGTTTTACAGAGCTGTCTGCATTGGCTTTGCAAAGCCCATTATTCATCACTGGCTCTGCAATTTAGTTTAGATTATTTTATTTTAGAGATACAGCTCAGGAACCAGACCCTTCGGCCCATCGAGTCCGCACCGGCCAGCGATCCTCACACATTCATATCATATCATATATCATATATATACAGCCGGAAACAGGCCTTTTCGGCCCTCCAAGTCCGTGCCGCCCAGTGATCCCCGTACATTAACACTATCCTACACCCACTAGGGACAATTTTTACATTTACCCAGCCAATTAACCTACATACCTGTACGTCTTTGGAGTGTGGGAGGAAACCGAAGATCTCGGAGAAAACCCACGCAGGTCACGGGGAGAACGTACAAACTCCTTACAGTGCAGCACCCGTAGTCAGGATCGAACCTGAGTCTCCGGCGCTGCATTCGCTGTAAAGCAGCAACTCTACCGCTGCGCTACCGTGCTGCCCATTAACACCATCCTTCACCAGGGACGAGTTTCTACATTTACACCAAGCCAATTAACCTACAAACCTGCACGTCTTTGGAGTGTGGGAGGAAACCGAAGTTCTTGGAGAAAACCCATGCGGTCACAAAGAGAATGTACAAACTCCGTAAAGATGACCCCCCTTAGCCGGGATCGAACCCGGGTCTCTGGCGCTGCAAGCGCTGAAAGGCAGCAACTTTACCGCTGCGCCCTCTTCATGAGTTTGGTTAGGAACAGGATCAGGCCAGTCGGCCCTTCAGGACTGCTCCATCAGTGGAGCTAACAGGTAAACTCTAAATTCTGGCGGTTTAGTCGATCCACGATAAAGCACATTAGCAAAGAATCCATTCTGTTTTTTTCCAGAAAGCGCCCTCTTCAAACAGAACACAATGAGTATTGACACGTTTTGTTTTTTCTAATCCTGTAAGGTAACTCAACAGGGCTGCAGAGTCCGAAGAGACCAAATAAAAATGATCTCCAGTAATCGATGTGAGACAATTTCTAATTCCCTTTCCAATTTTCTCTGCTCATCTCCTGAAGGCATTGATTCTGGTTGTGGTTCCGCAGTGCCAGTCGCTCTGAGTAAAGGCCAATTTCCTGCTGTTCATAATGAAATTGGATATCGATGGTTGGCCAGGCTTTGGCATGACCTGGACTTGAGCCTAATCCTGTTTGCATCTGCTGTTCCCAAGGGCGCATTGAATGCTGTACGTGCCACGACCTGATCATTAGGAATGGGAGCGCTGGTTTAGGCTTCAGTTCCCTCATCCCAGAGGTCAGTAAAGAGAGGGCACAGCAAGGCAAGGGAGAACAAGAGCCAAGCAGGAGGACACGGGTGCTGGAGTAACTCAATGGGCCAGGCACGGTGGCGCAGTGGTAGAGTTGCTACCTTACAGAGTCAGAGACCCGGGTTCGATCCTGCCTACGGGTGCTGTCTGTACGTTGTCTCCGTGACAGTGTGGGGTTTTTTTGCCACATCGTTGGAGCCATTCGTTAATTGGAGGACTATTTTCAGAAGGCTGTGGAGGCCAAGCCAATGGATATTTTTAAGGCAGAGATTGATGGATTCTTGATTGGTACGGGCGTCAGGGGTCACGGGGAGAAGGCAGCAGAATGAGCTTGTGTGTTAGGAAAGTAGGACTCGAAGAGAGGAGGTAAAAAATAAGGACATTATGAGCAGGAATAAGCCACTTGACTCTTTGAACCTGCTCCCCCACTCGATACCATGCCTGTTTGGCTCTTGTAGAAGCAAGGAACTGCAGATGTTGGTTTACACAAAAGGACACAAAGGGCAAGAGTTACTCAGCAGGTGAGGCAACATCTTTGGGGAACATGGATAGGTGACATAACTCAGTGCTCTGTTTTCCTCTCGCACTCCAAAGGCGTACAGGTTTGTAGGTTAATTGGCTTCAGTAAAAATTGTTCCGAGTGTATAGATTAGTGTTAGTGTACTGGGATCACTGGTCGGCATGGATTCGGTGGGCCGAAGGACCAGTTTTCACTCTGTATCTCTAAACTAAACTAAATCTCTGGAGACCTATCCCGAAATGTCACCTAACCATGTTCTCCAAAGATGTTGCCTGACCTGCTGAGTAATTCTTGCACTTTGTGTCCTTTTGTGTAAACCAACATCTGCAGTTCCTTGCCTCCACAAGAGCAAAGCAGGCATGGTATCGAGTGGGGGAGCAGGTTCAAAGGGTCAAGTGGCTTATTCCTGCTCATAATGTCCTTATTTTTTACCTCCTCTCTTCGAGCCTTACTTTCCTAACACACAAGTTCATTCTGCTGCCTTCACTCAGAGAGTTATGAAGCTGTGGAATTCTCTGCCTCAGAAGGCAGTGGAGGCCAATTCCCTGGATGCTTTCAAGAAAGAGCTAGATAGAGCTCCTAATGATAGCGGAGTCAGGGGATATGGGGAGAAGGCAGGAACGGGGTTCTGATTGTCCATGATCACGGTGAATGGCTCGAAGTCCCGATGACCTCTGACACCCATACCAATCAAGAATCCATCAATCACTGCCTTAAAAATATCCATTGCCTTGGCCTCCACAGCCTTCTGAAAATAGTCCTCCATTTAAAGAATGGCTCCAACAATGTGGCAAAAAAACCTTTGCATTTCTATCCAAGAACTTTGCAGGTTTTCACCGAGACCTATAAAGGATGCAGGTGCTGCAGACAGTGAAGAAAGCAAATGGCATGCTGGCCTTCATAGCGAGAGGATTTGAGTATAGGAGCAAGGAGGTCCTGGTGAGACCACACCTGGAATATTGTGTGCAGTTTTGGTCTCCTAATTTGAGGAAGGACATTCTTGCTATTGAGGGAGTGCAGTGTAGGTTCACCAGGTTAATTCCCGGGATGGCGGGACTGACATATGATGAAAGAATGGATCGACTGGGCTTATATTCACTGGAATTTAGAAGGATGAGAGGGGATCTTATAGGAACATGAAAGAATTCTTACGGGATTGGACAGGCTAGATGCAGGAAAAATGTTCCCGAAGTTGGGGGAGTCCAGAACCAGGGGTCACAGTTTAAGAATAAGGGGTAGACCATTTAGGACTGAGATGAGGAAAAACTTTTTCACCCAGAGAGTTGTGAATCTCTGCCACAGAAGGCATTGGAGGACAATTCACTGGATGCTTTCAAGAGAGAGTTTGAGGGCTTAGGGCTAA
Source organism: Rhinoraja longicauda (assembly GCF_053455715.1). Classification (NCBI taxonomy): domain Eukaryota; kingdom Metazoa; phylum Chordata; class Chondrichthyes; order Rajiformes; family Arhynchobatidae; genus Rhinoraja; species Rhinoraja longicauda. Next base: position 6,621,260 of record NC_135980.1, on the reverse strand, counting down.
TGGAATCAAGGGAAATGGGGAGAGAGCAGGAACGGGGTACTGATTTTGGATGATCAACCATGATCATATTGAATGACAGTGCTGGCTCGAAGGGCCGATTGGCCAACTCCTGCACCTAGTTTCTATGTTTCTATGTTTCTATGAAAGGATAGAGTTAACAAGCCTGTATGTAAAGATTGCAGTGTTTCTGCACTTTCGGCACGCATTCATTAAATTAACCAGCAAGTGTTAATCCATTTATTACCAATACTGTACTGTTCATGTTTATCTCCTTCCTCTTGTAAAGAGTTTCTATGCACAGTTGTAGAAAAAAACCCTCCTCTGAATACATTACGTTTTATTAGAATATGGCTCATCAGGGGATGTTAAGCTCCAAGCTGTGTTCTAGAAAATTACCCATTCAAGAGAAGCACTTTGGGGAGAAGATTAACAGCAGCCAGCTAATTAGCCTGATGGTTAAATTGCTTACACTTGTATTTTGCTACTGTTGGGAAAAAGAGAAATCTCTTGTGTTACTATAACTTCACCTCAAAACAGCAGCAGAGGAAGCTGAGCCTCAGTGAAACACAAGCCTTCAAAGAGCTTTGGCAGAATTAATGTAGTGTTAGTCATGGCTCACTGAGCAACATGTTTATCTTACAATCAGGTGAATTCAAAACCCATTCCAAATGATTAACCCTGGTTCCTTCTTCTGTGATGGAGAGCTAAGTACAGGAACGAGTTCGAGAATCACGGTGGTCAGGACAACATCCTGGACCTCAACAGCACCAGGACGAAGGAGTTGGTTAGGTTTAGTTCAGGTTAGAGATACAGCGCGGTAACAGGCCCTTCGGCCCACCGAGTCCGTGCCAACCAGCGATCACCCCGTACACCAGCACTACCCTGCACAAAGGGACAATTTACAATTTTACTGAAGCTTATTAACCTACAAACTTGAATGTCTTTGGAGTGTGGAAGAAAACTGGAGCATCCGGGGGAAACACGAAGTACGTACAAATTCCGTTCAGACAGCACCCGTGGTCAGGATCGAACCCGGGTCTCTGGCACTGTAAGGCAGCCATGCTGCCACCATGCCTCTGAGCCGCACTGCAGTTGTAGGTAAGGATGCAGTTGTAGTTGAAGCTGAGGATGGGAGAGTGTGAGCACAATCCTGAACACAACCTCATCAATGGAACTGCTGTAGAAATGGTTGAGAGCTTCACGTTCCCCGGCATAGATAGATTTTTTAGATTTTTTTTTTAGATTTAGAGATACAGCGCGGAAACAGGCCCTTCGGCCCACCGAGTCCGCGCCGCCCAGCGATCCCCGCACATTAACACTATCCTACACACACTAGGGACAATTTTTTACATTTACCCAGTCAATTAACCTACATACCTGTACGTCTTTGGAGTGTGGGAGGAAACCGAAGATCTCGGATAAAACCCACGCAGGTCACGGGGAGAGCGTACAAACTCCGTACAGACGGCGCCCGTAGTCGGGATCGAACCTGAGTCTCTGGCGCTGCATTCGTTGTAAGGAAGCAACTCTACCGCTGCGCCACCGTGCCGCCCTGACACGGTGCACTAGTAACCTAATCTGGCCCCATCAGATTGATGCAGTGATCAAGAAAGCACATCAATATATTTACTTTCTTAGACTTCGGAGAGATTTGGCATTTCAATGAGGACTCTCTCGAACTTCTGTAGCTGCGCTATGGAAAATAGTCTGATGGGATGCACCACGACCTGCTACGTCAACTGCTCTCTTGACCACCTGAACATGCAGAATGTGGTGCACACCTTGTGCCCAGTCCATCAGAGGCTCATCATCTCCTTCCATCCAGTCCATCTTCATGGTGCGCTGCATCACGAAGGCTGGAAATATCGGCAAGGATGCCTGCCACCCTGGCCTTTCTCTTTTCCCTCCCCTACCTTGTCGGGGAAGATACAGGGGCTTGCCTGCTTGCTCTTTTAGACGTTAGAGATACAGCGTGGAAACAGGCCCTTCGGCCCACCAAGTCCACCCCGGCCAGCGATCTTCGCACACTCGCACGATCCTACACACTGGGGACAATTTACAATTTTTACCGAAGCCAATTAACCTACAAACCTCTGCGCCTTTGGAATATGGGAGGAAACCGGAGCACCTGGAGAAATCCCACGCGGTCACAGGGAGAACGTACAGGCTCCATACAGACAGCAGCCGTAGTGAGGATCGAACCTAGGTCTCTGACGCTGTAAGGCTGCAACTCTCCCACTGCACCACTCCATGTGTTTAAATTTAGAAAACAGAGCAGCTCCCTTGGAGCTCAGGAACTCGCACAGCTGTAAAGTGACAACGGGCAGAATGTTCAGACTTAAGAACAATTTATTTTCCCCACTGCTGTCACTAATAATGTGAGCTAATCACATCTTTCAGATGCTCTTACTGGAGGTACTTCCACATACTCTTACCCTGAACCCTGCATTGTTCCATTCCTGCACTATTCCAATGTTTCAGTTTAGTTTATTGTCACGTGTACCGAGGTACAGTGAAAAGCTTTTGTTGCGTGCTCACCAGTCAGCAGAAAGACAACACACGGTGACAATCGAGCCATTTACAGTGTATAGATACATGATAAGGGAATAACGTTTTAATGCAGGGTAAAGCCAGTGAAGTCCGATCAAGGATAGTCCGAGAGTCACCAACGAGGTAGATAGCAGTTCAGCGCAGCTCTCTGTTTGTGGTAGGATGATTCATTTGCCTGATAACAACCGGGAAGAAACTGTCCCTGAAACTGTCCCTGTGAGTTTTCACACCTCTATACCTTTTGCCTGATGGGAGAGGAGAGACGAGGGAGTGGCCAGGGTGAGACACATCCACTGCTGATTTTTTTTGCACGATTTCAGACGGAACTGCAAACATGACTATTCTGCTGCTTTGCACCCCTTTGTGTTTATTGTTGTATTTATCATTAATATTTGTGTACTCTTCGTACTGTGAGCTTCATGTGAACAAGGAATTTCATTGCACCCCGATGTACCTGGCAATAAACTAATCTGATCTGATCTCCAGTGTCAGAGGTGCTGGCTTTCCACTGACGTATTGAACACTCTGTCCTCTTGAGAGTATTCAAAATGTCTTGTTTACTATTTTACAACGAGCAGACGAGACCTCTGGTGCCTTCACCAATGATTATTCCTCAATTAACCGCTGAAATCTCACCATTTTATGAGATGGATCCTCTGAAAACCTTCTTTATACAATAATAAAGTATAATTGGAGTATTGTGTTCAGTTTTGGTCACCCTACTGGAGGAAGGATGTTGTTAAGCTGGAAAGAGTGCAGAGAATGTTAACGAGAATGTTGCCGTTGCTCGAAAGCCTAGGCTAAATGGGGAGGTTGGGCAGGGTCGGACTTTATTCTTTGGAGCGCAGGAGGATTAGGGATGATCTTATAGAGACGTACAAGATCATGGAGGGAATAGATAGGATAAATGCACAGAGTAGGGGAATCAAGAATCAGCATACATTGGTTTAAGGTTAGAAGCCAGGAGGAGCCAGCGCTGCCCTCGCAGCTGCGGCTTGCCTGCAGTCCGTCTGTCTTTTGTGTTTTTTGTTGTTTTTGTATGAATTGTAGTTTTAATATGGTTTAGTGTTTGTATGTTATGTTGGGGGGGGGGGGTGGGAGGGAACGGGAACTGTAAAATTCTCTCTCCCGAACGGAGACTCGAACTTTGTTTCTGTGTCGTGTCTCCGTTCCCACTGCGGCCTACCACCGGCCATGCACCTGAGACCACCTGGGGCTCTGGTTCGCAGAGCCCACGGCCCGGACTCACCACCTGCGGCGCTGGCCGCCTGCGGATGCTGCGGGAGCGGCTGCGACTCGTCTCCGGAGGCTCTGGCGTGGGCCGCGTGGACGTCGGAAGCCCGCAGGCCCCTGGGTGGGGGCCGACATCGGGAGCTCCGGTAGCGACAGCGTGTTCGCCCGCCCCGAATCGCGGGGCTTGGGTCGGCCCGCCGCGGACCTTTCACCACCCGGTGGGGGCTTCAATGTCGGGAGCCCCGACCGCCCCGATGTGGCAACTACAACAGCCTGACCGCGGGAGAAGACGGCAGGGGAAGAGAAAATACATTGTGGCCTTCCATCACAGTGAGGAGGTGACTGGAGGAGACTCACTGGGATGGATGTTTCTTTTGTTTGGTGTTAGTTTATGATTGTATGTGTTATTGCATATTTATTGATTATTCTTATTGGTCTTATTGTTGAACTGTGGGTAATGTTTCATTTCACTACACATTTATGTGTATGTGACAAATAAACAACTATTGACTATTGAGAAGGGAAAGATTTAAAAGGAAACTGAAGGGGCAATATTTTCATGCAGGGTTTTCATGTGGAGGGTAAATGGAACGAGCTGCCAGAAGAGGAACATTGAAATGGATTTGGGCAGTTACATGGATTGGACAGGCTTAGAGGGATATGGGCTAGTGTGGGCAGGTGGGATTAGCGTGCATGGGGAATCTTGGTCGGCATGGGAAAGTTGGGCTGAAGGGTCTGTTTCCGTGCTGTAGGACTCTTCAAGAGTCCTGCACGGTAGCGCAGCGGTAGAGTTGCTGCTTTACAGCGAATGCAGCGCCGGAGACACAGGTTCGATCCTGACTACGGGTGCTGCACTGTAAGGAGTTTGTACGTTCTCCCCGTGACCTGCGTGGGTTTTCTCCGAGATCTTCGGTTTCCTCCCACACTCCAAAGACGTACAGGTATGTAGGTTAATTGGCTGGGTAAATGTAAAAATTGTCCCTAGTGGGTGTAGGATAGTGTTAATGTACGGGGATCACTGGGCGGCACGGACTTGGAGGGCCGAAAAGGCCTGTTTCCGGCTGTAGATATATGATGATGATATGATGATGAACATCAAAAGCTCTTACTTGGCTGCAAAGTACTATCAGATATGCAAAGGCCATGGAAGGCATGAGAGGCTAAGAAATATGCAAGTTACGTTTTCTTTTGAGATGGTAACAATATACTGTTCTGAAATATTGAACATTAAACCAAAACCTTCAATTGCTCTATCGGGTGCTCTTGAAAGCTAAGATTGGAGTTGATTTTAAAGAAGCTCAGGGAAGCAATCCTTGATTTTCTGAGCAATATTTCTCGTTCGGCTACCTGCTGAGTTACTCCAGCATTTTGTGAATAAATACCTTCGATTTGTACCAGCATCTGCAGTTATTTTCTTACACTACCTGCCTGTTGTCACTTCACTGCCTTGAGAAGTTGTCGCATTCCACATAGCTGCTGTGTTTTCGAAAATAAAGCCCATCTAAAGTGCAAACAGGCCTTGCTCCACTACTTCGGCATGACATAAACCCTCCAACAGTTTAGCTATCACTCAAACATTGCTAAGGTGGCAGATCGCTTTCCGGACTTGAATCCCACAGATGATCCATACATTAAATTAACCTACTCAACAAAAACGCTGTTAAAACCCCAGACACGAGCAATTAAGAGTTCGGCAACTTTGCTAAAAACCTCCACAATATAAGTTTGGTCTCTTCACCTGCCCCACACCAAAGAGAACTCAATCTTCCGTACAGTGCCATCATTTTCTCCATATATAATTAATGCAGTAATGGAGATAGCCAACATTCAGTCGTATACAACAATTAAAAAACCTTTGTATTATAAGCCTGGTGTCATTTGGAGCAAAATATATAATTCATTGATTTTAATTAGCTAAAACGCTCTTATTCTCTGAAGTTAATTAATAATCATAATAAAGAGTGAATTATTTAGCTTGAAACATTCCAGCATTGATTGCTCAATGAGAGAAGATTGTAATCACAGTCTGTTAACTCTTTATGTAAAGGTGATTTTGCACGAATGAGCAAGTTAAGGTATTTTCTCTCTGTACCATTCGGTGTCCACCTGGGCAGCACGGTGGCGCAGCGGTAGAGTTGCTGCCTTACAGCGCTTGCAGCGCCAGAGGCCCGGGTTCGATCCCGACTAGGGGCGCTGTCTGTACGGAGATTATACGTTCTCCCTGTGACCTGCGTGGGTTTTCTCCGAGATCTTCGGTCTCCTCCCACACTCCATAGACGTACAGGTTTGTAGGTTAATTGGCTTGGTGTAAATATATATATTTTTAAATAGACAATAGATAATAGACAATAGGTGCAGGAGGAGGCCATTCGGCCCTTCAAGCCAGCACCGCCATTCAATGTGATCATGGCTGATCATTCTCAATCAGTACCCCGTTCCTGCCTTCTCCCCTACCCCCTGACTCTGCTATCCTTAAGAGCTCAATCTAGCTCTCTCTTGAATGCATTCAGAGAATTGGCCTCCAATTGTCCATGGAGTGTGTAGAATAGTGTTAGTGTGCAGGGGTGGCTGGACGGTACGGCATCGATGGGCCGGAGGTCCTGTTACCGCGCTGTATCTCATGTTTTGCTTGACGGAGTTCCTGGAAACTCTTAAAATAGATTCTGTCGGCTGTTGTAAACAAATTACAAATAGATTTGCAAATGGATTGCGTTGAGAAATAGTTTGCTGGAGACTCTGTTGGAATTCCATCTCATCTTCAGGCTACCGGGCCAAACGAGGAGTCAACAGACATGACATCCTGATGGGGATCAGGACACTGATGCCTCAGTTTTGGAATGCAGAACATAGAATTGTACAAATACATACAGGTTTGTGGATTAATTGACTGGGTAAATGTTTTTTAAAAAATTGTCCCTAGTGTGTGTAGGATAGTGTTAGTGTGCGGGGATCACTGGACGGCGCGGACCCGGTGGGCCGAAGGGCCTGTTTCTGCGCTGTATCTCTAAATCTAAAAAAAAAGCACAGGAACAGGACCCACATGTCCAGAACAAACTTGATGCCAAGACCATCTCACTTCTACCTGTGCATAATCTATATCCCCCCAGGCCCAATAAGCAGACCGGCTACAGCAGAGCGTGCAGTGCCCCGACGGTGGAGTGGCCTGCTAGAGGCCGGCCCTGCACCAGCCTGGGGCTCGGCTAGGCCGGCGCCGCTCCTACAGGCTGAGCACATGGACTGGACACAGCCGACAGCTGTGGAGCAGCTGTGGAGGACACCATGGCTACGCTTGGACAGGCCAACCCAGGACAATGGGGAGAAAGCAGGAAAATGGGATTAGGAGGCAGAGGAGATCAGCCATGATTGAATGGCGGAGGAGACGCGATGGGCCGAATGGCCTGATTCTACTTCTACAACTTGTGAACTTGCGACAAGGGGCCTTGGTGGTCAGGACAAGAGCCTTGCGCTTACCACAACTGGGAATTGAAAATTAATCCAAAAACTGGCGACTGTGTACACGTTCTCAGTTTGCAACCGCAATACTTGTACCGTATCTGAGATGCTTAACTAAGAGGTGTCTATAACATATAACATATAACAACTACAGCATGGAAACAGGCCTGTCCGGCCCCACCAGTCCACGCCGACCATCCTCCCCGACCTAGTCTCATCTACTTGCACTCAGACCATAACCCTCCAATCCCCTCCCATCCATATACCTATCCAATTTACTCTTAAATAATAAAATCGAGCCAGCCTCCACCACTTCCACCGGAAGCCCATTCCATACAGCCACAACCCTCTGAGTAAAGAAGTTCCCCCTCATGTTACCCCTAAATCTTTGTCCCTCAATTCTGAAGCTATGTCCCCTTGTTGGAATCTTCCCCACTCTCAAAGGGAAAAGCCTACCCACGTCAACTCTGTCCGTCCCTCTCAAAATTTTAAAAACCTCTATCAAGTCCCCCCTCAACCTTCCACGCTCCAAAGAATAAAGACCCAACCTGTTCAACCTCTCTCTGTAGCCTAAGTGCTGAAACCCAGGCAACATTCTAGTAAATCTCCTCTGTACCCTCTCCATTTTGTCGACATCCTTCCTATAATTTGGCGACCAGAACTGCACACCATACTCCAGACTCGGCCTCACCAATGCCCTGTACAACTTCAACATTACATCCCAGCTTCTATACTCGATGCTCTGATTTATAAAGGCAAGCATACCAAACGCCTTCTTCACCACCCTATCCACATGAGATTCCACCTTCAGGGAACAATGCACAGTTATTCCCAGATCCCTCTGTTCCACTGCATTCCTCAATTCCCTACCATTTACCCTGTACGTCCTATTTTGATTTGTCCTACCAAAATGCAGCACCTCACACTTATCAGCATTAAACTCCATCTGCCATCTTTCAGCCCACCCTTCCAAAAGGCCCAAGTCTCTCTGTAGACTTTGAAAATCTACCTCACTATCAACTACTCCACCTATCTTAGTATCATCTGCATATTTACTAATCCAATTTGCCACACCATCATCCAGATCATTAATGTAAATGACAAACAACAGTGGACCCAACACAGATCCTTGGGGCACTCCACTAGACACTGGCCTCCAACCTGACATACAATTGTCAACCGTTACCCTCTGGTATCTCCCATTCAGCCATTGTTGAATCCATCTTGCAACCTCACTATTAATACCCAACGATTTAACCTTCTTAATCAACCTTCCATGTGGAACCTTGTCAAATGCCTTACTGAAGTCCATATAGACAACATCCACAGCCTTGCCCTTATCAATTTCCCTGGTAACCTCTTCAAAAAATTCAAGAAGATTAGTCAAACATGACCTTCCAGGCACAAATCCATGTTGACTGTTTCTAATCAGGCCTTGATTATCCAAATAATTATATATATTGTCCCTAAGTATCTTTTCCATTAATTTTCCCACCACAGACGTCAAACTAATAGGTCTATAATTGCTAGGTTTACTTTTAGAACCTTTTTTAAACAAAGGCACAACATGCGCAATGCGCCAATCTTCCGGCACCATCCCTGTTTCTAATGACGTTTGAAATATTTCCGTCATAGCCCCTGCTATTTCTGCACTAACTTCCCTCAATGTCCTAGGGAATATCCTATCAGGACCTGGAGACTTATCCACTTTTATATTCTTCAAAAGTGTCCGTACCTCCTCTTCTTTAATCCTCCTAATTTCCATCACTACTCTACTTGTTTCGCTTACCTCACATAATTCAATATCCTTCTCCTCGGTAAATACCGAAGAAAAGAAATTGTTTAATATCTCCCCCATTTCTTCCGGCTCAGCACATAGCTGTCCACTCTGACTCTCTAATGGACCAATTTTTTTTTTTAAGTGCTTATATATATATACTTGTGATACTTGTACTGAACTGGATACAAAAATGAATTTCACGGTACCTTGGTACATGTAACAACAAAGTACCATTGAGCCATTCAAAGTACTATTGAACCATTGAATCCCCTGCACATCCATATGCCTGTCCAAAAGCCTATGTAGTGCTACCATCTTACCTATTTTGTTCTTGTCCTCCCTGTCTGCAGCATTTTGATCAGCCCAGCAGACTGATAGTTTCCCAGTTCCAGAACTTTCTTCAGACTGAAGCACACCTGAAACAGCATCTGTCCATTCTGTCCACTTGCAGTGCCTGACCCGCTGAGTTACTCCAGCACTTTGGGGTTTTTTGCAATGAGATCCGGCACCTTCAATTTCTTGGGTTTCCAGGCCAGTTACTTACATGGTCCCTGCCAGAAATAACTACAATAGGGAGCGCCGGGCAAACAGGGAGACCAGTAGGACATGCACGGGCCATTTTTACCGATCGCTTGGAACATCTGCTGGCTTTGAAAATATGCAGTGCATTCCTTCTCCATCTCTTTCTGCCTGCAACATCCTCTGGATTATTTCTCTTTTCAATCCTGCCTTTGATCATCGCTCCTAATCTTCTCCCATATCTCACACTGAATCCGATTTATGATGTTAAATGTCAGGTTAATTTGGGGCAAACCCCTCACCAAAACCCCCTCAATGCTCACCATTCAAGAGTTTTGGCCCATTCTTCATTGAGGAGGGAAGGTTAGAAAATTGCAACGTTTGCCAAGACCCTGACACTAGGTTGCTGGGGTTGAGTCCAATGTCATCGCTTATCTCCTCGGCTTCCTGTGTGGCCTACTGTTCTGACTGTGAGACTTCCCTCACTACAGATTTCCTGAAAGCTAACCAAACCCGTCCTATGTGTTTGCCTGTAGGGCTGCGTTCTCAGTTCTGTACTTACGTTCTCAACTACTTGCATTCTCAGTCCCTTATTGTACTCCTCTGGCACTCACGACTGTACAGCCAAATCTGGCTCTCATTCCATCACCAAGTTTGCAGATGGCACCGCAGTGGTGGGCTGAATCTCAAACAGAGTACAGGACGGAGATGGAGAACCTAATGGCAGGAAAACTTTGCCAGGACAATAACCTCTCCCTCAATGTCAGCAACGTCAAGGAGCTGGTTATTGACTTCAGGAAGAGTGGTGGAGTACATGCCCCAACCAGCATCAATGGTGTGGATGTGGAAATGGCTGAGGCTTCAGGTTCTGGGTGTTAATGATCCAATGATCCGTCATGGACCAAGAAAATTGATGTGACAGTCAAGAAGTCTGAGCAAATCCCCTGCTTCCTGAGGTTTTGGAATGGCTCGTTAATATGGTTGTGTGGAGTTAGGTCATAGTAAACCATAGGTAGTATAAGAAAATAACTGCAGATGCTGGTACAAATCGATTTATTCACAAAATGCTGGAGTAACTCAGCAGGTCAGGCAGCATCTCGGGAGAGAAGGAATGGGTGACGTTTCGGGTCAAGACCCTTCTTCAGACCCTGTCGAGAATGTCGAAAATCCGTACAGACAGCACATGTAGTCGGGATCTAACCCAGGTGTCTGGTGCTGTAGGTTCTGTAAGGCAGCAACTCTACCGCTGCCTCACCATGTTACCCACACCCGTCATCACCCGTATATTATTTTCACTCAGTAGAAGGACAGAAGAAACTGTTTAAGGACTGCCTCAAAGTGTCCCTCAAAGGCTTGGACATCAACCTCAGCACTTGGGAGTCTCTTGCTCTGGACCGTCCAACCTGGCGTAGCAAGCTCACCACAGGAGACCGTGCAGCAGAGAACAGACGCGCTGCAGAGGCCCAGAGGAAACGCACCGCGCGCAAGGCCCGGGCTACCTCCACTTCCACTGCAGCACCCATCCACTCGTGTCCTACGTGTGGGCGTGCCTTCCGGGCCCGGATTGGCCTCACCAGTCACTTCCGGACCCACAGTCACCAATCCTCCAACTGAAAGTGAAGTCATTGTGAATCTGTGGAATTCTCTGCCTCAGAAGGCAGTGGAAGCCAATTCTCTGAATGCATTCAAGAGAGAGCTGGATAGAGCTCTTAAGGATAGCGGAGTCAGGGGGTATGGGGAGAAGGCAGGAACGGGGTACTGATTGAGAATGATCAGCCATGATCACATTGAATGGCGGTGCTGGCTAGAAGGGCCGAATGGCCTCCTCCTGCACCTATAGTCTATTGTCTATTGTCATGGTCATCTTCGAACCCAAAGGACGAACAACAACAACATTTTCGCTGACTAGATAACTTGCAACAAAAAGCTTTTCTCTGTACCTCGGTACACGTGACAATAATAGTCGAAACTAAACTAAGTTCCAGAATCGAGTTAGTCCCACTTGCCTGGCCCATGTAGCTCAGTAAATGGGATATCTTTAACTTTCTGTGGAGCCCATTAAGTTAGTGAGTCTTCTGTTAGCGTTGGAGCCAACCTCGTGTGTTAAACAGATTTCATCTATCCCCTCACGGCAGCTTTCAGGGCCTGCTTGATCCAGCCCTGACATCCATCCCATGGGTGTCAATAGACATGATAAACGGAGTGCGGGAGGAATCCTGGGTCAGCAGCATCTGTTGCGGGAACGGACAGACGACATTTCAGGTCAAGACCCTTCTTCAGATCTTTGTTTTTTGCTCACGATTCCAGCACCTGTCGTCTCTTGTGTCTTCTGAATGTTTCACTAGTTATACATCCCATGCTTCCTATGATGCCTGCTTGTGTTTCCACTTCCGTTTTCTCTCTTTTTTCTGCGAAAATACTGCTGTAGTTCTTGACCCTTCCTTGGGAGAGTTGCCTGATTTTTCTTAACCCTTTGCCTGCCTAGTCTGAATTTACTTTAATCTGTACCCTGTATCCACCCATCACTTGCTGGGCTTCGTTCCGCCTCCACCCAATTTCTAGCTTTCTTGGGCTTTCTCCAACCATTCTGAGGAAAGGTCTTTACTTTAGGCCTTTTGACCTTAGAGTTTAGAGATGCAGCGTGGAGACAAGCCCATCAGCCCACCGTGTCCACACCGACGAGCGATTATCTCGTACACTAGCACTATCCCACACACCGGGGACAGACTACAATTTTACCACAGCCAATTAACCTACAAACCTGTACGTCTATGGAGTGTGGGAGGAAATCAGAGCGTCTGGAAAAACCCATGCTGTCACAGTGAGAACATATAAACTCCGTACAGACAGCACCCATAGTCAGGATCGAACCCGGGTCTCTGATGCTGTAAAGCAGCAACTCTGCTGCCGCGCCACCGCGCCACCGTGCCGCCCTGACCCAAAAAGGTTGACTATTCATTCCCAACACATTTGCTGCCTGAGCCGCTGAGTTCCTCTAGCACTTTGCATTTTGCATTTTGCTTTTGATTTGACTTTGATATTGTTTTAGTGTAGTTTGATTTAGAGATAGAGCACGGAAACAGGCCCTTGGGCCAACTGAGTCCACACCGACCAGCGATCCCCGCACATTAACACTATCCCACACACACCACTGGGACCAATTTACATTTATACCAAGCCAAGTAACCTACAGATGGACGTCTTTGAAGCATGGGAGGAAACCGAAGATCTCGGAAAAAACCCCACGCAAGTCACGGGGAAAACGTGCAAACTACGTACAGACAACACCCGTAGTCAGGATCGAACCCGGATGTCTGGCACTGTAACGCAACACCTCTATCACTGTGCCACCGTGCCACCCTCAATCTTCAGCTGGCAGATTGGCTGGCACATTTTTAGCTGCCTGCTGCTCTCCCTTTTCTTCTCCCAGCTGACGAACTGGTCTCTACGCCAACATACGCTCAGAACCTTTTACCTTTGCTTCCTGTCATTTCTGCTGCTTTACTTTCACGCTGGCTTAGTTTTTCTTTCCAGAGTCCCGCTATAAGCACAATGGGGGAGTAACCCTTTGGAAGCACAACAGTAATTTTATGCTTTGACCTTTTCTGGCAAATCCATCCCATGTCATCCGCTGTTGCAGTGGGGAGATACCAACGACTACGCTTGGCCATGCCAACCCTGGAATGCCACCAGGGCCACGGGCCTTCATGGCCAAGTTAAGATAATAATAATAATAATAATAATGCATTACATTTATATAGCGCTTTTCAAACACTCAAAGACGCTTTACAGGGATTTCTAGAACACAGAGAAGTGAATAAATAGATAAATAAGTAAACGAACAGAGAAAGGAGACAGAGGGTGAGGTGACCTTCAGTGGTTGAAGGCAGTGCTGAAGAGGTGAGACTTCAGTGATGTTTTGAATGTGGTGAGTGAGGAGGAGTCTCTGACGGTTTGGGGTAGTGAGTTCCATAGGGTGGGAGCAGCGATGGAGAAAGCCCTGTCCCCCCAGGATCTGAGTTTGGTCCGGATGGGGGGGGACAGGAGATTGGCAGCAGCAGAGCGGAGGGTGCAGGTGGGAGTGTGCCTGTGGAGGAGGTCAGTCAGGTAGGATGGGGCCAGGTTATGGAGGGCTTTGTAGGTCATGAGGAGGATTTTGTACTGGATTCTCTGGGGGATGGGGAGCCAGTGGAGTTTGTAAAGGACGGGAGTAGACGGGCAGCGGAGTTTTGAATGTATTGAAGTTTACTGATGATTTTTGAGGGTGAGCCATAGAGGAGGCTGTTGCAGTAGTCCAGACGGGAGGTGATGAAGGCGTGGATGAGGGTTTCTGCAGCTGTGAAGGAGAGGGATGGACGGAGACGGGCAATGTTTTTGAGGTGGAAGAAGGCTGTCTTTGTGATGTGTTTGATGTGTTTGTCGAAGGAGAGGGTTTGATCAAAGATGATTCCAAGATTCCGGATGTGAGGTGAGGTGGATACTGGGAGACCATCAATATTGAGGATGAAGTTTTGGGTGGATTTGGTGAGCGTTTTTGGACCAATGATGATGATTTCAGATTTGTTGCAGTTGAGTTTGAGGAAATTTGATTGAAGCCAAGATTTTATTTCAGTGATGCAGTTTGTCAGTGTAGAGTGTGTGGTGGTGGAGATTGACTTGGTGGAGATGAGGAGCTGGATATCATCGGCGAAGCAGTGGAAGTTGAGACCATGACGGCGGATTAATTGACCAAGGGGGAACAGGTAGAGGATAACGAGGAGGGGGCCAAGGACTGAGCCTTGGGGGACACCTTGGGGGAGGGGAGCGGTGGGGGATTTACAGTTGTTAATGGAGACGAACTGGTGCTTGTCAGAGAGGTAAGATTTGAACCAGGATAGGATAAGATCACTTCACTTACAACAACTGGGACTTCAAGATGGCGCCGAACCCTTGCGACTCTTGTACATTGCCCCAGTGTAATATTCCTCGAGACTCAACGGATCAGACAGCATCTCTGAAGAAAAGGAATAGGTGATGTTTCGGGTCGAGGCCCTTCTTCAGATACTTCAGACCCTTCCGGATCTGCATTACCAAAGATAAATTAACTGTACCTTGGTACATGACAATAAAATGTACCATTGATCAACCTGTTTTTACGGGCAAAAGCTTTGATGTCCCAGTTTCCTGATGGGAAACCTTTGCTTGTGTGGATAGACGAAAGAGGTATTTCTTTTAAACAAAACACATTTGCTGGGCGTCTTACTTGAGTTTTGCACAGTCATGTTTCTATAATGTCGTTCCCAGTCGGTGGAGCAGATCATTATCTCGGGTTCAAATCAGCAGCAAGTCAAAGTGATGGGCACGCCACTGGCTTGGATTCTGCATTTGATGGCACAGAGCTAAGCTGGCTAGTGCTCCAACTGCGGTTTAATGATGCGGAACTGTGTTATTTCTAAATATCTCGAAAATGACAATAGTGCCCATGAGAGCATCGGCAATCAGCATAACCTTTCCCTGTGCATTCTGTTAAACGTTCCGTTTGCAGAAACCTCTCTCGTCATTGTAAATTGCATTTGCATGCTTTGCTCTCTATACTGCAGTCATAGAGTCATCCACCACAGAAACAGGACCTTCGGCCCAACTCATCCATGCCACCAATATGCCCCATCTAAGCTATTCCCATTTACCTGCATTTGGCCCACACCCTTCTAAGCCTTTACTAAGGGTTAGAGGAACCAAGCGATATGAGGAGAATAATATAAGAAGATAACTGCAGATGCTGGTACAAATCGAAGGTATTTATTCACAAAATGCTGGAGTAACTCAGCAGGTCAGGCAGCATCTCGGGAGAGAAGGAATGGGTGACGTTTCGGGTCGAGACCCTTCTTCAGACTGATGTCAGGGGGGTGGGACAAAGGAAGGATATAGGTGGAGACAGGAAGATAGAGGGAGATCTGGGAAGGAGGAGGGGATGGGAGGGACAGAGGAACTATCTAAAGTTGAAGAAGTCGATGTTCATACCACTGGGCTGCAAGCTGCCCAGGCGAAATATGAGGTGCTGTTCCTCCAATTTCCGGTGGGCCTCACTATGGCACTGGAGGAGGCCCATGACAGAAATGTCAGACTGGGAATGGGAGGGGGAGTTGAAGTGCTCGGCCAATGGGAAGAAGGCAGGCACGGGTTACTGATTGTAGATGATCAGCCATGATCACAATGAATGGCGGTGCTGGCTCGAAGGGCCGAATGGCCTCCACCTGCACCTATTTTCTATGTTTCTATTTATGGACCTGTCCAAATGTTTTTTTAAATGGTCTGAACAAGAATCTCAACCCAAAACATCACCTCTCCACATTCTCTAGAGATGCTGCCCGACCTGTTGAGTTACTGCAGAACCTTGTGTCCATGTACAGTCCACCACCGATTCCCCTGCAACTGGTGACCTGGCACCTCCCTTAATCCGGACAAAATTACGAAAGGGCACGTGAAACCCCCTACCCCCCCCCCCCCCCCCCCGGAAGTCCCCCCGAAAATGTGGCGCCTAGGTAAAGTGAAGTGGCCGATCTTGTCCTCATCCACTGCCGATTAGCGGGTCGAATTTGCCCCCTGCAGCCGGGCCTCTGGAACTCCAGCCCGGCCGGAGCCAGCAGATCCATTCCCATAGCCGACCTCCGAGGCCGACCTTGGTTCCGGTAACGTTCGACTCCTCTTGGAGGCCGTGACCTCTGTCGGTCCGGTAAACACGGTTCATCCGGCAAGGCTCTGGAACCAAGGCCGGGTGGCGAACAATCGGTGGTGGAACTGCATTGTGTTTCCCCACGTTGTATAATTACAAGAACATAGTAACTGTGGAAGTTATTTTATTGTGGGAGCATTCTGCCTTCAGAGCTGCAAGCTCTTTATCACATCCCTTCATCTGTTGGGCATCACTTCACCAACACTCCGCTCTGCAATGCTGTCAGCAGTGTGTCAGGTCAATGACACAGGCATTGATTCTACAAGGTAAAAGCGGGTTGCTAATTGCAACTTGGTTACAAAAAAAGTAATCAGTCTTAATCCAACCTTTTAACATTGAATTCAGTGGCAATCAACTCCGTGTTCTCCCACCATCTGGTTGGACCATGGTTCACGCTATTGGTTCAGAATCACCGTAAATCACGGCCACAATGTCTGACCCCTCCTTGAAAGGGTCACTGTTTAACAATGTTCAATCGTTCATAACATATTAAGAGTGCATTTATGAATTTTTAAGCAATTGCTGAGATTTCTTTCCATTTTCTTCGGCAAACGCTTTTAAACAGACTGTGGATGAAGATGATGATGATGATACTTCATTGTCATTTGTACCGAGCTAGGTGCGGTGAAATCCTTTTGTTTTTGCATACAAAGTGCACAAAAGAGTCACCACAAAGGAGCCGACAAAGTTGTGGACAAAACATTGTTATTACGTATATTGTTCCTTGCTGTCAGTGTCGATGGCAATAGACAATAGGTGCAGGAGGAGGCCATTCGGCCCTTCGAGCCAGCACCGCCATTCAATGTGATCATAGCTGATCATTCTCAATCTGTACCCCATTACTGCCTTCTCCACATACCCCCTGACTCCGCTATCCTTAAGAGCTCTATCTAGTTCTCCCTTGAATGCATTCAGAGAATTGGCCTCCACTGCCTTCTGAGGCAGAGAATTCCACAGATTCACAACTCTCTGACTGAAAAAGTTTTTCCTCATCTCAGTTCTAAATGGCCTACCCTTTATTCTTAAACTGTGGCCCCTTGTTCTGGACTCCCCCAACATTGGGAACATGTTTCCTGCCTCTAACGTGTCCAACCCCTTAATAATCTTATACGTTTCGATAAGATCTCCTCTCATCCTTCTAAATTCCAGTGTATACAAGCCTAGTCGCTCCAGTCTTTCAACATATGATAGTCCCGCCATTCCGGGAATTAACCAAGTAAACCTACGCTGCCTAGGATGATGCTGCTTGAACCGTTGAAGGGCCTGACCGTCTCATATAATTAATATGTTTTATCTTTTACACAAAAGGACACAAGGTGCTGGAGTAACTCTGGAATTACTCGGCAGCATCTCTGGAGAACATGCAGAGGTGACTTCTCGGGTCAAGACCCTTCTTCAGACTGTATGTGGGAAGGGGGGAGGGGAGGGGGGGGGGAGAAGAAAGCTGGAAAAGGGGAGAGGCAGGACAAATTCCCGACTGCAGCTGGCCATAAAGGCCCGTTGTAGCAGCCGCCTCCATCCGACCGTCCCGCCAATAGTCGTCCCTCTCCTCGCCCGGCCACCTTCAACCTTCATGCCCCAGGAAGGCGTGATTACATTGTTTCTCTGTCTGCTTTGTTGTCAACTTCTCCTAGCTAACATTCTGCATTTTCCTTGAACTGCATCTCTTTTGATCTCTCACACTTCCTTATCTCTGTAATTCCCTCTCCCCTGACGCTCGGTCTGAAGAAGGGTCTCGACCCGAAACGTCACCCACTCCTTCTATCCAGAGATGCTGCCTGTCCCGCTGAGTTACTCCAGCATTATAATGTCTATCTTCAATGATCTATTCTACATTTTCCTTGATCTCCATCCCCTTTGTTACATTTTCACACCTCACACTTCCTGCTGAGTTACTCCAGCATTTAGTGTCTATCGCCAGAGTGCCCCCTTTCCCAGTTCACACTGGTATTATCATTCTGCGGACTGAACTACTTTGTCAATAACTAGGCTCGTCAGAGAACCTCAGGCACATTGCCAGTCACTGCCCTTTGAAATCCTATTAATGGGAGGATTTGGACACACTGTAACATCAGTCAGCTGGCACTCCACTCAAGGGCAGGCATGCAAATGGCCTTTCCAGTAAACTCCACTTTCAAAGTTACCCATTCAATTGATTTTTTAATTGTCATAACATTGAATGACAATCGATGAGAGGGATACTATGCACGCACGGCGTACAGTGCGGAATCAAACATAGAAACTTTGAAAACAGGTGCAGGAGTAGGTCTATTCGGCCTTTCGAGCCAGCACCGCCATTCAATATGACCATGGCTGATGTGGTGGAATAACTTGGTGGGTCCGGCAGCATCTGCGGATGGAATAGAAACATGGAAAATAGGCGCAGGATTAGGCCATTTGGCCCATCGAGCTAGCACCGCTGAATGGCTAGGTGGGGACCCTTCTTCATGCTTCTTGAAGTCTGACGAAGGGTCCTGACCTGAAATGCCCCCATTCATTCATTGACTGAGCCGTTGAGACACCCCCACACTTTGTATTACTTATTGCAGTGGGAGCTGAACATAAATGTAGGGAGCACATCTGGAGAATTGTGAATAGTATTTGGTCTCCTTATTAAAGGAAAAATGTAAATGCATCGGAAATAATTTGGAGAAAATGTGTTTGATTGATATCTGGGCTGAGCAGGTTGTCTTAAAAGGGGAGATTGGACTGCGTAGGTTTGCATTCACTGGAGTTTAGACGACAGAACAAAGACATAACTGGAGCATCAAAAACCCTGAGCGATGTTGACAGGATGAAAGTGGAGAAGATGTGTCCTTTTGTGGGAGAAACTACAACTGAAACATCGTGCAGAAATAAGGTGGCCACCATTTAAGCCGGAAGTGAGGACTTTCTACCTCTGAGAGTTATTTCTTTTGAAATTCTTTTGGAGCTCCTCAGACTGACTCTGGGGGGGGGGATGTGTTAAAGAGCAGCGGGCTGGGACACAGCCTGGCAAGTGTTGGGGTGACACAGAGGAGGGACTGAATGGCAAACGGGTGGAGTGAATGAGGCCCGAGGTAAAAAGGAGACAAAAGATAAGGAGAGAACAGAGTGAAATGTAAAGATGGGAGGGAGGGAAAGTAGAGAAGGAAAAGACTGTGGACATAGAAACATAGAAACATAGACAATAGGTGCAGGAGTAGGCCATTCGGCCCTTCGAGCCTGTACGCACCGCCATTCAATATGATCATGGCTGATCATCCAACTCAGTAGCCTGTACCTGCCTTCTCTCCATACCCCCTGATCCCTTTAGCCACAAGGGCCACATCTAACTCCCTCTTAAATATAGCCAATGAACTGGCCTCAACTACCCTCTGTGGCAGAGAATTCCACAGATTCACCACTCTCTGGGTGAAGAAAAACTTTCTCATCTCGGTCCTGAAAGACTTCCCCCTGATCCTTAAACTGTGACCCCTTGTTCTGGACTTCCCCAACATCGGGAACAATCTTCCTGCATCTAGCCTGTCCAACCCCTTAAGAATTTTGTAAGTTTCTATAAGATCCCCCCTCAATCTTCTAAATTCCAGCGAGTAAAGGAAAGGAAATTATGAATCAGGGATACACTAAGAGTCATACAGCACAGAAACACAGAAACAAACCTGCCTATGCCGACCAAGATGCCCCATCTACATTAGTCCCACCTGCCCCCGATGCAAGATGAATGAATGGAGAAGGGGAAAGTGGCGCGGTGGTAGGTTTGCTGCCTTACAGCGTTTGCAGCCCCAGAGACCCGGGTTCGATCCCGACTATGGGCGCTGTCTGTAGGGAGTTTGTTTGTTCTCTGCGTGGGTTAATCTCGGCAGGAGAGTGGTGAAAATGGAAGTGCACTAGAGGGATGGGGGAGCACAGGAAAGAAAGAGGGGGTGGGGGGGATTACCTAAGATTGAATTCCATGTTCATACCGTTGGGTCGTAAGCTGCCCAAGTGGATTATAAGCTGCTGTTCCTCTAGTTTGCATGAGGATTCACTCCGGCAATGGAGGATGCCAAGAACAGAAAGGTTGGTATGGGAATGCGAGCGTGACTAAAGGAGGGTCCCGACCCAGAAGATCGTCTGCCCATTCCCTCCACAGATGCCGCCTGACCCGGTGAGTTCCTCCAGCACTTTGTTTTTTTAGTTTAGTTTAGAGATACAGCGCGGAAGCAGGCCCTTCGGCCCACCGAGTCCGCACCGACCAGCCATCCCAGCACATTAGCACTGCCCGACACAGACTAGGGACAATTTACACATACACCAAGCCAATTAATGTACAAACTTGTACGTCTTAGGAGTGTGGGAGGAAACCAAATATCTCGGAGAAAACCCACGCAGGTCACGGGGAGAACGTACAAACTCCGTACAGACGGCGCCCGTAGTCAGGATCGAACCTGAGTCTCCGGCGCTGCATTCGCTGTAAGGCAGCAACTCTACCACTGCGCCACCGTGCCAACCCTTTAACCCACTGACACTGATATCGCAGTCGGGATCGAACCCGGGTCTCTGGCGCTGCAAGCGCTGTAAGGCAGCAACTCTACTGCTGTGCCCATAATTTTGGACTCATTCCAAGCTGCATAATTCATGATTTGTGACTAACCTCAAATTAAATGGGATATTGTTACCACATTCTATTTTTGAACTCTTGTGTTGCTAAAGGGAGGATCTGAACATTCCCTTACAATTTTTATTATCCGTAATTCCATTGAAAACCTCTAATGTATCAAGGTTTTGAATTGGTATTTTTGTTCAGATCAAATCAAAGTGTTTACTTCCTTGAATTAATTGGAGGCATTGTTCTTTTGATGTGAAGGACGGGTTTTTAAAAAATCTATATATACATCTCTGCCTTACTGGGGAATTGTTTGCATTTTTTTTGTTGCAAAATGCAGCCTTGTAACTGGTACAAACTTTCAGCAATATTAATTATATTCATACAGCAAAAGAGCTCGTAATGATAGATGTGTGAAATGATCATTGTTTCTGATTCCTCGTGAGATGCAGTCAGAACTTAGTTTCTCTCAAATTCTGCAGCTTACTTAGAACATTCAATTGATGACCATGTAAACTGATGCAGAACTGACATTTCTTCAGACTTGAAGATGTCAGAGATACAGCATGGAAACAGGCCCTTCGGCCCACCGGGTACGTGCCGACCGATGAGAGGAGATCTTATCGAAACGTATAAGATTATTAAGGGGTTGGACACGTTAGAGGCAGGAAACATGTTCCCAATGTTGGGGGAGTCCAGAACAGGGGGCCACAGTTTAAGAAAAAGGGGTAGGCCATTTAGAACTGAGATGAGGAAAAACTTTTTCAGTCAGAGAGTTGTGTATCTGTGGAATTCTCTGCCTCAGAAGGCAGTGGAGGCCAATTCTCTGAATGCATTCAAGAGAGAGCTAGAAAGAGCTCTTAAGGATAGCGGAGTCAGGGGGTATGGGGAGAAGGCAGGAACGGGGTACTGATTGAGAATGATCAGCCATGATCACATTGAATGGCGGTGCTGGCTCGAAGGGCCGAATGGCCTCCTCCTGCACCTATTGTCTATTGTCTATTGACCGGTCATCATCCCGTACACTAGCACTAGGGACAATTTTTGTTTTGTTTATTAAAGCCAATTAACCTACAAACCTGTATGTCTTTGGAATGTGGGAGGAACCCGGAGCCCCCGGAGAAAACCCACATGGTCACAAGGAGAACATACAAACTCCATACAGACAGGACCCATGGTCAGTATCGAACCCAGGTCAGTATCAACAATTCCATCGCTGCGCCACTGTGCCAACTGATATTTCACTGAGGATTGAAATCAGAACGTATCAAACGTGCAAGAATTCTACCTGTTGTCTTTTAATAAGTAAATGACAAATTATTGATTTCTTAATCAAATAAATATTCAGATATGTTTCACATTCACTTACTATTAGGCTTTATATCACTACCTATTAGGGCATAAATGATCTAGTTTTCTTAAAATATATTATGTCTTAAAAGGTACAATAAGTTACTATTCAAGATTCAAGATTCAAGATTCAAGATTCAAGATTCAAGATAGCTTTATTTGTCATCCAATATTGGACGAAATTCAGTCACCCACAGTCCAACAATAAAAGCATTAAATAGGCATTAAAATTACACAACCCCAAAAACACACAAAAAAAGAAACATCCATCAAAGAAACATCCATCACAGTGAGTCTCCTCCAGTCCTCTCCTCACTGTGATGGAAGGCCACAATGTCTTTTCCCTTCTCCTGCCGCTCTCCCGCGGTCAGGTTGTTGTGGTTGCAGGCCGTGCTGGACGGTCCGCAGCGGGCCGGCCCAAGGCGAGTCCCAGCCGCTACCGCAGCCTCCGAAGACGGCCGGCTCCGCTGATGATAAGTCCGATCCGGGCGGGCGAACACGCTGCTGCTGCCGCTGTTGCTGCACGTCGGGGCGGTCGTGGCTCCCGACATTGAAGCCCCCGCCCAGCGGAGAAATATCCCGCGGCATATTTTAGGCCGCACCGGACGGTGAAATGTCCGCGACCCAAGCCCCGCGATCCGGGGCGGGCGAACCCGCTGCCGCTGCCGGAGCTCCCGATGTCGGCATCCACGCGGCCCGAGCCTAAGGCGAGTCGCAGCCGCTCCCGCAGCCTCCGAGGACGGCCGACTCCGGTGATGGTGAGTCCGATCCGCGGGCTCTGCGAACCAGAGCCCTGGAGGCCGCCAGCTCCAGGAGTTGGGCCGATGGTAGGCCGCAGCAGGAACGGAGACAACACCCAGAAAACAAAGGTCGGGTCTCCGTTCGGAAGGGACACATATTTACAATTTTACAGTTCCCCCCCCTCCCCCCCACATACACACATAGTACACAAACACAAAAACACCACATCACAACTACAATTAAGACCAAAAAAACCAACAAAAACACAAAGACAAATGGACCGCAGGTAAGCCGCAGCTGCTATGGCAGCGCCGCCACGATGCATTGACAGACAGCTTCTTAGTTCTGTCAGTTCTGAATTGTAGATCATCCTGGCAATAGGATTTATTTATAAGAACTTCAGAAGTGAGAGAATGAGCAAGGCTGTCAGGCCTCAGCTTTTCACAAAACCGAACTACAATTCATTGTGACAACTTTCAGTATTCAAAGAAGAAAAGGCACATCAGCATTGAGTTTAGGGAAAATAAGATTGTTTCCTTCATAAAATAAAGAACAAAAGATATATCTATTACAAACATTACAGGCAGGATGTGGAGGCTTTGGAGACGGTGCAGAATAGTTTTCCCAGAATGCTGTGTGGATTAGCAGGTATTGGCTACAAGGAGACAAACGTGGATTGTTTTCTCTGGAGCGCTAGAGTTTGAGTGGAGACCTGATAGGAATGCAAACTCCACACAGACAGCACCCGAGGTCAGGATCGAACCCAGGTTCCCCACACTCTGGGGCAGCAGCTCTTCTAGCTACTCCACAATGCCAAGATGTTGAACTAACTTTAGGGCAGCACGGTAGAGCAGCTGGTGGAGCTGCTGTCTCAGAGCATGGAGGGTTCGATCCTGACCTCGGGTGCTGTCTGTGTGGAGTTTGCACCTTCTCCTTGTGACTGCGTGGGTTTCCTCCAGTTGCTCCATTTTTCCTCCCACATCCCAAAGACGTGCAGGTTTGTAGGTTAATTGGCCCCAGCGTGCACGGAGTGGGTGAGAAAGTGGGATAGCATGGACTCGGTGGGCCAAAGTGCCTGTTTCCAAGCCAAGGTCAACACAAAAGGCTGGAGTAACACAGTGGGACAACCAGCATCTCCGGAGAAAAGAAACAGCTGATGTTTCGTGTCGAGACCCTTCTTCAGCCAAGGCTGTTTCCAAGCTATATCGCTAAACTAAACAAATTAGGAGAAAGGAAAATAGTCAGAAGTCCGAACTTTCTGATGGAGCAATAAGGAAGCTAGATATCAGGTGATGGAAATACAGAGGTATGAACTGGAGGACGATGTGGGCCAATAGACCTCTCAGGCCATTCAATAAATCACGCTTGATCAAATTGTAGCCTCAGATCCACATTCCCACTCACTCCTCTTCACCTCCTTAATTAACAAGTATCTATCGACCTCTGACTCACTAATAATGTGTCCGTACCCCGTACCCCTGACCATTTGGAGATACAGCGCGGAAACAGGCCCTTCAGCCCACCAAGCCCACGCCGACCAGCGATCCCCGCACACTAGCACTATCCTACATACACTCGGGACAATTTACAATTTTACCAAGTCAAATAGCATACAAACCAATACGTCTTTGGAGTGTGGGAGGAAACCGCAACTCCTAGACAAAACCTATGCAGGTCACGGGGAGAATTACGTACAAACTCCGTACAGGCAGCACCCATGGTCAGGATTGAACCCGGGTCTCTTGTGCTCTAAGGCAACAACTCTATCGCTGCGCCACCTTTGTTTTTTGCTCGTGATTGCAGCATCTGCTGTGTCTTGTGTCACCATTGAGAGAGGCCATTTTAAAAACGATAACACCGATTTAAATGAAACTTCTTCCATTAGCCCCAAAGGGACGATGGTGAGTAAGGTGGGCCTAAAATTGTTGCGCTATCGTGTACCGTTTTGGCTGTAGTTCAGGAACAAACAAACAAACAAACAGACGAGAGTTTTAGTATATTGATGGCAATGGCATCTTCTACACATCTCAATGTTTATGACACAGACAGTTTTTCAGCAACCTTGGGGAAATTCAGAAATCACCTGCTCACATATCAAGTGTGCTGAGAAAGCCTTGGCTTGCCTTGCATCTGCCAACACAGAGCAGAAGCAACTACAGATTTAGATGTTCATAACTTCTCCAACGATCATCGATGAACTGGGAATTAGAATCAAAAAGGACAAAATGTACTCATTGTACTGGAGAGGATTGATGGTATAATTAAAAGATACAGCATGCGGACAGGCCCTTCAGCCCACCGAGTCCATGCTAACCAATGATCACCCATTCATACTTGCTCCATGTTATCCTGCATTCACATTCACAATGGGTGGTGGGCGCATGGAACGAGCTGCCAGAGGAGGTAGTTGAGGCAGGTATGATTGCAATGTTTAAGAAGCATTTTGACAGGTACATGGATCGGATAGGTTTAGAGGGATATGGGCCAAATGCAGGCAAGTGGGGACTAGTTTAGATGGGGCATGTTGGTCGGTGTGACCAAGTTGGGCCGAAGGGCCTGTGTCCGCACCATATGACTCAATGACATTTGTTCCCAACAGACATGAGGCAATTTATTGAGGCTAATTAACTTTTTCCAAAATGATGTCATGGGATCATCAATCAAAGAAGGTTTACTCGAGTCATACAGCACGGAAATAGGCCTTTCAGCCCAACTCGTCTATGCCGACTAAGATGCTGCTTCTAAGCTAGTCCCATTTGCTCGCATTTGGACCATATCTCTCTAAACCTTTCCTACCCATGTCCCTCTCCAAATGTCTTTCAAATGTTATTGTATCTGCCTCAACTACTTCCTCTGGCAGATCGTTCCATTTAGCCACCATCCTATGTTGGAAAAAATTTACTCCTCAAGTGCCTTTAAAAACTTTCCCCTCTCACCTTAAACCCGCATCCTCTAGTTCTTGATTCCACTATCCTGGGGGGAAAAGCTGTGCGTTTGCCCTATCTATTCCCCTTGTGATTTTATATGATCACTCCTCAGCCTCCTACGCTCCAGAAGATCATGTCCTAGCCTGCCCAACCTCCTCCTACAGCAACACCCTCATAAATCTTCTCTGCACTCTTACCAGCTTGCAGGGCGAACAAAACTGAACATGTGTGAATAAACAATGCGTTAAAAAATGCAGGGATTCTTCATTGTCTGTCAGGCAGGGTTTTGCTCAGTGGGATGGAAATCTCTTCCCATTTTCAGACTCAGGGCGAAATGTGTCAGGAAATGACACATTTATATATCACCTTCTGTGTCCTCAAATGCCATCACTCTTGTGTTTACAACCAATTCATGCACAGTAAAATGGCATCAAGCAGCATTGAGATACATTTGTGGGTAAATCTGTACTTTAAACAGTGTGAAAGTTGTGAGGAACTCAGCGGGTCAGGCAGCTTCTATGGAGAGAATGCATAGGTGACGTTTTGGGTCACGACACTTCTTCAGTCAGAAGAAGGGTCCGGACCCAAAACATCACCCATCCACTTCTTAAAAGATCTACCTGACCTGTTCTCTCCTGAGATGCTGCCTGACCTGCTGAGTTACTCCAGCATTTTGTGAAATAAATACAATAGACAATAGACAATAGACAATAGGTGCAGGAGTAGGCCATTCAGCCCTTCGAGCCAGCACCGCCATTCAATGCGATCATGGCTGATCACTCTCAATCAGTACCCCGTTCCTGCCTTCTCCCCATACCCCCTCACTCCGCTATCCTTAAGAGCTCTATCCAGCTCTCTCTTGAAAGCATCCAACGAACTGGCCTCCACTGCCTTCTGAGGCAGAGAATTCCACACCTTCACCACTCTCTGACTGAAAAAGTTCTTCCTCATCTCCGTTCTAAATGGCCTACCCCTTATTCTTAAACTGTGGCCCCTTGTTCTGGACTCCCCCAACATTGGGAACATGTTTCCTGCGTCTAATGTGTCCAATCCCCTAATTATCTTATATGTTTCAATAAGATCCCCCCTCATCCTTCTAAATTCCAGTGTATACAAGCCCAATCGCTCCAGCCTTTCAACATACGACAGTCCCGCCATTCCGGGAATTAACCTAGTGAATTAACCTTCGATTTGTACCAGCATCTGCAGTTATTTTCTTACACTACCTGACCTGCTGAGTTCTTCCAGCACTTTGCATTTTGGTCACAATTCCAGCATCTGCAATTCCTTGGGACTCCTTGCAACAGTGCAGTTGGATTCAACTCCAGACAGGTCAGTGGAGTTGAGTTTTAGACTAGTTATGTTCTTTAGTTTAGTTTTGAGAAACAATGTGGAAACAG
The DNA here is from genome assembly GCF_053455715.1 of Rhinoraja longicauda. Classification (NCBI taxonomy): domain Eukaryota; kingdom Metazoa; phylum Chordata; class Chondrichthyes; order Rajiformes; family Arhynchobatidae; genus Rhinoraja; species Rhinoraja longicauda. The sequence goes on along the minus strand of NC_135980.1, from coordinate 6,594,028 downwards.
GCCCCTCGGCCCACCGAATCCACACCGACCATTAATCCCAGTTACACTACTAGCACGCACTACCTACACACTGGGGACAATTTATAATTTTTTGCAAAGCCAATTAAACTACAAACCTGTACATCTTTGGAGTGTGGGTGAAAACCGGAGCACCCGGGGAAAACCAACACAGGTCATGGGGAAAACGTACAGCCAAGCACCTGTGGTCAGGATGGAACCTGGGTCTCTGACGCTGTAAGGCAGTAACTCTACCACTGTGCCACCACGCCGCCCACAATCAGCACAATGGAGGAATGGAGTCAAGGTGCCAAGTGATTTTTCCCACCCACGAGATCGTGCGTACGTGACAAATGCAACTTTCCTTATTGACAGATTGGAATTGCATTTATTCTTTGCTGACCTCTAACTAGGCCAAGGTTGTGTCAGAAGGAACCTGCCATTTACAGCCATCTGTCAGGAACTTGGCAGCATTAAACCCTGCAGAAATGCACAGTGAGATTCACACCCATGCAAACAGCCCACACTTACAGTGTCAGATTTCATGCTGCCAGGAACATGCAGTCTGCATGAATAATCCCAGCAATAACAATGCAAATTTATATAGTCCTTTAATGCAGTGTAGCATTCCCCCCCAGAGGCTTCTCTGGAGTATTAGCAAACATAATTTGATACCAAACTAGAAGACGAGATATTCAAACGAGTGAGCAAAAGGCTTGGTCAAAAGTTAGGTTTTAAGATGTTTCGAACCAGATAAAGAGGAGATAGTTTAAGGGGATGAATTGGGGACTGAATGCACGGCTGCCAATGGCACAGTGTTAATGGACAGGCAAGACTTGCGTTTGTACAGTGCATTTCACAACACCACCACACTTTGCAGCCATTGAAATACGTTTTAAAGGGTAGTCACTGTTGTAATGTAGGGCACCACGGAGGCCTCAGGAGAGGACCCGGCAGCGTTGCGAGAAGGCAGATGCGGTGGCGGCCGATGATGGTGCCGATGGACGGACGAGACGGACACGTGAAGTGGGGCATCGGCAGCGGTGAGACCACGGCGGTGGTGAAGCCTCGCGACGATGGGGCCTCTTTGGCGGTGAAGCCTCGCTGTGGCGGCGATGCCTCGGCGGGTCGTCCCACGGTCAACGAGAGTGTGGGGGGGCTGCCGTGAGGGGGGGGGAGGGGAAGAACAATGGAGGACCGGGGCGGGGGGGGGGGGATGCGGTGAGGGAGGTGGGGGGGGGGGGGGGGAGAACAAAGGACAATGGACAATGGGGTGGAAACAAAGAATAATGGACAATGGGGAGAAATAAAGGACAATGGACAATGGGGGGGGGGGAACAAAGGACAATGGGGACCTGGCGTGGAGGATCCGCTGTGTGGGGGAGAGAGAACAAAAGGAGGAACCGGCATGCTTGGTAACTTTGTCTACATCATTGGTGGCCACTATTTGTATTCATTGGGTGTGCAGGCGAAGAATTTCACTGTGCCACGTCACATGACAATAAAATATTCCAAGATGGCGGCAGTGGAAGGTGAAAGGGCAAGTTGGCAGCTCTGAACTGTCCATGGACTCACATCCCACACCCTTGTTAAATGGCCTCAAGGTCCATGATCGGCCTGGGATTTGGGACACAGTGACCTCGGCACGTGTGAGCAGTGGGGAGACTGCTGGAGAGTTTGTGGCGATCGTGCTGCTTTTTTTTTTTTTTGTCGTGATTTTTATTCAATTTTTATTTAAACCAAATGGTGGAACATAAAATTACTCCTGCATTTTTTTCAATGGATTCTTCCTTATATTTTCCCTTGTCCTTGCCAACTTGGCGAGATTTCGCTTTGCGCTCCAGAATCTTCCTTATCCAGCTTTAGCCTGGCAATCACCACCTTGCTGGGATGAATGGCAATGTGCACTGTGGTACCATTGGCCTCTTCACGCTCAATTATAGACGACATATTTCTTCCTGTACGCTTGGACAACTTTGTGCCGATCTGCTGCCCTTTGCAGTGACTTGAACCTCGTCATCCTTGCGTATGGGCATTGTATTTCTGCCTTAGACAGCGGTGAGGCCATGATCTTCCTGCGGATGTGGGACGGATCATTGAAGTGTCTCTTGCGATTCTTCCTCCGTGAAGAATGGTTTGACGTACATTGGCGTCTCGACCGATTGACGCCTCGACCGATTGGCGTCGAGATTGGCGTCTCGACCGATTGGCGTCTCGACCGATTGGCGTCGAGATTGACGTACATTGGCGTTTCGACCGATCGGCGTCTCGACCGATCTCCAATAGCTGCTGGAGAAACTGGTTTTTTGTTGTTGTTTATTTTTAATCAAAAATATTTATTCAAATATTAAAATAATATATACAATACAATAAAACCAAAACAGAACCCACCACCAGAATACTATACAAACAAATATACCAATTGAAACTATTATACAACTATATTACAATCCCTATCTAGGATACATCCAATCCCCCGCGGTGCCTAGCGGTCCCGGAGATCCCCCAGGGTGCCTGTGGCAGCGTGCGGTCCCTCTCCAACACCACCCGGGCGCAGATGTAACCCCGGAAAAGGGGTTGGCAGCTGGCTCGGGCAGAGCCCTCTTCTGCCTGGCGTCGCGAGTCGCGGATGGCTAGCTAGGCCAGGCCCAGGAGCAACCCAACCAGGACATCTTCGGCCCTACCATCTCCCCTTACGCACAGGGTGTCCAAAGATGAGGATGGTGGGTGAAAAGTGCAGCCAGAGGGCAAGGAGCAGCCCCTTTAGATCTGGAGAAACTGTTGGTGGTGCCGGCTGCGGGCGGCCCTGCGGCAGCGGGATGGAGGAGTGGACAGAGCGCAGCCTGTGGCAGCCGCGTGGAGCGGCGGTGGAAGGAGCTGACGACATCGTGCTGGGCCAGGCCGACCCCTGCTTCACCGATCCAGTACCGCCAGGCCACCGGGCCTTAACGTGAGAAATACAGTGTTAGAAATTGCACATCTCCTCGCTCCACAGTCGGACTTGACAGAGACTTGGAAGTTACAAGATGGAGCCGGAATGTGGCAACTCTCTGCGGGCTGCTCCAGAAGAGGATCTAATGTGCTCACATAGACAATAGGTACTGGAGAGGCCATTCGGCCCTTCGAGCCAGCACCACCATTCAATGTGATCATGGCTGATCATTCTCAATCAGTACCCCATTCCTGCCTTCTCCCCATATCCCCTGACTCCGCTATCCTTAAGAGATATATTCTATGGTTGACTGGATAGCATGGAGAACAAAGCACACTTTGACTGGAGATAGACACAAAAAAGCCAGAATAACTCAGCGGGTCAGACAGCATCTCTGGACAAAAGGAATAGGTGATGTTTCGAGTCCAGACCCTTCTTCAGTCTGAAGAAGGGTCTCGACCCGAAATGTCACCAGTTTCTTTTCTCCAGGGATGCTGTCTGATCCGCTGAGTTACTCCAGCTTTTTGTGTCTATCTTCGGTTTAAACCAGCATCTGCAGCTCCTTCCTGTACTTTGACTGGATTGCTTGCAGAATAAGTTTTTCACTGGATCTCTGGGCCGGTGGCAATAATAAACTAAGCACAATGCAAAGCCACAAAGTGCAACTGGATCCTGTCTTGACAATTTGTTGTTGTTTTTTTAAGGTATGTTACTGAAGGATATCTATCGCCCACAATATCAAAATTCATTTCAGCGCTCCTCTCTTCGAAATAGCAGCATAAAATCTTTTACATCTCCCGTTTTAGCATCACGTCTCTTGTCAGCTCTGCTGACATTGCAGAGGGCAGCGCTGGAGTGTCAGGCTGCATACTGGGGCTCTGCTCTCCGAAGTGCGGCTTGAACCCAGAACTCTCAGACCCAGAGGGTCATCTGAGGGCACGGAGGGATTGAAATACAGAACTGAGGATCGAGATGTTGCTGCAAGAGGATGCAATTGATGATAAGCAGGGGAGAGTGGTGACAGGTGAAAGTGACCGGCGTGAGTCTTCACAGAGGCAGCAGGATATTGAATGAGAACTTACAAAGCCTACAAGATACGAGTTTTACCAAGAGGAGGTTCACGGAACATAGAGCACAGAAGAACTAGCCCTTCGACCCACATTGACCGTTCCGAAGATGATGCCAAGTGAAACTAATTGTCTCCATCTGAACATGATCCATATCCCTCCATTCCTTTCATATCCACGTGCCTATCTAAAAACCTCGTAAACACCACTGTCGTATCTGCATCAACCACCACCCCCCGGGATGGCGTTCCGAGCACCCACCACCCTCTGTGCAAAAAGACTAGACCCCCCACTTCTCCTTTAACCTTTGCCTCTCTTAGCTTGAAGCTATGCTCTCTATTCTGTGACATTTCTCCCTTGGGAAAATTGTTCTGACTGTCTACCCAGTCCGTACCTCTCATAATTTTACATACTCCTGTCATTTCTCCCCTCTGCCTCAGATGCTCCAGAGAAAGCAACGCAAGTTTAGTTTAGTTTTGAGATGTAGCATGAAAACATGCCCTTTGGCCCATCGAGTCCATGCCGACCATCCATCGCCCGTTCCCACTAGTTCCATCTTATCCTACTTCCCCATGCACTTCCTCAACACGAGGGGCATTTTACAGAGCTCAACTAACTGACAAACCCGCACATCTTTGGGATGTGGAAGGAAACCAGAGCACCTGGAGGAAGCCCACACAGTCACGGGGAGAACGTGCAAATTCCACACAGACAGGTCACCCGGGGTCAGGGTCGAGCCCAGGTCTATGGCGCTGTGAGGGAGCAGGTCAGATTGTGCAGCCCTAAGCTTTTTCCAACCTCTCGGCACTGTGGCACAGTTGGTAGAACTACTGCTTCACACTGCCAGAGACCTGGGTGCTGTCTGTGCGGAGTTTGTACGTTCTCTCTATGAACATGTAGGTTTCCTCCGGGTGTTCCGGTCACATCCCACTTCCCAAAGACGTGCGGGTCTGCAGCTTAATTGGCCTCCATAAATTGTTCCTAGTGTGGATATCGAGGTGGGATAACATAGAACAAGCTTGAACGAGTGATCGATAGTCAGGTTGGACTCAATGGGCCGAAGTGCCCAATTCCTTGCAGGATCTCTAAACTAAATACTAAATTAAACTCTCCATCCCCCTCCCCATCAGAACTGCCCCCCCTCCATCGACTCCTTTAAGTCCAGGCTCAAAACCTATTTCTACTCCCTAGCGTTTGCGGCCCTCTGAGGGGGGCGCTGTGAACTGTTTATGTATGTGCTGTTATGTTTGTGTGCCATTGTATGTTCGTTTCTTAGTACCTGAACTATGGTCAACGTGGGTTGTTTTTAAATGTGCTATACAAATAAAATTGACTTGACTTGACTCGACTTATAGCTAATACTCTCTTAGAGAGTATTATGTGGAGAGTCACATGTGGCAATGCAGGGGCAGATGAAGATTTTGCAGCAGGTGGAGTAGTTCTGAATAGTACCTGAGCATTGTTTTCCTTGAGAAATGAGGCATCGTCACTGGAGCATTTGAGAGGTCTGATTGGGAGAATTTCACTGGACCATGTGCAAAGGAGAAGCTGGACACAGCATGTGGGAGGGGAATTAACATTCACACAGTTGAATTAATTCACTTGTAGTGACAGGATCACTGATGCAAATCAAATTGATGACTTTCTCTCCAAATGTTAATTCAACTCCATTTCATTGTCCTTGCAGATGCCTTCCAGATGATGTCAGTAGGAATTAATGTTAACATTAAACATTCTCATAAACATGGCAGTGCCGCCTTCCCGACATAACACGCGTGGCTGCCTTTCAAAAGCTTGTGCGGGATGTTCTCAGCGTGTTATGAGGTGCTACGTAAATGCAGGGCTTTCCTTTTTGCGAAAACCAGGCAATCTGAAAGCCATTCGAAGGCTTTCAGGTGAGGGAAAGAGGGGTGGTGATGGAAGCTCTTTCGGTTACAACGTAAAATAAATCAGTCACAGATACGGATACAGAGCTTTATTTGTCATTCGGCACTGAGGTACCGAACGAAATTACATCTCCAGCAGTCACACAAAAAAAAGAACACAAGACACACGACCCCAACACAAACCAGATTGGACCCCAACACAGTCCAGATTCCAAATATTGTCCACGCAGGTCTCTGGATACGAGTCTGGTCATTTAACCATTTGGTAATGGAGCCCACGTAGCCCAGCGAAGCCCCATCAAGCTCATGGACCCCGACAGTGGTGCAACCCTAGGTGTATGAACTTTGTACTGTAACTGGATCAAGTCCAGGTGAGACATGATCTTGACACAAGGCTGGTTATTCAATCCATTAAGATTCTATAGCACTCCAAATGACGTTTGGACAGGTACATGGACAGGAAAGTATTCATAAGATCATAAGTGATAGGAGTAGAATTAAGCCATTCAGGCCATCAAGTCTACTCTGCCATTCAATCATGGCTGATCTATCTTTCCCTCCTAACCCCATTCTCCTGCCTTCTCCCCATTACCTCTGGCACTCTTTTGGAGGGAACATGGACCAAACAAGCATTGATGGGGCACCTAGGACAGCACGGACAAGTTGGATAAAAGGACCTGCTTCCGTGCTGTATCACTCCCTGACTATGACTCTAACTCATGAAATTCACTCTTCATGTTGGAGACTTGGTCAACATTAGGGAAGTTAGCCATTCTCTATTTTTAAGGAGGTAGGGCCGAAGGGCCTGTTTCTATGCTGTACAACTCTAAGACTCAGTTGCACTACTTTAAGTACTGCGAGCCATTAGTCCTTCCAGAGCTGCGAGCTTGTATTTCAGAGGTCTGTCAATGGGACAACGCGATACCAGAGAGCATAATACCATATTGTGGCAGTGCCCGGGGGTTAGGCCACTCCCTGGGTCATCCCCCTCGGCACTGAGTGGACAGGGGGGATTAGGCCACTCCCTGGGTCATCCCCCTCGGCACTGAGTGGACAGGGGGGAATTAGGCCACTCCCTGGGTCATCCCCCTCGGCACTGAGTGGACAGGGGGGATTAGGCCACTCCCTGGGTCATCCCCCTCGGCACTGAGTGGACAGGGGGGATTAGGCCACTCCCTGGGTCATCCCCCTCGGCACTGAGTGGACAGGGGGGATTAGGCCACTCCCTGGGTCATCCCCCTCGGCACTGAGTGGACAGGGCTGTAAGGGGTCTGGTGCTACGGGGTTTACCTGCAGGGGCTGGAGTTACTCTGGCGGGAGACTGAAGAGAGTGGATGTTCTGATGCTGCATTAAAGTTATTGTTAATCCTTACCTGGCGTCTTGCCTGATTCCTGCTGCGTCCAGACCCACTACAATATCTCATTTATTTTTTCTTTTGACTGGAACATTAGCAAATGATGTTGAAAAGAACCTGCAGAATTGAAAATCAATGATTTCAGTTCTTTGGTTACAGATCAGACATTATATTGTAGGGAGTGTGGAAATGCTAACGTCAATGTGAAGCCCAAGATTGGGCTTGTTGAGCTGTATTCTGAACTAAGACGTGAGGGTGAGAATTACACACAAAAGGCAGGGAAAGGCCCATCAAGTTCATGGATGACGACAGATTGATCCCCGGGATGGCGGGACTGTCATATGAAGAAAGATTGAAAAGACTAGGCTTGTTTTCACTGGAGTTTAGAAGGATGAGAGGGGATCTTATAGAGGCATATAAAATTATAAAAGGACTGGACAAGCTAGATGCAGGAAAATGTTCCCAATGTTGGGGGAGTCCAGAACCAGGGTCTTAGAATAAAGGGGAGGCCATTTAAAACTGAGGTGAGAAGGAACTTTTTTCACCCAGAGAGTTGTGAATTTGTGGAATTCTCTGCCACGGAGGGCAGTGGAGGCCAAATCACTGGATGAATTTAAGAGAGAGTTGGAGAGAGCTCTAGGGGCCAGTGGAATCAAGGGATATGGGGAGAAGGCAGGCACGGGTTACTGATTGTGGATGATCACAATGAATGGCGGTGCTGGCTCAAAGGGCCAAATGGCCTCCTCCTGCACCTATTTTCTATGTTTCTTTGTTTCTATATAATGCTCACTCTAGTGCACCTACCCATGCCATCTCCACCCCAACCACGGTGAAGGACAAAATTAAAGAGGAAACCCAAACCTCCCGGAAGTCTCGAAAGTCTGGGAAACTCGCCAGTCTGCTGAAGGCATCAAGCAAGTCCCAGAAGAACGTTCAGTTTATAAATTGTGGTGGAAACTTGAGCTGTGAATTCGCCTCTTATCTTCTCTCCCTATCAACAACTAGGAAGCGGTCCTGCATGGCTATCTGCCTGATAGGAGACCCCCGGACTATCTTGAATCGGACTTTGCTGAACTTCATCTTGCATTATATGTAATTCCCTTTACCCTGTATCTGTACACTGTGGACGGCTCGATTGCAACGATGTAAAGTCTTTCCGCTGACTGGATAACACGCAACAAAAAGCTTTTTGACGTATCTCGGTACACGTGACAATAAATTAAACTAAATTTGCTAACTAACTAACTAATCGTGTGTAGGAAGGAACTGCAGATGCTGGTTTAAACCAAAGATAGACACAAAATGGTGGAGTAACTCAGCAGGACAGGCAGCATCACTGGAGAGGAGGAATGGGTGACGTCCATGCGGGCTCCGGCCGCATGGACGTCGGAAGCTCGCAGCCCCTGCCCTGGGTGGGGGCCGACATCGGGAGCTCCGGCAGCGGCAGAGTATTCGCCCGCCCCGAATCGCTGGGCTTGGATTGGCCCGCCGCGGACCTTTCACCGTCCGGCGCGGCCTGAAATAGGCCGCGGGATTTTCTCCGCCCGGCGGGGGCTTCAATGTCGGGAGCCATGACCGCCCCGACGTGCAGCGGCATCGGCGGTGTCTTCGCCCGCCCCGGATCGCGGGGCTTGGGCCGGCCCGCTGCGGACCTTTCACCGTCCGGCGCGGCCTGGAACGTGGCAACTTCTACAGCCTGACCGCGTGAGAAGATGGCAGGGGAAGAGAAAATACATTCTGGGCTTCCATCACAGTGAGGAGGTGACTGGAGGAGACTCACTGTGATGGATGTTTCTTTTTGTTTCTTTTTGTTTGGTGTTGGTTTATGATTGTGTGCGTTATTGCTTATTTTTATTGCTCTTATTGTTGGACTGTGGGTAATCTTTCATTTCACTGCACATTTATGTGTATGTGACAAATAAATTTGACTATTGACTAAAAGCTAGACCTCCATTGACGCAATGGTAAAGATAATATCCTTCAGGTGAGGTGCTGAATAAATTTGTTATCATGTCTATCAACAGAAGAGCTGTCCTGATGCAGGGTATTGACCCAAAATGGTCGATCATTTCTTGACCTTCACAAATGCTGCCCTTTTGGTCATTTCTGTTGTTGCAGCTAGCTGTTCTACTTGTCATAAGGTCAGAAGGAATAAGAGTAGATTTAGACCATTCGGCCCATCAAGTCTACACACCATTCAATCATGGCTGATCTATCTCTCCCTCCTAACCCCATTCTCCTGCCTTCTCCCCATAACCTCTGACACATGTACTAATCAAGAATCTATCTATCTCTGCCTTAAAAATATCCACTGACTTGGCCTCCACAGCCTTCTGTGGCAAAGAATTCCACAGATTCACCACTCTCCGACTAAAGAAATTTCTCCTCATCTCCTTCCTAAAAGAACATCATTTAATTCTGACACTATGACCTTTCATCCTAGACTCGTCCACTAGTGGAAACATCCTTTCCACATCCACTCTATTCAAGCCTTTCACTATTCTATATGTTTCAATGAGGTCCCCCCTCATTCTTCTAAACTCCAGCGAGTACTGGCCCAGTGCTGACAAATGCTCATCATAGGTTAACCTACTCATTCCTGGGATTGTATCGATGGTTCATTTAATACAATGATTAATTAAACACAAAGTGCTGGAGGAACCATGAGGGTCAGGCAGCATCTGCGGAGGGAATGGATTGGGACCCTCCGTTAGATTGATCGATAAAGGGAAGAGGGAGGCATAGATTTGTGAAGCTGGTTTACAATTGCTTAAAGGGCCTGTCCCACTTAGGCGATTTTAAGGCGACTGCCAGTGACTAGGCTGTCGCCGACAGTTCGCCGAGGTGTCTCGGGCATGATCGTGAGGAGTCTTCAAAGAATTGTAGTGGATCTCGGCGGGTCGCTGAGAAATCAACCGGATTGAAATTTCTCGGCGACAGCTGGCTTGTCGCCAGGTATCGTTGCTTATTGTGGGCGCTGTCGCACGCTGTCCCCAGGTTTGCTAGGTTGTCTTAGATGCATTTAGAAGCACGTAATATTAAATTAAGTAAAGTGATTTGAAGATACCATAAAATACTTGTGTTTGACCAATTTATTTACCGTCAGGACATTTGACAGGTAGATTGGAGGCGACAGTTTGACGGTCAGGTAAGCGTGGGAATTTTCGCGATGTTTATGGCCATCAGCAATTACATTTAAAGTAGGCTCCCAACCCAGATATGCAACCCAGAAACCAGATATGCATCTCCCGTACATTTTCAAAGAATCCCCACACTCCGCACAAAAATCCATTTAACCACATTTAAAATTAAATTTCTTAATACTGCTATTAGTAAACTGGAAGTCAATCCAGTTTATGCCTTGTTACCGTGAAGCTTGGTTTTCAAGTAACCCGGGCAAGATGTTATAATTTCAAACCTCTCAAGTAATTACAGACTTGTTCAGTGATTTCAGCGAACATTAGGACGACGGAGAAGCATTGATAAGCGTGGGAATTTCGCGATGTTTCCGAAGACGGTGTAATCTCAACCTGACTCGGCATTGTCGTGGTCATAGTCGTCGGGTAAAAGAAATTTTTTGGCGATCTGCTATGACTTTGACAGTCGCCGGCAGTCGCCTAAAAAATTGCCTAAGTGGGACAGGCCCTTTACACAGCAGTCCCACGAGGAGCGTTGACACGAGTACTGGGGCAACAAGAGTGGCACGGAGAGGCAGGCCTGATAGGTTGAGGGAAGGGTTGACAGCCTTTTGCCTAATTTCCTCTGCGTGACCGGAAAGCCACCCATTTTGAAGATGATTAATGGAGAATGATGTCAGATATTGCAGGTTTGGATGAATTACTTTTGTTTAGAGATACAGTGCGGAAACAGGCCCTTCGAGTCTGCGCCGACCAGTGATCCCCGCACATTAACACTATCCTACACACACACTAGGAACAATTTACACTTATAGCAAACCAAGGTCCACCGAGTCCACGCTGATCAGCGATCACCCCACACACTAACTAGCACTATCCTGCACACGAGGGACAATTTTAATTTTTTACCAAAGCCAAATTAACCGACAAACCAGGTCTTTGGAGTGTGGGAGGAAACCGGAGCACTCTGGGAAAACGCATGCGGTCTTGGGGAGAACGTACAAACTCTGTATAGCCAGCAGGGTTGAACCCGGGTCTCTGGTACTGTGAGGCAGCATCTCTCAAGTAATGGCCGCCGTGCTGCCTCAACTAAGGGGAATGAAGGCAAAGCAAGAAATATGGAAAAATGTAAATAAAAATTATTTTCCTTTTCCTGCACATGGATCTTAAGGGCGTGCTTTGGATTGCAACCAGATGCCCCAGGTTGTGAATCCAACAGCTTCTGCATGCAGGGAGGTCGGCTAATGATCTGACCCGAGAAATTCAATTCATTTCACTCATGAATGCATCTTTGCTTTGGAGGGGCTTCGTAAACATTCACTTCTGCACTGGGCATTCAAAACAGTGCACTAATGTAATATTACGCCAGCAGATTCTGTCAGGCGGGAAGCATGTGGGATAAGCCTCCCTCGTGTTTAATACACAAACCCTCAGGCACAACACTGTATCTTTCAAATGATCAATTGATATGCTTGTAGCAACCAGTGCACAAAAGAGTGTAGGACACAGAGTGCTGGCATAATTCAGCAGGCCAGGTAGCATCTCTGGAGAACGTGCATAGGTGACGTTTTGGCTTGGGACCCAAAGGAGTTGAATTTTCATAACTGGTGGAAGTAGAGGATTATTGAATGCTCACAGCAGGGATCAGCCTCCGCTTTACATCTGTATAAATTAATAAGCAGAAAATCATTTGAGTTCCATTAAGAAAATTCACTTGCTGCAGCTTGCTCGCTGGCAGCTTAACAGGCCCGCAAACCAAAGATACTAGAGGAGCAAGATGGACCACTCCATTGAAATCTCCTATACTGAAGTGTTGTACGCAAAGGAGCGTAACGTCCGCCATTTTAGTAGGCAAAGCCCTCCATTCGCTATGCCTCTCGCAGTGTAATCAGTGTTTTGGGGGAACAGTATGTGTGATGACACCATTAAAATGCAGAATATATCTCATCTATCAATTCACAGATTTTTGTGTTATTTTTCTTTTTAAATGTTTCTGCAGGTTTCTGCCTACTAAAATGGCGCCATGACATACTACGGTTTTTAGGGTCGAGTGGTCTATCTTGCTCCTCTAGTATCTTTGCCGTAAACTCAGAGATTAGCCTGCAGATCCCTTCGCTGATGGGGAGGTCAGTACCAAAGATACTAGAGGAGCAAGATAGACCACTCGACCCTAAAAACCGTAGTATGTCATGGCGCCATTTTAGTAGGCAGAAACTTGCAGAAACATTTAAAAAGAAAAATAACAAAAATCTGTGAATTGATAGATGAGATATATTCTGCATTTTAATGGTACCATCACACATACTGTTCTCCAAAAACACTGATTACACTGCGAGAGGCATAGCGAATGGTGGGTTTTGCCTACTAAAATGGCTTCTTTGCGTACTACACTTCAGTATAGGCGATTTCAATGGAGTGGTCCATCTTGTTCCTCTAGTATCTTTGGTCAGTACCAGTGATGGGATCAGGCGTTGCCTAACCCCTCTGTTGTCTCCCTTGTCCTTGGGTGTTCAAGTTGATGAACCAGGCCATGATGCAACAGAGATAATATTAATCAGATTTTTAAAAAATCAATAAATAAACAAAGGTAATTGTAATGCGTGGAGTCGTACACACATCGTAATGCAACACACATTTATTACAGTCCACTTACAGCATAGATCTGCGAGACTTCACAGCGACTAACAGCTCCTCCAACTGCCCTACGTAAGCAAGCTCTTGGTAATATATATCGCATATTAGGCGGAGCAACTACTAACAAGCGCTACAATTGGTTAGTAGGAAATAACCAATCTACAGTAATACTAGTGCAAATCAACAAAACCCTCTGTGCTACCAGACAGTCCATACAAGGTCATAGATGCTGAGATTAGTGTGATATAGTGTTCAAGAGCTTGATAGTTTTGGGAAGAAGCTATTCTTGAATCCGGTGATCACAGTTCTCAGTTCTTGCAGGAAGGTAGAAGTGAAATGAGAGCGTGGTCAGGGTGGATTTTTTTTGTTGAGCCAGTGCCCCCTGCAGATCCCTTCTTTGCTGGTGGGGGATCAGTACCCAGTGATGGGACCAGGCGTGGTCTAACTCCCTCTGTTGTTTCCCTCGTTCTTGGGTGTTCGAGTTGATGAACCAGGCTGTGATGGTGTGCTCTGGACAAATTGTCAGCGAGTTTTCACCGCAGGCAGTGGCCTGCACTTGGAGAGCAGCGGGTTTTGGAGAACTGAGTCGATCCGTGCAAGCAAAGCAAAACAAAGCCGATGGCCTCCGTAACAGGCGTAACATCCTTTCGACAGGTTTAGTCATTACTCCTCTTTCCTACCCTTTCTGAAAACTATACAAAGCCCAGTGTGTGGGGGACGGTAGGTTGAAACCAGCCATGTTGAACCCTCATTGTCAGATAGTCTCTGACAGCTGCCAAGTAGTTTCACAGCCAATGCATGGCCAATTGAGAACAATATGGAACAAAGTCTTTATTTCCAGTACTATAATCAGTTAATGTGTTGGAACAGTCCATTGTACAGCAAACACATTGTGATTACTCAGGACTTAGTCCGTTCACAAAAGGCAAAGCAACCAAAAACACTGCAATCATAAAATCGGACACATTTCTCCAGCAAATTTGATGAGTCGTTACATCGAGGGTGCGGATAAAATCAAATCATGTTCCCTCCTGCGATGTAGTCACAAAGTTCGACCCAAGGTGCCAGAGTAACTCAGCGGGTCAGGCAGCATCTCTGGAGAAAAGGAATAGGTGACGTTTTAGGTCGAGACCCTTCTTCAGACACACAAAGTTTGACTGATGAGCATTGTCAGTCAGGCTGGAAACATTATATAATACATGTCAGCGCTGTAAGAGTTATATTGGGATTGAGCTGCAGTGGTGGGTGGGGGTGGGGGGGGGGGGGGTGGGGGGGTGGGGGGGTGGGGGGGGATGTGCAGGGGTTGGGAGACAATACGGAACAAAGTGATTGCAGGAGTTATGAGGTTGGATTTGCAGGGGTCCTCGGTTGAAGGTGTTTCTATATCCAGTAACCAGGACACTAAGATCATATACCACAGATACATGCCGCCATGTCCAAGCCAACCATCAAGTGGCCATCTATACGAATGACTCACTTTTACCAGCACTTGGACCACAGACCTCTAAGCTTAGTTTATTAATGCGCCATGGTGGCAGAGTGGTAGATTTGCTGCCTTACTGTGCCAGAGACCTGGGTTCGATCCTGTCCACGGGTGCTGTCTGTACAGAGTTTGTACGTTCTCCCCGTGACTAGCTGGATTCTCCTTGGGTGCTCCTGTTTATGCAATAACACATACAATCATAACCAACACCAAACAAAAGAAACATCCATCACAGTGAGTCTCCTCCAGTCACCTCCTCACTGTGATGGAAGGCCAGAATGTCTTTTTCTCTTCCCCTGCCGTCCTCTCCCGCGGTCAGGCTGTTGGAGTTGCCACGTCGGGGCAGTCGGGGCTCCCAACATTGAAGCCCCCGCCGGGCGGAGAAAATCCCGTGGCCTATTTCAGGCTGCGCCGGACGGTGAAAGGCCCAGTAAAGTCAAATTAAAGATAGTCCGAGGGTCTCCAATGAGCTAGATGATAGGCCAGGACCACTCTCTAGTTGATGATAGGATGGTTCAATTTAGACTTTAGAGATACAGCGTGGAAACAGGCCCTTCGGCCCACTGCTCGTGCTGACCAGCAATCACACCATACACTAGCACTATCCTACACACAATTTACAATTTTTACCGAAGCCAATTAACCTACAAACCTGCACATCTTTAGAGCGTGGGAGGAAACCGGAGAATGCACAAACTCCATACAGACAGTATTCAGTATTGAATCCGGGACTCTGGCGTTGTAAGGCAGCAACCCTACCATTGCGTCACTGTGCCACCCACACTCAGTTGCCTGATAACAGCTGGGAAGAAACTGTGCCTGAATCTGGAAGTAAGTGTTCTCTCCAGGGTTGCTGCCCGACCTGCTGAGTTACTCCAGCATTTTGTGTCTATCTTTGTTGTTAACCAGCATCTGCAGTTCCTTCCTACCCAGCATTTTCGAGTGATGATTTGAGCGCTCATCCGAATACCTCCTTAGCCGCCTCTGCTGTCTACTCGGGATCCACACTCCACACTCCAACTAAACTCTGGGTGAAAAGATTCCCTCAGATATCATTCTAAACTCTTACCACTTACTCTAAACATATGAGCTTTAGTTCCAGACGTCTCTGCTCAGTGAAATAATTCTGACTATACAACCGACCTAAGCCCTTCATAATTTTATAGACCGTTAATTGGGTTTTCCTTCCTCCACTCCATCACTTGACATAAATGTTCTGATATTGTTCTCAATTGCTCAACCCCACACATATCGGGTGAAAGTATCACAAATCCAGCCAAGATTTCCACTGGTATCACCTCTGTTATTGCCACATTCAATCCATGTCGTCAAGAGAAGGTCTTCGCATCATGTTCGGCACGGACACTGCGGGCCGAAGGGCCTGTTCTTGTGCTGCCCTGTTCTACGTTCTATTTTGACATTCGCACAACTGCCTAACAAAGCCATCGTTACAAGATCACCATTTTTGTTGTGGCAGTCGTCAAAACACCTGAGATATGGACATTCCAAAACACAAACGAGTTCCCATAATATTGTTGAATTCATAAGCCCAACAAATGGACATATGTTTCTTCCTACACAAAAATCAATCGACCTGGCAAACATTTTTATCCGCCTTGTTGAAATGAATGGCACTAAAAGCACGTAAGACTGATAAGACGGAACAATCATCGAGAACTAGTTATCTCTCTCTCCCTCTCCATTGAGACATACAGCATGGAAATGGGTCCTTCGGCCCATCTTGTCCATGCCGACCAGGATGCCCCATCTAAGCTAGCCCACTTTTAATCATTGCAATTGGAAACGGACAAAATCAACAGACTCTTAAACACCACTATTGTATCAGTGTCCATCACCAGGACAGCATGGTGGCGCTGTGGTAGAGTTGCTGCCTTACAACGACAGAGTTCCAGGTTCGATCCTGACTGCGGGCGCTGTTTATACACTCTCCTCATGATGGGTGCTCTGGTTTCCTCCCACACTCAAACGACTTCTAGGTTTGTAAGCTATTTGGCTTGGTAAAATTGTAAATTGTCCCTAGCGTGTGTAGGATAGGGTTGGTGTGCGGGGATCGCTGGTCGACATGGACTTGGTGGGCTGAAGGGCCTGTTCCCGCGCTGTATCTCTAAACTAAACTAAACTAAACCTCCCCCGGCAGAATGTTTCAAGCACACACCGTGTCAAATGACTTGCCCTGCACATCCTTTAAACTTTGCCCCTCTCATCTTAAAGGTACTCTAGTTTTTGACATTTCCACCTGGGAAAAAGTTCTTACTGTCTATCCTATCTACGCCTCTCATAATGTTATACACTTCTATCAGGTCTCCCCTCAACCTTTGGCATTCTGAAGAATCCATTCCAAGTCTGTCCAACCTCTCCTTGTAGCTAATGCCCCGCAATCCAGGCAGCATTCCGGTAAACATCTTCTGTACCCTCTCCAAAGACTTTCTATAATGGGCCGACCAAAACTACACACAATACTCCAAATATGGCCAAACCAAAGTCTTATAGAAGGGTCTCTGAAGAAGGGTCTCGACCCGAAACGTCACCCATTCCTTCTCTCCCGAGATGCTGCCTGACCTGCTGAGTTACTCCAGCATTTTGTGAATCAAAGTCTTATAGAAAAATAAATCTTCTTTATACGCTACCTCCTTGGAAGAAGCAGCTGAATTTTCCTGGTGCCTGGCCAATATTTACCCTGCATCCAACATCACCAAAGAAGATTATTTGATCAGTGTTTGTGGGATATTACCGTGGGCCAATGGCTTACAACCTTTTTTTGGATCAAAACACAGTTTCTGAAGTACTTCAGTTCATAAGTGATAGGAATTAAGCCATTCAGCCCAGCAAGTCTACACCGCCATTCAATCATGGCTGATCTATCTTCCCCTCTTAACCCCATTCTCCTGCCTTCTCCTCATAACCCCTGACACCCTTAGCAATCAAGAATCTATCAATCTCTGCCTTCAAACTATCTGTTGATGGCCTCCAGTGTTCTGTGACAATGAATTCCACAGATTCACCGCCCTCTGACTAAAGGAATTCCTCCTCGTCTCCTTCCTGAAAGAACGTTCTTTGATTCTGAGGCTATAACCTCTGGTCCTAGACACTCCCACTAGTGGAAACATCCACTCCACATTCACTCTATCTATTCCTTTCGCTATTCAGTAAGTTTCAATGAGGATCCTCCCTCATCCTTCTAAACGCCAGTGAGTACAGGCCCAGTGCCGTCAAACGCTCATATTATGTTAACCCAATCATTCCTGGGATCATTCATGTAAACCTCCTCTGGACACTCTCCAGTGCCAGCACATCCTTCCTCAGATATGGGGCTCAAAATTGCTCACAATGGGATGTAAAGTGTTTGGGATATTGTGGCAGGCATGACATGTGACATGAATTTAGAAGGATGAGAGGGGATCTTAACGAAACGTATAAGATTATTAAGGGGTTGGACACGTTAGAGGCAGGAAACATGTTCCCAATGTTGGGGGAGTCCAGAACAAGGGGCCACAGTTTAAGAATAAGGGGTTGGCCATTTAGAACACAGATGAGGAAAAACCTTTTCAGTCAGAGAGTTGTGAATCTGTGGAATTCTCTGCCTCAGAAGGCAGTGGAGGCCAATTCTCTGAATGCATTCAAGAGAGAGCTCGATAGAGCTCTTAAGGATAGCGGAGTCAGGGGGTATGGGGAGAAGGCAGGAACGGGGTACTGATTGAGAATGATCAACCATGATCACATTGAATGGCGGTGTTGGCTCGAAGGGCCGAAGGGCCAAATGGCCTACTCCTGCACCAATTGTCTATTGTCAATTGTCTATGTCTTTCTGATTGTTTCTGTTTAGCTGGGGCTGCCAAAACTAATGGACTATAATGTGGTGAAGTATGAAGAAAAAGTTTCAATGTTGAAATAGATTTATCCTGCATTCCAAGAAGATGATGAATCAGCAGGCTCCTTGGGAGAAACTTTGATTCCTGTTAATCAGGCTGAGTGAAACTTAGAACTTGGATAAGGGAGAAATGGCTTTTCAACTGAAATGAGCAAGGTTACTATGAACATCAACAGTGTTTAAAAAGTCTGCCAAAATGCACAGCTAATTCTCAGAAAGCTGAACTGCGATACCTCTGTATTCCGTACTGAGCTCAATAAAGCTGCACATCACATATTAGAAATTGTCGAGATTAACTCATTGACAGCAATCCAGGCAGAAGAATGGGGAGACGAGAGAAAGTTGGCCTTCATAACGAGAAGATTTCAGTATAGGAGTAAAGAGGTTCTTCTGCAGTTGTTTAGGGCCCTGGTAAGACCACACCTGGAGTATTGTGTACAGTTTTGGTCTCCTAATTTGAGGAAGGACATCCTTGTAATTGAGACAGTGCAGCGTAGGTTCACGAGATTGATCCCTGGGATGGCGGGACAGTCAAATGGGAAAGATTGAAAAGACTGGGCTTGTATTCACTGGGGTTTAGAAGGATGAGAGGGGATCTTATAGAGACGCATAAAATTATAAAAGGACTGGACAAGTTAGATGCAGGAAAAATGTTCCCAATATTGGGGGAGTCCAGAACCAGGGGCCACCGTCTTAGAATAAAGGGGAGGCCATTTAAAACTGAGGTGAGAAGGAACTTTTTCACCCAGAGAGCTGTGAATTTGTGGAATTCTCTGCCACGGAGGGCAGTGGAGGCTAAATCACTGGAAGAATTTAAGAGAGAGTTAGATAGAGCTCTGGGGCCTAGTGGAGTCAGGGGATATGGGGAGAGGTTGGGCACAGGTTACTGATTGGGGACGATCAGCCATGATCATAATGAATGGCGGTGCTGGCTTGAAGGGCCGAATGGCCTCCTCCTGCACCTATTTTCTATGTTTCTATGTTTAATGTCAAAGCTGGAATCCTGAACAAAAGACAAAGTGCTGGAGGAACTCAGCGGGTCAGTGAAGGGAATGGACTGGCGACGTTTCGGGACGGGACCCTTCTTCACACTGAAGGGTGGGAGTGTGTAGCATGAATCGAAGGGAGATGAAATGATTACAATTACAAGTGAAAGTCTACATGTGCCAGGGGATTGATTCTGATTTTGGATGGGCATTTGCTCAAGTTGAACTATTTTCATTGCACCAAAATCAATGGATATTTTAGATTTAGATTTTTAGATGTAGAGATACAGCGCAGAAACAGGCCCTTCGGCCCACCGGGTCCAGGCCGCCCAGCGATCCCCGCACATTAACACCATCCTACACCCACTAGGGACAATTTTTACATTTGCCCAGCCAATTAACCTACAAACCTGTATGTCTTTGGAGTGTGGGAGGAAACCGAAGATCTCGGAGAAAACCCACGCAGGTCACGGGGAGAACGTACAAACTCCATTCAGACGGCGCCCGTAGTCAGGATCGAACCTGAGTCTCCGGCGCTGCATTCGCTGTAAGGCAGCAACTCTACCGCTGCGCCACCGTTTACATGCCAATGTGGGAGACCCTCATTGGTGACCCTTGGACTATCTTTGATCAGATTTTACCTTGCTCTAAATGTTAGTCCCTTATCATGTATCCATATGCTGCAAATGGCTCGATTGTAATCATTTATTGCCTTTCTGCTGACTGGTCAGCGCGCAACAAAAAGCTTTTCAACTCTACTTTGGCGCACGTGACAGTGAACTAAACTAAAACATGTTGATTGAGATAGCGATTAGACTCCGCACAATGCTCAAACCGCAGATAATCAGACTCTGTGGCAGCATTTATACTAATGGGGCCACACTGCAGCATTGAAAGATTTTCAAAGAGGCCTCTGAGTCCGTCTGCTCAGAGAGGTCTGTGCAAATCTGGGCCTTTTCGTCTCCCAGGCTACCATGGCAGCCGATCCAATGCTCTTCATGTCTGCTTTGAAGAAAATTTACATTTGCAGGACCTGGGCGCCACTGGGAGCAACTTTGACTGCAGAAGAAATCAAATCAGCCGCTCGTTATACATTTCTTCCCAATGTTTATTTGAGTACCTGCACCCCTGCTGAGGGAGAGACTTCTGAAGAGACACCAATTAAAAAGATAGTTACTAAAAATGATTCAGCGGCGTACCGATCGACCGCCAAAGAGCTATGCATCCTCTGGCAGCTTGTTCAATGTACGCACCACCCTCTGAGTTAAAAAGCTGCCCCTCAGGTCCCTGTTAAACCTTAGATAGACTCAAAGAGCTGGAGTAACTCAGCGGGACAGGCAGCATCTCTGGAGAGAAGGAATGGGTGAGGTTTCGGGGCGTGACCCTTCTTCAGACCCTTCTCTCACCTTAAACCTATGGCCTCTAGTTCTTGGCTCCTCTAACATGGGGGAAAAACTGTTTATATTCACCTTTATTTATGATGGTATACATCTATATAAAGTGGCCCATCAGCCTCCTTTGCTCTCGGGTGTAAAAGACCCTGCTGATGCAACTCCCCATATGGTTCAAACCCAGGGTTGCTAACAGTCCCGCATTAGCCAGGACATCCCGTATTTTGGGCTACATTGGTTTGTCCGTACAGGACCGCCATTGTCTTGTATTAGGCCTGGGGGGCACTGTAGACCCATACACTGTAGGCCCGGACGCTGTAGGCCCGGACGGTGTAGGCCCGGACGCTGTAGGTCCGGACGCTGTAGGCCCGGACGCTGTAGGCCCGGACGGTGTAGGCCCGGACGGTATAGGCCCGGACGGTGTAGGCCCGGACGCTGTAGGCCCGGACGCTGTAGGCCCGGACAGTGTCGGCCCGGACATTGTCGGCCCGGACAGTGTCGGCCCGGACAGTGTAGGCCCGGAGGCCCGGGCACCGCCTGATGGAGGTTGCGTAGCAATCCGCCTCCCGTCCTCATAAATCTTCTCTGCACCCTTTTCAGCTTACAACATCGTTCCTATAACACGGTGACCAAAACTGAACACAATACTCGAAATGTGGCCTCACCAATGTCTTGTACGACTGTAAGATAATTTCCCAACTCCTAATCTCCTTCAAACTTCAACCTGATACTTTCTGAGCAGAAAGTATCAGGTTAAAGTTTGAAAGAGATTAGTTTGGTTCAGTTTGATTTATTGTCATGTGTATTGAGGTATAGTGAAAAGCCTTTTGGTTTCCAGACGAAACGTGATTGCAATAAAGCCATCCACAGTATACAGATACAGGATAAAATAAATATCGTTTAGTGCAAGTTAAATCCAGTAAAGTCTGAGTAAAGATCGTCCGAGGGTCTCCAATGACGTAGATGGTAGGTCAGGACCGCTCTCTGGTTGGTGTTGAGGTGGTTCAGTTGCCTGATAACAACTGGGAAGAAATTGTCCTTGAATCTGGAGGTATGCGTTTTCAAACATCTGGGAGAGGGGATATGAGGGAGTGGCCAGGATGAGATTGGTCCTTGATTCAGCTGGTGGAATTCTCAGAGAGAATGGCGATTCTCAGAAAGGAAGGACTTCACTAATTCCCCAGCTTCATGCTGAGCAGAAAAGTGGAGAGCCAGTGGCTCGGTGATGTGTTGATATTCATTGTGGCCATCACTCCCTGAAGCTGCGATCGTAAGTAATGGTTCGGAGTGTGCCAGCATGATAACCTTGTTTAAATATTCACACTGTGCTGTTCTGTGGCGTGAGTGTAATTTAAAATAATGTGTTTCCAAGGCTGGCTGGAACAATTAGACAACAGAAAAGGTGATAAAGCATTCGATTGAAGGAAACGTAAAACCATCACGAAATACCACTTACTGTGAGCAAGCTGACTGCTGTTAGATATTCTGTGTTGTCAAGGTGATGAAATCGATGGCTTGCATTTAATGGTCAATTAATTAAGATATAGTGCGTGTTTCTCCACATTTTTCAGCAAGCTGATCCAATGATTATCCATACCATGTAGACTGAGAACATCTCCCGGTTTGATCTCGAGCGTTTGGGCATCAATAGATGCGCTAGCATTTGGGAAGGTCTTGGCCCTTACAAATATCACAATCATGCTAATCTGACAAACAAACAAACAAACACATGCACACACCAACATAGAAAATAGGTGCAGGAGTAGGCCGTTTGGCCCTTCAAGTCAATACTACCATTCAATATGTTCATGGCTGATCATCCAAAATCAGTACCCCGTTCCTGCTTTCTCCCCATATCCCTTGATTCCATTCGCCCTAAGAGCTATACCTAACTCTCTCTTGAAATCATCCAGTGAATTAGCCTCCTCTGCCTTCTGCCGCAGAGAATTCCACAGATTCACAAATCCCTGTGTGAAAAAGCCTTTCTTCACCTCAGTCCTAAATGGCCTCCCCCTTATTCTTAAACTGTGACCCCTGGTTCTGGACTCCCCCAACATTGGGACTCCCCCAACATGGACTCCCCCAACATGGGGAACAATTTCCCTGCCTGTCCAATCCCTTAAAAAGTGTTATATGTTTCAATAAGATTCCCTCTCATCCTTCTAAATTCCGTGAATCTAAGCCCAGTCGGTCCATTCTTTCGACACAATATATACAAATGTACACAACCCTACTGCCTTACCAGACACCCGGGTCCGATCCTGACTACGGGTGCTGTCTCAACAGAGTTTCTATGTTCTCCCCGTGACCAGCGAGGTTTTCAAGGTGATCTTTGGTTTCCTTCCACACTACAAAGACGTACAAGTTTGTCCATTAATTGGCTTGGTATGAATGTAAAATTGTCCCTTGTGTGTGTAGGGTAGTGTTAATGTGTGGGGATCACTGGTTGGTGATGACTCGGTGGGCCGAAGAACCCATTTCTACTCTATATCTATAAACTAAACTAAAGCCATGCATGCATACATTCACAAACAACATATACTGTACTCAATCAATGCAAATAATACATACACAAACAGTAGGTGCACAAATGCACACATAATGATTACACTCACAGAAAACATGCAAAGGTACCAACACAAATATTGTGTACACACACACACACACTGCATGCACAAAACATTGTATCCAAAGGTATAATGTGTTTCACATGATCAATGTACATCCTATCTTAGAAACGTACACACACACAGATGAAGTGCAGAGACAGATCCACACAAACGTTGCATAACACAGCAAACAGGATGTAGACACACAAATAACATAAACCCACGCAGACACACAACAATGCGCAGACACGCAGTCTCACCTACACTTACATGCCTGCACAGACAAACAGTACGACTAGTGGGGGAACTGGGAAGAGAGGGAAAGCAAGGGCTGTCTGAAGTAGGTGTTCCTCGAGAACATTTCACGAAGCAAAAAGTTGTCAATCTCAGAGATTTGGTCAAAGGCATAAACAGGTGGCTGTTCGGGTTACCGAAATTCACTCTAACAGAATCCACAAATCTCTACAACATCGAGAGTGTAAATAAAACGCACTCACACGGAATTCTTGTAATAGGGGAAAAAAGTAAATAAATCAGCAGAAAGTGTGTCTTTTCCAATGTGCTCTGTGACACTTGTGCAAATGCGTGGGTTTTCTCCGAGATCTTCGGTTTCCTCCCACATTCCAAAGACGTACAGGTATGTAGGTTAATTGGCTGGGTAAATGTAAAAATTGTCCCTAGTGGGTGTAGGATAGTGTTAATGTACGGGGATCGCTGGGCGGCACGGACTTGGAGGGCCGAAAAGGCCTGTTTCCGGCTGTATATATATATGATATGATATGATATGATATGATGTGGCTTCACATTATGAAAAATTACAATATGAACTGATTTGTTGAATTCAACCCTTCCTCCCCCCCCCCACCCCCCCCCACCCCCTCCCCTTCCCCTTTAAAGCAGAGATTGCCTGAATTGGTATTTTATTTAATTCTTCACATGTTTAAATTATGTTTTAGTTTTAATTGTTTACTGTATATCGTGTTGTTACTTGCAAGCAAAGCACCAAGGCAAATTCCTTGTATGTACACATACTTGGCTACTAAAATGTGTTCAATTCAATTTAGTACATCCAATATCCACAGCCAGAATAGACAATAGACAATAGACAATAGGTGCAGGCCTTCGAGCCATTGAATCAGCCATTCAATGTGATCATGGCTGATCATTCACAAGCAGTACCCCATTCCTGCCTTCTCCCCATATCCCTCGACTCCACTATCTTTAAGAGCTCTATCTAGCTCTCTCTTGAAAGCATCCAGAGAATTGGCCTCCACTGCCTTCTGAGGCAGAGAATTCCACAGATTTACAACTCTCTGACTGAAATTTTCTTTCCTCATCTCCGTTCTAAATGGCCTATCCCTTATTCTTAAACTATGGCCCCTGGTTCTAGACTCCCCCAACATTGGGAACGTTTCCTGCCTCTAACGTGTCCAATCCCTTCATAATCTTATGTGTTTCAATAAGATCCCCTCTCATCCTTCTAAATTCCAGCGTATACAAGCCTAGTCGCTCCAGTCTTTCAACATACGACAGTCCCGCCATTCCGGGAATCAACCTAGTGAACCTACGCTGTACTATTTCCTAAGAATCATTGATGTTGAAATAAAGCTTTGTATATTGAACCATCATAAATCAAGGAATATCCAAACACTTTAATAAATGTACTCACAATGCATTTCCACATATACTAAAGGTCTTAACAGAGATGTACACACAAACAACAGGTATACATGTACAAACCTACATAGAGTCGGAGAGTTATAGAACCGTACAGCGCAGAAGTAGGCCGTTCAGCCCACCTTGTCTATGCCGACTAAGTTGGCATGTTGGGCTAGTCCCATTTGCCTGCATTTGGCCCGTAACCCTCCAAACCTTTCCTATCCATGTACACTATCTGTTTAAATGTCTTTATTACATGAGCACAAAGACAGGCAGACATACACACAACACACACAAACACTGCATAAAGTTATTTAGAGTGGGAAGAAGATCTTGATATGTCTCCTCCCTCATGCAAATGCTCCAGCCATTTTGTAGCACCTTAAACCTACTTTGTCTTTTGATGAACAAGTTGAGCACCGACACTCTTCCTACATCAGTCTTAAGAGCTATTGCAATAAGAAAAACAAAACAAAAAACAACCCATCGGCCACTCGAAGTTCATAAGTTGTCGGAGCAGAATTAGGCCATTCGGCCCATCAAGTCTACTCCGCCATTCAATCATGGCTGATCTATCTTTCCCTCACAACCCCATTCTCCTGCCTTCTCCCCATAACCCCTGATATCCGTACTAATCAATAATCTATCAAGCTCCACCTTAAAAATATCCATTGACAGCCTCCACAGCCTTCTGTGACAAGGAACTCCACAGATTCACCACCCTCTGACTAAAGAAATTTTTCCTCAATTCCTTTCTAAAGGTACGTCCTTTAATTCTGAGGCTATGGATTTTTAGATTTAGATTTTAGATTTAGAGATGCAGCGCAGAAACAGGCCCTTCGGCCCACCGGGTCCGCGCCGCCCAGCGATCCCCGCACACTAACATTATCCTACACCCACTAGGGACAATTTTTACATTTGCCCAGCCAATTAACCTACAAACCTGCACGTCTTTGGAGTGTGGGAGGAAACCGATCTTGGAGAAAACCCACACAGGTCACGGGGAGAACGTGCAAACACCGTACAGATGGCGCCTGTAGTCAGGATCGAACCTGAGTCTCCGGCGCTGCATTCGCTGTAAGGCAGCAACTCTACCACTGCGCCACCGTGCCGCCCTGGTCCTGGACTCTCCCACTAGTGGGAACATCCTCTCCGCATCCACTCGATCCAAGCCTGTCACTATTCGAGCCTTGCAGCTGACAGAGGAAGGAATGGTCTCCTGGGTTGGATGTGCAGAGAAGACTATCCACTTTCAGATGTACATTGTGAAAGGGGGCAGGACCACGTCGAATGACTCCCACCACCCAGAGGTTGGACACATTGAAGTCCCATCAGGTTGGCAATATCAAGAGACTCCAATGGTTGCATCAATGAAGCTATGGCATTTGTCCACAGCCTCCCCAGCTGACTGCTGATGCCTGGTGCAGGCCAAAAGGTAGAGCAATATTGTTAACCTCAGCAGGACAGTACGCTATCCTGCAGGACAGCAGGACTGCTCGCGGAGGATAAAGGCAGCGTTACACAAACATGACCTTTAAACGCACGCGGACAATGAATTTTAAAACCAGCGTGAGGGTGGAATACAATGTGACACAATTGCAAACGCATTCATAACGAGTTCTGTGGGACTTTAGGAGGGAAACCATCAAACAGTTTTTCGGAACAGTTTTACGATTTCGCAGCAGGGGGTTGGTGACAGGAGACCTTTATGTCGGCATGTCCCTCTGCAGAACAGCGATCCTCCCTGACCTTCCACAGACACATTCCACCGCGAGGTGAGCACGTTTGCAAGGCCATCCGATGCTGAAAGGGTTAATCATACTTGCTCGCACTGGAGCCAGGATCAATGCGATGTGCAGTGTTTAATATGAAGCATGCTTTAAATTTTTTAAATCGTTGGTGCTTGAAGGCGAGGACAAGAACCTCCAAAGCCTAAATATTTTATGTATCATATTTCCTTTCATATTTTATTCATGATGTTGTTCATGTACCTCATCTGCACAAGCCTTAGCGAAGGGGATAGCGAATTGATTTCAGTGTAATTTAGCTTGCAGCCTGACACTTCCTATGGCGAGGGCCATTGGGTGTCTGGGCAGAGGAAGCTTTGTAGGTGGCATGTGTCTCTGTTGTTCAAACGCAGAAGGATCGAGATGGAGTCTGGCACCCTCTGAACAAAACTCACCCATGGTCCAACAAATACAACAGAATGCTGATCAATAATTTACAGAACTCTTTTTAGTTCAGCTTTGTACAATTGCCAGTTTTCAAAGAAGGAAAAGGCGAGGGCCTTAGATATAGAGGCAGGTGCCCAAGGCAATGCTGTAAGGCTGGCTTCTTCAGCCCATCAAGGCAGCTTTTGCTTTTAACTTAAAGTTCTGTACCAAGGTACTAAATATGCATCAGCACTTTTAAGAAATTGCCCACTGTATTTCTTGCGCACAGTTAAATTTCACTCTGCACTTACAAACAATGTAATCCATTTGGAATGATTTGCAAATTTGTTTGTCCTGGGAGTACACATCCTTTCAGTGGGATCAGCAGACTTGCAAGTCTGCTATAATTAGTTGTTAACCATGCGTGGGTTTTCTCCGAGATCTTCGGTTTCCTCCCACACTCCAAAGACGTACAGGTATGTAGGTTAATTGGCTGGGTAAATGTAAAAATTGTCCCTAGTGGGTGTAGGATAGTGTTAATGTTACGGGGATCGCTGGGCGGCACGGACTTGGTGGGCCGAAAAGGCCTGTTTCCGGCTGTATATATATGATATGATGATATGATATGACATTCTCAGTCTATTTAACCCTTTACGCCTTCGCCAGGTCCACTAGCCTTCACAGCAGAGATGTTGAGAGAACGTACAGAGGAGATTTACTAGAATGTTGCCTGGGTTTCAGCACTTAAGCTACAGAGAGAGGTTGAACAGGTTGGGTCTTTATTCTTTGGAGCGTAGAAGGTTGAGGGGGGACGATAGAGGTTTTTAAAATTTTAAGAGGGACGGACAGAGTTGACGTGGGTAGGCTTTTCCCTTTGAGAGTGGGGAAGATTCCAAC
This sequence comes from Rhinoraja longicauda, assembly GCF_053455715.1. NCBI lineage: Eukaryota > Metazoa > Chordata > Chondrichthyes > Rajiformes > Arhynchobatidae > Rhinoraja > Rhinoraja longicauda. The sequence goes on along the minus strand of NC_135980.1, from coordinate 6,565,953 downwards.
AAGGGGACATAGCTTCAGAATTGAGGGACAAAAGTTTAGGGGTAACATGAGGGGTAACTTCTTTACTCAGAGGGTGGTGGCTGTATGGAATGGGCTTCCGGTGGAAGTGGTGGAGGCAGGCTCGATTTTATTATTTAAGAGTAAATTGGATAGGTATATGGATAAGAGGGGATTGGAGGGTTATGGTCTGAGAGCAGGTAGATGAGACTAGGTCAGAGAGAGTGGTCGGCGTGGACTGGTAGGGCCGAACGGGCCTGTTTCCGTGCTGTAATTGTTATATGGTTATATGGTTATATGGTTTCCCTCTGTGGGAAAATCTAGAACCAGGGAGCATTGTTTCAGAACAAAACGCTGCCCATTTCAGATGGGGATAAGGAGGACGATCTTCTCTTAGCAGGAAATCTCCATCCCAAGATCGGTGGAGGTGCAGTAACTGGGTCTATTCAAGGCCAAGATCGAGAGAAGGGATCGAAAGGAGGCACTGCCCCAAAAAGGCTGCCAATATCTTCAAAGACCCAAATCACCCGAGCCATGCTTTCATTTCATTCCTGTCATCAGGGGAAAGGTACAGGAGCCTGAAAATCATGCCCACCAGGTTCAATAATAGCTGGAAGAGGCAAAACATTCAAAAGGTGGAACGCGTGAAAGGCCCTGACCTGTGGAGCCATGGACGCCAGGCTGGAAGATTGTCTATTCTGGAGGCTCTTTCTCAAGCAACAGGGTGGCACAGTGACTCAGCTGGTAGAGCTGCTGCCTCATGGCGCCAGATACCCAGGTTCGATCCTGACCACAGGCGCTGTCTGTGTGGAGTTTGCACGTTCTGTGTGACCGCATGGGTTTCCTCTGGGTGCTCTGGTTTACTTCCATATCCCAAAGATGTGCAGGTTTGTAGGTTAATTGCCTTCTTTAAATTCTCCCAACATCAGGAGTGGATGTGAAAGTGGGATAACATGGAACTCGTGTGAATAGGTGGATCAATGGTTAATATAAATTTGGCGGGCCGAAAGGCCTGTTTCCATATGGTATATTTCAATCAATTCATGGATACGTTTGGTCAGATCTCATGCCAAATTCAGATATATCACACACTCATGGACTTTTGATTTTATGGAGCAGAGAACTACTTGGTATGAAGGTAAAATCCCTGGCCAGCTATGGTCATTCTTCAACCAACCTGAGGCCAGAAACCTAGAATTATTTTCCATTACCTCAAGAGTTAAGACTTTAGACTTTAGAGATACATGCGGAAGCAGGCCCTTCGGCCCACCAAGACCATGCTGGCCAGTGGGATCACCTCGAACACTAGCACTATCCTGCACTCTAGGGACAAATTACAGTTTACCAAAATGGATCATTCTACAGACCTGTGTGTCTTTAGAGTGTGGGAGGAAACCGAAGCACCCGTTACAGGGAGAACGTGCAAACTCCATACAAACAGCGTCTGCAGTCAGGATCGAACCTGGGTCTCTGGCGCTGCGAGGCGGCAGCTCTACCATTGCGCCACTGCGTCGTCCCGAAAGAGAGTCAAGACTGTTTTATTGCCACGAGTCCCGAACCGAATAATGAAATCCTTACTTGCAGCAGCACAACAGACTGGGAGGATTTTTCAGAAAAGAAAGACGTGCTGCTGCATGAAGATTATTAATGATCAAAAACATTGTCCAATCATAAGCAAACCTAAGCAAATAAGACGTTGAAGGGTCTCTGCCCGAAACGTCACCTATTCCATTTTTCCAGAGATGCCCGCGGAGTTACTCCACCATTTTGTGTCTGTCTGCGATCAGTCTTATTGACTGAATGGGTCAAATGAAGTATTTCGTTCTGCAGATTTTTAACCAGGTTCTGCCAATTAGATTCCCAGATTGCTATATTTTTTGTGGGAAAATGTCCCTGTTCATAATTCCAGGAGGAGGACTGACTCCCTTTGTGGATTGGTCTCTTCGCCTCCTCCCCCACCCTGTCACCACAATGTTCATCCTTCCTTGCCCAGCAGCGGAAGATGTCAGGCCAATCGAAGTCAGATTCAGCGATCGATGAAAGCAGAGTGAGACGCAATCAGTCACTCATTTATTCTCTGGGCTGGATACCACACAGCGATTACTTCAAAGAGTCAATATCTACCCAGGCTTCGTACCTGTTTGAGCCGGGACCGGTTCAAGATCTTCCCTCCTGGCACCACATAGCATGAGCCAAGGAACCCTCCTTCCCAAAAAATCACCAGCTGGGTGAAGCAACACAGTAAAAAGAAAGACACAAAAAGTTGCAGTAATTCTGCGAGTCAGACAACATCTCTGGAGAAAAGGATTAGGTGACGTTTCGGGTCATAGGATCACAAGATCATTAGTGATAGGAGCAGAATTAGACCATTTGGCCCAGCAAGTCTACTCCGCCATTCAATCATGGCTGACCTATCTCTCCCTCTATCTCTCCCTCCCTCCTAACCCCATTCTCCTGTCTTCTCCCCCTAACCTCTGACACTTGTACTAATCAAGAATCTATTTCTCGGCCTTAACATTGATGGCCTTCAAAGCCTTCTGTGACAAAGAATTCCACAGATTCACCACCCTCTGGCTAAAGAAATTCCTCCTCATCTCCTTTCTAAAAGAACGTCCTTGAATTCTGAGGCTGTGACCTCTAGTCCTAGACTCTCCCACTAGTGGAAGCATCCTCTCCACATCCACTCTATCCAAGCCTTCCACTATTCTGTACGATTCAATCAGGCCCCCCCCCCCTCATTCTTCTAAACGCCAGCGAGCACAGGCCCAGTGCCGTCAAACGCTCATCATATGTTAACCCACTCATTCCTGGGATCATTCTTGTAAACCTCCTCTGGACCCTCTCCAGAATCAGCACATCCATCCTCAGATATGGTGCCCAAAATTGCCCACAATCTTCCAAATGTGGCCTGACCAGCGCCTTATAGAGCCTCAGCATTTAATCCTCTGTCAAAATAAATGTTAACATTGCGTTTGCTTTCTTTACTACCGATTCGACTAGCAGATTAACTTTTTGGGAATCCTGCTCCAGCACTCCCAAGTCCCTTTGCACCTCCAATTTCTGGATTCTCTCCCCATTTAGATAATAATCTACGCCTTTATTCCTACTACCAAAATGCATGACTCCACACTTTGCTGCACGATATTCCATCTGCCACTTCTCTGCCCACTCTCCCAACCTGTCCAAATCCTTCCGCAGAGTCCCTGCTTTCTCTGCACCACCTGCCCCTTCACCTATTTCATTGAGACCCTTCTTCAGAACGAGAGTCTGGGGAAAGGGAAGTGAGAAAAATAGACAGTGATATAGAGACAAATAGAACAAATGAATGAAAGATATGCAAAAAAATAAGCATGATAAAGGAAACAGGCCATGTTACCTGTGGGCTAGGAGAAATAGCTGGATCCACTGCGATCATGGTGTCAGGGTAACTGTTAATCTTTGACTGTAGCAATTCTTGGTGCCTTTAGATTTGATTATGTTTGCATAGGCAATAATCTAAACTCTGTTCAATGAATTAATTTAGATCACATTCCTTGAAAATATTTTTTCAAAATATGTATTGCTTAATCTATATGTGACTTTAGGTCTCACTTAACCTAAAGTCACATAAAAAGCATGAAACGATTTTTGAAGTAACAAAATCACACGTCAAAAACATAAAATGGGCGGCACGGTAGCGCAGCGGTAGAGTTGCTGCCTTACAGCAAATGCAGCGCCGGAGACTCAGGTTCAATCCTGACTACGGGTGCTGTACTGTACGGAGTTTATACGTTCTCCCCGTGACCTGCGCGGATTTTCTCCGAGATCTTCGGTTTCCTCCCACACTCCAAAGACATACAGGTTTGTAGGTTAATTGACTGGGTAAATGTTTTTAAAAAAATGTCCCTAGTGTGTGTAGGATAGTGTTAATGTGCGGGGATCGCTGGGCGGCGCGGACTCGGTGGGCCGAAGGGCCTGTTTCCACGCAGTATCTCTAAATCTAAATCTAAAAATGCTGGTGTAAATCTGCAGGTCAGGCAGCATCCCTGAAGAACCTGGAGAGTGTGGCGTTTACAACGTTCTCCCTGCGACCGCGTGGGTTTCCTTCGGGTGCTCGGGTTTCCTCCCACTTTCCAAAGACGTGCGGGTTTGTAGATTAATTGGCCCCTGTAAACTACCGCTAGAGTCTAGGGAGTGGATGCGAAAATGGGATAACATAAGATTAGTGTGAATGGGTGATGAATGGTCAGCATGGACTCGGTGGGCCAAAGGCCCTGTTGCCATGCCGTCTCTCTAAAACTAAACTAAACTAAACTAATGCAAAAGGCAACCAATCTTCAAATAAAAACTGTTTACAGATAACCTCCCTGCAATAATCAAGCTGACATATTGCCTTTCAGAATGCAACTTCCTACTCACTGCAGGGTGCCAGTTAAGAGATTTGCTATGTAAAATGACAAGACATATCTCTTCTCTTGCCATGTAAAATCTTTTATCCAGCTATGTTACATACTTTTAAGGGCATCAAAACTACCAACTATTTGCATGTGGGACTTTCAGATTTGGTGCCAATGTAACCACGCAGGGTTAGCAATAAATAAATGTTCATGTTAATTGTGTAGGAAGGAACACTGGTTTACACTGAAGATAGACACAAAATGCTGGAGTAACTCAGCGGGGCAGGCAGCATCGAGAGAGAGAGAGAGAAGGAACGGACGACGTTTCGGGTCGAGACCCTACTTCAGACTTTAATTGACATGTTAATTGACAGCGATAGACTCACAAAGTTATTCCTGGCTGAAACCGGCCCTTTGGCCCAACTCATCCATACCGACCAAGGTGCCCCATCTAAGAAAGTCCTATTTATCATATATCATCATATCATATATATACAGCCGGAAACAGGCCTTTTCGGCCCTCCAAGTCCGTGCCGCCCAGCGATCCCCGTACATTAACACTATCCTACACCCACTAGAGACAATTTTTACATTTACCCAGCCAATTAACCTACATACCTGTACGTATTTGCTGTGTTTGACAATAGACAATAGGTGCAGGAGTAGGCCATTTGGCCCATATCCTTTCAAATCTTTCCTATTCATAAATCTGTCCAAGTGTCTTTTAAATGCTTTTTATATAGTACCTGCCTCCACTCTCTGTGTGAAAAAGTTGCCCCTCAGGTTCCTCTCAAATCTTTTCCCTCTCACCTCAAATCTATGCCCTCTGGTTTTTGATTCCCGTAAAAGACTGTGCATTCGCTCTATCTATTCCCCTCATGATATTATACACCTCCATAAGATCACCCCACCCCCCCCCCCCCCCCCCCCCTCCATGTGCACTAAATCAGCTGGAGTTGAGCTCATCTCTCCAGAGGAGGACCCAAAGTGCTGGAGTAACTCAAGGGGCCAGGCAGCAGGCTTGGGGAACATGGATAGGTGGTGTTTCGAGTTAAGGCCCCTCCTGACTGACGGTAGAGGGGGTGGAGGAAGAAAGCCGATTGGAACAAAGAGCAAAGATGAGAATGGAAGGAAGGTGTGAGACAGGTTTCAAAAGTTGCAGGTTATAAAGTCAGAAGGAGGAAATTAGCAGTGGGGGGGGGGGGGGGGGGGGGGGGGGGAGAAATAGGTTGGAGTCTAGTTAGGGCACAGGGGGTGAGGGAAGAGAGTTTAGTAGAGAAAGGTGAGGGGGAAGGGATTCGGAGAGGTTACCTAAAATCGGAGAATTCAACGTTCACACCACTGAGTTGTAAGCTACCCAGCTGCCCAAGTGGAAGATGAGATGCTGTTCCTCCACTTTTTCTCTTTCCTCCCAGTGTTGATGTGGCTTTATAGTTTAGTTTAGACGTACAGCGTGGGAACAGGACCGTCGGCCCACCGAGTCCAAGCTGACCAACGATCAGTTCTGTCCTACACCTACCTCCCAGGGACAATTCACGGAAGCCAATTAACCTACAAACCTGCACGTCTACATAGATAGATAAATAGACTCATAAAAGCCATGAACCTGCGTGGCTCCAATTAAACAGTGGGTGAGTGACACCAGCGTGAATGTTGCTAACAATCTCGTTCAATTAAAGTAAATTGTGGCTCCCTGACTCATGTCAATGCATGGAGTTAGACTGCAGCAATTTGACAATCATGATGATCTAGTGTACGGGTCGACAACCGCAGATTCTGGTGTAGCTGCACAGCTTTGCTGTTCTTGTTGCTCAGCTTTCACTTCAAGACTAGATGGGGAAATGCTGCAAATGGGAGGCATGAGGTCCTTCTGCTCACAGGACGTTGAGTCCCACCGACAGGGTCACCACTGAATAGAATTAGAGAGTGGATGTGGAGGGGATGCGTCTCGGACCAGAGGGCACGGCCTCAGAATGAAAGGGACGTACCATTGGAAAGGTGGTGAGGAGGAATTTCTTCAGCCTGAGGGTGGTGAATCTTTCTTGATGGGGAAGGGCATCAAAGCTTACGGGGAGAAGGAGGGAGAATGGGGTTGAGAGGGAAGAATAGATCAGCATTGATTGAATGGCAGAGCATTGATTGAATTGATGGGCTGAGTGGCCTAATTCTGCTCCTATGTCTTATGAATATCTATCTAATTGCTATTGAGCTGAAGAGCCTCCCAGACCATTTCAGACTGTGAATTAAGAGTTAACCACATTTCTGCATGTTTGGAGACATGCATGCTCAAAAGTGTTGGAAGAGGTATGATTGAGTATTCAATATTCAGGTGGCACGGTGGCACCACTGTCTCACAGCGCCAGAGACCCGGGTTCGATCCTGACCTGGGGCGCTGTCTATGTGTGTGAAGTTTGCACGTTCTTCCTGTGACTGCAAGGGTTTCCTCCAGGTGGCCAGGTCTCCTCCCACATCCCAAAGGCGTGCAGCTTTGGAGATTGACCCCAGGGTGCAGAGTATCACAAAAAGCTGGAGTAACTCAGCCGGTCAGGCAGCATCTTAGGTGAGAAGGAATGGGTGACGTTTCGGGCCGAGACCCTACTTCAGACAGATGTCAGGGGAGGGGGCGGGACAAAGAAAGGATGCAGTAGGAGACAGGAAGACAGCGGGAGAACTGGGAAGGTAGGGGGAGGGGAAAGAGAGGGACAGAGGAGCCTAAACTATACAAACGTAATTCCATTTCAAAGTGCACAGAATAATGTACGATGTGCAGGTGCTCAAACAAATTGTGCGTAGTTTATTCAAGGGTTCTTCCACAAAGTGCCTGAGTCCCTTTGCAGATATTGTCGCAGGTTGAGACATTGTCAAGTTACTGACCACAACCCTTCAAGAAGTAACAACTTTAAAACAATTATTGATCGATAGCAAGGGTCACTTTTGCTACAAGTGGTGAATCAAATGTATTTTATGATAACCTTGTAGTCTACACCTTTGCTGATGCTATAATTTTTTTTAAACTCCCAAAATTAAGTAACATTATCTAAATACCACAGCCGTAGTGCGGGCAGATTTAAACTCGTGCTTCTGGATAAATTATAACCATAAATAAATTCACGATAATTCTACCTAACCCTGCTCGCACTCCAGTCTGACTTTGGATGCAGTATGCAAATATCGTACATTATTTTATCCAAACTTTCAGACATTTATCACAGTTGCTGTTTCGCTGTGCTAAATCATTACGTTTTGCAGAATAATTGTGTCATACCTTCCTCCAAAATATGTCTGCAGGATAAACACAGCCAACCTCCCTTCCTGTGACTCCATCTACACTTCATGCTGCCTCGGCAAGGCCAGCACCATAATCAAGGACCAGTCTCACCCCGGTCACTCCCCTCTCCCATCAGGCAAGAGGTACAGAAGTTTGAAAACGCACACCTCCAGATTTAGAGGCAGTTTCTTCCCAGCTGTTATCAGGCAAATGAATGGTCCTCTCACCAGCTAGAATGCAGTCCTGACCTTCCATCGGCCTCATTGGAGACCTTTGAGCTATTTTTAAATCGGACTTTATCTCGCACTAAATATTGCACCCTTTATCTGTGAACGGCTTGATTGTAATCACGTATAGTCTTTCCTTTGACTGGATAACACGCAAACAATAGCTTTTCACTTCACTTCGGTACACGTGGCAGGAGTAAACTAAACTAAACAGTGTAAAACACTTGATCCACGTTAATTTTGGGAGGGTTTTCTTGAGGGTAGGTCGGCAGTTGCAGAGGTAAACTTGGCTCTGCAAACTTGGCCAAGTTGTCGTGTTGCCATGACGATCGGCTCTTGTGGTGGCATTGCTCCTCCATTTATAACCTGTGTGTCCTGATCAACAGGGTTTTATATGGGTATCAGTCTTACATAACGGGAAACCTTTAAAGCACATAATAAAAGTGAAGGACTGTGCATGCATTGTTTAAACATTCATGGAATTGCTTGGCAGCGAAAGGACAATTCAGTACACAGCATCTGCTTTGGTATTTTTAAGATACCATCCAAATAATCTCTTTCCCCTTCCTTTCCAAAACAGTTTGACAGATGTGTCCTTTACAATAATACTTCCAATTCCTCGTATAAGGTTATTTTTGATCTCTCTACCACATGGTTTGCTTGAATGATCAGCACTGGTTCTGACGTGAAAACATATAACAGGGGAGAAAAAACCCCAAATAACCAATGGTAGAGTTGCTGCCTGACAGCGCCAGAGACCCGGGTTCGATCCCGACTACGGGTGCTGTCTGTACGGAGTTTGTACGTTCTCCCTGTGACCGCGTGGGTTTTCTCCAAGATCTTCGGTTTCCTCCCACACTCCAAAGCCGTATAGGTTTGGAGGTTAATTGGCTTGGTTTTGAAAAGGTGTAAATTGTCCCTAGTGTGCGCAGGCTTGTGTTCGTGTGCGGGGATCGTTGGTCAGCGCGAATTTGGTGGGCCGAAGGGCTTGTTTCCGCGCTGTATCTCTAAACTAAACTAAAGGCAACATTGAAACAAACTCGAGTGCTAGTTTGGAACTGATAGATTGAATGCCCTCTTTCAAGGGTGTACGTTATTAGAGTCATGCAACATGGAAACGGGCCCTTTGGCCCAACTTGCCCATGACGACCAAGCTGCCCCATGTCCACTAGTCCCACCTGCTGATATAGTATCTGCCTCAACTTCTACCTCTGGTAGCTCAATCCATATACACACCATCCTCTGCGTGGAAAAAGTTGTCCCTCAGGTTCCTATTAAACCATAAACTCCTCACTTTAAACCTATGTCCTCTGGTTCTTAATTCCCCAATTCTGGGTTAAAGACTCTGCATTCTCCCGATCTATTCCTCTCATGATCTTATATCACACCATAAGATCACCCTTCATCTTCCTGTGCTCCAAGGAATAAAGTCCTCAATGCAATCTGTTTTCACCACCCATCCAGACACTATATTCCAGATCATAACTTGCATATTTTGTCAATTAACCTTCTACCAAATATCTTAAAATGAATGCCCTTTCCTGCCGATCTCTCCTCCTTTACTCGATCAAAACCCTTCAATCGTTTGAATTCTCATTTTATCTCTCTTTATCTTTCACTGCTCTGAAGAAAACAATCTCAGGTTTACTGGGCTCTCATTTAATTGAAGCACTGCGTAACCGGTTCCTTTTGGCTGAGCACTCTCACTGATGCTGAGAACTCAGGCAGATTGCTTTTAGCTGATGGTCACTTGTTATCAGTTGCTGTCGTGGGTCCAGACCTCCTGGGAAGGAGCTGCTGATTCCTCCACGACCTTCTTCGCAGCTGGCAAGCAAGTCAAGCCAAGTCAAGTTTATTTGTCACATACACATACACGATGTGCAGTGAAATGAAAGTGGCAATGCCTGCGGATTGTGCACAAAGAAAAAGAATTACAGTTACAGCATATAAATTAAAGTTAATACAGAGAAGACAAAATTTAGTCCCTGGAGTTATAAAAGTTAACAGTCCTGATGGCCTGTGGGAAGAAACTCCGTCTCATCCTCTCCGTTTTCACAGCGTGACAGCGGAGGCATTTGCCTGATCGTAGCATCTGGAACAGTCCGTTATTGGGGTGGCAGGGGTCCCTCATAATCCTGCTTGCCCTCGATCTGCACCTCCTAATGTATAGATCCTGCAGGGGGCGAGTGTAGTTCCCATGGTGCGTTCTACCGAACGCACTACTCTCTGCAGGGCCTTCCTGTCCTGGACAGAGCTGTTCCCAAACCAGACTGTGATGTTGCCGTACAGGATGCTCTCTACAGCCACAGAGTAGAAGCACTGAAGGATCCTCAGAGACACTCTGAATTTCCTCAGCTGTCTAAAGTGGTAAAGGCGCTGCTTTGCCTTACCCACCAGTGCGGCAATGTGCGTTGCCCATGTCAGATCCTCTTTGATGCGGACTCCCAGGCATTTAAAACTGCTCACCCTATCCACAGTAGACCCATTTATTTCCAGTGGCGTGTACGTCCTTGGATGTTGAGCCAATGAGGCTCTATCATGTTATAGAATCATAGAGTCATGCAGCGTGGAAACAGGCCCTTCAGCCCAACTTGCCCACGCCGACCGAAATGTCCCATCTACATCAGTCCCACCTGCCTGCATTTGGCCCATATCCATCCAAACATGTCCTTTCCATGTACCTGTCTAACTGTTTCATACGTGTTGAGATAGTACCTGCCTCCTCTGCTTCCTCCAGCAGCTCGTTCCACACGTTCCATACACGTTCCACACGTTCCACACGTTCCATACACGTTCCATACACGTTCCATACACGTTCCATACACGTTCCATACACGTTCCATACACGTTCCATACACGTTCCATACACGTTCCATACACGTTCCATACACATTCCATACACGTTCCATACACGTTCCATACACGTTCCACACGTTAGCCCTCAGGTTCCTATTAAATCTTTCCCCCCTCACCTTAAACATATTCTTGATGGTTCTCGATTCCCCCAACTCTGGGCAAAAGACTCTGTAATTTACCTGATCTATTCCCCTCTATTGACCATGCATTCAAAGGGGTTACTTTCAGCTGCCCAAAATGTGAGTTAAGAAATAATAAGTGTAAGGATACAAGGAGCCTTTGCCTCTCCACACCAGTCTACAATTCCACTTGTCTTTGACTGAATAAATCCAATCTGACTGAGGTTCAGGCTATAACCACCGCTAGTATTTGGACAGATTTTTGGATAGGAAAGGTTGAGAGGGATATGGGCCAACATGGGGCAAGACTGGTGTCGGTGGGGCATCTTGGTCAGCATGAGCAGTTGGGCCGTAGAGTCTGTTTCTGGCCAGATGACTACGGCTCTACTCATTATGCTAGTTACAACATGAGGAATGAGGTGAGTCCAGTTAGCTCAGACTAAACATATAAATCCCGAGGCGCACAATCCCCCATTAAAAAGCTTACAACCAGTTATTGAACACCACTCTTCCCCCAGTTAAAGGGGCTATAATCAATCAATCAAAATCACACTTTCCATGTTGACCAGAGCCAGATACCTTGAATGACCCAGTGCTAGATTGTGCAAAGGTACGAGCAATATCCAAACACATTCATAGCCATTCTAACAATGCCAGAAACCACTCAGACAGCACCATTTAAATTGTTGCATGCAATCTGTTGACTGCTCACCCAATGATAGCCATTAAATAGATTTCCTTCAGATTTTTTTTGCTCAAAGATGGGATGGTAATGCGAGAAACATGGACTTTGCACTGTTGCTATCAGAGACACTTGTAGACATATCGCAAGGTATGAGTTTTATGAAGCACTTGTTTGAAATAGGCAAACAGACCAATTAAATCTTCCCTATAGGTCAACCTTCAGCTACAGACTGGTTCCACCAAGATGCAGTACAGAATGCCACAGGAGATCCTCTTTCCCTGGGGCTATCAAACCGTACATCTCCTCCCCCTTCTGTCGTGGGGTAGACTGACTGACTCTGTATCCCTCCCTCCCTCCCCCCCGGGAGATGTTCTCCCAGCCTCCATTGTCATCTCCATCATTCCCTCACCTACCTGACCGCTATCTGACAATAAACCCCTTCTCACCTGTCACCATCTATCACTTGCCAGCTCTTGCCTCGTTCCTCGCCCCATCATCTTTATACTGGCTACTCCCTCTCCACTCGTTCAGCCAAGGTGCAGGGTCTCGATGCCCGAGCGGCAACCATGCATTTCCCTCCGCAGATGCTGCTTGACCATTCGGCTCCTCTCCTTTATTTGTCCCAGTTGCGGATCGTTCTCCAAGCCTGTCTTGGGGAAACGGCAACCCTCCATCTGTTTCCGTGTGTTGGGACCTTGAAAAGATGGTAAGACAGGCCACCCAATATTGCTCTGGCTCATCCTTTGCTGATGCTGGAACAAGATGACAAGCAGGATCAGAGTGTTGGTGGCCTTCTCTCAAGAGGGAGGAGATTGGGGAAGATTGTCTCCATTGAGGAGAAGAACTAATTACACCATACCCATCAGAAAACATCTCGACTCAAATGGGATTTTCCTGTTTTAGACAGGTACTGGTAGACTTGTTTTAGGGTAGCACGGTGGCACAGCAGTAGAGTTGCTGCCTTACAGCGCCAGAGACCTGGGTTTGATCCTGATCATGGGTGGCGTCTGTACGGAGTTTGCACGTTCTCCCTAGGACCGTATGGGTTTTCTGTGGGTGCTCTGGTTTCCTTCCACATTCCAAAGACGTGCAGGTTTGTGGGTTAATTGGCTTCTGTAAAATTGTCCCTAGTGTGTAGGATAGAATTAGTGTGTGGGTGATTGCTGATCGGCGTGGACTCGGTGGGCCAGAAGGCCTGTCTCCCTGCTGTATCTCTGAACTAAATTTTCAATAATAACAACAACTAAGGTATGGTTAGCACAGCAAAATGTGCCAAAGCACTTCACTGAAGCAGAAATAAAACTAAGGTTCTGTGACCAAACGTTAGGTTTAAATGAGCATTTTAAATTGAGAAAAGAAAGAATGAGTTTTAGGGCTCATCCCACAATAGTGGATGTGCAAAGAAATGTAGTGCTTGCACTAAACTGAAGAAAGCGAGTATTGCCCCATATTTTCAATATTAAATTATTTCCATTGTTTTATGTTTTATACTGCCACCATAGAGTCTGTCCTCACCTTCTCCATCATGGTCTGGTTTGGCTCAGCCGGAGGCTGCAGCGCATCGTTCGGTCAGCCGAGAAGGTTGTTGGCTGCCATCTTCCCCCCCCCCATCGATGAACTGTACACTGCAAGGGCCAGGAAGCGAGCGGGCAAGATCATCTCTGACCCCTCTCACCCTGGTCACAAACAACTTTGAAGCACTTCCCTCTGGAAGGCGACTCCGGACTGTCAAAGCCGCCACAGCCGGACATAAAAACAGCTTTTTCCCCACGAGCAGTAGCTCTACTCAACAACCAAAAGTCTGCAGCCTCCTTTTGCTCTGGTATTTGATTTCATTCATCACATGTTTAAATTATAATGTTTTATTGTTTTTATTGTGTAGTGTATATCGTGTTGCTACTTGCGAGCAGAGCACCAAGGCAAATTCCTTGTATGTAGACATACTTGGCTAATAAAAAAAATTCAATTCAATCCAATTCAATTAATCCATATTATAGCTCCATATAGTCACTGCACAGTTAGTTCTGCACGTGAAGTGAAGGCCTCAGTGGAAGTGATTGCTTACCTGTCATCAGCAATGTATTCTAATTATAAAGCCAATTTATCAACACGCCTTCTCAGGGTAATAATTTCAATACCAATTGGTAACATTGAATTGCAGGTGAACACCAAATATCAAATGTCAAACCCATTTCAAAATCATGAGTTTGGGTGATGTGACCATTGTAAATCAGTATTGTTTTCCAGAAAGTAAACAGTTGGCTAACACAAAGAACAAACTAGTGAAATAAATCACATTAATCTGGATCACCTTTCCCTGGCCTGGCTTGCTTCCCAGTGCAAATAGGATTCAAGGGTCAATGAGTTTACACAATAAAGTACAGAGGAGTTGAATTACTCTGAAAGGTACAATATTTCCTTCATTGACTTACAAAAGACATTTTATTTAAGCACAGCCTGAATTTTCACTCAGAAATGACATGACCTACAAATTCTTCAAACAGCCAAGTGCCATAGTTTACAGGCACCAAATCTGGGGATCGATCTTGAAAATGCTCAATGTGGATTGATTCATGGCTTTGTAGGCAGAGGTAAACAAACTCGGTTGGTTTATCAAAGCCTAGATCCCAGTTCACTGCCGCACCTGCCAGATTAATCCAAAGATTTACGCTGCAAAGCACTATTCAAAGATATTGAGGAAATATGCAAATGCTTCAAATTCTGGAGGGCATTGCTGGAAGGTCAGAGTGGGAAAGTTTAAAGGTGGTGTGTGGGGCAAGTTTATTTTTACACGGATGGATGCCAGGGCGGAGGGTGCAAGCAGATGCGATGTGAGAGGCTTTTAGATAATGTCTATATGTATTGTATTGCACTGTCTAATTGTACTGCACTGTATCGTATTGTACTGCTCTGTCATCCCCTGTCGATATGTTTTGCATTTGTATTGCACTATGGCCCCCGGAGGCAATCTGTTTCGTCCCATTGCGTTGCATGATCTGCAAGGAGTGGAATGACAAATAAACTGTTGTGCTGACCGTATAATAACAGAAGCCTTACACCTGGATAATGATCCAAAGACTTTATTAACTACATAGCAAGCACGACCTCACGCCTGCACGTTCCACTTACACTAGCCCGAATCTCACAAGCAGTTGTCACTCAATAGCTAAAGGGGCGTAACTACAAAAGCATGACACATAACATGAGTGACACCATTACACTAATCTACACCCCCCCCCCCCTCTTAAAGAATCAACAACGATACAGACCCATAAACTAAGCACGTCATGTATAACAATCGGTGACAAACTGGAGGAAAGTTAAACATAGTCCGGATACTTCACAACCGACCTAAAGACAGACATGCAGGTAATGGGAAGCGGGGGGGGGAGGGGGGGGGATATGGGGCAAAAACAGGCAGAAGGAATTAATTTAAGTAGACATCATGACATCATGTTGGACACAGCCATTGTGGGCTGAAGGGCCTGCTCCTGGGGTTTGCACACGGGTTTTGTCCAGGTGTTCCGGTTTTCTTCCACATCTCAAGGACGTGCGGGTTTGTGGGTTAATTGGCCTCTATGAATTGTTCCTAGTATGGAGGAAGTGGACAAGATAGAACGAGTCTGAACACGTGATTGCTGGAGGTATGGGCCCAGTGGGCCAAAGGGCCTATTTCAATGCTGCATCCCTAAACTAACGTGAACTGTGCTGTACTGTTCTATGTCTGTCTAGCCCTCTACATTCAGTAAGCGGCCAATGTTGTGTATGCATGCAATTCACGGGGAAGCTGGCCTACCATGTTGTAAATAAACATGTTGTAAATGTGCAAAACATTGTTTTGTCCATGACAAAGTGATAGTTATTAATCACTTAGAAGAATGAACGGAAAATATGAGGAAAGAGAACAATACTTGGGAATGGTGTAGGGAGAACCATTACGGCAGCTGGGAAATTTATATATAGAGTCTTAGAGTGATACAGCGTGGAAACAGGCCCTTCGGCCCAACTTGCCCACACCGGCCAACATGTCTCAGCTACACTAGTCCCACCTGCCCACGTTTGATCCATATCCCTCCAAACCTGTCATATCCATGTACTTGTCTAACTATTTCTTAAACATTGGGAAAGTCCCAGGCTCAACTACCTCCTCTGGCAGCTTGGCCCATGCACCCACCAGCTATTGTGTGAAAAAGTTACCCCTCAGATTCCTATTAAAACTTTTCCCCTTCACCTTGGACCTGTGTCCTCTGTTCCTCGATTCACCTACTCTGGGCAAGAGACTGTGCATCTACCCAATCTATTCCTCTCATGATTTTATACACCTCTATGGGATCACCCCTCAACCTCCTGCACTCCAAGGAATAGAGTCCCAGCCTACTCAACCTCTCCCTATAGCTTAGACCCTCTGGTCCTTGCAACACCGTCGTAAATCTTCTCTGTATCCTCTCCAGCTTGTCAACGTCTTTCCTATAACATGGTGCCCAGAACTGAACACAACATTCTAAATGCGGCCTCACCAACGTCACCAACTGCAACATGACCTCCCAATATACACTTTTAAAACTGTTCTTGTTTGAAAAGTTTTTAAACAAATTTGAAAAAAAAGACAAGGAAAATACCACAGATGCTGGACATCTATATACTAAAACTCTCGTTTGTTATCTTGTTTGTGACTGAACTTCAGCCAAAGCGGTACACGATAGCGCGACAATTTTAGGCCCACCTTACTCACCATTGTCACTTTAGTGATAATGCAAGTAGTTTTATTGAAATCGGTGTTATATTTTTAAAGTTATTCATATTTTAAAGTTTAAAAGGAGGGGAGGGGGAGGGGAGGAAGGGGGGAGTGGGGGAGAAGGGAGAGGGGAGGGGGGGTTGAGGAGAGAGGGGAGGGGGGGAGGACAGGGTGCTGCACCAATGCAGGAAAGGTTTGGGCCCAATGGCACTTGGTCTAGTTGGAAATAAAACTGAAAAATACTCAACAGATCAGACAGCCACTGTGGAGAGGGAATTAGCATAAAGACTTTATTTGGGTTGATGATTTTGGTTGTAAATCTGACAGAAAAAATCTGTTTCTTTCTCGATGGATGCTGCCTGACCCGCTGAGTATTACCTGGTTCTGGTTCTGGTTGATTACTGCGCAAACACCTCATAAGTGGTGATCTCACGCAGGTTGCTGTATTTTCTGTGAATGTCATCCTTTTGTGCATCAAATTAAATACTTCAGTATAGAAGCAAAACAAAAATTTAGAGCTTTCTATTGACTGTTGCAAAACTTCTGAAATGTTACTTATCAGAGGATAGTGTTGGGAATTATTTTAATCAGTAAATGAGGAACAAGCAAATGATTGCCTTACATTGACACCAGTCATCTTGGGTGTTTTATATTCCGATTGTAATGTGTTCAGTCAATTCTATTGTCGTATTGAAGGCAGTTTTGGATGTGTGACGAGCTGTCTCTTCCTATTACAGGCACCAGAGTTTGATCAATTATTGATGCTGCATTTCACTTTGACCCGAGTTATTCTGCTGTAGCACCAGGCCTCTCTTCGTGTATTAGTGATGAGCCTCAGATGAAAGCTCTGTATCCTTCTCGCCTTGTAATTCTGCCGTTGCCCTCGGGAACAAGAAACTCATTTTCAATCGAGCTTTAATCAAATTCTGCGGGTTACTACTGGGAACCTCAACCTGTGGAATGGAACCTTCTTCAGATTACTCTGAGTAACATCGTGGTTAATCTCTTGAAGCCTGGTAATCTGGATGCTGCGTGTTATTTCTGAGCGAGTTCACAAACTCTGATCAAAATCTCTCAAAGAATATGAAATTAGTCATATTACATTTTTGTCATCTCGCTTCCAATCGTATTAGAAGGATGGCAAAGCTTTCTTTCTTCCACTGTATTTCAATTGTGGCATTTAAGAGGCGTTTGGAAAGGAAAATGATGGATATGGAAAATCTGATGGGAAAGGGTTTCGACACAGGCTGATAAGGGATGGTCTTGGCACCATGTTCAGCAAGGACACTGTGGGCCGAAGGGCCTGTTCTTGTGCTGCATGGTTCTATGTTTATTCATTAGCACTGGCAAGACCAGTCCTAGTGCCCCTTCCGTGATGCATTGCCTTCTACAGCCCAGGGAGGGATGGTGGCCCCTCAAGAATGTCAGTGAGCAATTACCCGAATCTGAGGAAGGGTCCTGATCTGAAAAGTCACCTATCCATATCCTCTAGCAATGCTGCCTGACCTGCTGAATTACTCCAGCACTTTGTGTTCTACCTGCATTTTGATCCATTGTAGGCATTGACCTGAAATTCAATGTGTGAGTCACATTTACAGGAATGTTTTGAAGAAGGCGTTGGCAACTTAGACACATGCATATGTCCCCAAGTCTTCCAAGTGACAACATTGACCACTAGGGGGTGCCGACTATCTCACTCCCAAATACGGGACAAGGTGACGTCACTGCCCCACGCCCCACGTGACCTCACCCAGCCAGCGGCCACGTGCTCCCGCTCCACCAATGGGTGCCGCCCGGGCCGGGAGGCGGGTTGCTAAGCAACCTCCGTTAGGCGGCGCCAGAGCCTCCGGATCCTACAATGTTCGGAGCTAAAATGTCGGAAACCTAGAGTGTCGGGACCTAAACGGTCGGGGCCTACAGTGTCTGGGCCTACAGTGTCTGGGCCTACAGTGTCGGGGCCTACAGTGTCGGGGCCTACAGTGTCGGGGCCTACAGTGTCTGGGCCTACAGTGTCGGGGCCTACAGTGTCTGGGCCTACAGTGTCGGGGCCTACAGTGTCGGGGCCTACAGTGTCCGGACCTACACTGTCTGGGCCTACACTGTCTGGGCCTACAGTGTCGGGGCCTATAGTGTCAGGGCCTACACTGTCTGGGCCTACAGTGTCGGGGCCTACAGTGTCGGGGCCTACAGTGTCCGGGCCTACACTGTCTGGGCCTACAGTGTCAGGGCCTACAGTGTCAGGGCCTACACTGTCTGGGCCTACCGTGTCGGGGCCTACAGTGTCCGGGCCTACACTGTCTGGGCCTACACTGTCTGGGGCTACAGTGTCGGGGCCTACAGTGTCGGGGCCTACAGTGTCCGGGCCTACACTGTCTGGGCCTACAGTGTCGGGGCCTACAGTGTCAGGGCCTACACTGTCTGGGCCTACCGTGTCGGGGCCTACAGTGTCCGGGCCTACACTGTCTGGGCCTACAGTGTCGGGGCCTATAGTTTCCGGGCCTACAGCGCCCCCTGGGTCTAATACGGGACAAGGGAGATCCCGTACAGGACAAACCAATTTAGCTCAAAATACGGGATGTCCCGGCTAAGACGGGACAGTTAGCAACCCTATTGACCAGGGTCACATTCAGTTTCGGGTGTTGAACCTACTAATGTCCCACAATTGCACCACCCACCTCTGATTAAAGTCTGGTCTTTCAATGCTGGAGGAACAGCAGGTCAAGCAGCAAAAAGGGAGGGAATGGTCAGGCCTATCTCGGGTAAGGCCCAGACTAGTTCTGGTATGTGCTGGACTAGTCCCCCCATGCCAGCTATGCCCATGTGCTGAACTGAACCATCCTGCCCAAGTACCAGACTGATCTCCTCACTCCTGCCCTGATGGAGAAGACCTGCATTAGTTGCCCACTCAGCTGCTCTCTGCAGGTTGCAGGTTAGGTCAAAAGTTTCAATCTTTTGCTTTGCAAAAATGTCAAACTTTGCAATCCAGCCAGCAAGTTTCCCGTAATGTGTACTGTCTAAACAGAGGGTAGACACAAAATGCTGGAGTCACTCAGCGGGTCAGGCAGCATCTCTGGAGAGAAGGAATGGATGACGTTTCGGGTCGAGACCCTTCTTCAGACATGTCAGGGGAGGGGGCGGGACAAAGATAGGATGTAATAGGAGACAGGAAGACTAGTGGGAGAACTGGGAAGGGGGAAGGGAAAGAGAGGGACAGAGGAACTATCTGAAGTTAGAGAAGTCAATGTTCTAGAAAGAGAACAGCTTGAAAGATTTAAAAGATTTTGCACAAAGGGATGGAAGGTGTATGGAACGAGCTGCTTGACGACATAGTTGAGGCAGTTACTAACGTAACGTTTAAGAAGAAAGTAGAGAGGTACATGGATAGGATGGGTTTAGCGGGATATGAGCCACAGGTGGGCAGGTGGGACGAGTGTAGATGGGGCAGGTTGGCCGGTGTGGGCAAATTGGGCCCAAGGGCCTGTTTCCACGCTGTATGACTCTATGACTCTCGATGATGTATATGAAGCTGGAGAACAGATGAGGGAGACCTTTCAAGAAAAGTGTACTTTTCCCATCGTAAATTGAAATTCTAAACAAAAGGATGGGATCGTATGATATGGATGGGGAGACGTCAAGGTCACTTTGACTCTGTAGATATTGAAAGTTTGGGACTTGCTCCTGAAGAAATCCTGGCAGCGTGTTGCTTCATTAACGACTTTTTAAAAGACATTTTGGGGAGATTTAGAGGGCTGAGGGCCAAATGCTGAAAATGGAACTAGCCCAGCATGCCAACTTGGTCGGCATGGAAAAGTGGGCTGAATGGCCTGTTTCTGCATGGGATAGCTCTCTGTGGATATTCTACTTTGCAGAATTATCTTCCAACAAAACATGAGGTAGACGTTTAAAGTTACAAATCCCGTGCCAATCAATTAAATTGCTTTATCTGGAGTGCATCAACTTTTTTTAAAAATTAACTATTATTAATATTATTATTATTTTATTATTTAGTATTAGGCCTGCAACCAGCCTGGCATAAAGTACTCCTGTCTATAAATATACAACATATGTAAACTCACACTGTATATTTACATTGCTGTTGTTGACATTAGATAGCAAACATTGATTCATTTAAATCCACTTCATTGAAAGATTAATTATTGACTAATCTCCCCTTCTTAGGTCATATCATATCATCATATATATACAGCCGGAAACAGGCCTTTTCGGCCCACCAAGTCCGTGCCGCCCAGTGATCCCCGCACATTAACACTATCCTACACCCACTAGGGACAATTTTTACATTTACCCAGCCAATTAACCTACATACCTGCACGTCTTTGGAGTGTGGGAGGAAACCGAAGATCTCGGAGAAAACCCACGCAGGTCACGGGGAGAACTTACAAACTCCTTACAGTGCAGCACCCGTAGTCATGATCGAACCTGAGTCGACGGCGCTGCATTCGCTGTAAAGCAGCAACTCTACCGCTGCGCTACCGTGCCGCCCATTTCCTCAAACTCTTAGTCATGTCAGTCCCTGCAATGCAGATAACTCTCTCTCTCTCTCTCTCTCTCTCTCTCTCTCTCTCTCTCTCTCTTTCTCGTTCAATGGTCAATCTCATTCCATAGGTTCAATCACATTTCAGATCTAATGACACTTGACACGTCTAAACTGAATCCATTTATTTGGTTATGGTGTCAATTTTAAAGATCCTTCTGAAAATCTCTCTTTTTAATATTTTCAGACACAGTACCCATGGGACCGCTTCAAGTTAGTTGAAGGGAGACTAATTTTGCCTCAGTTGGGAGCGTCAAAGTATAAATTTGCCAAAAGAAATAAAAGTCAGGGGGCTTGAAATGGTGCCTTAAGGGAAAAAAACCTGTAAGATGGCTGGAGGAGGCAGTGGTAGAAATGGTGCTGGTTAATTGACAGTGAATGTGGAGGTTTGATGGGAGATCTGAGATCTGAGTTTTTGTTGATCTAACTATTTCATTGCATTTCACTTCCTTCCCTTATCCAAATGGCAGAGGCTGCAAAAGAAGGGTCTCGACCCGAAACGTCACCCATTCCTTCTCCCCAGAGATGCTGCCTGTCCCCGCTGAGTTACTCCAGCATTTTGTGTCTGTCAGCAGAGGTTGGACAGATTTGGACTGTTGTCTCCAGAACACCGGAGGCTGCAGGAAGACCTGATAGAAGCACAGAAGCTCCCCGACTTACGCAAGTGTTACATCCCGCAGACCCTTGCAGAAGTCAGATGTCACGCAAGTGAGAGCTCTGATACATTGAAAGGCTTGGATAGAGTGGATGTGGAGAGGATGTTTCCACCAGTGGGAGAGCCCAGGACCAGAGGTCATAGCCTCAGAATTAAAGGACGTTCTTTTAGTAAGGAGATGAGGAGAAATTTCTTTAGTCAGAGGATGGTGAATCGGTGGAATTATTTGCCACAGAAGGCTGTGGAGGCCAAGTCGGTGGATATTTTTAAGGCAGAGATACATCGATTCTTGATTAGTACAGGCGTCAGAGGTTACGGGGGGAAGGCAGGAGAATGGGGTTAAGAGGGAGAGATAGATCAGCCACGATTGAATGGCGGAGTAGTCGTTGATGGGCCGAATGGCCTAATTCTACTCCTATCACTTATGATCTTATGAACATAAATGTCATAGAGTCATATAGCATGAAAACGAGACCCCTTGACCTAACTTGTCCATGTCAACCAAGATGCCTCTTCTATACTAGTCCCACCTGCCCGTGTTTTGTCCACATCGTTCTAAACCTTTCTAAATCCATGTACTTGTATTCTCCTGTTCCTTATGACCTTATGATATGAAGACTGCGTGGGGGGGAGGGGGGGGGAGGGGGGGGGAGGGGGGGGGGAGGGGGGGGGAGGGGGGGGGGAGGGGGGGGAGGGGGGGGGGGGAGAGCGTCTGCGAGAACAGCCGTCTGGCTTACGGAAACGGCCGCATGTGACCGCAGTAGCGCCCTGCTACCGAGCACTTCAACTCCCCCTCCCATTCCCAGTCTGACCTTTCTTTCATGGGCCCCCTCCAGTGCCATAGTGAGGCCCACTGGAAATTGGAGGAACAGCACCCTATATTTCGCCTGGGCAGTTTGCAGCCCAGTGGTATGAACATCGACTTCTCCAACTTTAGATAGTTCCTCTGTCCCTCTCTTCCCCTCCTCCTTCCCAGATCTCCCTCTATCTTCCTGTCTCCACCTATATCCTTCCTTTGTCCCGCCCCCCCTGACATCAGTCTGAAGAAGGGTCTCGACCCGAAACGTCACCCATTCCTTCTCTCCCGAGATGCTGCCTCACCTGCTGAGTTACTGCAGCATTTTGTGAATAAATACCGAGCCTACCAAGACGCTAAACTCCAAAATAAAACAGTGGGGCTTAAAGAATTATTTACACCTATTACTCAATCCTGGGAGTGCCTGCATACAAAGCTGTGACCGTCATAGATAAGGTAGACATTCAGAGAACTTTTATCCCAGGATGGAAAAAAATCAAATACTGGAGGGCATAGCTTTAAGGTGAGAGGGGCAAAGTTTAAATGGAGATGCGCTGGGCAATTTTGTTTTACACGCAAACGATGGTAAGTGCAAGGAACATGCTGCTAGGGTTGGTGATGGAGGCAGATAGGATCGCGGCATTTAAGAACCTTTTGGATAGGCATATGGCTATGGAGGGATATGGATTATGTGCAGGTAGATAAGGATAAGGCTCAGGAGAGGCAAAGGCACTGGAGCTGGAGTCCCTAGAGATGGTTGGCTGATCCCTGGTGCGTCCGCCTTCCTCCTGCAACCGAGTAGGCCCGCATCCACGCCGTTCCTCTGGACTCGGCCTACCAGGTCGAGAGGGGAATGCAGATGCTGGGCAAGTTTGTATTCCCATTTACCTGCCCGGGGCTCAGTGGCCAAATTAAATGGAGAGGACACTGAAAACTCCCCCACTCCAAGCAGGACAACGCCAAGCTGCACCATCATCTTCCGCAGATGGACGGATGCCAGAAGATCAGGAATGGTCTTGGCATCATGTTTGGCAAAGACAATGTGGGCCGAAGGGCCTGTTCCTTTGCTGTATTGTTCTCTGTTCTGTAAATTGCACCTTCCAATTCCCATATGAATATGGCTGAGTGTGCCCAATAATCACACTGCAGCCCATACTCCTAGCAAACACATGTTGTGCTGATGATGCAGATTGTCCACAATGCTCAAGTTACTGATTGCATGTAATCAGAAAGGTTCTGTTAACTGGGAAAAGTGGATAAAAAGGATTTGAACAACATCTTCTGCCTCCTGTTTTAAGGGTGCGTTGCCATACTTAGCTTAGTTCAGTTTAAAGATACAGTATGGAATCAGGCCCTTCGGCCCACTGAGTCCACGCCGACCATCAGTCACCCATTCACACTTGTTCAACGTTATCCTATTTTCCCCACTCCTGACACACCAGGGGCAATTAACCTACACAAACTCTCAAGTCTTTGGGATGTGGGAGGAAATCGGAAGGAAACCCCCGTGGTCACAGGGAGAACGTGCAAACTCCGCGCAGACAGCAGCCGCGGTCAGGATCGAACCCAGGTCTCTGGCGCTGTGAGGCAGCAGCTCCACCTGCCGCGAGATAGTGCCGTCCCTTCGTTCATATAATGTGATGACGTGGAATTGTTTGGACTTTCACCTGCATTGAGGATAACTGTAGATGAAGCAAGTAAATCTAGAAAGGATTAATTGACAAATATCTAATCCATGGGCTTTGCTGGAGGCACTTTTCCTCTGTATTGATTCAATCTTTCCTTTAAAAGAAGCTCAATAGCCAGCAGTAAAGTTTGTCTTATATTAGGATTTGAATGATCTGTGAGTTGAAATTAGATTGCACCGTTGTAAATATGAGTAGATGTCCTCTAGGTATGTGTGTACCACATGCTGTGATTTTCTTTGTCCACAGAATGTTTCTGCTTTTAAGAAAGGAGGTTTTATTGATCGCACTGCCTCTGTGATTTGCTTAAGCGAGCAGCCACACAGATAAAAACCTCCAGAGGCTACATTCTACCTGGGACTAACGCAAGTTTGAAGAACAGCACCTCATCTTCCACCCGGACAAGGGCAACCCCTCAGACTGAAGACGGGGTCCCACCCAAAATGTCACTTGATCCTTTTCTCCAGAGATGCTGCCCGATCCGCCGAGCTACTCCAGTATTTTGCGCCTATCTATGGTATAAACCAGCATCTGCAGTTCCTTCTTACGCTTCAAATTGTACATCTTCCGGTTACACACTTTATCTGTGCAGGAAAGAACTGCAGATGCTGGTTTACATCGAAAATAGACACAAAATGTTGGAGTAACTCAGCAGGACAGGCAGCATCTCTGGAGAGAAGGAATGGGTGACATTTCGGGTTGAGACCTTCTCGGGACTCGACTTGAAATGTCACCCATTCCTTTTCTCCAGAGATGCTGCCTGTCCCACTGAGTTACTCCAGCATTTTGTGTCAAACACACTTTATCTGTTTATATCAGAAATGGCCAGACCGTCTGTAATGTTATCTCCATTTCTCTCAATCCTTTACGCAGCCTGACCTGCTGGGCAGTTCCTGCAGTTCAGTAACTTCGATATTCCTTTTGCTTAGTTCAATTTGGAGATGCAGCTGGGAAACAGGCCCACTAGGGTCCATCGAACACCACTTCACACTAGTTCAATGTTAACCCACTTTCATACCCACACTCTACACAGTAGGGGCAATTGACATCGACCCACTCACCGACAAACCTCCACACTGTTGGGCTGCAGGAGGAAGCCCATGCCGTCACGGGGGGAACATGCAAACTCCACATAGACAGCCCCCCCCGGAGGTCAGGATCGACACCAGGTCTCTGGCGCTTGAGGCAGCAGCTCTACCAGCTGTGCCATCATGCCACAAATAGTTGTGTTTATGTTCTTTCTAACTCTCCTCATTTCTCATCTTTCATCTTCTTTTGTTTGGATTCTTTCTCACTAACTGCTCCAATCACCATAAACTGGATGACCTTTTTTTAAGGTAGACACAAAATGCTGGAGTAACTCAGTGGGACAGGCAGCATCTCTGGAGAGAAGGAATGGGTGACGTTTCGGGTCGAGACCCTTCTTCGCACCTTTTTTGTTTACAGCTTAGCTCCATGGCAATCCTAACCTCATCCTATCAAAAATATTCACCATGCCCTAATCTGCCTCTCCACCACCTATCCTGCACCTTAAAAATCAACCCTCATTTCTCTTTTTATTGATTGTGGTGAAAGGTCTTTGTTCAGTTCAGTTTATTGTCACCTGTACCACCGAGGTACAGTGAAAAGCCTTTGTTGCATGCTAACCAGACAGCGGAAAGACAATACATGATTATAATCATGCCATTTACCTATACATGATAAGGGAATAACGTTTAGTGCAAGGTAAAGCCAGTAAAGTCCAATCAAAGATTGTCCCGAGATGTTATATAAGAAAATAACTGCAGATGCTGGTACAAATTGAAGGTATTTATTCACAAAATGCTGGAGTAACTCAGCAGGTCAGGCAGCATCTCAGGAGAGAAGGAATGGGTGACGTTTCGGGCCGAGACCCTTCTTCAGTCTGAAGAAGGCTCTCGACCCGAAACGTCACCCATTCCTTCTCTCCTGAGATGCTGCCTGACCTGCTGAGTTACTCCAGCATTTTGTGAATAGTCCCGAGATGTTAACTCTGTTCCTCATTCTGGAGCTGTCTGCATTTCGATTTTCATTTCAACTTTCACCAGTGTCTGTTTTAAGTGTGGTTTCCCCAGCACAGTTACTCTGAAAAGATTTCAGAAAGAATAATTCAGTACAGTGTTCTCTGATTTCCTTTCGTGACACAACCAATCTTTTGTTACGAAACATCTTCGGTGTAGTAACACAACGCAAGGCACTCATCTAAAGAACCCACTTGACACGAGACAAACAATGTGGGAAGATTGTGTTATACTTGAACAAATTAAATAGTTTCCCATTTTATTTATTCGTTCACAGTATGAACAGCGCTGGGATTGGAAGCATTCATCACCCATCCTGAATGGCCCTGTGAACAAAGAGTTTGCTGGGACTTCAAGCATTTATCATCCATCCTTAATTGCCCTGTGAACGCGAGGAATAGATACGCTAGTGATTTGGAATCACAGATCGGGCAGATTTGGGGAAGAATGGTTTTTCCTGAAGGACATTTGAGGACCAGGCTGATTTTTAATGCCAACCAGCTATTTTTATGAGGTTAACTTATTTAAAATTTTAGATTTATTTAATCAATTGAATTTTAGTTTGGTTTGGTTCAGAGATACAGTGCGGAAGCAGGCCCTTCAGCCCACTGAGTCCGTGCCGACCAGCGATCCCCACACACTTACACTACCCTAGAGGAAAATAACTGCAGATGCTGGTACAAATCGAAGGTATCACAAAATCCTGGAGTAACTCAGCGGGTCAGGCAGCATCTCAGGAGAGAAGGAATGGGTGACGTTTCGGGTCGAGACCCTTCTTCAGAATCTGAAGAAGGGTCTCGACCCAAAAAGTCACCCATTCCTTCTCGCCTGAGATGCTGCCTGACCCGCTGAATTACTCCAGCAGTTTGTGATACTTTACACTAGCCTACACACACGAGGGACAATTTACACTTTTTATTGAAACAAATTAACCTACAAATCTGTACGTCTTTGGAGTGTGGGAGGAAACCGGAGCACCTGGAGAAAGCCCATGCGGTCGCAGGGAGAACATACAATCTCCGTACAGACAGCGCCCGTAGTCAGGATCAAACCCAGGTCTCCAGCGCTGTAAGGCAGCAGCTCTAACGCTGCGCCAACATGCCGCCCTCTCTAGTACTCATGAGATTCAAATTCAAACATTTGGAGAAGAGGTCCAAGTTGCTAGTTACTGGTCAGTAGCTCAACTATTACACTGTTGTGTCCCAAAGAAACGGTGAGATGCGAGAGCAGGGAACGTTTGGGGAGGGAATGGCATAAATAGGGGGTCGAAACGGAGGAAAGCACCGACCAGCAGGGTAAGGGATGAAAAGCAAGAGATCGTCAAGAAGAAGAGAGCGCCCTGGATAGGTACAGGAAGGAACTGCAGATGCTGGTTTATACCAAAGATCGACACAAACTGCTGGAGAAACTCAGCGGGTCAGACAGCGTCTCTGTAGAAAACCGATGGGTAACGTTGAGTCAAAATCTTTTCTTCAGAAGAAGGATTCTGAACTGAAACGTCACTCATCCTTTTTCTCCAGAGATGCTGCCTGACCCGCTGAGTTTCTCCACCAGTTTGTGTCTAGTCCTGGATAGGTTTTAGGGTTTGAGCAGGTGACCAAAATAAGGAAGCTGAAGAAGGGTCTCGACCCGAAACGTCACCCATTCCTTCTCTCCTGAGATGCTGCCTGACCTGCTGAGTTACTCCAGCATCTTGTGAAATAAATACCTTCGATTTGTACCAGCATCTGCAGTTATTTTCTTACAAAATAAGGAAGCAACTTGTTATTGAAGGGTTTAAACACAAAGGTGAACATTTGAAATTTTAAGCACTTATGTTACAATTTAACAGCCTGTCGTTATGTGTTTATAAACACGTGTTGCTGTCTGTTGAAAATTAAAGACCAGATTGATCCCTGGGATGGCAGGACTTTCATATGAAGAAAGACTGGATAGACTCGGCTTATACTCGCTGGAAGTTAGAAGATTGAGGGGGGATCTTATAGAAACTTACAAAATTCTTAAGGGGTTGGACAGGCTACATGCAGGAAGATTTTTCCCGTTATTGGGGAAGTCCAGAACAAGGGGTCACAGTTTAAGGATAAGGGGGAAGTCTTTTAGGACCGAGATGAGAAAGGTTTTTTTCACACAGAGAGTGGTGAATCTGTGGAATTCTCTGCCACAGAAGGTAGTTGAGGCCAGTTCATTGGCTATATTTAAGAGGGAGTTAGATGTGGCCCTTGTGGCTAAAGGGATCAGGGGGTATGGAGAGAAGGCAGGTACGGGATACTGAGTTGGATGATCAGCCATGATCATATTGAATGGCGGTGCAGGCTCGAAGGGCCGAATGGCCTACTCCTGCACTTATTTTCTATGTTTCTACGTTTCTAAAGCACAATATGTCTTGAATAAAATCAGGAACTCAAGACCCTAAATCCTGAACCAAGGCCTAATAGACAGAACAGGTTCCCCATTGATAAATTGCGACAGACATGCGCGATTTACAGTAGATGCCTTATTGATTATTGATTTTGATGGGCTAATCTGAGCACTTCATTGCAGAAGGGTGAACTCTTTCCCGTGATATTGCTCATTCACGACCTTCCCTCAGCATCTCTTTTTGATACACAGGCCTTCCTTTTCCAATCAGTGTTTTGAATACTGACAATGACATACAACCTCTATGATTCAGTACACTTAGAGAATAGCTTTCACGTATTGTACAGTTTAGTTTAGTTCAGAGATACAGCGTGGAAACAGGCCCTTCGGCCCACCAGTAACCAGTGATCACTGGGACCAGTGATAGTATTAACACTATCCTACATACACTCGGGATAATTAACATTTATACCAAGCCAATTAACCTACAAACCTGGACGTCTTTGGAGTGTGGGAGGAAACCAAGGACCTCTGAGAAAACCCACACGGTCACGGGGAGAACGTACAAACTCTGTACAGACAGCACCTGTGGTCGGCTTCAAACCCGGGTCTCTGGCGCTGTAAGCCTGTTAGGCATCAACTCCACCACTTTGCCACCGTTCCTCCCTAAAGGTTGTTCAAACATACCACTCAGTCTCAATTTCCATTTCAGTCATCAAGAGGAGCATGAAAGGAAATGTGAATGTCCTTTTAATGCTTCCTGACTAAAAGTGGGGGAAATCCTGTACTCAAGCATCTTTGCCATGTGTTTTCCTAATTAGTGCTGCCACATGAGCAAATGCCTGCCATTGAAAGGTCTATCGCCATGCAAGGGGAACTTCCTGTCCTGTCCTAATCTTCTGCTTTTTAAGAATAAAAGGAGAGGGCAAGGCTAATGTCAGCAAGATAATTTAAGAAACTTGCAGCTGGTCAAGAAATACCTGCTCGTGAATGTATTATAATTCTTAAAAGCTCAACAATAGCCTGCAGTCCGTTTGTCTTTTGTGTTTTTTGTTGTTTTTGTCTTCATTGTAGTTTAGATATGGTGTAGTGTTTGTGGTTGTGTGTTATGTTGGGGGTGGGAACTGTAAAAGTGTCTCACCCGAACAGAGATGGGCATTTGTTTTCTGTGTCGTGTCTCCGTTCCCGCTGCGGCCTACAACCGGAAATGTACCCGGAGCTGGCGGGCTCCAGCTGGGACCACCTGGGGCTCTGGTTCGCAGAGCCCGCGGCCCAAACTCACCACCTGCAGCGCTGGCTGCCTTCGGATGCTGCGGGAGCGGCTGCGACTCGTCTCCGGAGGCTTCGGCGCGGGCCGAGTGGACGTCGGAAGCCTGCAGGCCCCTGGGTGGGGGCCGACATCGGGAGCTCCGGCAGCGGCAGTGGCAGCGTCTTCGCCCGCCCCGAATCGCGGGGCTTGGGTCGGCCCGCGGCGAACCTTTCACCGTCCGGCGCGGCGCTTCAATGTCGGGAGCCCCGACCGCCCCGACGTGGCAACTCCAACAGCCTGACCGCGGGAGAAGACGGCAGGGGAAGAGTAAAAGACATTCTGGCCTTCCATCACAGTGAGGAGGTGATGGATGTTTATTTTGTTTGATGTTTGTTTATGATTGTATGTGTTATTGCATATTTTTATTGCTTATTTTTATTGGTCTTATTGTTGAACTGCGGGTAATTTTTCATTTCACTGCACATTTATGTGTATGTGACAAATAAATTGACTATTGACTATTGCAGCGCCAGAGACTCGGGTTCGATCCTGACGATGGTTGCTGTCTCAATGGAGTTTGTACATTCTTCCTTAGACTGTAGAGAAACAGCGCAGAAACAGCCCTTCAGTATCGTCCAGCGATCCCCGTAGCTACACACAAAGGACAATTTTACCATTTTTACCAAAGCCAATTAACCTACAAGCCTACATCTTTGGAGTGTGGGAGGAAACCGGAGCACCCGGAGTAAACCCACCCGGTCACGGGGAGAACGTGCAAACTCCGCACCGACAGCAGCCGTAGTCAGGATCAAACCCAGGTCTCTGGCGCTGTGAGGCAGCAACTCTCCCGCTGAGCCACTGTGCCGCCCTGGGACGCCCTGGGGTTTTCTATGGGTGATCCGACTCCCCTCCATATTCCAAAGTCGTGGTGGATGAAAAATGTATAGAGGACTGAAGGTCCACTAACAAATGAGGTGACCAATTTCCGAACAGGCACTATAGAACCCAGATAGACACAAAATGCTGGAGTAACTCAGCGGGTCGGGCAGTATCTCTGTAGAAAAGGAATAGATTTAGATTTTTTAGATTTAGAGATACAGTGCAGAAACAGGCCCTTCGGCCCACCGGGTCCGCGCCGCCCAGCGATCCCCGCACACTAACACTATCCTACACCCACCAGGGACAATTTTTTATATTTGCCCAGCCAATTAACCTACAAACCTGTACGTCTTTGGAGTGTGGGAGGAAACCGAAGATCTCGGAGAAAACCCACGCAGGTCACGGGGAGAACGTACAAACTCCGTACAGACAGCACCTGTAGTCAGGATCGAACCTAAGTCTCCGGCACTTCATTCGCTGTAAGGCAGCAACACTACCGCTGCGCCACCGTGCCACCCCCGGTAATGTTTCGGATCTGAAGAAGGATCTTGACCCGAAACCATCACTTATTCCGTTTCTCCAGAGATGCAGCCTGACCCGTTGAGTAGCTCCAGCATTTTGTGTCTATCTTCGGTGTAAACCAGCATCTGTAGCTCCTTCCTACACACCATGGAACCCAGAATCTTGTGTACAATTGCTCAACTCTTGAACCCACTGTAAATGGCACAGCACTGTTTTCTGGGAGTTATCTGAACAGATTTCTAGCCCTACTTATTTGATCAAGCCTTTGTACATTTGTTTTTCTTTGGTTTGCTGACAAGATTTGACTGTTTACACCACCGAGAAATGCCCTTTTGATGCCTTAGTGCTTTCAAGATATGCCATTCAAATGCAAGATACAAACTGCTGGAGGAACTCAGTGCGTCAGGCAGCAAAGGTGCAGGAGGGTTAGTTGATGTTCCTTCATCCACCTTCCCACTTGGGTCCACCTTTTGGCCACTAGCTCCTGCCTCAACCTTCCCCTTTGTTCTGGTGATCTCCCCTTTACATTCTCAGCCCTGACATGACAATTACATTCTCAGGGTCTCGACTCAAAACAGCAACCGTGCCTCTACCCCCACAGACTTTGCCCGACTCGCTGAGTTCCTCCAGCAGTTTGGCATTCCTTCTTCTCTGCGCCCCCGTCGGGGCAGAAGATACAGAAACTTGAAGGTGCCGCACTCAGAAACAGCTTCTTCCTTGAAGATAGGCACAAAATGCAGGAGCAACTCAGCGGGACAGGCAGCATCTCTGGAGAGAAGGAATGAGTTTCAGGTCGAGACCCATTCCTTCTCTCCAGAGATGCTGCCTGTCCCGCTGAGTTAGATCTGCATTCTGTGTCTATCTTCGACTCAAACCAGCATCTGCAGTTCCTTCCTACACACAACAGCTTCTTCCTTTCTGCAATCAGGTTTCTGAGTAGTCCTTCTGTAAGCTAGGGTACTGTCCAATTCACCTCCACCCCATTGCAGACATTGGACTTTGTCTCTGGAACTGGTGCACTACAATGTTGACAACTATATTCTGCACTCTTAACTTCCCCTTTGCTCCACCTATGTCTGGATTGATTCTATTTATGTAAAGTATTGTCTGATTTGCTTGGATAGCATGCAAAACAAAGCATTTCACTGTACCTGAGTTGGATACTGAGTTGGATGATCAGCCATGATCGTATTGAATGGTGGTGCAGGCTCGAAGGGCCGTATGGCCTACTCCTGCACCTATTTTCTATGTTTCTACCTGGCTACACATGACAATGGTAAACCTAAACCTTATTTGCTCCAGATTCCAGCATCGGCACACTTGTGTTCCAATCAATCATATATGTATAGCCCTTTCGCTGGCTGGATAGCGTGCAGCAAAAAAAGCTTTGCACTGAATCTCGGCACGTGAGACAGAAATAATGAACTAAACAATTCAAATGCAAGTTTTTGTTTGTTCATTAACATTCTGCCTCTCAGCAAAACGATACGATACGATACGATAGAACTTTATTTATCCCAGGAGGGGAAATTGATCTGCCAACAGTCATAAAACACAAGCTACATGAAATATGAAATTAAAGCGATGAGTGGAAAGGATTGGGGATGTGTAAAGATTGGGGAGGGGGGGGGGGGGGTGGTGGGAGGAGTGGGGGAGCAGGGGAGGGGGGGGGAGGGTGTGGAGGGGAGTCAGTCTACCCCACGACAGAAGGGGGAGGAGTTGTACAGTTTGATAGCTGCAGGGAAGGAGGGGAAGCAATGTCTCCATTATCATGCACACTTTGTGATTTCTTCTTTGCTGCACTGAACTGGATTTGGCTGAGCCAGACACAACATTCTTTCCTCATCAACCAAGCTCAATGTGAACTAAACCAAATTTAAGGGCGGCTGCCTATATTAGTGCCTTGAATGGGCTGATTTCCACACTCCCCCCCCCCCCCAGGGAAACAAGATCACTGTGCGGAAGACCGCTATTCTGATTGGCAGATAATAGATCATATAAGTTCATAAGTGAGAGGAGCTGAATGAGGCCATTCGGCCCATCAAGTCTACTCTGCTAGGAAGATCTATCTTTCCCTCTCAACCCCATTCTCTCCAAGCCTTCTCCCCATAACCCCTGACACCTGTACTAGGGTGGCATGGTGGCGCAGCGCTGGAGATGCTGCCTCACAGCACCAGAGACCCGGGTTCGATCCCGACTACGTGCGCTTGTCTGTATGGAGCCTCTACTTTCTCCCCGTGACCTGCGTGGGATTTCTCCGGGAGCTCCGGTTTCCTCCTACACTCCAAAAACGTACAGTTTTGTAAGTTAATTGGCTTGGTATAATTGTAAATTGTCCCCAGTGTGTGTAAGAAAGTGTAAGCGTGCGGGGATTGCTGGTTGATGTGGACTCAATGGGCCGAAGGGCCTGTTTCCGCGCTGCAACTCTAAACTAAAAACTAAACTAATCAAGAATTTATCAATCTCCGCCTTAAAAATATCCTTTGACTTGTCCTCCACAGCCTTCTGTGGCAATGAATTCCACAAATTCACCACCCTCTGACTAAAGAAATTCCTCATCTCCTTTGTAAAAGTACGTCCTTTCATTCTGAAGCTGTGGCCTCTGGCCTTAGACTCTCCCACTAATGGTAAAAGATCCTCTCCACATCCAATCTATCCAGGCCTTCCACTGTCCGTTCAGTTTTTAAATAATCGGTATGGTATCTTATTGCCGACCAAAAGACAGAAACATATCCTTCAATTCCTGACCGTGATGAATAAATAATGACTTCACTGCAGAATCACAGGTTAGATGTCATACGAAGTAGCCGCAGAGCAAATCCCCAGGCATCCGAGAGGAGTAGAAACCATGATGCATCGGAGATGAAAGGAATTCCAAATAGCCTGGGAGTTGTCTCTTTTCCCACTCGATCAATCGGAACATGTTTGAGAAGCCTTCGCTTAATCTCGGGCTAAGACCTTCAAAGGCAGAACATTCACTCCCATTTGCCAGCCTGGTCGAAATGCCTCAAAAGCGGTTCTTAATTAAAAATTCTCAAGGCTACTGAAATATATATATATTTTTTAAACAATTATATTGACCTACCCTGGAGAGAGGCTAGGTTTAGCAAGGGCAGACTCCTTAACCCTTCTGATGCCCAGTGAAGCCAAAATTGAAAGTTACTTCATTTCATAACAACATTAATCTCAGAGCAAGCATTTAGAATTATCAAACTAAGCAATGTGATTCTCTGCAATGGATTTTAACCACAGACCCGGAGGCTGAGAGTGACAAAGTGATACAGGGATTTATTCACAAAATGCTGGAGTAACTCAGCAGGTCAGGCAGCATCTCGGGAGAGAAGGAATGGGTGACGTTTCGGGTCGAGACCCTTCTTCAGACTGATGTCAGGGGGGCGGGACAGAGGAAGGATATAGGTGGAGACAGGAAGACAGTGGGAGAACTGGGAAGGGGGAGGGGAAGAGAGGGACAGAGGAACTATCTAAAGTTGGAGAAGTCAATGTTCATACCACTGGGCTGCAAGCTGCCCAGGCGAAATATGAGGTGCTGTTCCTCCAATTTCCGGTGGGCCTCACTATGGCACTGGAGGAGGCCCATGACAGAAAGGTCAGACTGGGAGTGGGAAGTCAACAGGCTCTTCAGCTCAACCTGTCAATGTCGACTGACGTGCACCATGTAACCTAGTCTGAAGAAAGGCCTCGAACCGAAACGACACTATCCATGTTCTTCAGAGATGTTGCCTGACCGGCTCAGCTACCACAGCACTTTGTGTCTTTTTGTAAACCAGTCCCATCTTCCCCGCGTTTGACTGATATCCCTTCAAGGTCGGTTGAAGGATGTGCCCCCCCCCCCGCACACACCGGAATATAGAGGCGGTCAGACAAGAAGAAGGAAGTCGGTTGGTGGGCCAAGTGGGTCGAGGGAGATGGAGACGGAGGCCCTGCAGCAGCCTGGGGCCTACCTGGATCGAGGGCACTCCAGTACATCCAGCATGTGGAGCCAGACATTGGACTCTCTCTTTTGTAAATGGCGCCAAATTATGGCGACTTGCGCTTGTGTGAGCTGTGCAACAAGAACTTCACTGTGCAGTGCACACATAACAATAAAGAACCACTGAACCATTGAAATTGAAACCTCTCCTATCAACGTACTTAAGTGTCTCTTAAATATTGTTATAGTACCTGCCGCAAATGCTTTATCCATCACCACACTGCAGTGTCATAAAGTCATAAGGGATAGGAGTAGAATTAGGCCATTTGGCCCAGCAGGTCTACTCCGCCATTCAATCATGGCTGATCTATCTCTCCCTCCTAACCCCATTCTCCTGCCTTCTCCCCATAACCTCTGACACCTGTACTAATCAAGAATCTATCTATCTCTGCCTTAAAAATATCCACTGACTTGACCTCCACAGCCATCTGTGGCAAAGAATTCCACAGATTCGTCACCCTCTGACTAAAGACATTTCTCCTCATCTCCTTCCTAAAAGAATGTCCTTTAATTCTGAGGCTATGACCTCTAGTCCCAGACTCTCCCACTAGTGGAAACATCCTCTCCACATCCACTCTATCCAAGCCTTTCACTATTCGGTACGTTTCAATGAGGTCCCGCCCTCATTCTTCTAACCTCCAGAGAGTACAGGCCCAGTGCCGTCAAACGCTCATCATAGGTTAACCTACTCATTCCTGGGATCATTCTTGTAAACCTCCTCTGAACCCTCTCCAGAGCCAGCACACCCTTCCTCAGATATGGGGCCCAGAATTGCTCGCAATATTCCAAACGCTGCCTTACCAGCGCCTTGTAGAGAGTGCCTCAGTGTGTGGAACCTCACTGGGTGCCCAACCCCTCACCTTAGCAATCAAAGCACTGAAGTCATGAGAGGAGCCGTGTTTATTTTATAGGCCAGAGGCAGAGCCATGGAATGGGGCAGCGTGGGTGCCGACAAAATGGTGGAGCTGCAGAGAGAAAAGGCCATGGGTCCGTGAGTGTACAGTTAAAGCTACGACACAGCGATGTAATGAGTGGAGCTGCTGCCTCCCAACTCCAGCAGCCCAGCGCCTGAACCGATCTCCCCTGCTGTCTGTGTGGAGTTTGCACCCTTTCCCCCTAGCACCGCGCGTTTCCTCCAGAGGCATTGGGTTCAGCCCACACAGAAAGTTCATACGTTCATACATTCACATGGTATTGGGGGTAGGGTACTGACATGGATAGAAAATTGGTTGACAGACAGAAAGCAAAGAGTGGGGATAAATGGGTCCCTTTCAGAATGGCAGGCAGTGACCAGTGGGGTACCGCAAGGTTCGGTGCTGGGACCCCAGCTATTTACGATATACATTAATGACTTAGATGAAGGGATTAAAAGTACCATTAGCAAATTTGCAGATGATACTAAGCTGGGGGGTAGTGTGAATTGTGAGGAAGATGCAATAAGGCTGCAGGGTGACTTGGACAGGTTGTGTGAATGGGCGGATACATGGCAGATGCAGTTTAATGTAGATAAGTGTGAGGTTATTCACTTTGAAAGTAAGAATAGAAAGGCAGATTATTATCTGAATGGTGTCAAGTTAGGAAGAGGGGATGTTCAACGAGATCTGGGTGTCCTAGTGCATCAGTCACTGAAAGGAAGCATGCAGGTACAGCAGGCAGTGAAGAAAGCCAATGGAATGTTGGCCTTCATAACAAGAGGAGTTGAGTATAGGAGCAAAGAGGTCCTTCTACAGTTGTATCGGACCCTGGTGAGACCGCACCTGGAGTACTGTGTGCAGTTTTGGTCTCCAAATTTGAGGAAGGATATTCTTGCTATTGAGGGCGTGCAGCGTAGGTTCACTAGGTTAATTCCCGGAATGGCGGGACTGTCGTATGTTGAAAGGCTGGAGCAATTAGGCTTGTATACACTGGAATTTAGAAGGATGAGGGGGGATCTTATTGAAACATATAAGATAATTAGGGGATTGGACACATTAGAGGCAGGAAACATGTTCCCAATGTTGGGGGAGTCCAGAACAAGGGGCCACAGTTTAAGAATAAGGGGTAGGCCATTTAGAACGGAGATGAGGAAGAACTTTTTCAGTCAGAGAGTGGTGAAGGTGTGGAATTCTCTGCCTCAGAAGGCAGTGGAGGCCAGTTCGTTGGATGCTTTCAAGAGAGAGCTGGATAGAGCTCTTAAGGATAGCGGAGTGAGGGGGTATGGGGAGAAGGCAGGAACGGGGTACTGATTGAGAGTGATCAGCCATGATCGCATTGAATGGCGGTGCTGGCTCGAAGGGCTGAATGGCCTACTCCTGCACCTATTGTCTATTGTCTATTGTCTATTTGCTACTTTAAATTAGCCTGAGTGAACATGGGTGTCCGAATCTAGGGGGACTTGACGGAAATGGGGGGGGGGGGGGGGGAGAATAAAATGTGTCAGGGTAGGTTAAAAGTAAAAATGGAAGCTTGATGGATGATGTCGACATGGTGGGCAGAAGCCCTGTCTCTGCGCTTACCTTCCTAAGACTAATTGGAGTAGTGGTGGGATGGGGGGGGGGGGGGGGGAGGGGGGCAAGACAAAGCCTGGCAAATGATAGATGGATTACTCAGAGAAGGGGGCAGTTAGAGAGAACGTCTCAGTCTGAGAACTTCTTCAAAGCTGCCATACTTAGAGGAGATTTCACAGTGGAGCAGTGAAATGGAGACACAAGATGCTGGAATCGGGCAAAACACAGAGTGATGGGGTATCTCATCAGGTTAGGGAGTGTTGTAGGGGAAAGAATAGTGAGGGCTAATAACTAGTAAACAGGGATGTGGATCGTGCTAATGTGGCGACAAGGATCTGCAGACAAAGCCTAAGCGTAGAGACCTGCAATGCAACAGTGACAACACCCACGTTTCTAGAACTTCATTGATTATGTTGTAGTGTGCACCCTTTGTTGTAACAGTAAATTGGAGCCACAGTCAACCAGGTTAGACTTGCGGAAAATAATTTTATTCCATTCATTACCCAAGTTTTTCTGTCAGCTATATTTTATAATCGGAAACTACTTTTACTGTGGATCAAGTTTCTGTGTAATGTTGTCATCTGAGATTGAAAAAAACGTACCAAAGTCGCGCTCAGGAAATCAGCTTTGGCACCAGATTTAATAGATCACCTGTTACTTTGAACAACAACTCCATGTGGCCTTTCCATTTTGTTCTAACAGGGAGCGTTGATGGGGGCAATGAACAGAAGTTTCAGGTCAGGACTCACCTTCAGCTCATTTTGAGGGGAGGGGAGGGGAGGGGAGGGGAGGGGAGGGGAGGGGAGGGGAGGGGAGGGGAGGGGAGGGGAGAAAACTTGGATAATAGCACTTATCCATGTTCTCCAGAGACGTTGCCAGACCCGCTGAGTTACTCCAGCACTTTGTTTTGCAAACCAATACCTGCAGTTCCTTGCATCTTCAGGATTCAACTCCCCATCGGTGCAATTCTCACTTCCCCAATCTCCCTCCTCAAAGCAAAGAGATTGATAAAAGAGGAAACAAGATCTCCGCTGGATGTGAGTGGACAGTGGACAGTCTAATTCGGGACAGACTCGAGATCAAAATGGAATTTTTAATAGTCTACTGGATACGTTTGATCTTTTAACACACTATGTCACCCAACTCCTGCTATGCATTTAAGTATAAACAAATGACACACCATAAGGTGTAATCATCGTCACGAACTCAGTGACCCATATCAAATTAATACTTCCCTTGATTCGTGTGTCATTAACTTGTGTATTTATGGCCCCCCCTGGAGTACTTCATTCTGAAGCTGCCGCGTGCGTGTAAGATGTCAGAGACCCGAAAGCCATCTTTGTCTGAAACTAAGGTTTTGGCGACTCAGGTGACATGGATACCTCAAAGCAGTAACTGAAGAGGAACAGTGAATTCACGTCATGACCTCGACTCCTTTATCCCAATGGTAAAGAGATTTCCTGGTCATCCATCAGTCTGACCCAAAACCTTGTCTTTCCATTCCTTCCACAGATGTTTCCTGACCCGTTGAGTTCCTCTGGGACTTGGTGTCTCGCTCAGGATTGCAGCATCTGCAGTTCCTTGACTCTCCAAATGATCTAGTAAATTATCTCATTGTTGTTTCTTGGACCTGGGGATTTTGGACGTTTCTCGCGCCTAGTTTCGAGGCACGGCGCGGAAACAGGCCCTTCAGCCCACCGAGTCTGCGGCACTGAGCCAAACCCATACACTAGCACTTAGGGGCAATAGACAATAGACAATAGGTGCAGGAGGAGGCCATTCGGCCCTTCGAGCCAGCACCACCATTCAATGTGATCATGGCTGATCATTCTCAATCAGTACCCCGTTCCTGCCTTCTCCCCATACCCCCTCTGACTCCGCTATCCTTAAGAGCTCTATCTAGCTCTCTCTTGAATGCATTTACAATTTTTACCGAAGCCAATTAACCCACAAGCCTGGACGTCTTTGAAGTGTGGGAGGAATCAGGAGCACCCAGAGAAATCCCAATCGGTCATGAGGAGAACGTACAAACTCAACTGGAGGGCAGCAACTCTACCGCTGCGCCACCTTGCTGTCAGAACCGGGGTCATAAATTTATAAATAGTACGGTTATAAGTGTATTGATTTTTGGTGTTTATTATTTGCCATCTAAGAGTATTGTGTTTACAGGCCTGTAATGCTGCTGCAAGTAAGGATTTCATTGTTCCGTTGTCAATACGTATGACAATTAAACATTCCTGACTCTCTCTCAACCCTTGATATACACCATACCACCAATTGCAGCTCCTTACATTGCAGAGTGATTACTCCTCAAAAGAACGTCTTTGGTTTCAAAGCGCTCTGGAGCTTCATTACTGCAATGTGTTGCACTAATTATTGTCAGTCTCAAAGGGCCAATATTATTCCAGGCGTACACTGGCCCTATCCCCGATCTCTATCTCCGTTACATTGATGACTGCATCGGTGCTACCTCCTGCACCCATGCAGAACTCGTGGACTTCACCAACTTCACCCCCAATTTCCATCCTGCACTCAAATTTACATGGACCATCTCCCACACCTCCCTTCCCTTTCCTGATCTCACAGTCTCCATCACAGTAAATAGACTCTTGACTGATGTCTATTACAAACCCACTGACTCCCACATTTATCTCGACTACACTTCTTCCCATCCTGCTTCCTGCAAAGACTCTATCCCCTACTCCCAATTCCTCCGTCTACGCCGCATCTGCGCCCAAGATGAGGTGTTTCCTACTAGAACATCCGAGATGTCCTCATTGTTAGGGAACGGGGGTTCCCCTCTCCCATCATAGATGAGGCCCTCACTCGTGTCTCCTCAGTACCCCGCAGCTCCGCCCTTGCTCCCCCTCCCCCTAGTCACAACAGAGACAGAGTCCCCCTAGTTCGTACCTCCCACCCCATCAGCCGTCGCATACAACACATAATCCCCCAACATTTCTGCCACCTCCAACAGGACCCCACCATTAGCCACATTTTCCCCATCTCCACCCCTTTCCACCGACCGCAGAGACCGTTCCCTCTGCAACTCCCTGGTTAACTCATCCCTTCCCTCCCAAACCACCCCCTCCCCAGGTACCTTCCTCTGCAACCGCAGAAGTTGCAACACCTGTCGCTCTATCACCTCCCTTAACTCGGTCCAGGGACCCCGACAGTCCTTTCAGGTTAGGGAGAGGTTCACTTGCACCAACCTCATCTACTGTATCCGTTGTTCAAGATGTTCACCCAGAGTGAATTTATGGAATTCTCTGCCACAGAAGGTAGCAGAGGCCAATTCACTGGATGAATTTAAGAGAGAGTTAGATAGAGCTCTAGGGGCTGGCAGAATCAAGGGATATGGGGAGTAGGCAGGCACGGGTTACTGATTGTGGATGATCAGCCATGATCACAATGAATGGCGGTGATGGCCTGAAGGGCCAAATGGCCTCCTCCTGCACCTATTTTTTCCTATGACTCATACATCGGCGAGACCAAACGCAGACTGGGCGATCGTTTTGCGGAACACCTTTGCTCAGCCCGCCTGAACCAACCTGATCTCCCGGTTGCTGGACACTTTAATTCTCCTTCCCATTCACACACAGACCTCGGTCTCCTCCATTGCCAGGATGAGGATAAACGCAAATTGGAGGAACAGCATCTCATATTTCGCTTGGACAGCTTACAGCCCAGTGGTATGAATATTGATTTCTGTCACTTCAGGTAGCCCCAGCATTCCCTCTCTCTCTATCCCTCCTCCCCCCCCCCCCAACCCAAGCCGCACTAGCTTCTCATTTTCAAGGTACAAACAGCTCACATTAGCCTGTTTCCTTTATCACCGTTACTTTTTTGCACATCTTTTATTCATTGTTCTTTATCTCTCCACATCACCGTCTATATCTCTCGTTTCCCTTATCCCTAACCTGTCTGAAGAAGGGTCTCGAACCAAAACATCACCCATTCCTTCTCTCCAGAGATGCTGCCTGCCCCGCTGAGTTACTCCAGCGTTTTGTGTCTATCTTCGGTTTAAACCAGCGTCAGCAGTTCCTGCTTTAAAAATTATGAACAAATGCCTCTAGTCTGGTTATTAATCCCATCTTGGCCTTGCCCGGGTTTTCTCCGGGAGCTCCGGTTTCCTCCAACACTCCAAAGATGTCCAGGTTTGTAGGCTAATTTTTGTTCAAATTGTCCCTAGTGTATGTAGGATAGCGTTAGTGTGTGGGGATCACTGGCCAGCGCTGACTCGGTGGGCCGAAGGGCCTGTTTCCGCACTGTATCTCCAAATTAAATCACAGCTGGGGAATTCAAGCTGCCTCTTGCCCCCAGGCCTAGAACAAGCCTACTAGCTGCTCGAAATTGCTAGCTAGCTCGATACGAATAGCACTGGCACCTGATAGATTGTACATTAGAGGCTGACTATAGAGTTTAGCATCAACCTACCAATCAATTTCACATCAGAATTGACAACAGTGGTTTATACAAAGCAACATTTCTTCGTTGGAAAAAAGCTGGCCACATTGCCAACACTCTTTAGCAATAAACAACGTGAAATTGGTTATCAAATAAAGCAGCAAAAGGGCTTTTATCTCACTTTTGAGAGAACATAATCAAAGAATTGCGTATAAGGGATCGCTGTCTGACAGAAATGTGATTGACATCATTTGTTCCTCAGGCTCCGTTCTTGGTCATTTTGTTATATTAAGGATCTGCCAAACAAGCTGTCTTCATTGCAACAATTGTACATAAACTGACAATGCATTTGCATCTCACGCGCAAAAAGCCCATTGAAAAGCTTTTAACCGAAGACATTCACCACGTTTGAATGTGAATCATCTGACACAAAGTACAGATAAAACCAAATCATTACTAATCTAATCCAAATCAGCGGCTGCTTAGATTGATTCATTCTCACTGAGTGTTAATGGTCCATTCCTGGAAATGTGCTCTCCGTTAAGTATCATATATCTTTACATTTTGTTCCCCCCCCCCCCCCCCCACCCACCCACTCAGTGTATGGAGGGGGATGGGGAGAGTGCGTGGTGATCAGTTTCCTTGGCAGTCAGCAGCCATCAGTTCGAAGACTTGCA
The DNA here is from genome assembly GCF_053455715.1 of Rhinoraja longicauda. Taxonomy (NCBI): domain Eukaryota; kingdom Metazoa; phylum Chordata; class Chondrichthyes; order Rajiformes; family Arhynchobatidae; genus Rhinoraja; species Rhinoraja longicauda. The sequence goes on along the minus strand of NC_135980.1, from coordinate 6,523,394 downwards.
TAGCAACACGAATGATGTATGCCATCTATCGAGTCAGTTCCACATCGAGGTAGATCGTGTAGGAAGGGACTGCGGATACTGGTTTAAACCGAGGATAGACGCACAAATAGCTGGAGTAACTCAGCGGGTCAGGCAGCATCTCTGGAGAAAAGGAACAGGTGACATTTCGGGTCAATACTCTTCTTCAGACTGAGTCAGGGGAGAGGGAAATGAGAGATATAGACGTCGACATAGAACAAATGAATGAAAGATGTGCAAAAAAGTAACCATGATAAAGGAAGCAGTCCATAGTTCGCTGCAGGCAAGGTGAAAACGAGTTACAACCCAACAGTATGAATATTGATTTCACCAACTTCAAGTAACCCTTGCATCCCCTCTCTCTGTGTCCCTCCCCCCTCCTAGTCATTGTACTAGTTTCACTGTCATCCCGGTGAGTTTCATTGTCTGTACAACTTGTTTTCACCTAGCCCACAGCTAACAATGACCTGCTTCCTGTATCATCGTTGCATTTTTGCATATCTTTCATTCATTTGTTCGATATCTCTCTATATCACCATCTATATCTCTTGTTTCCCTTTCCCCTGACTCTTAGTCTGAAGAAGGGTCTCGAACCAAAACGTCACCTATTCCTTTTCTTCCACTGCCTGCCCCATTGAGTTACTCTAGCTTTTTGTGTCCATCTTGAGGTAGATCGCGGCCAATCTGGGAAAAATTGACCAAACATCTTCAGATGTGGCCTTTCGTCGCAACATTTTCGGTTTTATTTCAGAGTTCTTCAAACAGTAGAATAAATCTCAAACAACACTAGCTTCTCGAGTGAGTTTGGATCTCTGCAGTGATGGACAAATTTCCGATTTTTCCGTTCTTTATTTTATGGGATCTGAGCATGATTAACACAATCTCAAGGAAAGCTTGAGAATACCTCAACTTCCTTAGAAAAATGAGGAGCTTTGGTCCTCAATTAATACATGAATTCAATGAATACTCCATTGAATTCTATAAAGCGTACAGTAGAGAGAATACCGATCGGTCGTCTCATGGTCCGGTTCAGTTCGGTAACTTGGATGCCCTGAAATGAAGGAGGCTACAGAATGGGTCGGCACTGCCCAGTCGGTCCATCATCGATATGGATGTCCCCACCAATAAAGGGACCTATAGGCTGACTCAAAAGGGCAGCCAATATTATTAAATACCTACACCACCCTCTCATTTCACTCTGACCTTCAGGAAGAAGGTACAGGAGCCTGAAAAGCCAGGCCGCCATGTTCAAGAATGGCTTCTTTCCAGCAACCATCAAACCTTGAACATTACCCATCATGAACCTCAGCAACAATGAACTTCTGTGGACTGTGCCTTTGGTTGCACTACGGACTTTTTTGTTTTGCACGTATAATAATGATTAATTTCTTGAATTTCTTGTGACCTTCTATTTATCTGTGTGTATTGAGTGTGTGGGCCTGTTGAACTGCTGCAAGTGCGAATTTCATCCCTCCACGGTCGGTACATATCACAATTAAGCACTATTGACTCTTGAGATGTCCAGCATTTATTATTTATCTACGATCGCCCTTCAAAGGTGGCAGCTCATCAAAGCTCTGCAATGCTTCTGGGGAAGGTTCTTCCATGGTACAGTGAGGGAGAGAGTTCCAGGACACAGACCTTGTGAGGACAAAGGAAAGGTGACATATATCCAAGTCAGGATAGTGTGCTACTTGGAGGAGAATTTGCAGGTGCGGGCATTTCTATGGGCCTGATGCCTTCCTCCTTCTTGGTGGTATGGGGAGAAGGCAGGAACGGGGTACTGATTGAGAATGATCAGCCATGATCACATTGAATGGTGGTGCTGGCTCGAATGGTGGGCCGAATGGCCTACTCCTGCACCTATTGTCTATTGTCTAATGGAGCACCTGGTCTTGTATACACTGGAATTTAGAAGGATGAGAGGGGATCTTATTGAAACATATAAGATTATTAAAGGATCGGACACGCTAGAGGCAGGAAACACGGTCCCGATGTTGGGACCAGGGGCCACAGTTTAAGAATAAGGGGTAGGCCATTTAGAACGGAGATGAGGAAAAACTTTTTCACCCAGAGAGTTGTGAATCTGTGGAATTCTCTGCCTCAGAAGGAGGTGGATGCTTTCAAGAAGGAGTTAGAGAGAGTTCTTAAAGATAGCGGAGTCAAGGGATATGGGGAGAAGGCAGGAACGGGGTACTGATTGAGAATGATCAGCCATGATCACAGTGAATGGTGGTGCTGGCTCAAAGGGCTGAATGGCCTACTCCTGCACCTATTGTCCATTGTCTATTGGGAGAGGCTGCTGGTTTGGGAACTGCCAGAGGAGCCAGAGTGAGTGAACGTGGTGCATCTTCTAGACACTGCACACTGCTATGGGGAGAGTTTGGATAGACTTGGGTTGTTTTCTCTGGGATGCTGGAGGGTTGACAGGCAGAGATAGGGCAGATAGTCGGAGCCTTCACCCCCCCCCGAGGGTGTAAATGTCCAACCCTAGAGGGCATAGCTGCTAGGCATGAGGGGGAAAGGTTAATGGAGACGTGTGGGGGAAATTTTGTTTTAACGCAGGGCATGGTGGGGCCCTGGAATGGCATCGCCAGGAGTGGTGGATACGACAGTGGCATTTAAGAGGGCTTTAGATGCACATTGAAGTGCAGGGAATAGAGGGATATGGATCATGTACAGGCAGATGAGATCAGTTTAACTGAGCAACACGTTCAGCATAAACACCGTGGGCCAAAGGGCCCGTTCCAATGCTGTACTGCTCTCTGTTTATATCAGTGAGTTTTTTTGCTACCATTTAGTAGTCTGGCTGTCATCATTACAAATAATAAGTTAATTGTGCTCTTTTGTTTAAAGATTCAGGTATATTATTAACGGTATTAAAAATTCCACAGATACCATGGTGGCATTTGAACTTTGAAGATTACTCTCTGGATTCCAGTCTGTAATCCAGTCTCATATTTCGCTTGGGCAGTTTACACCCCAGCGGTATGAACATTAACTTCTCTAACTTCAGATAGTTCCTCTGCCCCTCTCTTTCCACCCCCCCCCCCCCCCCAACCCCTTCCCAGTTCTCCCACTGTCTTCCTGTTTCTAACTACATCCTATCTTTGTCCCGCCCCCTCCCCTGACATCAGTCTGAAGAAGTGTAAGAAAAAAACTGCAGATGCTGGTACAAATCGAAGGTATTTATTCACAAAATGCTGGAGTAACTCAGCAGGTCAGGCAGCATCTCAGGAGAGAAGGAATGGGCGACATTTCGGGTCGAGACCCTTCTACAGACTGATGTCAGGGGGGCGGGACAAAGGAAGGATATAGGTGGAGACAGGAAGACAGTGGGAGATCTGGGAAGGGGGAGGGGAAAAGAGGGAGCAGAGGAACTATCTAAAGTTGGAGAAGTCGATGTTCATACCACTGGGCTACAAGCTGCCCAGGCGAAATATGAGGTGCTGTTCCTCCAATTTCCGGTGGGCCTCACTATGGCACTGGAGGAGGCCCATGACAGAAAGGTCAGACTGGGAATGGGAGGGGGAGTTGAAGTGCTCGGCCACCGGGAGATCAGATTGGTTAACGCGGACCGAGCGCAAGTGTTGAGCGAAGCGATCGTCGAGCCTGCGTTTGGTTTCGCCGATGTAAATAAGTTGGCATCTAGAGCAGCGGATGCAATAGATGAGGTTGGAGGAGGTGCAGGTGAACCTGATGGGGTTGGAGGAGGTGCAGGTGAAGAAGGGACTCGACCCGAAACATCACCTATTCCTTCTCTCCTGAGATGCTGCCTGACCCGCTGAGTTACTCCAGCATTTTGTGTCTACTCGTCTGCAACTAATCAGCGCCATCACCAATCTACCTGCAAAAAGTGTAATGTTAGCAGTTTCAATCCAACTCTGAGCCATTTTGACCTGATGCTTTTTAGGCTTTCAAGCTGCTAAGTTAATTGCTTGCAGTTCCATTAGGGCTGCCAATAGTTTCCCCCCCCCAGGGTTATATTCTTATGCACAAACACTTCAGACGAGTAAATAGAAATGCAAACATTCAGACACAACCAGAGGACTTGCACATCATTTTCCAAAGCATCTTGTGCCAATGAAGAAAGGAGGAACTACAGATGCATGGCTTACAGAAAGACACAAAGTGCTTGAGTAACTCAGTGGGTCAGGCAATATCTCTGGAGAACGCGGACAGCTCTTTGTGTCTTGTTGCACCAGTGAAGTATCTCCTCAGTGTGGCCTCTGTTGCAATGTAGAATTGTTGTCGTTCGTCCTTCGGGTTCGAAGATGACCATGACTTCACTTTCAGTTGGAGGATTGGTGACTGTGGGTCCGGAAGTGACCGGTGAGGCCAATCCCGGCCCGGAAGGCACGCCCACACCTAGGACACAAGTGGATGGGTGCTGCAGTGGAAGTGGAGGTAGCCTGGGCCTTGCGCGCGGTGCGTTTCCTCTGGGCCTCTGCAGTGCGTCGGTTCTCTGCTGCACGGGCTCCTGTGGTGAGCTTGCTACGCCAGGTTGGACGGTCCAGAGCAAGAGACTCCCAAGTGCTGAGGTTGATGTCCAAGTCTTTGAGGGACACTTTGAGGCAGTCCTTAAACCGTTTCTTATGTCCTCCTACTGAGCGCTTGCCCTGACACAATTCTCCATACAGAAGCTGTTTTTTGCTGTCGACTCTCGGGCATTCTGACGACATGGCCTGCCCATCTGGCTTGGGCTTTCCTTAGGAGGGTGTGGACGCTGGGGATTTCGGCCCGTTCCAAGACCTCCAATGTAGAGTAATTAATAGCCAATTGGCAAACGGCTGCAGTGCGTCCAGGAGTGTTCCCATCGTTCTCTGTGGGTGGGGGGGGGAGGAGGGCCGCTGAGAATGAAGAGGGATCCGATGGGAGGCCGCCGAGAACGAAGGGGAACCTGGCAAGGGGGGGGCGGGCTGCTGCCACCTTGGCTGTGGAGCAGTTGTTCAAGGAAATGTTGTGTTATATAAATGCAAGGCCCAGAGTTTAACCAAATCTAAACACGTCCTGGGCTGCGGGCAATCGAGTTTAGTTTAGAGACGCAGTGCAGAAACAGGCCCTTCGGCCCGAATCCATGCAGACCAGCGATCACCCCGCGCACCAACACGATCCACTCTCGGGACAATTTACAATCTCTACCGAAGCCAATTAACCTACGTCTTTGGAGTGTGGGAGGAAACCGGAGCACCCGGGGAAAACCCACGTGGTCACGGAGAGAACGTACAAACTCTGCACAGACAGCACCCACAGTCTGGATCGAACCTTGGTCCCTGGCGCTATAAGGCAGCAAATCTACAGCCGTGCCACTAAGCCGCACTTGGAGTTGGAACTGTCCATGTTTGGAGCAAGGGGAGAGAAATGTATTGAGTGTTGAAGCACATTTAGGATACTTAAAACACAAGGCCATAAATGTTGCCCTTTGTTTAGTTTGGAATTGCCTGTTCTCGCTATTGTTTTTCGGCGACACCTTGAATTGTCGCAGTGGTGTTCGACCAAGGGGATCTGATCTGAAGTTGAGTGTAAACCATATGAATGATTCAATAAGCACCCACATAAAGCATGTAGTGTGCAGCAGCATTGAAGGTACGGTTCAAATACTCCCAGGCAGCACACATTTCCTCAATTAAACTGGCAACCACTAAACACAAGAGGAGACAGGCATTAAGCCACAACTACATCAGTGATCTCGCTGGTCTGTGGGCTATTTGACAGGAAAATTCCTGCCTCAGGCAAATGTTTAAACACATCAAGCTCAGAGTAGCAGCGATGAAAAGCCACACTTTCTCAGCTCCTCACAGAGCCAAGTACAAACTCCACACATGGTTGAAAGTATTAATAGGGCTTGAGATGTCTGGCCTGGCTCCAGCTTACAGGGCATGGCCACTGCGTGTAACTGGCAGGGGCGGCGGGGGGGGGGGGGGGGGGGGGGAGGAATCATCTATTTTTCTCACTCCATCAACCCTCGCTCTTTATGAGAAAGGACGCCCGGTGGAAAATGTGTAATGTGCCCATAAAAACAAGCGCCAGTGTTGAAAGAGGAACTCAGCGCCAGACTGGAGAACCCACAGACCTTTAGCCCGGATCATGCACAGCACACTTCACATTGAGGAAGGGGCTGCCAGGCACGAAGGTGCCCGAACACTGGCGGCTTCTGCGCCGGGTTGAAACTGCACCTTCATCACCACGGAACGAGTCGGCCCTGAGCTAGCCGTTTGAAAGATGAATGCTGGCTCCATTTCCGCAGGCTGCTCCAAGCAAGCAGACAACAACTGGGACAAGGTGCATCACAGCCACCATCCGTCCCAAATGATAGGCACAAAATGCTGGAGTTAACTCAGGTGGGTCAGGCAGCATCTCTGGAGAGAAGGAGTGGGTGATGTTTCGGTTCGAGATCCTTCTTCACCCTCAACGTCTCGATCCGAAATGTCACCCATTCCTTCGCTCCAGAGATGCTGCCTGTCCCGCTGAGTTACTCCAGCATTTTGTGTCTGTCTTGGATTTAAACCAGCATCTGCAGTTCCTTCCCACACATCCACCGTCACGGTGGCGCAGCGGTAGAGTTGCTGCCTTACAGCGAATGCAGCGCCGGAGACTCAGGTTCGATCCTGACTATGGGTGCTGTCTGTACGGAGTTTGTACGTTCTCCCCGTGACCTGCGTGGGTTTTCTCCGAGATCTTCGGTTTCCTCCCACACTCCAAAGACGTACAGGTTTGTAGGTTAATTGACTGGGTAAATGTAAAAAATGTCCCTAGTGTGTGTAGGATAGTGTTAATGTGCGGGGATCGCTGGGCGGTGCGGACTCGGTGGGCCGAAGGGCCTGTTTCTGCGCTGTATCACTAAAAAAAAATGCCTTCCTTTTGAAACGGGAGGACCCAAGTGTGTCTGATACCTACCTTTGATAATTTAAGTTCTACTATTTATGAGCTACATGAATTTCAAAAGACATGAATATCCTCTTATTGGTGACATGAAGAATCCAGAGAGGCCCAGATAGGATAAGCAGTCAGAATCTTTATCCCAGGGCTCATGTTTACAGATGTTGTGCGGGGCTTTCTGTTTGAAACTCAGAGAGTGGTGGGTGCCTGGAACAAGCTGCCAGGCGTAGTTTGTGGAGGAAGGTATGATAGTGGCATTTAAGAGGCTTTTAGATAGGCACATGCACATGAAGGGAATGGAGGAATATAGATCATGTACAGGCGCATGAGAATAGTTTATCTTGGCATCATATTCGGCACAGACATTGTGGGCCGAAGGGCCTGTTCCTGTGCGGTACTAATGTATGTTCTTATGCCGTACGAAGAAGGGTCTCGACCCGAAACGTCACCCATTCCTTCTCTCCCGAGATGCTGCCTGACCCGCTGAGTTACTCCAGCATTTTGTGAATAAATACCTTCGATTTGTACCAGCATCTGCAGTTATCTTCTTATACTTCTTAGGCCGTACGTTCCTATATTCCTATGTTCCGCGTACCCCAGCATGTTTAGTTTAGTTTCTTGTTATCACATATACCAAGGTACAACAAAAAACTTTTGTTTGCATGATCACAATGAATGGCGGTGCTGGCTCAAAGGGCTGAATGGCCTCCTCCTGCACCTATTTTCTATGCTCTATGCTCATCCAAGTCAAGAAAAAGGACTACACATGAATACCATGCAAAGATAAAGGACACAATATAAAGGGCACAACATTTAATGCAAAGATATGACGTTAAGGTGCGATTAAAGAAGGTTCACAGGTTTACAGTGAGGTAGATGGGAGGTCAGGACCGCACTCCAGATGACCAGAGGACCAGCCCTTTTCTGAGCCCATTCGCTTTCATGGAAATCATCCAACTCTGGTGAGGAAAACTAAAATTTTGCCTAGTTACGTTTTTTATTTGCAATAAAGATTATTTATTTGTAAGTGTTCTTGGGAGACTCTTTTTAAACATTTTTAAAAATTGTTTTGAATGCTCAGGAAGCACTGGAAATCCTTCGGGGATTAAATAGATAATGAACATGTGCTGAAAGTCACGGGAAAGGGAAACGTCATCGTCTATATCTCTCATTTCCCTTTCCCGTGACTTTCAGTCTGAAGAAGGGTCTTGACCCGAAACGTTACCCGTTCCTTCTGGCCAGAGATGCTGCCTGTCCCGCTGAGTTACTCCAGCTTTTTGTGTCTAGCTTTGGTTTAAACCAGCATCTGCAGTTCCTCCCTACACGTGAACATTTTAGTTTAGTTTAATTTAGAGATACACGCGGAAACAGGCCCTTTGGCCCACCGAGTCCGTGCCGACCGGCGATCCCCGCACATTAACACTATCCTGCACACACAAGGGAAAATTTACACATGCACCAAGCCAATTAACCTATATATCTGTACGTCTTTGGGAATGTGGGAGGAAACTGAAGATCTCAGCGAAAACCCACTCGGTTACGGGGAGAACGTACAAACTCCGTACAAACAGCCCCAGTAGTCGGGATCGAACTCGAGTCTCCGGGACTGCACGCGCTGTAAGGCAGCAACTCTACCGCTGCGCCATCGTGCCGCGCAACATGTGCTATGGAACGAGCTGCCGGAGGAGGTAGTTAAGGCAGGCACTATTGCAACGTTTAGACGGGTACATGGATAGGATAGGTTTCGAGGGTTTAGTTTATACAGCGCGGAAACAGGCCCTTCGGCCCGCAGAGTCCACACCGACCAGCGATCCCCGCACATTAACACTACCCTACAAACACTACGGACAATTTGCAATTTTACCAAGCCAATTAACCTGCCATCCTGTACGTCTTTGGAGTGGGGGAGGAAACCGAAGATCTCGGAGAAAAACCCACGCAGGGGGAGAACATGAAAACTCCGTACAGACAGCAACCCGTAGTCAGGATCGAACCCGGGTCTCTGACGTCGTAAGGCAGCACCTCTACCTCTGTGCCGCACTGTAGGGTTATAGGTCAAGCGCGGGCAGGTGGTACTAGCGTAGATGGGGCATGTTGGTCGGCACGGGCAAGATGGGCTGATGGGCCAGTTTCCACACTGTACGACTCTATGATTCCGATAGGTGGGGGCCTTGCCCTGGGCTGAGGAGGCTTTCCCCACAGAAATGTCTTCTATCTGAATGGGCAAGTGGAAGTACGAGTGGCAGCAGGTGGGCGTACAATTACAACTTATCTCACGCAAATATCAGACCAGTGACAAAGGATTTAATTTCCTGCCTTCCTGCCCACGACAAGAGTCATGGATTTATGTATCATATCTGTCAAAATATCCAGAAGTGAAATAATGGGGATCTTTATTTTAATAAACATAACATCACAGTGGCACAGAGGAGGTTTATGACAATGTTAACCAGGATGATTGGTTTGATGTGGGAGGAGTGTTTGATGGCTCTGGGCCTGTACTTGATGGACCTTCGAAGGATGAGGGACTATCACATTGAAACCTATCGAATAACGGAAAGCCAGGAGAGAGTGCAGACTTGGTAGATAAAACTCTCCCTGTAATGGGAGAGTTTAATCCAGACTCTCCCCTTAACAATGTTTCCAGCGATGGGGGAAGTCTAGAACCAGAGGGCACAGCCTCAGAAAAAAAAGGATGTACCTTTAGAATGAAGATGAGGAATTTCTTGAGCCTGAGGGTGGTGAATCTGTGGAATTCATTGTCACGGACAGCTGTGGAGGTCAAGTGGAGATTGATAGTTGCTTGATTAGTAAGGGCATCAAAGGTTACGGGGAGAAGGCAACAGAATCAGATTGTGAGGGAAAAATAGATCAGCCTTGATCAAATGGTGCAGTAGGCGTGATGGGCCGAATGGCCTAATTCTGCTCCTTTGTCGTATGGCTTGGACTCGGAGGGTTGAAGAGCTTGTTGCCAGGCCATATCTCTGACCAAAAATTTATATATCATGATATATCTGCCAAAATGTCCAGAAGTGAAATAATGGGGATTTTTATCGTGATAAATATAACATAAGTAAATTATATTTTATAATTGTTCAATAAACTGCTGTGTCTTAGCCTGATGGATGGGAAAGGTTGAGAGGGATATGGGCCCAACACAGGCAAATGCGACTAGCTGAGATTGGGCATCTTGGTCGGCAGGGATGAGTTGGGCCGAAGGGCTGGTTTCCGTGAAGTGCGAATCCATGGCCTTATAATTGGCCTAATATAATAATCAAAACATCCAGAAGGACAATGGAAAAGGTTATTGTTGTATGCCGGGAGTTGTTTTGAACTAGAATGCAATGCTTGACAGATGGTTTGAATGGATGTCATTATAACCTGTGGGAGGAGGAGCACAAAAGCAAGGCACTTGTGGGTAAATATGGAGACGGGATTCATCGGCTAACTCATTCACAGAGTCAGAGCGGACTCTAATTGATTCAATGCCCTATTGTGCTGTGATGCTACTGGCTCCTACTCCCTGCGCCAGGTGCCTGGGTGGTTGCACACTCTGGAAAAGCCGTCGATGCGCAAACACATGCGTCTTCCAGTGGAAGTCCTTGGGCAGCGATCAAGAATGGGAGCCATTCTCCAAACCAAGGACACAAAGCTTCTTTGCAGCACTCAACTGCATCTCTGCCAAGTTCAGCAAATAAGCCTGATGGCGCCTCTGCTCATCTCTGGCGAAACTTGCCCAGCCACCGGTTAACATATTTTTTTTTTTTTAAACACTATTAATCGTACATGAGCCACAAAAACAAAATCCCGGTAATAGCCCAGCCTTGATTTATTTCAAACCATTCATACATGCATCTTTCAAGATAATTAACTCCAAATCCATTAAGAGCACGTTTCTACCTAATGTATAAATAAACCTATATTGTGGCCAAATAGGTCCGTTGGCTCACCAACGCACATTCCCAGGTGCTGCAAGGACAGGTCATGCTAACCTTTCCAATGTTACATGCGCACACCAACCATGAGTTGCCCGTTCTGTCATCAGTGAAAACAGACAAAGAAATTCCGTGCTGCTCTTAAGGTCCTGAGGTCATAAGGAATAGGAGTAGAATTAGGCCATTCGGCCCATCAAGTCTATTCAGCCATTCAATCATGGCTGATCTATCTCTACCTACTAACCCCATTCCCCTGCCTTCTCCCATAACCTTTGACACCTGTGCTAATCAAGAACCTATCTATATTTGCCTTAAAAATATCCACCGACTTGGCCTCCACAGACTTCTGTGGCAAAGAATTCCACAGATTCACCATCCTCTGACTAAAGAAATTTCTCCTCTCCTCCTTCCTAAAAGAACGTCCTTTAACTCTGACCCAATGACCTCTAGTTCCAGACTCTCCCTCCAGTGGAAACATCCTCTCCACATCCACTCGACCCAAGCCTTTCACCGATCTGTATGTTTCAGTGAGGTCCCCCCCCCCCCCTCCCTTATTCTTCTAAACTCTGGCGAGTACAGGCTCTTGCAAGCCCTCAATTCTGCTCGTGATTGAGAGCTTTTAGTTTCTCACGGAAGGGCAGGTCTAACGTCCCTGAGGCTGCAAATTTGTGGACAGACAACGAGCCTTTTTTACTGGAGGAGCTGGAGCGGTGGGCACGATGTTGGCTCTCCCTGAAGTAGTTATTGGCCACAGGATCATTGAACCTCGTCCAAAATCGGCAGCTCGCAATCCCCGCACCAATGTCCGCCTTCAGTTCCTTGATGAAGTCGCCCAACTAGAGAAGGGGAGCGGAATGCCGATTGCCTCAACAACGTTCCAAAGCCAACACGACAAGGGTGTTCTCATTGACTCAGTGCACAACTGTTCCAAGCCCAGTAACAAGCCACTGGTCTGTTTTATAACACCAGTCGTCGGCAGACAGAACAGGGAGTGCTTCCAATGAGGCCACTATGTTAGTTTCTCCTCAGCCAAAGAAAGTTCACGCCACTATGGCTAATTCAGTTGGCTCAACACAGGCGCCGCTTGTTTTAATGTCACGGACCTTAACCCGTTCGTGGCTTTCACTCTTTCGAAGTCTTTCAGCTTCCCAACCTAGCTCCCCCGCCCGAGTGAGAGAATCCCTTCACAGCCATTCGATTCAAAGTGCTGCTTCAGTGAGTAACGCTCCGTTTGATTTCAGGCCAGAGGGGGAATGACAAGAATCCATTCACAACCCCCAACGTCTCCCGGGAGCATCCGAAAATGCCCTCAACGCCACTCTTGGCAAAATGGACACATTCAGTGCAGGCTAACCCCCACCAGACCTCCCAAATAGTCGTATTTTAAAAATATCTCCTACCCAGGAAGTGATTATACAGTGGTGGTTGCCAGGGTTTGGGATGCAGAATTCAGACTACCCCCCAGCCTTGTAAACCACAAAGGAACAGGCAAACTGCTCCGCCATCGACATTAGCATTTCCACTCCATCTACAAAGAGAAAAGAACTGGCTCAGTTGTGACTGAGGAACATAAAACACGGACATCAGAAACATGTTGCAAGCTCCCATAGTCAGTGGAATGCAAGGAAAAACAGACAAGCATCATTCTTTCTGATGCAAATCATTAGCCAGTTTCATGCTTCACAGATGCCGCCCCAACCGGTTGAGAATTAGAAATATTATTTTAATATAAATATCTTATATGGTACAGTGGCACAGCGGTAGAGTTGCTGCCTCACAGCGCCAGAGACCCAAGTTCGATCCTGACTTCGGGGTGCTGTTTGTACGGAGTTTGTACGTTCTCCCCCGTGACTGCGTGGGTTTTCTCTGGGTGCTCCGGCTTCCTCCCACTCCAAATAGGTTTTGTAGGTTAATTGTAAAACAGTAAATTGTCCCCAGTGTGTAGGATAGTGCTTGAGTATGGCGATCGTTGGTTGGCAAGGACTCAGGCCCTGTTTATGCACAAAATAGTCTCTTCCTTCCTAATTTGGTATTAAATTAATCATTTTAAACTAGGCAGTCCGTGATTAAAATCCAAAGTAATCCAACACATTTTAAGCACTTTGGGCTACAATTTTACTTATCTGGAGATACTATCACTGTCTCTGGTTACAAATGTCACTCCCCACCTTCCTTTCTTATCAGATTCCACCACTTGCTCATTTTTGGCTTCTCCACTTATGACCTCCAGCCTTGGCCACTTTCTCCACCCTTCTCCCTCTCGCTCCCCTCCCCTCCCCCCCACCCCCCCCCCCCCCCCCCCCCCCTCGATTCACCTGCCAATTGCTGTAGAAACAAGGAACTGCAGATGCTAGTTTATACCAAAGATAGAATCAACGTGCTGGAGTAACCAAAGATACTAGAGGAACAAGATAGACCACTCGACCCTAAAAACCGTACTAAGTCATGACGCCATTTTAGTAGGCAGAAACTTGCAGAAACATTTAAAAAGAAAATAACAAAATTCTGTGAATTGATAGATGAGATATATTCTGCATTTTTATGGTATCATCATACATACAGTTCCCCCAAAACACTGATTACACTGTGAGAGGCATAGCGAACGGCAGGTTTTGCCTACTAAAATGGCTCCTTTGCGTACTACACTTCAGCATAGGCGGTTTCAACGGAGTGGTCCATCTTGTTCCTCTAGTACCTTTGGAGTAACTCAGTGGGTCAGTCAGCATCTCTGGAGAAACATAGACATAGAAACATAGAAAATAGGTGCAGGAGGCGGCCATTTGGCCTTCGAGTCATTGTGATCATGGCTGATCATCTACAATCAGTAACCCGTGCCTGCCCATATCCCTTTGATTCCGCTAGCTCCTGGAGCTCTATCTAACTCTCTTTTAAATTCGTCCAGTGAATTGGCCTCCACTGCCTTCTGTGGATAGGTGACAGGTTCAGGTCGGAGAACGACCAATCACTTGCCAGCTTTTGCCCCTCCCCCACCCTTCCTCCTATCCACTTCACCATCTAAAGAAGAGCCGCGACCCAAAATATCATTTATCTCTTCCCTCCACAAATGCTGCCTGACACATCGAGTTCCCCCAGCAGTTTGTGCTTTTCCCCCTCAGTTTTATTTATTTGCTTTGCCTTGTCCTGCGGCAAATAAATGTCCTTTGAAGTGAATATTGAGAGCTGAAAAAGCAACAGCCTTAAAAGGGTTTAAAGCCTGAAGTGGGGGGGGGGGAGGTCATCGTCCTTACCAGTTGCACATAGAGACCTACAAAGGTACAGCATGTGACCAGGCCATCAGCCCACAATGTCTGTGCCAAACAGGATGCCGACAGCAACTCTCATCTGCCTGTACATGATCCATATCCTTCCATGTCACTCCATTCCCCACATACCCATGTGTCTATCTAAAAGCCCTCTTAACTGCCATCACGTCAGTACGGGGTGATCACTGGTCGGCGCGGACTCCAGACTTTGTCCAGCTATCTGCCTAGACACCCCACCCTCCCCTCATCTGTATCTGCCTATCACTTGCCAGGCTATGTCCTGCCTATCACTTGCCAGGCTATGTCCTGCCCCTCCTCTCTTCCAGCTTTCCCCGAACCCCTCCACCCCCCCCCCCCCCCCCCCCACCACAATCAGCCTGATGTCCGATGTTCTCCAGAGATGCTGCCTGACCCGCTAGGCTACTCCGGCAATTTTTTCGTAAACCTGCAGTTCCTTGCATCTCCATTCATAAAAGCAATTTAGATCAAGCAGGTAGAGCAAAGGAGAAGTGGCCCAGAGCACAGAGTATAGTTCTCAGAATTGTAGCGCATCAGTTCTATGGACAGCGTCCAATCTCTGCTATGGGGTAGAGGTGAGTCAGACAGTACGCTAGCTTATGGGAGATCATTCAGATGACTGATAGGGGGAAGAAGCTGTTCCTGAGTCAGATGGTGCATGCTCTGAATTAGTCATCATATGCAATGTTTGAAAAAGAGTGCACATATATTTCATTGTTGCATAACTACTTAATGGCTCAGCGTTACATAATCTTGAAGATTTAAAGGGGCCCACGTTGTCGACCTCCCCGTGGTGAGCCCTGTCAACTGACCTCAGTCAGGCGAACGACAACAAGCAGAGACAGCACAAGCAGAAGCAGCTTCCTAACCTCTGCTGCCTCAAACGCAAGAAGAAGAAGAAGAAGATCTAAAGATATAAAAAGGAAAACCTGCCTTCCAAGTTTCAATGCAAATTAACTATTACTGTGCAGGTGTACTTCAATGCTTGTCAGAAGGAATAGGAGTAAAATTAGGCCATTCGGCCCATCAAGTCCACTCCGCCATTCAATCATGGCTGATCTACCTTACCCTGCTAACCCCATTCTCCTGCCTTCTCCCCATAACCTCTGACACCTGTACTTATCAAGAATCTAGACATCGCTGCCTTAAAAATATCCACTAACTTGGCCGCCACAGCCTTCTGTGGCAAAGAATTCCACAGATTCACTACCCTGCGACTAAAGAAATTTCTCCTCATCTTCTTCCTGAAAGAACGTCCTAAATTTTTTTAAAAAATGAAGATAAAGATATAATTCATCAATGAGCCCCTAAAGGTTTTGGTTGACTAAATCCACGTTCTGTGTCGCTGAGTAGAGTTTTGGCAACTGCCGACGAACTGAAAAGTCGGCTCTCCTTGGGAGTGTCAGATTGCACCTTCCAGCAAGATGTTTTTAAAATATTTTCAAGAGAACCTTGGGGGAATAAATTGCACTGATTGTGTTCCCTCTGTAGCAATGTTCTGTAATGCAAAAGCTATTTGGTTTCTATCTGCCAAACCTCATGTTCCTTCGTTCCTTTATTGTTTAAAAACACCATTCATCTCATCCCTAAACGTATTTGAGCATGTCGTTTGCATTTTTATCTTCTTTCATCGGTAGCGGGATCAAGCAATTTGCCAACCATCCCAAAGAGCAACTCAACAGGAGCCAATAGACAATAAAATAAATTAAGGTATTTATTCACAAAGTGCTGCAGTAACTCAGCAGGTCGGGCAGCATCTCGGGAGAGAAGGAATGGGTGACATTCCCATTCCCATTCCTTCTCTCCCGAGATGCTGCCCGACCTGCTGAGTTACTGCAGCACTTTGTGAATAAATACCTTCGATTTGTACCAGCATCTGCAGTTATTTTCTTATAAAATAAATTAAAGTGGGTAAAGTCAAACAACATAGCTGGGATGGGTGAGGAGTGGGGAGTGGGGGGGGGGGGGGGGTGGAATGACTTGGTTGCAGTAACAAGTAACCCTGCAGATTAGTGCATCACATGCCAAAACCTAGCTTCAGCAGTTCCTCAGGAAACCACCTTCAAGCCTAGTCATCTTAATCTAAATGGCACGGCGGTAGAAACATAGAAAAGTGGCGCAGGAGTTGGCTATTCGGCCCTTCGAGCCGGCACTGCCATTTAATATGATCATGGCTGATTATCCAAAGCCAGCACCCCTTTCCTGCTATTTCCCCCATATCCCTTGATTCAGTTAGCCCTAAGAGCTAAATCTAATTCTCTCTTGAAAGCATCAGCTAGTGGAGTACAGCTAGTAGGGCCACTATCACACAGTGCCAGAGACCCAGGTTCAATCCTGACATTGGGCACTGTCTGTGTGCAGTTAGCACGATCTCCCTGTGACTGCGTGGGTTTTCTCCAGCTGCTCTGGTTTCTTCCCACATCCCAAAGACGTCTGGTAGCCAACAGCTCATCTACAAACAATCCATTTTTCCCTCCCCCCTCTCTGTCCTGTGTTCAACCTTGACTCACTTCCATTCCCCCCCTTGCCCCTTGCCCCTTGCCCCTTGCCCCTTGCCCCTTGCCCCTTGCCCCTTCCATCTGTATTCCTTCCTCTTGCTCCACATTTTGCACGTTTTCTATCCTTATCTCACACTTTTGTCTTTTCATTAATGTCTGTCGTCCAACCATCTGCCTATCAGTTTCCCACTCACTTGTATCCACCTATCACTCGCCAGGCTTTGGCCCGCACCTCCTCTCTTCCAGCTTTTTCCCCCTCCCTCCCACAATCAGTCCGAAGAAAGGTCCTGACCTGAAACATCACCGATCCACTTTCTCCAGAGATGCTGCCTGACCTGCTGAGTCGCTCCAGCACTTTGAATCTTTTTTTGTAAACCAACATCTGCCGTTCATCGTGTCTACCAACGGCATGTGGGTTGGCAAGTTGATTGGCCACTCTCAATTGTCCCAGGTTCGCATGTGAGAGTGGTAGAAACTAGCTAAGTAGAAAAAAAAAAACCATTGGACCAATGTAGCATTGGTGTGAATGGATGGCTGATGGTTGGCATGGACATGATGGTGCGAAGGGGCTACTGTTGTGCCTGATGTTGCTATGCCTCATTTATCGCCTCTCCACTGACCTCTCATCCAGCAGAGGACGGGACGCAGGGCTGTCTCCTCACCTCTCCCCACTCATTCAAAGCTCTTCGACTATGGAACTGCCCGTGTCTTTCTCTAACAGGTTGTGGTATCATCCACGCATAGACTGGCTAAAATCAGGTATCTCCGATTTGCAGACGTGGTAGGCAATGAACCTCTAGTTTCCCTCTCCCGACACTCAGTCTGAAGAAGGGTCTTGATTCGAAACGTCTCTTATTCCTTTTCTCCTGACCCGCTGAGTTACTCCAGCACTTTGTGCCTGGTTTCCAAATGTTAGCTTCTAAAATTTTCCCAATGACGTGTTTTCTCTCAAAATGTACACTCACAATCATTTCCCTTCAACTACCAGGTTACTTCTTCAAAGAACTCTAATAAATAGAGTTTGACCTATTTATTAGAGTTCTTTGAAGAAGTAACTTGCACTGTAGTTGAAGGGAAATTAATGGAGGTACTATGAAAAGATTTTTAGAAGGCGATTGATATGATGTTAATCAAAGATTCTGCAATCAATGAGCTTCCAATCATCAATATCTTGTGGATTTCTGTTAGGGAACTAAAAATTAATCTGGATCAACTAAGGCTGCAATAACAGGATACAGAGCAAAGGAAATAATACAATGTACCTTCTGCATATTTAACATCGCAGCTGATCCTTTATCTCAAGTCCACTTTCATTCCAAAACTAATTTTCCTTCATTCCTTTAATATTTAAAACTACATTTATCTCATCCCCAAACATTTTTTAATGACCGAGCATCCGTAACTCTGAGTTGAACTATTCCAAACATTCACAATACTGATTAAAGACATCTCATCTCAGTCCTAAGAAAGGCACGAAAAGCTGGATTAACTCAGCCGGTTAGGCAGCTTCTCTGGAGAGAAGGAATGGGTGACGCTTCGGGTCGAGACCCTTCTTCAGTCTGAAGAAGTGCTTCAGTCCAAGCAGTGGCTGACCCCTCCCTAGATTTCTGGGATAAGGAGGCAAGTTAGAGAGGAATGGCCTCTACTCAGGTTTAAAGGAATGAGACAGCAGAAGCAGAAGCAGCTTCATAACTTCTGCTGCCTCAAACGCAAGAAGAAGAAGTAGATTTAAAGATATAAAAAGGAAAACGTGCCTTCCAAGTTTCAATGCAAATGAACTCCATTAAAATTTCAGATTATGAAATGCCGTGATAGAGCAGATGTTAAAAGAATACTTTTACTCTGGTTGGAAAAGACAGGCTCACACAAGGAACTGCAAGGAATTGCAGATGCTGGTATCTTGTGCAGGAGGAACTCACTGGGCCAGACAGCATCTGCGGAAGGAATGGAGTCCGACAAAGAGTGCCAACCTGAAACCTCACCTGTCCATTCCCTCCACAGATGATGCCTGACCACTTCAGTTTAATTTATTGTCAAGTGCACTGACCTACAGTGAAAAGCTCTTGTTGCGTGCTAACCAGTCAGCAGAAAGACAATACATGATTACAATCGATCCATTTACAGTGTGGAGATACATGATAAGGGAATAATGTTTAGTGCAAGATAAAGTCAGCAAAGTCCGATCAAGGATAGTCCGAGGGTCATCAAAGAGGTAGATAGTAGTTCAGCACTGCTCTCTGGTTGTGGTAGGATGATTCAGTCGCCTGATAACAGCTGGGAAGAAACTGTCCCCAAATCTGGTGGTTGACACTTCTATACCTTTTGCCTGATGGGATAGGGGGAAGAGGGAGTGGCCAGGGTGTGACTCATCCTTGATTATGCTGCTGGCCTTGCCGAGGCAGTGCGAGGCATAAATGGAGTCAACGGAAGGGAGATAGACTCAAAAAGCTGGAGTAACACAGCGGGCCAGGCAGCATCCTTGGAGGGAAGGAATGGGTGACGTTTCAGGACGAGACCCAATAGAAGGGAAGTTCTCCAGCTCTTGTTCCTCCAGCACTTGGTGTTTTGCTATGAAATAGTTAATCATCCCCATACAACTCCAACATCGCTTGCCACACCAGGTTTGCGCCTGGTGGGAATTTACAGAGGCCAATTAACCAACAAACCCCATGTTACTGGGATATGGGAAGAAATCAGAGCAGACCCACAGGAAAAACATGCAAACTCCACACAGACAGTAACCGAAGTGAGGATCTAACCCACATCTCTGGTGCTGTGAAGCAGCAGCTCTACCAGCTGCACCATTGTGCCAACCCTCCCTCAGCCAAAAAACACTCCCATGTGCGTCATTCCGTCTCTGGGTAACCGTTTCTTTTTCCACAGATGCTGCCTGACCGATCCAGTGTTTGCAGATCTTCCCTTTGGTTTTCTCCGCTCGCAACAAACTCTGGCATCCCCACCCTCACACCCCTACCTTCCCTGCAACTTACACTTGGTTTATCCTTGACCTTTCCGCTTCTAATGGAAGAGTGCGAACACAAACATTACCCTTTTTTCGCTCTTCATATTTGTCGTCTGACCTGCAGACTATGTGCCAAAGATACTAGAGGAACAAGATGGACCTCTAGTCCGTTGTAATCGCTTATACTGAAGTGTAGTACGCAAAGGAGCCATTTTAGTAGGCAAAACCCGTCGATTGCTCTGCCTCCCGCAGTGTAATCAGTGTTTTGGGGGATCCAGTATGTGTGATGATACCATTAAAATGCAGAATATATCTCATACATCAATTCACAGATTTTTGTTATTTTTCTTTTTAAACGTTTCTGCAAGTTTCTGCAAGTTTCTGCCTACTAAAATGGCGTCATGACATACTACGGTTTTTAGGGTCGAGTGGTCTATCAAGGGAAAACCACACAGATGCTGCCAAATCTGAATCAAAAACCATATGCTTCATATCCTCAACATGTCAGGTAGTATCTATGGAGAGAACATAAGAAATAGAAGGAGGATTGAGGATGTGGCCTCTTGATTTCATTCTGCCATGAGATTATTCAGTGAGATTATTGCAACCGTGGGCGGCACAGTGGCGCAGCGGTAGAGCTACTGCCTTAAAGCGCCAGACCTAGGTTCAATGCTGACTATGAAACATAGAAACAAGGGTGCTTGTCTGTACCGAGTTTGTATGTTCTCCCCGTGACCTGCGTGAGTTTTCTCCGAGATCTTCAGTTTCCTCCTGCACTCCAAAGACGTAGAGGTTTGTAGGTTAATTGGCTTGGTGTAAATGTAATATTGTCCCCAGTGTGTTAATGGGGATTGTTGGTCAGAGCAGACTCGGAGGGCCGAAGGGCCTGTTTCCACAATGTGTCTCTAAACTAAACTAAACTAAACACAAAGTGCTGGAATAACTCAACGGGTCAGGCAGCATCTATGGAGGGAATGGTTAGGTGATGTTATAGGTTGGGACCTTTCCTCAGATCTGAAACATCGTTTAACCATTCCCTCCACAGATGCTGTACCCATTGTGTTTTGCCAATCCCAGATCCCAGCATCTGCATTCCTTGTGTCTCCAGATTGTTGCAGCAATTTACCAAGGTTGCTCAGATAGCAGTCTTGACTAACAAAACAAACAAAAGCCAGATTGGTGGGAACTGAGTTAGCTCCCCACACCCAAAACTCACACAACACATCTCAATGGAAAAGTATTGCTGTTTCTTCATTGTTTAGTTTAGTGATACAGCGTGGAAACAGGCCCTTCGGCCCACCGAGTCTGCGCCGACCAGCGATCCCCGCACGTTAACATTATCCTACATACTCTAGTGACAATTTACATTTATATCAAGCCACTTAACCTACAAACCTGTACGTATTTGGAGTGTGGGAGGAAACCGAAGGTCTCGGAGAAAACCCACGTGGTCACGGGGAGAACGTACAAACTCCATACAGAGAGCACCCATAGTCGGGATCGAACCCGGGTCTCTGGCGCTGAAAGGCAGCAACTCTACCGCTGCGCCACCGTGCTCTGGCAAATATGCCAGAAATTCCCGCCTAACATAACTTTAAGATGAGGACATTGGGATTGCAGATGCTGGAATCTGGAGCAATAAAATAAACTGCTGGAGGGAAATGGGAAGTCGACATTTTGAGTCGAGTTCTATCTTCAGGACCGAAAGAGTAGATTTTGTTTTATTTATTTATTGTCACGTGTACCGAGGTACAGTGAAAAGCATTTTGTTGCCTGCTGTCCAGTCAGTGAAAAGACTATATCGAGCTGTCCACAATGTGCAGGATAAAGGGAATAATGTTTAATGCAAGGTAAAGTCCAGTAACTTCCGATTAAAGATGACTTCTATTTCTGCTGGAGGGGAGTCAGCCAATATAAAGAGGTGAGGCAAAAGCTGGCAAGTAGTAGGTGGATCCTTGTGAGGAAGGGTTAATTAGTAGGTGATGTGTCGGGGAAGAGTGGAGATTACTTTAAGAGTATTGTCAATATATGAAGGTATTTATTCACAAAATGCTGGAGTAACTCAGCAGGTCAGGCAGCATCTCGGGAGAGAAGGAATGGGTGACGTTTCGGGTCGAGACCCTTCCTCAGACTGATGTCAGGGGGGGCGGGACAAAGGAAAGATATAGGTGGAGACAGGAAAATAGAGGGAGATCTGGGAAGGAGGAGGGGAAGAGAGGGACAGAGGAACTATCTAAAGTTGGAGAAGAATGATTGACAACCAAGACCAAAGCACTCCGCAAAGCTTTTCAAAGAAACCAAGCAATCAATTTGGTGGTGCAGCGGTAGAGTTGCTGCCTTACAGCGCCAGAGACCCGAGTTCGATCCTGACTATGGGTGCTTGCAGGTCCAAAGACATACGGGTTTGTAGGCTACTTGGCTTGGTAATATTGTAAACTGTTCCTAATGTGCGTAGGATAGTGTTGGTTTGCGTGGATCGCTGGTCGGCGCGGACTCAGTGGACTGAAAGGCCTGATTCCGCGCTGTATCTCTAACGTAAAGTAAACTAAAATGTAAGATAGACACAAAATGCTGGAGTAACTCAGCGGGACAGGCAGCATCTCTGGAGAGAAGGAAGGGGTGGCGTTTCGGGGCGATTTAAACCGGCATCTGCAGTTCTTTCCTAAACTAAAATACAGGCTTGCCAGCAATTATGCAATCAGAAGCCCAAATTTCAAAACCTTCGAGCAGATTATACATTATTTACAGTTCCTCTGTCATGTTAGAGGGCTGTCCTAATTCCTTCTTGATGTTTGACCAACTCTGATTAATGCAGGTAATTAAGGGATGTAGGGTTATGGCATGTCACATCCCAACTGTTTAACAAGCATCAGGCTGTGAGCTGCAAGCACAAGTGCACTCTCAAGGCTCCAGTGAATTTCATGAACAATTGAAGCTGCACTTCCTTGGTCTATAATGTCATGAAGTGAGTTCAACTGAATTAGTGTTGTGCCATCAACGGCCCAATATTACATTTCATATCCTTGTGCCGCTTGTTTCTTTTTTCTTCCCATTGGGGGACTGAATGAATGAGATATTTCCGCCTGTTATCTTCTTTAAACCTTTATTTACACGGTCGTTGGTGACATCTGCTGACTTCAGTCCATCGAGTCCACACTGACCAGCAATCCCTGTAGAGTCTGCGGACTGACACTATCCTACACACACTAGGGACGGTTTACAATTTCACCAAGCCAATTAACCTGCATACCTGTACGTCATTGGAATACGGGAGGAAACTGGAGATCCCGGAGAAAACCTGCGTAGGTCACGGGGAGAATGTACAGACTCCGTACAGGCAGCACCCGTAGTCAGGATCCAACCTGGGTCTCTGGCGCTGTAAGGCAGAAACTCTACCGCTGCCCCACCGTGCCGCCAACTGTATCTGATCGCACCAGCACGTTATACCGGCACCCAAGTCATTCCTTGGAACAGTACAGCACAGCAACAGGCCCTTCAGCTGATAATTCCCTCTCCTGACCCGCCCTACCAGGCAGAAGGTACAGAAGCTTGAAAGCACATAGAACCAGACTCAGGAACAGTTTCTTCCCCTTTATTATTAGACTTTTAAACAGTCCTTCCACAAGCCTGGGTTCAATCCCGATCTCCCAAATTGCCTCATTGTGGATATTGGACTTTTTCTCTGGAGCTATTGCGCGACAATGCTGAGAAACTATATTCCGCACTCTGGCAATTTTTGCTGACACCACAGTCACATCTGTGGAGTCATTTAAGTTCCTTGGAACCATCATCTCCAGGGACCTTAGATGGGGGGGCCACCATCGACTCCACAGCCAAATAGGCCCAACAGAGGATGTACTTCCTTTTTTAGATTTTAGATTTAGAGATACAGTGCAGAAATAGGCCCTTCGGCCCACCGGGTCCGCACTGCCCAGCGATCCCCGCACACTAACACTATCCTACACCCACTAGGGACAATTTTTACATTTGCCCAGCCAATTAACCTACATTCCTGCGGCAACTGAGGAAACACAATCTGCCACAGGCCATGATGGTCCAATTCTATACTGCTATCATTGAGACCGTCCTCACCTTCTCCATCATGGTCTGGTTTGGTTCAGCCACCAAGCACGACATCCGGAGGCTGCAACGGATCGTTGGCACAGCTGAGAAGGTTGTTGGCTGCAACCTTCCCCCCATTGACGAACTGTACACTGCAAGGGCCAGGAAGCGAGCGGGCAAGATCATCTCTGACCCCTCTCACTCTGGCCACAAACCCTTTGAAGCATTTCCCTCTGGAAGGCGACTCCGGACTGTCAAAGCAGCCACAGCCGGACATAAAAACAGCTTTTTTTCCACGAGTGATAGCTCTACTCAATAACCAAAGTTTGTAGTCTCTTTTTTGCTCTGGTTTATTTTCACCCACATGATTAGACCGTACTGTAATTGTTATATGGTTATATGGTTATATGGTTATATGGTAATGTTGTATCCTTATTGTTTTGATGTGTTTATGTTTTATTCTTAATTGTTAACTATGTTTGTGTTGTCATTTGTGAGCGGAGCACCAAGGCACATTCCTTGTACATGCACATACTTGGCCAATAAACATTCATTCATTCATTCGTACACTATTTATCTGGTTTGATTAGATAATACGTAAACAAATGCTTTTCACTGTACATGTGACAATAATTAACTTAAAAAAACCTTGTATTTCAGATTTTTTAACATGGAAACATAGAAAATAGGTGCAGGAGGAGGCCATTCGGCCCTTCGAGCCAGCACCGACATTCATTGTGATCATGGCTGATCATCCCCGATCAATACACCATGCCTGCCGTCTCCCCATATCCCATGATTCCACTAGCCCCTAGAGCTCTATCTAACTCTCTCTTAAATCCATCCAGTGATTTGGCCTCCACTGGCCTCTGTGGCAGAGAATTCCACAAATTCACAACTCTCTGGGTGAAAAGGTTTTTTCTCACCTCAGTTTTAAATGGCCTCCCCTTTTTTCTAAGACTGTGGCCCCAGGTTCTGGACTCACCCAACATTGGGACCATTTTTCCTGCATCTAGCTTGTCCAGTCCTTTTATAATTTTATATGTTTCTATAAGATCTCCTCTCATCCTTCTAAACTCCAGTGAATACAAGCCCAGTCTTTTCAATCTTTCCTCATATGTCAGTTCCGCCATCCCAGGGATCAATCTCATGAACCTACGCTGCACTGCCTCAATTACAAGGATGTCCTTCCTCAAATTAGGAGACCAAAACTGTACCCATGTCGGATATACACAAAATCAAAACAGAGTCAAGAGGGTGTGTATTGATGGGGGGAGAAAACGTTGATAAATGTAGATTGGTTTTTAATTGATATGCATACCAGCACCTTTTTGCCACATAAAGAAAATTATATTGAGTAACACAATGGCCAATCTGAACTTTCACCTCAACTTTTCACTTCCTCATTAAAACTTGGCACATCAATAGATGATGTTGCTGTTACTAAATGTTCTCAAGTACAAGTTTCGGAGCAGGCCATTCATCTCTGAAGTTTTTCCAGCATTTAGTTATATCCTTATCTCAACTACAATGACTTGCCTTGGCGACCTGCCCTTTGAATTGCTTGCACGACAAATATCAACATCAGTCTTGAGATTTTCCAGCTTCTATCCTGAGCCTGCCGAGTCCGTGCTGTCAAGAGGAAAAATGCATCACCTGATCATTTCAGGTGGGATTCTTTATTAAGCCAAAGTGCCAACGCTCCCGGTTCTTTGAAAATCCCGCAGATAATTTGCAAAACATTTTGCTTGTAATGCAAACATTTTGCTTGGGCGGCACGGTGACACAGCGGTAGAGTTGCTGCCTTACAGTGAATGCAGCGCCGGAGACTCAGGTTCGATCCTGACTACGGGCGCCGTCTGTACGGAGTTTGTACGTTCTCCCCGTGACCTACGTGGGTTTTCTCCGAGATCTTCCGTTTCCTCCCACACTCCAAAGACGTACAGGTATGTAGGTTAATTGGCTGGGCAAATGTAAAAATTGTTCCTAGGGTGTAGGATAGTGTTAATGTACGGGGATCACTGGGCGGCGCGGACTCGTTGGGCCGAAGAGCCTGTTTCCGCGCTGTATCTCTAAATCTAAAAAAAAAATCGAAATCAAACTTTCAGCAGCACAGAATCCCCCTTTCCCTCCTGACAGATGCTTCATGGCCCAATTCCAGATGAGGTGTACTGTTGATACAAGGGACTGCAGATGCTGGTTTACAAGAAAGGACACAAAGTGCTGGAGTAACTCTGCGAGTCAGGCAGCATCTCCAAAAGACAAAAAATAGGCTACAATTGCGGGTTGGGACCCTTCTTCAGACTGATTGTAGTTTGGGGGGGGGGGGGGGGAAGAGAGAATGCTGGGAGAGAGGTAGAGACAGGACAAAGCCAGGCAAGTGACAGGTGGATACAGGCGAAGGGGGGGGGGGCGGGGGGGGGGGGTGTTGTGGGGGAGTTGATCGGCAGATGGCTGGACAAACGGCAGAAATGAAAAGACAACAGGCTGTGAGATAAGGAGATGGGGCGGCACGATGGCACGGCAGTGGAGTTGGTGCCTTCCAGTGCCAGGGACTCGGGATTGATCCTGACTATGCTGTCTGTATGGAGTTTGTACATTTGCTCTGCGACCGCATGGGTTTTCTCCAGGTGTTCCAGCTTTCTCCAACACTCCAAGGATGTACAGGCTTGTAGATTAATTGGCTTCGGTAAAATTGAAATTTCCCCCTCGTGTGCAGGGCAGTGCTAGTGTGCTGGGTGATCACTGGGTGCCATGGACTCTGTGGGCCAAAGGGCTTGTTTCCGCGCTGTATCTCTAAAGTCTAAAAAGATAGGGGGATAAGAGGCGTGAAATGTGAAGCCAGAGGAATAGGTAGAAGGGGATGGAGAGAAGGGTTTCAGTTTAGTTTACTGTCACATGCAAGGAGGTACAGTGGAAAGCTTATGTTGCGTGCTATCCCATCAGCGGAAAGACATTGCATGTTTACAATCGAGCCATTTACAGTAGGTAAAGCCAGCAAAGTCCGATCAAGGATAGTCAGAGGATCTCCAAAGAGGTAGATAGCAGTTCAGCACTTCTCTCCGGTTGCGGTAGGATGATTCAGTCACCTGATCACAGCTGGGAAGAAACTGTTCCTGAATCTGGAGGTGTGCGTTTTCACACTTCTGTACTTTGTGCCTGACGGGAGAGGGGAGGAGAGGGAGTGACCGGGGTGAGACTCGTCCTTGATTATGCTGCTGGCCTTGCCGAGGCAGCGCGAGGTATAAATGGAGTCAATAGAAGGGAGGTTGGTTTGTGGGAAAGGGGGGGGAGGGGTTGTGGGGGCAGTATTATGGGAGAAATTGGTGGTCTGATCTCCATTTTAGAAACTCTTGCAGCCAAACACGGATTGGTTAATGCATTAAACCGAAGTGCAATCATTTTTTCATAAATCTATTTAATTACCAGGCTATGGTCTGGCTGTGTTTTTGTAAATTAACTTCCTTGTTCTACAGCTTCAGGTACAATTCCACAGGCGACATTGGCTGCTCCCAGGGGCATTACTTAATATCAGTAATCAGCACTAACCCTGTGTCGAGGTAAATGCATCTGATAATTGGATCTGGAAAGGAAGCCTTGTACAGTAATGGAAGAACCACAGCACTTAGGAATTTATGCAGAAATAACCCTGACAAGCCAAGTGAAATGAACTGAATCTGTCAAATGTAGGTCAAGTGCTCTAAACTACAGCAAAGGAGGAGGAAAGAGATATACTTTTAAATTATAGAAGTTTCTTAGGGGCACACGGGAAGCTAATTTCACTAATGACTGTACAAGATCCTCGGGTGTGTTTCCATAGAGACACTTACCCAGTGAAACAGAAGGCTATCTTTGGCTGTTTTTGTAATCTCAACAGTATAGCCACAGCCCAGACACACGATAGTGACATATTCAATGCAGGACCTATTTGTCTAAATTGAACTGAGTAACTCTGAAGCACAAATCATCACGAAAATGGCAGCTGGGACACAGTTGACTTGTTTCAGGAGATGAGATTACAGCTGTGTCATAGCAACTCCATGACACCCACCCCCCTCCCGCCCTCTGCCTACCTCTGTGTCAATGGCCCCCTCCTCCCATGTCATTGCCATGACGTCCACTCCTTCTGTGTCACTCCCCACCTTCATTTCATTGGTGCTACCCTACATACTAGGGCCAATTAACCTGCATGTCTTTGGAGTGTGGGAGAAAACCAGAACACCCGGAGAAACCCCACGTGGTCACAGGATGAATGTATAAACACCATACAGACAGCCCCTGTGGTAAGGATCAAGTCCGGGTCTCCAACACTGTGAGGCAGCAACTCTACCGCTGCACCACTGCAGCCAGAGGCAAGTGTACTTGCAACCGAGCCATGGTGGATGCCGAGTGATGGAGAAAACCGACGGGTGGCACCGTGACACGACATTCGGTGCTTCTGTTACACAGTTCCAACGAGCCAGGTTCAATCCTGACCATGGGTGCTGTCTGTGTGGAGTTTGCTCCTTCTTCCTGGGTCTGGGCGGGTTTTCCCTGGGTGTTCTCCTTTCCTCCCACATCCCAAAGATGCTCTGCCGGGTTAATTAGCTGCCTCTAAATTATCCCTCTTGTAGGTGGGTGGCAGAAGAATTAGAGGGTGGTGGGGGGGTGGGCAGGGGTGGGGGCACGGGGGTTAATGGGCATGTGGTAAAAATTGGTTCAAGGGCGATGAGGCTGAAGAACTGGCTGGGCTTCAGAGGACGGACATCCTCGTTCGATGTCGGGAAAGTATGAAGAGCATTCCAAAAACATTTGGACAGATATATGGAGAGGAAAGGTTTTTAGAGAGACAAGCCAAATGCAAGCAAAGGGGACAAGCTAAGAATATTAATTTGGTGGGCATGGACCAAGTGGGCCGAAGGGCCTGCTTCTGTGTTGTTCAGCTCTATGAGTCTATGTCAGAAGATATCACAAAATGCTGGAGTAAGTCAAGTCAAGTCAAGTCTACTTTATTTGTCATATACACATACAAGATGTGCAGTGAAATGAAAGTGGCAATGCCTACGGATTGTGCTAAAACTACAAAAGAATAGATTTTTTTAAAAAAAAGACACAACATAAAAAAATTAATTAATACAGCAAATTAGTCCCTGGTGATATGAGAGTTAACAGTCCTGATGGCCTGTGGGAAGGAACTCTGTCTCATCCTCTCTGTTTTCACAGCGTGACAGCGGAGGCATTTGCCTGACCGTAGCAGCTGGAACAGTCCGTTGCTGGGGTGGTAGGGGTCCCCCATAATGTTGCTGGCTCTGGATCTGCACCTCCTGATGTATAGGTCCAGCAGGGGGGCGAGTGTAGTTCCCATAATGCGTTCAGCCAAACGCACTACTCTCCGCAGAGCCATCCTGTCCTGGGCAGAGCTGTTCCCAAACCAGATTGAGATGTTCCCGGACAAGATGCTCTCTACAGCCCCAGAGTAGAAGCACTGAAGGATCCTCAGAGAGACTCTGAATTTCCTCAGCTGTCTGAGGTGGTAAAGGTGCTGCCTTGCCTTACCCACCAGTGCGGCAATGTGTGTTGTCCATGTCAGATTATCTGTCATGTGGACTCCCAGGTATTTAAAACTGCTCACCCTATCCACAGTAATCCCATTTAACTCCAGTGGCGTGTACGTCCTCGGATGTTGAGCCCTTCTAAAGTCTACAATCAGCTCCTTAGTTTTTGTGACATTCAAGAGGGGGTTATTGTCCTGACATCAGAGTGCCAGATCAGCCACCTCCTCCCGGTAGGCCTTCTCATCGTTATCGGAGATCAGGCCCACCACCACAGTGTCATCAGCAAACTTGATGATGGAGTTGGAGCTGAACCTGGCCACACAGTCATGTGTGTACAGGGAGTACAGTAGGGGGCTAAGGACGCAACCCTGGGGGGATCCTGTGTTCAGGGTGAGGGGGTTAGATGTATGTCTCCCCATCTTGACCACTTGAGGCCTGGTGGTGAGAAAGTCCAGGACCCAGGCACATAGGGGTGTGTTAAGCCCCAGTTCCAGCAGCTTCTCAGCAAGTCTGGTGGGGACTATTGTATTGAAAGCTGAACTAAAATCAATGAACAGCATCCTCACATAAGCCCCCTTTCTGGCTGTCAAGTGTGGAGGCGTGTAGCAGTGGTCCAAAGTTCTTTCCCCCCTGGTGACACACTTGATCTGTTGGTAGAAGTTGAGCATGGCCTTTTTGAGATGTCCCCTATTAAAATCTCCAGCCACCAGCACAGCCGCATCAGGGTTGTTGTTTTGGTGTCGACACAACACATCGTGCAGGGCCGACAGTGCCACGTCGGTGTCCGCATGCGGTGGGATATAGACGGCTGTGATGATCACCGAGCTGAACTCCCGGGGAAGGTAGAATGGTCGGCATGAGATAGTCAGGTGCTCTAGGTCCGGCGAGCAGGAACGAGAAAGCGTCTTAACATTCCACGGGTTGCACCAGTTATTGTTGGTCATGAAGCAAACTCCTCCGCCCTTGGATTTGCCGGATTCTTCCGTTCTGTCCGCACGGAAAACAGTGAAGGACTGGGTTGGGCAGATCACCTGATCCGGCACCAGCGGGGTCAGCCATGTCTCGGTCAGACAGAAGATGATGCAGTTCCTTATGTCCCACTGGAATCCGATCCTCGCCCTGAGGTCATCCAGCTTGTTCACCAGGGACTGGATGTTCGCCAGCAGGATGTTGGGCAGAGGTGGACGGAAGGCTTGGGCTCTCAGCCTGTTCCCCAACCCCCCCCCCCCCTCGCTTTCCTCGATGTTTTCTCCGACTTTTTCTCGGAGCCGCGCTCCCATTGTCGTTGCCGCGGCGCGCTCTTTTGAAGATCTCTATCAGCCACGCTGGATCGGTGAGTAGTGTCTAATAAGTCTTCGGTTACGCTAAAGTCTAGTTTTACGAGAGTTTTCCGGTCGTACGTTATCAGTGCTAGTGTGTTGGTACTTAGAAATATGAACATACAAGTTAAACAAACGCACAGTCTCCGTGGAGCTAGCAGGACGGCTCCTGGCCTCGGCCGCGCCATCTTCCGAGGCTGATTAAAAGTAAAGTCAAAGCTACAAAATGCTGGAATAGCTCAGGTCAGGCAGCATCCCTCCCTTTCCCCTCTCCCTTCCCAGTTCTCCCACTGTCTTCCTGTCTCCCATTGTATCCTATCTTTGTCCCGCCCCCTCCCCTGACATCAGTCTGAAGAAGGGTCTCGACCCAAAACGTCACCCATTCCTTCTTTCCTGAGCTGCTGAGTTACTCCAGCATTTTGTGATACCTGCGATTTGAACCAGCATCTGCAGGTGTTTTCCTACACACTATGTCAGAAGATAGGTCAATCTGGATTCTTACACAGACATCAGTGATGATGCAAGAAGATTTAAAACTACCATGCATTCATCAATCTCCAAGTACAAATATTTAAACTGATGGTAGCTAAAGTGAAATGGAACCAGGAATCAACTAGGATTATTCCACATAATCCTCGAACTGGATCATAAGGTGCTCCATCCATTTAACTCATTGGCAGGCGATAGGGCCAGGGATTTGACTGCATCCTTGATGATAACTTTGACTCTACTTTTAATCACCTTGTAAAGAGGTCTGTCCCACTTCTGTTGCTAGACATGGCCACCATGGATATGGAGTCAACCTCCTGGACAGGAAGAGAGATATAAGCCCACCCCCACCAGCCACTAACCCTCAGAGCTAAACCATCTGGAGCTGTACTCCTGGCAGGGTCAACCAGGGTGAGAAGGTCACGGGGGGGGGTCCTGACAAAAGCACAATGAAGCACAAAAGCATCCATGAAGATGACCTCAATGGTGAAACAGAGATCATAAGATCAAAAGATCATGTGATAGGAGCAGAATTAGGCCATTTGGCCCATCAAGTCTACTCCTCCATTCAATCATGGCTGACCTATCTCTCCCTCCTCACTCCATTCTGCTGCCTTCTCCCAATAATCTCTGACACCTGTACTAATCAAGAATCTATCTATCTCTGCCTTAAAAAATATCTACTGACTTGGCCTCCACAGCCTTTTGTGGCAAAGAATTCCACAGATTCACTACCTTCTGTCTAAAGACATTTTTCTCCTCATCTTCCTAAAAGAAACGTCCTTTAATTCTGAGGTTATGACCTCTAGTCCTTGACTCTCCCACTAGTGGAACCATCCTCTCCACATCCACTCTATCCAAGCCTTTCACTATTCTGTACACTTCAATAAGGTCCCCCCCCCCCTCATTCTTCTAAACTCCAGCGAGGAGAGGCCCAGGGCCACCAAACACTCATCATATGTTAACCTACCCATTCCTGGGACCATTCTTATAAACCTCTTCTGGACCCTCTCCAGAGCCAGCACATCCATCCTCAGATATGGTGCCCAGAATCGCTCACAATATTCCAAATGTAGCCCGAGCAGCGCCAAACTAGAGGCTCAGCATTGCATCCCTGTTTTTGTGTACAGGCCGTCTCGAAATAAATGTTGGCTCGAGGACGGTGGCTAACCTTTAGATTTAGATTTAGAGATACAGCGCGGAAACAGGCCCTTCGGCCCACCGAGTCCGCACCGCCCAGCGATCCCCGCACATTAACACTATCTACACACACTAGGGACAATTTGTACATTTACGCAGACAATTAACCTACATACCTGTACGTCTTTGGAGTGTGGGAGGAAACTGAAGATCTCGGAGAAAACCCACGCAGCTCACGGGGAGAACGTACAAACTCCGTACAGACGGCGCCCGTAGTCGGAATCGAACCCGAGTCTCCAGCGCTGCGTTCGCTGTAAGGCAGCAACTCTACCGCTGCGCCACCGTGCCGACCTAGTGGAAAGAACACCACAATGGTTGTAAACATGGACGACCGAAGCAGGGGCTGACAACCATCGTGGAGTCCATGCCATTGGACCTGCCTTTGGGCACGTCAAGGTGGGTGTCCGTGCCCCAGTCTCCCCACATTAATAGGTGTCGTGAACAGGTGTCCACCTGAAGGATTAAGTCAGTGGCTCCAGCATTGGGCTCATCAGCCGTCTCCAAACCCACAGAAAGGACCCACCAGGAGGATAACAATACTCGGCCGAGTGTTTATTTTTTAGATTTAGATTTAGAAATACAGCGCGGAAACAGGCCCTTCGGCCCATCGGGTCCGCGCCGCCCAGCGATCCCCGCACATTAACACTATCCTACACACACTAGGGACAATTTTTACATTTACCCAGTCAATTAACCTACAAACCTGTACGTCTTTGGAGTGTGGGAGGAAACCGAAGATCTCGGAGAAAACCCACGCAGGTCACGGGGAGAACGTACAAGCTCCGTACAGACAGCACCCGTAGTCGGGATCGAACCCGAGTCTCCGGCGCTGCATTCGCTGTAAGACAGCAACTCTACCGCTGCGCCACCGTGCCGCCCATAAATGATGTTCATCATTGATGATGTTGCTAATCACCAGTTTCAAAGACATTGCTCAGACTGGTTCTCCAGGAACTTCCGTCTCATGGTATCATTAGTGCCTGCGTTGCAATCTCAAATTGTTCTTCGGGAAATCAAACACGATTGGCGATGCTGAAACACCATATTCAGTGTTTATTTAAAAATATATTCAGTGTTTATATTTACCAGATGTAAATGCTCCATATTTGTGTAGCACGTTTCAATCATAGAACATAGAACAGTACAGGAATGGGCCCTTTGGCCCACAATGTTTGTGCTGAACATAGTACCAAGTTAAACTGATCTTACTTGCCTACACATAACCCCTAACCCGCTATTCCTTGCATTTTCATGCGCCTATCTAAAAGCTTCTTAAACACCACTGTCATAGCTGCCTTCACCACCACCCCGACCAATTTATTCCGGGCGCCCACCACTATGTGTTTAAAAAACAAGTTGCCCTGCACATCCCCATTAAACCCTCGCCTTATGGCTACGCTCTACAGTGTTGGAGAAAGGTTCTAACCATCTCCCCAATCTGTGCCTGTCAAGTCAAGTCAAGTCAAGTCAAGTCAAGTCAAGTCAAGTCAATTTTATTTGTATAGCACATTTAAAAACAACCCATGTTGACCAAAGTGCTGTACATCTGATTAGGTACTAAGGAAAAAATGAAACATACAGTAGCACGCAAACTGTTCACAGCGCCTCCTCAATGAGCCTCAAACGCTAGGGAGTAGAAATAGGTTTTGAGCCTGGACTTAAAGGAGTCGATGGAGGGGGCAGTTCTGATGGGGAGAGGGATGCTGTACCACAGTCTAGGAGCTGCAACCGCAAAAGCGCGGTCACCCCTGAGCTTAAGCCTAGACCGCGGGATAGTGAGTAGCCCCAAGTCGGCCGACCTGAGGGACCTGGAGTTAGAGAGGGGGGTTAGAAGATTTTTGATGTAGGGGGGGGAATGTCCATTTAGGGCTTTATACGTGAATAGGAGGAGCTTGAAGTTGATTCTGTACCGTACAGGGAGCCAGTGGAGAGAGGCCAGAATCGGGGTGATGTGGTCCCTTTTACGGGTACCCGTCAGGAGTCTCGCTGCGGCGTTTTGGACCAGTTGCAGGCGGGACAGGGAAGATTGGCTGATCCCAGTGTATAGGGAGTTGCAGTAGTCTAGGCGGGAGGAAATGAAAGCGTGAATGATTTTATATACTTCTATCAACCTCTCCTTCACCTCTGACGTTCCAGTGAAAACAACCCAAGTCTATCCAACCCCTCCCCATAGTTGAAACCATTTAATCCAGGCAGCATTCTGGTAAACCTTCACTGCACCCTCTCCAAACCTTCCACGTCTTCATGATATAACTGGTTGCGGAAAGGAGAAGAATATTTTCTGCTAAGACATTATTAAAAGCAATGCCTTTTTTTTGTAGACAAAAAGGTGCCGGTACATAAATCAATTAAATATTAAGCTACACTATCACCAATTTTTTTTATCATAACTGCTGCTGCCGCTGCCCTTCACCGCCTCCCTTAAGAAAAATATTGCTGAAGAAGGGTCTCGACACGAAACGTCACCCGTTCCTTCTCTCCAGAGATGCTGCCTGTCCCGCTGAGTTACACCAACATTTTGTGTCCACCTTCGATTTAAACCAGCATCTGCAGTTCTTTCCGAAACAATTTTTTAATCTCCAATGCAAGCGATCATGAGGGGAATTGATAGGATCGGGGAATCAAGAGCAGAGTTGGGCAATCAAGAACCAGAGGTCTTTCATATGACAGGGGAATGATTTAATAGGAATCTGAAGGACAGCTTTTTCACACAGAGTGTGGTGGGTGTATGAAGCGAACTGACAGAGGACATTCTTGAGGCAGGTACTGCAACAACATTTGAAAGACATTTGGACAGGTACAGAAACAATCAACACTGTGACAAATAGAGTCAAGCTCAGGATTTGAATGTTCAGATCTTGTTCCTGAATTTGCAATTATTGTAGAAGCAAAGTGTTTAAACACAATAGACTTGTTTGCCACACAATTTAGCAATGTTCATTTCTGATCAGTTTTGGGCACAGTCATAGAACACAGAGCATAGAGCAGTACAGCACAGGAATGGGCCCTTCAGCCCACAATGTTTGTGCCGAACATGATGCCCAGCTGAACGAATCTCATCTGCCTGCAAGTGATTCATATTCCTCCATTCCCTGCAAATCCATTCGCCTCCCTAAAAGCTTCTTAAGCACCACTATCTTATATGCCTTAACCACAACCCCCGGCAATGCATTCCAGCCCCCCACCACCTTCTGTGTAAAAAAAATGTCCTGCACGTCACCATTAAACTTTCCCCCATTTTTAGATTTAGATTTAGATTTAGAGATACAGCGGGGAAACAGGCCCTTCGGCCCACCGGGTCCGTGCTGCTCAGCGATCCCCGCACATTAACACTATCCTACACCCACGAGGGACAATTTTTACATATTACCCAGTCAATTAACCTACATACCTGTACGTCTTTGGAGTGTGGGAGGAAACCGAAGATCTCGGAGAAAGCCCACGCAGGTCACGGGGAGAACGTACAAACTCCGTACAGACGGCGCCCGTAGTCAGGATCGAACCCGAGTCTCTGGCGCTGCATTCGCTGTAAGGAAGCAACTCTACCGCTGCGCCACCGTGCCGCACATCCCACTTTGTAGCTACGCGTTCAAGTGTTGGAGATTTCCACCCTGGAAAAAGATTCTGACTGTCTGCCCTATCTATGCCCTAATCATTTTATATAGTTCTATCAAGTTTCCCCTCAACCTCTGACATACTAGAAAAGACAATCCAAGTTTAACCAACCTCTCACTGTAACTGAAACCCTCAAATCCAAGCAGCATTCTACTAAACCTCACGGTAGCGCAGCGGTAGTGTTGCTGCTTTACAGCGCATGCAGCGCCGGAGACTCAGGTTCGATCCTGACTACGGGTGCTGCACTGTACGGAGTTTGTACGTTCTCCCCGTGACCTGCGTGGGTTTTCTCCGAGATCTTCGGTTTCCTCCCACAATCCAAAGACGTACAGGTATGTAGGTTAATTGACTGGGTAAAATGTAAAGATTGTCCCTAGTGGGTGTAGGATAGTGTTAATGTGCGGGGATCGCTGGGCGGCGCGGACTTGGTGGGCCGAAAAGGCCTGTTTCCGGCTGTATATATATGATATGATATGATATGCTCTGCACCCTCTTCAAAGCCTCCAAATCCTTCATGAAATGGGGCGACCAGAACTGCATGCGATACTCCAAATGCTATCGAACCACAGTCTTACGGAGCTGTGTCACGATTTCCTGGACTCTTATACTCAATGCCACCAGCGATGAGGACAAGCACCACACACCTTATTTACCATCTCTATGTACCTGCACTACCACCTTGGTGACTTCTAAACTTGGACGCCAAGATTCCTCAGCACTTTCCTCCGTTAAGCGTCTTGCCATTAACAGTCTTCTCTCCCTTTCCATTCAACCTCCCAAAGAGCAACACCTCACACTTGCTCAGATTAAACTCCGCCCGCTATTTCTCTACCCATTTCTGCTGCTGATCTCTAACCCACTGTATCTTCTGACAGCCTTCCTCATCGTCGGCAACTCCTTCAATTTCGGTGTCGTCAGCAAACTTACTCACCAACCCATCTACATTTACATCCAAGTCATTTATATATATATATCAAACAGCAGAGGCGTAGTGAAATTACTCAGAGGTTTGCAGGAGAATTGTTGAACAAAATTAGCCACCCCATCAAAATTGTACAGGAAACAGTAGCTTCTAGGCTGCAGTAAGAAGCCTTATTCATGAGAGCTCAGTACTCGAACCATTTATTCACAAAATGCTGGAGTAACTCAGCAGGTCAGGCAACATCTCAGGAGAGAAGGAATGGGTGACGTTTCGGGTCGAGACCCTTCTTCAGACTGAAGAAGGGTCTCGACCCGAAACGTCACCCATTCCTTCTCTCCTGAGATGCTGCCTGACCTACTGAGTTACGCCAGCATTTTGTGAATAAATACCTTCGATTTGTACCAGCATCT
The DNA here is from genome assembly GCF_053455715.1 of Rhinoraja longicauda. Classification (NCBI taxonomy): domain Eukaryota; kingdom Metazoa; phylum Chordata; class Chondrichthyes; order Rajiformes; family Arhynchobatidae; genus Rhinoraja; species Rhinoraja longicauda. The sequence continues at coordinate 6,486,270 of NC_135980.1, read as the reverse complement.
GCAGTTATTTTCTTACAGTACTCGAACCGTAATATGCCACTGAGTTTGATTTCCCTCAATCATTAGTAGAGAGTGAAGCGAAGAGAGAAAAATGTGCAGAAATTTTTTTTTTTTAAAAGCAATTTCGGCAAATTGGTGACTGCACCGCCAACCTTTCATCATAACTCATATCAAGTTATATGGCTTATTACAAAGCAATTATGACTTCATTTAAATTTAAGAGGCTCACAAAGGATCTTCACTTTAGCACAGCAGTCAGAGGGAGGTTTTGAGGTAATTCAGAATTCAAATCAAAGTTATTAGCAGAGAGCTTACCCTGCCCGAGGACTTCCATCTTGCATACTGGAAACTGCACACAGAAACGCTATATTCCTGTCTGTGGCACAACTGTTAAACAAATGAAAAATTAATCTTTGCTCAGACTACAGCATAACAAAGCCTTTCCCGATTAATTGTTTGCTCTCTCATTCTATTCAGCACAAGATTTCTGCCAGTGCCAATAATGATAACTCTTGATTGAATTTTAAATTATAAATGCCCACTGTATGATTTCAAATTCGAGTTCAGCTAAGTCAGACATGTCCAAAGTCCGGCCCGGGGGCCAATCGCGGCCTGAGGTCAGATTTTATACGGCCCGCAGCTTCCGTCTTAAAATGTATTATTTATGGCCCGCCATCACTGTCTAACAGAATGAAGGGAGGGGGAGGGGGAGGGGGAGGGGGAGGGGGAGGGGGGAGGGTGACTACACCTCCCAGCGGTCAGCGCTGCCCGACCTCCCCCCCCCCCCTGCCCCGAGCGGAAGAGGCGACGGCGACTACACTTCCCGGCGGCGGGGTTGAGGGCGTGCGGAGGGGGAGCGCATTAGTTAAAGGTCCGGGGGGGGGGAGCGCATTAGTTAAAGGTCCGGGGGGGGGGCACATTAGTTAAAGGTCCGGGGGGAGGGAGCACATTAGTTAAAGGTCCGGGGGGGGGCGCATTAGCTAAAGGTCCGGGGGGGGGGGAGCGCATTAGTTAAAGGTCCGGGGGGCAGGGGGAGCGCATTAATTAGTTAAAGGTCCGGGGGGGGGAGCGCATTAGTTAAAGGTCCGGGGGGGGGGGGGGGGGGGCGCATTAGCTAAAGGTCCGGGGGGGGGAGCGCATTAGTTAAAGGTCCGGGGAGCAGGGGGAGCGCATTAATTAGTTAAAGGTCCGGGGGGGGGAGCGCATTAGTTAAAGGTCCGGGGGGGAGGGCATTGGCCCTTGGGTATTTTCACATTATCAAATCTGGCCCTCTTTGAAAAATGTTTGGACACCACTGAGCTAAGTGATGGGGCCAGGTGAATGGGAGGGCAGGTTTTATGCACCAATCTTCCATATTTGTTTAATGAAAATAAACTACAGTGCTTTCACTGAAACCCAGGAGCTTTTTAAAAAAACCCTACATTATAGCAAAGTTCTATTTACATTCAGGTAATGAATTGAAAACATTGTGAAGTTGACCATTAGCTTTTAAGGGCCTGTCCCACTTAGGCGATATTTTAGGCGACTGCCGGCGACTGTCATAGTCGTAGCAGGTCGCCGAAGAACCGGCGACTGGACCCCCCCCCTACGACAATGTCTACGACAAACTACGACAAGCTACCACCTAGTCGACGTCAAGCTACGGCAAACTACCGACAACCGGCGACCCAATCGTCGGCACTTAGGACGTCCACCTACGACCGGGCTTACGACCACACAGGTGACAACCTACAACAACTGAAGTCAACCCACGTCTACCCACAACAAGCTACGACCCTGTCGGCGACAACTTAAGACAAGTGAAGACAATTCACGTCATTTTGGCCTCCGGTTTTGACGCCGGTATCTGTCGCCAGTTGACGTAGGTAGTCGCTAATGGAATTCAACGAAGTCAGCACCGGCGACAACCTAGGTCACCTGGCGACAACCTACGTCACCTGGCGACAACCTACGTCACCTGGCGACAACCTACGTCACCTGGCGACAACCTACGTCAGCACCCACGTCAGGAGACGTCAAGCTACGATCATTGGCGTCAAACCAACAGTCGCCGAAATTTTTTAAACATCTCAAAATCCAGCGGCCACCAGAAAAACGCTACGACTCTTTTGAAACGACTCACGACCGCACAGGCGGCACCGCCACAACCGTCTGGCAACAGCCTAGTCACCTGTAGTCGCCTCAAAAAATGGGGAAAAACAGGTCCTTTACCCATGCAGTTTGACCGTGCCTCTGGCAGCATTGGCTGATGCCTCACCGCACCAGAGATCTGGGTTCGATCCTGACCTTGGGATGTGTCTGTGTGGAGTTTGCACGTTCCCCTCTGTGACCACGTGGATTTCCTCTGGGCGCTCCAGTTTTCTCCCTCATCCCAAAGAGGTGGAGGTTTGTAAGTCAATTGGCCTCTGCAAATTGCCCCTGGTGTGTCAGGAGTAATGAGCAATAACATAGAACAAGTGTGATCAATTGATTGCTGGTCCACGTGGACTTGCCAGGCTGAAGGACCCAATTCAGCGCTGTATCTCTAAACCAAACCAAAAATTGATGACCTGCTTTCCCAACCAACTCCCCCCCCCCCCCCACCATCCCTGAACTTTCATTTATCAGTGGATTCTTCTACCTTCATCCACACTACCCTGCCCCTACTCAGACCATTGGACCTTAGTTAATAACATCAGAAGTTCAGATTACAGTAGCAACATGGACTGTTGGGGCGGCACGGTGGCGCAGCGGTAGAGTTGCTGCCTTACAGCGAATGCAGCGCCGGAGACTCAGGTTCGATCCTGACTACGGGCGCCGTCTGTACGGAGTTTGTACGTTCTCCCCGTGACCTGCGTGGGTTTTCTCCGAGATCTTCGGTTTCCTCCCACACTCCAAAGACGTACAGGTATGTAGGTTAATTGGCTGGGCAAATGTAAAAATAAATAAAAAATTGTCCCTAGTGGGTGTAGGATAGTGTTAGTGTGCAGGGATCGCTGGGCGACACGGACCCGGTGGGCCGAAGGGCCTGTTTCTGCGCTGTATCTCTAAATCTAAAAAAAATCTCATCCCTGTTTCATTGTTGAATTAGAACATGGCTGATTTTTTACATCTTTGGGTGGCACAGCGGTAGAGTTGCTGCCTTACAGCGCCAGGGACCAGGGTTCGATCCTGACCACGGGTGCTACCTGTGCGGAGTTCGTACATCCTCAGTGTGATCACGTGGATTTCTCTGAGCGCACCGGTTTCCTCCTACATTCCAAAGACTTGCAGGTTTATAGGTTAATTGACCTGGTAAAATTGTAAATTGTCCCATCGCGTGTAGGATAGAACTAATGCACGGGTGACATCTGGTGGGCACTGATTCTGTGGGCCGAAGGGTCAGTTTCTACGCTGTATCTCTAAACAAAACTATAAAGCCATTCCTGCAACAATCTTATGCCCTTCATTCACTTAATAACTAAAGAATTGTTGATATTCTCACCACCTCCATCCCAATCAATCTACCTTCCTCTGGGAATCCCTCTACTTCACCCGCACTCCCAGTGCCTTTACCTTCCCTGTTGGAACTTTCCCACCCTGACCAAATCTCTCTCCCTCTCCCATCCCTCTGACCCCAGATTCCCCTCCCTCTTCACCCTATTTTCCATCCTCTATACACTCCACCCCAGTTTCGTAAGCCCCCTTGCACTCTCTCCCTGGTCCCAACTACATCCCAAAATGCCTCCTAAACCTCCAACTTCTCCATTTGTATCCCCCATTTCACATAGTCCCTTGGTGCTCAGTCTTTGTCAGAGGTGGAGGATTGTAAAACCAGAGGGCATAAGGTGAGAGGGGAGAGATTTAAGAAGGACTTTGGGAGCAACATTTTCACTCAGAGGGCAGTCTGAGCCTGGAATGAGCTGCCTTGGGAAGCAATTGAAAACAGATACAATCACGACAAATAAAACACATTTGGATTAATAAGGATAGGAAGGATTTAAGGATATGGGCCAAATGCAGACAAATGGGACTAGTTCATAACTTAGTCAGTCAGCATGGACACGGTGGGCAGAAGGGCCTGTTTTATGCTAAATAGCTTTATAACAATGACTTGAACCTACCTGAGGGTTATCTTTTAATTGTTTTCACCAACAAACATTTGCTGATTCACAAACGTCCCGCAAAAGGGGGCCGGAGTCTTGGGTCTAACTTACACGACACTTTGGACCACACTTCAAAATACATCCTGGACTGTGAAGCTCATTGACATACGAAAGTCACACATTCTCCCTGTCCTTTTTCCTCTCTTTCTTCACAAGCTGCTTTAGTTGAGCAGCTGAACGCAGGAGCAGAAGATTGAGACTTTTTATTGAGGCAACACAGTTAACGAGGTCAGATTCAATTGTGCAGCTGAAAGCTGTCAGTCCAGATCTGTGGAAGGTAAATTTTAAAGACACATCACGGAAACAAGCCCTTCAGCCCATTGAGTGCGAGCCGACCATCGATCGCCCATTCACACTGGTTCTCTGTTGTACCACTTGCCCATCCATTCCCTGCACATTACGGGCAATTTAACAAGGCCAATTAACCTACAATCCTGAACATCTTTGGGATGTGGGAGGAAACCCAGGCATTCAGAGGGAGAATGTGCAAACTCCGCACAATTAAAAAAGTACTCCGGCTTCAGAACTATTCAGTAGGAATGCCGAGCAGTTAGTTGAGTACATTTCCCATCTCCACTATTTAGATGCTGTTCGTTAACCTGTTTAATTGAAATGGGCTAGCACATGTAAATTTATGGCACAAATAAATTTGATAGGAGAGCGTTAAGCTTTTGCAAGAGTCTTAGGGACTTTAGTTTTACTTTAGTTTATTGTCATGTGTACAGTGAAAAGCTTTTGTTGAGTGCTATCCAGTCAGCGGAAAGACAGAGCATGATTACAATCGAGTCATTTACACTGTGTAGATACATGATAAGGGAATAACTTTTAGTGCAAGGTAAAGCCGGCAAAATCCGATCAAGGATAGTCCGAGGGTGACCAATGAGGTAGATAGTGGTTCACGACTGCTGGTTCTGTTAGGATGACCATCTTCTGTAACACTGCTCCCAATACATAGGCATATACACCAGTCACTGAAAGGAATCATGCAGGTACAGCAGGCAGTGAAGAAAGCCAATGGAATGTTGGCCTTCATAACAAGAGGAGTTGAGTATAGGAGCAAAGAGGTCCTTCTGCAGATGTACAGGGCCCTAGTGAGACCGCACCTGGAGTACTGTGTGCAGTTTTGGTCTCCAAATTTGAGGAAGGATATTCTTGCTATTGAGGGCGTGCAGCGTAGGTTTACTAGGTTAATTCCCGGAATGGCGGGACTATCATATGTTGAAAGACTGGAGCGACTAGGCTTGTATACACTGGAATTTAGAAGGATGAGAGGTGATCTTATCGAAACGTATAAGATTATTAAGTGGTTGGACACGTTAGAGGCAGGAAACATGTTCCCAATGTTGGGGGAGTCCAGAACAAGGGGCCACAGTTTAAGAATAAGGGGTAGGCCATTTAGAACTGAGATGAGGAAAAACTTTTTCAGTCAGAGAGTTGTGAATCTGTGGAATTCTCTGCCTCAGAAGGCAGTGGAGGCCAATTCTCTGATTGCATTCAAGAGAGAGCTGGATAGTGCTCTTAAGGATAGCGGAGTCAGGGGGTATGGGGAGAAGGCAGGAACGGGGTACTGATTGAGAATGATCACATTGAATGGCGGTGCTGGCTCAAAGGGCCGAATGGCCTCCTCCTGCACCTATTGTCTATAGTCTAAGCTCATAGCTTCCACACGCTACAGATCCACTTCAGTCAGATGTGCTGGGGTCTCCAGCTGGGTCCTTTTGCAATACATTTCAAGATCACATCAGCAACATTGCAGAGCCTTCGCACATTCTGTGTGCAGGGATCACTCTCGATCGTGCTGCAGAGTGGGGCAACAGGCCCAGGCACAACCACTGGCCAGTTCACGGTTCCGCTCTAGTGAGGGCTTTGCTGCCTCCTCTCAATCAAGGACGTTATGATGCCTTCCAGGGAGACTGCTGAGAAAAGGCAGGCGTTCTATTTCAGGCCGCTCGTTTCTTCTGTAAAATGTGATCATCTCTTTTTAGTGGAACAGTCTCACCCTGTGACGGCCATTGAAGAACATCTGTGTTGTTTTCCAATTTTATTTCAAGCACTCTCGACATTCCTCTGAGCCACATCCTGTCATCTCAGTTCACCGAGGTTGGCACAACACTTCAATCAGGCCCTGAAAGCAAAGGGGAACTGCATTGAGACCAATGTTAAGAACCGCAATGAGCTGCAGATGCTTGAATCTTGAGTGAAAGACTAAGTTCTGGGGTAACTCAGCAGCTCAGGCGGTATCTTTGGAGGGGATGGACAGGTGATGTTCCGGGTTGGGACCCTTCAAATTGACGGAGGGAGCGTGAGGTGTCCCAGATGGAGGTGGGAAGTGACAGCATAAAGGGGGAAAAAGATAGAATAAAGATATGAGTTTGGGCTGAAATGGCGTCTGGCCATGTCCAGATTCTGCCTGAGTCCCCAACTTCCTCCAGCACTTTGGTGTTTGCTGAATGTGACACAACATTGGACTTGATTTGAATGGCTGCTGTTAATAGACAATAGACAATAGGTGCAGGAGTAGGCCATTCGGCCCCTCGAGCCAGCACAGCTATTCACCGTGATCATGGCTGATCATGCACAATCAGTGCCCCATTCCTGCCCTCTCCCCATACCCCCTGACTCCGCTATCATTAAGAGCTCTATCTAACTCTCTCTTTGAAAGCATCCAGAGAATTGGCCTCCACTGCCTTCTGAGGCAGAGAATTCCACAGCTTCACAACTCTCTGAATGAAAAAATACTTCCTCATCTCCGTTCTAAATGGCCTACCCATTATTCTTAAACTGTGGCCCATGGTTCTGGACTCCCCCAACCCTGGGAACATGTTTCCTGCCTCTAGCGTGTCCAATCCCTTAATAATCTTATATGTTTCAATAAGATCCCCTCTCATCCTTCTAAATTCCAGAGTGTACAAGCCCAGTCGCTCCAGTCTTTCAACGTACGACAGTCCCGCCATTCCGGGAATTAACCTCGTGAACCTACTCCTTCAATAGCAACAATGTCCTTCCTCAAGTTTGGAGACCAAAAATGGTGGGCTGTGGAAAAGGGGTACCGTTGCTCCAAGTTTCAGCATCTATAGTATTCTGAGCCATCTGCTGAATGTAGAAGATAGTTGAGATCGTTCTTCATTGAAAAAACATCAACAAAGGGGCAGGATCAATTGTTCGATCCTACTCCTGTTCTCCATGAGATGCTGCCTGACCTGCTGAGTTACTCCAGCACTTTGTATGCTTTTGTGCATTGATGGGTCTGAAATCACTTATAGCACAGACATGCCAACCTTCTCAAACAGCTAAACACAAAAGTAAGGGTGCTGATGGTCCTTCTTGAACACATGAGTGTGAAGGAATCAGGTGAGATCGCTGGTGGTATGGATGCCAAGGAAGCTGAAGCTTTCAACCATCTCGACAGCATCTCCACTGATGAGGACAGAACTTTGTTTACCCAAGATGTACCCAAAATGCCGGAGTAACTCAGCAGGGCAGGCAGCATCTCGGGAGAGAAGGAATGGGTGATGTTTCGGGTCGAGACGTTGAGACTGAAGAAGGGTCTCGACCCAAAACGTCGCCTATTCCTTCTCTCCGGAGATTCTGTCTGTCCCGCTGAGTTACTCCAGCATTTTGTATCTATCTTCGGTGTAAGTCTGCATCTATAGTTTCTTCCAACACATTTTGTCCCTTGTTTCCGTAGGTCAAAAACCAGCTCTTTTGTCTTGCTGATATTAAATGCTAAGTTAATGTTCTGATCCCATGATGCAAGGTTCTTGATTAGCTTTTGGGCCAGATATATTTTAACTACTTGAATTTAAATTCCTCAGGTCCCATTGTGTGACTCAAGGTCTTGTGTCTGTGGATGAGTAGTCCAGACCTCTGGATGCTTGCCTTGTAATTAAACCATTATATTCCCCACGCCTGAGAGGATGGCAAGGGACCAGGAGTGGGGGGGGGGGGGGGTTGGGTAAATGATGTTTCGTGGGGAAGACGACTCAGTGGGTCAGGCAGCATCTCAGGAGATCAAGGATAGGTGACAATTCAGGTCGGGACCCTTCATGAGACCGAAGAAGGGTCACGACCTGAAACATCACATGTCCATGTTCTCCTGAGATGCTGCCGAACCCACTGTGTTCCTCCAGCACTCTGATTTCTTTTGGAAACTAGCATCTGCAGTTCCATGTTTCTACACGTTTAGTAGGGCTCGTGAAGTCGCAACGAGAGTTCAGAGAAGTCCCATAAAATGTTCTGTAAGGGAGTATTGCTTAATTGAATTTAATTGAATTTAATAAATTTTATTAGCCAAAGTATGCATACATACAAGGAATTTGCCTTGGTTCTTTGCTCGCAAGTAACAACACGACATATAGTAAACAACTAAGAATAAAACATAAAACATTAAAACATTAAGAATAAAACATTACAGTTTAAACATAAAATAGACAGGAAGATAGAGGGAATTTGCCCACCGGAAATTGGAGGAACAGCACCTCATATTTCGCCTGGGCAGTTTGCAGCCCAGCGGTATGAACATCGACTTCTCCAACTTTAGATAGATCCTCTGTCCCTCTCTTCCCCTCCCCCTTCCCAGATCTCCCTCTATCTTCCTGTCTCCACCTATATCCTTCCTTTGTCCCGCCCCCCTGACATCAGTCCGAAGAAGGGTCTCGACCCGAAACGTCACCCATTCCTGCTCTCCCGAGATGCTGCCTGACCTGCTGAGTTACTGCAGCATTTTGTGAATAAATCGATTTGTACCAGCATCTGCAGTTATTTTCTTGTAAAACTCGTTCAGGTCGTTGGTCAGCTGACGATTGTCCAAGGTGCGGGGAATTTTCCTCTTGTACCTGGTGGTTTCTTGCATTCCCTTCCACACTGAAGAAGAGTCATTAGATGAGAACTTGCTCCTCAACGTCTCAGAGTACCTTTCCTTGGCAGCTCTGATTCCCCTTCTCAGTTTGTACTTGTGATTGTAATTCTTACTGCAGGCTTGACACATAATGATAGAACATTTATGAATCTGAGGCTGATTATTTTACAGTAATTTTTGATTGCCTCCATATGATGCCAAGGTGATTAAAAGTAAATTGATTTGACGCCCAATTTCTGAAGCAAGCACTTCTATTTATTGTATCTCAGCACTTTGGTTTATTTTGTGCCCTTGTTATAAATCTGTTATTTTTCGTGACAATCTGGAGTTTCCCAGCCAGTTTAGATTACAACTCTCCACAGTTGCTTCAAGGTAGTTCCTCCACTGCATGGCATCTTCCCAAGGTTGCCAGGTTCGTAGCACATCAGTTTAGTTAATTGTCACGTATACCGAGGTACAGCGAAAAGTTTTTGTTGCGTACTATCCAGTCAGCAGAAAGACAATGCATGGTTATAATCGATCCATTTACCGTGTATAGATACAGGATAAGGGAATTACGCTTAGTGTAAGGTAAAGCCAGCAACGTCCGATCAAGGATAGTCCGAGGGTCATCAAAGAGGTAGACAGTAGTTCAGCACTGCTCTCTGGTTGTGGTGGGATGATTCGTGAAGAGCCGTCCACGATATTACAGGGAAGAAAGGAAGCAAAAAAGGAATGAGTGAAACAATCAGTTGAGGTATCGGTTTATTGTCACATGCTCATGTTCATGTGATGGGAGTAGAATTAGGCCATTCGGCCTATCAAGTCTTCTCCGCCATCCAATCATGGCTGACCTATCACTCCCTCCTAACCCCATTCTCCTGCCTTTGCCCGAGAACCCCTGACACCCGTACCAATCAAGAATCTATCCATCTATCTCTGCCTTAAAAAAATCCATTGACTTGACCTCCACAGACTTCTGTGGCGATGAATTCCACAGATTCGCCACCCTCTGACTAAAGAGGGTAAAGACATGCACCGAGGTACAGTGAAAAGCTTTGCTCTGCATGCTATTCAATCGGATACATAAAAACAACCGAGTCAAATTCAAGTGCAATAGGTGGAGCAGAGGGGAAGATATGGAGTAGAATATAGTTGTCCGCATCATAGCACCTCAGTTCCACAAAGCCTGTCCCTGATCAATTATTTATTTATTTAATCATTTACAAAGTCTACATCTCTGTTTTCCTTCCCAGAGACTTCCATTAGTTGTGTTTTTCAACATTGTTGTTAGTCACAGTGCACACACAGAACACAGAAAAGTAGTTGGAACAGGCTCAGCGGCCCGTGGTGTCTGTGCCAAACATAATGCCAAGATGGCGGCACAGTGGTGCAGCGGTAGAGTTGCTGCCTGACAGCGCCAGAGACCGGGTTCGATCCTGACTACGGGTGCCGTCTGTACGGAGTTTGTACGTTCTCCCTGTGACCGTGTGGGTTTTCTCTGGGAGCTCCGGTTTCCCCCCACACTCCAAAGACGTACAGGTTTGTAGGTTAGTCGGCTTGGTAAAATTGTAAATTGTCCATAGTGTGTCTAGGATAATGTTAGTGTACTGGTCAGTGCGGACTCATTGGGCCAAAGGTAGGCCTCTCGAATCTGAACTGAACTAAATAAAGTAATCTCTTCTCCATTCACTATTCCATATCCATATGCCTATTGAAAAGCCTGATAAATGCAATTATCTTATCAGTCGAGCCTAACCTTGACCTTTCCATCCAGGCTGACTTGAACAATCTGCCCAACATGCGCCTGACGTCCCACAAACCCTTCCGGTCTTCAGCCAAATCCCTGGAAGACTTTGACCCCAAGACTGAAAGATGCCAACACCAACAACGGAGAGGCCATCACAGACCCCATAGTGAAACCACTGGGATTTGACCTCCATCGCTAGCCTGAACAGGATCCGCACCCTCCATGCAAGAACAGCCCAGCACCTGCACCAGTGGGGGATGACACACAGACAGCCCTGCTTGCGACTGCGGATATCCAGACCGGACCATCCCACACGTCATGAATGACTGCTCACTGAGGCCTTTCCCTGGTGGCATCAAGGCCATCCACCCAGCAACTGATGCTGCCCTAGCCTGGATGTCTACCCTTGACCTACAACTTTAGGCTGTGCACGCCATACGCAAGACAAATAGATAATAAACAATAGTCAATAGGTACAGGAGGAGGCCATTCGGCCCTTCGAGCCAGCACCGCCATTCAATGTGATCATGGCTGATCATTCTCAATCAGTACCCCGTTCCTGCCTTCTCCCCATACCCCCTGACTCCGCTATCCTTAAGAGCTCTATCTAGCTCTTTCTTGAATGCATTCAGAGAATTGGCCTCCACTGCCTTCTGAGGCAGAGAATTCCACAGATTCACAACTCTCTGACTGAAAAAGTTTTTCCTCATCTCAGTTCTAAATGGCCTACCCCTTATTCTTAAACTGTGGCCCCTTGTTCTGGACTCCCCCAACATTGGGAACATGTTTCCTGCCTCTAACGTGTCCAACCCCTTAATAATCTTATACGTTTCGATAAGATCTCCTCTCATCCTTCTAAATTCCAGTGTATATTCCAGTGTAAATTCCAGAAGATCTTATCAGTCTCACCACCACCTCTAAAAATGCGTTCCAGGGTCCCACTGCCCTCTGTTGAAAACACTGCTCCTCCCACGTTAAACCAATGCCCTCTAGTCATTGACGTTTCCATCCTTTAAATAAAGGTTCTGACTGTCTACCGTATCCGTGCCTCTCATTATCTCTGGTTTTCCATCAACCTTCAGCGATTTGGAGAAAACGATCCAAGTTTATCCAACTTCTCCTTGATCGCATTGAATGGCGGTGCTGGCTCGAAGGGCTGAATGGCCTACTCCTGCACCTATTGTCTATTGTCTATTGTCTATTCTCCTTGTAGCCAGCACGCCCTCATGCACACCTGTCAGAAGGATTGAAATGAGAATGGGAGGGGTTACCAAAGCTTCTGATGGTCCCTCCTCACCTCAAGAAATGTTTTTGTGCCCTCTACATTACAACAAAAGGTACATTTTAGGCAAGGTTATACAGTCATGCAGCATGGAAACAGACCTTTTTGGCCAACTCGTCCATGCCAACCAAGATGCCCCATTTAAGCTCGTCTGACTTAGAAAAATAGGTGCAGGAGTAGGCCATTCGGCCCTTCGAGCCTGCACTGCCATTCAATATGATCATGGCTGATCATCCAACTCAGTAACCTGTACCTGCCTTCTCTCCATACCCCCTGATCCCTTTAGCCACAAGGGCCACATCTAACTCCCCCTTAAATATAGCCAATGAACTGGCCTCCACTACCCTCTGTGGCAGAGAATTCCACAACTTGACTTGTTCACATTTGGCCCGTACACCTCACTACATTTTCTATCCATTTGCCTATGCGCTTCTATAGGATCAGCCTCAAGGACTAAAGTCCAAGCCTGCCCAACCTCTCCCGATAGCTCAGGCCTTCACATCCTGGCAACATCCTTGTAAATCTTCTCTGCACTCTTTCCAGCTTAACCTGTTCACTGCCAGGTTTTTTTTTCACCACTGACCCGAGTACACCCGGGGATGGCACTGAACAGGTTCATGGCATTTTTCCGATAGCAGGACATTAATGACTATTTATTATTTGAGGTCTTGAGGTAGGTACATAAAGGCGGATAAATCCTCAGCACCTGACCAAGTGCACCTGTCTGTTCGAACTTCTACCATCGGGCAGACGATACAAGGCCTTCTACGCCCGCACCTCCAGACTCAGGAACAGCTTCATCCCCAGGGCCATAGCTGCCATGAACCGGTCCTGCTGAGCCGGATGGTCACATCGCACAGTGAACCGGCACAGATCTACTTGCACTTTATTCTGTTTTAAAACTGTTCTAATTTGTTTCATTGGGTTGTTTAAATGAATACTGACTAGCTAATTGATTTATTGCATCGTATGGGAGGCGTATTCCCAATCTCGTTGTACCCCTGTACAATGACAATAAAGATGTTGTGGCGCGTCGAGAGAGGCCCGAAATAAAGGCAAGGAGCCGGGTATTTTGGGGGCGTTATGGTTTATTACACATTTATCAGACGGGTCGAGTCTGCCGGAATGGCTTCGCGCCCAAAACCTTGTCCTTATATATGTAGTACCGGACCGCCCCCCCTGGACTGGTCCATTCCCGTGCCGAGGGGTCGGTAGTGGTATGGCCCGACCCTTGGGAGCTGCCACAATGTATTGTATTGTATTGTATTGTATTGTATTGTGGGAAGAAAGAAAATAAATTGCTGGGGCCCTGGCAGTATTTTTGCATCAGCCCCACCCACGGTTGAGGTGCCAGAGGATGGAGAGTGGCTAAAGTTGGGCCCTTACTTGAGAAGGGCTGCAAGGGAAGCCATTGAACTGCAGGCTGGTGAGCTTAACGCCAGGGAAACTTACTGAAGGGGATTCTGAGAGGGCAGGATCGATCTGCATTTGGAAAGGCAAGGACTGACAGTCCACATGGCTGTGTGTATGGGGAATCGTGTCTCATGAATTTGATTGAGGTTTTTTTTCCGAAGAGCTGACTAAGAAGATTGTTTTTGATTGATTGAAAGATACAGCATTGGAAACACTGAGACCACACTGACCATCGATCACATTAGCAATATGCTATCACACCTTCACATCCAATCCCTGGGGCAATTTACAGAGACCAATTACCCGACCACCTTGCACATCTTTGGGCTGTGGGAAGAAACCTGAGTACCCAGAGGTCACAGGGGGAACTTGCAAACTGCACACCGACATCGTGAGGTCAGGATTGAACTCGGGACTCTTGCACCGTTCGCAAATTATAGCAGTAGAATTAGGCCATTCAGCCCATCGTGTCTGCTCTGCCATTCAATCATGGCTGATCTATCACTCCCTCCTAACCCCATTCTCCTGTCTTTGCCCGATAACCCCTGACACCTGTACCAATCAAGAATCTATCTATCTATCTCTGCCTTAAAAATATCCACTGACTGGCCTCCACAGCCCTCTGTGGCAATGAGTTCCACAGATTAACTAACCCCCGACTAAAGAAGTTCCTCCTCACCCCCTTTCTAAAAGAGCGCCCTTTGATTCTGAGGCCATGACCTCTGGTCGTAGACTCTTCCACCAGTGGACTCACATCCACTCTATCTATGCCTTTCATTATTCTGTACATTTCAATGAGGTCTGCTCTCAACCTTAACTCCAGTGAGTAGAGGCCCAGGGCGTGGCACAGCAATCACACTGTGTCACTTTGCTGCCCGACTGTGTTGAGGGCAAGGCAATGGAAAAGGCATATGTTTAAGGCGGGAGGGGAATGATTTAAAGGGGACCCAACAGGCAGCTTTTTCCACAGAAAAGATGGTCGGTCAATGAAATGAGCTACCAGAGGAAGTGGTGGAGGCAGGTATACTTATAACATTTAAAAGACATTTGGACAGGATCATGGATAGGAATATCTGGGGGATACGGGTCAAATGCAAGCAAATGGAACTAGCTCACCATGGTCGAGTTTGGCCGAAGGGCCTGTTTCCATGCTGTATGACTCTATGCCAGCATGAAACAATACAAGTTTCTGAATGAATATACTTCATATCATAAATCTCAAAATGATCAGCTCTGATGAAGGGTCCTTGACCTGAAACATTAAATGTGCTCCTTGTTCCATGGCACCATGCTGCCTGACCTTCGGAGTGTTGAACATTAGAAAACACATCATTTGATTTGTATTTTTATATATAAAGTATTAGTCAAATAATATTTGCATGCAGCACATAGTTTAATGGTCTTCGAATTTGCAAAAGAATCCTCCCTTTTGCAATTATTCACAGAGCATGGTGTCATGGGTCAGCCCAAGTGTATAATGCCCATCTCTAATTGCCTCTTGTACTGAGAGGCATTCAGACCCAAACACATCTCAGGCCACTCAAAGGTCACACGCAGTCAAGATTTCCCGATGGACAATACCAAATGTAATTTTTACGACAATCTAGTCATTTCCCGATCACCCCTGGTAATAATCGCCTTTCTTTCCAACATGTGAGAGATGCAGCTTGGCCAAAGGCTCTCGACACATCAAATCCATGCCGACTATAGACCACCTGTTCACACTCGTCCCATGTTATCCCACTTTCTCATCCATTCCCCACACACCACGGACATTTACAGAGGCCAGTTAACCTACAAACCTGCACGTTTTTGGGACGTGGGAGGAAACCGGAGCAACTGGAGAAAACCCATGCGGACGCTGGGAAAACTGCAAACTCCATGCAGACAGCACCTGAGGTCCCGATCGAACCCAGGTCTCAGGCGCTGTGAGGCAGCAGCTCGACCAGCAACTGTGCTGCTGAATTACTTGAATTTAAGTTCTCCAGTTGTAACTTCACTTCCAGCTCATTTATCCAGACCTCAGGATTCCAGTGCAGTAAGCCAGTCGTTAGCATAACTTTATAAAGCATAGATGAAGAATTCAGCCATTCAGCCCTTCGAATCTGCTCTGCCATTTGATCATGGCTGATCTATTTTTCCCTCTCAACCCTCTTGTCCTCATAAACTTTGACACCCTTACTAATCAAGAATCTATCAATCTGCACCTTAAAAATACCCATTGTCTGTTCCAATGAATTCTGCAGATTCATGACCCTCTGGTTAAAGAGGTTCCTCCTCATCTCCATTTTGAAAGGTGTTTTTTTTTATTCTGAGGCTGTGCTCTCTGGTCCGAGACTCTCCCACTGAACCTGGATCAGTGGTGCTGTAAGAGAACCACGGGTGTTGTCTGTACAGAGTCAGTACGTTCTTCACGTGACCTGCATGCGTTGTCGCCAAGTGCTCCGGTTTCCTCCCACATTCCAAAGACGTTTCGGCCTGTAGGCTAATTGGTTTCTGTAAATGATCCCTGGGTCTGTAGGAAAGAACTAGTGTGAATGAGTGTTTGATGGTCGGCCTGGACTCAGTGGGCTGAAGGGCCTGTAAATTGTCCCGAGTGTGTGTGTAGGATTGTGTCAGCCTGCGGGGATCGCTGGTCGGAGCGGACTCGGTGGGCCAAAAGGCTTGTTTCCACGCTGTGTCTCTAAACTAAACTAAAGAACTTCTCCAGTAGCCACTGCACTGCCTGGTGGTTTCATGATCACCATTAATGCTAACATTTTATTTTATTTCTATTAAATGAATGTAAAATAGCTCTGAAATTATAAATCTGTGTCTCTGGATCATTACTCGGGTAATATGGCCATTAGTTATCACATTCTTGTTCTCCGCCTGGTTAGACCATGCCATTACTTCATCGGATAATGAGCAGTAAAGGTATCCTCCACTGAAACCCTCTTAGGACAAAAAACAACTTAAAGTTCAACGCATCAAATGCCGTTTAACGAAAGTCAGAAGGAAAAGTATCTACACAACAAGGTGTGACATGTTGGACTAGATCTTCTCTTATGTAGACACAAGAATGGTATGGTACTTTATTTGTCACATGTACAGTGAAATTCATTTTTGTATACAGTTGAGTACAAGTATCACTATACATAAGGACTTAGATAATATTAGATGAGCATCTCAGATATAGTTCAAATGTAGAGTAGTTGTAGTACACTAATACAGTATACAGCATGGCCAGTTTGGCATCATTTCAAGTCCCAGTTGTCCCTAGTGGAGGGATCTTGATCTGACCATGAGGGCCCGTTGCCATGGTGGCATTGCAGGGTCGGCCTAGTACTGCTGGTGCTGGAATCTTCAGCAAAACACAAAGCGCTGGAGGAACTCAGCGGTACGGCGGCGCAGCGGTAGAGTTGCTGCCTTACAGCGAATGCAGCGCCTGAGACCCGGCTTCGATCCCAACTACGGGTGTTGTCTGTATGGAGTTTGTACGTTCTCCCCGTGACCTGCGTGGGTTTTCTCCGAAATCTTCGGTTTTCTCCCACACTCCAAAGACATATAGGCTTGTAGGTTAATTGGCTTGGTAAATGTAAACATTGTCCCTGGTGGGTATAGGATAGTGTTTATATGCAGGGATCGTTGGTCAGCACGGAGCCAGTGGGCCAAAGGGCCCGTTTCCATGCTGTATCTCGAAACTAAACTAAACTCAGTCTGAAGCGTCCAGTGTGAGAACAGAAGGCTCCCTATCCATTCCCTACCCCTGCCCCCCTCCTCCAACCACCCCCCCCCCCCTCCACCCCCATCCACCACCCATTTCTCATGGGAAATCAGCCTTTCAGATCTCGAAGCCGATATCAGGGCGGCAGCGGTAAAGTTGCTGCCTTACAGCGAATGCAGCGCCGGAGACTCAGGTTTGATCCTGACTACGGGCGCCGTCTGTACGGAGTTTGTACGTTCTCCCCGTGACCTGCGTGGGTTTTCTCCGAGATCTTCGGTTTCCTTCCACACTCCAAAGACGTACAGGTTAATTGACTGGGTAAAATGTATTAAAAAAAAAAATTGTCCCTAGTGTGTGTAGGATAGTGTTAATGTGCGGGGATCGCTGGGCGGCGCGGACATGGTGGGCCGAAGAGCCTGTTTCCGCGCTGTATCTCTAAATCTAAAAAGAAAATGACCACGTGGGTTTTCTACGTGTGCTCCGATTTCATCCCACATTCCAATGATAAGCAGGTTTGTAGGTTCATTGGCTTCTGTAAACTATCCCTAGTGTGTGGGACAGAACGAGTATGAATGAGTGATTGATGGTCGGCCTGGACTCGGTGGGCCGCAGTGCCTGGTGCCACAATGTATCTCTAAAATTAAACTTTTTGTGAAAATGTTGTTTCCAATTGATAAAACCCAGAACCTTGTCCATTGGCGAATAAAGTCAATTACAAGTTAGCAGTTCATTGCATAACTGACATCAATTTTACAAAGTAAGATTTATCATGTTTCCGCTCTGGTGGCCAACACTAAAATATTTGCATTGGCTAACTTCTGATCCTTTCCCTCTGCACAATAAATCAATGATTGGTACATCAAACCAGCAACTGATGTAGGCCCCCTTGAACTGGAACCTCCCATTTCCCTTGCAGTTCGACTTTGATGACTGCATTGGGTATTTAACTCAGCATTCTCTCTCTCTACACCACTGGGTACATTTAATGGAAACCATTCGAGCAAGAAAGATGCAAATTGTTCAGGAATGCATTTTATATCCTCTGCTTCCTTCAAACTGATTTGACACATGAGAATACCTACGTTTCTGATAGTTATTCCAGCTAGTCATCTTAAACCCGGGCAGATTGAATCACATTGGGGCTGAATCACTAGTGAACTAACTGCAATACAATATGTATTGTTCATAATAAATGATCCCATCCCTGCAAGAATAATCTTCTCCTGTGTCAACATGCCAGTACCAGGAATCAACGCACAAAATCATTACTTCAGCTTTATTAATGCCACGTGTACCAAGGTAAAGTTTTGCACGCTGTCCAATCTAATCAGATAATATTGTATATAAATACAATCAAGTCAAACTCAAGAACAATAGGTCGAGCCAAGAGGAAGACAGTGCAGAATATAGTTCTCACTGAAGAAAACGGCAGCTTTCTTGCGTGTTCAAGCAGCAGATTTAAGTTGGACATTGAGAAACAACAGCAAACTCCAAAGTGTTTCAGATTAGTTTATTGTCACGTGTACCGAGGCACATTGAAAAGCATTTGTTGCGTGCTAACCAGTCAGCAGAAAGACAATACATGATTACAATCAAGGATAATCCGAGGGTGATCAAAGAGGTAGGTAGTAGTTCAGCACTGCTCTCTGGTTGTGGTAGAATAATTCAATTGCCTGATAACAGCTGGGAAGAAACTGTCCCCGAATCTGGAGGTGTGCATTTTCACACTTCTGTACCTTTTGCCTGATGGGAGAGGGGAGAAGAGGGAGTGGCCAGAGTGCGACTCGTCCTTGATTATGCTGCTGGCCTTGCCGAGGCAGCGCGAGGTGTAAATTAAGTCAATAGAAGGGAGGTTGGTTTGTGCGATGGTCTGGGCTGTCAGACCATCACACAATTCGCAGCAATTTCTTGCGGTCTTGGATGGAGCTGTTCCCAAACCAACCTGTGATGCGTCCGATAAAATGCTTTCTATGGTGCATCTGTAGAAGTTGGTGAGAGTTGCAAAGGACTTGCCAAACTTCCTGAGCCTTCTCAGGAAGTAGAGGCGTTGGCGTGCTTTCTTGGTCGTTGCTTCTTGGGTGGTCCAGGGGAAGTTGTTTTATACCAGGATGGTTCACTTCTGTGTAATTTAAGCATCAGTTTGCCGACCCCTTCTCCATTGCTGAATAACATGCGCCTTGAGTGAAAATGACTCATCGATCCAGATTGCACACTGCACTGGCAAGTATTTACCAGTCTGACGAAGGATCCCGACCCAAATCATCGCCTACCCATTCCCTGCACTGATGCTGCCTGACCCACCGAGTTCCCCCAGCACCTTGTGTTTTACTCAAGATTCCTGTTGTTGTTGTTGTTGTTGTTGTTGTTGTTGTTGTTGTTGTTCGTCCTTCGGGTTCGAAGATGACCATGACTTCACTTTCAGTTGGAGGATTGGTGACTGTGGTTCCTGAAGTGACTGGTGAGGCCAATCCGGGCCCGGAAGGCACGCCCACACGTAGGACACAAGTGGATGGGTGCTGCAGTGGAAGTGGAGGTAGCCCGGGCCTTGCGCGCGGTGCGTTTCCTCTGGGCCTCTGCAGTGCGTCTGTTCTCTGCTGCACGGTCTCCTGTGGTGAGCTTGCTACGCCAGGTTGGACGGTCCAGAGCAAGAGACTCCCAAGTGCTGAGGTTGATGTCCAAGTCTTTGAGGGACACTTTGAGGCAGTCCTTAAACCGTTTCTTCTGTCCCCCTATGAAGCTTCTGTTCTCCATACAGAAGCTGTTTTGGCAGTCGACTCAAGATTCCAGCACATTAACGACTGACACAAACTATCTGCTCCTTTTATGGGTCTCCCAGAGAATGAGAAGTTAAACTTAAAGAGCAGCGCCAAGCAGATATTGCCATTCTGACATTCTATCATCTGAAGAAATCTTCCATGCTTAAACTGCACAGACAGTGGCTGCCACCTATTGACTTGAAGCCAGTAGCGGAGAAGATGTAATTAAGGGCCATATAATGCGGTTCCAGCAAAATGTGACAACGCACCAACAATTGCCATGGTAACCATTAATCTGCAACACTAATGGCTTTGGGGAAGACAAGAATTAAGTCAAAACTGATCTGTGCAAAATAAAATATGACACAGTTAAAAAGCATCCTGTTACCACACAGTTCCATTCACATCATAAAACATTCACAAACATCACAAGGTCAACATCAAATAAAATGTAATCAAGTGTCGCAAGGGCAAATTTGAAGAAAAAAAAACCCCACTTCGGCCAGGGAGTGTTTCAATAATCCATACCTTCAAGGAAGAAAGAGAGGCACGGAGGTGAAAGGTTCAGAGAGGAAATTGTCATTTAGAATCTTAGCAGCTGGAAGTCATGGCTACCATTAGTGGAGAGATTACATTCAAGGATGAGTCAAAATGAGAGGAATACCAGCATTTATCTGGATTTTGATCCAGAGGCTATTGTGGAAATCGGGAGGAAAGGGCAGTTGGAGAGAGTTTGAAAAAAGGATGAATGTTATGCCTGAGAATTAACAATAGACAATAGACAATAGGTGCAGGAGGAGGCCATTCGACCCTTCGAGCCAGCACCGCCATTCAATGTCAAGTCAAGTCAAGTCAATTTTATTTGTATAGCACATTTAAAAACAACCCACGTAAACCAAAGTGCTGTACATCTGATTAGGTACTAAGGAAAAAATGAAACATACAGTAGCACGCAAACATAACAGCACATACAAAACAGTTCACAGCGCCTCCTCAATGAGCCTCAAACGCTAGGGAGTAGAAATAGGTTTTGAGCCTGGACTTAAAGGAGTCGATGGAGGGGGCAGTTCTGATGGGGAGAGGGATGCTGTTCCACAGTCTAGGAGCTGCAACCGCAAAAGCGCGGTCACCCCTGAGCTTAAGCCTAGACCGCGGGATAGTGAGTAGCCCCAAGTCGGCCGACCTGAGGGACCTGGAGATAGAGAGGTTGGTTAGAAGATTTTTGATGTAGGGGGGGGGAATGTCCATTTAGGGCTTTATATGTGAATAGGAGGAGCTTGAAGTTGATTCTGTACCATACAGGGAGCCAGTGGAGAGAGGCCAGAATCGGCGTGATGTGGTCCCTTTTACGGGTACCCGTCAGGAGTCTCGCTGCGGTGTTTTGGACCAGTTGCAGGTGGGACAGGGAAGATTGGCTGATCCCAGTGTATAGGGAGTTGCAGTAGTCTAGGCGGGAGGAAATGAAAGCGTGAATGATTTTTTCAGTGTCGTCGAATTGTAGGAAAGGTTTGATTTTAGCTATGGTACGAAGTTGGAAGAAGCTGGCTTTTACCATAGCGTTGACTTGCTTGTCAAATTTTAATGCAGAGTCAAATATCACGCCGAGGTTTTTGACATGCGGTTTGACTAGGCAGGATAGGCTTCCAAGACTGCCTGTTATCGATTTGATGGAGTCGGGGGGACCGAATAGGATGACCTCAGAGTTGCTTTCGTTTAATTGGAGGAAGTTCTGTGCCATCCAACATTTTATGTCCTCAAGGCAGTGTAAGAGGCTGTTTAAATTTGACTGGTTGTTGGGTTTCAGGGGGAGGTAAAGCTGAGTGTCATCGGCATAGCAGTGGAAAGAAATGCCGTGCCTTTGAATGATTTGGCCAAGGGGGAGCATGTATAGAGAGAAGAGAATGGGGCCTAGGATGGAGCCTTGTGGAACTCCGCAGGAGAGGCTAGCTGGAGCAGAGGAATAACTGCCTATGTTGATGGCAAAACTCCTATCTTTGAGGTAGGAAACGAACCAGCTCAGGGCAGTGCCATCAATGCCAACCGCGTACCGGAGACAGTCAATAAGGATGGTGTGGTCCACTGTATCGAATGCTGCGCTGAGGTCGAGAAGGAGCAGGATTGCACAGTCGCCGGTGTCGATGGCGAGAAGCAGGTCGTTGTGTACCTTCAATAAGGCAGACTCTGTGCTGTGGTGGGCTCTGAAACCTGACTGGAAACTTTCCAGGATAGTGTTTTGGTGTAGGTAGGGCACTAATTGGTTTAGAATTGCCTTTTCAAGGACTTTTGACAGGAATGGCAGTTTGGAAATGGGTCTGTAGTTGCTAGGCAAGGTGGGGTCTAGGTTAGGTTTTTTCAGTAGGGGCTGGACCACCGCGTGCTTGAAACAGGTTGGAACAGTGCCAGTGGCCAGAGAACTGTTGATTATAGAGAGGATGCTGGGACCGGCTATTGCAATGACATCCTTCAGAAGGGCAGTGGGGGCAGGATCAAGGGGGTAGGTTGCAGGTTTCATAGCGGAGACAAGCTTTGCAAGGGAGGATAGAGTGACGGGTTGGAAACAGTCCAATTTAGATGAACAGACTAGTGAGACAGCTAGGTCACGGGTGGGAGGGGAAATGTTCATTCTAATGTTCTCAACTTTGCTGGTGAAAAATTTAGCGAATTCTTCGCACTTAGCAGGGGACCCAACTAAGCTGGTACTGGGGGCGGGACATATGACAGAGGTAATTGTTCTAAATAGGACCTTGGAGTTATGAGAGTTTTTGGAGATAAGGTCGGAGAAGTATTGTGCTCTAGCAGACTTTACTGCTTCCTGGTATTTGAGAAGATTGTTTCTCAGAATTTCAAAGGAAATTTGAAGCTTGTCACATTTCCACCTCCGTTCTGATTTTCTGCACTCCCTTCTTAGGGCTTTGGTGGTGTCATTGAGCCAAGGCCGACCTTTGGGCTTAGGCTTTTTCATTTTAAGGGGAGCGATAGAATCCTGGATGGAAGAGCAAGTGATATTAAATAAAGAGGTGAGATCCTCAGTGCTGAGATGGGGGGGAGAAGCCTCAATAGTGCAGATGTTGGGGGCAGCTGTGAGAGCCTCGGAGAATTTACTGGCAGTCAATGTGATCATGGCTGATCATTCTCAATCAGTACCCCGTTCCTGCCTTCTCCCCATGCCCCCTGACTCCACTATCCTTAAAGAGCTCTATCTAGCTCTCTCTTGAATGCATTCAGAAAATTTGCCTCCACTGCCTTCTGAGGCAGAGAATTCCACAGATTCACAACTCTCTGACTGAAAAAGTTCTTCCTCATCTCAGTTCTAAATGGCCTACCCCTTACTCTTAAACTGTGGCCCCTTGTTCTGGACTCCCCCAACATTGAGAACATGTTTCCTGCCTCTAACGTGTCCAATCCCTTAATAATCTTATACGTTTCGATAAGATCTCCTCTCATCCTATCATGCCTCATCATTGAGGCATGATAGCTCCACAGAGAGTCAAGTGCAGAAACAAAGAACTGCAATTGCTGGTGTATACTGGAGATAGATGCAAAGTGCTGGAATAACTCAGTGGGTCAGCCAGCATCTGTGGATAAAAAGCATGGGTCGGGACCTTACTTCTGACTGAAAGTAAGGGGGGGGGGGGGGCCGGAGGTGAAAAGCTGGAGGCGAGAAGATACAAAAAACAATCAGGAGAGTCAAAAGAGTTTATTTGTCGTATGTACGAGCAATAGAACAATTAAATTCTTACTTGCCGCAACTTAATAGGCCAGTAAACATGGTATCTAACAAATAAATATATAATTATAAATACAATAAGTGAATAATATAATAATGGCTAAACACAATCGTGTGTAAAAAAAACAAATTCTTAGTGCAACCAAGGACACAATCTGTAGCAGATAGTGGTCGCTGAGGTTGGTGTTGTGCAGAGTTCAAGAGCCTGATGGTTACTGGGAAGAAGTTATTCTTGAACCTGGCAGTCACAGTTTTAGGTTCCTGTACCTTCTTCCCAATGGACGTAGCGAAATGAGAGTGTAATCAGGATGGTGAGAGTTTTTATACCATACGAGCAGTGATATTGGGTGCATATGAGACACAAGGAAGTGCAGATAGACACAAAATGCTGGAGTAGCTCAACGGGACAGGCAGCATCTCTGGAGAGAAGGAATGGGCGACGTTTCAGGTCGACACCCTTCCTCAGACTGGGCTGCAAGGAACTGGTTTTTTTTTAAAATAGCAAAGTGCTGGAGCACCTCAGCAGTTCAGGCAGCATCTCTGAAGAACACGGATAAGTGACATTTTGGGTTGGAATCCTTCTTCAGACTTCAGACCCGAAATGTCACCTGCCCACGTCCTCCAGAGAGGCTGGCAGGGGGAGAGCCGGCCAATGCTCGTCCCACGTGTCCAAACACAAGACCCACGGACCGGGGCCTACAGAGGGGAGGCCGCCGAGCCGGCCCCTGTTCGTCCGCTGAAGACTGGGACGATGTGGCCGCTGACGGTGACGATGGGCAAAGAGTGAGGCCAGTAGGAGGGGGAATCGGGGTCTGGCCTAACGCATCCAAGGTCAGAGAAACATAGAAAATTGGTGCAGGAGTGGGGGGGGGGGGGGGGGGGGGGGGGGGGGGGGGGGGGGGGGGGGGAGAGGGGAGGAGGGAGGAGAGGGTGCTGCACCAATGCAGGAGAGGTTTGGGCCCAACGGGTCCACTTGGTCTAGTCAGAATAAATAAAACTGAGAGGTAACAAAGGCATAGATAGGGATTTCAGGTTAACTGCATCAGCAAATGTACAGGCAAAGTCTCTGAGATAGAGTCATAGAGTGATACAGTGTGGAAACAGACCCTACCGCCCAACTTGCCCACATCGGCCGACATGTCCCAGCTACACTAGTCCCACCTGCCTAAGCTTGGTCCATATCCCTCCAAACCTGTCCTATCCATGTACCTGTCTAAATGTTTCTTAAACATTGGAATAGTCCCAGCCTCAACTACCTCTTCTGGTAGCTTGCTCCATACACCCACCACCCTTCGTGTGAAAAAGTTACCTTTCAGATATCTATTAAATCTTTCCCGCTTCACCTTGAACCAATGTCCTCTGATCCACGATTCTCTGGGCAAGAGATTTTGTGCAACTCCATGATCTATTCCTCATATGACCTCTATAAGATCACCCTTCATCCTCCAACGCTCCAAGGAATAGAGTCCCAACCGACTCAACCTCTCCCTATAGCTCACACCCTCTAGTCCTGGCAACATCCTTGTAAATCATCTCTGAACCTTTCAAGCTTTTTTTAGAGATACAGCGCAGAAACAGGTCCTTCGGCCCACCGGGTCCGCGCTGCCCAGCGATCCCCGCACACGAACACTATCCTACACCCACT
This sequence comes from Rhinoraja longicauda, assembly GCF_053455715.1. Taxonomy (NCBI): domain Eukaryota; kingdom Metazoa; phylum Chordata; class Chondrichthyes; order Rajiformes; family Arhynchobatidae; genus Rhinoraja; species Rhinoraja longicauda. Next base: position 6,461,030 of record NC_135980.1, on the reverse strand, counting down.
AGGGACAATTTTTACATTTGCCCAGCCAATTAACCTACATACCTGTACGTCTTTGGAGTGTGGGAGGAAACCGAAGATCTCAGAGAAAACCCACGCAGGTCATGGGGAGAACATACAAACTCCGTACAGACGGCGCCCGTAGTCAGGATCGAACCTGGGTCTTAAGCGCTGCATTCGCTGTAAGGCAGCAACTCTACCGCTGCGCCACCGTGCTGCCCTTGACAATATCTTTCCTATAACATGGTGCCCAGAACTGAACACAATACTCTAAATGCGGTCTCACCAACGTCTTATTCAACTGCAACATTACTTCCCAACTTCTATACTCAATACTCTGACTGATGAAGGCCAATGTGCCGAAAGCCTTTTTGACCACCTGATCTACCTGCGACTCGACCTTCAAGGAACCATGCGCCTGCACTCCTAGATCCCTCTGCTCGGCAACACTTCCCAGAGGCCTACCATTCACTGTGTAGGTCCTGCCCTTGTTAAGACGTCCCGAAACCTTACACTTCTCTGTAACGTTTGAGAATAAACAGTCTTAGCAATGGTGGAGATTTGTGGAGCTGGGTAATTCGCAGCTATGCAAACATCAAAGGAAGGCACAGTGGTGCAGTAGTGGTGCAGCTGCCTTGCAGCGCGAGAGACCCGGTCAGATCCTGACTACGGATGCTGTCTATGTGGAGTTTGCACGTTCTCGTTCTGACCGCATTAGTTTTCTCCGGGTGCTCCTTTTCCCTCCCACATTCTAAAAACGTACAGATTTGGCTTCGGTAAAATTGTAAATGGTCCCTAGTATGAAGGTGTAATAAAGTGCTTAGGTACACGCTAAGATACAACGCATCATTTTATTGAAGCACATACGTAGGCGAGTTCTTAATATTATAAAGCACTTACTAGGCGGGACTACTACTAACAAGCACTACGATTGGCTAGCATGCAATAGCCCATCTACAGAACTATAGTCTTTGTGTACAGTGCGATCGCTTGTCAGTGTGGACTCGGTAGGGCGAAGGGCCTGTTTCTATGCTATATCTTTGGAGTCTACATTCTGAAGTCTAAATGCTGAATGTTTTAATGGTATTGCCAAGAGACAGATGCAGCTGAGAATAAGGAGGGGCCAGGCGAGGCTTTTGGAGACACCAGAGATATCGCTGTTGACGTGGCAAGAGAAACTCTTGCAGGTGATTAGTGTAATTAGAAACGTTGCTTTCCATTATTGTCACCATGCATTAGCAAATGCAATCAACTTTGGAACACAAATTTGTTCCGGTTCATGAAGGTGCTAAAATTATACCAGATGAAACGAATGTTCTGCCTGCATTTACATAAAGACTGAATAGTAAAATTAACCAAGACACTTGTGCACCAGTGAAATTTCCCTGGAAGACTGTAGTCATGAGGTAAAGCAAACGTTTGTGCATCTGCCAATGAATTACATCCACCAGTAATTGATGAATTGCAGTTAATGACCCGATTAGAGTATTTCTCCATAATCTGCAACGGCAAAATAGATTTGAATTTAATCTATGATAACCATCATGTGTTCAATGATCCCGACGACTGCATGGGTTTCCCCGGATGCTCCAGTTTATTCCCCTATCCCAAAGACCTGCCCTGGGGTCACTTAAGTAACATAAGTGGGAAGCTCACTCAAAATCCACAGGCTGATCGACATAGGAAATGGTAGGTATTTATTCACAAAATGCTGGAGTAACTCAGCAGGTCAGGCAGCATCTCAGGAGAGAAGGAATGGGTGACGTTTTGAGTCGAGACCCAGTCTGAAGAAGGGTCTCGACCCGAAACGTCCCCCTTTCCTTCTCTCCAGAGATGCTGCCTGACCTGCTGAGTTACTCCAGCATTTTGTGAAGAAATACCTTCGATTTGTACCAGCATCTGCAGTTATTTTCTTACACGACATAGGAAATGGGATCATGAGTACATGAAATCCCAGTTACTTAATTACCCCTTTTACAGGTGGATGCAAGGGCAGTTGATGGGGGAGGGGGTATAGCTTACAAGGAAATAAGTGAGGGATTGGACAGCATAGAACCGATGGGCTGAATGCACTCTCTCAGTCATAAGAAAATGTGAAGTAAGTGTTTGACTGGGGTCAGTTTTGGATTGCTTGGGTTTTATACCTGAGCAGACCTCCGATGTGGAGAGGGCTATCCCATCCTCTTCAAAAGGACCCTCACCTTGGTCACCATGGAAACGCTGCACAGTGGCACGTTTACTCCGCAGTCTGTCAACGCTTCAGTTATGGTTATGATCCCATTTCCTATGTCAATCAGCCTGTGGATTTTGAGCGAGCTTCCCACTTATGTTACTCTGGCATGTTGTCACGCCAAGAAAAGATTAACAGAGCCCCATTGATTTCACAGTGGACCATTCCAGCCAGCTGACAGAAGAGGTTTGCAGCCAAGTCGGCTAGGGGCCCAAAGATGAAACTTCAATATGTCAACCTTTTAACTGCCCAGTTTCTAACAAGGGAGGTTATGCAAAAGTAGATTCACCATTACCAAAAGAAAGATTTGCATTCAACTGGCACCAGATGGATAGTGTCTACAGTATGTCAAAGTGCTGTACATGCCCCGAGCTGAAACCTCACCTATCCATGTTCTCCAGAGATGTTGCCTGCCATTGAGTTACTCCAGCACTTTGTGTCCTTTGCTGTACGTTCAATGTTTGTTATTGTAACATAAACAAAGTACAGGCCCTTCATCACACAATGTCTATGCCAAACATGATGCCAAGATAAACTAGTCTCATCTCCTGTACATAATCAATAGCCCTCCATGTCATGCACATCCAAGTGCCCATCTAAAAGTTTCAAAGATACCACTATCGCATCTGCCTCCACCATCTCTCCTGACAGCACGTTCCTGGCATTCACAACATGGTGTAAAAACTTTTCCCACCCATCTCCTTTAAACGTTGCCCGTCTCATCTTAAAACGATGCCTTCTGATCTTTAACATCTCCATTGCGGGAACATGGTTCTGAAAGTCCATCTATGCCTCTTATTCATTTTATACAGCAAATACAACAACAAATCTGAAACTGCAAAAAAATCTCATGAACAGAAATAAGTGATGTAATAGTCCCACGTTTGTTGGGAACCAACAGCTCTCTGTATTGTTGAGATATTTTTGTGCAGAACAAACGTTTTCGTGGGAGCTATCTGATTCGACAGAGAAAGCCACTGTGCAAAATGCCACTTTGCACAATGCATGTTCTTTCACAAACAAAATGTCTTTGTTTTTGGTTTAAGTTATCGACCATCCTCCGGCACCTTAGAGAATGAAAAAGAGAAGGTACTGACACACCATGACTACAGTAATGGACTTGTACAATAAAAGCAAGCCATTTGCCTATCAATCACATGTCGGTCTTTGAAAATGGATTCTGGCTGAATAATCAGTTAAACGTTTGCAGATAACATTGATGAAAGGGGAGATTCAGAGTCACGACCACTGCAAGCCTTACATTTCCTTTTTGTACTCTGCAAGGCCCATCAGCCCAGATGCAATATAGTTTGCTACCCTCTCTTCCACCTGCCACAGAGGGCTGCGGAGGCCAAGTCAATGGATATTTTTAAAGCAGAGAGAGATAGATTCTTGATTAGTACGGGTGTCAGGGGTTATGGGCGGCACGGTGGCGCAGCAGTAGAGTTGCTGCCTTACAACGAATGCAGCGCCGGAGACTCAGGTTCGATCCTGACTATGGGCGCCGTCTGTACGGAGTTTGTACGTTCTCCCCGTGACCTGCGTGGGTTTTCTCCGAGATCTTCGGTTTCCTCCCACACTCCAAAGACGTACAGGTTTGCAGGTTAATTGGCTGGGCAAATGTAAAAATTATCCCTAGTGGGTGTAGGATAGTGTTAATGTGCGGGGATCGCTGGGCGGCACGGACCCGGTGGGCCGAAGGGCCTGTTTCCGCGCTGTATCTCTAAAAATCTTTTTTAAAAATCTAAGGCAGGAGAATGTAGTTAGGAGGGAGAGATAGATCAGCCATGGTTGAATGGAGGAGTAGACTTGATGGGCCAAATGGCCTAATTCTGCTCAGATCACTAATGACATGATCAATCCAACATAAATTCCTCTTTCTTTCCAAGCAACTCTTTCAGTAAGATTAAAAGATATAGACATCCAATCCCTGGAATTACAGTTTCTCGGTGGTTTATTGGATGGAGACGTGATATTTTTTACCCGCACACATCCATGAGAGGGCAGAATTGTACTCTGCGGTAGAAGTTGTACTTCATGGTAGAACAAGAAAGATTGTCACTGTACCTCGGTACACTAAACGAAAACATTTCACCTCCTCCCATTTGAAGTTCCATTCTAGAGACTGGAGTATGAAACTCCTGGTCAACAATACTGTTCTGTACCCAGGCAATTCTACACTGCTGCCTTTTGGGTGTGACATTAAACCCTGTGTTGCCTCAAAAAGACTTTTGAGCAAGTGTACGGAAGTTATTCCAGACAGGTATCTCTGTCGCGCTGTGCATTTCTAAAACTAGAAATCGTCCCAGCTAAGATGGCATTTTCACCATTGCTTTAGAACACTCTTTTCCTCCAGGAAATGCAAATCCACAAATAGAATTTCACACAGGTTCACCGAGAAGGAATATGAAGATTCTTACATGCGTCCTGAGGCTTGGAATCAAAATAAGGGTTGGGAATTTGTCAGTGGTATTTAAGTTTGTGACTCATTTCAAGGATTTGATTTTGGTTGCCCTGCAGACTTCGGTTTTGCATTACGGTTGGTGACTGATTACTAATTTAGTGCATTATTGATTATTGTATATTATTTGTGCTATTACGTTAATGGGCCTTTGAAAGTAGCAGGAAAGAAGAATCTCTTTTGTCCAGGGATGCTGCCTGACCCCCTGAGTTACTCCAGCATTTTGTGCCTCTCATCAGCGTAAAAAAGAACTAAATCAAACTCTCTCTTGAAAACATCCAGTAAATCGGCCTCCACTGCCTTCTGTGGCAGAGAATTCCGCAGATTCACAACTCTCTGGGTGAAAAGGTAGAATCCTAAATGGTCTACCCCTTATTCTTAAACTGTGACCCCCGATTCTGGACTCCCCCAACATCAAGAACATTTTTCCTCTATCTAGCCTGTCCAATCCCTTAAGAGTTTCATCGTTCTGTTGCCGGTACATTTGACGATGAAACTCTCCTGACATTTAAATGCACCGGTCTTTAAAAAAAAACACTGTTGCCTTTAAACAGCGAGTTAGCTTTATTTATTATGTTTGAATATTCATTATTTTGTGCCACTACATCCACTTATTCCACCAAACGCGATTTAAATTAAAGATTTTCTCCATTTACAAGCACATGATATTCAGATGCATCACTCACATTGATGTATCTTTATGGCGACAGAGGTCCATGTAAACCATTTACTTCAACATTTTAGTCTGGCCCATTACTGCACATCAAGGTGGATTACCCTGTTTAGGATGACACATCCAGTCTGTGGAAATGCATTGCTGCATAAAGCTGCCTTAACTGGGCGAGCAAGTGCTGCTTTGATCTCGGATAATGCAGTCAGCCATCTGCAAAAAGGAAGATATGGCACTAAATACAAGCATGGCTGCACAAAGTAGCTCTTTTTTTTTGTTATCCTGTGTCCTGCAATTACATTACCCACTGGGCTATGAACACTGAATAGTTTTTGTTAACTCTCTGATTATTTTTCTCACTCACCTTCATAAAGTCTGGACATTCCAAAGTGCTTCCTTGCTCCGCATCCATTCTTCACATCTGACCCTCACCAGTGAGCATATTTAAGTGATTCCGTCAGTACAGTTTTGACATTACCTGTTGTTTACACTATTCATACACAATAGGAACACTCTGCTTTCCGAGCCCCCACTCCCTCATCTTTACTGTGGACGTTCAGTCACTGTACACCTCCATCCCCCACCAGGAAGGCCTTAAAGGCCTCTGTTTCTTCCTCGACTGCAGAACCATCCAATTTCCCTCTTCTAACACTCTACTCCGCCTAGTGGAGCTGGTCCTCACCCTCAACAACTTCTCCTTTGACTCCTCCCACTTCCTCCAAGTCCCCAGCTATGCCTGCCTCTTTGGAGGGTACGCTGAACAATCCCTGTTCCAGGCGTACACTGGCCCTATTCTCGAACTCTATCTCCGTTACATTGACGACTGCATCGGTGCTACCTCCTGCACCCATGCAGAATTCATGGTCTTCATCAACTTCACCACCAATTTCCATCCTGCACTCAAATTTACTTGGACCATCTCCGACACCTCCCTCCCCTTTCCTGATCTCACAGTCTCCATCACAAGAAATAGACTATTGACTGACGTCTATTACAAACCTACTGACTCCCACAACTATCTTGACTACACTTCTTCCCACCCTGCTTCCTGCAAAGACTCTATCCCCTACTCCCAATTCCTCCGTCTACGCTACATCTGCACCCAAGATGAGATGTTCCATACTAGAACGTCCGAGATGTCCTCATTGTTTAGGGAACGGGGGTTCCCCTCTCCCATCATAGATGAGGACTCACTCGTGTCTCCTCTGTACCCCGCAGCTCCGCCCTTGCTCCCCCTCCCCCTAGTTGCAACAGAGACAGAGTCCCCCTAGTTCTTACCTTCCACCCCATCAGCCGTTGCATACAACACATAATCCTCTGAAATTTCCACCACCTCCAAGGGGATCCCACCACTAGCCACATTTTCCCATCTCCACCCCTTCCCGCCTTCCACAGAGACCGTTCCCTCCGCAACTCCCTGGTTAACTCATCCCTTCCCACCCAAACCACCCCCTCCCCAGGTACCTTCCCCTGCAACCGCAGAAGATGCAACACCTATCGCTATACCTCCTCGCTGGACTCTGTCCAGGGACCCCAACAGTCTTTTCAGGTTAGGCAGAGGCTCACTTGCACCTCCTCCAACCTCATCTTCTGTATCTGTTGTTCAGGATGGCCAGACCAAATGCAGACTGGGCGATCGTTTTGCGGAACACCTTCGCTCAACCTGATCTCCCAGTTGCTGGACACTTTCATTCTTCTTCCCATTCCTACACAGACCTTTCTGTCGGTCTCCTCCATTGTCAGAGTGAGGCTAAACGCAAATTGGAGGAACAGCATCTCATATTTCGCTTGGGCAGCTTGCAGCCCAGTGGTATGAATATTGATTTCTCTCACTTCAGGCATTCCCTCTCTCTCTCTATCCCTCCTCCACCCAAGTCACACTAGCTTCTCATTTTCACCCTACAAACAGCTTACAATGGCCTGTTTCGTTACTTTATTGCATATCTTTCATTCATTGTTCTTTATCTCTCCACATCACTGTCTATATCTCTCATTTCCCTTATCCCTAACCAGCCTGACAAAGGGTCTCGACCCGAAATGTCACCCATCCCTTCTCTCCAGAGAGCTGAGTTACTCCAGCTTTTTGTGTCCATCTTAGGTACACTCACAGGCATTAATAGCTGGAATAGGCAGATTGCATTCACACAGCGCATGTGTACAATACACGCTTACAGCTAAACACGCATATTCAGATACAATGTGTAGGAAAGACCTGCAGATGCTGGTTTAAATCGAAGATAGGCCCAAAATGCTGGAGTAACTCAGCGGGACAGGCAGCATCTCTGGAGAGAAGCAATAGGTGATGTTTCAGGTCGAGAACCTTCTTCAGACCCGAGGGGTCTCAACATCACCCATTCCTTGTCTCCAGAGATGCTGCCTGTCCCGCTGAGTTACTCCAGCATTTTGTGTCTATATTCAGATACTACATGCATACACAATACTGTTATCACGTAGTTACCACAACACCCACATGCACACAGACACTGCTCAGGGTACAGTGACACAGCTGTAGAGTTGCTGCATCACAGTACCAGAGACCCGGGTTCGATCCTGACTACGGCCACTTGTCTGCACAGAGTTTGTACATTTTCCCCATGACCTGCGTGGGTTTTCGCTGGGAGTTCCAGTGTCCTCCCCAAGCTGCAAAGACGTACAGGTTTGTAGGTTAATTGGCTTGGTAAAATTATAAATTGTTCCATGTGCGTGTAGGTTAGTGTTAGTGTACGGGGATCGCTGTTCAGCATGGGCTCGGTGGGCTGAAGGGCCTGTTTGCCCACTGCATCTCTAAACTAAACTAAACCATAGTCATTTCTGCTTCCCAGTTCAGCGGAGGCGAGGGTGGAAGTCACGAATTTATTGCTCTGTGTGATTTAGCTCCACAGTGATGATACATGGACCAAGTGCCCCATTCCTTCTGTTCCTCCAAGCCAGGCAGCACTTTGCTCCTTTCATTTCCACAAAAAAATAAAGATGACTGACGTGCATTTTGTTTCAATGTCCAATGCCACAGTTAATTTGGATTGTAAATATTTTAACAATATAAACAAAACTTCAGAATGTGGCATTACAAGTTTCCAGTGGTTACTCATCTGTTGGCAGAGGAGCCTATGATTCCGGGATCCTGCATTGATAATCCGGCTGCATATATCACCGCTCAGTGTGCTATTTTTTGCCATTGTTATTTTAAAGTGGGGGGATGGTGTTAGTGATCTGCCAAGAATGCTTGTTTAAATAGGCAGCTCCATCAAACAGTGCAGCACGGTGGCGCAGTGGTAGAGTTCCTGCCTTACAGCGCCAGAGTCCAGGGTTTGATCCTGGCTTGTCCGTTTGCAGTTTGTACATGCTCCGTGGGTTTTCCCCAAGATTTTAGTTTAGAGATACAGCGCGGAAACAGGCCCTTCGGCCCCCCGAGTCCGCGCCGCCCAGTGATCCCCGCACATTAACATAAAACATAGAAGAGTACGGCTTAGAAACAGGCCACACAGGCCCTCAAAGCTTTTAGATAGGCATATGCATACGCAGGGAATGGAAGATTTAGATTTAGTGATACGGCGCGGAAACAGGCCCTTCGGCCCATCGAGTCCGCGCTGACCGGCGATCCCCACACTCTAATGCTAGAGGGACAATTTACAATTTTACTGAAGCCAATTAGCCAACAAACCTGCCCGTCCTTGGGATGTGGGAGGAAACTGGAGCACCCGGAGAAAACCCACGCGGTCACGGGGAGAACGTACAAACTCCATACAGACAGCACCCATAGTCAGGATCGAACCCGGGTCTCTGGCGCCGTAAGCGCTGTAAGGCAGCAACTCTGCCGCTGTGCCACCGTGTCACTTTTGGTTCTTCAGTTTCCTCCCACAATCGAAAGACTGTTCCAGCTGATAAAGTTCCCCACATCATAGAGGAGCCATTGATAGATCAGAGTTACAAGAAGAGTCAATATTTAGTCATCATCTCACACACTATGGAAACAGCCCCTTCAGCCCAACGTGCCCACACCACCCAACATGTTTCATCTACACTGATCCATATTCCAAACCAATCCTATCCATGCACCTGTCTAAATGTTTCTTAAACGTTGCGAGAGTACTTGCCACAACTACCTCCCCTGGCAGCTCGTTCCATACACCCACCACCCTTTGTATAAAAAAGTTACCCCTCAGGTCCCTATTAAATCTTTCCCCTCATCTTAAACCAATGTCCCCTGGTTCTTGATTCCCCTACTTTGGGCAAGAGACTCGGTGCTTTTTTCCCCGATCTATTCATCTCATGGTTTTGGACATAGAATATTAAACAGTACAGCACAGAAACAGGGCCGAAAACCCACACATCCATATTGAATATGATGCCAACTTAAACTAATCTCCTCTGCCTGCATGCGATCCAAATCCCTCCGTTCCCACATATCCACGTGCCTATCTAAAAGATACAGAATCAATTTCAAGCTTCTCCTATTCACATACAAAGCCCTAAATGGGCTTGCCCCCCCCATATCAAAAGTCTTCTAACCCACCACTCTATCTCCAGGTCCCTCAGGTCGGCCGACTCACTATCCCGCGGTCTAGGCTTAAGCTCAGGGGTGACCGCGCTTTTGCGGTTGCAGCTCCTAGACTGTGGAACAGCATCCCTCTCCCCATCAGAACTGCCCCCCTCCATCGACTCCTTTAAGTCCAGGCTCAAAACCTATTTCTACTCCCTAGTGTTTGAGGCCCTCTGAGGGGGCGCTGTGAACTGTTTATGTATGTGCTGTTATGTTTGTGTGCCATTGTATGTTCGTTTCTTAGTACCTGAACTGATGTACAGCACTTTGGTCAACGTGGGTTGTTTTTAAATGTGCTATACAAATAAAATTGACTTGACTTGACTCTTAAATGCCACTATCGTGCCTGTCTCTATCACCACCACTGGCAGCGCATTCCAGGAACCCACTGCTCTGTGTGAAAAAACTTCCCCCCGCTCATCTCCTTTAAACTTTGCTCCTACCACCTTAAACCTATGCCCTCTCGTCTTTGACATTTCCATCCTAAAAAAGTTCTGACTGTCTCTACCCACACAATAAATGCCAAAAAACCATTAAAATCAAAAGGGAAATTAAAAATGTTACAGAAAACATCAGCTGGCCAGGCAATAGCTCTACGGGTGCTGCCTGTGTGGAGTTTGCACCTTCCCCTGTGACCACATGGGTTTCCTCCAGGATTTTCCGCTTTCCTCACACATTCCAAAGATGTGCAAGTTGTAGTTTAATTGGCTTCTGTAAATTGTCCCGAGTGTGTCGGACAGGTGATTGTTGGTCAGCACACACACGGTGGGCCGAAGGGCCTATTTCCGCGCTGTATCTCTAAATTATGCCAAAACTAAATGCGCCACCTTTATTCAAGAAGAATAGCAGGGGTAAGATTGGTAAACTAAATTAGAAGATGGGAAAAGGGCTGTACTACAGAATCCTGTGTCCCCAGATGATAAAATACAGAAAAGGCACAAATCATGGGAGGAAAGTGTACCCTTGGTCAGATATCAAAAGATTAATACATAATACATTAAGCCTAGATGGCGATGGAGCCAAAAACCGATCACATCTCAAAACTTCACAAATGGATACTTGAAGAGCTGTGATCTGCAAGACCATAGACTGGTGCTGGAAGATAGCGCATGGTAGCGCAGCGGTAGAGTTGCTGCTTTACAGCGAATGCAGCGCCGGAGACTCAGGTTCGATCCTGACTACGGGTGCTGTACTGTAAGGAGTTTGTACGTTCTCCCCGTGAACTGCGTGGGTTTTCTCCGAGATCTTCGGTTTCCTCCCACACTCCAAAGACGTACAGGTATGTAGGCTAATTGGCTGGGTAAATGTAAAAATTGTCCCTAGTGGGTGTAGGATAGTGTTAATGTACGGGGATCACTGGGCGGCACGAACTTGGAGGGCCGAAAAGGCCTGTTTCCGCGCTGTATATATATGATATGATGATATGAAAAGGGCTGTACTACAGATCCATTGTCCCCAGATGATAAAATGCAGAAAAGGCACAAATCATGGGAGGAAAGTGTACCCTTGGTCAGATATCAAAAGATTAATACATAATACATTAAGTCTAGATGGCGATGGAGCCAAAAATCGATCACTTCACAAATGGACACTTGAAGAGATGTGACCTGTAAGACCATAGACTGATGCTGGAAGACAGAAGGCCATTCAGTTCCCTGTGAGCCAGCATGGAGACAAAGGACCAAATGGCCTCCCTTTCTTAAATTTTCTCAGTTTATGAAACAGAGGATTAATGTTTCAGGTCAATGTCCTTTCATTAGAACTGAGATGTCCCTGACCTGAAACATAACTCTTTCACTCTCCACAGACACTGCTGTATCTCCAGTTTTATTTGACTATTTATTGGACAGTATTGATGTTCGGAGGGATCTTGGAGTCCACACCCATGGCTCCCTGAAAGTGCAACACAAGCAGATAGAGTTGTAATAAAGGTGCAGTGTGCCCTTAGCTGCCGTGGTCGGGGGGTTTAGTACAAGACTGGAAGTCAAGTCGCATCTTGAGAGGACTTTGGTTCGGCCGCATTTGCGGAATTGTGTGCGGTTCGTGTCACCTATTGACAGGCGTTGGAGAGGGTGAAGAGTTTTAGCAGAACGCTGCCTGGTTGAGAGGGTATTAGCTACAAGGAGAGATTGGACAAACATTGGATCGTTTTCTCTAGAACTTCAGAGGCTGAGGGGGAGTATGCAAACTGACGAGAGGTCGAGATAGGGTAGACAGTCAGAGCATTTTTCCCCAGGGTGGAAATGCCAAAGACTAGAGGGCAGAGCTTTGAGGTGAGAGGGGTAAACTTCAAAGATGAGCGGGGAAATACAGAGAGTGGTGGGTGCCTGGAAGGCGCTGCCAGGGGTGGTGGTAGACGCAGATACCATAGTGGCGTTCGAGGCTTTTAGATAGGCATATGCATAGGCAGCGAATGGAAGATTTAGATTTAGAGATGCAGCGCGGAAACAGGCCCTTCGGCCCACCGAGTCCGTGCCGCCCAGCGATCCCCGCACATTAACACTATCCTACACCTACTAGGGACAATTTTTACATCTACCCAGTCAATTAACCTGCAAACCTGTACGTCTTTGGAGTGTGGGAGGAAACCGAAGATCTCGGAGAAAACCCACGGGGTGAAAGTACAAACTCCGTACAGACGGCGCCCGTAGTCAGGATCGAACCCGAGTCTCCGGCGCTGCATTCGCTGTAAGGCGGCAACTCTACCGCTGCGCCACCGTGCCGAGTATGGGTCATGTGCAGGCAGGCAGTTGGTTTAACGTGGTGTGGTGTTTGGCACAAACACTGCGGCCTGAAGGGTCTGTTTCTAAGCCGTACTCTTCTATGTTTTATGTCCTAATGATCTAATGTATCAGGTCAATGTCATTTTGTCAGAACTAATCTGTCCCTGGCCTGAAACATAACTCTCTCTCACTCTCTCCGCAGATGCTACTGAATAGGAGTATTTCCAATATTATTCCAGTATTTCATATCCTTTGTGGTGTCCCAGATTTCCACCATCCGCAGAACCTTGCAGGCTGGGACAAACATCCTATTGCGGCAGTCCATAGATGTCACTGAGGCAATGAATCTTTCCCAGACGCACTGGCTTCATTTATTTGAATACAAATGACCAACTTTATGGGTCTGCATAATAAGGTAATGCATAGAAACTTCTATGAGAATCAACAGTGCCGAGGCACTATCCTCAGGGAGATTAGATTTGAAGGAATTGTGACTTCAATTTAAAACCCCACGCATCCTGCATCCAGCACGAAAGCTCTCCTCACAAAAGAAAACCATTTATTTCATTTTCAGATGCTTCATGTACACCTCCCGTCCAGAACCGCGTGCCCCGGGAGGAAATTGTCTGTGACATTTTTCTTTGTTGACCTTGCACTCTGTTGTGTTCAGTGCGCAGCAGAGTATGTCACCGACAGAAAGGACAAGGGCAGATCGGAGTGAATGGGCTTTTATGTGTTTACTTTTGGCACAGACAAGGAGCCTGTGCTATTTGCAGCAGATTGCTGTACAAACTGAGCAAGATAATAACAAATTCCTCACCCTGGACCATAAATCATGCGCAGGAGATGTAGTAGAGAGCACCCTGGTGGCCAATAAAACACTAGGGATTCGGGCCTCGTGAACGTTGCAAAAATCTGATTTATTGCTGATGACAGTTTTAATATATTAAAGAAAATGCCTACTCCTCTGACTCGGGGGAAGCAGAAAGCATTAGAGGAATAAGGAGGTACGTCATTTGGCCTGAATTCTCCAGGCCCATCATTAACAGTCCAGGAAATAGAGAAAGGGAAACAAGTTTCGACATGAAACGACTGAACCAGTGGAAGAATTAATGCAGAATGTCGCAAACACTGCCATTCCTGTTCCTCCATCTTAATGATCATCTTCTAGGCAACAAATCCGACCTTCCAATCAACAGTACACTGGGTGGCACAAAGGCGAAGCGGTGGAGTTGCTGCCTTATGATGCCAGAGACTGGGTTCGATCCTGACTACGGGTGTTGTCTTTACAGAGTTTTTATACGTTCACCCTGTGACTACGTGGGATTTCTCCGGTTGCTACGGTTTCCTCCCACATTGCAAAGACGTACAGATTTGTAAGTTAATTGGCTTCGATAAAAATTGTAAATTGTCCCTGGTGTGTCTGATAGTGCTAGTGTACAGGGTAACCACTGGTTGGCACGGATTTGGTGGGCCGAAGGGCCTGTTTCCACGCTATCTCTAACGTCTAAAGTACAGCTCATGTTTTAACACTTCTTTGCAAGAAACTATTTATCTAGTTGCTCCCTGCTTGATCACAGCAACAAGATTTGACTGCAGACGAAAGGAACTGCAGATGCTACAATCTTGATCAAAACACAAAGTGCATTGTACTTTGATAAGTACAAAGTAAGTCAGTGGGTCAGGCAGCATTTCTGGAGGGAATGGGCAGATGACATTTTGGGTCAGTACCCTTATTCAGACTTCAAGACTTGACTGGAGGTTTTATGGGAGATGGCAGGTGTTAGGATGGGTCTGTTGTTCAAGATGTCGACTCTTATACATCGGCGAGACCAAATACAGACTGGGCGATCGTTTCGCGGAACACCTTCGCTCAGCCCGCCTAAACCAACCTGATCTCCCAGTTGCTGGACACTTTAATTCTCCTTCCCATTCCCACACAGGCCTTTCTGTCCTCGGTCTCCTCCATTGTCAGAGTGAGGCTAAACGCAAATTGGAGGAACAGCATCTCATATTTCGCTTGGGCAGCTCACAGCCCTGTGGTATGAATATCGATTTCTCTCACTTCAGGTAGCCCCGGCAACAGGGGTTCACCTCTCCCATCATAGATGAGGTCCTCACTCATGTCTCCTCAGTACCCCGCAGCTCCGCCCTTGCTCTCCCTCCCCCTAGTTGCAACAGAGACAGTCCCCCTAGTTCTTACCTTCCACCCCATCAGCCATCACATACCACACATAATCCTCTGAAATTTCCACCACCTCCAACGGGATCCCACCACTTGCCACATTTTCCCATCTCCACCCCTTTCCGCCTTCCACAGAGACCATTCCCTCCGCAACTCCCTGGTTATCTCATCCCTTCCCACCCAAACCACCCCCTCCCCAGGTACCTTCCCCTGCAACCGCAGAAGATGCAACACCTGTCGCTATACCTTCTCACTGGACTCTGACCAGGGACCCCGACAGCCCTTTCCGGTTAGGCAGAGGTTCACTTGCACCTCCTCCAACCTCATCTACTGTTGTTCAAGATGTCGACTCTTATACATCGGCGAGACCATACACAGACTGGGCGATTGTTTCGCGGAACATCTTCGCTCAACCTGATCTCCCGGTTGCTGGACACTTTAATTCTCCTTCCCATTCCTACACAGACCTTTCTGTCCTTGGTCTCCTCCATTGTCAGAGTGAAGCTAAACGCAAATTGGAGGAACAGCATCTCATATTTCGCTTGAGCAGCTCACAGCCCAGTGGTTTGAATATTGATTTCTCTCACTTCAGGTATTCCCTCTCTCTCTCTATCCCTCCCCCACCCAAGTCGCACCAGCTTCTCATTTTCACCCCACAAACAGCTTACAATGGCCTGTAATGGTCGTTACTTTTTTTGCACATCTTTCATCCATTGTTCTTTATCTCTCCACATCACCGTCTATATCTCTCGTTTCCCTTAACCCTAATCAGTCTGAAGAAGGGTCTCGACCTGAAATGTCACCCCATTCCTTCTCTCCCGAGATGCTGCCTGACCCGCTGAGTTACTCAGGCATTTTGTGTCTACCCCCAATCTTGTCCTTATCCGCAGTGGGAGAAAAGAGGCAGTCAGAACGATGACCAGCTTTTCCTTCCCTTTTCCAACCATGACCAGCAAACACAGGACATATCAGGAATTAGAATGGAGATCTTCTAGTTCAGATAGTCCAATACTAAGCAACCAAGACACAAACCAAAAAGCTGGAGTAACTCGGCGGGACAGGCAGTATCTCTGGAGAGAAGGAATGGGTGCCGTTTCGGATAGAGACCCTACTTCAGACCAAAACGTCACCCATTCCTTCTCTCCAGGGATACTGCCTGTCCCACTGACTTCTTCCAGGATTTTGTGTCTAACTTCAGTGCAAACCAGAATCTGCAGTTCCTTTTTACACTAAAGCGAGCAATTCGTTTAAATAAACAAGTCACCAGGAAAACCTAAAGGCCCTGCAGAAAACTCCAGCATCTCACGTGGATTATTATCTTCCACCTCTCAGTGGGCGGGCACAGTTGTTAGCAATTAGGTTTAGCACAAAATGAGCACGAGATGGAAACAGGAAAGTCAATGCCAAGTGCTCCACTAAACATACCCTCGCACTGTTATCTTCTTTTGAAATTGATTACGTTGAAGTCAGTCAAAAAGATTTTGGAAGCAGGGAGCATTATTTGATATTGTATTTGAGTTTAGAGTTCAGAGCTACAGCATGGAAGCACTCCCTTTGTCCCACCTATTCCATGCCAGCCATCGATCACCTCTTCACACTAGTTCTAGCTCATCCCACTTTCTCATCCACTCCCGAGACGTGAGGGGCAATTTGTAGAGATCAATTAACCTACATGATCCAACACCGTGCCTTTGGGATGTGGGGGGAAACCACAGCAGCTGGTGTAGACCCACATGGTCACAGGGAGAAGGTGCAAACTCCACACAGACGTACCCAGGGTCAGGATCGAACCCGAGTCTCCAGTGCTGTGAGCTAAAGGTTCTATGAGCTGCGCCATCATGCCCCCCTTAAAATCTGCTCCACTAATTGGGGGTAAATATCCAGGCAAACATTCTTCTTAAGTTAGCATTAAAACATGTCGATGTAAACTTTAATATATTGCCAAAGAATAACATGCCGATTATTATCCCGGGCAGACGCCAGACAAATCATTACTTTCCATAGACCGGCCCTGTACATCGGCCCAATCCCCAAACTCTATCTCTGCCACATTGATGACTGCATCGGGGCTACATCTTGCACACACGCAGAACTCATGGACTTTGTTAACTCCACTACCAATTTTCATCCTGCACTCAGATTCACTTGGACCATCTCCAACACCTACCTCCCTTTTCTTGATATCACCGTCTCCAACACAGGAGATGGACTATCGACTGACGTCTAGTTTGAAGGACGTTCATTTAGGAAGTAGATGAGGAGAATTTATTTTAGTCAGAGGTTGGTGAATCTGTGGATTTCTATGCCACTGAAGACTGTGGAGACCGAGCCAATGGATATTTTAAAGTCAGAGATAGATAGATTCTTGATTAGTATGGGTGTCAGAGGTTACGGGGAGAAGGCAGCAGAATGGGGTTAGGAGGGAGAGATAGATCAGCCATGATTGAATGGCGGAGTAAACTTGATTCTACTCCTTATGACCTTAAAAACCAGTCTGAAGAAGGGTCTCGACCAGAAATATCACCTATCCCTTTTCTCCGAGGATGTTGCCTGACCCGCTGAGTTACTCCAGCAATATTTGTGTTGATTTTTGATGTGAACCAGCATTTCCTTCCTACACAGCTACTTTCCATCGCAGGGCAACTGCTCAGCAATGCCAGAACTGCAGGGCATTGAAAATCCACTGAATCTGCTTTCTTCGGTTTGAACAAAGGGGAACTTTACCCTAGTTATCATCTCTGCAATATCTGGTTTGCATGCACCTGATACCAATTACCAACATTGAGAAAACAATGTTCCATTCTCCACCTCGAACACTCTTAGTGCTTTGTAGTTTATAATTTCCATTTTATCTTTTCTATAATAGGTTTCAGTTGGTGTAACCTTCAATGAAATCATGCTGCTAACATTTTGTTGGATCATATCAGTGAAGTGTAATGTTTCCTTGAACATTTGCTCTTTTTCCAGCATGTTAGCATTTTTAATGCAGATTAAATTTACTCCAACCATCAACTAAGCTGAAGGTCGCCAACTGTATGATTTGGACGAGTGCGGTGACACGGTTGTAAACAATTTGGATGGTGTGGAGGTGGATCCTTGACTTGCTTGGAGCAGATGGAATGAGATCATCCTTGGGAGTTAAAAGTCTCCTTCATTTCCTTCAGTTTTTGTAGCTCACGGGCCACTCGCAAGGGGTGGCGTTCACTCCAAACATCAAGGTCCAAGCGGGCAAGACCATGGGGAGATGGGAGCAGGAGGAGGGCACCACATGCCTGCCCCAGCCCCAGCCCCACCACTCAACATGATCATGGCTGGCCTCAGCTCCATGTGGTTTCAGCAGCTCACACGTATGTGAGTTCCATGACCCAGAGAGAGGGGGGTGCTGCCCGACCTCAAAGTGGAGAGGGAAATGCGAGAGAGGGCGGCACGGTGGCGCAGCAGTAGAGCTACTGCCTTACAGCGCCAGAGACCCGAGTTCGATCCTGATTATGTCCGCACGTTCTCCCCGTGACCTGTGTGGATTTGCAACTGAGATCCTCGGTTTCCCCCCACACTTCAAAGACGTACAGGTTCGTAGGTTGATTGGCTTGGTATAAATGTAAAATTCTCCCTAGTGTGTGTAGGGTAGTGTTAATGTGTGGGGATCGCTGGTCGGTGCAGACTCGGTGGGCCGAAGGGCCTGCTTCCGTGCTGTATCTCCAAACTAAACTAAAACTAAACTCTATTATTCCACTCTCTTCTCTAAGTCCTCCTTCCATAGGTAACACATTGAATGTACGGGACAAAGACAACCAACTGCTCTCGGATGCAGTTTGTGTCCTCCTCTGCCTCTTCATCTAATCCCATCTGGTGGTCAAAAATCCTTTGTCTTTTGCAGTGATCACTAAGCAGAGGTGCCTTCTGACTCCCTTCTTCATGGAACGGGGTCCATTATTTGTTATTACTGGAGCAGGTGGATATAAACAGGCAGCAGCCCAGGGGTGTAGCTGGTGGAGCTGTTGTCTCACAAAGCCAGAGACCTGGGGCCTCGAGTGCCGACTGTGAGCACGTTCTTCCTGTGGCCACTTTAGTTTCTCCCGGTCTCCTCCCACATCCCATGACATGCGGGTTTGCAACTTAATTAGATTCTATAAAATTGTCCCTGGAGCGTACTGTGAGAATGCAAAAGTAGGATAACGCAGAACTAATGAGAACGGATGATCAATGGTCTGCGTGGGCTCGACCGGCCGAAGGGCCTGTTTCCACGCTGTATCTGTCTATCTGTAACTGGCATTTACTTGAGCTTCTTACTATCTTGCCTCAGTTTAATCTCCCAATCTAATCCTTTATTTCCATTTCCCTCAGATGTGTATCTAGTCCAATCGTAAATTAATGTAACTCAGTGCAATTTTTTGTAGTCTGGTGGATATTAATGAATGAGATTTTTTTTTAAACTGTAGACACTGAAAATCTGGAATAAAGCAGAAAGCACTCAGGTGGTTGGGCAACATTTGTGGAAAGCGAAAGAGTTAATATTTCAGGTTTGAAGTTCCTTTGTCAGAAGGTAAGATTCCTGGGCATGGAGACACAAGAAACAGCAGGTTCTGGCATCTCAATCAAAACACAACATGCTGGAGAAACTCAGTGGATCAGGCAGCATCTGTGAAGGGAATAGACAGGCAATGTTTTGGGTTGGGAACCTTCTTCAGACTGATTATAGTTGAGGGCAGATAGCAGGAAAAGAGGGGTGGGGATGGGACAAAACCTGGCAAGTGACAGGTGGATACAGGTGAGGAGGGTTTCATTTTGCAGTGGAATATGTCGCAAAAGCTAGAGGTGAAAAGGAGACAAAAGTGTGTCAGATAAGGAGAGGAAAGAGGAGGAAGAGGAGGAGGAAAGGGAAATGGCAAGCTCAGGGATGTAGGTGAATGAACAAAGGAGGGGGAAGGAGCAGGGTGATGGGGGATGGGATTGGGAGTTGGTCTGAGAAACATAGAAACATAGACAATAGGTGCAGGAGTAGGCCATTCGGCCCATCGAGCCAGCACTGCCATTCAATATGATCATGGCTGATCATCCAAAATAAGTACCCTGTTCCTGCTTTTTCCCCATATCCCTTGATTCCGTTACCCCAAAGAGCTAAATCTAACTCTCTCTGTGGCAGAGAATTCGACAGACTCACTACTCTCTGGGTGAAAAGATTTTTCCTCATCTCAGTCCTAAATGGCCTACCCCTTATTCTTAAACTGTGACCCCTGGTTCTGGACTCCCCCAACATCGGGAACATTTTTCCTGCATCTTGCCTGTCCAATCCCTTAAGAATTTTATGTTTCTATAAGATCCTTCTAAATTCCAGCGAATACAAGCCCAGTCGACCCATTCTTTCATCATATGTCAGTCCCGCCATCCCGGGAATGAACCTGGTGAACCTACGCTGCACTCCCTCTACAGCAAGAAATGGGAACAGTGAAAAATGGAGGGGCAAGGGATATAAAGAGGGGGCTGATGGGGCTATTATGTCAAGTTGGAGAATTGAACTTTCATACCATTGGCTTGTAAGCTATCAAAGTGGAATAAGAGATGCTGTTTCTCAAATTCAGATCAGTTTTGAGATTGAGCAAGGAAACAGGCCATTTGGCCCACCAAGTCCATACTGACCAATGTTCATCTATACCCTATCCTTACACTAGGGGCAATTTACAGAAGCCAATTAACCTACAAACCTGCACGTCCTTAGGATGTGGGAGGCATCCGGAGTAAACCGACGCAGTCACAGGAAGAATGTACAAACTCCACACAGACAGCACCCGAGGTCAGGATCGAACCCGGGGCTCTGGCGTTGTAAGGCAACAGCTCTACCGTTGCGCCACTGTGCCGCCTCGCTCTGGCAATGGAGGCGGCCAAGATTTCTGGGCATTGTATTAAAAAAAAAGATCAGTGAGGTTCTTTCTGGGGCTCCAGGATTCCTTTATGCCTCAAGCAATATCTCGTATGGCTTTTTCTGGCAGCTTGCTCGGTACAAAATTACTCTGACGTTCCCTGCTGTACAACCATCGCATTTTATTCATAATGCATTGGCTGGAAAGCACTTTAGAAGAACCTGCGATCATGAAGGGCAGTATATTACTGCAAGTGCATCTCGAAGTTAGATTAACTGGCTTAAACGCTGAACTGCATTCTCTTCTTGCTATCAAAGGGTACAGAATACAATCAAAATGCTGAGGTGAAGAGCAATTTGTACTCTTGACTGAATGAGGCATGAACACAGATTCACGCTGCTAACGACAATATTCTCTGCAAGACAGGTGATCATCTCACTCCTCTGCAAAAGAAATTTGTGTTTGATTATTAATCAGCCGACACTTGCCAAATCACACAGGCATGGATCTTCATTGCCATCGCTCTTTTTTGTCTGCAGCAATTGCACGTCTTCCAGAAACCATTGATCTCACCTATTGCTCGAATGTGTCAAGATCTCTGGACAGGTGATGAAGCGGCTGTGCTGAGCTACAACGTAAATCTCCCTCTCACGATGTGTGAGCAATGCTGCCTCCAGCCGACAGTTGTGCTCCATTATAGCTCCGGCCTCCTCCTTATTGATTGTGACAAAGAGTTATCGCCAGCCTCCCTCACGGCCTTTCGCTAATTTGTGCGATAGGACAGTTTAGTTTGGTTTAGAGATACAGCGTGGAATCAGGCCCTTCAGCTCACCGAGTCCACACCGACCATTGATCACCAATACCCTAGTACTATCCTACACACAGGGGGTACGGGGAGAAGGCAGGAACGGGGCACTGATTGAGAATGATCAGCCATGATCACATTGAATGGTGGTGCTGGCTCGAAGGGGCGAATGGCCTCCTCCTGCACCTATTATCTATTGTCTATTGACGGTTTACAGAATAACATTCCTACTCACGGACCTTTAATTACCAATCTTATCCCTGCTGCCCTTCTTGAATAAAGGTAGCATATTTAGTTTTAATCTAGTTTAGAGATACAGTGTGGAGATAAAGAGGAAGTAGGTTAGATTTTATTGTCTTCCATCACAGTGAGGAATGTGGGGAATCCGCTGTGGTGGATGTTTATGTTAACTTTTATGCAGTTGTGTGTCTTGTTGCTTTTTTTCTCGTATGGCTGTAAGGTAATTCACAATGTCGCTGCACCTTAATTGGTACATGTGACAAGAAAAGACCTTTGAAGCACTCCCTTCGGCCCGCGGAGTCTGTGCTGACTAATGATCACCCGTGCACTTGTTCAATCCAACACACCAGGGATAACCTACAGAAGCCAATGAACCTACAAATCAACATGCATTTGGAGTGCGGGAGGAAACCAGAGCACCCGGAGAAAACCCACAAGGTCACATGGAGAACGTGCAAACTGCGCACAGACAGCACCCGAGGTCAGGATTGAACCCGGGTCTCTGGCGCAGTGAGGCAGCAGCTCTACCAGCTGTGCTACTGTGTCACCAGAAGCCACAGGCTTCTGAGCCAAAAGAAGGGGTTCATACTTTACCCGAAGAATACCTGTCGTGACCCAAATGTGTGCCTTTGACATCTGTAGGCTCTTAGACAATAGACAATAGACGCAGGAGGAGGTCATTCGGCCCTTCGAGCCAGCACCGCCATTCAATGTGATCATGGCTGATCATTCTCAATCAGTACCCCGTTCCTGCCTTCTCCCCATACCCCCTGACTCCGCTATCCTTAAGAACTCTATCCAGCTCTCTCTTGAATGCATTCAGAGAATTGGCCTCCACTGCCTTCTGAGGCAGAGAATTCCACAGATTCACAACTCTCTGACTGAAAAAGTTTTTCCTCATCTCAGTTCTAAATGGCCTAACCCCTTATTCGTATCTCAGTATTAAAGGTTGTACTGAAGGGAACATTAGAGTAATTTTGTACAAAGCAAGCTCTTAAAGAAAAACATACGAGATGTCGCTTGAGGGATAAAGGTATCTTGGAACTGCAGGAAGAACCCCACTGCCCTTACCCAGATATACATGGCAAGCTGTCAGCTCATGCCAATGTGCCCACACTCCCTACAACAGTAAAAGACACAAAGTGCTGGGGTAACTCAGCGAGTCAGGCAGTATTTCTGGAGAACGTGGAAGGGTGGGTGACATTTCGGGTTGGGACCCTTCTTCCGCCCACATCCTCCTTCTGTACGTCACGTATCCATGTTCTCCAGAAAAGCTGCCTGACCCTGCTGACTTACTCCAGCACTTTGTGTCTTTTTTTGGAAACCAGCATTTGCAGTTCCTTGCATCTGCTCACAACAACAGTATTTCCCTTCACGCAGAACACTCGGTAAACCTAATGTCATCAAAAGATCGAAAATGGAAACAGAAAATACTGGAAACATGAATACTGCGGTGACGTTTTGCTCGTTCTTTCAAACATCTTTGAACTCCACAACCCTCTACCTCCTGAACATTCTTATCTAGATTTCTGATCATTCTGCTGAATGCCAGGTGCTTTAAATAATATCACACAAGAGCATCAAATGGAACCTCCAACTCAGATAGCTGATCTGCTGATAACAGAAAGATCAAGTGGCACGGTGGCGCAGCGGTAGAGTTGCTGCCTTGCAGTGCCAGAGATCGGTGTTCGATCCTGTCTACAGGGGCTGTCTGCATGGAGTTTGTACGTTCTTCCCGCGATCTGTGTGGGTTTTCTCCGGGTGCTCCAGTTTCCTTCCACAATCCAAAGACCTGCAGTGTAAGAAAATAACTGCAGATGCTGGTACAAATCGATTTATTCACAAAATGCTGGAGTAACTCAGCTGGTCAGGATCTTGGGAGAGAAGGAATGGGTGACGTTTCGGGTCGAGACCCTTCTTCAGACTGATGTCAGGGGGGCGGGACAAAGGAAGGATATAGGTGGAGACAGGAAGATAGAGGGAGATCTGGGAG
The DNA here is from genome assembly GCF_053455715.1 of Rhinoraja longicauda. Taxonomy (NCBI): domain Eukaryota; kingdom Metazoa; phylum Chordata; class Chondrichthyes; order Rajiformes; family Arhynchobatidae; genus Rhinoraja; species Rhinoraja longicauda. Next base: position 6,437,328 of record NC_135980.1, on the reverse strand, counting down.
GGGAAGGGAGGGACAGAGGAACTATCTAAAGTTGGAGAAGTCGATGTTACCTCCCCCCTCAACTCCATCCAAGGACCCAAACAGTCTTTCCAGGTGAAACAAAGGTTCACCTGCACCTGCACCTCCTCCAACCTCATCTATTGCATCCGCTGCTCTAGATGTCAACTTATTTACATCGGCGAAACCAAGCGCAGGCTCGGCGATCGCTTCGCTGAACACCTGCACTCAGTCCGCATTAACCAAACTGATCTCCCGGTGGCTGAGCACTTCAACTCCCCCTCCCATTCCCAGTCTGACCTTTCTGTCATGGGCCTCCTCCAGTGCCATAGTGAGGCCCACCGGAAATTGGAGGAATAGCACCTCATATTTCGCCTGGGCAGTTTGCAGCCCAGTGGTATGAACATCGACTTCTCCAACTTTAGATAGTTCCTCTGTCCCTCCCTTCCCCTCCCCCTTCCCAGATCTCCCTCTATCTTCCTGTCTCCACCGATATCCTTCCTTTGTCCCGCCCCCCCTGACATCAGTCTGAAGAAGGGTTTCGACCCGAAACGTCACCCATTCCTTCTCTCCTGAGATGCTGCCTGACCTGCTGAGTTACTCCAGCACTTTGTGAATAAACCAAAGACCTGCAGGTTTGTAGGTGAATTAGCTTGGTAAAATGGTAAATTGTCCGCAAGTGTGTGCCGGATCATGTTAGTGTGTGGGGATCGCTTGTCTGCACAGACTCAGTGGGCCGAAGGGCCTGTTTCCACGCTGTATCTCTAAACTAAACTTCATTCATCTGTTCACAGGTAGAAACCATCGTTATCTCCTTTAACATATTTCGCTTAAGCTTTTCATCAACGGTCAAGAGAATCAAGAATGTCTGATTGCCATATGTTCCAGCAACGAACAATTACATTCTACCTTGCTGCCACTCTGCGAGCCCATTAATGCAATAACTCACCGATAAATGTACACTAATCCATAATAAAATAAATTAAGAACAGTAATATGAGGTAACCAGGCCATAATAGTGCAAAGCAGAAGTCCTTAGTGCAATCAAAACAACGCATTTTATTTAACTATTAAGGCCAATAAAAAACCACATCAGCTTTTCAGTCAAGATTCCCTCAGAAAATCTTTGAGTCTTAGGTCATCAACTAGGTATGTATCAAATACATTCTTTTTTGATTAGCTCCCACTGGTCTTCTGCATTCGTATCCGTTCAACACTTCACCCATTTATCATGGTCATTCCTGCCTTGTTGCAAGGAATTCACTCTGAAGCAGATCGAGAAACATAATAGCTGCTCTACATTTCTCACGTTCGAACAATCCATTAAATTTCATCATATTATCATCACTATTAGATAAATGTTCATGGGCTATTAGTCTGCTCACTAAATCCAGCTCATTATTCAGTCCAAAATCTTACAACGGCAGCTCCCTTGGGGATTCCGGGAAATATTCTTCAGAAAGCATCTTTGTGCACATCCCAGAAATTTACTACCAATCAGGACTGGTGGAGCCACAGAATGGTTACAAATAGGAAGACACAAAATGCTGGAGTAACTCTGTGGGACAGGCAGCATCTCCGGAGAGAAGGAATGGATGAAGAAGGATCTCGACCCGAAACGTCACCCTTTCCTTCTCTCCAGAGATGCTGCATGTCCCGCTGAGTTGCTCCAGCACTTTGTGTCTACCTTCGATTTAAACCAGCATCTGCAGTTCTTTCCTACACAAATAGGGGAGAAATGGGCACCCATTTCTCCCACCGCCTTTCTCCCATCCCACCCTTCCGCCTTCAACCCTCCCCCTGGATTTACATTTCACTCTTCTTTCACTCCCCCTCTCTCCTTATTCCAGGATCAATAAGCTCATAAGGAAGCCTGGCTCTGTCCTGGGGGCGGAGTTGGATTCATGGGAGGTGGTCTTGGAGCATCTTGGACAATACAGCTCATCCCCTCTATGACCCACTGGTCAACTTGAGCAGTACCTTCAGCAGCAGACTGCTTCCACCAAGATGCAGCACAGAACGCCACAGGAAATCCTTCTTCCCTGTGGCTATCAAACTGTACAACTCCTCCCCCTTCTGTCGTGGGGTAGACTGACTCTCCTCCCCATCCCCAATCTTTGCACATCCTCAATCCTTTCTGCTCATCACTTTAATTCCATGTTTCATGTAGTTTGTGTATTTATGACTGTTGGCAGATCCATTTCCCTCCTGGGATAAATAAAGTCCTATCGTATCGTATTGTATCATATTATCTGACACTCTTTTGTCTCCTTGTCTTCTTTATGTCTCCTTTTGTCTCTTTTTGTTAATCTCTAGCCTTTGTCCGTCCATCTGCTAATCATCCCCACCCCCCCTCACCTGTACCCACCTGTACCTGCCAGGCTTTGTCCGGTGCACGTCTTTTTTCCAGCTTTCTCCTATCCCTATACCCCCCCTTCCCTCCCCCAACTACAATCAGTCTGAAGAATGGTCTCGACCCAAAACCATGCCTGTCCATGTCCTCCAGAGGTACTGACTCTAAGCCTTTCCTATCCAAGTACCTGTGCAAAGGTATTTTAAATGTTGTTGTAGCACCTGCCTCAACTACCTCCTCTGGCAGCTGGTTCCATGCACCCACCAACAATCTGTAAAGCAACCTTCCACCATCATCCTCTGCTTCCTCCCATGAAGCCAATTCTCTGTCCAGGTGGCTGGATCTCCCTGAATCCCATGGATCGAACCTTCTCGAGCACCCCACCATGCAGAATCTTATCAAATGCCTTGCTGGTCCATCGAGACAATGACTACAGCTTTGTCCTCAACCTTTGAGTTTTCTGAAGAAGTGACCAAATCAGATCTTGTGCACACAAAACCATGTTGACTCTCCCTTATCCCTCAGAATCCACTCCAGTAACTTGCCTACCACGGATATTAGCCTCACCGTTCTGCAGTTCCCAGTCAATGGGATCCAATTCATTCCAACTATACCCTTTATGATTCAAAAAAACTCTTTAGCCTTTTCCAATTTATCCACAAAACTGAAGTCCTTCACCCTGTGAACCATTTTGGTAAATTGTTTCTGAACTCGCTCTGATGACTCTATATCTTCTTTTAGAAATGGAAGCAATACATCAATTTTGGCAAAACCATTTTTCTGTAAATGTATATCATGACTTCCTGGCCTCTGCATTATTCCCTTCTGTTGCTGTACGCTTGGCTAACATCTGTGATTTTAAATCCTGCCACTGCACAGTTGATATCTTAAATCCTTTACTCCTACAAGGTCCTGCTTCAAAAAAAAAGTCTGTTTACTCTTCATTATAAAGTATCTCTTTCGGTGGCAAGATGCCAATTTTTGGCTCAGAATGCTCCTGTGAACTGCCATGGTATTTTTCTAAACTGTTTTAACAGTGTTATCATTGAATGGGAACACCAAATCAGTGCCAAGAAGGGAATATTTTTCGCCTCCTTGTCTTGATGGTGCAGTTCTCCTGCTACCAAGTAATTAGGAGAATCAAGGGTCCAACCTTCATATGGTTGTGGTTCTCAACCAACTCCACAAAATAAATTCAAGCATATTTTGTATAGCAAGTTAACAAGCTGCCCGTGTAATTAATGCTTTACATAGTACAAGGAGGGCTATTAAGATTGCATTTAATATGTGGAACACAATCTATTACTAAAATCCCATTATAATATTCAATGACTCCCCTTCATTTTCAATTTCTTTGCTGTATTCCTCTGCATTGGTTACGACTTCATTATAGTCTAACAATTTCCCTCTTCCATTTACTCAGTCTTTTATAGAAATTCAAGGAACATTAGTTCACACTTTGACAGATGTATTGAGAGGGTAGAAGAACGATTTGCGTTCCCACACCGAGGAGTCCAAGGACAGAAGGCAACACATCTGTGTGTGCAAAGTAGATGCTGGTGAAAATTACCATAATGCAGTAAAGGGAACAGTGAGAGAGCACAATCTGAATTACCTCAAAAATTATTTTAAAGATGCTTTCATTCCGATTCCATATACCGTTTTTCAGCTGTTCTGAAAATCCCAAGTGTCTGCCACAAAAGCACTCATCTTTAACTCAACACGGAAAATCTAATAATCTTGGAAATATTCCACTTAATGCTTCTACAGATCCAAAAAGCAGGAATAAAGACCACTTCATATATCTAGTTACCAGAACTCCCAAACTAGATGATGAAAACAGAGCCACTACGCCTTTTTCACATGACATGGAGTATGTAGAACGGTGGAACATAGGCTCAGGAGAAGGAGGCCGCCATTTTGGGCAAAATGTCTTGACATACCGACTGCACCAAGACCAAAACTGGCACTCTGTTGGACATGGGATGAAAGTGAGGATGTGGGAATCAGTTTAGAAAGAGGACAGAAGGCACAGAATCAGCCATAAACCTACTGAAAGGATGTGTTGTTTACTCCTTCCTTAACCTCTTATGTTCTTTTGTTCTTATCCTGAACCTGTAAACGGGGTTTTGTTTTCACATGACCAGCCTGTTAAATTTCACAGCAGGGTGTAGTATTTCATTTCAAGGAGGATAAAAGTGTCTTGGCAATAATCTACCCGGCAGACAAGCACATCTTGTTGCTATAACAAGGTCAGAGGCCTAGTTACGTTCTTGGCTTCCCAGCTTGCGGAAAGGCTAACGGATAGCTGACCGCCAACAAGACTCGCAGAACACTGAATAAATCCTTCTGAGGTTGAGAAACGAGTTAATTGTGGAGCAAGTCAATATGTCTTCAACTTACCCACTGAAGCTTGTCGAGCCTCCAATTCCCCCTCAGTTGCACCACAGTGTGGAAAGGAAGAACGACAATCACAAAAATAAATACATTCATATTTTTTAAAACACTGCACAATTGCTGTTTTCTCCTTTTCCCCAGCAAGGTCCAAACATTTGGAGATTAATATGCATCACGCATTTGGAGTTCTGAAAGCTCAGATTATTCAAAAACCTTTTCTAAAGACATGGGTCTTATTCTGAGAAGGTAGAAGCGATTTATTTTGAATTGCTTTAAATATTTGTGCAAAATATTTTGCAGACCGCAAATATTTTAACAACCGGATGCTTGCTCACAACTGATTAACAGCTTAGGGACACTATTTATTCTGTGGTCTGATCTGTACCTTAACATATTCTGTTCCCAGCAAGTATTAGTGTTGGCTGTCAGTTTGGTTTTGACTGGCTCTTTTCCAGTTGCAAATAAATAATACTCACTTATTGACTGGCATTTGAACATTGAGGTGCCAATGGAACTCAGTGTGTTTTGAATATAATAACATGCTTGTCTGTCACACCTGCCTTTAATTGAATCTTTGGATGCAAAGCCTTCACATTGCTTTGACACACATCAGTCCAATTTTCCTGCAACTTCAACGCTAATTCACTGCTAATTGTATCAGTTAAATAATTAGCGAGAAAACTGTTTCATTAGTTCGCTAAACAGAAGCAGTTGCTCAGTTTAACAGCGAATATGCATTCCACGCTGTGGTTGAATGCAGGAAAATAAACTCCACCAGCGAGGAGGGAAAAAAAAATCAAGAAACTCATTAAATTTGGAACTACTGGTGGTCCATTTAACACAGGGAGGTGCAAATGACTGCCTCTTCCACCGATTCCACCAAGGAATTCCCCTCCTCGTGAGGTGCAGGGTTACAAGGCGTGGGCTAAGGTGTCATCTTGAGTGGAGACTGGACATGAACACAAAAAGAGAAATGTGAGCTGCTAATATAGTCACAAGTTGTTTTAAGTGACTGAACCTTGGCGTCTTACCCAGTGAGAGAGGGCAATTTCCATGTGAATTTATTCACTTATGCGCAATGTCATAACCCATTTACGCAAAGTTATACACTGGGTGCCGTGTGAATAAATTTAACCTGCTGGAAAAAAAATCTTTGCAATGCTTTCCTCAACTATCTCAGTCTGCCGGGCAGGGAATTTACATTTATAAGGTGTGGCGGCCGTGTGAGAGCCCTTCCTGGGTGCTGCAGCGTGGGCCAACCACATTGGTTTTGGACATCGGAGGGCCGGCGCGAGACTGTGTCGGTGGCTCGCCTTAAGCCGGCCCATTTGGACATCAGTCAACCCGTGCTGGTGGCCCAGCCTTGTCGTCAGGTGGCGTCCTCAATGCCAGCCGCTCCTGCCCGTGCCCACGCTGGCCCCTGAGAGAGCGGGTGTGCGTGCGACGCGCGGCCACCTCGTGCATCCGCCGGTTCATTTCGTGCCTCCGGTTCTGGGGGGGGGGGGGGGGGAGGGGGGGGGGGGCCTATGGCTACTCCTGAGAGTTGAACTCCAGTGGTATGAACATCGACTTATCCAACTTTAGATAGTTCCTCTGTCCCTCTCTTCCCCTCCCCCTTCCCAGATCTTCCTGTCTCCACCTATATCCTTCCTTTGTCCCGCCCCCCTGACATCAGTCTGAAGAAGGGTCTCGACCCGAAACGTCACCCATTCCTTCTCTCCCGAGATGCTGCCTGACCTGCTGAGTTACTCCAGCATTTTGTGAAAAAGTACCTTCGATTTGTACCAGCATCTGCAGTTATTTTCTTACACTACCTGGGAGTTAGGCCACTCCTTGGCCGAACCCTCGACTGACCCTGACACTGGCAGGGTCGGGGCACTGCCCAGTCCAGGGGGTTTCCCAGCAGGGTTTTTTTGAGGGGAGAGAGGAGAGTGAACATGTGCGCTGGCAGCTTGTAGTGTTAATAAAGCCTCCCGACTGCACTAACCTCGCGACCAGCCTCATTTCGGGCTGAACCGACCGTTCCCGCTACAAAGGCACCTTTCACAGAGCAAAACAGTAAGAATTGATCTAATTTGAAGTAAGGAGTGCAGATGACCAAAGGCTTGGCCAAAATTAAGTGTTCTAGAGAGTGTGATAAAGGGTGAAAGAAAAGGAGAGGGGTGGAAAAATGTGGTTCAGGATGTCCAGTAGCTCAATACCAAAGGGCCTGGTTCCTGAAGGGTGAACAGCTGAGAATAAATAAAGACCGAAGTGTGCGGGTGTGAATGAAAGACCCATTTGCCTATCTACGAGCGACACAGAGGCATAGCTGCCGCCTCACAACGCCAGAGACCTGGTTTCTATCCTGACTCCGGATACTCTCTGTGGAGTTTGCACGTTCTCGCTGAGAATGCACGGGTTTCCTATGAGCGCTCCCATTTCCTCCCACATCCCAAAGACGTGCGGGTTTGTAGGTTGACACAAAAAAACTGGAGTAACTCAGCGGGTCAGGCAGCATCTTCCATGGGGAAAAGGAAGAGGTGACGTTTCGGGGTCGAGGCCCTTCTTTTGGAGGTTAACTGACCTCTGTAAATTGACCGTATTTATTCACAAAATGCTGGAGTAACTCAGCAGGTCAGGCAGCATCTCAGGAGAGAAGGAATGGGTGACGTTTCGGGTCGACCCAGACCTGTAAATTGACCGTAATGTGCAGGAGGTGGATGGGAAAGTGGGATAGCATCAAGCTAGTGTGACTCGGTGTTCGACAGCTGGCAATGGACTCCATGTTGTATCTCCAATCCAATCCAATGCACTCTGATCAATCAAACCCTCCTCACTCTCAGTCTGAAGAAGGGTCTCGACCCGAAACGTCACCCATTCCTTCTCTCCAGAGATGCTGCCTGTCCATCTGAGTTACTCCAGCTTTTTGTGTCTATCTTTGGTTTAAACCAGCATCTGCAGTTCCTTCTTACACATGCTACCTGACCTGCTGAGTTAGTCCAGCACTTTGTGTCCTATTGTGTATTAACCAGCGTCTGCAGTACTTTGTTTCTACACTTTGACCACTCCACTGCAAAATCCCCTCAGGGCATGCCTACTTTGGAGAGGTTCCCCTCCTCTGACAGGGGTCTGGGGGACGCTCACTCCCAGCTCCCCCTCTGTGATTTCTGCTCCTCTGCGGCCATATTTCCAACCATCTGCTGGTCAACCCCCCCCCCCCCCCTTGCCTGTGTTGATCCATTACCCTCCACGCTTCGTCCTACCTCTTCCCTTCTCTACCTTTCTTCTCCCTCTCCACAGTCAGTCTGAACAAGGGTCTCGACCCAAAACATCACCGATCCATGTCCGCCAGAGAAGATGGCTGACCCGCTGAGTTGCTCCAGGACTTGAGGACTTTGTGTCCTCAAATAGCCCTGGCTTTATCAATTGGGAACTATTGATCTTAAATGGATTGGCCAAGTCAGCAACCAAACATAACTCCAGACTCGAAGCTATCCATAAACCAGGCTCCTAATATTGTGCACGAATCCCAATGAAAGGCATGGATAGAGTGGAGGTGGAAAGGATGTTTCCACTGGTGGGAGAGTCCAGGACCAGAGGTCACAGCCTCAGAACTAAAGGGCGCCCTTTTGAAAAAGAGGTGAGGAGGAACTTCTTCAGTCGGAGTGTAGTTGATCTGTGGAACTCATTGCCACAGAGGGCTGTGGAGGCCAGTCAGTGGATATCATTGAGGCAGAGATTAGAACGCGTGCCAAGGGTTATGGGGAGAAGGCAGGGAAATGGGATTAGGAGGCAAGGATCAGCCATGATTGAATGGTGAAGTAGACTCAATGGGCCGAATGGCCTAATCCTACTCCTATCATTTGTGAACTTGTGAATTCTTTGTGTATTTCTTCAATAAAAATTCCAATGTTTTGGTGAGACACAAAATGCTGGAGTAATTCAACAGGTTAGGCAGCAGGAAAAATGTTCCCGATGTTGGGGGGTCCTGAACCAGGGGTCACAGTTTACGAATAAGGGGTAGGCCATTTAGAACTGAGATGAGGAAAAACATTTTCACCCAGAGAGTTGTGAATCTGTGGAATTCTCTGCCACAGAAGGCAATGGAGGCCAATTTACTGGATGTTTTCAAGAGAGAGTTAGATATAGCTCTGAGGGCTAACGGAATCAAGGGATATGTGGAGAAAGCAGGAACGGGGTACTGATTTAGGGTGATCAGCTATGATCATATTGAATGGTGGTGCTGGCTCAAAGGGCCAAATGGTCTACCCCTGTACCTATTTTCTGTGTTTCTATCTCGAGAGAACATGGAGGGGGTGATGTTTTGGGTTGGGACTCGTCTATCTATGTTCTCCAGAGATGTTACCTGACCCGTTGAGTTACTCCAGCATTTTACGTGTCTTTCCTCGGGAAAGCAGCATCTGTATTTCTTTATTTCTTATATTTTGGCGATTTTTTTTTTGGTTAGTTGGTTTATTTATTGTCAGGTGCACAGGGGCGCAGTTAAATGCTTGTTCCACATGCGATCCAGTCAATATCATACTGCACGCGAGGACAATAGATCCTTTTCTGGAACAGCACTGGCAGAGAGTCACCACTTTCCACTTGCAGATTCCAATTATCGGAAAAGACCGGTCTTGGCCCGAGGAGTTATGCAATTTTCTCACTTCAAGGCCCGGCATCCTGACGGCACTGGTTCAACGATGCAGGGGTTGACCCGCGACCCAGTGCGATGCCATCAGCTTCTTCCGTTGCCACCACCCTGTGCCGATGCTTTTTGTCCTCCCTGCACACGGTGGTTCAATTACAAAATACAATATCCTTGAGCAATATTACCAGACGCTTTTGCCCTTCAGAGCGCAGAACGCGGAAGATATTCCTGATGGTTGGAGGTTAAGTGATGTCTTTAAAAGTGTGCTGTTGACAAAGCAGATAAAGGAAGTATTCAAGAGGCTTGGTGTTATTCTGGGGAAGGAAGAAAAGGAACTTGATGCAGGCAAAATTGTTCTTCAGTGGTGGTACAAAAGAAGCAAAAATAGGTTGACATTGAGTTCACTTGAAAAGAAAATTGGGTGCGATGTAAATTAGCAGGTTAAATCAGCACGACTGATGCTGAGTTTTTTCTTCACCCTGATCCGCTTGCAGTAGACAAGGGCAGGAAATGTGGAGGCACCACTTCACAATGGACAGCAGGTAGAATGGGTTAGAAAGGAAAAGTTTTGTAATCTACATACTAAAACTCTCATTTGTTTGTTTGTTTGTTCCTGAACTACAGCCAAAACGGTACACGATAGCGCGACAATTTTAGGCCCACCTTACTCACCGTTGTCCCTTTGGTGCTAATGGAAGAAGTTTCATTGAAATCGGTGTTATATTTTTTAAGTTATTCACACTTTTTAAAGTTGAAATCTATCTCCAAGGGAGGGAGGGGGTGGAGGGGGGGGGAGGGAGGATAAGGGGGATTGAGGGGGATGGAGTGTGGGGGAGGGGAAGGGAGGAGGGGAAGGGGAGGAGGAGGTGAGGGGAAGAGTGTGAGGGGAGGGTGTGAGGGGGAAGGTGTGAGGGGGAGGGAGCGAGGGGAAGGAGCGAGGGGGAAGGAGCGAGGGGGAGGGAGCGAGGGGGAGGGAGCGAGGGGGAGGGAGCGAGGGGGAAGGTGTGAGGGGGAGGGAGCGAGGGGGAGGGAGCGAGGGGGAGGGAGCGAGGGGGAAGGAGCGAGGGGGAGGGAGCGAGGGGGAGGGAGCGAGGGGGAAGGAGCGAGGGGGAAGGAGCGAGGGGGAGGGAGCGAGGGGGAGGGAGCGAGGGGGAGGGAGCGAGGGGGAGGGAGCGAGGGGGAGGGAGCGAGGGGGAGGGAGCGAGGGGGAGGGAGCGAGGGGGAGGGAGCGAGGGGGAAGGAGCGAGGGGGAGGGAGCGAGGGGGAGGGAGCGAGGGGGAGGGAGCGAGGGGGAGGGAGCGAGGGGGAGGGAGCGAGGGGGAGGGAGCGAGGGGGAGGGAGCGAGGGGGAGGGAGCGAGGGGGAGGGAGCGAGGGGGAGGGAGCAAGGGGGAAGGAGCGAGGGGGAGGGAGGGAGCGAGGGGGAGGGAGCGAGGGGGAGGGAGGGGAAGGGAGTGAGGGGGAGGGAGCAAGGGGAGGGAGGGAGCGAGGGGGAGGGAGCGAGGGGGAGGGAGGGAGGGGGAGGGAGGGAGCGAGGGGGAGGGAGCGAGGGGGAGGGAGCGAGGGGGAGGGAGCGAGGAGGAGGGAGCGAGGGGGAGGGAGCGAGGGGGAGGGAGGGAGGGGGAGGGAGCGAGGGGGAGGGAGCGAGGGAGGTGGGGGGGGGCAGTGGGGGAGGAGAGGGTGCTGCACCAATGCAGGAGAGGTTTGGGCCCAACAGGTCCACTTGGTCTAGTGGACATTAGAAACCTTTATCTTACAGGAGGCGAGGGGAAGCCACAGTTCTGAAGTGATGGGACACAATTAGATAGATTAAGACTGAGAGTGATACATTTTTGATTGAAGGGCCTGTTCTCTTGCCCGATGACTCCAAGTCTCTATGGCTCGACAAATCCACCATTCCTCATCCCACTACACTGTTCAATCAAAAATGCATCACTCTGGCGCTGTAAGGCAGCAACTCTACCGCTGCGCCACCGTGCCACCCTCCTTACATCTCCTGCAATTGCAGGGGAACGCAGCTGGTGAGAGTACCCGATCAACGTGACGGCTTTGGGTTAAATCGTCACGGGATACTAAAAACAAAGACCGTTCAGTCCTTCTCACTTGGAGGTGACCTTGAAACAGTGTTAGTTTCACTCATGCCTTACATCTTGGGAATAGAGTCCATAAAGTAATCTCCAACAAGTGTGTTCAATAAGTCTTAAATCGGAAATGCTAATCGAGAGCAAGAAGCAACCCAGGTCTGAGGCCAAATCAAGCTCTCCGAAAGTATTTGGAGGCCATTGGTCAAGGGCCTTCCAGCAAAAATAATCAGAGGAATGGCCGCAAAATCAAAACACACCAGTATTCCTATCTGTTGAGAGAAACAGCAGTGAATGATCCCTTTGTCTCTGATGCTGAATGCCATCATTCTCTCCACTGTGAGAGCTTCGAGAGATGTCATTCCTCCATATTGGCAGAGTTTCAGTACTGTTGGGAATAAAAGGGATCTTTGAAACATGAAGATCAAATATGTAAGTTCTTGAAATTGATTTTTTTTTTGGTGAGTGGGGGGGGGGGGGGGCGGGGGGGGGGGTTTGGGGAGGAGCTGGTTTGAATTAGTTTTGTTTTTAACTCTTTAGCAACTGAGCATTTCAATCTTAAAGCACTTTGAGAAGTACAGCGTGGGAATAGGCCTTTCGTCCCACAATGCCTGTGCTGAACATGATGCCAAGATATGTGTTGGGCGGAACTGCAGATGCTAGTTTATATCAAAGATAGACACAAAATGTTTTGGGGTAACTCAGCGGGTCAGGCAACATCTCTGGCAGAAAAAAGATGGGTGACATTTTGTGTCTAAAGGGTTCTGACCCTTGATAAAATGTCACCCATTCTTTTTCTCCAGAGATGCTGTCTGACCCGCTGAGTTACTTCAGCATTTGGTGTCTACCTCCGATGCCAAGATAAATTGATCTCTTCAACCTGCACATGATCCTGCACTTTATTACATTACTTCTATTTATTTCCATCATCTCTCGAAGCTGCTTCCTTTTATCAAGGAGAGTGCGTGTTGAATGGGAACACTGTGGGGGTCTTGTACCTCAACGATCCCTTAGAGAGCTAGATAGAGTTCTTAAGGATAGCAGAGTCATGGGGTATGGGGAGAAGGCAGAAACGGGGTACTGATTGAGAATGATCAGCCATGATCACATTGAATGGTGGTGCTGGCTCGAAGGGCCGAATGGCCTCCTCCTGCACCTATTGTCTATTGTACCCATTCTTTGTTTCTCTGCTCACCCAATTGCTTCTTGTGTTTGTTGCTCCAACTGAACTGTTTTTCCAGCAGACCTTGGGATGGCCGCAGTTGGAAAGAGACCATACTCCTGCTCTCCTGGTGTGTTTAGGCTGGATTCTATCTTAGAGTTGTTCAGTTTAGTTTAGAGATACAAGCCCGTCAGCTCTCCGAGTCCGCGCTGACCATCGATCACCTGTGCACCAGTTCTACCCCTCGTGTCAGGGACAATTTACAGAAGTCACTTAACCTGCAAACACACATGTCTTTGGAACGTGGGAGGAAACCGGAGAACCGAGAGAAAACCCACACGGTCACAGGGAGAACGTACAAACTCCACACAGACTGCACCCGAGGTTAGGATCGAACCGGTGTCTCTAGTGCTATGAGGCAGCAACTTAACCACTGTGCCGTCCAACCAATAAAACTTCTCCTGATAGGAAGGAACTGCTGATGCTCGTTTACACCAAAGATAGACACAAAGTAACTCAGTGCATCAGGCTGAGTTACTCAGTGCATCAGTCTGTGGAGAAAAAGCTAGGTCTTACCTTGAAGAGGAGGCACTGGCGATCCCAGCGCAGTCTTGGCCTTGAAAATGAGGCACTGGTGGTCTCAGCCCTGTCATAGTGCATGGAAGCAGGCCCTTCAGCCCAACTTGCCCACACCGACCAACATGTACCATCTACACGAGTCCCACCTGCTTGTGTTTGGCCCAGATCCCTCTTAACCTAACCTGTCCATGTACATTTCTAAATGTTTCTTAAACATTGCGATAGTACCTGCCTCAATTACCTCCGGCAGCTCGTTCCATACACCCAACACCCTTTGTGTAAAAACCTTCCTCTCGGATTCCTTTCCTCCCTTCACCTTAAACCTATGCCCTCTGGTTCTCGATTCCCCTTACTCTGCGCAAAAGACTCTGTGCGTTTACCCGATCTATTCCTCTCATGATTTTGTGCACCTCGATAAGATCACCCTCATCCTCCTGTGCTCCAAGGAACAGAGTCCCAGCCTGCTCAACCTCTCCCTGTAGCTCAGGCCCTTGAGCCCTAGCAACATCCTCACGAACTCGGCTTTATCTTGGCAGCTCAGTCTTGCTCCAATCTCGTAAAGGGAATCCTAGCTGGTTGGGAAGCAGCCCACGATGTCTTTCCCTTCCTCTCTCCCTCCCTCCACTTGCTGGAACTGCCTTAGTCCATAACGACCAGGTTTGATGAGGTGCAGGTGGCCCAATCCCAGCTAAATGGGTCCAGTTGTTGCCCCTCTGGCTTCAGCTCAGGCCCCTGGCGATACATCAGACTCTGTAAACTGCCCCTTGCCTTCAAGTTTCAAGGTCAGTTTATTGTCACGTGTACCAATTAAGGTACAGTGAAATTTGAGTTACCATACAGCCATACTAAGTGAAAAGCAACAAGACACGCAGCCACATAAAATAAAAGTTAACATAAACACCCACCACTGTGGCTCCCCACATTCCTCACTGTGATGGAAGGCAATAAAGTCCAATCTTCTCCTTCAAGGAGAACATGAGAAAGTGGGGTCAGGTAGAAGTAATGTGAGCGGGTGATTGACGGCCGGCATGGACGTGCAGGGCCGAAGGGCCTGTTACCATGCTGTATCTCTCAATCAATCAAACAAACAACCCCCTTTATAATTTCAAAATTCTTCCCTTCTATTCTGTCCCTGTTATCCAGTCTATTCTCGGAACAAGCACAAAATATTCGGACTGATTTGTCAGACGTGATTTTCTTTGCATAAATCACACTTGATTTCTTGTTTCACTCTGGGGTACGACTCGTCCTTGGTCAAGCTGGTGGCTCTGCTGAGGCAGCGTGAGGTGTAAATGGAGTCAATGGAAGGGGGGTTGGTTTGTGTGATGTATTCTGGGTGGCATAGGGGAAGATGCCGGGACGACAGTGACTATATGTCACACACAAAATGGCGGCACTGCCCTAGCAGCTGCCGCTCACCTGCGGTCCATTTGTCTTTGTGTTTTTGTTGTTTTTTTTGGGTCTTAATTGTAGTTGTGATGTGGTGTTTTTGTGTTTGTGTACTATGTGTGTATGTGGGGGGGAGGGGGAAACTAACACTGTAAATAGATGTCCCTTAAGAACGGAGACCCGACCTTTGTTTTCTGGGCCGTGTCTCCGTTCCTGCTGCGGCCTACCATCGGCCCAACTCCTGGAGCTGTCGGCCTCCGGGGCTCTGGTTCGCGGAGCCCGCGGATCGGACTTACCACCACCGGAGCCGGCCGTCTTCGGAGGCTGCGGGAGCGGCTGCGACTGCGACTGCGGCTGCGACTCGCCTTAGGCTCGGGCTGCGTGGATGCCGACATCGGGAGCTCCAGCAGCGGCAGCGGGTTCGCCCGCCCCTGGATCGCGGGGCTTGGGGCGCGGACATTTCACCGTCCGGCGCGGCCTAAGATAGGCCGCGGGATATTTCTCTGCTGGGCGGGGGCTTCAATGTCGGGAGCCACGACCGCCCCGACGTGCAGCAACAGCGGCAGCAGCGTGTTCGCCCGCCCCGGATCGGACTTATCATCGGCGGAGCCGGCCGTCTTCGGAGGCTGCGGGAGCGGCTGCGACGCGACGCGCCTTGGGCTTGGCCCGATGTGGACCGTCCGGTGCGGCCTGCAACCACAACAACCTGACTGCGGGCGAGGACAGCAGGAGAAGGGAAAGACATTGTGGCCTTCCATCACAGTGAGGAGAGAGAGGACTGGAGGAGACTCACTGTGATGGATGTTTCTTTGATGGATGTTTCTTTTTTGTGTGTTTTTGGGGTTGGGTGGTTTGAGTGCCTATTTAATGCTTTTATTGTTGGACTGTGTTTTTGGGGGTTTTGGGGTGTGTGATTTGAATGCCTATTTAATGCTTTTATTGTTGGACTGTGTTTTGGGGGGTTTTTGGGGTTGGGTAATTTGGGTGCCTGTTTAGTGCTTTTATTGTTGGACTGTGGGTGATTGAATTAACATTTTGTTCAAGATGGCCGCGCCGTTGTGTTTGGCTGCCTGCCACTGTATGTTTCTTTTTTTTTCCTAGTCAGATGTGCAGCACTTTGGTCAACGTGGGTTGTTTTTAAATGTGCTATACAAATAAATTGACTTGACTTGACTTGACTATATCAACCCACTCGTGGTGGGATGAACTCACGTGAAAAGGTTTATTTGCAGTGAAGGACAATGGTGACAAGAAGGTCTGGGTCCATCTGGGGTTGGTGAGAGGGCACTGCCAATCTCGGGTTTGTTCTGGCAGCTGAGTCTTGGCCTCGAAGAGGAGATGGTGGTGGTATCTGGGTTATCCCAATGGCTCAGTCTTGACCTCGAAGAAGAGGCTCTAGTGGTCTCGGGCTTGTCCCGATGGTTAGGTCTGCCCACGAAGAGGAGGTGCCCAGCCTTGTGCTCTGTGCGAGGCCGCGGTCCCACGTTGTTTATGGGCAGGTGAAGTGACACTGGTGGACAGGCCTGTCCTCACAGCTCAAAGAGTAATGGGATTTGGCGGCCTCGGGCTCGCCCCGGCAGCTCAGTCTTACTCCGAGCTTGCAAAGGGAACACACAGCGAGCAGGGAGGTGCCCCCTCCCTCTTGCCCCCTCCCCGGCTGGACCTACCTTGGATTTCGTGAGGAGGGTTGATCAGGTACAGGTGAGTTCATCCATTTCCAGCTGTTGCTCCTTTTGCCGTGGCTTCAGCTCAGGTTGGGGCGCTGCCCAGGGAGCCGGGTGCTTCCCGGCAGTCAGGTGCTATCGACCGGTAATGGGGATCGGGGCGACATTTGGGCACGAGATGTCGTCACAGTTGTGACAATTTCCTTAATCACAATTTTACCTTTCCACTTACATTGTGAACAGTGGAACTAGAAGGACGACTTGGGTGGGGGAGAGGCAAAGAATGCAGGAGTTACTTGAAATTAGAAAAATCAATGTTCAGACCTTATATCTTATTCCTTTTCTCCAGAGATGCTGCCCGACCCGCTGAGTTACTCCAGCAACGTGTCTATCTTCAGTATAAACTCCAAAGACGTACAGGTTTGTAGGTCAATTGACTGGGTAAATGTAAAAATTGTCCCTAGTGTGTGTGTAGGGTAGTGTTAATATGCGGGGATCGCTGGGCAACGCGGACTGGGTGGGCCGAAGGGCCTGTTTCCGCGCTGTATCTCTAAATAAACCAACATCTGCAGTTCCTTCCTACACATTAGTTGTGGGAAGTTAAAGTAGTTTTATCTTTAGTAATAATCAAGTCAAGTCAAGTTTATTTGTCACATACACACACACGATGTGCAGTGAAATGAAAGTGGCAATGCCTGCGGGTTGTGCACATAAAAGAAATTACAGTTACAGCATATAAATAAAGTTAATAAGTTACTATAGTGTAGACAAAAATTTAGTCTCTGGAGTTATAAAAGTTGACAGTCCTGATGGCCTGTGGGAAGAAACTCCGTCTCATCCTCTCCGTTTTCACAGCGTGACAGCGGAGGCGTTTGCCTGACCGTAGCATCTGGAACAGTCCGTTACTGGGGTGGCAGGGGTCCCCCATAATGTTGCTTGCTCTCGATCTACACCTCCTGATGTATAGGTCCTGCAGGGGGACGAGTGTAGTTCCCATGGTGCGTTCTGCCGAACGCACTACTCTCTGCAGGGCCATCCTGTCCTGGGCAGAGCTGTTCCCAAACCAGACTGTAATGTTGCCGGACAGGATGCTCTCTACAGCCCCAGAGTAGAAGCAATGAAGGATCCTCAGAGACACTCTGAATTTCCTCAGCTGTCCAAGGTGGTAAAGGCGCTGCTTTGCCTTACCCACCAGTGCGGCAATGTGCGTTGCCCATGTCAGATCCTCTGTGATGTGGACTCCCAAGTATTTAAAACTGCTGACCCTATCCACAGTAGACCCATTTATCTCCAGTGGCGTGTACGTCCTTGGATGTTTAGCCCTTCTGAAGTCCACAATCAGGTCCTTCGTTTTGGTGACATTATTAACAATAATAATTTAATAATAAGGTAATTTCTGCCCCTCCTACAAACAATCAGACTGAGGTAAGGTCCCGACCCAACAGGTCACCTGTCCATGTTCTCCAGGGATGCTGCCTGACCCACTGAGACACTCCAGCATTTTGTGTCTTTCCTAATTTCGTACAAATATGGAGGGCCAAGGCAATGGAATATTCAAACACAAGTTTAAAGATTTTACAATTATGAGAAAATAGCACAAATATTTATGGGTACTGTACATGAGAAATAGAACGTGATGGTTAATAGGCTATTCTGGAATCCCCAATAAGCAAGATGGGAGAGGTTAAATTAAAAGGCCACACTTTACTTCAATTTTAAAACTTCAGCAGGGAGGGGGCTCGGTGCAGAGAAATGTGCCCCCATTCTGAACCAAACAAGATTTGATCCTCGTGAAAGAAAGAGACTGCTCCTAATTCCATGAAAGAACCGCAAAGCGCTTCAAGTAACTGTGGCAACCGTGTGGAAGCCAGAGGTATAATCTGGGCACATGCAAGCCATGCACAATAAACCGATGCTGAATGTTGCAAAGCACATGGGCATTTTTAATCTGAAACATCATTCATCACTGCACAAAGGTGTTGGAGCAGACGTTGCAGAAACGCCAGCCCCGGTTTGCCGTGCTTCCTGGTGGGGAGAAGTAGCCGCCCTCCGTTAATTTATCTGAAACCCCGCAGACTGGGAAGGGCAAGCTTCAGGTTTATTAATAGAGGCACAAAGAGTGTGGCCAATCACCCCACACACAAGCTCTGGGTTAACAAGCGAGCCAATGTCACAACTCTGAAACAGATTGATTAATGCTTTGTACTTGACTGCAAATAGAGTCATTTGCCTCTCCGTGAAAGCAGACCTTGTAAACTGTGCTATGTCCGTGCGGTTGCTGTTCATTCCTCAAGTCCCACCCAATGTTTACTCCTGTGGATTACCTGTTATGAGTAGTTGGGGAGCCAACAACCCAGCAGTATGAATATTGATTCCTCTCACTTCGAATAACCCTTTCATCCCCTCTCTCTCTCTCTGTCCCCCCCCCCCCCCCTCCCACCCCCACCCACCCCCACCCAAGTCATTGTACTAGTTTCAAAGTCGGCTTGTTGAGTCTCATTGTCTGTAACTCGTTTTCACCTAGCCCATAGGTAACAATGGCCTGTTTCCTTTATCATCGTTCATTTTTTACAAATCTTTCATTCATTTGTTCTAATGTCTCTCTCCATTGCCGTCTGTATCTCTCGTTTCCCTTTCCCCGAACTCTCAGTCTGAAGAAGGGTCTCGAGCTGAAACGTCACCTACTCCTTTTCTCCAGAGATGCTGCCTGTCCCGCTGAGTTACTCAAGCTTTTTGTGTCCATCTTTGGTTTAAAACAGCACCTGCAGTTCCTTCCTACGCTGCAGTAATAAAGTCTATGTTTAACACAGACACGCTTATATTTCAATTTCAGCTGCTATCATGCCTCCACTGCTCCCCTTGGTATATTTAGCACATGCAAAATATCCAATATAAATTGAATCACGTTCTTCAAGTGATAGATATGCACACAGTGAGGCAGCCAGGCGTGTTGACCTTTGATATATGCAAGTGAAACTGCAACATGTGCATGCTGAGATATAAGGTGATTAATTACAACTCTCTCCCGAACGCAAGGTGAAATAGCTTTTGCCCCACCGGATAAAGTTACTTTTTAGACTGAGGATTAGGAAAACAAAACAATGGCAGGGAAGGGAGGGGGAGTGGGGTGGGGGGATCATTGTAGCGTAGGTGTGTTTGCATTTCTGCAAGGTTGGTAATAATAATGCACTTTACAATACGGTTGTATAAACGGGGCTGCAAATAAGCCAGAGAGAATGGATTATCAAAAAGGGGTTCACACAATCACATTTACCAGAATGCTGAAGATAGACACAAAATGCCGGAGTAACTCAGCGGGACAGACAGCATCTCTGGAGAGAAGGGATGTGTGACGTTTAGGGTCGAGACCCTTCTTCAGAGTCTGAAGGAGGGCCTCGACCAGAAACGTCACCAATTCCTTCTCTCCAGAGATGCTGTCTGTCCCGCTGAGTTACTCCAGCATTTTGTGTCTATTACCAGAATGCCGCTTGCTTCCGGGAGTGAAGCTTTCAACTCTCCCCCTCATAGACAATAGGTGCAGGAGGAGGCCATTCGGCCCTTCAAACCAGCACCACCATTCACTGTGATCATGGCTTTCAGAGCTCTATCTAACTCTCTCTCGAAAGCATCCAGAGAATCGGCCTCCACTGCCTTCTGAGGCAGAGAATTCCACAGATTCAGAACTCTGGGTGATTTTTTTTTTCTCGTCTCCGTTCTAAATGGCCTACCCCTTATTCTTAAACTGTGGCCCCTAGTTCTGGACTCTGCCAACATCGGGAACATGTTTCCTGCCTCTAGTGTGTCCAATCACTTAATAATCTTATATGTTTCAATAAGATCCCCTCTCATCCTTCTAAATTTCAGTGTATACAAGCCCAGTCGTTCCATTCTTTCAACATATGACAGTCCCGCCATCCAGGGAATTAACCTCGTGAACCGACGCTGTACTCTCTCAATAGCAAGAATGTCCTTCCTCAAATTTGGAGACCAAAACTGCACACGGTAGCATGTCAAACTGCCGAAGCATGCTATTGAAGACAAACCTCTTCATTAGAATGTGACTTCCTCTCATGGGCAGCAGGGATTGGTAGAGTTGCTGCCTCACGGCGCTTACAGCGCCAGAGACCCGGGTTCACTCCCCACTACGGGTGCCGTCTGTACGGAGTTTGTACGTTCTCCCTGTGACCGCATGGGGTTTCTCCAAGATCGGTTTCCTGGCACACTGCAAAGTTGTACAGGTTTATACGTTAATTGGCTTGGTATAAATGTAAAAAAATTGTCCCTAGTGTGTAGGGTAGTTTTAATGTGCAGGGGATCGCTGGTCGGTGCAGACTCGGTGAGCTGAGAGGCCTGTCTGTGTTGGCACTGTATCTCGAAAATAAAATAAACATGCCACAGGGTCCAGGATCATTCTTCATAATCAACACGAAAAAGGCAACAGTTGTCAACTTTGTGTCCACTATTTTCAATAGACAATAGGTGCAGGAGGAGGCCATTCGGCACTTCGAGCCAGCACCGCCATTCAATGTGATCATGGCTGATCATTCTCAATCAGTACCCCGTTCCTGCCTTCTCCCCATACCTTCTGACTCCGCTATCCTTAAGAGCTCTATCCAGCTCTCGCTTGAATGATAACCACAGAAAATATGAACATAAATTGAAATGAGGTGCAGCAGAGTGCAATACCTTAATTAGTACTGAACCACCTCTGCCCTAAAAATCTAATTGAACGTAAATTTACTTCAGGCTCTAGCTGTCTCTCCCACAGCTCCAGGCCTCACTCACTGCAATGGACCTCATCTTTACTTTATTCACCTCCAAATCCACGCTGTTCCTTGTTTCTGCATAAATTACTTCAGTGTGGTTAGAAACTGATTTTGAAATAAAATCACTTAGTTTGAAAAATGTTTTTTTTTAAATCAGTTTTCATCTTGCTTCTATTTGTCTGCTCCAGTCTCCAATTAATTTCCTGTCAAAAGATTAAAAGTATTATTGTTGATGTTTTTTTACCTGCTGGACAGCCAAGAGCAAGAATTATTTTAGTCCATTTGGCTGCTGGGCCTTTTTAAAATGGCAGTGATGGCTGATCACTTATGTTTAGCAGTTTAAATGTTATGCTGCATTTGTGGATATCAACAGCCCAGCGACGTCAAGGACAAACACTGCTTCTAACTGAAGAAGGGTCTCGACCCGAAACGTCATCCATTCCTTCTCTCCCGAGATGCTGCCTGACCTGCTGAGTTACTCCAGCATTTTGTAAATAAACTGCTTCTAACCCGATGACTGCAAAATCTAGGTCACGGTTTAGTTTAGAGACACAACACGGAACCAGGCCATTTGGCCCACCAAGTCCGTGCCAACCCACTGACACTATGCTACACACACTGGGGACAATTTACAATTTTTCCAGAGCCAATTAACCTACAAACCAGTACGTCTTTGGAGTGTGGGAGGAAACCGGAGCACCCGGAGTAAACCCACGCTGATCACGGGGAGAATGTACAAACTACATACAGACTGCACCCGAGCTCAGGATCGAATCTGGGTCTCTGGCGCTGCAAGGCAGTAACTTTACAGCTGTGCCACCATACCTCCCCAAAACCATTAGTGAAATGTTCTGGTAAAGCTGAAGGACGAATGCAAACATTAATTTAGATTAGTAGTCGCTGATTTTGGAAGTCGGAAAGTTTATGGGTCATACTCTGGAGGTTTAGATTTTTTTTTAGATTTAGAGATACAGCGCAGAAATAGGCCCTATGGCCCACCGGGTCCGCGCCGCCCAGCGATCCCCGCACACTAACACTATCCTACACCCACTAGGGACAATTTTTTTAAACATTTGCCCAGCCAATTAACCTACATACCTGTACGTCTTTGGAGTGTGGGAGGAAACCGAAGATCTCGGAGAAAACCCACGCAGGTCACGGGGAGAACGTACAAACTCCGTACAGACGGCGCCCATAGTCAGGATCGAACCCGAGTCTCCGGTGCTTCATTCGCTGTAAGGCAGCAATTCTACCGCTGCGCCACCGTGCCAAGGTGTTGCAAATCACCTGCAGTATCACCGCTGTCCAGCAGAGGAATCGCTTCATTGCCAAAGGTGACTTCTTTTACCCGAAGTGTCCAGATTGGTACGTGATGTAGATATACCAAAGATTCCATGAAACTATTGACCGAAATCCAAGATCTCTTTTTCATGTCACGGTTGCACACAACATTGTTGAGGCTGCCTTTAGAGTATTGTGTTCCTTTTTGGTCTCCCTGCTACAGGAAGGATGTCATTAAGCTGGAAGGTTGTGCAGAGAAGATGTACCAGAATGCTTCCTGGATTTGACAGCCTGTGCTATCGGGAGAGGTTTGCAGGCTGTGACTTTATTCCTTGGTGTGCAGGAAGCTAAGGGGTGACCTTGTACAAGTGTATAAGATTCATGAGGTGAATGGATAAGGTGGATGCACAAAGTCTTTTACTCAGAGTAGGGGAAATCGAGAACCAGAGGACATAGATTTAAATTGAGAGAGGAAAGATTTATAGGAACAGGAGGGGCAACCTTTTCCACACAGTGGGTTGGTGGGTATATGGAACGAGCTGCCAGGGGAAGTAATTGAAGCAGGTACAAGAACGTAGTTTAAAAGATATTTGGATAGGTACATGGATAGGAAAGGTTTAGAGGGATACTAGACAAAGTGGAACCGTTGGGCCCAAACCTCTCCTGCATTGGTGCAGCACCCTGTCCTCCCCCCTCCTCAACCCCCCCCCCCCCCTCCCCTCTCCTCCTTTTACACTTTAAAATGTGAATAACTTAAAAAAATATAACACCGATTTCAATAAAACTACTTTCATTACCACTAAAGTGACAATGGTGAGTAAGGTGGGCCTAAAATTGTCGCGCTATCGTGTTCCGTTTTCATATCATATCATATATGTACAGCCGGAAACAGGCCTTTTCGGCCCTCCAAGTCCGTGCCGCCCAGTGATCCCCGCACATTAACACTATCCTATACCCACTAGGGACAATTTTTACATTTACCCAGCCAATTAACCTACATACCTGTACGTCTTTGGAGTGTGGGAGGAAACCGAAGATCTCGGAGAAAACCCACGCAGGTCACGGGGAGAACGTACAAACTCCTTACAGTGCAGCACCCGTAGTCAGGATCGAACCTGAGTCTCCGGCGCTGCATTCGCTGTAAAGCAGCAACTCTACCGCTGCGCTACCGTGCCGCCCGTGAAGTTCAGTCACAAAGAAGATAACAAACGAGTTTTAGTATATAGATGGGTCAAATGCAGACAGGTGGGGCTCGTGTAGATGGGGCATCTAGGTTGGCATGGGCAAGTTGGGCCCCAAGGGCTTGTTGCCATGCTGTATGACTCTGCTGTTTGGGAAAAATGTTTCTTTACTCAATTAACATCAGTCAATTAACTGTTTACGGGCATGCATGTTTGGGTTTGTTCTTTTCTCCCTGTGCTACCACAGTGCTTCTGCCTCGAAAATGTTTTAGACAACAGACAATAGGTGCAGGAGTAGGCCATTCGGCCCTTCGAGCCAGCACCACCATTCAATGTGATCATGGCTGATCATTCTCAATCAGTACCCCGTTCCTGCCTTCTCCCCATACCTACTGACTCTGCTATCCTTAAGAGCTTTATCTAGCTCTCTCTTGAATGCATTCAGAGAATTGGCCTCCACTGCCTTCTGAGGCAGTGAATTCCACAGATTTACAACTCTCTGACTGAAAAAGTTTTTCCTCAGCTCCGTTCTAAATGGCCTACCCCTTATTCTTAAACTGTGGCCCCTGGTTCTGGACTCCCCCAACATTGGGAACATGTTTCCTGCCTCTAACATGTCCAACCCCTTAATAATCTTATATGTTTCGATAAGATCCCCTCTCATCCTTCTAAATTCCAGTGTATATAAGCCTAGCCGCTCCAGTCTTTCAACATATGACAGTCCCGCCCTTCCGGGAATTAACCTAGTAAACCTACGCTGCACGCCCTCAATAGCAAGAATATCCTTCCTCAAATTTGGAGATCAAAACTGCACACCGTACTCCAGGTGCGGTCTCACTAAGGCCCTGTACAACAGCAGAAGGATCTCTTTGCTCCTATACTCAACTCCTCTTGTTATGAAGGCCAACATTCCATTGGCTTTCTTCACTGCCTGCTGTACCTGCATGCTTCCTTTCAGTGACTGATGCACTTGGACACCCAGATCTCGTTGTACGTCCCCTTTTATTCGGAGGTGCTGCATTGAGGGTGTTCGGAGGTCATGTTTTGGGTTGAAAATTGCTAAGGGCCAAATTGGCTCCTTCGTGGAAGCAGAGGTCCCTGGCAGAAGCAGAGCTGAATTTACAAAGCAAACTTCTTCAAAGCCAAGCCTCACATTAACGCCCAGAATGAAAATGGCCAAACATAGCATTAATGTTCAGCATGAAATTTCTTTTTCACTGCGATGGTGAGACGGTGCAATGCACACCAATGCTCTGAGGAGCATCTCAGTTAACACACCTACGCCAACACAAATGAGGAGATTTGCAGGGGACAAGAGTTGGGGAGGAAGACAAGCCCACATCTACTGTATAATTTAATCACATTTGCTTTTATTTGTAAGGCACCATAGATATTTCCTTACAGCACTAGCGAACTAATTTAATACACTTTTTGTTTTATTTAAGACATAATAAATGTATTTTAACACCGCCACATTAAATTTTCAACACAATTTGCATACATAGTCATACAAACCATACTGGTGTAAATGCAGTATACAGCCTCTGCCACACCAGTGGAAACAAATGGATTTTATTTTTTTAAAGCAAAGTGTTTTTTTAAAACTTTTTTTTTTTAAAGTGATTTGAAGCTCTGAAGTCACAGCATCAGATGGATTACTTCAATAATTATAACTTTCCACTTAATTTTTGTTGTGAAAGAGGTTATGCATTGTACAATCACATTCACGAAGGTCTCAAACATTGGTTATCGCTGTGAGCCACATTAACCCTTTGAGGACTGAGACAGCAAGAAAATAAAACAGTGGAGATTAAAAAAAAAAAATCTTCAAAGATCAAATCCGTCCCACAGAACTGAAAAGAATTATTGATGCCCCCCCTCCACCCAAAAAAAAGAAGATCTGTGTTTGTCTCTCCATCCCCACCCCCCAGATTTCCTTACAGGGGAATGTGAACATAAATCGCATCCACTGCACAGAAAGTTCACATTAGTAGTCGATGCATATGCTGTGAAACTGAGCAATCTTGCAGAGTTTTGTACAAGTTGCGGTCGGTAATATTCAGCATTACAATTCTACAGAGAACAGCCTGCAAATAGGGTGGGCATAAGAATGGCAACGCACTTTTGTACTTAAGGGGCGGAACAGTCGCTGTTTGACATGATTGCCCCAATAAAATTATACAGAAATTCCCCTTTATAACTATTTTTTTTAAATTTTGGTGATTCCTGGCTAACAATGGAGGGAGGAAATATATGTTTTCCCGTTTAATTCGGGAGCACAGCGTTGATATAGCCGAGGTGAATGGGGATTCACCAACCTGTACAAGCAAACCTGTTTTTCAACTCACTGCAGATCGTGGCACCATTATACAATCACATTTGACTTAAAACGGTAGAGGCAGCTAAGTGCATGTTACATGTATAGTTCATTTCATTAAATAAAAAGTTAAATGAAAGTGACCATAGAAGACCACATCTTTAGTAAATTTCATCTTAAAGCTGCAATAATTTTTTAATTGTTTAGGACATCTGTTTGAGGTGCAAACTCATATCTCGTACAAAAGAAAACTGTGATGCTCAACAACAGCAGCATCACTGACTATTAGTTCAACCCCCCCCCAGTCTGATTGGAAGCTATTGACCAGAACCATTACCTCCACTTGAATCTCTCCACGGATGCTGCCCGACCTGCTGAGTATTTTCCAGTATTGTCTTTTTTCAGAACACAATTGAAAACCTGGAATATGCTGAAAAATGTTGGACGTTCTGGACTGCAAAGCAAATAACTCACCAAGTGTGGAGCCCTGGAGCTCATCTCCAGCTAGAGTTGGACATCCCATGTTTCTGGATGGAGACCCTGCCAGAATGAACATGCCTTACGATCAATAGGCCTCAATTTAATCCAGTTGCACAGCGTCTATTCTTTCCCTGGCACCGTGCCGCTATTTGTTTTATTATTAAAATATCAAATGCAAGATAAGCAGTGCTTGCCAAAAAGCTACAAGATGATTTCTGTTTTAAACAAGAGTGCCGAAAAAGTTTCATGTTTAGGTGAAAAAGCAAAGAGGAACAAAAGAGGACATTTTTGGGTGAACTAGTGCTTGATTTTAATGTTGAAAGCAGAAAGCAAGCCCCAACTGGCAAAGGGATTAGCCGTACAACTTGCTTCTCTCCATTTAAACTTTGAGTGCATGGATGCCAGACTATGCCAGTCGTCAAAGCAAATTCTCTTCCTGTGTGAACCTCCTCCTCCACCCTGGGCAATGTTCAAGTGGGAGGTGGTGGCATTGGGGCGTCGGACAGTGTGCCCAAACACCAAGCCAGGACTTAGTTTTTATTTTGGAGACGCAGTGCGGAAACGGGCCTTTCGGCCTGCTGAGCCCGCACCGACCAGAGATCCCTGTACATTATCCTCGCCAATTATACAGGGGCCAGAGATCCCTGTACATTATCCTAGCCAATTATACAGGGACCAGAAATCCCTGTACATTATCCTAGCCAATTAATCTACAAACCTGTATGTCTTTGGAGTGTGGGAGGAAACCGAAGATCTTGGAGAAAACTCACGCAGGTCACGGGGAGAACAAACAAACTCTGTACAGACAGCGCCCGTAGTCGGGATCGAACCCGGGTCTCTGGCACTGCAAGGCAACAACTCTACCGCTGCGCCACCGTGCCGCCTTCAAGTAAATCAAGAGAACCAATTTCAAGGCGTGCTTCACCGATACAGAATGTATGCAAGTGAAGCTTACCCAAGTGAAAGGTAAATCAATTATCAAAATAATGGGTAAGGGAGAAGTTTCGCACAGGTGATAAAACTCAACTACACCGCCGATTCCAGTTTTACTAGAATCGGTGAAGAACTGTAGCCTCAATAAGTGAATGCGGACCGACCGGGGCTCAAGATGATTCAAAATACTCGCAAAAGTGCCTCAATATATAAGGGTGCTCTTACACTCCGTTTAACTGTACTCCACTCAGCTCAGCTGAGGTTCAATGTCATTTTACTCAAAGAAAAGCTGATCAGTGGCCCAAGGTTTAGTGAAGACAACAGGACACAAAGGTGCTGGCGTAACTCGGCGGGTCAGGACAACATGGACAGGTGACACTTCACACATCTGAAGAAAGGTCTCGACCCGAAACATCACCATGTTCTCCAGAGCTGCTGCCTGACCGACCGAGTTACTCCAGCACTTTGTGCATTAACCAGCATCTGCAGTTCTTTGTCTCTACGTGAAGACAACAACCATTGCTTTTGCAACTCGTGCACAATCGATGTGCACATCATGTGAAGTGAACAGCAGAGCTCGGCAGAGACAGCAGGACCTCTGCACAAAACGATCTGGGAGTTTTGAGTAGATGGGTTTGAGGGGAACTGATTGAGCCGATGTGTCGCGAACGCCCACCAGCCACGGCAAAACGTGCTTACGCTTGAGAAACAGACGGAAAAGATGGGGCCTGGGAACACATCACACCGGCGAAGCCCTTCACTCACTTTAACGTGTTCAGCCATCCACTCTGAAATCTGCCTGCAACAAGTTCCCAGATACAGAGTGCTGGAGAAACTGAGTGGGTCAGGCAGCATCGCTGGAGAACTTGGACAGGTGACGTTTCAGGCCGGGGCTCTTCCTCGGGGTCCTGAACCGAACCGTCACCCACCCATGTTCTTCAGGGATGATGCTTGACCTGCTGAGTTTCTCCAGCACTTTGTATCTTTTTGTTTTGTAAGCCAGCATCTGCAGTTCCTTGTATCTGCAAAGTTCCTGTTTTTTTGCAAAGCAAAAATTGCTTTAACT
Organism: Rhinoraja longicauda; assembly: GCF_053455715.1. Lineage (NCBI taxonomy): Eukaryota > Metazoa > Chordata > Chondrichthyes > Rajiformes > Arhynchobatidae > Rhinoraja > Rhinoraja longicauda. The sequence continues at coordinate 6,409,051 of NC_135980.1, read as the reverse complement.
CAACACAACAGGCAAGACAGTTTTAACTGCCTCCCCATATCACAAATTGATAAAATGATATATTTGTTTATACTTCCCATTAGGGATAAATCTTACTTTAAATTTTACTCTGAAAAGAAAGTCATTTTAATGACTGAATGCTTAACATATGCTCGAGGGAAAGTTACCATCTTTGGACCATTTTCTGGTATGTATTGGACTGCAAGTGGAGGGACTGAAGCCAGATCTAAATGAATAAATGTATCTGGCACACCAGAGGGATTGGGAGAGGTGGCTGAAAGGCAGCCAGCAGCAGTAGCTGGGAGCTGGTTTAAATCATAAGCAAATAAAAGGACTGAAAGAATTCTCAGTGATCTAGCATTTAAAGCTGTAGTATACACACTGCGTAGTTCAACACTCATTTCAATAAATTTATCATTTGGAAATCCATCAACTGTGCACATAACTCCAATGGTGTCCAAGTAAAATGCAATGGGATCCAATTCATGGCTTCCAAAACAACCAAGATCCAGCTAATCCATTTAAAAGTGACGTGTACAATAATATGCTCTCAGTAACCAGAATATATAGACAAAGAACAAAATATACCAAATTTACTCTAATAGAGGCCACACCAAACACAAATACATACAGAGTCAACTTTAAAACCCAATGTGAATGTGGGAGACTTTATTTAATAGCAACTGATGGGCTGCAGATAAAGTGATCTGTTTGTTTCCAAGATTCACAAGGAGCCTTTGCAGAAAGGGGAGTGTTAAATAAAATAAGATTCTTTGCTGTGACATTCTAGGATTCCAGGTTACCAAAGACACTTTGATGTCTCCGTGTTGGGTGTTGGGAGACTTGATTTAAGGGGCAGGGGCAGATTCTGAGAGTTTAATGCACATGGATTGCGGAAAATAGATGTGCGGGGTATAGTTATGGGAACTGGTGATTGTAGAGGTTAATGTTAATGTGACCTGCCCAATTTGTTGCCAAACTTTCCTCTACCTCTCCCCACCAAAGCATGAATGTACAAACTCATTCATGGAAAAGCATGGGTGGTAAACTAATCTTGACCCTAAAAGTGATCCTTTGCAACAGTTCACCCTTAAGGTGTGCCTCGAAACTCATCCGATCTTTGGCCATCTGCTCACTTCATGGATCATGTTCTCTGTCGTCAACTCAGAGTACGGGATTAATTTTCACTCTCTCTGCCACAGACGTGTCGTTTAGAGGTACAGCGCGGAAACAGGCCCCTCAGCCAGAGCCCTTGCTGACACTAGTTTTATCCAACACCCTAGGGACAATTTACAGAAACCGATTAACCTACAAACCTGCACGTTTATGGAAAGTGGGAGGAAACCATTGCACCCAGAAAGAGGGTCGTGGTCACGGAGAGAACGTACAAACCCTGGACAGACACCAACTGTAGTCAGAATCGAACCCGGGTCTCTGGCGCTGTAAGGCAGTAACTCTACTGCTGCACCACTTTGCTGCGGATGAGAGAAGGTGACCATGAATTAATTTTAAAAGCCTGTTTGGTAAATTTATCGGAACTGGGGCTAAAACCAACATAAATTACGGACCACTTTGTCACCAATCTGCTCCATGGCAAAGACCTCATCAAACAGCAAGAAGTGCCTTGGAACCAATGACTTACTTTGTGCCTTAGCAAAGCTAATCCCATGGCGTTTCAACATAGGAGGCAGTTCAATACTTTCTTGGCTTGTGGTGGGAGTAAGAAAAAAAGGGGGAAGGGGAGTCTGCTCATTATTGAACTATTGGAAGGATTTTGGAAAGTCCACTGTCACTGTTCACTCACCACACACATTTCCCATCCTATCACCGCAAACTTCAAATAGACATCTAGAGGACCAGCTTGCCACAGGCAACCACGGGGATAACCACTGCTGTTGACAAGATTTAGATTAACTTCCAGAGGGCTGTTGATCAACAAGACAAGACTTCCATCATCCTCCCGTTCCTCCACCCAACCTCACTTCTCAACAAAGTGCCTTTATGAACAACTTGACTACCCGGCCACCGATTTCTCGCGCAAAGATTTACAGGTTCCTCAAGGGTCCTTTAGAGAGGCGGCCATTTTGTTATAGTCAAGCTGCTGCCATTTTAATCCCCACCCAACCAGACCCAGGCCAAACAAAGCAAGCACATTCACCACAGAACTCTTTTGCTAGATTTTGAGCATTTTGGCATAAACTGAATGAAATAACAGCATATTTATTTACAATTCAGTAAAAAGAAATGCCGATGAAGTAATTTAAAGAGTTATTGCCAACTTAACCGATAATTTAATCCCTAAACTAGCTTGCAAACTCTCGCTTTTTTGGCGCCAATGCTGTGACTGTTGACCAAAGAGGTCAAGTTCCGATGAGGAAGATTACCCACAATGCAGCAAGAAAGCAGCAAGATCTTTATAAACCTTTTATACCAGATTGAAAAGAAGAGATTTTGTTCGGGGCAACTTGTCTTATTGAAGCCTCATTTGCACGTTGCAGCTTTGGAATGTGTTGACAGTTCATTTAAGATTGGACTTCATTTGCACGGACCACAAATTTGCTTTGGTTTCTGGAGTGGAGTGGAGTGAGTCGAACGTTACAAGTCTTTCGACAAAGTTCACCACTGGACAGCCCAATTTTGGGGACAACTAATCGGAAAAAGGCAAAATCCTGCAAAGCGCGACCTCAATGGACTGGCTGAATCAGAAGCTTCGACCTTGGAAACGCTGAACACGAGAGTGTCCGCGAGGTTGACAAGCCAATAAGTTAAGGCCTCGCCCGAGGCAACTTCAAACTTAGTGTATATTCCTGCTTTGTTCATGCTAAAACAAAGTTGCTTTTAATAATATACTGTAGCTTTAAAATAAGTTTTGTTCCCCTAAATAATAACATACACAGCACAAAATTGCCACCTCCGAGATATATACAGGCATTAAAACAAACACCAAAAAGATCATTTTAAGGATGTTGTGTTGAGCGACCCCTTCGGAGTTCCTAATCCGGTTTCTGCACGCCCTCATCTCTCTGGTGATCGTTGTCATGATGGTTCTTGTCATCTTTCGTAGCGAGGTGGATCTGTGAGCCCAGGGCGCTGGATAAGGCCAGTAACCCCGCACTGGCACTGACTGAGGGGATGACAGGAGGTTGCAGACCAGCGGGGAGAGGAGTGAGTGGCACGGTCAGTCCATGGAGGTGAGACAGTTGCTGTGCCTGAAGCTGCTGCTGCAGAGAACACAAAAGGAAAAAAAAGGCAATGAGAGCTGACACAAGCATGCTCTGGGCGGGGCAGGAAGGAACTGCAGATGCTGCTTTAAACCGACTATAGCCAAAGACGTACAGGTATGTAGGTTTATTGGCTGGGTAAATGTAAAAATTGTCCCTAGTGTGTGTGTAGGATAGTGTTAATGTGCGGGGATCGACAGGCGGCACGGACCCGGTGGGCCGAAGGGCCTGTTTCCGCGCTGTATCTCAAAAATCTCAAAGAAAAATCTAAAAATAGCCAGAAAAAGATGGGGGTCAGACAGCAACTCTGGAGAAACGGAGTAGGTGACGTTTCAGATCGAGAGCCTTCTTCAGTCTGAAGAAAAGGTCTCAACCTGAAACGTCACCTGTTCCTTCTCTCCAGAAGTTCTGACTCAAACATATGGCAATAGAAGCGATACTATAAGGGGACACAGACAAAGGGGTTTTCTCTTCAATGCCAACCAAGCTAAATCTGAGGCAAAGGACAAAGTGCTGGAGGAATTCAGCGGATCAGGCTGAAGAAGGGTCTCGACCTGAAACGTCACCTATCCCTTTTCTTCAGAGATGCCGTCCGACCCGTTGAGGTACTCCAGCTTGTCGTGTCTACCTTTACATTCCGGACAGAACAGGTCCCTTCTCCAGCCAAAAAAAACCCCCACCCAAATGGTTCGGCTTCCTCACAGCTACGGAGACCTTTTATGTGGGGTTTGCACCTTCTCCCTGTGACCCTGTGGGGGGGAGGGGGGGAGGGGGAGGTCGGCCGTGTGCTCCGGTTTCCTCCCACATGCCAAAGTCGTGCGCGTTTGTAGGTTAATTGGCTTCTGTAAATTCCCACGAGTGTGCAGAGTGGATGAGAAAGTGAGATAACACGGAACGAGGGCGAGCGTGTGATCGATCGATGGCAGTGGAGGATTCAGTGAGCTGAAGAGCCCGTTTCCAAGCTGCATCTCTAAACTAAAATGATCATGCCGTTTTGACAGGCACAATGGCAAATCGAGTACTCATCCCACTGCTTGTAAACATATGGAGTGAAGGAGATCAGGGAAGGAGCCATCAGAAACCCATCTATTTTGAGCAGTTCAGATAGCCTCTCATCACAAACTGCGCACCACCGGCACTTTGTCTAAGTAGCTCGAACAAAGAGCTTTGATTAGAGCTCTGCAATTTCTTCTTCAAGCTGAAAAACTCCGACTGGACAAATTAAATTGCCATTTTATCGCGAAAAGATTCTTAACAATGCACTAAAAAAAAAAAAAAACCTGTTCTGGAGTTGAGGAGAACTGAAACCTAACAGGTTGACATCTGCAGGATGAACATTATCCAGGCTTCGGATTGATTAATGACATTACTCACATGGTTTACATTCTCGGCTTTGCTCCCAGATGGGCCACAATACATTTGGAGATTCTTCTCCCCCCCCCCCCCCCCCACAGAACAAAGAAACACAAACAGCCCTCCCACTTGCCCTGAAAGGGTGTGTGTGTGCACACAGATCTACGCAAACAGGCCTCCCGCTCACCCCGGCCAAGATAAAGCTGGGCTGCAGCCCATCGTTGCACCTGGGCTACGTGTCAAGACCCGAGCACAGCAGACGAGACTGCAACAACAGTGTGGCCTCTGCAGAAACGGAAGCAAACAAGGCAACTCTCCGCTCTCTTTGTGGACGAGAAGGAAACACCGTTCAATGGGGATGATGTGTTTATTCAGATGGAAAACACACTGGAAGTGGCCTGACCCGGCATCTGATCGCGGACCCACATTTCTCCCACCACCCTGTTCCTTTCCCCTCCCTCCTGAACTTAAGCTCCCAGCCAATTCATCTCTGATTCAACTTTCATCTTAACCTCCCTCTCTTTCTCCTCCCCCCCCCCCCCAGCCTCTTTTCAACCTTATCTCTCCCTTCGGATTTAATTTTTACACTTCTTAATCTTCCCTTATCTGATACCCTCCCTCAAGTCTCTGTTTCAGCTCTAGCCTTTTGTCACGTACTCCACCCACCTGCCAAACACCCCTCCTCCACTCACCTGCATCCACCTATCACTCACCCTTCCCCCCACCTTTCATTCCCAGCTGAATGAATGAAGACTTTATTGTCACATGTGGCAAGTCACAGTGAAATTCTTTGCTTCCATACCCAAGGTATGCAAATAATCACCACGTAACGGGCGCTGACAAAGTTACAAAATATTCCACACCAGGTCATCCTTTGTCTCCCCCCCCCACCCCCACCACTCCAGATCCTCCTTTGTTCTCTCTCTCTCCACCTCCCGGCCTGTTCCCCCATGCTGGGTTCACCATTGTTCTTCCTCCCCCTCTTCCACCCCCCCCTCACGGCTGTCCCCCCAACACCACGTACTCCTCTGTTCTCCCCCCCCCCCTCCCCACCCCCTCACGGCTGTCCAACACCGGGTACTCCTCTGTTCTCCCCCCCCTCTCCCCAGCCCCTCACGGCTGTCCCCCAACACCGGGTACTCCTTTGTTCTCCCCCCCTCTCCCCAGCCCCTCACGGCTGTCCCCCAACACCGGGTACTCCTTTGTTCTCCCCCCCCTCTCCCCAGCCCCTCACGGCTGTCCCCCAACACCGGGTACTCCTTTGTTCTCCCCCCCCCCCCCCCACTCCAACAGTCTGAGGAAAGGTGGCGACCCAAAATGTCATCTGTCCATTCCTCCACAGATGCTGGCTGGCCCGCTGAGTTCCTCCAGCACCTTGTGTTTTGTGTCAGATTTAGCTTGGTAGGGGTTGATGGAAAAGAAAACCCCTTTGTCTATGTCCCCTTGTACTACCGCCTATATTGCAATCGGTTTGAGGGTCGGAACCTTTATCTTCAGGATGAAAAACGCAAGTACGAAGGGGCATAACTTTAAGATGAGAGGGGCAGAGTTGAAAGGACGTGGTCGGAGCAATTTTTTAACTAGATGGTGGGAGTGCCAGGGTGGTGGTGGTTGAAAAAGACACAAAAGTGGCATTTAAGAGACTTTTTGATATGTAAGGAATGGAGGGATATGAATTATATGCAGGTAGATAAGAGATGTTCTTGGCATCATGTTTGGCACAGAAGTTGTGGGCCAAAGGGCCTGTTCTTATGCTGCGCTGTTCCATGGTTACACCAATCGTTTTGACCGTATTTCATGGCGTTGAATGGTCATGCGATATAGAATGAGGCCATTCGGTCCATGCCAGTTCCGAGGGAAATGGCTTTGGTCTCATTTCCCCCCACTAATATTAATCCCGGGACTGTCATATGTTGACAGAATGGATCGACTGGGCTTATATTCACTGGAATTTAGAAGGATGAGAGGGGATCTTATAGAAACAAATAAAATTCTTAAGGGATTTTACAGGCTGGATGCAGGAAAAATGTTCCTCATTTTGGGGGAGTCCAGAACCAGGGGTCACAGTTTAAGAATAAGGGGTAGGTCATTTAGGACTGAGATGAGAAAAAACGTTTTCACCCATAGGGTTGTGAATATGTGGAATTCTCTGCCGAAGAAGGCAGTGGAGGCCAATTCACTGGATGTTTTCAAGAGAGAGTGAGAAATAGCTCTTAGCTAAAGGAATCAAGGGATATGGGTAGAAGGCGGGAATGGGGTACTGATTTTGCATGATCACCCATGATCATATTGAATGGCGGTGTTGGTTCGAAGGGCTGAATGGCCTACTCATGCGCCTATTTTCTATGTTTCTATGTAATATTCCTGCAACCTGTTTCATCAACTGATAACCCTCCATCCTGATTCGAAACATAGAAAATAGGTGTTGGAGGAGGCCATTTGGCCCTTCGAGCCAGCACCGCCATTCATTGTGATCATGGCTGATCATTTACAATCAGTAACCTGGGCCTGCCTTCTCCCCATATCGTTTCTTCTCACCTCAGTAATAATTGGCCTCCCCTTCATTCTTAGACTGTGTCCCCTGGTAGATTATGCTGGTGGATTGCTGAGGCAGCGTGAAGTGTAAATGGAGTCAAAAGAAGGGAGATAGACATAAAAAGCTGGAGTAACTCAGCGGGGCAGTTAGCATCTCTGGAGAGACGGAATGGGTGACGTTTCGGGTCAAGACCCTTCTCTCAATAGAAGGGAGGTTGGTCTGGGATGCATCCACAATTCGCTGCAAATTATTTGTGGTCTTTGATGAAGCGATCCAAAACCATGCTGTGAAGCACCCTGATAAACTGCTTTCTACGATGGAATGGACCGCTGTGCAGAGTACAGTGGTGCAGCATCGTAGCTATCCCCCTTACAGAGGGTCCTGCAACACAGTGGGGGAAATAGTGCCTTTCACAACCACTTGATATCACAACACAGACTGCAGTCAATTCAGTATTTCTGGAACAGAGTGGCTGGTGTCCAGAAGGAATGTTTTACGCAGCGTACGCGTACGAGTGGTGAATCTGTGGAATTCTCTGCCACAGAGTGTAGTTGAGGCCAGTTAATTGGCTATATTTAAGAGGTAGTTAGATGTGGCCCTTGTGGCTTAAGGGATCAGGGGGTATGGAGAGAAGGCAGGTACGGGATACTGAGTTGGATGATCAGCCATGATCATATTGAATGGCGGTGCAGGCTCGAAGGGCCGAATGGCCTACTCCTGCACCTATTTTCTATGTTTCTATGTACAACTGTGCCCACGAATCCCTGCACTTGCACAGATCCCAGGTTTGGCACAATGCGGAAACATGCAGATAACAAATTATTTTGACGGCAATCTCTTTTACTGAAATAGTTTCAAAATTGAGCTTTCTTCTGAGATGGCTGTGCTGATTGCTGCAGGAAAAACACGGCCATTCTGTGAGATATATAACTCTCCAGTGTATACAATCTCCTTCCATGGCCATAGAGGCAGCTGGGTAAAGTGCAGCATTTAAAAAATATCTGTCACAGGACAGCAAAGGGGAAGGCAACTGCATTTGGGAGCATTTAGCATCCGTGCTCCCCCTCCAAGGACACATGGCAAACAGTAGATCAGTTCAGAGTCTCAGGGAACAGGTTATGTGGAGGGGCAGCAGCAGTCAAGAGCCATTTCATCAGGCACCACCTCCTTAAAGTGACTGCCTCTGAAGTGCTTCAGCTCGATTCCAAATCGTGGACAGGGAATGCCACAGGCAGGACCTCAGCATTGTTATCTTTGCAAGCAATGGAAGGAAGGAATGGAAGGACAGGGTGCAGAGAAGGCTGTGGATTTTTTCACACGAGGTTTTAGATGGATGTAATTTTCCCCAGGGATTTAAGCAGACTGTGCTGATGTGCATAAGGAACACATTTCCAAGAGGGGGATTAAAAAGCCACACATCCATCTCCGATCTCTGAAGGAGCCAGTTATTCACAAAATGCTGGAGTAACTCAGCAGGTCAGGCAGCATCTCAGGAGAGAAGGAATGGGCGACATTTCGGGTCGAGACCCTTCTTCAGACTGATGTCAGGGAGGGCGGGACAAAGGAAGGATATAGGTGTAGACAGGAAGACAGTGGGAGATCTGGGAAGGGGGAGGGGAAGAGAGGGACAGAGGAACTATCTAAAGTTGGAGAAGTCGATGTTCATACCACTGGGCTGCAAGCTGCCCAGGCGAAATATGAGGTGCTGTTCCTCCAATTTTCGGTGGGACTCACTATGGCACTGGAGGAGCCAGGCTCATTCCAGTCTAAGTGCATTAGTTTAGTCTAGAGAAACAGTGCAAAAACAGGCCCTTCGGCCCACCGAGTCCGTGCCGACCAGCAATCCCCGGACACTCGCACTATCCTACACACTCGGGACAATTTACAATTTTTACCGAAGCCAATAAACCTACAAACCTGTACGTCTGGGGAATGTGGGAGGAAACCGGAGCTTCCAGAAGAAACCCACGCGATCACAGAGAGAACGCACAAACTCTGCACAGACAGCACCCGTTGTCAGGATCAAGCCCGGGTCCCTGGCGCTGTGAGGCAGCAACTCTACCGCTGTGCCACCCCATTAGTTTACATCATACATCAGTCATAACTATTCCTGTGATGGAGGGTGGAGGGAACGAAAAGGAAGTCCACCTGATTTTAGGTGAAATTCTGAATGGATGAGCAGATATCAAAGGAGGCGGGGATCAGGGCTGGCTGAGGTATTCACCAGGATCTTTAACCTGTCATTATCTCTGGCTACGGTCCCCAAGTGCCTGAAGTCGGCTATCATAGTTCTGGTGCCGAAAAAAGCAAAGATCTCCAACCTGAACGACTACCGCCCGGTTGCCCTAACGCCGATAGTCATGAAGTGCTTTGAGAGGCTGGTCCTCTCACACATCAAATCCAGCATCCCTGACTCACTGGACCCACATCAATTTGCATACAGGGCAAATAGATCCACAGAGGACGCCATCTCTCTGGCTCTTCACACTGTCCTGACTCACCTAGAGAGACAGGGCACGTACGTGAGGATGCTATTCATAGACTATAGCTCCGCCTTCAACACGGTCATCCCCACCAAGCTCATCACCAAACTCGAACAGCTAGGCCTCAGCTCGTCATTATGTGACTGGATCTGGACTTCCTGCTGGAACGACCGCAGGCAGTGAGAATGGGCCCGCACCTGTCCTCCACTATCACCCTGAGTACTGGCACACCACAGGGCTGTGTTCTGAGCCCCATGCTCTACTCCCTCTTCACACACGACTGTGTTCCTGCATTCGACACCAACACCATTGTCAAGTTTGCAGATGACACAACGGTGATCGGGCTGATCACCAACGGGGATGAAACAAACTATAGAGCGGAGGTGCAGAACCTGGCGGACTGGTGCTCGGATAACAACCTGTCCCTAAATACCACCAAGACCAAGGAGCTGATCATCAACTTCCGTAGGTCACATAACGGGGAATATGCCCCGATCTCTATGAACGGGGACAGTGTGGAGAGAGTGTCCAGCTTCAAGTTTTTGGGCACTCACATTTCGGAGGACCTAACATGGTCCAATAACACTGCTGCGCTGGTTAAGAAGGCACAACAAAGACTGTTCTACTTAAGAACACTGAAAAAGTCTGGTCTACCCCAACAGCTGCTGACGACCTTCTACCGCTGCACCATAGAGAGCATCCTAACGCATGGCATCCCTGTGTGGTACCTCAGCTGCACGGAGGCAGAAAGGAAAGCTCTACAGCGGGTAGTCCATAGAGCTCAGAGGGCCATCGGAACACAGCTACCAGACTTGGAGGGCATCTACAACACACGATGCCTCAGAAAAGCCACCAGCATCCACAAAGACTCTTCACACCCCTGCAACAGTCTGTTCGAACTCCTTCCATCGGGCAGACGATACAAGGCCTTCTACGCCTGCACCTCCAGACTCAGGAACAGCTTCATCCCCAGGGCCATAGCTGCTATGAACCGGTCCTGCTGAGCCGGATGGCCACAACGCATAGATCAACTTGCACTTTACCCTGTCCAAAACTGTTACAACTGTTTCGTTTCGTTGGGTTGCTGCTGTCTAAATTACTTAAATTATTGCATCGTATGGGAGGCGCATTCCCAATCTCGTTGTACCCCTGGGTACAATGACAATAAAGATATATTGTATTGTATTGTATTGTGACATCCATTGTCCCATATGGCTACGTATGGGCGATAATAATCATGTGGGACAGACACAGGAAGATCTACTAACTTCAGGATGTAGAGTCGTATAAAGTGGAAACAGACCCTTTGCCCGCACTGCTCCCAACATGTCCCAACTACACTAATCCCACCTGCCTTTGTTCGGCCCATATCCTTCTAAACCTGTCCTAACCAGGTACCTGTCCATTCGCTCCTTGAACATTGCGATGATCCCTGCCTCAGTTACCTCGTCCGCCAGCTTGTTCCATACACCAACCACCCTTTGTGTGAAAAAGCTGCCCCTCAGATTCCTATTAAATCTCCCCCCCCTTCACCTTAAACCTATGTCCTCTGGTTCGCGATTCCTATCCTAATGTGGTCTCGGTACGAGACACAACATTAGGTCTAAAGAAGGGTCTCCACCCAAAATGCCACCTGTTCCTTTTCTCCAGAGATGCTGACTGGCCCGTCGAGTTACCCCAGCTTCTTGTGTCGACATGAGAGCAGCAGCAATGGTAGAAGTGGGGTGGGGAGAAAGGCAGAGTCAGCGTGTGAAGATGAGACTAGAATTGTCCCGTGCATTACTGTGGCAACAGCATCAGAGGCTGGATATAACCACTCCACTCCACTCCACTGCCCTCTTTGTGGCACCGCACACAACTTTTGAATGACAACTTAACGTACAAAGGGGCGTGTGCACGCGTGCACACACACAGGCTATGTGCAAGTTGGATGCTTGCGTGTCTGTGCGCGCGAGTACACACACCGGCACGTGTGCGTGCACGGGTTAGTTCTTGCAAATGAGTGAAGGAGACCTACCCTGATGACGGTGTTAAGCTCTGGGGCAGTCACCTGCTTTGCACGCTCGATCGCTTGAACCACCTGCTGCTGATGCTGCGAAAAGAAAAGACAAAGGAAGAAAGGTAAGCAGACCGCAGACCGCCCAAACACGGGCTCTCAAAGGGGAGACACAGTGAGCCCTCGCCGGCATTTCATAACGCTCACGCGGGCCAGAACGTGAGCTGCACGGCACTGATAGATCTTTCATTGATGCGGCTATTTTATCGGTCAGGCAGACAGAATTAAGATGTCGGTTACCTCCTGAGATAAGAAAGGGATGACTTGAGCACAGATCCCATTCAATCTTTTGACAATTTCAGCCTGCAACAGAAAGAAAGAAGCATTCAGCTCGTTTGCACACTTCTCGACCGCACTTTTGCAACAAGCCGCAGCTTATATATATACTGTACACACACTGTAAAAAAACGTCAAGTGTTCTGCAGCGCCCCAGTAACGTTCCCACCCAGGGTGAGAAGCTGCACAGCACTTACCCCAGTGAACAGCCTCAACAGCATCAAGCACAACCAGGCAGCCTGCATTGTACCATCCGTGATATAAATTGACGTGGCATTTCACGAGGAAAAAGCAACAATGAACAGAGGACCACAAGCAACAAGCAGTTTACTCCAACAGTGAGATGACCTTATAACCCACAAACAGTTGACCGAAACCTCTGCCACAACTGGGATTAACCATTCACTGGCACTTGCAAACCATTCCGCAGTACAAACATCATGACATGACATGACAAGCCTCCGCTTGCGTGGGTTTTAAATTCACACCCAATCCAAGCTTTCAAAGTAAACAATTCCACCTCCTCTAATGTTCACAATGACTCAATAATTCAGCTTAGTTTAATTTGGGGACACAGCAGACGGTTCGGCCCACCGAGTCCGTGTCCACCAGAGGTCACCACTCACGCGCACTATCCTACGCACTCTGGGGACAATTTACTGGTTTTAAATCGAAGATGATTAAACTACAAACCTGGAAGTTTTTAGAGCGTGGGAGGAAACCGGAGCACCTGGAGAAAACCCAAACAGTCACGGGGGGAAGGAACAGACTCCATTTATTCACAAAATGCTGGAGTAACTCAGCAGGTCGGGCAGCATCTCGGGAGAGAAGGAATGGGTGACGTTTCGGATCGAGACCCTTCTTCAGACCCGTCTGAAGAAGGGTCTCGACCCAAAACGTCACCCATTCCTTCTCTCCCGAGATGCTGCCCGACCTGCTGAGTTACTCCAGCATTTTGTGAATAAATCGATTTGTACCAGCATCTGCAGTTATTTTCTTATAGGAACAGACTCCATACAGCCAGCACCCACAGTCAGGATAGTGGGGGTAGGATAGTGTTAATGTGCGGGGATCACTGGGCGGCGCGGACCCGGTGGGCCGAAGGGCCTGTTTCTGCGCTGTATCTCTAAATCTAAATCTAAATCGAGAACATACAAACTCCGTACAGACAGCACCCGTAGTCATGATCGAACCCGGGTCTCCGGCGCTGCAAGGCAATAACTCCACCGCTGCGCTGCCGTGCCAGGCTAATATACTTGGTGCTGAGACGGAACTGTCAAAGAAACGCTGTCATGAAAAAGTGAGGCTGAACCCACGAAGTGTGTTGCCAGCACTCATCTTGACTGCTGCGCTGAATGCATCATCACAAATTGCTCCCAGTACTATCAGCCCATGACACACCGAGCCCCACCGGTGTGTCACCCCACTGCTCCATCTTTTAAAGAGCTCTCGAGAGGGAGAGAGAGAGAGACAAGCCACGTTGCAAAGGACAAAATCCGTTCAGGTAATGGTACAGCTGGGTGTTGTTTCACAGCTCAAATGGACGTTAGCACAAACACTGCAGTGGGACGTCAGACTTCACTCGAATCCCTGTGAAGCAGAGTTCATCCAAGTGAATAAGCAGCAAGACTAAATGAGACCACGACCCATTTAATCCACCTTTTCACCAGACCCTGCCATGCATAATTCAACAACTTTCATTTGACAAAACACACCCGCAGGACCTTCACGGAGCCACCGACAACGTTTAACCGCCCAAAGTAAACGATCGGTCAGGCGACCAAAAGTTCCACTTAACTGAAGTCCCGGAAGACGGCAACTGGGGTAATCACACCAGGAGACCCAATCTGACCATCGATCGGGGGGCCTCTCCAAAAGGATGCCATTGCAAGGGATTGATGCGACCCATGGGGTCCGAATGATCTGGAGAGTTTCATGAGGAAAAAAAGGGACGGACTTTCCAAATGCATCACGAGGTTGCTGCACAAACGAGAGCTTTTCTTGCAAAACCAACAACCATAAATTGCTGTTAACTTGCCCCGGTGTGTGGCGGGTACAATCAATGCAGCAAAAAACAGAAAAAGTCCTCTTGAACTGAACGATCCAAAACACCAGGGCACGCTAATATATTTTGATTTCAAATGTAGATGCTTATAATTAGGAATAGAAGTTGGCCAATCAGACCCATTCCGGGCGGCTCGGTGGCGCAGCGGTAGAGTTGCTGCCTTACAGCGAATGCAGCACCGGAGACTCAGGTTCGATCCTGACTACGGGCGCCGTCTGTATGGAGTTTGCACGTTCTCCCCGTGACCTGCGTGGGTTTTCTCCGAGATCTTCGGTTTCCTCCCACACTCCAAAGACGTGCAGGTTTGTAGGTTAATTGACTGGGTAAAATGTAAAAATTGTTCCTGGTGTGTGTAGGATAGTGTTAATGTGCGGGGATCGCTGGGCGGCGCGGACTTGGTGGGCCGAAAGGGCCTGTTTCCGCGCTGTAGAATCTAAAAAAATTCCACCAGTCCCATCTGGGGTGCCAAGGGCAACACAGGAGTAGAGTTGCTGCCTTACAGGGCCAGAGACCCAAGTTCAATCCCTACCAAGGGTGCTTGTCTGAACGGATTTCTCTCTGTGACCCACGTGGGTTTTCTCCGGGATCTCCAGGTCTCCTCCCACATGCCAAAGACATACAGGTTTGCAGGTTCATTGGCTTGGTATGATTGGAAATCGTCCCTCGTGCGCCTAGGATAGTGTAAGTCAAGTCAAGTCAAGTCAAAGTCAAGTCAAATTTATTTGTCACATACACATACTCGATGTGCAGTGAAATGAAAGTGGCAATGCCTGCGGGTTGTGCACAAAAATAATTACAGTTACAGCATATAAATAAAGTTAATAAGTTACTAAACATAGCACAAAAAGTGTCGACAAAAATTTAATCTCTGGGGTTATCAAAGTTGACAGTCCTGATGGCCTGTGGGATGAAGCTCCGTCTCATCCTCTCCGTTTTCACAGCGTGACAGCGGAGGCATTTGCCTGACCGTAGCATCTGAAACAGTCCGTTACTGGGGTGGCAGGGGTCCCTCATGATCTTGCTTGCTCTGGATCTGCACCTCCTGATGTATAGGTCCTGCAGGGGGACGAGTGTAGTTCCCATGGTGCGTTCTGCCGAACGCACTACTCTCTGCAGGGCCATCCTGTCCTGGGCAGAGCTGTTCCCAAACCAGACTGTAATGTTGCCGGACAGGATGCTCTCTACAGCCCCAGAGTAGAAGCAATGAAGGATCCTCAGCGACAGTGCGTGGGGATCGCTGGTCGGCGCAGATGCAGTGGGCCGAAAGGCCTGTTTCTGCGCTGTATCTCTAAACTAAAACAAACCTATTCCACCCTTCAGGGAATGGAGGGATGTGAATTACGTGCAGGAAGGTAAGAGTTGGTCTTTGCATCATGTCCAACACAGACATTGTGGGCCGAAGGGACTGTTCCTGCGCTGTTTTATCCTCTCTCTATCCCATGCTCCCCTGCCCCCTCCATACCCCTTGCTCTCTTCAGCATGAGGAACCACATCCAAGAACATCGACTGCCTTCTTTGGCACAGCTGCAATTCAATTTTGGGCTGGAGAGAAATGGAAAATTCTGGAGAAAAATAAACTAAAACCAATGGAGACGAATGCTGACAAGGCTTTGCCCGGTAACCAGTTCCACTAAAAGCAGCTGGGGTGGGGGTACATGATTACACTCCAAGCCAAGACGAGAAAAAAAAAAAGACGCGTTTCTATGTTGGTTCATGACCGAGCGAATAGAAATTGTACACGAGATGCGAGGACACCTACATTAACATCGTCATCGCTGAAATTCAATGTAACACTGAATTCTCCCTCCCCGCACCCCACTCCCCACTCCCACTCCACCCACCGAGAGAGAAGGTGGGCAGTTTTAATTTAACGAGCGAGCCGATGCAGTTGATCGATTGCATTGTGCATCAATATGCAAGTGTGGCTCCGGGCACAGCTGGTACAGAACATAAACTGACACACACAAGCACTGAGCGCTCGGTCTTTGGGGAGCTTGGTGCAGTTTATTAAAAAGCCAGTCCGCTTTAGGATTCTGCTGTAATCAGCAAGGAAATAAATTGGGATGGCAGGCTAATTGATCCTAATTATTAATGAAGTGGCTCACAGGAAGCTGGCATTATCAAAAAAGATTCTTCTGCCACAGCAAGATGCTAAGACAACAGCACAATTCCCCGTATAATTAAAAAGAAATGCATACATTTCAGCCTTGCATCAAGCACCGTTTATTAAAAAAAATGCCGAAACACTAACTGGCAGTCAAAGCAGAAGACACCATTCATTTAGACAGACACAAAATGTTGGAGTAATTCAGCGGGACAGGCAGCACCTCTGGATAGAAGGAATGGGCGACATTTCGGGTCGAGTCTCCGAAACGTCACCCATTCCTTCTATCCAGAGGTGCTGCCTGTCCCGCTGAGTTACTCCAGCATTTTGTCTCTATCTTCGGTGTAAACCAGCATCTGCGGTTCCTTCCTACACACGACACCATTCATTTATTGTGTCTGAAGAAGGGTCCCAACCTGAAGCATCACCGATCTCAAACATTTCTCTTTTCAGCGCGAGCCTTTGTCCAACCATCTGCCAATTTATCCTCCCCCAAACACACCACCATCTGTATCCACCTATCACTCGCCAGGCGTTGTCCTGCCGCCTCCTTTCTTCCAGCTTTCTCTCCACCCCCCCCCCCACCCCAATCAGTCTGAAGGGTCCCAAACTGAAATGTCATCTATCTACCCATGTTCTCTGGAGATGCTTCCTGTCCTGCTGGGTTACTCCAGTACTGTGTCTTCATTCATTGATTGTGAGCTGACATCCATCATGGGAGCCATGTTAAGCTTTTCCACAAATTAGAGGAATCGTAACCTGTCACACAAAAGGGGCACCAGAAGCCTTCACTAACTTGCGTCAATGACTACAGGAAATAAGTCCCCCATCATTTGTACATTTTACATCAAACATGATCAGTGTGGAACTCTACTATCATCGCCCATCCACCCGGCCCAATCCAACCTCAACCATCAACACCAAGAGTAAATTCTCATCCTGTATCTCAATTTGTTTTGAAGATGGACACAAAACGCTGGATTAACTCGGCGGGTCAGGCAGTATCTCTGGAGAAAAGGTAAAGCTAATGTTACAGGTCGAGACCCTTTTTCAGACACCGAACTTTCATCAGCCTCGCGCATCTGAAGAAGGCAATTTGTCACATTTACGAAGCAGAATACTTCATTAATAAAAAGCTCAAACACTAACATTACCTCCATTCAAAGAAGGACACAGAGTGCGAGAGTAACTCAGTGGGTCAGGCAGCAACTCTGGAGAAAAAGGTTCCCTTTTCTCATTGCGTCTACCTTTGTTATCAGCCAGCAACTGCAGTTCTTTGTTTCTGCATCACCTCCATCCATTCTTGTGAACCACAAAACATTCCTCATAACAAATTAAAAGATGCAAAATGTGTCGTAAAAAACTTTAAATAAATGGAACGAGCAATTAATGTGATTGCGTTGTTGAGATCGAGTGGTGCTCTGTATTGGAATATTTCCATTCACAGGCGAAAGTATGGAGACCTGATCGGGAATCACTGATGTCTGGGGAGTTTAGCGTAAATGCAGTTTTCCCACATTACTAAAAACATCCAGAACCAGGGGCCACAGGTTAAGAATAAAGGGTAGGCCATTTAGAACGGAGATGAGGAAAAACGTTTTCACTCAGAGAGTTGTAAATCTGTGGAATTCTCTGCCTCAGAAGTCAGTGGAGGCCAATTCTCTGCATGCTTTCAAGAGAGAGCTAGATAGAGATCTTAATGATAGCGGAGTCAGGGGGTATGGGGAGAGGGCAGGAACGGGGTACTGATTGTGAATGAACAGCCATGATCACATTGAATGGCGGTGCTGGCTCGAAGGGCCGAATGGCCTACTCCTGCACCTATTGTCTATTATCATATTGCATTTCAAATGAATATTGGATATGCATTCTCTCTCTCTGAATTGTTTTGGCAACTTTGATGTGTAGTTTCCCATCTCAAACGTAAACTCACCCTTTTATTCCCCTTCATAGATATGGTTTGATGGCATTCGACAATTCCTACTCATGAAGAATTTCCACCCTATCCTGTCAATAGATCCATCATGAACAAGAATTCAAATGCCAATCTTATCCCTCTGCCTATTTTCTTTTTAAAATGAATGAGAAACCACACCTCTGCTTTCACACCCTTCCAAGTTTTCTCCAAACGAGATCAGAACTGGGAATTTTATTTTTTTAATTTTCTATGCGATCGGTTGATAAAACAAAACACAAGAAAACCAGTTGGAACATTGCTTAGAGGGCCAAGGCAAAATTAAGCTCATGGAATGAAACAGTGAAGTCGAAAACATAAAAAGAATCACCAATAGACACAAAATGCTGAAGTAACTCAGCGGGACAGGAGAGAAGGAAAGGGTGACGCTTTGGGTCGAGACCCTTCTTCAGTCTGACCCGAAGCGTCACCCCTTCCATCTCTCCAGAGACGCTGTCTCTCCCAGTGAGTTACTCCAGCATTTTGTGTCGATCTTCGGTTTAAACCAGCATCTGCAGTTCCTTCCTACACAAAGGAAACACGGGCAAGTCAAGGCTTCTTTTAAAAAAAACAATGACTTGCATCTACAAATATGTCCTTCTGCAAAGTAAATGCCCCAAAGGGCTTCAAAGGAACAGGAGCGAACAAAACACTGACACGGAGCTACACGCAGCAGGTTATTATTTGAAATATGCTGCCTGGGAGCATGCTGGATGCAAATTCAATATCTATCTATCTATATATTATATTTATATTACTAAAACTCTCTGTCCGTGTGTACGTGTGTTTATGCACACCATAACTTTGGTGCTTCGCACAGCCAAAACGGAACACCGAAGCGCCACCATTTTTGCACCATGTTACTCACCATTATCCTGGGCATATTATGTAACAACTCTCATTTAAATTGAAGCTACATTTTTAAAGCTACAGACATTTTAAAGTTTAAAAAATCACTTTCTAACCCATTTCCTAAAACCGCTCAGCGTCTGACGTCACAATGCTCCACGTTCCACTTCATTTGCTCCTCACTCCCCAAAACAAGATGGCCACCGGCAGCGCTGCCGCCCGCCCGTACTCAGTCGTTCCCTCCTCCCTCTCCCCTCCGAGACTCGCAAGTCGGCAGTCAGCGTTGAACGCAAGGGCACTGGCAAGTGCCTTTCGCAGCCAACAGCTCCACGGAGGGGAGTGGCGGCCGAGTGGGTGGAGGGGGATGGGGGAGAGAGGGGGTGGGGGGAGGGCAAGGGGGAAAGAAAGAATGGGGTGGGGGGGGAAAGGGGACAATGGGGGGCCGGAGAGAGTGGGGGTGGGGGAGAGTGGGGGTGGGGGAGAGTGGGGGTGGGGGGAGGGCGAGGGGGAAAGAAAGAATGGGGTGGGGTAAAGGGGACAGTGGGACGCAAGAGAGAGTGGGGGTGGGGAGGAGGGGAGAGTGGGGGTGGGGGAAGGGGAGGGAGGTGGGAATAGGCGTGAGGAGGGGGGAATGGGGGTGGAGGCAGGGCTGGGGCACTGGGGGTGGGGGCAGGGGAGGGGCAAGTTGGGGTGGTCTAGGGGGGGATGGAGTGGGCCAGTGGAGGGAGGAGGGGGCATAAGAGGGATTGAGTGGGAGGTTGAGGGTGCTACACCAATACAGGAGGGACTTCGGGTCCAGGGCTCACCCTCTCAGTCACACCCTCTCCCCTTCCCTGCCCCCCCCCCCCCCCCCCCCCCCACGAGGAATGGACCCAACGGGTCCACTTGGTCTAGTAACAAATAAAAGGGAGCTGGATTAAAAACTTCAAAGAAGAAATGCAGGGCTTTGCAGAAGCTGGATTGGAACTAATTGCCTGATTCTAAGCAAAGAACCATCACAGGAGTGATGATTTGAATGTACCCCTTCTGCGTTGCATCATCTATTTTTCCAGGATTCATTGAGCTCGACTGATGAAACGATACAGCATGAAAACAGGCCCTTCGGCTCACGTCAACCATCAACACTAGCTTGATGGTATCCCACATTCTCAGCCACTCCCTGCACATTAGGGGCAATTTACAGAGGCCAATTAACCTGCACGTCTTTGAGATGGAGCACCTGGAGGAAACCCAGGCAGTCACAGGGAGAACATGCAAACTCCACACAGACGGCACCCGAGGTCAGGATCGAACCCGGGTCTCAGGCTCTGAGGCAACAGCTCTATCTGTTGCACCACTGTGTGACAATTATTCACAATTAATAATATACGCAATTTGAGAGTTGCTTACAAGGGCAGTAATTATGATCCATCCCCTCCCAAAAATGTGCTGGAGTAACTCAGCAAGTCAGGCAGCATCCCTGGAGAACATGGATTTGTGAAGTTTCAGTCCCGCTACGAATGTCTGTCCATGTTCTCCAGGGATGCTGCCTGTCCCACTGAGTTAGAACATTTTGTCTTGTTTTGTAAACCAGCATTGGCAGTTCCTAGTATGGACTCTATGATTTATTCCCAAATGTCCTAGAGAGATTTGTGACAAGCTGATGCAGTTGTCGGAGTGAAAAGGCATTGCTTTCCAGGATTTTACACAGGGAGGGCCCAGGGATAAGGCATATCAGTGAGACCACTGCTCTTTCCCTTTCAGCTACGAAAGGGGGCAAGTAGGGGACATGTCAGTTTAATACCCGGAATGGCGGGACTGTCTTATGTTGAAAGAATGGAGCGACTGGGTTTGTATACGTTGGAATTTAGAAGGATGAGAGGGGATCTTATTGAAACATATAAGATTATTAAGGGATTGGACACGCTAGAGGCAGGAAACATGTTCCCGATGTTGGGGGAGTCCAGAACCAGGGGCCACAGTTTAAGAATAAGGGGTAGGCCGTTTAGAACGGAGATGAGGAAAAACCTTTTTCACCCAGAGAGTTGTGAATCTGTGGAATTCTTTGCCTTAGAAGGCAGTGGAGGCGATTCTCTGGATGCTTTCAAGAGAGAGTTAGATGGAGCTCTTATAGATAGCAGAGTCAAGGGATACGGGGAGATGGCAGGAACGGGGTACTGATTGTGGATGATCAGCCATGATCACGGTGAATGGCGGTGCTGGCTCGAAGGGCCGAATGGCCGGCTCCTGCTCCTATTGTCTATTGAAATTTCTGCAGTGCCCCTGACAGACTTACCGTTCTGGAAGTGAAGGGGTGGACATTTAGGGTGGAGGATGAGGCTCAAATACACGGAGAATAAATCACTCCGTGGCAATTTCCTCCCCGAGAATGTTCCCTGACTGACAGATACAATGTTGGGAATTACAGAAAAAAGCCTGTAACCCAAAACTCTGGATCGGGCAATCTATCCAAAACACCGCCAATAGCTCCAAATCTTCAGGGGGGGGGGGGGGGGGGGTACATAGACAGGATGATGCACACTTGTCTGGGGAAGGTACCGCAAAACTAAAACGAAACTAAATCACCTGGTTTATATTCTTGGGATTCGAAATTCAGGAAAGGGAGGGGCTAATCCCCTTTCACCCAATTTCACCCCAAATTTAAAAATGACAGACAGGGAAGTTTCAAACCAAAAGATACATTTAATGTCAATGGATGTTCCTCAGAATGACAGAGGAGGAGTGTGGTGATGGAGGTAAACAGGTTACATATATTAGGGTGGAGCTGGTAGTTTAGGTTTTAGTAGTTAGAGATACAGCCCTTCGACCCACCGAGTCCGTGCCAACCACGATCACCCATCCACTAATTATTTCCAAGACACGAGGGACAATTTACAGAAGCGAATTAACCTACAAACCCGCAAGTCTTTGGAATGATGGAGGAAACCGGAGCACCCGGAGAAAACCCACATGGTGACATGGAGCACGTACAAGCTCCAGGCAGAACACTCCATCAGGATCGATCCCAGGTCTCTGGCGCAGTAAGGTAGCAACTCTACTGCTGGGCCACTGTGTGGTCTGAAGAGAAGGCGTGGAACATGAAAATCCATTTCCTCTTTTGGTTCCAACCAGGAGCGCACAAGCAGAGCCAAGGTTTTTGGGAGTGAAGATAACCATCCATTTCTTCAGTGAAAGTAGCCGGAATCAAAGGAGTCAGTGCAGGAAAAGTGGCACTGTAGTAAAAGATCAAATCGTGATCTAATTCCTTCGCAGAGCCTCACGAGGGGCCAAATGGCCAATTCTTGTTTCTACGTGAAATCTGGAACACTTTCTTTACAGGTAGAATCTTGGGGTTGGGGAAGGCAACTGGAAATGCAAACCAAGGCCAAGAGATTTAGTTGAGCATTGAGACAAGCTGAAACATCAGTCAGGCATGACCCCATTTATTTTCTCATTCGCAGGCCGTTAATAGCCAACCACATTGCACAAGTTAGAGTCTCCTGTCACCTGGTCTGGGTGGTAAGGCAGATTTCTCGACCTGAAGGGAATTAGTAAACCAGATGGGTTTTACAATGGCAGACACAAAGTGCTGGAGGAACTCAGCGGGTCAGGCAGCGTCAAGGGAGGGCATGTCCCAATCCAAACCATCACCTCCCCACTCCTGCCACAGATACTGCCTGACACACCAAGCTCTTCCAGCACTTTGTTTTTTTTCCCCTCAAGATTCCCACATCTGCAGTCTCTTGTTTCCAAATTTTATATCAGACAGGATGAAGGGCCTTCTCCAGGAAAGATTGATTTCGTGATCCGAAGTGCATCAGTAAACCAGATGACCTTTATGAGAGCAAACACAAAGGGCTGGAAGATGTCCAATGCTGGTCTTTTAGCGAAGAACTTGAAATTCATTTCCTGCTGGATTAAAGAACCTAAGAGGATGTATTGTACTCATGCACAGTGTGATTTGACTGGATAACATGCAGAACGAGCATTTCACTGCATCTCCATAAGTGTGACAATAAATAAACTCAAACAAACTAGATGGAATGCATCATCATCAGGAGGCCTAAATAATTCAGCAGGATCTGCACCGATCATCAATCTTTGTCCTTGTCCAGCCTCGCCTGCCATGATATCTTTGAGTGGTAATGGAAGGTTGCAACTAGGCCGATTTTGTTTCCTTCCTCTCAAGGGTGGATCGTGTGTGGAAACTCTACCAAGATGTATCGTGCAAAGACATAACGCTGACAAGCTGAAAAACTTCAGCTGGGCTTTGGGGCCCTCCCTGCCATTCAGAACAGATGGAGAATTCCAACCAGATGCTTGCACCATCCATACATCCAGGAATGAGTGGGTTAACATATGTTGAGCGTTTGGCAGCACTGGGCCTGTACTCGCTGGAGTTTAGAAGAATGAGGGGGGACCTCATTGAAACGTACAGATTAGTGATAGGCTTGGATAGAGTGGATGTGGAGAGGATGCTTCCATCAGTGGGAGAGTCTAGGGTTAGAGGTCATAGCCTCAGAATTAAAGGACGCCCCTGTAGGAAGGAGATGAAAAGGAAATTCTTTCGTCAGAGGGTGGTGAATCTGTGGAATTCTTTGCCACAGAAGGCCGTGGAAGCCAAGGCAGTGGATATAATGAAGGCACAGATAGATAGATTCTTGATTAGCTAGGGTGTCCGAGGTTATGAGGGGAAGGCAGGAGAATGGGGTTCGGAGGGAGATAGATCAGCCATGATTAAATGGCGGAGTAGACTTGATGGGCCGAATGGTCGAATTCTACTCCTATCACTTATCTTATGATATTCCCCATCTGCTAAATCCTGGATGATTAGTGTGCACGCATCGATAGAACTGTGCCACTCTGCAGACGCGTATTAAATATGCTCTTAATTGGGACAAGAGTCCTGAGACAGGCCAGTGGCACACAGAGGGTTAATTCCTTCTTCAACAGAGCTGTCTGCTAATACCAGAGTAAGCAGAACAAAGAGCAGAGATTACAGGCAGATTAAGAGATCTGAATAATGGCTCGAAGAGTTATTTGCTGAAGCGTCTTAATTTTATTTAGATACTTGGAAACTGGACCGATCTGACTGCCGTTGCCATGGCGACGGGAGCAGAGACAGCAAATTGCTTTGCTAATCGCACCACTTATTTTGCAGACAGGCATTGGATTGCTGCTGTGGCCAAGACATCAGGACCTGATTGAATTAGCAGTTCCCTCAGTGATAATATGCTTTACTAAATCTCATTGATCTTCCAAGGTAGGCAGTGAGGATGTAATGATTACAGCCTTCTTGTAAACCATTAATCACGAGCGGCGATAGACTGGCGTGAACATTCGCTGGTGCGCTCGGCCCCCAGAATAAATGGGCACATATTTTTTCTCTCCTTCAAATCCCCCACCGCGCGGAAGGCAAAGAAACAAAAAAAAAAGAGACGTTTCTTTTATCGCTGTCTCAATTCATTGCCTCTCTTCCCCCCCCCCCCCCCCACCCCAATAATCGCTGAAATAAAAGGATTGATTTCCAGCACGAGGATGGCCATTTGAGGCAGCGGTGGATGTTTTTATCTTTTCCACAACAGGTTCGGACGTGTGAAGCTCTGGAGGCCGAGGCCATTCAGCGGCAACACTGCCGACAGTTTGAGGAGGCTTTTAACACCGCCGATCCAGACCGAAGGTCAACATTGCCCCCCCCCCCCTCGTCCCTGGAGGGCATTTATAATCCAGTGTGCTGCGTGCGACAACAATCCAAGCATTAAGGGTCTTTGAGACCACGGTGACGCTGCCTAGCAACTGATCCAAACGCGGAGCGACTTAACAACTTGCAACGCGGAAAATCCCGCCGGCCACAGCCGCGAACCATTCCAATTAGCGATCACCGCCGGCCACAACATCCCCCCCACCCCACCCTGTCCGTCGCACTGGTCCATCATAGAGCATCATGGGCAGCTGGCCCTTGACCAAGGGAACATCCTGCAAATCGCAGCCCAGCAACGGGAGCCACCAAGTCCGTGGCGTTAAGAGGAATATTGAATTTAAGGCTCGAACTGCTTTCATCCATATACAGAAACTAGGAACTGCAGATGCTGGTTTACCAAAGCAAAAGGACAACGTTTAGTTTAGAGATAAAGTGCAGAAACAGGCCCTTCGGCCCATCGAGTCCACACCGACCAGCGATCCCAGCACACGAACAAGATCCTACACACATTAGGGACATTTTACACTTGTACCAAGCCAATTAACCTGCAAACCTGTACGCCTTTGGAGTGTGGGAGGAATCCGAAGATCTCAGAGAAATCGCGTGCTGTACAGAATATACAAACTCCGTACAGGCAGCACCCGTAGTCAGGATCGAACCTGGTTCTCCGGCACTGCAAGCACTGCAAGGCAGCAACTCTGCCGCTGCGCCACCGTGCCGCCCACAAGGTGCTAGAGTAACTCAGCAGGTCAGGCAGCATCACTGGAGAAATTTGATAGAATGTGGATATCTTTGGAGAATCCATTTACGTTCACCAGAGATTTTGCCCACTGCTTTACTCCAGCACGTTGTGTCCTTCATCCATATGGATTTCCTTGGCATTTGTGAGATCTTCCTACAACTGGACACTTGTATAATTCCCAGGGCATGGTACAGTTTGCATTTCCATAGAACTTAAAAAGTGCAGCACCGAAACAGGCCTTTCAGCCCACAATGTCTGTGCTGAACATGATGCCAAGATAAATTAATCTCATCTGCGTGCAGGTGATCCACAACCCTCTATTCCCTGCAGACCCATGTGCCCATCTAAAAGCCACTTAAATGAGTGTAGCACAATGGTGGGGCAGCAGCAGTGGTGTTGCGTTACAGCGCCAGATACCCAAGTTCAAACCAGACTCTTTGTGCTGCCTGTATGGAGTTTGTATGTTCTCCCTGTGACCGTGTGGGTCCTCTCCGGGTGCTCTGGTTCCTCCCACATCCCAAAGATGTGGAGTTAATTGGATTTGTAAATTGTTCCCAGTGTGTAGTGTACGGACCTATTGTCCAGGTACCACAGTCGGCGTGGACTTGGTGGACCGCAGGGCTCAGGGCTGTTTCCACGCTGTATCGATAAACACAAACTAAACACCAAATGCCACTATTGTATTGTCCACCACTGACACCACCCCTGGCAGCCCACTCCAGGCACACACCAGTCTCTGTGAAAATAAACTTGCCCCACACCTTTCCTGTCAACCCCTCTCCCCCAAAAGCTATGCCCTCTAGTCCTCGACATATCCACCTGGGAAAAATGTTCTATCTCGCCTAACTACGACTTTTAAGGAAAACAAAGCATTTAACTCCAATTGCCCCTACTCGGTCGAAATCGGTCGCGAAACCTCACTTGTCTTTCCTCTCCCCCCAACTTTGGCCTGAGACTCGAACAAGTCTCGACCCCAGATCAGCTCATCCTATCAGCAAATCCTTGCTCCCTACCGTTTTAAATTTTGCTCAAAATCTAAGAAGGTGCCGAAGCTAATTAAAGTCATTCTCTCCACCCCCCTCCCCTCCCCTGACTGTGGCTTGCGGGCAAGTCTTGCTAACATGTTGGGCTGACAATTTAGTTTCCTTTTCAAGCTCAGCTTTGCACTGCCTCAACACAGACGAAATCCCCTCCCCCCCCCAAGGCTGGAGGCAGAGCAGCATTGAAGTGGGTTCGACTGCACTGGCCTGCAGCTCATTCGTTTTCATCTCTCTGGACTGGCTTTCCTTTAATAGTGTTAGAGCATATTTACGTCGGCAAGCTCCTTAGTTGCTGAGCTCAGTCTGGTTTTATTGCATTGTGCTCTTGGGGTTGGACGGAACGGAGTTGGCGGAGAATGAGTACAGACTCGCAATGCCCATTACCCAATCAATTGCAGCCCTTATTTATGTTTCTCTGAAGTGGTAAGTGCAGCAGCCATGGATTACAGCGTACAAGCCCAGAAAACAGCAATTTACCAGACGCCAGTTAATCTCCTTTGGGTCGTTTTGTTTTTTTTCAGGCTTCGTCTCAAATTGAAGCATTGGCAACTCTGGGAATTATCTGGATTGGATCTCGAACCTCCAGCAATTTATTTAAATTCTCAGGGGTCCTGGAAAGGAGCCTCGGAATTGCATGTACACCCCTGACCGTGGGTCTTTAGTCATTTAGCTGCATCTGATACGCGTGTTGGTGACACTGTAGCGACCATAGAGAATGGTCCAGGTCGTCGAACCCTCGGATTGGCCAGCGAGGTCACGTGGGAACGCGACCGTGGGGATTGGTCCAGGGAGCGACATCGCGGATTGGCCAGCGTGGTCATGTGCGCTTTTGGCGCCAGATATATCAGTTCGGCGAAGTCTTCGAAGAAGACAGTAAGTTTTTGATGGTTGTCCTTTACCTTGTTGTTTAACTCTGTATTCGAATATTGCGGCTGCAATAAACTTCTTCTACAACCAACAAGTTTTCGGACTCGCCATATTGGTGACCCCGACGTGATCTGGACGATCACCGACTATGCAGGAAGCCGACGCCTCGTTGTCGATGGCCGCGCCGGGCACACCGGAGTCAAGCGCGGTAAGCGTTCACCTTCCGTGGTTTTGGACGCACGCACCGCAATCTTGGTTTATACACACCGAAGCTCAATTTCATATAAAGAAGATATCGGACGACTCCACGATGTATTACTACCTCGTCAGCGCTCTATCGTCGGAGACGACCACGCGCGTGATGCGGTTCATCGTTAATCCACCTGCGGAAAGCAAGTACGAGGCCATGAAGAAAGTATTACTGCGAATCTTCGGGTTTAATAAGCATGGTGGTGCGGCAAAACTTCTGCACCTACCGGATCTTGGAGACCGACTGCCTTCCGTCCTCATGTCCGAAATGATGATGCTAGCCGGTGAGCATACGGATTGCCCTATGTTCGAACAGGCATTCCGCGAGAAGCTTCCTGAGGATGTCCGAATGCTGCTCACGGATTGTTCTTTTAAGGACCCCGAAGCATATGCAGCGAAAGCGGACGCGCTAATAGCGGCGAAAAACAAGGCAAGCGGTTCGATCAACAAGGTCTCGACATCAGTGACCACGCCACAGCGACGGCAAGATGGCGCCGCGTCTCCCGCCAATTCTCCGAAAGCCCGCCAAAAAGATCCGCACAAGCGCGGCTGGTGCCATTATCACCTACGATGGGGTAGCGAATCCCGCAACTGCCGCTCGCCTTGTACCTTCGCGGGAAATGCCTCGGCCGATCGTACATAGGGGCAGTTACGATTGGCCAGAACCGGCGCCTCTATGTCCATGATCGATTCACGGACACAGAATTTTTGGTGGACACGGGAGCCATCGTCAGTATAGTGCCGCCAACCGACCTCGAAACCAGATCGGGTAAGACAGGTCCCACCCTCATCGCGGTTAATGGCAGCCCAATTCGCACTTTCGGTATACGGAAGATGTCCCTTGTGTTAGGCCTCTGCACGTACGAATGGCCATTCATCATAGCCGACGTCAAACAAGCGATCCTGGGAGCAGATTTTCTCTGGGCTTTTTCACTGGTCCCTGATGTCCGCGGTAACGACCTCCGACCTTCCGCCGAAGATGAGCACGTCGCTCCGACAATCGCCTCCTCGCCCAGCCCTACTGTCCAGGCCGTCGTCGCGGCCCCCGACTCGTATGCTGAGATTCTGGCGGAGTTTCCAGAGCTGCTCATTCAACGTTTTGACACGTTTTCGGCCAAGCACGGCGTGGTCCATCACATCCGCACCGAAGGCCCTCCCGTTTTCGCTCGGGCCAGGAGACTACCGCCAGACAAACTGGTGGTGGCACGGGCGGAGTTCAGGAAGATGGAGGAAATGGAAATTGTCCGTCAGTCTGACAGCCCGTGGGCCTCGCCGTTACATATGGTCTCCAAGGCATCTGGGGGGTGGAGACCATGTGGCGATTATCGGCGTCTCAATGATGTCACCACGGCTGATCGTTACCCCATACCGCACCTATAGGACTTTTCATCTGGGCTGGAAGGAGCGGTGGTGTTCTCCAAAATCGATTTGGTGCGAGGATACCACCAGATCCCGGTGCGACCGGAGGACATACAGAAAACTGCAACGATTACTCCGTTCGGGTTGTTTGAATGGTTGCGTATGCCTTTCGGTTTAAAGAACGCGGCACAGGCTTTCCAACGACTGATGGACCGCGTGGGCCGGGGTTTACCCTTTTTGTTTATTTATTTAGACGACATCCTGGTCGCCAGCCCCTCAGTACAGGAACACCAGGCCCACTTGCGGACCGTGTTCCAGCGGCTCCAAGACCACGGGCTCATTATCCAACCCTCCAAATGTCAATTCGGCCTTCCTGCTCTTGATTTTCTAGGGCACAGAATTACCCCTGCCGGCGCCTCCCCTTTGCCCGAAAAGGTGGAGGCTATCCGGGCATTCCCTAGGCCCACCACAGTAAAAGGGCTACAGGAGTTCGTAGGCATGGTTAATTTCTACCATAGGTTCGTTCCGGCAGCTGCGCGAGTCATGCGCCCGCTTTTCCAATGCCTTGCAGGGAATCTGGTAGAGTTGGTATGGTCCCCGACCGCAGAGTCGGCTTTTACAGCAGCTAAGGCAGCCTTGGCAGACGCCACCATGTTGGTCCACCCGAGCCCCTCCGCCCCCACGGCCCTGACGGTTGACGCCTCTGACGTGGCGGTGGGCGGGGTTCTGGAGCAGCAGGTCGGTGGCCGTTGGCAGCCTTTGGCGTTTTTCAGCCGGCAACTAAATTCGGCTGAGCTGAAGTATAGCGCATTTGACCGAGAGCTTTTGGCCCTCTATTTAGCTGTTCGTCATTTCAGGTACTTCCTTGAGGGCCGCCCATTTGTGGCCTTTACGGACCATAAACCATTAACATTTGCTTTTTTCAAATTGTCTGACCCATGGTCGGCCCGCCAGCAGCGGCACCTGACTGCTATCTCCGAATTCACCACCGATGTCCGTCATGTCGCGGGTAAGCTTAATGCCGTTGCTGACGCCCTGTCTAGACCTGCTTTTCCCCCTATTTCGGCGGTGGACTGCGAAGTGGATCCCCAGGAGCTTGCGGAGGCACAGCTTCTAGCGGATACCGCTTCGGCATACCAGTCCACCACTTCGGGATTGAAGTTGGCCCAGGTAGCTTGTGGGTCAGAAGGCACAAAAGTCTGGTGCGATGTTTCTCTTCCCCGTCCCAGGCCGGTAGTACCGCCCTCCCTTCAGCGCCGGGTTTTCGATGCCATTCATGGGCTGGCGCACCCGTCCATCCGCTCCACCTCTGCTTTGGTAGCAGCTCGGTTTGTCTGGCATGGCCTACGGAAACAGGTAGCGGGTTGGGCGCGTGCCTGCGTTCCCTGTCAGACCGCTAAAGTCCAGCGCCATGTCCAGCCCCCCGTACAGGATTTCGAGGTCCCTGCTGTTCGTTTTTTCCACATCCACGTGGATTTGGTCGGTCCTTTGCCTTCCTCCCGGGGCTACACCCACCTCCTCACGGTGGTGGATCGGTTCACCCGGTGGCCAGAGGCTTTCCCTTTGTCCGATATTTCGTCAGCGTCTTGTGCTAGGACTTTGGCCCTTCATTGGGTAGCTCGTTTCGGGGTCCCGGCAGTTATTACCACTGACAGAGGCCCACAGTTCACTTCGTCCCTCTGGGCCGCGCTCGCAGAACTGTACGGTTCCAAGTTACAACCCACAACCGCATATCACCCCCAGGCAAATGGACTCGTAGAAAGGTTCCACCGTCAACTTAAGGAGTCCCTCAGTGCAAGGCTTGAAGGCCCGGACTGGGTAGACCAGCTCCCTTGGGTTCTTTTGGGCATCCGGACTGCTCCTAAGCTAGATCTCGGTGCGTCGTCCGCGGAGCTAGTATATGGCTCGACACTTCGAGTACCCGGAGATTTGTTTCCGGACCCTTCAGACCAGCTGCCTACAGTCCCATCAGTGTTAGCATCTCTCCGGGAACGGGTGGGCTCCCTGGCTCCAGTTCCGACTTCACGTCATGGGTGTCCCATGGTACATGAACCGCATTCCCTGAAGGACTGTGAGTTTGTTTTTCTGCGAAAAGATTCCCATCGCGCCCCGTTGCAGAGGGTCTATCAAGGGCCGTTCCAGGTTTTGCGTAAGGGAACGGCTACCTTCACCTTAGACATGTGCGGCAAGAGTGAGCTCGTCTCGGTGTCCCGGCTCAAACCTGCACATTTAGATCCGGATCAACCAGTCCTGGTCGGTCAAACCCCTAGGAGAGGCCGACCTCCGTTAGTTCCGCTCAGTGCAGGACCCCCCGTTCCGACAGTTCCTCCAGGACCCCCCGTTCCGACAGTTCCTCCAGGACCCCCCGTTCCGGTAGTTCCTCCAGGACCTCCCGTTCCGGCAGTTCCGCCAAGTCCGGAACCCCCGGCTCCTGCGGTTCAGGCTGTCCCTCTCCGTACTCGTTATGGTCGCGAAATCCGGCTCCCTGCTAGGTTCCGCACCTCGGGTTCTGGGGGGGGTCATGTAGCGACCATAGAGAATGGTCCAGGTCGTCGAACCCTCGGATTGGCCAGCGAGGTCACGTGGGAACGCGACCGTGGGGATTGGTCCAGGGAGCGACATCGCGGATTGGCCAGCGTGGTCATGTGCGCTTTTGGCGCCAGATATATCAGTTCGGCGAAGTCTTCGAAGAAGACAGTAAGTTTTTGATGGTTGTCCTTTACCTTGTTGTTTAACTCTGTATTCGAATATTGCGGCTGCAATAAACTTCTTCTACAACCAACAAGTTTTCGGACTCGCCATAACACCATGGAACTGCCTGCATGTTGACTGAAGCCCGAGGATTGAAAGAACTGTGGGTGAACTCTCTGGAGGAGTCCCTTCGGCACGGAGGGTATCATAGAAGCACACAGCACGGAAACAGTCCCTTCAGTCCAACTCACTCCTCAGCCTCCAAGGAATAAAGTGCCAGCCTGCCCAACTTTTCCGGAGATCCCAGGCCAAGTCCTAGCAACATACTTGCAAATCTTCTCTGCATTCCTTCCAGCTTAATGACGTTGTTCTTATGCAAGGTAACCAAAACTGAACACAGAACTCCAAGTGTGGCTTCACCAACGCCTTGTGCAACACAACTTCTATATGCAAAAATAATTAATAATAATCTGAAGAAGAGTCCCGATCCAAAACGTTACCTATTAATGTTTACTGGGGAAGATAGACACAAAAAGCTGGAGTAACTCAGCGGGACAGGCAGCATCTCTGAAGAGAAGGAATGGGTGACTGTTTCGGGTAGAGACCCTTCTTCAGACTCTGGTCTCGACCCCCGAAATGTCGCACGTTCTTTTTCTCCAGAGAGGCTGCCTGACCCGCCGAGTTACTCCAGCTTATAGTGTCCATCTTTGGTTTAAACCAGCACCTGCCCATCTCAGACTCTCGTGGCTCGAAGTGCAATACAATTGCGCCGAACACAAGCTACGCTCACGCTTCAAGCTGTTCTGAAAGAGCTGCCACGCTAAGAGGGGAACCTTTTACGCGGGGCTCCATTTTCCCTCTCAAAGACATCGCTTCTATCCACCTCAGTGCAGGTGAAGTCTCCATATGTCTTTGGAAACAATCACCCCTCAAGCATCATTCGTAAAACAGTTTAATTCTTTTGTCGATCACATTGCCATCTTGGGACCGTGCCGAGTGCAAATTAGTTGCCGTTTCCCTACATTACATCTGTGACTGCACTTCAAAAGTAATTCACCGACTGTGAAGCACTCGGAAACAGAGGTTATAAACACCACTATATAAATGCAAATGCTCTCTCATTTAAAAACAAAACTCGGCTGCCCGGTAGGAGACATTCCAGTTTTGATTGATTCGTCTGCTCGCACTGAGTTCCATTCCACCAGCCGCATCGCCTTAAAGGCCGCCTCTGACATCGTGGGGCAACTGTGAGCATCAGAAGTGATTCGGAAGGAGATCTCAGAAACCTGCCCCATCTGGATCCCATCCGGGAAAGATGAGCAGCCGAAGCCGCAGAACGGGGTACTGATTGAGAATGATCAGCCATGATCACATTAAAATGGCGGTGCTGGCTCGAAGGGCCGAATGGCCTCCTCCTGCACCTATTGTCCATTGTATTGTAAGCCGATACTGCAAGGCTCCGACCGGGGGCTGTACGTCTTTGGAGTGTGGGAACGTACAAACTCCATACAGACAGCACCCGTAGTCGGTGGTATTATTTATTCACAAAATACTGGAGTAACTCAGCAGGTCAGGCAGCAACTCAGGCAGCAATTCTTTTTGTGCACAACCCGCAGGCATTGCCACTTTCATTTCACTGCACATCGTGTATGTGTATGTGACAAATAAATTTGACTTGACTTGACTTGAGAGAAGGAATGGGTGACGTTTCGGGTCGAGACCGAAGGGTCTCGACCCGAAACGTCACCCATTCCTTCTCTCCTGAGATGCTGCCTGACCTGCTGAGTTACTCCAAGGCAGCGTCTCAGGAGAGAAGGAATGGGTGACGTTTCGGGTCGAGACCGTCTGACCTGCTGAGTTACTCCAACATTTTGTGAATAAATACCCTCGATTTGTACCAGCATCTGCAGTTGTTTTCTTACAGCACCTGTAGTCGGGATCGAACCCGGGACTCGGGCGCCGCAAGCGCTGCAAGGCAGCAGCTCTACCGCTGTGCTACCGTGCCACCCACAAAGTCCTGGAAGAAACTCAGCAGGTCAGGCAGCATCTCTGGAGAAATATGATAGGCGGCATCATTGGAGAACGTGGATATCTTTGGAGAACCGAACTCCAGAGGTGTTGCCCACCTCTACGCCACCGTGCCGCAAGCTACGCCACCGTGCTTCCACTCTCACTCGAGAAACACGCAGCCCGTGAGACAGGAGGCCGTTCAGCCCATCGGTTCCGTGTCAGCTCCCAGGGGAGCCATTGCGTTGGTCCCATTCCCAGTTGCTAATTTCATTGCATCCCTGCAACTTCCTCTCACACCTGCCCACCGACCCTCCCTTGAATTCCTCTTGCAATTAATCCACTCTGAGGGATAAATTACACGAATCCGAGCACCCATCCGCGCTCGAAAGTTGAACAGTTAAGAAAATAGTCTGATCTGGGCGCATAGATCACAGAGCAGACTGTTATCGTTGGCGAGAGGATTCTGTGATTCAAACCAAACAAAGTGCGGCAGTATCGCAGCGAGCCAGGCAGCATTTGCGGAAGCCACGGACAGGCCATGTTTCGGGTCGGGACCCTTCGTCAGACTCCACGTGGCTGCAATAACGAGTCTGGGTCAGAATGTGGTCAAAAGCAGAAATCACAGAGCGGGAACAGTGAATTCCCTTTGGACAGAGGAGAAACATCTCTTCCAAATAGGCTTGCTTTGAAGAGATCTTACATCTCCAGCTTCTACGATTCAGTCTGACTCAAGCGCTTCATCACACACCTCAAACTAATGCTCATCAGCAGAGCGAGAGTCAACATAATTTCTTGTTTGTCAAAATCCCCTAGACAACATTCATCTCCATTTATCGCTTTTTCAGGGATGGCACGGCGGTAGAGTCGCTGTCTTACGGCGCTGACAGTGCCAGAGACCCGGGTCCGATCCCAGACTACGGGTGCTGCCTGTGCAGAGTTTGTGCGTTCTCCCCGTTACAAGGTGGGTTTTCTCCGAGTTCTTCGGTTTCCTCCCACACTCCAAAGACGTGCAGGTTAGTGCAAATGTAAAATTGTCCCTATTGTGTAGGATAGTGTTAATGTGCGGGGATCGCTGGTCGGCACGGACTTGGTGGGCCGAAGGGCCTGTTTCCGCGCTGTATCTCTAAATTAAGAAAACGAAACTAAAATTTACATAGCATCATTATACGTCGAAGTATTCTCCCAGACTGTTCACAGATGTGATCACCAGACAAGATGTGACCATAGATATAGAACAGATGAAGGAATGAGCTAAAAGAAGAGTTTGAGACACGGGCTTAGAAGTGGAATTCAAAGCTTGGAGGCTTGGCAATAGGAGGGCTATAAATAATGGAGGGATTAAAATATAGGATGCACCCAAGGTCAGAATTAAAGTGCAGATCTCTCAGAGATTAATGGGGCTGGAGAAAGCGAGAGATGTGGGGAGGGACAAATCCTGAGAAGCATTTGGAAAAGAAAACAAGAGTTTTAAAGCAACCATTGCTCACTGTATGATTCATCAAAATTTAACGGAATGGAAGGGTATAGGTGAATGGATTCAGTTTAGTTTAGTTTATGTACAGCACGAAAACAGTCCCTTCGGCCCACCAAGTCTGCACTGACCAGCAATCTCCACATATTAACACTATCCTATACAATGGGGCAATTTAAAAATTTTTTTATACCAAGCCAATTAGCCTACAAACCTGTATTTGGAGCGTGGGAGCAAACCAAAGTACTCGGAGAAAACCCACGCAGGTCACGGGGAGAACGTACAAACTCCCTACAGACAAGCACCCATGGCCAGGATCAAACCTGGGTCTCTGGCGCTGTAAGGCAGCAACTCCACCACTTACATTTAAGGTGGTCCAGGAACGCAAGATTTGTGAACCAGGATTTTTAACATCCCCTGTTGTGGATTGAGCCTCAAAGGACTGATCATGTTTCAAACAACATCCTGATTGTTGATTAGTATACATCACTAGATATTCAATCTCTAACCTTGTCAACAATACCGATTCTAAAGCACAACGAGGAAAATAAACCAAGGGTTGCCAAAACGTGGGGGCCAGGGATATGAGGGGGAAAATATCGAAGCAACAGACCTTATTTTTAGATCGATTTTGGGAGTTAATTTTACACCGTTTTTCAGGCAGAAAAAACATTATATTATCCTTCCACAAACCAGGATTCGGAATCCTGTTCTTGTCTCCCTTATTGCAGGCATTGCATTTTATCTCTGGAACTGTTGTATTACTTTGCTGAGAACTATATTCTGCCCTCTGTCTCTTTCTCTTCACCCTATCCATTGCACTAGAGTTAGCCTTGATTATGTTTGTGTATGGTATTATCTGATCTGATTGGAAAGCATGCAAAACAAGGTTTTACCACTGCAGAGACACAAGGGACTGCAGATGTTGGTTTACAAAAAAAGAGACAAAGTGCCGGAGTAACTCGGCGAGTCAGGCAGCATCTCCGGAGAAACTTTTCTCAGTACCCCAGTATACATGACAGGAATGAACCAAAACACAAATCCAGGAGACTTGGAAGTACATTCCAAGAAAGTCTGCTGAATCATGTCCATCCGCAAGAAAGGAGTTCCATCCTCACAATAGGAGAGTCTGAAGAAGGGTCTCGACCCGAAACATCACCTCTTCTTTTTCTCCAGAGATGCTTGCCTAACCCGCTGAGTTACTCCAGCTTTTTAGACATAGACAATAGGTGCAGGAGGAGGCCATTCGGCCCTTCGAGCCAGCACCGCCATTCAATGTGATCACGGCTGATCATTCTCAATCAGTACCCCGTTCCTGCCTTCTCCCCATACCCCCTGACTCCGCTATCCTTAAGAGCTCTATATAGCTCTCTCTTGAATGCACTTCAGAGAATTGGCCTCCACTGCCTTCTGAGGCAGAGAATTCCACAGATTCACAACTCTCTGACTGAAAAAGTTTTTGTGTCCATCTTTGGAGTTAACATGCATGCTTTCTTCGTGGACTTATTGCACGAGTAGATGTTATCGACTGTTATCACCTGATGGACTCCATGCTATTATTTGGGTGAAATTTAATTTAGTTCAGTTTCGAGATACAGCGTGGAAACAGGCCCTTACACCCACTAGGTCCACGCTGACAAAATGATCACCCACACAGTAGTTCCATCCTCCTCACTGGGGACAATGTACAGAAGCCAATTAACCTACAAATCTGCACGTCATTGGAATGTGGGAGCAAACCAAAGCACCCGGAGAAAATCCATTTATTCACAAAATGCTGGAGTAACTCAGCAGGTCAGGCAGCATCTCAGGAGAGAAGGAATGGGTGACGTTTCGGGTCGAGACCCTTCTTCAGACTGATGTCAGGGGGGCGGGACAAAGGAAGGATATAGGTGGAGACAGGAAGATAGAGGGAGATCTGGGAAGGAGGAGGGGAAGGGAGGGACAGAGGAACTATCTAAAGTTGGAGAAGTCGATGTTCATACCACTGGGCTGCAAACTGCCCAGGCGAAATATGAGGTGCTGTTCCTCCAATTTTCGGTGGGCCTCACTATGGCACTGGAGGAGGCCCATGACTGAAAGGGCCATGAGAAAATCCATGCAGTCGCAGGGAGAACGTGCAAACTTCACACAGACAGCACCCGTAGTCGGGACTGAACCTGGCGCTGTATTGCAGCAACACGACCGCCACACCACCGTGCGGCCCTAAATTCTTTGGCCACTGGGCGGAGGCAGTTGAGAAGAGGCCTGGCCAAGTTGTTCCCAGCGATGGAAGGCAGGAGGACTCCTCTGCTGTTACAACGATCAGATGCATCTCCTTTCTTGAAGGTGGACATGATCATGAGGTCCCTCCATATTCGCTCTTCGCAGGTGTGTACGGCTGAGTAACTCAGCATTTTGTGTCTATCTTCAGTGTAAACCAGCATCTGCAGTTCCTTCCTACACATGTTAACTCCAAGATGCCAAGATGCCTACACATGTTAACTCCAAGATGCCTGTGACAGCAGACCCATGCAAAGTCCAAATATCCTACATCATGGAGATGAAATGTCCTGGATGCAAAAAGAAATCACTGCGTTTCGTCACACCAAGACTGTAAATGCTGTGCTGTGCGTTGATGCCTCACTGGTCTCTGGCAAACCATGGGCTGGAACAAACTGGGAACTTTTTTAAAGTTTAGTTTAGAGATACAGCACGGAAACAGGCCCACCGACCAACCAGCGCTCCCTGCTCATTAACACTATCCTACACACACTCGGGGGACAATTTTACATTTGCACCAAGCCAATTAACCTTAAAACCTGTACGTCTTTGAAGTGTGGTAGGAAACCAAAGATCTCGGAGAAAACCCACGCAGATCACGGGAGAATGTACAAATTCAATACAGACAGCAGCAGTAGTCAGGATCGAACCTGGGTCTCTGCTGCTTTAAGGCAGCAACTCTGCCGCTGCGCCACCGTGCCGCCCTTTTCTTTCTGCAAGCAAAGCCTTGAAGCAAAGCCAGAAGCAGCAGAGCTCTCAAACTAACAGTCACATTATTATAAACCCAGTGCCTCAATTACATGTTCCAATGCGGTCTCATCGGTCACCACAGAACGCAGTGCACCACAGTGGAAGTCATCCTCGATCCACGACCTTTGCAAGATAAAAAGACAACCCTCCTCTGACCACAGGCACCAATCTCTATCAAAGCCTCAAATATAACTAGATCGTCTGCCAATTCTTAAGGAAACAGCACCTCCTGTACACCAAAGGGTTAACAGCATGATACGTTATGTTCCATATTTAAAATTAGACTTCGGACATCAGACGGAAAAGATTCAGTTGCATTGCAGTGAAAGTCCGCTAATGAGAAACACACGTGTTGAGCAAAACATTTGCTTTATCTGATCATTAAACAAACATCATTTAAGTGTACGTACTGATCCTGGTCGGCAGTGACAGTTCCAACAAATGCACAGGATTCAAATGCAGCTCTAGCAGCCGGCTTGCATTAGTGATAAGGGGATACAAAACAACCCATTAAATATCCCTATGAGTGTGGAAGAAAGAACTGCAGATGCTAGTTTAAATCGAAGGTAGACACAAAATGCTGGAGTAACTCAACGGGCCAGGCAGCATCTCTGGGGAGAAGGAATGGGTGACGTTTTGGATCGAGACCCTTCTTCAGATATCCCTATGGGTTGGGTTGCTTCCACACCGGTGCTGGCAGTACCCCCAAGCTCTGCTTTCCCACTATCATTCATTGGTAGAAGCCGCTGCTCAACCTTGTCTTTGTTGCAATGTCCAGCAAAATGATTGTCCTCAACACAGCGGTAGAGTTGCTGCCTTACAGCGAATGCAGCGCCGGAGACTCAAGTTGGATCCTGACTACGGGCGCCGTCTGTATGGAGTTTGTACGTTCTCCCCGTGACCTGCGTGGGTTTTCTCCGAGATCTTCGGTTTCCTCCCACACTCCAAAGACGTACAGGTATGTAGGTTAATTGGCTGGGCAAATGTAAAAAATTGTCCCTAGTGTGTGTAGGATAGTGTTAATGTGCGGGGATCACTGGGCGGCGCGGACCCGATGGGCCAAAGGGCCTGTTTCCGCGCTGTATCCCTAAATCTAAAGTTGGAACTTCTCTCAACCGGCAAATCTGGGAACAAGGAACCGCAGATGTTGGTTTACAAAAAAAAACCCAAAGTGGTGGAGTAACTCAATAGGTCAGAAAACAGCAGCTCTGGAGAACATGGATAGGTGATATTTCAGGTTGGGACCCTTCTTCAGACTGATTGTGGGGGGGGGGGGGTGGGGGAAGGCACAAGAAAACTGGAAGAGAGGAGGCGGAGGACAAAGCCTGGCAGGCAATGGGTGAACACAGGCAAGGTGAATTTTTGATAGCCAGACAGTTGGACGAAAGCCAGAGATGAAAAAAAATGAGAGATGAAAAGATTGAAGGGTTGTAAATTGTAAAACCAGAGGAAGGAAAGTGGTGGAGGGGGAGGGTTTGTTGGAGGTCACCTAAAATTGGAGAACTGAATGTTCATAGCGTTAACAGCAAGCATACTCGAGAACAAAATGGACTTGCAGGAAGCAAAGTTGCCAGTCAAGCAACTTGTCACCATTTCCATGCCATCTGTACCCAAGGCGATCCCACCTCTATCCAGTAATAACAACCTATATCCATTATCAGTTTGTTCACAAAATGCTGGAGTAACTCAGCAGGTCAGGCAGCATCTCAGGAGAGAAGGACTGGGTGACGTTTCGGGTCGATTTGTACCTTCGATTTGTACCAGCATCTGCAGTTATTTTCTTACACTCCATTATCAGTTTCCTGGACCAACACAATCTTCTGTGTACAGACACAAAAGGATGTAGTAACTCAGCGGGCCAGGCAGCATCTATGCAAAAAAGGAATAGGTGATGCTGGTCGAGACCCTTCTTCAGACTGAGAGTCAGGGGAAAGTGGAACGAGAGATACAGACTGTACTTAGGAGAAATGAATGAAAGATATACAAGGATTGAGTTGAGTTTTGTTTATCGTCACATGTACTATAAGGTACAACGAAAAGCTTTAGATGCTCGCTAACCAGTCAGCAGAAAGACAATATATGATAGGAGCAAAGAGGTCCTTCTGCAGTTGTACAAGGCCCTAGTGAGACCACACCTGGAGTACTGTGTGCAATTTTGGTCTCCAAATTTGAGGAAGGATATTCTTGCTGTTGAGGGCGTACAACGTAGGTTTACTAGGTTAATTCCCGGAATGGCGGGACTGTCGTATGCTGAAAGACTGGAGCGACTAGGCTTGCATACACTGGAATTTAGAAGGATGAGAGGGGATCTTATCGAAACATATAAGATTATTAAGGGGTTGGACACGTTAGAGGCAGGAAACATGTTCCCAATGTTGGGGGAGTCCAGAACCAGGGGCCACAGTTTAAGAATAAGGGGTAGGCCATTTAGAACGGAGATGAGGAAAAACTTTTTCAGTCAGAGATTTGTAAATCTTTGGAATTCTCTGCCTCAGAAGGCAGTGGAGGCCAATTCTCTGAATGCATTCAAGAGAGAGCTAGATAGAGCTCTTAAGGATAGCGGAGTCAGGGGGTATGGGGAGAAGGCAGGAACGGGGTACTGATTGAGAATGATCAGCCATGACCACATTGAATGGTGGTACTGGCTCGAAGGGCCGAATGGTCTACCCCTGTACCTATTGCCTATTACAATCAAGCCATCTGCACATATAAATGATAAAGGGAATAACTTGAATAACGTTTAGTGCAAGATGAAGTCCAGCAAAGTTTGATCAAAGATAGTCCGAGGGTCTCCAATGAGGTAGATAGTAGCTCAGGACTACTACAATCTACCTCATTGGATACCCTCATGACTGCTGTCCAGTTGTTGGTTGGATGGTTTAGTTGCCTGATAATAGCTGGCAAGCAACTGTCCCTGAATCTGACAGTGTGCATTTTCACACTTCTGTACCTCTTGCCTAATGGGAGAGGGGAGAAGGGGGAGTGGCCGGGGGGCGACTTGTCCTTGGTTATGCTGCTGGCCTTGCCGAGGCAGCGTGAGGTGTAAATGGAGT
Source organism: Rhinoraja longicauda (assembly GCF_053455715.1). Lineage (NCBI taxonomy): Eukaryota > Metazoa > Chordata > Chondrichthyes > Rajiformes > Arhynchobatidae > Rhinoraja > Rhinoraja longicauda. The sequence continues at coordinate 6,367,980 of NC_135980.1, read as the reverse complement.
CAATGGAAGGGAGGTTCCATTCTCTGTTAGGGGACAGAGGCTGATGGGGTGAGAGGTGGGAATAGAAAAGGAAAACAATGGGGCTGGACCCACTGAGTTCCTTCAATACTTATCTTATTCCTCCAATTTCCACCTCTCAAACTTTGAGATTCTTTTCGGCACACAAGGAGGAATAAAATAATTGTTGGTTGATTTGGCCCATGTCCATTCCTCCCATTGTCAAATAATACAGAACGGAGTTAACTTGTTACGAAGCATCCACTTGCTACTGGTAATAATGGGTGAGTCAATGCCTAGTAAATAGCTGCTCCACCTCCGTGAATAGTGCGTCCACCCACTGAAGCAAATGCATTGAGTCATTCAAATAAACCACCCATTCCTTACGTGGTCAACAGGTTTATTCCTCTAACCACACTGAGTGTCTTGGAATTTTGTGTGTTCATGGAAAATTTGTTGGAAGGCTTCAAGATATTAAGGTGAACTCTGTAGGAAAGAACTGCAGATGCTAGTTTAAATCAAAGGTCGACCCAAAATGCTGGAGCAACTCAGCGGGACAGGCAGCATCTCTGGAGAGAAGGAATGGGTGACGTTTCGGGTCTAGACCCCTCTGCAGTCTGAAGAAGCATCGCGACCCAGAACGTCACCCGTTCCTTCTCTCCAGAGATGCCGCTTGTCCCGCTGAGTTGCTCCAGCATTTTGTGTGTACCTTAAAGGGAACTCTGTTCACGACATCCTTACCACTGATTGGGAGGGGGAAGTGGGGAGAGAGATTTGGAGCCACGTTTTAAAAAGCCAGGCCTATCATAAGTAAAATGTATACACATCAAACAAACCGTACACGTGCTGCCCATATAACAGGTTGGGGGACACACACACACACCTGAAGCTCTCAATGACAATGACAAAATGGCTGAAAGCAGATGATGAAGAAACATTCATCCATTTCGGCGGATGTCATGCAGCTCGGGAGCATCAAGTCATTGAAACAAAGAATTGCCGATGCTGGTTTGTACCAATGATGATAAACACAAAGTGCGGGAGTAACTCAGTGGGTCAGGCAGCACCTCTGGAGGAAAAGGATGGGTGACGTTTCGGGTCGGGACTGATGAGTCTGAAGAAGGGCCCCAACCCAAAACGTCACCCATCCTTTTTCTCCAGAGATGCTGCCTGACCCGCTGAGTTACCCCAGCACTTTGTGACCACCTGCACGTTCCCCTCTAAGTGACCGCTGCCCCCGTCCTTCTCGCTGGTGGGGAGGCCGGGGTTTGGGAGTTGCAGCTGGAAGCAGCTTTGGCAAGAAGCTGCACTGCATTTTGTGGATGGGAGAAACTGCAGCCAAGCTCAACACAGGCCTGAAGGAACAGAAGGAACTGGGAATATATATTTACACATCCTTTTTAGGTGACAGCACCACTCAACATGCGGCTTATAAAGGCAGAAAGAAAGCCGTCCTTCATGAACCGAGCGAGGCAGGGATATGAGAGCAGGAATGTACACAAAGTCATTACAGCACTGAAGATAGACGCAACATGCTGGAGTAGGAACCTCTTTACACACCCGAGTCGACCTGAAACACCCCCCCCCATTCCTTTACTCAAGAGATGCTGCCGAACCCAAAGTTACTCCAGCATTTATCGTCTATCTTCGACATAAACCGGCATCCTCAGTTCTTTCCGACACATGATTATAGCACTGTTCTATTCACCGCATTGAACCAAAATGGGTGCAGAGGAGATTTACGAGGACATTCCCAGGACTGAGGGGAAAAAAGATCTAGCTACTTGGAATCACTGTCTATACTAGATTTGTTCTCTTCAAAACAGAGGCGGCCAAGAAGAGACTTTAGAGTTGGTTAAATCCACGAGGAGCCAAATAGAGTAAATAGGAAAAACCCAGTACTCGGACAGAAGAGTCATAAACCAAAGGCACAAATTTAAAGTAATCAATAAGAAGACTAAGTGGAAAATGTTGTTTTTAAATCCGGAGTGGTGAGAGTCTGGATTTTATTCACTGACTGAACGGTGATGGAGTCAGAAATTGCCCGCACATTAAAAAAAACACTTGGATGTATACGTAAAGAGATGTGAGCTGCAGATTTGGTGCTGGACAAGTGGGATTTGGCCTGGAAGCTGGTGCAAGCACAATAGGCTGAAAGGCCATTGCCCAAGTCATAGTTTTCTCTGAACCAAGGGGAAACAAACTGTATGGATCATGAAGGTAATGTCAATGAAATGGGTTGCCAAGTCCTGGATGAGCTGAATGTTTTTTTGAGCATCAAATAGCCAAGGAAATGCAGAATATTCCATCATACACCCGACAAGGGCGGCATGGTGACACAGCGGTGGAGTTGCAGCCTTACAGCGCTTGCAGCGCCGGAGACCCAGGTTCGATCCCGACCACGGGTGCTGTCTGTTCGGAGTTTGTACGTTCTCCCTGTGACCGCGTGGGTTTTCTTCGAGATCTTCGGTTTCCTCACACATCCAAAGACTGATTAGTTTGTAGGTTAATTGGCTTGCTGTGTGTGCAAGTTGTCTCCAGTCAGTGTGGGATAGTGTTAATGTGCGGGGATCGCTGGTCGGCGCGGGCGCGGGCACGGTGGGCCGAAAGGCCGGTTTCCACGCTGTATCTCTAAAACTAAAACATGCTTTAAATCACGGAGATGCTTTGAAGATTGAGGAGGAGTCACTTGATGCCGGTTATCCGGCTGCTGACTTGCTTATACAGCGGACTGCATGTGTGTATGTGTGTGTGTGTGTGAGGCATGTGTGTGCCCATGCACGAGTGTGTGTATGGGCATGTGCACACACATATATGCGCACACCAATGGTGATCACCTCCCAGGAATGAATGAGTTGTGAATGGAATTGAACATGTAATTTTCAGTAAATACTCCCATCTCTAGATGGAGGACCAGTGATTCAGGAACCGTACAGTGGAACGAAGATCATGAATGAAGCAACTGAAGTAAAACAGAGAATGGAGACAAATGACACTGCAGGTGCTGGAGTTTAGTTTAGAGATACAGCACGGAAACAAGCCCCTCGGCCCACCGAGTCCGCGCCGACCAGTGATCCTGGCATGAACACCATCATACACGCACTGGGGACAATTTACAGTTATACCAAGGTAATTAACTTCAAACCTGTACGTCTTTGGAATGTGGGAAGAAACTGGAGAGACGTCACGCAGGTCATGGGGAGAACGGACAAACTCGGTACAGACAAGCACCCGGAGTCAGGATCGAACCCGGGTCACTGGCTCTTTAAGGAAGCAACATTACCGCTGCGGCACCGTGCCGCCATGAGCAAAAATCCAAGTTTTGTTTTGACATTGTTCTTTGTCCATGACACTTCTTTGTTCATGACACTTCTTTGTCCATGACACTTCTTTGTCCATGACACTTCTATGCCACCAACCTAACCACCATCTCCTCAGGGTGCCACAAACAGCCCACACCAACCACCCACCCCCTCCCCTCCCCCACACACCAGTTGCTATTCTGACCTCCTTTTGAGTGCCACAGCTCATAACCACTTAGTCACGCACGCTCACATTGCCCAAGTCTTTTAATAGTGCCTGGCCAAACGAAGATGAAAGTATTTTAACATGTTGAAATCCGCATCTGTGAGTCATGCTATATCCAGCCAGGATGGAGACAAGTAGGAAATTCTTCAATAGGTCCTAGCGGCACGCCGACGCAAGGAACTGCAGATGTTGGGATCTTGAGCAAAACAATGTGCTGGATGGACTCAGCGAGTCAGGCGGCCTCCGTGGAGGGAAGGAGAGGTGCCATCTTGGGTCGGAATCTCTCAGCCTTGGACACCAACGCAATAGAACACCTTGTCAAGTGATTGACCTTCAACAACTACAGCCATTCGCTCTCAATGCCCATCAACGTAGGTTTCACCAGTGCTCCTTGCGATTAGGAATTATGGTGGGAAACTGAATAACTTTGAATGTGAGATCATACCTTCGGTTATTAAAATGTATAAGCACCAATGGGGAGGTGGGAAGGTTGGCAGGTTAGCAGCTTATGAAAGTCAAAGTCACAATGCCGCTACATTGATCCACTAAATGGCAAAACAAGCTTCAAGATTGATATGTGGGAAGGAACTGCAGAAGTTGGTTTAAACCGAAGATAGATGCAAAAAGCTGGAGTAACTCAGCGGGACAGGCAGCATCTCTGGAGAGAAGGAATGGATGACATTTCGGGTTGAGACTCTTCTTCAGATGCATGCTCTTCTTCCATTGTCTCCGAATGGAAAACCACATTGCTTTGGACTTGGGGGAAGAGATGGAGGAGGCTGCCAGCATATCCATTCTTGAATCTTAACCTTCTAAGCCCTGTGGAGAAACGTAGGAGTTTGAGGGTTGACCTTGGAGGTGTACAAAATCATGAGGGCCATAATTAAGGTGATTCGTCTCTTTCCCGGGGGTGTGAAGTCTTTAAATTGGAAGGCATTCGTTGAGGGCGAGAGGGGAAGGATTTAAAGAGAGCCTAAGGCGTAACTGAATCACACAGAGGATATAAGAAGATAACTGCAGATGCTGGTACAAATCGAAGGTTTTTATTCACAAAATGCTGGAGTAACTCAGCAGGTCAGGCAGCATCTCGGGAGAGAAGGAATGGGTGACGTTTCGGGTCGAGACCCTTCTTCAGACTTCACACAGAGGGTGATGGGTATGTCGAACATGCTGCCAGAGGACATGGTGGAGGTGGGTACAATTCACATGGATAGAAAAGGCTAAGAGGGATATTGAGCAAATATAACACACACAGGACTAGCATAGGTGGGCAACTTGGTCAGCAAGGGCAGGTTGGGTCAAAGGACCCGTTTCCAAGTTTTTTAATGCTATGATTCTATGAACATCCGGCTGCAACAATCACGAGCCTTGTTTCCAGTGAGGAACTTTAAATAGAAGGACGCAAAAGACATATCGTTGCTCCTTCCTTGCGAGCAAATAATGCCGCCTATCAATTGCAGAAGAGGTTAAAGATCATGCGCGCCTTGGAAAAACCAACCGTCTGATTAATGCAAACTGACCAGTCTTCCCACTGGGATACACAGAGAATCAATCTCTGTTCATTTAAAAGCTCTGCCGCCCAGGAAATGCTAATTTTCCTGCAATGCAGTCCTCCAAACTCAGCCACAAGACACAAGCAAAGCTCTCGGGAGAAATATGGGGGAGGGCTCATGAAAACTGGAGGGATCGGCAACACTGACTGAAATATTTCTCAGCCTTGGCACAAGTTCAGATGCAGTTAACCAAAAGGGTCCCTCCTGTTTTATATTTTCCAAGAGGTTTATTTTCTCAAAAGAGGTAGAGCACTGTCGAGTGCTACAACTCAGCCCTGGTCCTTTAAATATCCGATTTGATTCCAATTTGGAAATGTAGGCAAGGATTCACTATCCAGTGGAGTGGAGATAGTTGAGGGAGTGGCTGGGGTCAACCATACAGTAAGGAGGCCCCACAGCATAAAGTAGAAACAAAGAACTGCAGATGCCGGTTTATACACAAAAGGACACAAAGTGCTGGAGTAACTCAGCGGGTCAGGCAGCAAGTCTGGAGAACATGAACAGGTGACATTTCGGGTCGGGACGAAAGGTTCTGAAGACCGAAGAACAAGAAGCGTTGGCAGTCCAAGAAGGGTGTTGACATGAAACGTCACCTATCCACGTCCTCCAGAGATGTTGCCCGACTTGCCGAGTTACTCAGGCGCTTTGTGTCCCACAGCATCAACATTGTCCCTAATTCTCACTGAAAGGCCATTGTCATAGTGGTACAAGTGGAAGTGCACGAGAGGCTGGGGGATTGCAACAGAATCATCCCACCACAACTAGAGAACAGTCCTGAACTACATTATACCTCACTGACTACCTTGCGCCAAACTGCAGCTGGCTCGATTATAATCATGTATTGTCTTTCCGCTGTCTGCTTAGCATGCAACAAAAAGCTATGCACTGCACCTCGGTACACGTGATAATAAACAAAACTGAACTGAACATTGAGGATTAACAGTGAAAGGGGCTGTACTTACTGCCACCTGTGATGTTCTTGACCATGAATGATTAATAGCCTGCTGCTTACAGGACGTCTTTCATCCCAAGTCTGCCATTCGGACCAACTTGCCCACACCGACCAACATGTCCCAACTACACTGGTCCCACCTGCCTGCGCTTGGCCCATATCACCTCTAAACCTGTCTTATCAATGTACCTGTCTAAATGTTTCTTAAACATTGAGACAGTCCCTGCCTCAACTACCTCCTCTGGCAGCTCATTCCATACACCCACCACTATCTGTATGATAAACGTTAACCCTCAGATTCCTATTAAATCCTTTCCCCTTCACTTTAAACCCATGTCCCCAGGTCTTCGATTCCCCTACTCTGGGTAAGAAGCTCTGTACATCTACCCGATCTATTTCTCTCATGATTTTATACACCTCTATAAGATCACCCCTCATCCTCCTGTGTTCCAAGGAATAGAGTCCCAGCCTACTCAACCTCTCCCTATAGCCCAGACCCTCGAGTCTTGGCAACATCCTCGTAAATCTTCTCTGCACCCTTGCAGCTTGACAATATCTTTCTTACAACATGGTGCCCAGAACTGAACACAATCCTCTAAATGTGGCCTCACCAATATCTTGTATAACTGCAACATGACCGCCCAACCCCTTTACTCAAACACAACCTCTATACCCAAACCTAGCACATTAGTTCCTTTCCAAACTCAAGCAATTTGATCACTAGTTGGATAAATAACCACAGATTGTGCGAGTCTCATTAACTAAGCGACAAAGTCTTATGACCACTGAGCTAACACAATTCATGATGCTCTTATGGGCAGTCAATCCTGTCCATTGCAGTTTGTGGGATATATTAGCAGTTTAGTATCCACCTACAAATTACCAAGCTCTGTCCTGGCCTTATATCTTTTTTTCCAGCGTCCACCTCCCTTCCCCCACCCACCCCTACTACAATCAGCCTGCAGAAAGATCCTGACCCGAAAAGTCGCTTCTGCATTTCCTTCACGGATGCTGTCCAATGCAGCACTTTGTGCTATGTTGCAGCTTTTAGATGTTGCTGTTTAGATCTTGCTCGACTGTCCCAAGTGCAAGAATCCGAAAATCTCTCGTTCACAATTAACAAATTTCAGTTAAGTTATAATTGCCCCAATTAACAGATTTCAATTAAGTTATAAATGCCCCAAGTGTTTTGAGAGAAAACATTCTTATTGCACAGCCCTGCCAAGTGCCCCCTTGAGAGGCTCCTTAACAGTGGGACTGCAGGCAGTGTACTGGATGGGGAGCAATCTGTGTGCACATACCCAGGCAGCCAATACCAAAACCACAGGAAGAGCAAGCTGCAGGAAGAACTGCTGGGAAACAACATTTTCACCTGAAATCTGTTCCGGGGATTGAAGGAGAGAATACTGGCTGAAGACACTGGAGAGAAGGAGTGGGAGACATTTCGGGTGGAGACCCTTCCTTTCTTCAGGCAGAGGTCTGTGTCAATCTGAAGGGTCTTGACTCGAAACGTCACCCATTCCTTCTCTCCAGAGATGCTGCCTGTCCCACTGAGTTACTCCAGCATTTTGTGTCTACCTTCAGTTTAAACCAGCATCAGCAGTTTCTTCCGACACATACAGGCTGAAGAAATCACTCATCAACCAATTAGCAAAATGATCACAATCAGAAATATCCACCTTCACTTAATTACAATGACTTTTGTGCATTTAAAGGGCGACTGCTAATTCTCACATCAACTTGTATCCAAACCAGCAGCTCTCATTTTAACTGTTCACACTGCAGGTTGGGTAGACTTGTTCACGCACGAGATGATCAAAATGTTTGTGGATAAAAACATACCAGTTTTACCCAACTGCACCAAAGACGTGCAAAGCAGATTAAAAAAAGACGCCATGGAAACTTATGCAGGATCAATTAGCTAACCCAGTTCAATAGACAATAGACAATAGGTACAGGAGTAGGCCATTCGGCCCCTCGAGCCATTCAATGTGATCATGGCTGATCATTCTCAATCAGTACCCCGTAGTCGGGATCGAACCCGGGTCTCTGGGCGCTGCATGGCAGCAACTCTACCGCTACGCCACCCAAGCTGCTGATGATACCAAGAGGAACGGAAGGCTGAGAAGTGGATGCAAGTCAGCTGCAAATGGATCAAGTGAGCAGGCAAAGATATTGGGGATGGAGTAGAACTTGGGGGGCAAAATGTGAAAATGCCCATTTTGCCAGGAAACAAAATAAGCATGTTATGTTACAATCAGAGAAGTTGCAGTGCTGAAATGCAGAGGGAACTGGGTTCCCAATCTCGTTGTACTCCCAATCTCGTTGTATCATCATATCATATATATACAGCCGGAAACAGGCCTTTTCGGCCCACCAAGTCCGTGCCGCCCAGTGATCCCCGTACATTAACACTATCCTACACCCACTAGGGACAATTTTTTACATTTACCCAGCCAATTAACCTACATACCTGTACGTCTTTGGAGTGTGGGAGGAAACCGAAGATCTCGGAGAAAACCCACGCAGGTCACGGGGAGAACGTACAAACTCCTTACAGTGCAGCACCCGTAGTCAGGATCGAACCTGAGTCTCCGGCGCTGCATTCGCTGTAAAGCAGCAACTCTACCGCTGCGCTACCGTGCCGTACCCCTGTACAATGACAATAAAGATGTATTGTATTGTATTGTATTGTTCCTTGGTGCACAATTTAAAACTATACTGCAAATTGATGGAAGCTAACACCATTACTGTTTAAGAGAGGAAAACCAAAGCAGGTGGTTGTGCTCGAGTGACACAAAGCAGTGGGGAAGAGTATATCTGGAGGACCATGTACAGCAGAGGTATCTTTATGGATGTTAATGTGTTGAAAACAGCATGGACAAATTTACTGCATTAATACCTGGAATGGGCAGGCTGTCTTATGGATAAAGATTGGAATCTGCTGGAATTTAAAAGAGAGGGCACTTGCTTGAAACAAACAAATCTGAGGGCACTTGGCATGGTAGAGACGGAGAGGATGTTTATTCGCAATGAACACAGCCATGCATCTATGTACAGCACAGGAACAGGCCCTTCACCCCACAATGCCTGTGATGCCAAACTAAACCAATCTCCTCTGCCGGCACGTCATCCGTAGCCCCCCATTCCCTGCATATCTAAAGTCCACTTAAACGTGACCATCATTTCTGCCGTCACCACCACCCCTGGTGGCATGTTCCAGCACCTACCACAATATGTAAGAAAGCTTACCCTGCACATCTTCTTTAAACTTTGCCCCTCTCACCTTAAAGCATCCCTCGTGTCCTTATCTATGTACCTCCCTCTCCCCTGACATCAGTCTGAAGAAGGGCCTCGACCAGAAACGTCACCCATTCCTTCTCTCCAGAGATGCTGCCTGTCCCGCTGAGTTACTCCAGCATTTTGTGTCCATCTTCAACCATGATCTTACTGAAAGTCAGAGATTGCTCACTGGGCCAGGTGCCCGATTCACTTTAATTGTTTGTACATAAAATCCTGGATGGTTTTAATTTGTTCAAGACTGGAGTCACTGACAAGTCCGCCATTTATTGCCTATTGCACGTCCTCTGGACGGTAGAAAGACCACCTTTCTGCATCACTATAGTCTGAAGGCATACACAATGCTTCTGGATGAGGACCTTTTGAAGAATATAAAAGTGGATAAGTCTCCAGGTCCTGATAGGATATTCCCTAGGACATTGAGGGAAGTTAGTGCAGAAATAGTAGGGGCTATGACGGAAATATTTCAAACGTCATTAGAAACAGGGATGGTGCCGGAAGATTGGCGCATTGCGCATGTTGTGCCTTTGTTTAAAAAAGGTTCTAAAAGTAAACCTAGCAATTATAGACCTATTAGTTTGACGTCTGTGGTGGGAAAATTAATGGAAAAGATACTTAGGGACAATATATATAATTATTTGGATAATCAAGGCCTGATTAGAAACAGTCAACATGGATTTGTGCCTGGAAGGTCATGTTTGACTAATCTTCTTGAATTTTTTGAAGAGGTTACCAGGGAAATTGATAAGGGCAAGGCTGTGGATGTTGTCTATATGGACTTCAGTAAGGCATTTGACAAGGTTCCACATGGAAGGTTGATTAAGAAGGTTAAATCGTTGGGTATTAATAGTGAGGTTGCAAGATGGATTCAACAATGGCTGAATGGGAGATACCAGAGGGTAACGGTTGACAATTGTATGTCAGGTTGGAGGCCAGTGTCTAGTGGAGTGCCCCAAGGATCTGTGTTGGGTCCACTGTTGTTTGTCATTTACATTAATGATCTGGATGATGGTGTGGCAAATTGGATTAGTAAATATGCAGATGATACTAAGATAGGTGGAGTAGTTGATAGTGAGGTAGATTTTCAAAGTCTACAGAGAGACTTGGGCCTTTTGGAAGGGTGGGCTGAAAGATGGCAGATGGAGTTTAATGCTGATAAGTGTGAGGTGCTGCATTTTGGTAGGACAAATCAAAATAGGACGTACAGGGTAAATGGTAGGGAATTGAGGAATGCAGTGGAACAGAGGGATCTGGGAATAACTGTGCATTGTTCCCTGAAGGTGGAATCTCATGTGGATAGGGTGGTGAAGAAGGCGTTTGGTATGCTTGCCTTTATAAATCAGAGCATCGAGTATAGAAGTTGGGATGTAATGTTGAAATTGTACAGGGCATTGGTGAGGCCAAATCTGGAGTATGGTGTGCAGTTCTGGTCGCCAAATTATAGGAAGGATGTCGACAAAATGGAGAGGGTACAGGGGAGATTTACTAGAATGTTGCCTGGGTTTCAGCACTTAGGCTACAGAGAGAGGTTGAACAGGTTGGGTCTTTATTCTTTGGAGCGTAGAAGGTTGAGGGGGGACTTGATAGAGGTTTTTTAAATTTTGAGAGGGACGGACAGAGTTGACGTGGGTAGGCTTTTCCCTTTGAGAGTGGGGAAGATTCCAACAAGGGGACATAGCTTCAGAATTGAGGGACAAAGGTTTAGGGGTAACATGAGGGGGAACCTCTTTACTCAGAGGGTTGTGGCTGTATGGAATGGGCTTCCGGTGGAAGTGGTGGAGGCTGGCTCGATTTTATTATTTAAGAGTAAATTGGATAGGTATATGGATAGGAGGGGATTGGAGGGTTATGGTCTGAGTGCAGGTAGATGAGACTAGGTCAGGGAGAATGGTCGGCGTGGACTGGTAGGGCCGGACAGGCCTGTTTCCATGCTGTAGTTGTTATATGTCTGAGCGGATAACAATGGAGTTATGTCAATATGTTTTGGGTGTGGGGGTGGGAGTGGGGGCGTGGCAACTTGGTGAGAAATCAGCAAACTGGGCGATTTGCATTCAGCTGCTGCCTTCGCCCAAAGTGGAAGTGCCCCAAGTTAGGCATTGGGGGCACGAGCTGTTACAGATGGCAACTCTGAGCTGCCATGTGTCAGGAATGGAGGGTATAAGTTTAAGGTGAAGGGTAAAAGATTTAATAGGAATCTGAGGGGTAACTTTTTCCACACAAAGGGTGGCGGATGTATGGAACAAGCTGCCAGAGGAGGTAGTCAAGTCAGGGACTATCCCAACATTTAAGAAACATTTAGAAAGGTTTGGAGGGATATGGACCAAACGTCGGTAGGTTGGACTAGTAGAGCTGGGACATGTTGGCCCGTGTTGGCAAGTTGGGCCGAATGGCTTGGTCCCACACTGTATCACTCTAGGACTCCATAAAGCAGAAGGGGTAGCCTTCACATTCCCCATGTTGTTACTTTGCCAGAATGCTGACTTGAGACTTTACCTTCGAGATACGGCACGGAATCCCATTATGGCGAGTCTGAAAACTTGTTGGTTGTAGAAGAAGTTTATTGCAGCCGCAATATTCGAATACAGAGTTAAACAACAAGGTAAAGGACAACCATCAAAAACTTACTGTCTTCTTCGAAGACTTCGCCGAACTGAACATTTCGGGCGCCAAAAGCGCACATGACCACGCTGGCCAATCAGCGATGTCGCTCCCTGGACCAATCCCCATGGTCGCGTTCACACGTGACCTCGCTGGCCAATCTGAGGGTTCGACGACCTGGACCATTCTCTATGGTCGCTACATGACCCCCCCCAGAACCCGAGGTACGGAACCTAGCAGGGAGCCGGATTTCGCGACCATAACGAGTACGGAGAGGGACAGCCTGAACCACAGGAGCCGGGGGTTCCGGACTTGGAGGAACTGCCGGAACGGGGGGTCCTGGAGGAACTGCCGGAACTGGGGGTCCTGGAGTAACTGCCGGAACGGGGGGGTCCTGGACTGAGCGGAACTAACGGAGGTCGGCCTCTCCTAGGGGTTTGACCGACCAGCACTGGTTGATCCGGATCCAAGTGTGCAGGTTTGAGCCGGGACACCGAGACGAGCTCACTCTTGCCGCACATGTCTAAGGTGAAGGTAGCCGTTCCCTTACGCAAAACCCGGAACGGCCCTTGATAGACCCTCTGCAACGGGGCGCGATGGGAATCTTTTCGCAGAAAAACAAACTCACAGTCCTTCAGGGAAGGCGGTTCATGTACCATGGGATACCCATGACGTGAAGTCGGAACTGGAGCCAGGGAGCCCACCCGTTCCCGGAGAGATGCTAACACTGATGGGACTGTAGGCAGCTGGTCTGAAGGGTCCGGAAACAAATCTCCGGGTACTCGAAGTGTCGAGCCATATACTAGCTCCGCGGACGACGCACCGAGATCTAGCTTAGGAGCAGTCCGGATGCCCAAAAGAACCCAGGGGAGCTGGTCTACCCAGTCCGGGCCTTCAAGCCTTGCACTGAGGGACGCCTTAAGTTGACGGTGGAACCTTTCTACAAGTCCATTTGCCTGGGGGTGATATGCAGTAGTGGGTTGTAACTTGGAACCGTACAGTTCTGCGAGCGCGGCCCAGGGGGACGAAGTGAACTGCGGCCCCCTGTCAGTGGTAATAACTGCCGGGACCCCGAAACGAGCTACCCAATGGAGGGCCAAAGTCCTGGCACAAGACGCTGACGAAATATCAGACAATGGGAAAGCCTCTGGCCACCGGGTGAACCAATCCACCACCGTGAGGAGGTGGGTGTAGCCCCGGGAGGAAGGCAAAGGCCCGACTAAATCCACGTGGATGTGGTAAAAACGAACTGCTGGGACCTCGAAATCCTGTACGGGGGGCTGGACATGGCGCTGGACTTTAACAGTCTGACAGGGAACGCAGGAACGCGCCCAACCCGCTACCTGTTTCCGTAGGCCATGCCAGACAAACTGAGCTGCTACCAAAGCAGAGGTGGAGCGGATGGACGGGTGCGCCAGCCCATGAATGGCATCGAAAACCCGGCGCTGAAGGGAGGGCGGTACTACCGGCCTGGGACGGGGAAGAGAAACATCGCACCAGACTTTTGTGCCTTCCGACCCGCAGGCTACCTGAGCCAACTTCAATCCCGAAGTGGTGGACTGGTATGCCGAAGCGGTATCCGCTAGAAGCTGTGCCTCCGCAAGCTCCTGGGGATCCACCTTGCAGTCCACCGCCGAAATAGGCGAAAAAGCAGGTCTAGACAGGGCGTCAGCAACAGCATTAAGCTTACCCGCGACATGACGGACATCGGTGGCAAATTCGGAGATAGCAGTCAGGTGCCGCTGCTGGCGGGCCGACCATGGGTCAGACAATTTGAAAAATGCAAATGTTAATGGTTTGTGGTCCGTAAAGGCCACAAATGGGCGGCCCTCAAGGAAGTACCTGAAATGACGAACAGCTAAATAGAGAGCCAGAAGCTCTCGGTCAAATGCGCTATACTTCAGCTCAGCCGAATTTAGTTGCCGGCTGAAAAACGCCAAAGGCTGCCAACGGCCACCGACCTGCTGTTCCAAGACCCCGCCCACCGCCAAGTCAGAGGCGTCAACCGTCAGGGCCGCGGGGGCGGAGGGGCTCGGGTGGACCAACATGGTGGCGTCTGCCAAGGCTGCCTTAGCTGCTGTAAAAGCCGACTCTGCGGCCGGGGACCATATCAACTCTACCGGTTTTCCCGCAAGGCACTGGAAAAGCGGGCGCATGACCCGCGCAGCTGTCGGAACGAACCTATGGTAGAAATTAACCATGCCTACGAACTCCTGTAGTCCTTTTACTGTGGTGGGCCTGGGAAATGCCCGGATAGCCTCCACCTTCTCGGGCAAAGGGGAGGCGCCGGCAGGGGTAATTCTGTGCCCTAGAAAATCAAGAGAAGGGAGGCCGAATTGACACTTGGAGGGTTGGATAATGAGCCCGTGGTCTTGGAGCCGCTGGAACACAGTCCGCAAGTGGACCTGGTGTTCCTGCACTGAGGGGCTGGCGACCAGGATGTCATCTAAATAAATAAACAAAAAGGGTAAACCCCGGCCCACACGGTCCATCAGTCGTTGGAAAGCCTGTGCCGCGTTCTTTAAACCGAAAGGCATAGGCAACCATTCAAACATCCCGAACGGAGTAATCGTTGCAGTTTTCTGTATGTCCTCCGGTCGCACCGGAATCTGGTGGTATCCTCGCACCAAATCGATTTTGGAGAACACCACCGCTCCTTCCAGCCCAGACGAAAAGTCCTGTAGGTGCGGTATGGGGTAGCGATCAGCCGTGGTGACAGCATTGAGACGCCGATAATCGCCACATGGTCTCCACCCCCCAGATGCCTTGGAGACCATATGCAACGGCGAGGCCCACGGGCTGTCGGACTGACGGACAATTCCCATTTCCTCCATCTTCCTAAATTCCGCCCGTGCCACCACCAGTTTGTCTGGCGGTAGTCTCCTGGCCCGAGCGAAAACGGGAGGGCCTTCGGTGCGGATGTGATGGACCACGCCGTGCTTGGCCGAAGGCGTGTCAAAACGTTGGATGAGCAGCTCTGGAAACTCCGCCAGGATCTCAGCATACGAGTCAGGGGCCGCGACGACGGCCTGGACAGTAGGGCTGGGCGGGGAGGCGATTGTCGGAGCGACGGGCTCCTCTCCGGCGGAGGGTCGGAGGTCGTTACCGCGGACATCAGGGACCAGTGAAAAAGCCCAGAGAAAATCTGCGCCCAGGATCGCTTGTCTGACGTCGGCTATGATGAATGGCCATTCGTACGTGCGGAGGCCTAACACAAGGGACATCTTCCGTATACCGAAAGTGCGAATGGGGCTGCCATTAACCGCGATGACGGTGGGACCTGTCTTACCCGTTCTGGTTTCGAGGTCGGTCGGCGGCACTATACTGACGATGGCTCCCGTGTCCACCAAAAATTCTGTGTCCGTGAATCGATCATGGACGTAGAGGCGTCGGTTCTGGCCAATCGTAACTGCCCCTATGTACGATCGGCCGAGGCATTTCCCGCGAAGGTACAAGGTGAGCGGCAGTTGCGGGATTCGCTACCCCATCGTAGGTGATAATAGCACCAGCCGCGCTTGTGCGGATCTTTTTGGCGGGCTTTCGGAGAAATGGCGGGAGACGCGGTGCCATCTTGATGTCGCTGTGGCGTGGTCACTGATGTCGAGACCTTGTTGATCGAACCGCTTGCCTTGTTTTTAGCCGCTATGAGCGCGTCCGCTTTCGCTGCATATGCTTCGGGGTCCTTAAAAGAACAATCCGTGAGCAGCAGTCGGACATCCTCAGGAAGCTTCTCTCGGAATGCCTGTTCGAACATAAGGCAATCCGTATGCTCACCGGATAGCATCATCATTTCGGACATGAGAACGGAAGGCCGTCGATCTCCGAGATCCGGTAGGTGCAGAAGTCTTGCAGCGCAATCATGCCTATTAAACCCGAAGGTTCGCAGTAACACTTTCTTCATGGCCTCGTACTTGTTTTCCGCAGGCGGATTAACGATGAACCGCATCACGCGTGTGGTCGTCTCCGGTGATAGAGCGCTGACGAGGTAGTAATACATCGTGGAGTCGTCCGATATCTTCTTTATACGAAATTGAGCTTCGGTGTGGACAAACCAAGATTGCGGTGAATGTGTCCAAAACAACGGAAGGTGAACGCTTACCGCGCTTAACTCCGGTGTGCCAGGCGCGGCAATCAACAACGAGGCGTCGTGTCCCTGCATAGTCGGTGATCGTCCAGATCACGTCGGGGTCACCAATATGGCGAGTCCGAAAACTTGTTGGTTGCAGAAGAAGTTTATTGCAGCCGCAATATTCGAATACAGAGTTAAACAACAAGGTAAAGGACAACCATCAAAAACTTACTGTCTTCTTCGAAGACTTCGCCGAACTGAACATTTCGGGCGCCAAAAGCGCACATGACCACGCTGGCCAATCAGCGATGTCGCTCCCTGGACCAATCCCCATGGTCGCGTTCACACGTGACCTCGCTGGCCAATCTGAGGGTTCGACGACCTGGACCATTCTCTATGGTCGCTACACCATCACGATTCCCACAACTAGCAACTGGCAGTAGAGCTACCTCTAGACCACAGACATAAGGGAAGGGTAAAGTAGAGTTAATTCCAAAGGGAAGTGAAGGGGAGTGTAAATGGCCTGACCCAAGGAGATGCACTATTTTGCAATGAGAAGTGCACCTAATTTCCACCCCACCACCCCCGCAAAGATAAACTTAATGTAGAATAAAAAAATATAAACAACACCACAACTTTAGAAAAGCCCTTTATACATTCTCAATGTCGATACATTCAATGGTGTCATACTCAGTAATGTGCTTTACACAAAACACCTTTGCCACGGTGTGGCCCCCTTGTTTCTCATGTGGTCCTCATGTGGTCCCTTGTTTGAAGGGAGCCCCCATGGGACTCTGCCCTTAAATGCCCAACATTGGAAGGAGCTTGGCTTGTCACAAGGGCTTGGCGTTGGCTGCATCTAGGGTCAGCGCGTCGTCCTGCAATCTGGAAGGCGCCAGTCGGCAACATTTCGCTGTGCTGGGAGACGTTCCAGTTTTGAGGCAGACCAAAGAGAGTCTTTCACTGAGCTGATGATCTTCCAGCAGAAACTTGATGCCCGTCTCCGAATGTGGCCCAGAAATCATCGACAGTCCGACGCTACGGAGCTGCTCGCGATGAATCGCGACAAAGGCCCCTTGCATCGTTCACCAGACCGCCTTCGCAAATCGCACCCCATGAAGTTGTGGGCAACCGTCTCCTCTCCGTAGCAGCCGCCCAGAGGGCAGTGTGCATCGGTAGTAAGACTCTGATGGCAAAGGATCTGACTGGGAGAAACACGCTCGCCATCAATTTAAAAAAAAAAAAAAAATCAAATTTAGTGTAAAGCGAGGTTCTCGATGTTGGTTGGCGAGTTCTGCCGACGAGGCGTTCGCTAGAAAAACAGCCTGCTGTGAGAAACATGGGGAATGGCTCTTGGTAACTGCAACCATTCACTATCTGCTTGATGCAAGTCACAAGCCAACACCTCACAAAGCAAGGAAATGTGGCACACAAATCAATTGAAACAAAGATGGCAAATAAACCAATATTTTGGCTGCCAAGCCAGTGTTAACGAGTTAAAGATTTCTTGATGCAATTCCTTCATCCTCCTCCTCCTCCTTTGGAGAGACCTTCTCCAATCAATTCACCCTGCGGTTAATAAGACACTCTCAGCGACTCTGCCTCCACTGCTTCACGCTCGATGCAGCTGACCTGTCAACAAAGCCAACCCAATTTCCCCACTCATTAGAGACACCGCACTTCCTGACGCTATCCGAGACTCGAGTCAGGCCAGCCAGCAGGGTGGATTGCCCTGCAGTAATTGACAGCAGCCTCACTCCTCTCAAAATGGGTGTCTGACTCACAGCTCCTGAAATAAGATCGGAGCAGCGAATTGTCAAGCCTGTCAAAGGCTGATCCAAAATTGCCTGTTGCGTCATGTTGCGATCGCAAACGGCAATTAAAAAAGAAAACCAAACTGAGTCAATATTGAATACTCTTCGACAACTTCCAAATTAATGGTCATGACTTCTGTTGTTTGGCAGAAGTGCCGGGAGGGTGGGGGGGTGGGGGGAATGAAATAAAAATACAAAACTGGCGGAACTGAAGAGGAAGGAGTTGTTAATATCTCATGTCATAGTCAGAACACCATGAATTAGTCATGAACACCATGAACTCGGGATCACATTTCCAACCTGGAAAAAAACCCAACTACATGTAATCGAGATTTCCAATCAGGCAGAATCTGCAAACTCCTACGTTATCCTCAGCTGCATACAGAATCTGACCGAGCCTTAGATTTTGCGATTTGCCACTTTCTTGAAGTGCAGGGAGGAGATAGGGAGTTTAACAGCACGGTGTCAAAGGACAACACCCTCTCCCTCAGTGTCAATGGAGCTGGTCATCGACTTCAGGAAGCTGGGTAGAGTACACGCCTTCATCTGCAGCAACGATGGAGATGGTCAGAATGGGGCACATGAACTCTGTCACTTTTACCACAGGATCGATACATGTTATTTTTAAAGAAAGCCCATCAATGCCTCTTCTTCCCTGAGGGTATGAGGAGATTCAGTATATCAACAAATACTCTTGAAGTCTGGAGAAGGGTTTCCACCCGAAATGTCACGTATTCCTTTTCTTCGGAGATGCTGCCTGACTTGCTGAGTTACTCCAGCATTTTGTCTTTCTCTTACTTCTGCAAGTGCTACAGCAGAGCGCATATTGAAGGATTACATCACGGCAGGGGTGCAGTGCTGACTGACGGAGCTCACTGGAGCGCCACTCCAGCACCTCTGTAACAAAAAACCCCCAAAATAAACAGCGGGGAATTTAACAGCGGCCGCTCCGACACCATTGACAGCTCCGGCACCTGAAAAATTAGCACTGCAACACTGCATCACGGGCTGTTTCAACAATTCGAACGTGCAGAAACAAAGATGATTACAAAACGTGGTGACTACTGCCCATTCCATCGCGGGTACTGACCTCCCCACCATCAAAGGGATCCACAGGCATCGCTGTCCCAAAAAGCCAGCCCGCATCATCAGAGACCCACACCACCCTGGCCACACTCTCATCTCACTCCTGCCGTTGGGAAGGTGGTAGAGGAGCCCGTAAACTAACACCCAGATTCAGGAGTAGCTTCTTCCCTGCAACTACCAGGCTATTAAATGCTACAACCTCCAAATAAGGTCCAAACTACACAGGCTACATAGACATACATGTAGTATAAGAAAATAACTGCAGATGCTGGTACAAATCGAAGGTATTTATTCACAAAATGCTGGAGTAACTCAGCAGGTCAGGCAGCATCTCAGGAGAGAAGGAATGGGTGACGTTTCGGGCCGAGACCAGAAACGTCACCCATTCCTTCTCTCCTGAGATGCTGCCTGACCTGCTGAGTTACTCCAGCATTTTAAGAACATCGACATACATAACTTTTTATTCACAAAATGCTGGAGTAACTCAGCAGGTCAGGCAGCATCTCGGGAGAGAAGGAATGTGTGACGTTTCGGGTCGAGACCCTTCTTCAGACATTCATAACTTGTTTGTTGTTTATTACGTGTTTTCAGAGTCTGTTGTGCTGCTGTAAGAAAGAATTTCATTGTTCCGTTTCGGGACACACATGACAATAAGATTCTTGACTCTTGAAGTGATCCAGACCGTAGCTTGTGCTCCACAGCAATGTTCTAATGCCAGAACTGCTCAATCAATTAGCACACTGTTTTTCAAATACGTGTTTTGCAACTGGTGCTGAAAGCGTGAAATCACAAGATTAAAATATTACTTCCGACAGCTCTCCTGAAAATAGCACCAGCTATTTATGCCCCGAATTGCAAACCGGTTCTTCAGTGGAGAGGAAATTACTCAATAATCGTGGTGCTTCCAAGTTTTGTCGGATGCAACATGATAGCCTTGCTGTCATGTTAGCCTTGAAAGCCTGACTTCAGGCAGCCAGCACCCTTCCTAAAGCAGCAATCATGATGAAAGTAGCGCATGTCTGTCACAGGGATATCATTTTCAACAGAGGGTCCAAATACACGGAGAATGGCCAGCAATATTGATTCCACACGTATTACTGCATCAGCTGAGCTTACTTGATAGTCAGAATGCGAGAGCATGGCGGCACGGTAGCGCAGCGGTAGAGTTGCTGCTTTACAGCGAATGCAGCGCCGGAGACTCAGGTTCGATCCTGACTACGGGTGCTGCACTGTAAGGAGTTTGTACGTTCTCCCCGTGAGCTGCGTGGGTTTTCTCCGAGATCGGTTTCCTCCCACACTCCAAAGACGTACAGGTATGTAGGTTAATTGGCTGGGTAAATGTAAAAATTGTCCCTAGTGGGTGTAGGATAGTGTTAATGTACGGGGATCGCTGGGCGGCACGGACTTGGAGGGCCGAAAAGGCCTGTTTCCGGCTGTATATATATGATATGATAATAGGCTCATCAGCCCAACTGGTCCATGTCAACCATAATGCACCTTCTAAGCTAGTCATATTTGCTTGCATTTGGCTCACATCCCATAAAACCTTTCCTATCCACGTACCTGTCCAAATGTCTGTTAAAAGGTATTATTAACATGCATAGTTTCCTCAGCCAAACTGTAAGAATGGAGGTTCAGAAATGCAGCAACTTCTTCAGACCTGTGCATGATGTCCCCCTTCCCCTCTTGTTTTTGTAGTGAGGCGTTGAAGGCAATAGCTGCCAGCTGGTGCAAGACATCCTGTGGCACCATCAACACCAGGCCGATGGTCCTGGCCAACGTTCCTCCCTCACCAAAACAACCTCGACTTCCCTAGAAGGCTAAGGAAGTTTGGTCTGTCACCGACAACTGTCCCTGACTTCTACAGATGCACCATAGAAAGCATTTCATCAGGATGCATCACAGCTTGGTTTGGGAACAGCTCCATCCAAGACCGCAAGAACGTGCAGTGAATTGTGGACGCAGCCCAGCCCATCGCACAAACCAGCCTCCCTTTTATTGACTCCATTTATACCTCGCGCTGCTTTGGCAAGGCCAGCAGCACAATCAAGGACGAGTCGCACCCTGGCCACTCCCTCTTCTCCCCTCTCCCATCAGGCAAAAGGCATAGAAGTGTAAAAACGCACACCACCAGATTCAGGGACAGTTTCTTCCCAGCTGTTATCAGGCAACTGAACCACCCTGCCACAATCCGAGAGCAGAGCTGAACAACTATCTACGTCTTTGGTGACCCTCGGACTATCCTTGATCGGACTTTGTTGGCTTTACCTTGCACTAAACGTTATTCCCTTATCATGTGTCTGTACACTGTAAATGGATCGATTATAATCATGTATTGTCTTTCTGCTGACTGGATAACACGCAACAAAAAGCTATTCACTGTACCTCGGTACACGCGACAATAAACTGAACTGAACAGAACAGAAACTGCTTGTGGAGCTCAGCTACAAACCACTGCGCTCCTCCGAATACTCTTATTGTGCCAAGTGCTTCAGAGATGTTTTGACAAAATAATTAGATGCTGTATAAATAATGCTTAGAGATGGCAGGTGATCAAAAGCAGCCAGCCAGGGAATGGCAGCGTGCAGGGAATCAAGGATTCAATGCTTCATTTCCATCTCCAGCCCACTTGTTCTTTATCGTGTGACTCCACTGAAAAATGCGATCTCCTGCTTCTTATCCAAACCTCCAAAACACAATGAGTTCAGTCCCTTCCACAGATTCCATTCTGGAGCTTCTCCTCCCACTCTACCAACAATGGCTCATTCAAAAATGTGTCACCATCGTACCAGGTCCTGACCACCATACACCTAGGTTTTTGCTGCAAAACCCTGTCCATGCCATCTTAGGACTGCAGGAGGCTAAGGGGTGACCTAATTCAGGTGCACAAGACGACAGAGAGCAGGGATAAAGTGAAGGCACAGACCAGAGGGCATTTGCTCGAGATGAAAGAGGGGAGATTTAAGAGGGATCTCAATGGGAAACTTTTTCCACAAGGAAGCCCCCATTTGGAATGAGCTGTCAGAAGAAGTTATAGAAGTGGATACAATTACGGCTTTTAATATATATATTTCGACAATTATATGGAAGGGAAGGGTCTTGAAGGGATATGGGCCAAATAAGACCAATCCAATATGCCAACTTGGTCAGCATGGACAAGGTGGATCCAATGGCTTGATTCCACGCCGGGCTGCTTTCTGATTCTTTCCCTCTCACAACAAAAATTTAAATTCTCAATCTCCTCCAGATCCCTTACTAGTCTTTCCCCTTCTGCATTTAAACGAAGACATCAGCACCATGAATATCATTTCTCCAACCCTTGCAACTCATGCCTTTGCTCATCTCTCACACCATCACTGGTGGTCACGCAGTTAGATCGCACTCTAAATCCTCATTAGGGCACTCTAGCCTCTTTCAAACCAATTCTCGGAAGCATCTTTTGTTGTTCGCTGCAGCACCACCTTTGGCAGTGCTCAGTTTTTATTCGATTATGGACACAAAAAGCTGAAGTAACTCAGCGGGTCAGGCAGCATCTCTGAAGTAAAAGGAACAGGCGACTTTTCAGGTCGAGACCCTTCTTCAGACCGAGAGTCATGGGAAAGGGAAACGAGAGATATAGACTGTACACAGCGCAAATGAATGAAAGATATGCAATGGTAATGAAGGAAGGGTGGAGCCCACAATGGTCCATTGTTGACTGGAAAAGGTGATAACAGTTACACAGACAGTGAAACTCAATAAGGGGATGACAGTGAAACTAGTACTGACAACAAAGGTGGAGGAGGGACAAGCAGAGAGGTGTAACTTGAAGTTGGAGAAAACAATATTCATACCACTGGGTTGTAAACCACCCAAGCAAAATAGGAGGTACTGTTCCTACAATTTGCATTCGGCCTCACTCTGATAATGGAGGAGGCCCAGGGCAGAAAGGTCAGTGTGGGAATGAGAGGGGGAGTTAAAGCGTTTGACAACCAGGCCAAGACAGACTGAGCAAAGGTGTTCGGCGAAACGTTCACCCAGTCTGCACTTGGTCTCTCCGATATTTCAGCTAAACGATCGCACACTTTATCTATTAAAAAATTAGGCCATTCGGTCCATCAAGTCTACTCGGCCATTCAGTCATGGCTGATCGATCTCTCCCTCCTAACCCCATTCTCCTGTCTTCTCCCCATAACCTCCGACACCCAAACTAATTAAGAATCTATCTATCTCTGCCTTTAAAATATTCACTGGTGTAATATTTTTTTTAAATTGAGGATGATTAAGATTGTTAGGGTGTTGGTGGTAGTCCCTGACTTCCCTAACCCATTGTGTTGGCCTAACTGGACACAATGTAATAAATACTATGTAGCTATTAACTCTCGTACATTTTTAAACTGGTGCATCAGAAAAGGCCATTGAGGACATGGGTTGTGTAGGGTCTGAAGAAGGGTCTCGACTCAAAACGTCACCCTTTCCTTCTCTCCGGAGATGCTGCCTGTCCCCGCTGAGTTACTCCAGCTTTTTGTGTCTATCTTGGGTTGTGAAGACCTGGCTGTCAGGAGATACAACAAGCTTGCCGTTCCTTCTGAAAGAACTGTGTTGCAGAAGCAGAACTGGATATGAATTATTAGCAGCAACTGGATATGAATTATTAGCTGCAAGGAGAGGATGGGGCAAACTTGGGATTGCTTTCTTTGGATCGGGTTGAGGGGAGACCCGATAGAAGTATATAAAACTCAGACAAGCGTAGACAGAATAAACGGTCAGAATCTTTTTCCCTGGGTGCGTGGAAATATCAAAGACTGAAGGCCGCAGCTTTAAGGCAAGAGGGGTAAAGTTTAAGAGAGGTGTTGGTGGTAAAGGCAAATATAATGACGCGATTGAAGAGGCTTTTAGGTAGGCTGGGAATGGAGGGGTATGGATCAAGTGCAGGCAGAGAAGATTAGTGTAACTTGGCATAATGTTCAGCATGGACATTGTGGGCCGAAGTGCCTGTTCCTTTGCTGTACTTTTCTATAGAATCGCCCATTACATCTGGTAGAACATGGATGAAACTCCTCGGCCATCCCACCACACTAAGCCATCCGCATCGCTGCACAGGGTCATTCATTCACAACCTTGTATGATCCTCGTTAATAACTATTAGTCATCAATTTTGAGAAGTTTTAGTGATAACTAGACCAAGTGGACCCTTTGGGCCCAAACCTCTCCTGCATTGGTGCAGCACCCTGCCCTCCCCCCCCTTCCCCCCCTCCCCTCTCCCTTCTCCCCCCTTCCTCCCCTCCCCTCCTTTTAAACTTAAAAATGTGAATAATTTTAAATATATAACACCGATTTCAATAAAACTACTTGCATTATCACTAAAGTGACAATGATGAGTAAGGTGGGCCTAAAATTGTCGTGCTATCGTGTACCGTTTTGGCTGAAGTTCAGTCACAAACAAGATAACAAACGAGAGTTTTAGCATATAGATGTGGAAAGAGGCCCTTTGGCCCACTGAGTCCGCACCGACCAACGATCAGCCGCGCACACTAGTCCTGTCCTACACACCAGGGATGATAATTTGCAGAAGCCAATTAACCTACAAAACCGCCCATCTTTGCAACGCGCGAGGAAACCAGAGCACCCGGGGAAAACCCACGCAGGCACAGGGAGAACGTACAACCTCTGTACAGACAGCACCCGCAGTCGGGATCGAACCCAGGTCTCTGTTGTCGTGAAGCCGCAACTCATCCACTGAACCGCTCGGAGGCCAACCGCAAGGCTGAACCGTTCCCATGCTTTTAAAGGTTAAACAACTAGTAAGACAGGGATGTATTTACTCAACAGCCTCTCCCACCTTATGGGCATCAGGCTAGAAGGTGCTGCAGCATTTAGTCCACATTCTTAGAATAGCGAGCAATCCTATCATCTATTGGAGACAGACACAAAATGCTGGAGTAACTCAGCGGGTCAGGGAGCATCTCTGGAGAAAAGGAATAGGTGATGTTTCGGATCGAGACGCTTCTCTAAGCTGCCGAGTTACTCCAGCTTGTCACGTCTGGTATAAACCAGTATCTGCCGTTCCTTCCTGCACACTTATCATCTATTGTGATCTTCTTCTGCACAGGCATTGTGGACTGAGACGCCTATTCCTGTGCTGCGGTGTTCTGTGCTGTTGGTAACAAGAGGGCCAATCAGCCACAATGGAAACAAACGTTTTAAACACCTCAACAGGAAGTGGCAATGGTTTACGCTCAAACCTGCAAGCAGTTCTTTAGATCAGTACATCCGAGACATTTTTAGACTTTCCAGTCTTATTACAGAAATAGAATGTGCGTGAGCCATGTCACCACATGCCCAGGACCCAACTCCATCACATCGCGTTGCCCAGAAATTTAATAGAAACATAGGTGCAGGAGTAGGCCATTTGGCCCTTCGAGCCATATGATCATGGTTGATCAACCAAAATCAGTACCCCATTCCTGCTTCCTCCCCATACCCCTTGATTCAGTTAGCCCCAAGAGCAAGATCTCACCCTCCCTTGAAAATATCCAGTTAATTGGCCTCCACTGACTTCTGTGGCAGAGAATTTCACAGATTCACAACTCTGGGTGAAAAAGCTTTTCCTCATCTCAGTCCTAAACGGCCTACCCCTTATTCTTAAACTGTAAAAAAAAAGGTCTGGACCGTGTTGGCGAACAGACGCGCACAATCTGAAGCTGGTTTGAGGCCAAAAGAATGTGCGGAGTGATCTCACATTTAAGCAAAAATATGCTCACAGTCTCATGGGTAACTCGAACCACCCCGGCAATCAACCTTCCGAAAAAAAACACAGGGGGGGGGGGGGGGGGGGAAAGCAGCAACATAAAAGAGAGCCTGTTGATTCTGACCACAGTCTGTCCGACAGTAATACGACAGACAGCAGATGTTGAATTCCTGACATGCCGAATGAAGCAAGAAGTGGATGAGCAGCAGACACAAGAAGAGACGACGGGGAACCCATAACCCACACCAAAGCCTTCAGAGGAAGTGACCAGCACCCAACACAAACCTGTGGTTTACAAAGGCATCCAAACGCCTGCATGAGGAGCGAGTCCAGGAACGGGAGAGGGAGCATAGATAAATTAAAATTCTACAATACATCGTTAACGTCAGCAGCGGGAACCTGGATAAACGGGTTTGATGCTGACGTGATAGTCGTTCCATTAATTACCATCGGCTGCTATCGCTTCATTGTTGCTGGATCTCCATGTTTAACATCATAGTCACACTGCATGGAAGCAGGACCTTCGGCCAAACTTTCCCACAACATCCAAGATGCCCCATCTACATTAGTCCTAGTCATTGGAGCAGGATTAAGCCACCCGGCCCATTGAGTGTACTCCGCCATTCAATCATGGCTGACCATCTTTCCCTCTCAACCCCTTTCTCCCGCCTTCTCCCCATAACCCTCGACGCCCTTACTAATCATTACAAATACCCACTGACAGCGTGCACAGCCGTCTGCGGCCATAAATTCCACAGATTCACCACCCTCTCTAAAGAAATTCCTCCTCATCGCGAAGGTACGTCCTTTTATTCTGAGGCTGTGCCCTCTGGTCCTAGACTCTCCCACGCGTGGAGACATCCACTCTATCCACACCTTTCACTATTCAATGAGGTTTTCAATTGAAGGTTTCAATCATCATCCTTCTAAACTCCAGTGAGTACAGGCCCAGCGTCGTCCAACACTCCCACCCGTCTCCGTTTGGCCCGTATTCCTCTAAACCTTTCCGATCCATATACCCGCCCAAATGTATTTTAAATGTTTAGTTTAAAAAATATAGTTTTGTTTAGATATACAACGCGGAAACAGGCCCTGCGGCCCATCGAGTCCACGCTGACCAGCAATCCTTGCACATTAACACTATCCTACGCACACGAGGGACAATTTACACATACACCAATTAACCTACACACCTGCACGACTTTGGAATGTGGGAGGAAACTGAAGATCTCGGAGAAAACCCCACGCAGGTCACGGGGAGAACGTACAAACAGCGCCTGTGGTCGTGATCGATCCTGGGTCTCCGGTGCTGCAAGGGGTGTAAGGCGGCAACTCTACCGCTGCACCACCGTGACCGCCCATCGACATGTTAAATGTTACCTGCCTTAATCACTTCCTCCAGCAACTTGGTTGATATACTGTGTGCTGCCTCTGTTTGGTAGCAGAATGGTAACAACTTCAAGCCAATAGGTCAAAAAAATGACCAGTGAGGAAACCTGATAATTAACATCATGAAAGCACAGACATGGCTTCTGGTGCTATTAAAGCCTCCTGTGTGCTCCGATGCTCATTCGCAGTGTAACATGATGCTCATTAAAGACTGTTACAAGTAGGAATGACCTGGTTATAAAATCTGATCAGCATGGACCAGTTGGGCTGAAGGGCCTGGTTTCCATGTGGTACGACTCAAAGTTCAAATCCTGTCGGACATAAAAGCCATTTCACCCGATTGACTCCTTCTGCTGGTAGCTACCTGAGAAACACGGCCTGCTTGAAATAAATGTTCTGTCAAAAAAATCAATTCACTTTGTTCATGTGGACCACAGCACTTGGCTTTTGCAGCAGCATCTGTATTTGATCACACGTTCAAAAGGCAACCATTCCCAGCACCCAGCCCCCTCAGCGGCCTGGGAACCCTGCAGGCTAATAAAATACAGGGAAGTTCAACAGCTAACTCTCCATGGAGTAGGCTCGAATTCCCTGTAAAGCACAGGAAATGACCAGACTGCTGCACTCACGGCATCAGCCATCTCCGTCCGAGGAGACCTTCAAACTAAATTTCAGAACCAAAGTGAAGGCAGCTGCTTTATTAGTCGACAGAAAACAAACCGTAACCTCAACCTCATCAGCCACCGGGCAACATTTCAGAATTTGGTCAAAGTTCATTTTAAAACCACTGATTACATCGGGGAAGCCGAAGTGGAATTAACAAAGACACAAAATGCTGGAGTAACTCAGAGGGACAGGCAGACAGAAGAAGGGCCTCTACCCAAAACGTCACCCATTCTTTCTCTCCAGAGATGTTGCCTGTCCCGCTGAGTTACTCCAGCATTTTGTGTCTATCTTCGGTTTAAACCAGCACCTGCAGTCCCTTCCTGCACACCAGGAATTAACAAAGGATACACTAACACGTTTGGCATCCGACAATTGAATTCAATGAAAACCTCCTCTCGCAGTGCAGTATTCTCGAGCCATAAATCAAAAGTATTTACCCAGTTGCTTGCATGGTGATACAGGACACAGTGTGTACGCCAAGCAACCAGATTTTAATTGGCGACCCCTGTGGACGTTACTATTCTGACATTCTCATCAGCTTCACACCTGGAGGGGGGGGGGGGGGGGGGGAGTGGGTAGCCCAGAGGGGGGAAAACACACACTGGCTGGTCCACGATCGGAATCACCTCACTCTGCCTCTGCAAGGCCACCAGCATAATCAAGGATGATCCACTCCCTCTTCTCCCCTCTCTCATCGGGCAAAAGGTATGGAAACGTATGACTCGGGAACAATTTCTTCCCAGCTGTTATCAGGCAACTGAACCATCCTACCAACTACAAGACAGCAGACCTCAGAAACTATCACTGTGATGGCTGTTTGTGTTAAAATTGTATCTGTGTGTCCTGTGCTTTTTGTTGTCTACTGCCGGACCCTGACGTGAGAGGACGCTGGCGCTGTTTGTTCGCCGCTTCTCCGTCAGGATAGTTTGTCTGTTTGTTTTTATGTTATGACTGTTTTTGTAAAGCGCTTTGAGCACCTGGTAAAGCGCTATATAAAATAAATGCTTATTATTAAACCGAAGATAGACACACAATGCTGGAGTAACTCAGCGGGACAGGCAACATCTCTGGAGAGAGAAGGAATAGGTGACGATTCGGGTCGAGACCCTTCCTCAGACTATCAACCTCATCGGAGACCCTCGGACCATCTTTGATCGGACTTTACCTCGCACTAAACATCATTCACATTATTTCCCATTATCATGTATCTGTATGCTGTGGGTGGCTCAATTGTAATCATGTATTGTCTTTCCACTGACTGGTTAGTACGCAACAAAACCTTTTCACTGTACCTTGGTACATGTGACAATAAACTAAGCTAAACTCTGTCACCGAGGCCCAGGACTGGTGCGATAACGTTAATCTCGCCACCCAATTTTTTTTCCGTCTCTCCCTCGCTGTGTCAGAGGAGAGAAGGAATCAAAAAGGATCTCATTGTATGGCCACCAACTTGATGGTCCCTGCAGAAGAACATGCTCTTAAGCAGCATTCCACCACTTTTAATGTCTACTTTCAAAGCCGGCTAACCATGTAACATTTCACCAGTCTGAAGGGGGGTTCCGACCAGAAACATCACCCATTCCTTGTCTCCTGACCCGCTGAGTTCCTCCAGCATTTTGTGTCTACCTTTTGACAGGAATGGCACTTTCTATTTTGAGGCAGCACAAGGAACTGTATCTAGGTAATGGCCGGTGGAAAGGCACGAGATATTGGAGAGAAAACTGAAAAGCATTGTTCATCCTTCCATTCACACATCAGAAAGGTCAACTTGTTTTGCAGAAGTTACTCCCTCAGTTCTGGGAAGGACCGACACGCAAATCTGAGTGGTACTATGATGCCCGATAGAGCTTGTACAGATGAATCAATGAACGATACCTTATCGTCACATCTTTGTTTTTGCACACCCAAGGTATGCAAAGAGCTGCCACATAAAGGGCGCAAAGTTAAAAAAATTGTGACGGCGGCGCAGTGGTAGAGTTGCTGCCTTACAGCTAATGCAGCCCCGGAGACTCAGGTTCGATCCCGGCTACGGGTGCTGTACTGTACAGAGTTTGTACGTTCTCCCCGTGACCTGCGTGGGTTTTCTCCGAGATCTTCGGTTTCCTCCCACACTCCAAAGACGTACAGGTTTGTAGGTTAATTGGCTGGGCAAATGTAAAAATTGTCCCTAGTGGGTGTAGGAAAGTGTTAACGTGCGGGGATCACTGGGCGGCGCGGACCCAGTGGGCCGAAGGGCCTGTTTCTGCGCTGTATCTCTAAAATCTATCTCTTAAAAAAATCTACACAAACCATTTTTTAAACACATTCCATTTGTGGTCCTCCGAAGTTCTCGCTCTTGGGAGGTCCCCCCCACGCCTGGGCCTCCTTTGGTCTCGGCATTTTTAACACTTTGACCACTACTTGCAGTAGCATATAACATTACATTGAAGCTCCAGATATCCACAGATTAACACCTGGTAACTCCCAGCTAAAACTCGCAGCTTCCAAGGTGGAAAGTTGGCCAAAATGAGGTGTGGGTTAGGGTAGGTGGAGGTGGCTAAACTGAATCATTGAGAATGGAAAATGTTGGAACTTTATTATGGGCGACCTGCCAAACATTTTGACCAAAGTCAAAAAGAGCAGAATTAGGCCAATCGGCCCATCGAGTCTGCTCTGCTATTCGATCGTAGCTGACCTATTTCCCTCCCCCCTCTCAAGCCCATTCTCCTGCCTTCTCCCTGTGACCTTTGTCACCTTCTTTAGCAAGAAACAGGAAACTAATTAATTGACACAAGAGCGGCTTCCCAAAATTGTCACACCTCACTAAAAGCACAGGATGGTAAATATTCACGCAACAGCCTGGAATCTTTAGGTCTCAGAAGTTCAGGAATTACTGGCTGTTAACACCATGTGTCGGCTGAATGGAACTTCATTATCTTTTTTTTTTTTTTTAAGCAATTTATGAGTCATAACCTGCAATAATCTGATTCACTTCTTCACAGAATGTGATTAAAAACCACCAATAACACCAATGCTAAGGCACCATCTGTCATGTAAAAGAATAGTGAATCAATTCCCACAGAATCAGTCATACGCAGCAGACACGGGCCAATCATCTCACTTGCTCCACAGCGACTATCGAGCACCCATTTCACATTCGATGCCTTTGAAGGCTGAGGTGCAGATGACAGGTGCAACTTTTTAGACCTGGCATCATTGGAGACACAAGGAACTGCAGGCGTTGGAACCTCGAGTCAAACACAAAGTGCTGGAGTAACGCAACAGGTCAGACAGCATCTGTGGAGAGAATGAGTGGGCAACATTTCAGACACAGAAGGGTCCTGGCCCAAAATGTCAGCTATCCATTTCTCCTCCACAGATGCTGCCTGACCCACCGATTTACTCCAGCCCTGAGCGTTTGGCTTCATTGACGTGTTGCTTTAACTGTTTTCTCTGCGGGACTCATAATAAATCACTCATTTACCATGAATTATATATAGAGAGGGAGAGAGAGAGCGAGAGAGAGAGAGGGGAAAAAAGGGAGAGAACGAAGTGGGAGAGACAGTGAGGGAGATAGAAAGCGAGTAAAAGGAGGATAAGAAGAGTGAAGTGCAGAGAAAAAAAAGAAGTCAATGGAACACAACTGGGCAGGAAATTAGATGTAGAATGAGGTACACATGGACCAGCAAGACTGATGCATCCAATGACTGCAGTACCCAATTGTCTACATCGATGCTACAGATTGTGAAGTGCAGAACCACAGCTGAATTCCTCCCTTTCTTCCCTTGCAAAGAAAGGCATATTCACTAAAACGGCTGATGCATTTGGACAACTTTGCTGAATTCAAGTTGCTTCCTCGACAAAAACAGATTGATCGGTATTGGCAGTTCAAGAGGAAATCAGGGCTATGATTTACAGACTCCGTGAAAAACACTCAGATGGGCATCACACTTCAGCGCCACAATTTGTGGGCAGGACAAGCCATCACTGCACATTGATCTGGCCTATTAGGGGGAATCAGAAAGCCTACAGGATCCATAACAAGTACAACAAGCACTTACAGCAGCAGGAACCTTGAACGACAACCACAAGGGCATCTTAAGAGCCTATTAAATATTTAGACCATTAAGACATAGGTGGCACAGCGGCAGAGCTGATGCTTCACAGCACCGATGATATCACAAAATGCTGGAGTAACTCAGCGGGTCAGGCAGCATCTCAGGAGAGAAGGAGTGGGTGACGTTTTGGTTCGAGACCCTTCTTCAGACTGATGTCTGGGGAAGTGGCGGGACAAAGATAGGATGTAGTTGGAGACAGGAAGACAGTGGGGGAACTGGGAAAGGGGAGGGGAAAGAAAGGAATTATCTGAAGTTAGAGAAATCAATGTTCATACCGCTGGGGTGTAAACTGCCCAAGCGAAATATGAGGTGCTGTTCCTCCAATTCGCTGTGGGCCTCACTATGACAATGGAGGAGGCCCAGGACAGAAAGGTCAGATTGGGAGTGGGAGGGGGAGTTGAAGTGCTGAGCCACCGGGAGATCAGGTTGGTTAAGGCGGATTGAGCGAAGGTGTTGAGCGAAACGATCGGTGAGTCTGCGTTTGGTATCGCCGATGTAGAGAAGTTGACATTTGGAACAGTGGATACAATAGATGAGGTTGGAGGAGGTGCAGGTGAACCTCTGCCTCACCTGGAAAGACTGTTTGGATCCTTGGATGGAACTGCCTCAAAAAGGAAGCAATTGGATGCAACTGCCTCAAAAAGGAAGCCATTACCAAAGACCCACATCACCCTGGCCACACTCTCACTTTGCTACTCCCACCGGGAAAGTATAGAAGCACGAGACCATGACCACCAGGTTCAAGAACAGCCTTGTCTCAGCAACCAACAGGTTCTTGAGCACCACACAGCTCTAACCTCAGCAACTCTGATCTGGGAATGAACTGCAGATGCTGGTTTACACCCAAGATGAACACAACATTCTGGAGTACCTCCGCGGGCCAGGCAGCACCTCCGCAGAAAAGGAACAGGTGACGTTTCGAAGTCAACACCCGTCTTCAGGTCTCGACCAGAAACATCACCTATTCCTTTTCTGCAGAGATGCTGAGTTACTCCAGCATTTTATGATCTTCTATGGACAGTCTCTAGTTGCACTATTATGGTTACCTCATATAACGGTTGTTAATTTATTGTATTATTGATTATTGTGTTAACAGATCTGTTAAGCTGCACAAATAAGTGGTTCATTGTTCTGTTGCTAGTACATCTGACAATGAAAACTCTTGACAAAAGAGCATTGTTATTCGATTCTATTTTCGGTCCCTGGTTGTATCAACGTTACTGCCCACCACAGAACAAGCCAAAAGAATTCTGCACCGTTCTGTTCAACTCAGGTTTACAATTTAAGATGTGCAAGTGACAGCGAGCAATAAAGTGCTGGAGTAACTCAGTGGGTCAGGCAGGATCGAAGGATGACAGGCATCAGTGACCCACACCACTCTGGCCATGCTCTCAGTTCACTCCAGCAATTGGGACGTAGGTTTCGGAGCTGGAAAACTAATGTCCAGGTTCAGGGCAGCTTCTTCTCTACAACCACCAGGTTATTAAACACTGCAACCTCCAAATAGGTTCCGGTCTACATAGACTTGGGGGCATCAGTTTTGACTTTGTACTATTATTGTTTATTTATTTGTATGTTTTTTTAATTACACAATTTTTGTTGTTGTTCATAACGGGTTTTACAGTGTACTAGGTTTACATATTGTTGCACTGCTGCAGAAAGAATGCGATTGTTCATTTCGGGACACGTGGCAATTACCGTAATTGCATGCATTATAGCATGAGGCTTAAGTGCTGCTTCAAGGTGTTTTCCCTGGCGGTTGCTGATCGGTTTTTAAACCCACACTAAAGTTTTATTCACCATTAACATGGTTGACCATTGCAAAACTGTCTATCCAGTGGTGCAGGCAAGCTGCCCTACAACCACCTTTTAACCCCTGTGTGTCTTCTTGGTGGTTGCCTGTGCCCACAATGGACCATTGTGGGCTCCACGTCACCTTGAATATCGTCCCTTTTTGCATATATTCCATTCATTTGTTCTAAGTGCCACCCATTTCACTCGTTCCCCTGACTCTCAGTCTGAAGAAGGGTCTCGACCCTAAACGTCACCTATTCCTTTTCTCAAGGGATGCTGCCTGACCCGCTGAGTTACTCCAGCTATTTTGTGTCAGTCTCTGGTGCAATACCATGTTGTGGCTTCCTTGACATTCCTGAGTTAAGCAAATTATATTCATATTTTCCAGTAAAGGCAGAACAAGAATCTAATACACCACGGAAAATACTACAATGGCCACAAAATACTTTTGAATTTCATATCATCATATATGTACAGCCGGAAACAGGCCTTTTCGGCCCACCAAGTCCGTGCCGCCCAGCGACCCCCGTACATTAACACTTATCCTACACCCACTAGGGACAATTTTTACATTTACCCAGCCAATTAACCTACATACCTGTACGTCTTTGGAGTGTGGGAGGAAACCGAAGATCTCGGAGAAAACCCACACAGGTCACGGGGAGAACGTACAAACTCCTTACAGTGCAGCACCCGTAGTCAGGATCGAACCTGAGTCTCCGGCGCTGCATTCGCTGTAAAGCAGCAACTCTACCGCTGCGCTACCGTGCTGCCGGTAGAGTTGCTGCCTTAGGGCAACAGGGACTCCGGTTTAATCCTGACTACGGGTGCTGTCAGTATGGAGTTTGTACGTTCTCCCTCGTGACCGCGCGAGTTTTCTTCGGGTGCGCCGGTTTACTCCCACATTCCAAAGACGTACGGGTACAGGTTTGTGGGTTAATCGGATTGTGTAAATTTTCCCCAGAGAGTCGGATAGAACTATTGAATGGGTGATCACTGGTCAGCATGGAATCGGTGGGGCAGAAGGGCCTGTTACTATGCTCCATCTCTAAACTAAACTGAATGACCCACACCAGCAGAGTCCAAGTCACCTGTTCCCACTCTAAACCTCTGGCTGAGAAAATGAAAAAGTAGTATTTTGTTCATGTTCCTCGCTGGGTGATTCATTTACTCTTTTTTAATAAATCTTCTCCAACCACAATAATTCTGACAAAATAATTCTCCCACCTACTTAATAAAAAAAGTCATCAACAATTCATAACTGTTATAATTAATAACTGTTCTCTAACCATTTGAACAATTATCTTGCCGCTGGTGGTGGTGAGGGCAGAACCAGGCAACAGATAGAAGATAAAGCAGTAGATGATCAGTCTCTTCCATCAATGTACACAAGGACTTTATCACTTCAAATCTTTCTAATACTTATCATGTCAGCATCATCCTTCGGCAAGATGTTTACGAATGAAACAGGAGGCATCTTAAGATCAATGAAAAGTTGAATCATCTTCATTTTTAAGTATTTATTCACAAAATGCTGGAGTAACTCAGCAGGTCAGGCAGCATCTCAGGGGAGAAGGAATGGGTGACCTTTCGGGTCGAGACCCTTCGTCAGACTTGTACCCTTCGATTTGTACCAGCATCTGCAGTTGTTTTCCTACACTTCATTTTTAAGTACCTGCATGGCCTTGCCACCCTCCCTTCCTCAGACCTTCCAGCCAACATCCTCAAGAACATCTACAGTTCTGACCTTTACCTTATTTTCCAATCATTCTGTTATCAGCTTCACTGATCAAGTTTCATTCACTTGCCTCACAGCCCATTAGGTGCAACTTGCTGTCAAATGTAGTTTAACACTTCTCTGCAGTGCAGCATTTTATTATATATTTAAAAATGCTGCATGCACAAGTTGTGGTTACCAGGTGCTGTGGTAATTTACTGCCATTTACAGGGAGAGAAATGGTTTCAGGCAGCTACATTCTCTTCTCTGGAGATAAGATGCAGTTCTGATAGAGGGTTTCTTGGCTTCACAACACCGCCAGCAGTTGTGTAATTGCCAGTCCCAACTTCTTTTTGTGCCCCATTGCCTTTGTCATTTAAAATCTCCTGATTTCCGCCCCATCACAAGTCTTCCTTTAGTATAAGAAGATAACTGCAGATGCTGGTACAAATCGAAGGTATTTATTCACAAATTGCTGGAGTAACTCAGCAGGTCCAGGCAGCATCTCGGGAGAGAAGGAATGGGTGACGTTTCGGGTCGAGACCCGTCTTCAGTCTGAAGAAGGGTGTCGACCCGTAAACGTCACCCATTCCTTCTCTCCCGAGATGCTGCCTGACCTGCTGAGTTACTCCAGCATTTTGTGAACAAGTCTTCCTTTGTTCATCATTCCCCTGCCACTCTTACTTCCTCTAACTTGGGCAAAACGAGAGAGTGCTGCAGCTTTTAACAAGCTGCTATCGAGGGTCACTGACTTGCAACATTGGAGACACAAGACACAACTGCAGATGCTGTCATTTTAAAAAACTGTCGGAGGAACTCAGCAGGTCAGGCCGCGTCCACGATGGGAAATGCTTGGGTGGGCTCCTTCTTCATTCCCCCTCCACAGATGGTGCCAGACATGCTGAGCCCCTCATGCAGTTTGTTGTTAGTTTAGCTTAACCGGAAACACTGTTTATCCCTCACCACCGTGACCCGAGCAAGGCCAAAATTTGCCTTTTTTCCCCCCCAAACTTTGATCATCCCTGACAATTTGACTTTGAAGGGAGAGCGTGCTCCCTCAACTGTGGCCAATTACGAGAAACAGTGACTGCAAAATGCAAATGCACCATGTTCACTACTCGTGTGCGTAAACTGGACAAGTCTCTTCTATTCTCCGCCTGCCTTCCACCAGTCCCTTTCTGCCTGAAAACAGGACACAAGGATAGAAACTAAGAACTGCAGATGCTGGTTTATACCGAAGATAGGCACAAAGTGCTGGAGTAACGCAGCGGGTCAGGCAGCATCTCTGGAACATGACCCACTAGGTTATTCCAGCACCTTGTGTCTGTCTTTGGATAGGAGAGTGCAAACGCAAGCGCAGGAACGGCACCAGCGATGGCAAGAAGATTCACAAAAGAATCGAGGAAGTTTGTTTCGTTGAAGGAGGCTTCGTATTCCGCTTGGGTAACTTACAACCCGACATTATGAACACTGAATTCCCCAGTGACAGGTAAACTCCAAAGAACCCACCCCTCTTCACCCCCACACATCCCCTTCTCCATCCCCTCTCCCCACCTGGGTTCCAACCCATTGGTCCCCTGCCTTTCACACCACATTCTTTCCTCTGACTTCACAATTGACAAATGTTTCATCGTTTTGTCTCAGCGTTGTTTTTTCATCTCTGGCCTCCGCCCAGCCATATGCCCGAACAAACCCTACACCCCCCCCCCCCCCCCCCCCGCATTCCCCTATTACCTGTCACGTTGGTCCTGCCCCTACTTCTAGTTTTCTTCCCCTCACCTCCTCCCACCACACTCTTACAAGAAGTCTGAAGAAGGATCCTGATCCGAATCATCACCTGTCCATGTTATCCAGGGATGCTGCCCGAACTGTTGAGTCACTCCACTTAATATCTTTCTTCCCCCCCCCCCCAAGGAAGCTCCCATTCTAATGGGGGCAAGGGTCTCGGACGATAAAAATGTGTCCCATTTTAAACAGAAATCATGAATGTTTTCGCTCAGATTTTTTATTATTCCACCACCATGGTCACATCTTTAGGTGCCAACCCTTCAAACTTCAAACCCTCAATGAAGCTCTCAACTGGAACGTCAGTGTTTTGTCACCAACCTGGATTTTTCATTTGGTAGCTCTTATAAAAATATCGATTTGCCACACTCTGCTGAAGCACATTAGGTTGTTTTAACTGCACTGCAAGTCATCATGCTGGAGAATTGCAAGCCGCTCCCACAGACGGGCAAACTTAGTCATTAATATACAAACACCATGGGGAAATAGTCGAGGCCCTGAATTTTAAAACCGTGGGCTCCTTAAATTTTAATGTCTTTTGACATCATTAAACCCCTTCCAAGATTCAATCCCAAGATTCTGCAGTTTAAAAAGATCTGCCGGCCCCCTGTAGTTAACATAAATTAGGTTAAATGAACGATTCTTCACCACGCAGCACAAAAGATGTTCCTTGCAACAGAAAAGAACAAAATTATTACTTGCGAGTTTTAGTTTATTGTTTTTTTGGGTTTTTTTAAGTTTTAAAGATACAGCGAGGAAACAGGGCCTTCGGCCCACCTAGCCGATCAGCGATCCCCGAAGAGGGGTTACGAACCGGAAGGTTGCCTATTCCTTTTCTCCAGAGATGCTTCCTGATCCGCTGAGTTACTCCAGTGGTCTGTACCTATCCTCGTACACTAGTTCTATTCGACTGACCAGAGACAATTCACAGAAGCAAATTAACCTGCAAGCCTTTGGAATGTGGGGGAAACCGGAGCACTCGGAGAAAACCCACGCGGTCACATGGAGTACGTACAAACTCTGCACAGACAGCATTCCGTAGTCAAGATTGAACCCGGGTCTCTGGTGCTAGGAGGCGGCAACTCCACCTTTTGTGCCACCTTAGCTCCTCGGTTTTGAGGTATTTTTAACAAAACAATCACAATTATCGGGGCTTGTCAGAGCGACTCCGAGAAGATAAATAATTTATTACAAAGATATAATAGAAAGCAAGAGACCGTCACTGAAAGGCAGCCCCAAGACCAGTATTAGATTAGGGAATTATGCAAGATGGTGAATACAGACAGAAAGGCAAAGATACACATTTTTTAAAAAGCAAAAAAAAACACTCAACATGTGAGACCACATCTGCGGAGAGAAAGGCTGTTTACACTTCAGGTCAGTGACCTGTCCTTAATTCCGACGAATAGCCGTTGACCTGAAACTTTAACTCTATTCTTCTCTCCACAGACGCTGCCTCACCTGCTGAATATTTCAAGTGCTCGTGTTTTTAATATCGGATTGCCGGCTCCAGCAGAATGCTGCTGGGCCAGTGTCAAGATGCAGATGCGGTCCGATGTGAGCCCTCGAAACTGCCCGAGGATAAGCGCACAAATTGGTTTTGACTGAGTCTCGCGGTGCCCACGCCCCTCTGCCGACTCCGGTCATTAAATTCCGTTATTCACCCAAATGGCGCAGGGCTGACTTTACTGAAGAGTAATCGAGGTCCAATCTATTGTGCAGCGGAGCAGCAACAGCTGCGTTGATTTACGGCTTGATTATGCTCTCCGTGTGGAACAAGTGCAGGCCTCACACCATTGGAGTCGAAAATAAATTTCAGAAATAATAAATCAGAGGCATAATGCACAGCCGCATTACAGCTCTATAAAACGACTGTCAGAGGAATGCAAAATGTCCCCAGCTCTCCGCTCTGAAGGGCAAGGGAGACAACGAGGCTTAATAGGTTACCTTCAACTTTCTATCCACGTCTCGGAAATAATTAATCTCCGCGGGTACAATACAGCACCACCATTGAATGGCAGAAGGCATTCACGCTGCCTGGAAGGAAGTGACAATCAGAAAAGGACAGTATTGTCCTTGGCTGGTCTTTTCTTTTTAACCTGTGTAAT
The DNA here is from genome assembly GCF_053455715.1 of Rhinoraja longicauda. Lineage (NCBI taxonomy): Eukaryota > Metazoa > Chordata > Chondrichthyes > Rajiformes > Arhynchobatidae > Rhinoraja > Rhinoraja longicauda. The sequence goes on along the minus strand of NC_135980.1, from coordinate 6,328,797 downwards.
CGCAAGCTGCCCAGCCCCAATGAATCCCACTCCCGCTTCACAAAAAAAAAAGATAAAGTGCTGGAGTAACTCAGTGGGTCAGGCAGCATCTGTGGCGAACATGGATCGGTGACGTTTCGGGTAAGGCTCTTCATCAGACTGAAGAAAGATCCCGACCCTAAACGTCACCTGTGCATGTTCTCCAGATAATAGACAATAGGTGCAGGAGGAGGCCATTCGGCCCTTCGAGTCAGCACCGCCATTCAATGTGATCATGGCTGATCTTTCACAATCAGTACCCCGTTCCTGCCCTCTCCCCGTACCCCCTGACTCCACTATCATTAAGAGCTCTATCTAACTCTCTTGAAAGCATCCAGAGAATTGGCCTCCACTGCCTTCTGAGGCAGAGAATTCCACAGATTTACAAGTTTTTCCTCATTTACCTGCTGCCTTACTCACCGAGTTACTCCAGCATGTGGTTTATTTTTTCTGTAAACTTACATCTGCGGTTCCTGCTTTCTACATTCCGCTAGTCCCGTCATTGAAGTCCGCCACTAACCCACATACTCCCACAGTGAAATGAGCCTGAAGGGTCTGGACCTGAAACATCACTTGTCCATTGCCTCCACAGATGTGGCCTGACTGAGTTACTCCACCGGTTTGCGTTTTACTCAAGAGGGTGTCAAGAAGAATCCAGACCCAAAAGGCCACCTGTCCATTCCCTCCACAGCTGCTGCCTGACCTGCCGAGTTACTCCAAAGGTAGACACAAAATACTGGAGTAACTCAGCGGGTCAGGCTGCATCTCTGGAGAAAAGGAACAGGTGACGCTTCAGGTTGCAGGGGGTTCAACCCAAAACATCACCTATTCCTTTTCTCCAGAGATGCTACCTGACCCGTTGAGTTACTCGAGCTTTTTGTGTCTTTCTTTGGTTTAAACCAGCATCTGCAGATTCCGAGCTACTCCATCAGCTTGTGTTTCACCCATGTTTCATTCCCCTGGAATACTGGAAGTCCAGTCTGACCGGAGGCTCCATTACCAATGGGGGGCGGGGGAAATGGGCGCATTTCATCAGCATGGCTGTCATTCAGGGGCTGTTGATGAAAACATGTGCATCCAGATAAGGCAACGGCAAGAGTAAGTGACAACTACGACATCACCACTCGCCCTGCCTCCATCTTCCATGACCACTCCCTCTCCCCAAAACGAACAAAGTTGTTCTTATCCACCATTAATTCACAGAGCCCAAATTGTATCCACCACAGAAATCAGAGACCCAAAAAAGGGACTGTGCTGGAGTAACTCAGAAGGGTCTGACCGTATACCTGGAAAACATGGATCGGTGATGTTTCAGGCCAGGACCATTCTTCTGACAGTCTGAAGGGTCCTGACCCGAACGCCCCCAATCCACATTCTCCAGGGATGCTGCCTGGCTCATTGAATTACTCCGGCGCTGTGTCTTTTTTTAAATTTTGCAAACCAGCATCTGCAGTTCCTCGTTTTGACAGAAATCAGAATGGTAACTGGTGCCTCTTGAAACAGTGCAGGAGCAAGGAACATAATGCCTTCAGCACAGACAGACAGAGGCAAGAGTGACAAGGGAACACAAATCGAAACAGAAATGGACTGCTGATGAAATTGTCAAATTAGTAAATCACTTCCCCTGATGCCACCGCACTCTTCCCGCCCTCGCGCCGACGTTAAAAGATTGGAATTAGACCACTAAAGGTCGGTCTCACTTCAATTAACCTCCTGAAATTCAATCCGTCACATGTCAGGTTTAATGTTCGTCATTCTAGCCGGCTGCCAAACTTACCTCATTAATTTGTTTTCTACAAAAAAAAAAGGCTGGAGATTAAAATTTGACTCAACCCCACCACTGTTGCATGAGATTAGAGACTTTCAGCAGGGAAGTTTCACACGTAAGCAAAGTTCAATTCCATCACCAGGTAGCCAGGCCTTCAATGTCGACGACAAGGTGACAAACGAGGTGACGCGGTGTTGCAGCGGTAGAGTTGCTGCCCGACAGCGCCAATTTTACCAAAGCCAATTAACCTACAAACCTGCTCGTATTTGGGATGTGGGAGGAAACCAGAGGAAATCCACGCACAAACTCTGTACAGACAGCACCCGTAGTCAGGATTGAACCCGGGTCTGGCGCCATAAGGCAGCAACTCTACCGCTGTGCCGCCGTGCCTTTGAAGAGGCATTGCATACAACTAGCAACGCCTTTTCCCTTTATCATGGCTTCCCCTTCACCACAGTGAACAAGGCTCTTAAATTGTCTCATCCATTTGTCATCTGTCTATTCCCAACTGAATTTACTTTTCAGCCAGAATGTGGATCAAAGTTCCCCTTATCCTCAGTTTCCACCCCAGCTTCTTCATTGAAGAAACCATCCGCCATAATATCGAGTACCATCCGCCATCAGGTGCGTCTTCTCCTACCCCTCTAGCATTGCTGGTGGAGTGATCCCTCTGTGAATCCATGGTTTGCTCTACCAGCTTCACCAACCACTTCCCATCTGGGGACACTCTTCAGCGCGATGGCAGGAGATGCAAAGCTTTCCATTTTACATTGTCCTCTCCTACCATCCACGGACTCTCAATCTAGAGGGCAGAGGCTTAAGTGAAGATGGGAAGGATTGAAGAGGAACCTCAGAGGCAACCTTTTCATTCAGAGGGTAGTCCGTACCTGGAATGAACTGTCAAAGGATGCCATGAAAGCGGATATAATTACAACTTTTAAGGGACATTTGGACAGAGATATCAGCAGGAAGTATTTAGAGGGATGTGGGCCAAATTTAGGCAAATGGGACAAGCCCAATCTGGACACGGTGGGCCGAAGAGCCTGTTTCCATGCTGTACAGCTGTACGACAATGACTTAAAGAGTTATAATCATTGGGTAAAAGACCAATTCACTTGTGCCTTTTCTAATGTAGAGCAATGTATTACGTGCTCACGACATGTTCTTCTCCACACAAAGCAACCAAAGGACCACTGAACAATCACTTTAAAGAACACCTGCATTCATTGGTAGACACAAAAAGCTGGAGTAACTCAGCGGGTCAGGCAGCATCTCTGGAGAGATGCTACCTGACTCGCTGAGTTACTCCAGCTTTTTGTGTCTACCTTCGATTTAAACCAGTTTTCTTTCCTATACCTCTATTAATTGAGTTATTTTTTGCTTCGATTCTTAACGCACTCTGGCCCCTGTTACAATGATGGCTGACACAAGCTGGAGATAGAATACCACACCTACATCCAAGCACATTGAAGCCCTCGGGATTCTATATTAATTTCAGTTAACCAGCCAACTCCAATGCAAAGTCATCCCTCCACTAACTCAGTATCTCCACCTCCACCGACCAGTGTGGCAGATCTGCTTGGTATTTTCAACATTAACAAACAACCAGGGGTAATGCTGACTATGATTTCTGCCAAACTCCTTGATACTGCTGGGGTCATTGGTAGAGCATGTGCTGAAGATGGGGAATGGGGGTGAGTCACATTAACTGCAGAGTTGAACAAAATTCAACTCATAATTACATTAACAGTGGGATCGTTCGATGATTGCCAAGCTGACCTGTTAATTCGCTCTACACTCCACCCCACTAATGTACAATTTGCAAAATTTCTACACGTTCAACAAGAGAGCATTCTATGAATCTTGTGGCAAATCTTTAGGTGTGAAGACGTCACTGTTCCCTCTGCAACATCTTTCCTCACACAAACACGTAGGTGATACATCAGTCATGCCCAGGGTACCGGAAGAGACTCCAGAAAAATCGCCTGCTGCCAAGGGATCACCCTTCTCCAGAACATTAGTCATATCAAAATATGCAAGGCAAAAACTGGTACCCTTTCTCCACTTTGTGAAACTTTGTAACTAATAGATTGCTTTAAAAATCATGATCACAAGCAAGTCCACCACAGCAAGGCACCTCAACCAACTGAGATGTGGTTGAAAGAAGTATTGCTCAATCAATGCTGCACGGTGGCGCAGCAGTAGAGTTGCTGCCTTACAGCGCCAGAGATCCGTATTCAATCCTGACTATGGGCGTTGTCTGTACAGAGTTTGCACATTCACTCTGTGGCCAGGTGGGTTTCCTCCCACACTCCAAAGACGTACGGGTTTGTAGTCTAATCTGCTTGGCATAAATGTAAATTGTCCCCAGTGTGTGTAGGATAGAGTTAGTGTGCAGGGATCGCTGTCGGCTGCCTAACATGCTGAGTACCTCCATCACTCACTAGGCTCAGCACACCCATGTACATGGGATTCAGTAGCTACTCTGACTCCCAAAGTAACAAGCCCAGAGTATATCTGAAACTCAGTCTAAATCCATCCAGTTTATAATGGCTCCTTCAGGTAGTTGGACACAATGGATAAAGACTCCAAACAGATTGAAACATTAAAAAAACAACTGCTTCCCCGTGACAACTTTGCACTCTTGTAAAACGAGCAATTGCAGTTAATTCAGGAACAACCATTTAATTAGAATTTTGCATTGTTAATCGGAAAGAGACCTATGCATACAGGCACATTGGGAGAAGAAACTAAAATTCTGTAGCACTTTCTTTTTAAAGATCGCACAGAGAGAAATGAGCCCCCAAAAGATATTAAATCAGATTAATGGCTTATTATATAATGCCACATTTGATTTCCCGCAGCACATGGCAAGAGTGTGTAAATTATCAAACAATGAGAGCACCACTGAAGTCAATGACATTTACTTTTTTAATATTTAACAAAGGTTGAAAGCTCTGAAGCATTTTTTATGAAGTAATAATAAATGAGACAGTACCCATTATTAATTTATCATTCAAATTAATCTGTCGACATTTTCAATTAAAAAAGAACATTTAATTATTCATTGACACATAATTGGAAATTAGAAAGAGAGAGAAAAAAAAAAGTTCTATTTACAACTAGGCTCAATCATGAAATTTGTCACGTTTATGGTAAGGCTAATTTCCGGGAGAATAAACAGGCTTAGTAAACAGCTCAACGATGAGCAGCAATAGAATGAGAGAAAAAAAACAAAAAAAATTGTCTTACCTGTTTGTGCATTTCGATATTCAAACCATAAGACATTTCGTAATACTGGAGAAGAAGAAAAATGACAATGAAAATCTAAGTGTGTGGGACTCAAAATAGGACAACGATCATCCCACATGCAACCAGTTGACAGGTTGATAAAGATGCAGCTTTACTGCATCACTGGGCGGGAAAAACACCACTAGAAACAATTTACAATGTGAAGCTGATGCCTTTTATTGTCAAGAAAAGGAAGAAAAAGGAGCCTTGAGGACGGTGCAGCAGTCGAGTTACTGCCTGACAGCGCTTTCAGCGCAAGAGACCCGTGTTCGATCCCGGCAGTGGGTGCTGTCTGTACGGAGTCTGTACGTTCTCAATAGACAATAGGTGCAGGAGGAGGCCATTCGGCCCTTCGAGCCAGCACCGCCATTCAATGTGATCATGGCTGATCATTCTCAATCAGTACCCCGTTCCTGCCTTCTCCCCATACCCCCTGACTCCGCTATCCTTGAGCTCTATCTAGCTCTCTCTTGAATGCATTCAGAGAATTGGCCTCCACTGCCTTCTGAGGCAGAGAATTCCACAGATTCACAACTCTCTGACTGAAAAAGTTTCTCCTCATCTCAGTTCTAAATGGCCTACCCCTTATTCTTAAACTGTGGCCCCTTGTTCTCCCCGTGACCGCGGGGTTTTCTCCAAGATCTTTTGGTTTCCTCCCACACTCCAAAGGCGTACAGGTTTGTAGGTGAATTGGCTTGGTATAAATGTAAATCGTCCCTGGTGTGTGTGTGGGATAGTATTAATATGGTCGGAGTGGACTCGGTGGGCCTAAGGGCCTGTTGCCACGCTGTATCTCTAAACTAAATTAAAAGTGGCACTGCAGGTAGAGCTGCAGCCCCACAGCACCAGGCTTGATCCTGACCTCGGGTACTGGCTGTGTGGAGTTGGCTCATTCTCCCTGTGAGCGTGTGGGTTTCCTACGGGTGCTCTGGTTTCCTCCCGCATCCCGAAGATGTGCAGGTCTTGAGGTTAATTGGCCTCCGTAAATTGCCCCCAGTGTGCAGGGAGCGGGAAAGTGGGATAACAGGGAACTATAGTGAATGATCGGTGTGGGCAGTGGGCTGAACGGCCTGTTTCCATGCAGTACCACCAAACTAAAAGATCTTGCCTATCTTTACTGAAAGCACGGTGGCACAGCGGTAAAGTTGGTGCCCTACAGTGCTTGCAACGCCAGAGACCCGGCTTCACTCCTGATTACGGGTGCTGTCTGCACGCGTTTGTACGCTATCCCCACGTGACCACGTGGGTTTTCCCCGAGATCTTTGGTTTCCTCCCACACCCCAAAGACAAAGAGGTTTGTAGGTTAATTGGCTTAGTATAAATGTAAATTGTGTCTCGTGTGTGTGGGATAGTGTTACTTGGCGCGGATCGCTGGTCGGCACGGACTCGGTGGGGCGAAGGGCCTGTTTTCGCACAGTATCTCTGATCCAAACTAAACGTGGCACAGCAGAAGAGCTGCTGCCTCACAGCACCAGAGACTCAGGGTTGACCCTGACCTCAGGCACTGGCCGTTTAGAGTTCGCACGTTCTCCCTCTGACTGCGTGGGTTTCCTCCAGATAGCGTTAATTTGCCAGGATCGCTGGTCGGCGCAGACCCGGTCGGCTGAAGGGCCCATTTCCGCACAGTATCGCTAAAACTAAAACTAAACAAAATAACTTTGGCTTGTAAACATTCTCCAGTACTCCAGATAGGTTGCGATTTATGGTTCCGGTCTAGAGACCTTCAGCAATCCAGACACTGGTCCCACACTACCGGCGTGCAACTTGATAGCTTGGGTGGGCAGGGGTTGTTGTTACTTGATGGTGAACAGAAACAGATAGTGGGATTTTTCCCAAACACAAGATAACTGGCCAAGCAGAGCGTTGGCCGAGAATGCAGTCAGAGTCAGGGAATTAAATTGAAACGTGCTGATCTGATCTTGGCTGGAATTTTTAATGGATAAAACAAGAACTTGAACTGGATAAGTACTTAAGATCATGAAGGGTTTGGCAACCCATGTGTCCCGAATACATTCCAGAAAAAGGTGAAAAAAGCCGTTTGTACGTTCTCCCTGTGATTTTCTCCGGATGCTCCGGTTTCCTCCCGCATCCCAAAGACGCACGGGTTTGCAGGTTAATTGACTTCGGTGAAATTGTTAATTGTGGAGATAGAGTTCTAGGGGCTAGTGGAGTCAAGGAGTATGGGGAGAAGGCAGGCACGGGGTATTGATTGGGGACGATCAGCCATGACCACAATGAATGGTGGTGCTGGCTCGAAGGGCCGAATGGCCTCCTCCTGCACCTATTTTCTATGTCCCCAATATGTAGGATAGTGTTAGTATACGTGGTGATCGCTGGTCGGTGTGGACCCGGCGGGCCGAAGGGCCTGTTTCGCAATGTGGGGCTCCTTTATAGCAGTGTACTAGTATCAATTTAGTGAATTTCTTGATTTGTCTAATTATCTGTGGGCATTGCATTTACAGGCCAGATAAGTTGGTGCAATTAAGAATTTCATCGCTGTTGGAACTTATGGCATTTAAAAGCACTTTCGATTTAACTCTAGAAATGACTGGACCCGAAAGACTTGATGATATTGGGGCAGTGCAGGCATAGATGGACACTCAACTCCATTGTGTGTTAACCTGGTGTACAATTGGACATTGCCATTGCCATTTTCAAGATTCAGGCCCAACTGAAGGTTTTTTAAGTTCTCAAGTTTGCACTCTTGCTGAAAAAAGATCATCAACTCCATTTCATTCTTTGTGGGTGCTGCCTGACCTGGTGAATATTGCGTACTTTCCCTATTTCCATTTCCAGAATCCTTAGATGTCACATTTGTGTGAAAAAAACACCTCGGATTCTGCATTTAAATTTCCAATGGAGACGTTGGCAATTTAACCCATGGCGCATTCACCAGCTCTCAAGAGTATTTCTTTAATTCCATTCCGTTTTGTAATCAATCCATTACGAAATATTCGGTGAACCATAAAACATTTATTGAACCCATTCCAAATGAGCAGCACACCTGTGCGTTCCTCAATTCAGCCAACAGACTAACAACTAACCAAACAAGCAACAAGCTAACGATGTCAGTGACTCCAGTCCTACCTAAATCCTAAATCCTGGAATGGATTACAAAGTGGAATGTGTACCATGCATAGGACATGTGGTGACGGTTATATAGAGAGAGATAAATATGATCGATCTACACATTCCTCATGTGTAAGAAAATAACTGCAGATGCTGGTACAAACCGAAGGTATTTATTCACAAAATACCCTTCAGGGTCTCGACCCGAAGCGTCACCCATTCCTTCTCTCCTGAGATGCTGCCTGACCTTCTCTCCCGAGATGCTGCCTGACCTGCTGAGTTACTCCAGCATTTTGTGAATATACACATTCCTCATTGTATTTTCCAAGGTTAAAAATGACAAGTGTAGGATTACAAGACAGTTTACAAAGCTGGGAAGATTTCTAGCTCCCTTATCAATAAGAGTTATACTTGGATAGTATTTGGAACTTCATATATCCATTTAAATTTATTTACAACAGCAAGGTGGCACGGTGGTGGAGTTGCTGCCTTAGACCCAGGGACGATCCTGACTACGGGTGCTAGTCCTCACGGTGTTTGTCCGTTCCCCCCGTGGCCTGCATGGGTTTTCTCCGCTTTCCTCCCACATTCCAAAGACGTACAGTTTTGTAGGTTGATTGGCTTGGTGTAGTTGTATTTTGTCCCGAGTGTGTATCGTGTAATGTTAGTGTGCGGGGATTGCTGGTCAACCCGGACTCAGTGGGCCGAAGGGCCTGTTTCCACGCTGTGTCTCTAAACATAAAATGCAGACGGGTGGAGAAATTATAGGTACACCACTCTCCCCCCCACACACAAATCACGAGGAGGACACTTACCATAACATAATGACGCTGCATCTCCGTCTTTTCACTGGCCAGTTTGTCACACTCCAACTTGAGGCTGCAACAAATTAAAGTACAAATGCAAAAATTAGTTAAAAGGACAAATTCTCAAGAAATAGTTCCCTCTCCTATTCACATTTCGATTTACTAGAAGCTTCTTTTGACTTGGCATAAAGACGTGAATTTGCGGTGTTTCAGAGTGCCACGGACGTTTTATTCAATTACTCGCCCGGTGTGAAGATCTTAAAGTCTCAGCTCCATCTGAAGACAGCTCCCATTTACAGCCTAGTGCATATGTGCCAACAACTAACTGATCACGATTGATGTAAAGATATAGCATGAAAACAAGCCCTTCAGTCCACGTCGATCATTGATCACCCATTCACGCCAGTTCTATGTTATCCCATTTTCGTATCCACTTCTTACTCTTGGAGCAATTTGCAGAGGTCATTTAACCAATCACCCTGCATGTCTCTGGAAACCCACACGGTCGCAGGGAGAACGTGCAAACTCTACACGGACAAGAACCCATGGTCAGGATTGAACCTGGGACTCTGACGCTGAGGCAGCAGGTCTACTAGCTGTGCCACTGCGCTGCCAATACTTAATGAGACCCAATGACTCGAGGATCATTTGACCATCAAAGGTTCCACAGTTGAACTCAATTGCATTTTCAACCCACTTGCTTAAAAAAAAGGGGGGATTGCCGTCATGAGACGCCACATGGAAAAAAAATACCATCACCAGTTGCTCTCTTCCCTGCAACCACACCCAAGCCCCACCATTCCCCATCCCAAATATCACGAGGGGTAACTCAGGTGGTGCAGCAGTAGAGCTGCTGCCTTACAGCGAATGCAGCGCCGGAAAGCTCGGCGTCTGGGCCTCAATTAAATCACCATTAAAAAACGATTTCCAATTGGGTAATTTCCAAAGTCCAATGAACCATGAAGCAAACGAGTTGTGGCAGGAAGAAACTCTTTAGGTCATAGGGTCATAAGGAATAATAGTAAAATTAGGCCATTCGGCCCATCAAGCCCCCTCCGCCATTCGATCATGGCTGATCCATCTCTCCCTCCTAACCCCATTCTCCTGCCTTCTCACCATAACTGACACCTGTATTAATCAAGAATCTATCTATCTCTGCCATAAAAATATCCATTGAAGGCCTAGACAGCCTTCTGTGGCAAAGAATTCCATAGATTCACCACCCTCCGACGAAAGAAATTTCTCCTCATCTTCCTAAAGGAACGTCCTTTTATTCTGAGGCTACGACATCCAGTTCTAGACTCGCCCACTAGTGGAAACATCCTCTACATATCCACTCGATCCAAGCCTTTCACTATTCTGTATGTTTTAATGAGGTTCTCCCTCATTTTTCTAAACTGAGGTGAGTACAGGCCCAGTGCCGACAAACACTCTTTAATTTGTACGGTGCAAAGGAAGTCAAATAGCTTTGACTCGGGACAACAGCAAGTCATGGAGCCTCAAGCTGTGGGAATACAATCCAAGGTACACATCGAGTTGTCCAGATCGTGGTTTATCGGTTGCACAGGACGGAATTAGTTCATGAAGGGAACCTCCAGCAGCTTCTCCTCCATCACAATGCCTCACGTGGCTGCATAATTAATGAGCGATAAGAACTGGGGTCAATTCTTTTGGTTAATCTCTTGGCGTAGGTTTATTTACAGATGGGAGTATTTCTGCCACCAATTGTGAATGGAAGGCATCACCTTGTTTTATTATTGTGGTCGACACTAGTTTATCAGGATCATTTAGGTCATTGAAAAGATTTAACACCATGTGCCAAACACCAACAGGCGACACAAGAGACTGCAGATGCTAGAATTTTGAGCAAAATACAAATTTAGTTCAGAGATAGTTTGGAGATACAGTGTGGAAACAGGCCCTTCGGCCCACCCTCATACGAGCATTGCCCTACAGACGAGAGACAATTCACATCTTATTTAACCAAAGCCAAATTAACCTACAAACCTATACATCTTCGGCATGTGGGAGGAAACCAGAGCGCCCGGGGAAAACCCACGCAGTTACGGGGAGAACATACAAATTCCGTGTAGACAGAACCTGTACTGAGGATCCAAACCCGGTCTCTGGCGCTGTAAGTAAGCAACTCTACCACTGTGCCACCGTCGGAGGAATTAGCGGGTCAGGCAGCATCTTTGGAGGGAATGGACAGGAGAAATTTCAGGCCGGTCTGAAGAACGATCCAGACCTGGAAAGACAAATGGCCATCCCCTCCACAAAGACTAAGAGGCATTTTGACACCTTACACAACTTCATATGTCATTGGTCGAGATTCGACTATTGACGTATAAGATTATTAAGGGGTTGGACATGTTAGAGGCAGGAAACATGTTCCCAATGTTGGGGGAGTCCAGAACCAGGGGCCACAGTTTAAGAATAAGGGGTAGGCCATTTAGAACAGAGATGAGGAAAAACTTTTTTAGTCAGAGAGTTGTGAATCTGTGGAATTCTCTGCCTCAGAGGGCAGTGGAGGCCAATTCTCTGAATACATTCAAGAGAGAGCTAGATAGAGCTCTTAAGGATAGCGGAGTCAGGGGGTATGGGGAGAAAGCAGGAACGGGGTACTGATTGAGAACGATCAGCCATGATCACATTGAATGGCGGTGCTGGCTCGAAGGGCCGAATGGCCTACTCCTGCACCTATTGTCTATTGTCTATTGACCTGGACTCTGGATGAAAAGTTCCATGGGACCTATGGCATTCAATGAAGGGGAAGACTCAGTTTAATCGCTCAACCTTTAAAAAAGCTCTCCCAACAGCACAATTTCAAGAGTAGTAACGTGGTGTGAAACAAGCCTCTAACCCTCAACCATGCAGATAATGGGCAAGCAAGACTGTTATTGAATAAAGCACATACAATTTTGGATAGGTTTAATTTAGTTTGGATTTAGAGATGTGGTGTTGAAGCAGGCCCTTCTGCCCACTGAGTCTAAAATGACTAACGATCACCCATGTACTAGTTCCATCCTACACACTGGCGGCAATTTACAAAGGTGAATTAACCCACAAATCTGCACGTCTTTGGGAAGGAGGAGGAAACCGGAGCACCTGGAGGAACCTCATGCGGACGTGCAGGGAGAACGTGCAAACTCCACATAGGCAGCACACGAGGTCAGGATCGAACCGGCCCTGGCACTGTAAGGCTGTGCTGCCCTGGAGTTTAAGAAGAGGAGCTCGAGTTTAAGCTCAGAATGAGGGGAACAGTCCGTGATGCATTGGCATGGGCAAGTCCAGCAAGTAGCATCAGCACCCAGAAGCAAGACTGCGGCAATGGTCTGTCTGTTTTATGAAGTAAAATCTACGTAGCCTGCGCATTTTGGAGCATGGCATGTTGCAATGCGACATGCAAAAGCAGACCAGCCATCAGCACAAACAATAAATTATTAAATTTTCATTATTAAAACAAACATTTTTAGATCACAGCACATGCATTAACAAACGTTGAGAGGTCAGAAGCAAAGATGATCTTACAGACAAACACTGTGATGACAAACTTCAGATAATGATCACAGTGGAATGCTCAGGCATGCAAATCCTTCAGCACGCGAGATATTGTTCATGTCGGCGGCTCTGTGTTCAGAATGCCGACAAAAATACAAGGGCCATGTCTTGGCTGCAGAGCTTAGAAAACAAGGCAGCAGCATTGTGCAAATGTCAAAAGAGATCAAGCATGATTTCAGCTCTTAGCCTCCAAGCAGCTAACTGCTAATCTTCATCCTGATAGATTACACAATGGCACAGAGTGGCAGGGCGAAGGACTCCACTAAACCAACAAAGAGCCGCTCTCAACTTGTCAGAGGCTTTCATCTCCTCGTGACAACATAGTCCTCAAGTGGCCCATTTGTGCCACTCCCTAAATGTAGGTAATGCTCCTTTGTTGTGGTCATCCATCTAGCCGAGAGCCACCCAGGATGCATCCCACCACAATATCATTTATGGGGCAATAATGATTGGTTTTAAATTGGCTGCCGAGATCATTTTATTAGCAAGTGATATTTCAATAAGCGATTAATTTACTGCATAGCGCTTTGGGACATCTGGTAATTTCCTTTATCATTGATCATATTCATAAAACTACAGTCAGTGAATGCACTAGCTGATTTTACAAATCTTACAGAAAAAAATATGGAAGTTAAAGACAGAATTTAGATTTTAGAGATACAGCGCAGAAACAGGCCCTTCGGCCCACCCGGTCCGCGCCGCCCAGCGATCCCCGCACACTAACACTATCCTACATCCACTAGGGACAATTTTTAAATTTGCCCAGCCAATTAACCTACATACCTGTACACCTTTGGAATGAAACACTTCACCTCTAGAATAGTTTAATGCAAGGATTAGGAGGAGAAGGGGTGTTGGACTGTGGGGATATGGTCATGATGAGCAGAATTTACTGCTACATGCAATTTCTTACATTTCAGAGAGATTAATTTTGCACATTTTTTCTCAAAGAACAAAATAGGAGCAAGTCTGAGGAATTACATTACCACTCGTGTGCCAACAGAGGAAGCTGACGTGGCACTTAATTCTAACAAAGCCCAAACAAATATAAATTAAATCATTGATGAATTGAGCGCATAATGATATTAAAATTAAATAGATTGGAAGTTTTGCTTTGATTCAAATATCAACTTCTATAAGAAGGCAGCAAAATAGAAGCAACTTTATATCCTAAATAATGCACAACTGCCCGATACGTTTCAATATTCTTGGGGATATCAAGTGTGCAGGGACTTTGCAGTTCCGTAGGCATTGGTCCAGCTTTCATACCACCTTTTGACAAATGTTGAGCTAAGCACAAGCATATTGTTGCACTGTTTTGAGACTGCAATGCCATCGAAGTGGGTCCTTCACAGTTTGAGAAGTTGTAAAAGAGATGATTACACTTTGTTCCTGGTTAATAAGCCCAATAATAAACTCACACTGATCGAAATTATTAGTATGGGTGTCATGAGTTATGGGTAGAAGGCAGGAGAATGGGGTTAGGAGGAAGAGATAGATTAGACAATAGGTGCAGGAGGAGGCCATTCGGCCCTTCGAGCCAGCACCACCATTCAATGTGATCATGGCTGATCATTCTCAATCAGTACCCCGCTCCTGCCTTCTCCCCATACCCCCTGACTCCGCTATCCTTAAAAGCTCTATCTAGCTCTCTCTTGAATGCATTCAGAGAATTGGCCTCCACTGCCTTCTGAGGCAGAGAATTCCAGATTCACAACTCTGACTGAAAAAGAATGATTAGCCTTGACTGAATGGCAGAGTAGATTTGATGGGCCGAATGGCCTAATGCTGCTACTATCACTTCTGACCTTATGAAATAGTTCACTTCAAGAGAAGACATTTTGTTACTGAGATTTATTTAAAACAAATTTGATTTTTTTAACCCGCAGAGAGGGGTGAGGGCCTGGAACGTGTTACAATGGTTGGTAGTCAAATCCGGTACAATAGCTGCATTTACAAGGTTTTTGGATAGGCCTATGGATATGCAGGAAAGGGAGATACGTGGATTAGGCGCAGGTAGAATAGAGATGGCCTTCGTATGTTCCGCATACACATTGTGAGCTGAAGGGTCTGTTCTTCTGCTGCACTCTTCTATATTCCCGATGTTGGGGAAGTCCAGAACAAGGGGTCACAGTTTAAGGATAAGGGGGAAGTCTTTTAGGACCGAGATGAGAAAGTTTTTTTTCACACAGAGTGGTGAATCTGTGGAATTCTCTGCCACAGAAGGTAGTTGAGGCCAGTTCATTGGCTATATTTAAGAGGGAGTTAGATGTGGCCCTTGTGGCTAAAGGGATCGGGGGTATGGAGAGAAGGCAGGTACGGGATACTGAGTTGGATGATCAGCCATGATCATATTGAATGGCGGTGCAGGCTCGAAGGGCCGAAGGGCCTACTCCTGCACCTATTTTCTATGTTTCTATGTAATCCTTCCCCTGAACAATTCATCAATTCATTTCAGCCTGACTTAACTGTTCTGTTTATGATTCAATTTGGGTGTTATTAATGTTCAGCAAATTTAGTTAATTTTGGTTATTAAAACTGCAGTGCAAAACCTCGCAGCAATTTCTGATCTCCATGTAGTGAATGCAACGAGAATGTGTGCAGCGTTGTCGGAATGAGAGTTGCACAATTTACACGATTGCAATAATCTAATGTTTGGCGGTTATGAATGTGAACACAATACATAGAAACATAGAAAATAGGTGCAGGAGGCCATTCGGCCCTTCGAGCCTGCACCTCCATTCAATATGATCATGGCTGATCATCCAGCTCAGTAACCTGTACCTGCCTTCTCTCCATACCCCCTGATCCCTTTAGCCACAAGGGCCACATCTAACTCCCTCTTAAATATAGCCAATGAACTGGCCTCAACTACCTTCTGTGGCAGAGAATTCCACAGACTCACCCCTCTCTGTGTGAAGAAATGTTTTCTCATCTCGGTCCTAAAAGACTTCCCCCTTATCCTTAAGCTGTGACCCCTGGTTCTGGACTTCCCCAACATCGGGAACAATCTTCCCGCATCTAGCCTCTCCAACCCCTTAAGAATTTTATATGTTTCAATAAGATCCCCCCTCAGTCTTCTAAATTCCAGACATTCGGTCTGGCTACCATTTATTTCAGACTTCAACACGGGCAATTCTCACATTTTTATTTCAGAACACAGCCCATCATTTCTCAAAACCTATACGCGACCTGAAGCCTGCAGAATCTGTAGTGAGACCGATTCACCAAGTGATGCAGTCAATTGATCAACATCACCATTGCCCATCCAAATTTATGATGGATGTCATCCTCTTTCTCATTTAAGATTCATTCAGTGAAATCCGCACTGCCACGGAATTTAAGACCAGATTTCTTTTTAAACTGTGCCGTGACGCACTGCGTAGGTGCTCTGAAATCCCACAGGACATTTACTGGAGAAATCACACGGTTTTCTGCAGTTATAATTCCAGCTTTATTTCTTTGGTAAGATCCCACATTTATTTTATAAAATTATGCATATCATGAATTTACTTGTATATTTACTTGTGTTGTTTTTGTTTCCGCTTATCATTGATCTCTAGAAAAATAGGAATGTAAGAAAATAACTGCAGATGCTGGTACAAATCGAAGGTATTTCTTCACAAAATGCTGGAGTAACTCAGCAGGTCAGGCAGCATCTCGGGAGAGAAGGAATGGGTGATGTTTCGGGTCGAGACCCTTCTGGGGTCTGCCTGTCTGCAGATCTTGAAAAAAAAAAACATGCAGCATTCTGAACCAGGCAGGATTTACATTTTTATTTTCACCATTGTTGCACCGTGGAGGCCTTGAGCTCAGAAACAGGCCTCTTGAGCTCAGAAGCAAGCCTCATGGCCCTTGTTCACACCAACTAGGTTGGGATTCTAGGGGGGGAAGTGTTGTGTAATTGGTGTATTGAATATCTGTATTGAATGTATGTATAGCCTCCGAGAATGTTGGATGGAATTTTGGAAGGAACATGTTTTGTATATATTTATTTCTTGAATAAAGTATTTTTTGATTAAAAAAAATAATAGGTACTGGCATTTGCCTAAATTTGGTCCGGATTACTTCAAACTTATCCTCGCCATAGATCTGTGCAAATGTCGCCCAATTTGCCCGTGTCAACCAAGATACCCATTGGCCTCTCACTGCATCCACAAATTTTATGCTGAGACTGAGTTTTATGAGTTAATAATCAAAGGTAACCATTTTATCACACCTCATTCTCAGGGGCATTTCCTTGGCTCTTAACTTGTTAGATCTGAAAAATTGAAAGCCTAATTATGATCAATCTTCACTGAAAGATATTGCATTCATCACAAGCTCATTCAACCATAAGAATAGACCCTTGTAGAATAATAATGGGTGATGAGGAAAGTAAGATAAAAATTTCAGCTGGTCGCTGGAAAATGATTGGGATGAGAGCAGCTACTTCAAAATGTTCACTATCAATAGACACTAGACAATAGGTGCAGGAGTAGGCCATTCGGCCCTTCGAGCCAGCACCACCATTCAATGTGATCATGGCTAATCATTCTCAATCAGTACCCCGTTCGTGCCTTCTCCCCATACCCCCTGACTCCGCTATCCTGAAGAGCTCTACCTAGCTCTCTTGAAAGCATCCAGAGAATTGGCCTCCACTGCCTTCTGAGGCAGAGAATTCCACAGATTTACAACTCTCTGACTGAAAAAGTTTTCCCTCATCTCTGTTCTAAATGGCCTACCCCTTATTCGTAAACTGTGGCCCTGGTTCTGGACTCCCCCAACATTGGGAACATGTTTCCTGCCTCTAACGTGTCCAATGCCTTAATAATCTTATGTTTCAATAAGATCCCCTCTCATCCGTCTAAATTCCAGTGTACACAAGCCTAGTCGCTCCAGTCTTTCAACATACGACAGTTCCGCCATTCCCGGAATTAACCTCGTGAACCTACGCTGCACGCCCTCAATAGCAAGAATATCCTTCCTCAAATTTGTGAGACCAAAACTTGGCAATAGGTCCATACTGAAGCTCAATTCAATAACCTCATATTTGAAGGCACACGAGACAAGTCATAAGCAGGATAGCCAAGATGATCATTTTTAACATTAAGAGCTCTTATACAAGGAGAACTATAAACAGGATTTCCTGCAATTGTGTTTGTGTATGTTCCTTGGGTAGGATCAAGTTCTAAAGATCATCAGGGTGGCACAGTGGTGCAGCTGGTAGAGCAGCTGCCTCAGTGCCAGAGACCCGGGTACAATGTGATCATGGCTGATCATTCTCGTGACCTTGGGTGCTGTCTGTGTGGAGTTTGCACGTTTGTCGTGACAGTGTGGTTTTTCCTCCAAGTGTTCCCGCTTCCTCCCACATCCCAAAGACGTGCAGGTTTGTACTCAATTGGCGTCTGTAAAATTGCCCCGAATGAGAAAATGGGGTAACTGTTGGGAAAATGGGATGAGTAGGACTTGAGTGAACAGTGATTGGTGGGTGGGATGGAGGTCCCCTTTCTATGCTGTGTCTCCAAAGTAATCTACCGGGGAAGTTCACGAGGAAAATAAATTAGAGAATTCATGAAATTAAGGACATTATGGAAACTTTTTCCGCCCTCTTGCAGAGGAGACTCGTAAAAAGACAGATCAAAGGTTAGTTACAGCATGTCTCTGATACTGGCCGTATGCTTCCATGCTTCCTTCAGCTCCAAGCCATAAGCACACCCTCAAGGACAGATTTGAAGTCCTTTTGCATAAATAGCAACACAAGACCCGATGAATCGGAGGTGGTGAATGAAAAGATCTTTCTTGACCATGAATCACCTCAGAGCCACCAAGCATTTCTAATTACCATGAGCAGAAAGCATGAAAACAATCTTGAACTCAATCTAGTATTTCAAAAGACACTTGTCAGTATCTGCTGGCTAATTCCAGTCTTGCAACCTAAATTAATGACATAAGAAAAAGGAGAATAGTGAATAATTACCATCATTATACTAAGAGCAGGTTGAGGACAAATTGGCTACCTTTTTCCACCCCCCCCCCCCCCCCCCCCCCCCCCATCTCAACAGTGACTGCACTTTATTGGTTGCTGAGTTTTTAAGAGACAACCTAGGGGCATCATAAAAATACTACAGAATTAATATTCTTTTAAAATCTTTACCAGATTGAATTCTCTTTAATCTTATCATTAAAAGATAGCAAAGAGATTTTAAGTGCGTTGAGGGAAAACGGATGACAAGTCGGAGAAAATGGGAGAGGGGCTGAGAAACTAAAGTAGTCAGCTCTATGTGGAGCTGCAGGAGACTGGCAAGGTCCACAATGAATATTTCTCCTGTTTTTAGCTCCAAAGAAAGAAACAAAGACGAGGGAACTTGGGAATAGAAACATAGAAAATAAGTTCAGGAGTAGGCCATTCGGCCCTTCGAGCCTGCACCGCCATTCAATATGATCATGGCTGATCATCCAACTCAGTATCCTGTACCTGCCTTCTCTCCATACCCCCCGACCCCTTTAGCTACAAGGGCCACATCTAACTCCCTCTTAAATATAGCCAATGAACTGGCCTCAACTACCCTCTGTGGCAGAGAATTCCACTGATTCACCACTCTCTGTGTGAAAATAAACTTTCTCATCTCGGTCCTAAAAGACTTCCACCTTATCCTTAAACTGTGACCCCTTGTTCTGGACTTCCCCAACATCGGGAACAATCTTCCTGCATCTAGCCTGTCCAACCCCTTAAGAATTTTGTATGTTTCTATAAGATCCCCCCTCAATCTTCTAAATTCCAGCGAGTACAAGCCGAGTCTATCCAGACTATCTTCATATGAAAGTCCTGCCATCCCAGGAATCAATCTGGTGAACCTTCTCTGTACTCCCTCTATGGCAAGAATGTCCTTCCTCAGATTAGGAGACCAAAACTGCACGCAATACTCCAGGTGCGGTCTCACCAATGCCCTGTACAACTGCAGCAGAATCTCCCTGCTCCTATACTCAAATCCCCTCGCTATGAATGCCAACATACCATTCGCTTTCTTCACTGCCTGCTGCACTTGCATGCCTACTTTCAATGACTGGTGTACCACGACACCCAGGTCTCGTTGCATCTCCCCTTTTCCTAATCGGCCACCATTCAGATAATGTTAATTGAAATATATGAAGAGAGTTAGTGTTATAATCAAGGAGGTGCTGGACGTGGCAAGGTACATAAACCAAATGAAGGTGGATAAATCTCCAGGGCCTGACCAGGCATGTTTAAAGGACAACGTGGAAAGCATGAGAAGAAATTGCAAGAATCTTGGACTGAGAAATATGAAGATAGACACAAAAAGCTGGAGTAACTCAGCCGGTCAAGCAGCACCTCTGGAGAAAAGGAATAGATGACATTTCAGGTCGAGACCCATGAATCATTGTTAGATACAGGTGAGGTGCCAGAAGACTGGAGGGTGGCTAATGTTGTGCCTCTATTTAAGGAAGACCACTGCAGTCAAAGTGGGAACAATAGACCAGTCAACCCAACATTTGAAGCAGAAAATTACTGGAGGATTCTCTGGGATAAGATATACATGCATTTAGAGAGAAAGGGGTTAACTAGGGATAGTCAACATAGCTTTGCCTACGGGAGATTGCGTCTCACAAACTTAATGGAGTTCTTTTGAACTAAGCAAGATGGATGAGGGCTGTTGTCGTCTATGGACTTCCAGTAGTTTATAAAGTTCCACGTGGCTTCAGAGTAGGAAGCAGAGCGTGGAGGTAGAAGGTTGTTTATAGATCTGGATGCCTGTGACTTGTGGTGTTCCTCATTGATCGGTGTTGGGCCATTTCTATTTGACATCTGCATCAATGACTTGGATGAGATTGTACAAGGGATGGTCAGTAAGTTTTCAGACTACATTAAAATAGGCGGTATCATGGTGAAGACAATGAAGATGGTTATCAAGATTTGCAAGTTGGCCCAGGAATGGCAAATGGAATTTAATTCCAATAGGTATGATATATTGTATTTTGGGGAGTAAAACCAGGGCGACCATCATAGTGATGACAGGGCCTTGGAGAGTGTTGCAGAGCAGCGAGATTTGAGGGTACAAGTACATATTTCCCTGAAAGTGGCAGTGAAGGTAGTATGGTGAAGAATTGTTTTGGCACACTGGCCTTCGGTCAGCCAGGGAATTGACGATAGTAGTTAGGGAGGCCACACCTGGATACAGTGTCCCCTTTCGGTCGCCCTGCTGTATGAAGGATGTCATTAAACGAGAAAGAGTGCAGTGAAGATTTACGAGGATGTTGCTACGATGAGGGCCTGAGCTATCGGGAGGGGCTGGCTAATCAAGGACTTTATTCCTTGAAGCACAGGAGGGTGAGAGGTAACCTTACACGTGTATAAAATCACGAGGGAATAGATCGCGTAAATGCACAGAATATTTTTCCGCAGGATAGATGAAGGAACTAGAAGGCATAGCTTACGGTCAGAGTGCTAAGCTTTAATAGCGATCCAAAAGGCAGCCTTTGAACCACAGAGGGTGATGAGCATGCAAAATGAGCTATCATAAGTAGTGCAACAATGACAGACACAAAAAGCTGGAGTAACTCAGCAGGACGGGCAGCATCTGTGGAGAGAAGGAATGGGTGGCGTTTTGGGTCTGAAGGGTCTCAACCCGAAACGTCACCCATTCCTTCTCAACAAAGATGCTGCCTGTCCCACTGAGTTACTCCAGCATTTTGTGTCCAATATCTTTTTGCTTCCTTTTGTTGTTCAACCAAATACGTGAAGGGAAATACTGTAAAATTCTGATATTCTGGCATCCAGCTTGTTAGTTCAGAATATAAATGGGAGTCTTGAGAGCAAGCACGGTCTGTGGCTGAAACACCAAATGTTTGAAAAGTGGGTAGGGTTGCAGTCAGAGACTGGCGTGCTTTATATTACCTGCTGCCTTTAAACACACTGGGGTTTTTTAAAATTGCGCAACATGGTGAAAATAGTGAAATAGGAGTGTTTCGAGTATGACAGTAACATCCAATCGTCTAGAAAATCTGGTGGTCTGAAGCAAGCAAAGTACCAAAGGTGCACAATTATCAGAGTTCAGATGCAAGCTCTGAGAGTTGCAGAACAGAGAGATTCAGAAATTTCAGCACATGGTTCCCTCAAAGTGACAGGTCAGGTAGACAGGGTGGTGAAGGAAGGGACTGCAAATGCTGGTTTATACCGAAATAGACAAAATGCTGGAGTAACTGAATAAATTTCCGAAGAAGGGAAGAAGGGTTTCTGAAGAAGGTATTTGACCCAAAACATCACTTTTTCCTTTTCTCCTGAGATGCTGCCTGATCAGTTGAGCTATATGCCAGCATTTTTTGTCTATCTAGGGTGGTGATGGAGTTTTGCATCGTTGTTTTCATTGAGTACAAAAGTTGGCACATGTGAGACCACACCTGGAGTATTGCTTGCAGTTCTGGCCACCCATCGATCGGAAGGATGTCACTAAGCTGGAAAGCGTGCAGGAGAGATTTACACCAGGAAGTTACCTGGGCTTGCGTGTTTGAGTTAGGAGAGGTTGGAACTTGTTTCTTGGGAGAGCAAGAGGCTGAGGGGTGGCCCTGGAAGTGCATAAATCACAAGGGGCACGGATAAAGTGATGATAGCTCAGTCTTTTCCCCAGGCTCAAAGAATCCAAAACTAGATGGCACATACTTAATGTAAAAGGCGAGAGATTTGAGAGGCACCACAGTGGCAATTTTTTTCACTCAGAGGATAGACTGATCGAGCTGCTAGATGAAACTATGGAAGTGGATATAATTACAACTTTTAACAGATGTACAGAGAGGAAATGTTTTGAGGGATGTGCGCCAAATGGGACTAGTCCAATATGGCAATGTGGTCGGCATGGACATGGTGGGCCGAAGGGCCTGTCTCCATGCTGCACAATTCAATAAATCAATGATGCACACCACAAATGGTTTATAATATTCCAGAAGATAAAATAAATATTGTAAATTACAAAATTAATCATCACAGCAACAGAGCAGAAGGACTCAAATTACAGAATTTTAAGGTAAAACTGACGTCCAATTCTACCTCATCTCTCACTAGTTGCTGCTCAATTATCCTTTAGAGCAAAAAAAAATTATTGGTCTTAAATCTCACATTGAACATCTTTCAAAAATACGAGTTATGACTAATGCCTGCCTTTCATCATCTATCCTGAAAAAGTAATTTCTGAATTTAAAGGCAAAGATGGGGGAGATTTAAAACATTTCCCAGTTTTTCGCTCAACCTTTTTGCTGGTCATTAAGATAAGCACAAGAATATTTTTTCTTCTTTTCTGTTCCAAGGATGGTTCTTTAATCTGAAAAAAGGTTTCGCTTCTTTTCCAGCATTTTGTGTTTTTGTACAAGAGTGAGTGACTGGACTCGTAAGCAAGTCAAACTTCATGGAGCTCAGAAGATTCCATTCTCTAGAGTACATGAAGAGAGAATTTCAACATTGGTCAACTGGTGCCAGTTCAAAAGTATAGCCAATTTCACCATTGTGATTCCACGCTTGGAACCCAGTACCTGGGCCATGGGAGTCAAGGAACGATATGCTCTAGAAGAAGGTCCTTCGGCCCATGAAGTCACAACAATCACCCATTTATAACAATCATTGGCAAGGCCACCAGCATAGTCAAGCAAGAGTCTCGCCCCGGTCACTCCCTCTCCAATCAGGCAAGAGGCACAGAAGCGCAAAAACACATACCTCCCGATTCAGGGACAGTTTCTTCCCATCTATTATCAGGCAAATGAACCATCCCATCAACAGCTATGAGATTAGTCCTGAGCTACCATCTACCTCCAGTGGAGACCCTCAAACGAGCTTTAATCGGACTTTATCTTGCACCAAACGTTATTCCCTTTAACCTGTGCCTGTACACTGCAGAGAGTGAGATTGTAAATGTATATTGTCTTTCTGCTGACTGGATAGCTCGCAAGAAAAAACTTTTCACTGTACCTTGGCACATGTGACAATAAACAAATTAATTTCAATGTCTTTAATTCTCCCACATTTTCACCAACTGCCCACATGCGACAATTCACTGGTCAATTAACCTACCAACCCGCACATCTTTGGGACCAGAGAGGAAACGAGTGCACCCAGAGGAAAACCCATGCAGTCACAGGAAGAACGTGCAAACTCCACACACACAGCACCCAAGGTCAGGATTGAACCAGGTCTCCAGTGCGGAGGCAACAGCTCTGCTAATTGTGCTGCCTGTTATGCCACCTGCCACTCCTATGTTCACACAGCACTCCCCCTTGTCTGGTGGTGTGCAGTTAATAAAAATCTAAATTCTGCACTTGATCATGACGACCATGGATTCAGCAGAGAAACACCCCCTTCGGCGACACCAAGTCCACACTGATCATCAAATACCCTTTCTCACTAGTTCTATGTTATCCCATGTCCTAAATACTAGGGTCAATTAACCTACAAAACTGTGTGACTTTGGGATATGGGAGGGAAAGTGGAGCAAACCCACATGGTCACAGGGAGAACGTGCAGACACGGTGAGAAGTGGCAGTTCTGCCGGCTGTGCCACCCTCATGCATGCAAGATGGTACGAGCTTGCTGAGACTAGAGCTGAAATTTAACTCTTCCCACAGGTGCTCCCTGACAGTTTCCAGCATCTTCCCCTTTAATTTCCATTTGCACATTTCTCATGCAGCTGACTACTAATAGTCTAAGAAACTAATACTTGCAGAATGAACCATCACTCAAAACGCTGCCTTCAGGATTCAGGCATTAGTAATAGAATTATTAGCAACTTAATGTGCACTGAAGCTTAGCTGAAATGAATTGCAACTTTCACCTTTCAGTACTTACTGCTGACTGCCATTTATTATCCCGAAGTGAAATGGTTTCCAGTAATATGCCTACATGACACACAGAGCAAAGGACCATCATTACCTGTGGTACTGGGCTTGCAGAAACTGAAACTCATCCTTGATTCGATCACAGGAGTCCGAGGTAGTAAATTTCAACTGTTGTGCTGACTGTGATGGAGCCTTTTGTAAAAAGAGAAAAGGGATAAAAAAAATAGTTAATTGAGAGACAAAACGACTTGCAATAAAATTAGTCACGCCATCTTGCATGTGTAGAATACAGGTGCACATCAGAGTTACGGATGGCTACTTAATGGGAACATAATTGCAACAATGCACCACAGAAGGCTTGTTTCAGACTTGTTGATGCTGGTTGCTTGATTTTCCAAATCTCAGAGGAATTGCACCGTGACCAACTGATGAAATTTCATTAGCATGCCTGTCAACCAGTCTGGTCTTCTCCAGCCTCTCCGTGTTCAATGAGCAATCTTTCCTTCCTTCCTTGCCTCGAGCTTGGCTCAATCTTCAGGGTAATTTTTGTGACCACATCACACATGTCACCCTCGCCCCTTAAAGACAGCTTTTTGGAGAGAAAAAAAATCCCGCTTTAGCTCCGCCCGAATTCTCCATGGCTTTCTGCGGTCCAGAAGGAATCGACTTCCTGCTGGGCGTGGACATTATAACACCGTCTTTGTAAACAGCGAGTGATGCAAGATACTCGACTGAAAGGCTGGAGCTGAAGAACCGATATCGTCACTCAACGCTTCAACACACATGTACTTTCTTGTGAAGGTATTTCATCAGCTGGTAGCTTGGCCGACACTCTAAAAGATGCAAAGCTAATTGTGATGAAGGTAGACACAAAATGCTGGTGTAACTCAGCGGGTCAGGCAGCATCTCAGGAGAGAAGGAATGGTTGACGTATTGGGTCGAGACCCTTCTTGAGACTGTTGCTAGGGGAGGGGGCGGGACAAACAGGATGTAGTAGGAGACAGGAAGACAGTGGGAGAACTGGGAAGGGGGAGGGGAAAGAGAGGGACATGTCTACTCTTATGTTTACTTTGAAGAAGTTCTCCTCCTCTATTCGTTCTCCTCAAGCTAAATATAATCAATATATTTCCCCTTCAGCCCGCCCCATCTCCAATTGTGGAAAAATCCAAGAACATTCAATATATAGGCAATGTGAGAGAGGGGTAAAAAGGGATAATTGATTTAGACTAAGGATCCTGAGAAATAGCTGACTCGTCCATGCTCGGCTCGGCTAGAAGAAAAAAACCGCAAGAACAATTGTTTCTCTAGATTGTCTCGAGCATCGTGATTGTGAGCACTCACATTTGCATCTCACAAGCTACATGGCCACTATCTCTGTTTGTGCAGCTCCATTGAAGTTACCACACCCAAGATTACATGGACTTAGAGAATAAGTGGTAACCAAAATAACATTTATATTTTGTTATGGAAGGGATCCAAGTGGAATAAAGGATGAGAGGATTATTATATTCATAGCGATCCAAGACTTCCAAATATTTAGGTTTATTACTGTCATGTGTGCTAAGGTTCAGTGAAACGCTTGATTTTGCATGTTACCCAACATTATACATACAATCAAGTCAAACTCAAGTACAACAGATCGAGCAAAGGGGAAGATAGAGTGCAGACTACAGTTCTCAGCATTGTAGTGCATTTGTTCCAGAGACAAAGTCCAATGTCCGCAATGGGGTAGAGGTGAATTGGACAGTGCCCTGGGTTGTGGAAGGACTGATCAGAAGGGTGATGACAAAGGGGAAGGAGTTGTTACCGAGTCTGGTGGTGTGCACTTTTCAGCTTCTGTAACTTCAGCCTGACTGGAACAGGGAGAAAGAAGGAGGACAAGTCTTTGATGATGTTGCCTGCTTAGATAGTGTAGATAGAGGCAGTGGTGGGAGGTCTGGTTTTGCACGTCGGCAAATGCTAACCAGAGCTGGCAGAGAATGCAAATGACATTCACCATTGCAGCTCAGTATGCCACTATTTCCAAAGTGAAAGGTAGAAAATAACAAATAAGGCTGCACTCCAACATCGTACAGCATAGTGGACAGAAAACCAGTATTGTAATCAGTTCGGTTTATTGTCACGTGTCGAGGTACAGAGAAAAGCGTTTGTAGCATGCCAACCATCCAGTGGCAAGACAATACACGATTACAATCGAGCCATTTACAGCGTATTGATACATGATAAGGGAATAACTTTTTGTGCAAGGTAAAGCCAGTCAAGTCCGATCAAAGATGGCCGGAGGGTCACCAATGAGGTCGACAGTAGTTCAGGACTGCTCTCAGGTTGTGGTGGGATGGTTCAAAATAAGCAGTGCCGATTTCTAGCTTTCAGTGGAACCTCTGCTAAAAAAAACCCTTGGAGAGCTGTCATCACACTGGCGTGAAACACGACTGCTATCAGCCTTTGATAAGAAGTTTAGAAACCCAGCTTACAAAAAGTTCAAAGAACACGACCACTAAGCCAGCAGGTAATTTTCCATCCTGAACCGTTCATTTGCCTCTGGCTCAGTCTAACTTTCTACCCACTCTAGAGCCAGTTTATTTTTGATGCTGTTCCCTCAGAACAGCGCTTTAGCCATTGTGCAGCCCCGGTTCAGCAACTCTAAACATCTAGGAATGAAGGAGGCTGCGAAGAATGATAGACATTGCCCCCGGTCCATCACAGGTTCTGGTCTCTCCACCATCAGAGAGAACTAGGAGGTGCTGCCAGTATCAAAGAATCAGATCACTCATGCTACGCTCGTGTTATCAAGATGGTGGTACAGGAGCCTGAAAACCGCGAGCACCAGGTTCAAGAACAGCTTCTTCTCAGCAACCACCAGGCTCTTGAACTACACAATAACCACAGCAACTACGTGCCTGAAGACGGGTCTCGACCCAAAACATCATCTATTCCTTCCCACACAATTTTGACGACCTCTAAATTTGGCTTTTTGGTTACACGTCAGACTTTAGTTTTGCACAATTATGGTTACCTCGTGTCACTGATTACTTGTTGAACGATTTATTATTGCGCATTTTTTAGTTTAATGGGCCTGTTAAGCTGCAACAAGTAAGAATTTCACTTTCCATTGCCAGTACATTTGGCAATTAAACATCTTGATTCCTAAAAGAATTCAACTGAACACATGAACAGGAAAAGAACAGAACACGAAGCAAGTGTGGGCCCAGTGTGCAGAAATTGATTCATATTTTTCAATTCATCAATGAGATCACTGCATCTCAACTACAAAATTATGCCTATTCTTGTAGAAACAAGGAACTGCAGCTGCTGGTTTACAGAAACAACAGACAAAGTGCTGGAGTAATTCAGTGGGTCAGGCAGCATCACTGGACAACATGGATGAATGATGTTTTGGGTCCAGATCCTCCTTCAGTTTTTTACATCTGTAATGTGTTTCACTTAGTTTTTTTACATTTCTAAAATATGACCCAATTTTCTCTTTCACGCACTAGATTGCAAACTCTTGATGGACACATTCCCGGAAGACACATCAAAGCTATCGGAAGAAGGGTCCAGACCCAAAATGTTGTCGGTCCATTTCTCTCCACAAATGCTTCCTGACCCCTCCAGCACTTTGTGTTTCAGTCTCATATTTCATAGATATGCACTGCCAACAATCAGTCTAACAGCCTTAATTGCTCCACTTCCACTGTTATTGGCACCCTGGCAGAGTTGTTGCCTTACAGCACCAGAGACGCGTGTTCAATCCTAACTACGGGTGCTGGCTGTACAGAGTTTGTACGTTCTCCTTGTGACCAGGTGGGGTTTTTTTTTTGCCAGGGTGCTCCGGTTTCCTCACACATTCCAAGGACATGCAGGTTTGTCGGCCAAGTGGCTTCTGCAAACTGCCCCGAGTGTGTAGGACATATAACTGGAATGATAGAGAACTAGTGTACGGATGATCATTGATCAGCTCAGGCTCGGTGGGTCGTCGGGCCCATTTCCATACTGCACCAACAAACTAAATTTTAAAAAGGACGTGTCAGTAGCATGGAGATATGGAGGAATTTCTTTAGCCAGAAGGTGGTGAATCTGTGGAATTTATTGCCACAGATGGTTGTGGAGTCTAAGTCTGGGTATTTTCAAAGTGGAGATTGACAGGTACTTGATTAATAAGGCGCAGCGATAGAGTTGCTGCCTTACAGGGAATGCAGCGCCGGAGACTCAGGTTCGATCCTGACTACGGGCGCCATCTGTACGGAGTTTGTACGTTCTCCCCGTGACCTGCGTGGGTTTTCTCCGATATCTTCGGTTTCCTCCCACACTCCAAAGACGTACAGGTATGTAGGTTAATTGGCTGGGCAAATGTAAAAATTGTCCCTAGTGTGTGTAGGATAGTGTTAATGTGCGGGGATCACTGGGCGGCGCGGACCTGGTGGGCCGAAGGGCCTGTTTCCGCGCTGTATCTCTGAATCTGAAAGGGGGTCAAAGGTTACAGGGAGAATGGGGTTGTGAGGGAAAGATGGATCAAGATGTGATTGAATGGTGAAGTAGATTCAATGGGCCAAATGGCCTAATTTTGACTCCTATGACTTGTAAACCTTTGAAGACAAACTAAACAGGCAGCACGGTGGTGCAGTGGTCGAGTTGCTGCATTTCAGCCCAAAGAACTGGGTTTGATCCCGACTACGAATGCTTGCCTGTGCAGAGTTTGTACATTCTCCCCGTGACCTGCCTGGGTTTGTTCCGGGCTGTCTGTTTTCCTTCCACACTCCAAAGACGTACAGGTTTTATAGGTTAATTGGCTTGGTATAATTGTAAATTGTCCCTTGTGTGTGTTGGATAGTGTTAATGTGCGGGGATCGTTGGTCTGCACGAACTCATTGGGCCTGTTTCCGCGCTGTATCTCTAAACTAAACTAACATATTGCAATTAACAAGTAATCAACGTAAAATATTAAAGAGAACTGATTGCCCACAGAACTGTCCTGGAGACCGAACCGGGCCTTTTTTAGGTTTGGAACGCACCAAGCAGCTCGGGAGATTTGGCAGTTTTCGTTGAGGTACATCGCTGGCATTTGTGTTCACTGCTATCAGCTTGGCCTGTCGCTGTTGATTCCCTACATCTGCTACCGATACAGTGACAGGTGATGCCTCTGGAGGAATCGCTGAGGAGGAGTCACCAAACCCGACATTGAGAGCAGCAAATTAGTTTAAGTGGAGACAAGTGATTAGCCCAGAGTGCTTCAGTCATCAAGTCATTTCAACGATGCGCTCAGCCCATTAATTCCTCTCAGCTGGCCCTTAGAAGCAACACTGTCAGCACTCATTACTTATATTAGCAACCAAATCCAACCTAAATCAAGGAGGTACACAAGTAAAAAAAAAAAAAAAATCTCCATTCATTTCAAGGAAAAGCTTTCGATGAAAGGTGTCTAATGTTCAAGTGAACACCCACGGTTTGTTTCACTATCCTCTGTCCATTGGTACTCAAGTTATACCTCAGTTATAGTCTGAACCACCCATTAAAAGAAAAAGACAGCTGTGACAGAGGAAACTAATTCTTTATTCGTTTTCAAGAGATTATCTGTGACAGTATCGCGGTCTGATTAACAGCCTTGGAAACTCAGTGCGTCTGCATCTCCAGTTGCTGCAGGAGACGACTTTTGGGGGAAGAGAACAGCGACGGGATTATGGGTGGCGTCGCTATGGTTACCAGTCCACAATGTGCACCACGTCAGAGCTTCCTAGGGTAAGCCTCGACAGGTGAAGGAGAGCCTTCTGCAGGTCTCTATTTGTGTTGGATTAATGTCACAACCTCGCACAGTGCTACACTCCCAGGACCAAGTGCAAAACGCAGCTCACAGCGAGCGAACATAACATAGCAATCCAGATGAAGCACCACTTTACACTTCCGCCACCCTCCTCCGTCCGAGATGGGAAAAAAACATTTGGATTGAAGATAGACACAAAAAGCTGGAGGTACTCAGCGGGTCAGAGAGCATCTCTGGGGGAAAGGAATAGGTGACGTTCTGGGTCGACTAGTCAGGGGAAAGGGAAACAGGAGACATAGACAGTCATGTAGAGAG
Organism: Rhinoraja longicauda; assembly: GCF_053455715.1. NCBI lineage: Eukaryota > Metazoa > Chordata > Chondrichthyes > Rajiformes > Arhynchobatidae > Rhinoraja > Rhinoraja longicauda. The sequence continues at coordinate 6,298,394 of NC_135980.1, read as the reverse complement.
AGATATAGAACAAATGAATGAAAGATATGCAAAAAAGTAACGATGATAAAGGAAACAGGCCATTGGTAGCTGGAAACAGGTCATTTACTGGGTGAGAACGGAAATCTGGTAGGACTTGGGTGGGGGAGGGAGAGGAGGGAGAAAAAAAGGAGAGAAAAAAGAGAGAGCGAGAGAGAGAGATAAAATGAGAATATGCAGGGGTTACTGGAAGTTAGAGAAATCAATATTCATATCACAGGGTTGTAAGCTGCACAAGCGAAATATGAGATGCTCCAATATTCAGTTTTATTATATTTTGGGGAATTGGTAGGTCAGTCAAGAAAGGTAGAGTGGGGGGGGGGGGGGTGTGATAGGGAAAACCAGGCAAAGGATAAACTGGGTGAGTGGATAGTCAAGTAGAAACGGATGGATTTTGTGGTGGCGTCAACAATCTCGTCCTGATCTGGCACCTGGAACACTGTTGTGGCATCATATGGAGAATTAGGGGACTCGAGGATGTTTGCCGTAAAAAGCACAGACAGTTGAGAAGACTTGATTCAAGTATTAAAGTATCAGGGCAGCACGGTGGCACGACTGGTAGAGAGAGCATCCTCCTCAGTGCCACAGACCCGGGTTCGATCCTGAACTTGGGTACTGCTGGTGTGGAGTTTGCTCATTCTCCCTGATCACATGGGTTTCCTCCGGGTGCTCCGATTTCCTGCCATGTCCCAAAGACGTGTGGGTTTGTTGGTTAATAGGCCTCTGTAAATTGGCCCTTGCGTAGGGAGTGGATGAGATAAAACTAGTATCAACTGTCAGTATGATTCAGTGGGCCAATGAGCCTAAAACTAATCAAAACTAAAACTAAAACCAAAACCTATATCTAGTTTACATAAGTACAGTTATCTATAGGTGAAATGGCCCCTGCCACTGGGCAGATAACTCATATCTGGCTTTCAAGATGACCGTTTATAATTCAGTCCATCTTCATTTCTTCCACACTCATTCGATTTCTCCATTTTTTAGGATCCAATTATTGTTCTGAGGACAAGATTGTTGAAACAAGGAATTGCAGATGCATTTTTTTCAAATAAACAAAAAAAGACAAAGTGCTGGAGCAACTCAGCGGGTCAGGCAACATCCCCCGAGATAAAATGGATAGGTGACGTTTCTGGTCGGCACCCTTCTTCAGATTTTGTGGACTCTGTGTTTTCATCTGACTTTGAAAATCAAGTTTGCAATTTTAACGGAAGCATGTCGTGACAAATTTCACCTTGTCTTGAGGCTGCACAAAATGCATGTACATCATTAATCGCTGGACTTGATCAAACATACATTTTGAGCCAATACAAATCAGGATAACAACCTAAAGTCCTTCCCACCCATACACACTTTACAAAAGAGGAGATCTTATCGAAACGTATAAGATTATTAAGGGGTTGGACACGTTAGAGGCAGGATACATGTTCCCAATGTTGGGGGAGTCCAGAACAAGGGGCCACAGTTTAAGAATAAGGGGTAGGCCAATTAGAAATGAGACGAGGAAAAACTTTTTCAGTCAGAGAGTTGTGAATCTGTGGAATTCTCTGCCTCAGAAGGCAGTGGAGGCCAATTCTCTGAATGCATTCAAGAGAGAGCTGGGTAGAGCCCTTAAGGATAGTGGAGTCAGGGGGTATGGGGAGAAGGCAGGAACGGGGTACTGATTGAGAATGATCAGCCATGATCACATTGAATGGCGGTGCTGGCTCGAAGGGCCGAATGGCCTCCTGCTGCACCTATTGTCTATAAAATGTGATTGTTTGTTTCTAAAATATACAGCAGGTCAGTACTAATGCATAAAAGCTGCAGAATGGTGCGAAGGAACTATTCAATAGAGAGGAACAAGGAACCAGTCCACCCCATCACATTTTGAAGGCCCATGAGAGTAGAGAACAAAACATTCACGCACTGCGCCAATAGTTGTGTCAGATTGTCCCTTTTTGTTTAAAAATGTTTTGACCCTTGGTTTTCATATTTTAACAGAAACCATTCAGTGGTTCGCCCCCTTCACCCCAACAGGGAGGCTTGGTGGTGTAGTGGTAGAACTGCTGCCTGACAGCGCCGGAGACTCAGGTTTGATCCTGACTACAGATGCCCTCTGTGCTGAGTGTGTACATTCTCCCCGTGACCTGAGTGGGATTTTTTTCCCCGGGATCTCCAGTTTCCTCCCACACTCCAACGACGTACAGGTTTGTAGGCTGAATGGCTCGGTAAAATTGTAAATTGTGCCTCGTGTGTGTCGGATAGTGTTACTGTGCGGTGCAGACTCGGTGGGCCCTAGGGCCTGTATCGCATTGTATCTCAAAATTAAACTAAAACTAAACATTAGATCGATCCTGTGACTAGTGGTGTGCCTCAGGGTCTGATGCTGGGCCCGATGCTGTTTGTCATCTACATCAATGATTTGGATGAGAACATACAGGGCAAGATTAGCAAGTTTGCAGATGAAACAAAGGTGGGTGGTTTTGCAGATAGTGAAGATGGTTGTGAAAGATTGCAGCAGTATCTGGATCGATTGGCCAGGTGGGCTAAGGAATGGTTGATGGAATTTAATACAGAGAAGTGTGAGGTGTTGCATTTTGAGATATGTAACAAGGGCAGGATCTCCACAGTGAATGGTAGGCCTCTGGGGAGTGTCGTAGAGCAGAGGGATCAAGGAACGCAGGTGCATGGTTCCTTGAAGGTCGAGTCGCAGGTAGATAAGGTGGTCAAAGGCTTTTGGCACATTGACCTTCAGAGTATACAAGTTGGGAGGTCATGTTGCAGTTGTACAAGAGGTTGGTGAGACCGCATTTAGAATATTGTGTAAGAAGGAACTGCAGATACTGGTTTAAACCAAAGATAGACACAAAAAGCTGGAGAACTCAGTGGGACAGGCAGCATCGCTCGAGAGAAGGATTGGGTGACGTTTCGTGTCAGGACCCTTCTTGTGTTCCATTCTGAGCACCATGTTATAGGAAAGATATTGTCAAGTTTGAAAGGGTTCAGAGAAGATTTACGAGGATGTTGCCAGGACCAGAGGGTGTGAGCTACAGGGAGAGCTTGAGCAGGCTGGGTCTCTATTCCTTGGAGCTCAGGAGGATGAGAGGTGATCTTATAGAGGTGTACAAAATTATGAGAGGAATAGATCGGGTAGATGCACAAAGTCTCTTGCCCAGAGTAGGGGAATTGAGGACCATAGGATATTGGTTCAAGGTGAAGGGGAAAAGATTTAATAGGAATCTGAGGGGTAACTTTTTCACCCAAAGGGTGGTGGGTGTATGGAACAAGTTGCCAGATGAGGTAGTTGAGCCTGAGACTATCCCAACGTTTAAGAAACAGTTAGACAGGTCCATGGATAGGACAGGTTTGGAGGGATATGGATCAAGCGCAGGCAGGTGGGACTAGTGTAGCTGGGACATGTTGGTCGATGTGGACAAGTTGGGCCACACTGTACGACACAAAACGCTGGAGTAACTCAGCGGGACAGACATCATCTCTGGAGAAAAGGAATGGGTAACGTTTCGGGTCGAGAAAAACCAGCATCTGCAGTTCCTTCCTACATAAAACTAAACATCATTCTTCAGAGGTGAACTCAAGATTCCATACCTTTAAGCACAAGACCCAGGCACACCCAATGAGCACGTACAAATTCTGAGGAATGCAGCGATACGGGAAAACACTTGACATTTCAATCGTCAAGCCGGCACAGTCTACGTTTATAACAGAGATTGGACAATTTAATTTCAGCAAACCATGCAAAACATTTTAACAGAGCGTATTGGGAAAATTATTCAGAAACATTCATTTGAGCCAACTAAGTATCAAATCACCTGCCTGGAGCGCCACTAATTGCCCACAGTGGAGCATTCACAGGTACAGATGTCAAGGACTCTCGAAACAATCGCAGTGAGGCACGGTGTTGAATTCAACATTGACGGGAAGTTACAGTAGATTCTGAAGTGGATAGACCTGGCAACCTTAATTACAGTCGTTTGCATCCGAGCAGTCCAGAATCCTTGCATTTACATAGCACCTTTCATAAGATGCTTTTCTGAAGCTGCCAAACTTAACTCAAATAGTTCCGAACCAGAGTCATGTTAGAAACAGCAGTCAATTTGCACAGATGTGGTTGCAATGTGACAACGCCCAAATTGTTTTTTAATTTCAAAATGCATAAACAAGGAATTGCAGATCGTATTTTATGAGAGGAAAAGAGCAAAAGTGCTGGAGAAACTCGGCGGGTTAGGCGGCATCCCGGGAGGGCATGATTGGCGACGTTTCGGGGTGGGACCTGTCTTCAGACCGAAGGGTCCCGACCCAAACCATCGCCTACCAATATTCCCCATGAATACTGGCTGACTTGCTGAGATACTCCAGCACTTTGTGTCTTGCTACTATTTCAATGTTAACTAATGGGCAGATATTGGCCTAGATGCTGGGAATAATTCCTGCTCTTCAAACTAATGACGCAACAGGTAAAGAGCAAAACGGCATGCGTGGAAGGAATAAAGATTGAACAGAAAAGCGGAGGAAAAGAAGAGGAGAATAATAATGAAGACGAGGACAAAAGGGCTCAGCTAGAGATGCCTTAACCTAGACTAGCTCATTCATCTTTAGCACACAAGAAATATATAACCCTGAACTTTGCTCATATTCATTATTTATAAGAATTGAAATCAATATCATCGGCGACCTTTAAATAACCTTTAAGTCCAATGTTCATATCTTCCCCCCCCCCCCCCCCCCCCCCCCCCGGTGCTGGAAGCAGCCATTACGATTACAATCAGAGTATGCCTAAACAGGTGCTGCCATGTGGTAATGTCAAGCTCCAACCACTTGCATAAAAATCTGCTGCTAAAACAAATATAAAAGAAATTCACACTCCAAAGAATAGCTTGCTTCACTGGTCTGCCATACTAATGCGGTTGCTGCCATTTGCAAAGTGAATGCAACTTTTTATTATCTTTAACAGGCCTGGAATACTCCTCGTTTGCAAAGGCAATTGCTTCATTAATCAAGCGTTCCATACGTGGGTCAGAAGGCCTTCAGCCCAAAGATAGACACAAAGTGGTGGAGTAACTCAGCGGGTCAGGCGGCATCTCTGGAGGCAAAGGATGATTGACGCTTCGGACTGAAGGTCCCGACCCGAAAGCCCCCTAGCCTTTGCCTCCAGAGATGCTGCCTGACCCGCTGAGTTACTCCACCACTTTGTGTCTATCTTTGTCATTAACCAGCATTTGCAGTTCTTTGCTTCTACATACAGGCCTTCATCCCTCCTTGCCCATGCCAACCAAGTTGGCATACTGGGCTAGTATTTGCCTGCAGGTGGCTCATAGTTCTCTTGAACCGTTCATGTCCATATATCTGTCCAAATGCCTTTTTTAAATATTCTCGCCATCATTTCTAGCTTTCCAAAAGGAATAGATCCTCCATGACTCCCTGATTCAGTCTGAAGAAGGGTCCCGACCCAGAACATCAGCCATCCTTTTTCTTCAGAGATGCTGCTTGACCTACCGAGTTACTCCGGCACTTCATGTCTATCTTTGGTATAAACCAGCATCTGCAGTTTCTTTTGACACACTCCCCGATTCACTTTTCCATCTCCACAAATGCCAACTCCCATGTTCACCGTACCCTTCCATACAAGTTGCTCCACCCGTCTCACTACTTCTGCCCTTTACACCCCCCAGGGACCCAAATATCCCATCACAAGTTATAGAGGTAGATTTAGGCCATTCGGCCCATTGTGTCCAATCCCCCAATCAATCAAGGGTGATCGCTGCCTCCGAATCCCATTTTCCGGCCTTTTCCCCATAACCCTTGACACCCGTTCTAATCAAGGATTTGTCCAACTCTGCCTTAAAAATATCCACTTACTTGGCCTCCACAGCCCTCTGTGGCAATGAGTTCCACAGATAACTACTCTGACTAAAGAGGTCCCCCCCCCCACCTCCCCACCCTCCTCCTTTCTAAAAGAACACCCTTTAATTCTGAGGCTATGACCTCTAGTCCGATATTCTCCAACCAGTAGAAACATCCTTTCCACATCCACTCTATCCATGCCTTTTCATTATTCTGCACATTTCAATGAGGTCGCCCTCAACCTTCTAAACTCCAGCGTGGAGAGGCCCAGTGCTGTCAAACGCTCAACATATGCTAGGATGAAGCAAAGACTCGCTTCTAGCTCTTGCACTGATGTGCACCACATTCAGAGGTTATAAAGTTATGTCCTCCACATTGGTTAAGGAGACATCAAAGCCCATCAAATGTGTAGCACATCAAATTGGATTTAGGATCTTTGCTGACTGTCAATAAAAAGCAGTTTACAAAATACAGTCTGATTTGCAACTATCTTAACTTAGACTAAAGGTATACCTGAGCCTCCCCTGTCCTAATAATTCGCCACACTGTTCCTAAACTTCCCTTCGTCCCAACGATCATGAGAGGAATAGATTGAGAAGATGCACAGTCTCTTGCCCAGAGTAGGTGAATCAAGGACTAGAGGCTCTCTGGGTTCAAGGTGAAGGGGAAAAGATTTAATAGGTGTCTGAGGGGTAATGTTTTTCACACAAAGTGTGGTGGGTGTATGGAACAAGCTGCCATAGGAGATAGGGAGGTAGATGCCAGTTGAGGCTGGGACCATCCCAAAGTTTAAGCAGTTAGACAGGTACATGGATAGGACCGGTTCGGAGGGCAATGGACCAAACGCAGACAGGTGGGACTAGTGTAGCTGAGACACGTTCAGGTGTGGGAAAGTTGTGCTGAAGGGCTTCTGTTTCCACATTGTATCACTCCATGACTCTAATGACCAACCCAAGCTCAAGGAACAGCATTCACCTTCCCACAAGGACGATTCCAATGATAGGTCAGCAACCTATTATGTGCTCTGTTTCTCTCCATTGGTGCGAGCTGATCGGGTGAATATTAGCAGTGGCATAGTGCCGCAGCTGGTAGAGCCGCTGCCTAACAGGACCAGAGACCAGTATTCGATCCGGACCTCTGTTGCTGTCTGTGCAGTGTTTGCACATTCTCCACGTGACTGCGTGGGTTTCCTCCAGGTGCTTGGGTTTCCCCCCACATCTCAAAGACTTGAGGGGTGCAGGTTAATTGGCCTCTGTAAAGTGCCTGTGTGTAGGGAATGGATGCAAAAGTCGGGTAACAGAACTATTGCAAAAGGTTGATCGATGGTCAGGATGGACTCGATGGGCTGAAGGACGTATTTCCATGCTGTATTAATCTATTTACAGAATAATCTTATTTCAGATATCCAGTAAGTACTGTGTTTTCTATCTCTGTTCCAGCATTGTTTTCTCCTCTCTTGTTTAGCTCCTCCTTACATCTTCTCTACACAGATCAGGTAGATCTAATAATACTTTCCTACTGTTGTGTGATCCATCTCTTCGGCTTACTAACCCATCACAGATATTACATTTGTCCCCCCACCCCCCTCCCCCAGCAATTTGAAATATGTTTAATATCCAACATTTTCTGCTGCATTATCTGCATGGGACGCCAGCAATCTTTGTGCTTTCTCAGTCTACGGTAGGGGGGTGGTTGTAAAGCTACTGCCTTGCAGAGCCAGAGACCTGGGTTCGATCCTGACATGGGGTGGTCTGTCTGTCTGGAGATTGGATGTACCTCCCGTGACCTGCGTGGGTTTTCGATTTCCTCCCACACTCCAAAGGCGTACGGTTTTGCAGGTTAATTGGTTGCTATAAAAATGTTAAAATTGTCCTCAGTGCGTGTGGGGTAGTGTTAATGCGCGGGGATCACGGGTCGGTGCGGACTCGGTGAGCCGAAGGGCCCGTTTCCACGCTGTATCTCCCATCTAAACTACTGGAGCTTGGACAGAGTTCTGCATTGTTATCATCTAACGCAACTCAACACACTGCCACTGACTGCAAATGCCTTTTAATGTGTGAATGACTTTTAATTCCGTTCAGTGAAGCTGGAAATATTTTGTCGACCTCCATAAACCCTCCAGCAAGCAGAGCACACCGTTAAGTGACCAGAACTGTGAATAGGTAACAAATGAGGAAGAAAGTCCAAGGTTCAGCCAAGTCTGGAATGCAAACACTTAAAAGAATTCAGTAAACCACTTGCCGAAGCTTCGCAGTTGATTTCAACTTTCATTTCTCCATTGAGTTTATTTCCATCATTTTGGTTTTAAAAGGACAGAAAGCATCGATTGTAGACATTGATTTCCACTAATGCTGGGCCCATTGAAATGAATGCCCTCGATAGGCAGCTTTAATAAAGCTTTAATCCAGCATGAACAATACATCGATTTAACTCCAGAATTGCTGCGGCTTCATAATCGCAATATCAAAATAGAACGGAGATCAGACAGGCTTCCGAGCCCTTCAAATGCGTTCCTTTAAATCACAGCTGATCAATAACACAACTCAATATTATTATGGCCATAAACCTTGGGTTAAAAATCTGTCCATTCTTGATTAAAAATTAACAGTTGACTTGACTCCAATTACAATTTGCAATAGTTGAGAGTTTTTCCACCCTCTGAACATAGGTCAGTTTCCCCAATTCTACTCCAGAAAAGGCCCAAATTAATTTCTAGAATAATTTTGTTCGCATCGAACTCCAAACAGCAAAAAAAAAAAGGCAAATGACATTTCTCGTATGTTGCAAAACATACTTGGCTAATAAAGTATAATTGTGAAAAGCCCATCCCAACAGGTACCATTAAGGTCTTGAAAATTGTATCAAATAATACCTTCAAATGTGAAATGCCTGCGATATTCCAGAGACAATTCTAGTCTGTGAAACCCCACTAATTTCCTCTTCAACATCCAGTTACTTCTTTGGGAAATATACACCTTCCTTCCTCCTCCAAAAGCAAAGCATCCTTCCCAATATCATGCCCAGGACTGCTCCGCTGCTCGGTCTGGCCAGTTCAGGGCTTTGTGGAGCTCAGCTTCCACTCCCTGCACCCCCAGGCAGCACGGAGGCGCAGCGGTAGAGTTGCTGCCTTACAGCGAAAGCAGCGCCGGAGACTCAGGTTCGATCCTGACTACGGGCGTCGTCTGTATGGAGTTTGTACGTTCTCCCCGTGACCTGCGAGGGTTTTCTCCGAGATCTTCGGTTTCCTCCCACACTCCAAAGACGTACAGGTATGTAGGTTAATTGGCTGGGTACATGTAAAAATTATTCCTAGTGTGTGTAGGATAGTGTTAAGGTGCGGGGATCGCTGGGCGGCGCGGACTCGGTGGGCCGAAGGGCCTGTTTCCGCGCTGTATCTCTAAATCTAAAATCTAAACCAAGTTAATTCATTACCCTCCCATGCTGTCTTTTATTATTGTTCAAGAACTTCAGAAGAGATTACTGTGAGTTTGGTCTTCAGATCAACATGGAAGGACTGATAGGACAGTTACCTGCATTGTTGCCTCTTGCTGTGTGGTAGAAGAACATGGCTGAGAGTGGGGAAAGCAATAAATCACAAGTATTTCTCTTCCCCACACGACCCACCCCAAGGGGAATCTGTTTACTTTGCAAGCACACGAAAACTAACTTCAGCCCCAATTCAGGACTTTAAGTTTAACTGTGACATACCCATTAATTTGCTGCTGGAGGACAAGGCTTGTCATTTTGTATGTCATTCTACAGCGTCTGCTCTTGTCCAGCAAGTGTGTGTTGGATAAAATCATCCTAAATTCACCACCACAGAAACCAGTGGCAGATTCCACAATCCAATCAATACTTTTAACTCCCCTTTCATCAGTAATGTTACACCAGCATCTTACCTTCAACGAGAGGCACTTTGCTCTTCAGCAAACTGAAGGCAACCTGCACTTAAACCTAACATAACCTGGGTGATCTTCATTTATTGTCCCACTCGATTAGTCCCCCTGCCAATGACGGAAAGCCCCAAGCAACACCAGAATTTACAGATTTCACAAGAGCTAAATGTGTAGGAAGGAACTGCAGATGCTGGTTTACACCGAAGATAGGCGCAAAATGCAGGAATGACTCAACGGGACAGGCAGCATCTCTGGATAGAAGGAATGGGAAACTTCACCCATTCTTTCCATCCAGAGATGCTGCCTGTCCTGCTGAGTTATTCCAGCATTTCGTGTATATCAAAAAGAGCTAAATGCACAATTGTCTTGCTTAGTTTTCCATTCTACCTGGGTATTTCCAAAACCGAGGGATAAAGTCAAGTCGGAACACCATAGGCACAAGGATAGGACAATCTGGATGGAGGTGACTGGAGACCCTACAGCAGCCTGGGGCTCACCAAGGTCGGGCGCTGCTCCCGAAGACAGAGCGCAAGGACTGGATGTTGAAAATAGCACCAAAACCTGGCGACTCTTGCATGCAGTCTCAGTGGACTATTTCTGTGCTCGTTGTACTAATCGGGGATTGTGCTCGAGTATGGCAATACTGAACTGCATGCAAAAAAGAAAGAATTTCACTGAACATCTGTACATTTGACAATAAAGAACCATTGATCTACAGTTTGCATGTTATTAAACCTCTCCTGCCAATTGATAATCCATATAATATCCATCCAAAAACCTGGATCCAAACCCTCTCTCCTGTGGATTGAGGTAATTACTCAAGCAATTCAATTGATTGTGCCGGGGAACTCTTTCAGAAATTCACCTCTTTACTGGCTCAGTCTGCAAATATTAAATTGAAATTTAACCCGAACATCAATCCCCTCATTTAAATGTACATGACATTCTCTTCACTGGAATCACGTTGACACTGCTCATTGCAAAAAGATTTCTCAAATATTTTAAAAACTTAAGAGCAAGGGGCAAGCAATTCCAAAATGGCCAAACAGCACCAAGATGCATTGTCTTTTAATAATCCTGCACTGTGAGATTAGCCAAATCCATGGGTGGCATAGCGGTAGAGTTGCTGCCTCACAGCGCCAAAGACTCAGGTTTGATCCCGTGTACGGGTGCTGTCTGTAGGGAGTTTGTACATTTTCCCCGTGACCTGCGTAGGTTTTGGGAAGCTCCAGTTTCCTCCCACAGGCCAAAGATGTAGAGTTTTGTAGGCTAATTGGTTTGGTTAAAATTGCAAATAGTCCTTAGTGCGTGGGAGCGTTAGTGTGCTGGTCGGTGCAGACCCGGTGGGCCGAAGGGCCCGTTTCCACGCTGTATCTCTAAACTAAACTAAAATCCAGCCCGTGAAAAAGACCCACATTATAAAAACCTTTAAACTGTGAGCAAAACACATCTTTGAACAGAGAGGTGAAAGTCATTACAGTAGTCTAAAAGATCCTTCCTACATGCCAAACTCATTATCAACATTTAAGCCTTGCCTTGAAAACCCAGTTTAAGATAAATGCACCACCTTTCACCACCTTTCTTCTCCCCCCCCCCCCCCCACCCCCCTGCAATCCTTGTATCATGCTGCACTAAAAACACATTTCTTCTGGTTTGCCTTCCTCCTTAAAAAAAAAGATAAAGGTATCATGGGTTGGTGTTTTGCCCAAATATGTACGCCCTCTTACTATTAATTGGCAGGGTGAAGCAGCAGAGATTCAATATATCATATCATATATATCATCATATCATCATCATATCATATATCTACAGCCGGAAACAGGCCTTTTCGGCCCTCCAAGTCCGTGCCGCCCAGTGATCCCCGTACATTAACACTATCCTACACCCACTAGGGACAATTTTTACATTTACCCAGCCAATTAACCTACATACCTGTACGTCTTTGGAGTGTGGGAGGAAACCGAAGATCTCGGAGAAAACCCACGCAGGTCACGGGGAGAACGTACAAACTCCTTGCAGTGCAGCACCCGTAATCAGGATCGAACCTGCGTCTCCGGCGCTGCATTCGCTGTAAAGCAGCAACTCTACCGCTGCGCTACCGTGCCGCCCTGATATCGTCCTGATCGTCGTAATACCCAATATTAAAATTACAGTAGCAATCATAAATCTCATGTTACATTTTGTGGTAGTGATGAAGCGAGACTAGCATGGCCTTTTTGTGGCATAAATCTGATTAATAGCATCTTAGGAATTGCTTACAACCCTTCATTTTGACATTCTCGTGAAATGGCTATCATCAACATCTGCTCCAAGAAGAATTACCTCCGCAACTATGCAACTATGCAATCAAAATGGCAACCACACTCTGGTAAATAAAGGTCATTCAACAGCTGTTGTTATAGTAGAAAGCAATCTTAAAATACTTTGTCATCTCTTTTTTGCACCATTTGATGATATCTTAATTAGTTAGCCTGCTTGGTTCCCACGTATTGTACTGTTTTCTCGAAGTCTTTCTTAGTATAAACCTGGCAGGAGACATTTGATGACTGATGTCATCCTCTATCCATGCATGAAAGTAAAAGCAGTAACAAATAACTAAAGCCCATGGGCCCAAGCTGAGCTTGTAAACACGCCAGCCCTTCGCAAGGGGAACCTACAGTACACAGTAGGGCGGCACAGTGGAGCCGTTGCCACACAGCACCAGAGACTCGGGTTCGATCCTGAATACAGGTGCTGCCTGCACAGAGTTTTCACATAATCCCTGTGACCACATGGATTGTCCCTGGGTGCTCCGGTTACCTCCCACATCCCAAAGACGTGCAGGTTTGTAGATTAATTAGCTTTGTAAATTGCCCCTAGTGCGTCAGGAGTGGTTGAGAAACTGGGATAACACAGAACTTGCGAACAGATGATCATTGGTCTGTAGGGACTCGGTGGGCCAAAGGGACTGTTTCCACGCTGTACCTCTAAACATAACCTAAACCAAAACCCAAGGCAAAATGCCTCTTCCGAGGACCCTTGCGCACACGCACATTAAGCAATAGAGAACACAACGTTATGAGGCAGGCGGTTACTCATCTCAGATGTCTTTACATGACGAGATTGCGTGACCATTTCAAGGCATTTAAAAGTCCACCACATTGCTACATGGCTGGTGTCACATGAGCCCGAACGACATGAGTCAACCAGATGAATTTTTACAATTCAGCAGTTTTGCAATAGTCTTTAAATCTACTCGTTTCATTTTGTTAACATTACAGACTAACAACCAATTTTAAGTTCCACAGGGCTGGATTTGTCCCTCTGCTTCTGGACATAAACCGCAGCATGCAAACAAATACTCCTCTTAAATCTATGATTAAGAACAAAGATAATTGAAAACATTTCAGCATCAATGTGTGCATATTTACTAACAATAGAACTCAAGAATCTTCTGGATGTATCGAGTAAATTAACTCTATTGATTGCTTCAAAGGAAAATCCCAAACTTAACAATTGCCTTTGGTGCAAGCACCCATTCCAGAGTGAATTTAGGCTAACCACGTAATGTAGTGACCCTGCACGTTCTCAAGACCTACCTAGAACACTTTTCATTGCTACTTATAACATCAGAGTCATACGGAGTGGGAACAGGCCCTTCGGCCCAACTTGGTCATTCCGACCAACGTGCTCCATCTATACTTGTCCAACCTGCTTGCGTCTTGAGCAGGAGAATGAGCTTCCCCACACAGAACCATTTCTCTTGGCTTTCCAAGATGCCATTGGCAGACCCTGTACTGCAAACAGCAATTGATGCGAAAGGAATGGTTAACTTTAAATCTGATGGTTACAGTTTTGCAAACTGAAAAAAAAGACATGGTTAGGAAGGCATGTGGAACTCGGTCAAACTCAGCCATGACCTGGGGGAATGGTGGAACAACTCACAGAACGGCCCTATGTTCATTTCAGAAAATATCCAAAAACATTTCTCACTTTTTTCCCAGCTACCCTGTGATGAGTATTCAGTTTATTTCAGTTGAGAGATGCAGCGCGGAAACAGGCCCTTCAGCCCATCGAGTCCTCGCCGACCAGCGCGTACTAACTATCCGACACACAAAATTTACACTTATACCACGTCAATTAACCTACAAACCTGTACATCTTTGGAGTGTGGGAGGAAACGGAAGATAATAGACAATAGACAATAGGTGCAGGAGTAGGCCATTCAGCCCTTCGAGCCAGCACCGCCATTCAATGCGATCATGGCTGATCACTCTCAATCAGTGCCCCGTTCCTGCCTTCTCCCCATACCCCCTCACTCCGCTATCCTTAAGAGCTCTATCCAGCTCTCTCTTGAAAGCATCCAACGAACTGGCCTCCACTGCCTTCTGAGGCAGAGAATTCCACACCTTCACCACTCTCTGACTGAAAAAGTTCTTCCTCATCTCCGTTCTAAATGGCCTACCCCTTATTCTTAAACTGTGGCCCCTTGTTCTGGACTCCCCCAACATTGGGAACATGTTTCCTGCCTCTAATGTGTCCAATCCCCTAATTATCTTATATGTTTCAATATGATCCCCCCTCATCCTTCTAAATTCCAGTGTATACAAGCCCAATCGCTCCAACCTTTCAACATACGACAGTCCCGCCATTCCGGGAATTAACCTAGTGAACCTACGCTGCACGCCCTCCATAGCAAGAATATCCTTCCTCAAATTTGGAGACCAAAACTGCACACAGTACTCCAGGTGCGGTCTCACCAGGGCCCGGTACAACTGTAGAAGGACCTCTTTGCTCCTATACTCAACTCCTCTTGTTACGAAGGCCAACATTCCATTGGCTTTCTTCACTGCCTGCTGTACCTGCATGCTTCCTTTCATTGACTGATGCACTAGGACACCCAGATCTCGTTGAACTCCCCCTCCTCCTAACTTGACACCATTCAGATAATAATCTGCCTTTCTATTCTTACTTCCAAAGTGAATAACCTCACACTTATCTACAATAAACTGCATCTGCCATGTATCCGCCCACTCACACAACCTGTCCAAGTCACCCTGCAGCCTTATTGCATCTTCCTCACAATTCACACTACCCCCCAGCTTAGTATCATCTGCAAATTTGCTAATGGTACTTTTAATCCCTTCGTCCAAGTCATTAATGTATATCGTAAATAGCTGGGGTCCCAGCACCGAACCTTGCGGTACCCCACTGGTCGCTGCCTGCCATTCCGAAAGGGACCCATTTATCCCCACTCTTTGCTTTCTGTCTGTCAACCAATTTTCTATCCATGTCAGTACCCTACCCCCAATACCATGTGCCCTAATTTTGCCCACTAATCTCCTGTGGGACCTTGTCGAAGGCTTTCTGAAAGTCGAGGTACACCACATCCACTGACTCTCCCCTGTCAATTTTCCTAGTTACATCCTCAAAAAATTCCAGTAGATTTGTCAAGCATGATTTCCCCTTCGTAAATCCATGCTGACTCGGAATGATCCTGTTACTGCTATCCAAATGTTCAGCAATTTCGTCTTTTATAATTGACTCCAGCATCTTCCCCACCACTGATGTCAGACTAACTGGTCTATAATTACCCGTTTTCTCTCTCCCTCCTTTCTTAAAAAGTGGGATAACATTTGCTATCCTCCAATCCACAGGAACTGATCCTGAATCTATAGAACATTGAAAAATGATCTCCAATGCTTCCACTATTTCTAGAGCCACCTCCTTAAGTACCCTGGGATGCAGACCATCAGGCCCTGGGGATTTATCAGCCTTCAGTCCCATCAATCTACCCAAAACCATTTCCTGCCTAATGTGGATTTCCTTCAGTTCCTCCATCACCATTTGGGAGATTGTGTGTATCTTCCTCAGTGAAGACAGATCCAAAGTAACGGTTTAACTCGTCTGCCATTTCTTTGTTCCCCATAATAAATTCCCCTGCTTCTGTCTTCAAGGGACCCACATTTGCCTTGACTATTTTTTTCCTCTTCACGTACCTAAAAAAACTTTTGCTATCCTCCTTTATATTATTGGCTAGTTTACCCTCGTACCTCATCTTTTCTCCCCGTATTGCCTTTTTAGTTAACTTTTGTTGCTCTTTAAAAGAGTCCCAATCCTCTGTCTTCCCACTCTTCTTTGCCATGTTATACTTCCTCTCCTTATTTTTTATGCTGTCCCTGACTTCCCTTGTCAGCCACAGGTGTCTCTTACTCCCCTTAGAGTCTTTCCGCCTCTTTGGAATAAATTGATCCTGCAACCTCTGCATTATTCCCAGGAATACCTGCCATTGCTGTTCTACCGTCTTCCCTGCTAGGGCCTCCTTCCAGTCAATTTTGGCCAGCTCCTGCCTCAGTAATCCCCTTTGCTATACTGTAATACTGACACTTCCGATTTTCCCTTCTGCCTTTCCATTTGCAGAGTAAAGCCCACGTGGTCACGGGGAGCAAGTACAATCTCCGTACAGACACCACCCGTAGTCGGGATCGAACCCGGGTCTCCGGCGCAGTAAGCCAGCAATGCTACCACTGTGCCAATAATGCATAAATAATGGTCACTTGACATTGGTGCCTTTAGAACCCTCCCCCGAAGGATGAATGCTGTCAGGTGGGAAAAGGAGGTAACCCTTGAGGGGAAGTGGCATCCAACACAGATTCTAGCTACCGGGTACCAATTTACTTGGCAGCAATTTGTTTGAAAAGTCACCGAGATTGGTCCGAACTGAGGGAGTGAAGTTGGACTAACCAGATCCCAAAATCAGTTTACCATGTGGTTATGCAACACCAAAATGTGTTGGAAGGAACTGCAGATTTTGGTTTATGCCAAAGATCGACATAAAATGCTGGAGTAACACAGCGGGACAGGCTGCATCTCTGGAGAAGGAATGAGTGACGTTTTGTGTCGAGACCCTTCTCCAGTCTGAAGGGTCTCTACCCAAAACGTCACCCATTCCTTATCTCCGGAGATGCTGCCTGTCCCGCCGAGTTACTCCAACATTTTTGTGATGCAACCATGCTCCACCAACAGTGTCTAATCAGATCCTAAATGATGCCCAGTCCTTCGCACTTATGACCAGAGCTATGCACATCAGAGATATCTCTTGTATGAACTTCACGAGAACAACGTTTGCCTCTTATTAGCTTCAAGCTAGGTAATTCGCTTAACATCTATATAATAAAACATTTGTTTGTTTCTGTACTACAGCCAAAATGGTACACGGTAGCGTGACAATTTTAGGCCCACCTAACTCACTGTCATCCCTTTGGTGCTAATGGAAGAAGTTTCATGGAAATCGGTGTTATATTTTAAAAGTTATTCACATTTTAAAGTTTAAAATCTATCTCCTAGGGAGGGAGGGAGGATAATGGAGGTTGAGGGGGATGGAGTGGGGGGAGGGGGAAGGGATCCTTCAAATCCAAAAGGTTCGTTTCAGCTTGCAGCGTCTGATATTAGCGACCAGCCTCGTTATTTAGATTTAGAGATACGGCGCGGAAACAGGCCCTTCGGCCCACTGGGTCCGCGCCGCCCAGCGATCCCCGCACATTAACACTATCCTACACACACGAGGGACAATTTTTACATTTACCCAGTCAATTAACCTACATACCTGTACGTCTTTGGAGTGTGGGAGGAAACCGAAGATCTCGGAGAAAACCCACGCAGGTCACGGGGAGAACGTACAAACTCCGTACAGGCGGCGCCCGTAGTCAGGATCGAACCCGAGTCTCCGGCGCTGCATTCGCTGTAAGGCAGCAACTCTACGGCTGCGCCACCGTGCTGCCCCTATTATTCTTCAGACCTCGAAACTCCCTCTTTTAGTGCCCTTATTTACACTGCAAAGCCCTTAAATTATTAACGCTCATTTTGAAGTGATACCTTTATTGACAGAGTGACTATCTAGATTGAATGCAGAATACAGCACCAGGTGCCGGGACAGGGCTGGGAGACAAACTGCACCAGATGCAGACGCAGTTGTGCAGTAATTTATTTGCGAGCGGAGTAATGGAAACAACGTGTACAGTATAAATTAGACATCAGATTCAACATCAACAGTACATCATGTACTTTCAGGCCCATAAAGTTTTGCTTTTTGTCACCGCGTGGTTACTTTACACTAGCAATGCTGGAAACAGTGTTCCGACCGGAAGCCATCTTTGCAATAATGAGTTTTGGGGATGGGGCCGGCCGCAGACATCAACAGACAGTGGATTTCACACAAATATTTTCCACAAAACACGCAGGAAGGAACTGCAGATGCTGGCTTACACTGAAGATAGACACAGAATGCTGGAGTATTTTTCACAAAACAACCATTCAAGTGGTAAGGACTTCTTGGTTGCTTCCCTAACAGAATCACAGAAAGAACACTTGTAGAAACCAAAATATTCTTCCATGTTCAGGCATCCACCCACATGTTATCTTGCATCTGTCATCAATGGTCAGGAGACGATTTTATTTTGCATGCATTACAAAAGGCTCACCATCTGATTTCCCCACACAGATCTCCCCGTCTATTGTCAACAAGTTCAGCACAACTGGAGCAGGAAGCCAATCGCACTTCATATTAAACAAAACAAAAATCAGATATAGACGCAAAAGCTTGGAGTAACTCAGCGGGTCAGGCACCATCTCTGGAGATAAGGCATTAGAAACATTTCAGGTTGAGACCCTTCTTCAGACTGAGAGTCAGGGAAAAGGGAAACAAGAAATATTGACGGTGATATAGAACAAATGAACTAAAGACATGCAAAAAATAGTAATAATGGTCAAGGAAAGGTGGAGACCACAATGGTCCATTGTTGGCTGTGGGCTAGGTGATAACGAGTTAAGCAGACAATGAAACTCAACAGGACGAGAGTGTCAAATCAAGTCAAGTCAATTTTATTTGTATAGCACATTTAAAAACAACCCACGTTGACCAAAGTGCTGTACATTTGATTAGGTTCCAATAGAAAAAAAATGAAAACATACAGTAGCACGCAAACAGTTCACAGCGCCTCCTCAATGAGCCTCAAACGCTAGGGAGTAGAAATATGTTTTGAGCCTGGACTTAAAGGAGTCGATGGAGGGGGCAGTTCTGATGGGGAGAGGGATGCTGTTCCACAGTCTAGGAGCTGCAACCGCAAAAGCGCGGTCACCCCTGAGCTTAAGCCTAGACCGCGGGATAGTGAGTAGCCCCAAGTCGGCCGATCTGAGGGACCTGGAGTTAGAGAGGGGGGTTAGAAGATTTTTGATGTAGGAGGGGGAGTGTCCATTTAGGGCTTTATACGTGAATAGGAGGAGCTTGAAGTTGATTCTGTACCGTACAGGGAGCCAGTGGAGAGAGGCCAGAATCGGGGTGATGTGGTCCCTTTTACGGGTACCCGTCAGGAGTCTCGCTGCGGCGTTTTGGACCAGTTGCAGGCGGGACAGGGAAGATTGGCTGATCCCAGTGTATAGGGAGTTGCAGTAGTCTAGGCGGGAGGAAATGAAAGCGTGAATGATTTTTTCTGTGTCGTCGAATTGGAGGAAAGGTTTGATTTTAGCTATGGTTCGAAGTTGGAAGAAGCTGGCTTTTACCACAGCGTTGACTTGCTTATCAAATTTTAATGCAGAGTCAAATATCATGCCGAGGTTTTTGACATGCGGTTTGACTAGGCAGGATAGGCTTCCAAGACTGCCTGTTATCAATTTGATGGAGTCGGGGGGGCCGAATAGGATGACCTCAGACTTGCTCTCATTTAATTGGAGGAAGTTCTGTGCCATCCAACATTTTATGTCCTCAAGGCAGTGTGAGAGGCTGTTTAAATTTGACTGGTTGTTGGGTTTCAGGGGGAGGTAAAGCTGAGTGTCATCGGCATAGCAGTGGAAAGAAATGCCGTGCCTTTGAATGATTTGGCCAAGGGGGAGCATGTATAGAGAGCATGTATAGAGAGTGAAACTAGTAGGATTGGAAGGGGGGAAGCTGTGGGAGGGACATAGAGAGAGGGGAGGGTTACTTGAAGTTAGAGAAATTAATGTTCATACCGCTGGGTTGCAAGCTGCCCAAACAAAATAGGAAGTGCTGTTCCTCCAATTTACATTTGGCCTCACTCTGACAGTGGAGGAGGTCCAGAGGAGTCTGCACCACAACAAAAATCAGCTTGTGCTCATTCAGCATCCCGGCTGCAAGTCTGGTCTTTCTCCACCTCCCACAGACTATCTCTGAGACAGCCTCGCCTTGACTTACAGTTTGGAAACTAACTCTTCTCATAATCCCAAGTGATTTTTCTGTCGTATCAGAGATATTCCAACTTTCAGTTGTCAAAGAAAAAACTCAGCTGGCCCGAGAGGCTCCAGCACAAGTTGGAATCCTGAAAATAGGGGGGGCACGACAGAAGAGTTACTGCCCCACAGCGCCATAGGCCCATGTTCGATCCTGACTATGGATGCTGTCTATACAGGGTTTATACATTCTTCCTGTGACTGCATGTGTTTTCTCCAGGTGCTTAGAACGGAGATGAGGAAAAACCTCCAGTCAGAGAGTTGTAAATCTGTGGAATTCTCTGCCTCAGAAGGCAGTGGAGGCCAATTCTCTGAATGCATCCAAGAGAGAGCTAGATAGAGCTCTTAAGGATAGCGGAGTCAGGGGGTATGGGGAGAAGGCAGGAACGGGGTACTGATTGAGAATGATCAGCCATGATTACATTGAATGGCGGTGCTGCCTCGAAGGGCCGAATGGCCTCCTCCTGCACCTATTGTGCTCCGATTTTCTCCCGCATTCTAAAGACGTGCAGGTTTGTAGGTTAATTGGCTTCTGTAAATTGCCCCGAGTGTGTAGGATGCAAAACTGGGATATCATAGAGCTCGCATGAATGGGTTATCGTTGGTCAGTACGGACTCAGTGGGCTGAAGGGCCTGTTTCCACACCGTGTCTCTAAACTAAACAAGATGCAGCCCTACATTCTGGCCAACATCAACAAGAACAAAATTGTTCCGTGCATTGGTGTCCTTGAGATTACAGGGTGCAAAGAACGACAGTATGTTCAATCTAACACCTGCCCTGCCAGGACACCTTCAACCATCCATTTTGTCCAGAGATGCTGCCTAACACGCTGAGTCACTCCAGCACTTAGTGTCTATCTTCGGTGTATATACCAACAGCCGCAGTTTCTTTCCACACTTTAAGCATTTGAGCTGCCTTTTCTCCAACTGAGTTTGTCCAAATGTAGAAATGCTGAATTTCATCCACCCCACCGAAAATGGCAGCATCCTACACCAATCCTACTCTGGTTACTGTAAAGAATGGATCGACTGGGCTTATATTCACTGGAATTTAGATGGATGAGAGGAGATCTTATAGAAAAATATATAATGGAATACAATGGAAAAATATATGTGAAATTCTCTGCCTCAGAAGGCTGTGGAGGCCAATTCTCTGAATGCATTCAAGAGAGAGCTTGATAGAGCTCTTAAGGATAGCGGAGTCAGGGGGTATGGGGAGAAGGCAGGAACGAGAATGATCAGCCATGATCACATTGAATGGCCGAATGGCCTACTCCTGCACCTATTGTCTATAATTCTTAAGGGATTGGACAGGCTAGATGTAGGAAAAATGTTCCCGATGTTGGGGAGTCCAGAACCAAGGGTCACACTTTAAGAATAAGGCGTGGGCCATTTAGGACTGAGAGAAGGAAAAACTTTTTCACCCAAAGAGTTGTGAATCTGTGGAATTCTCTGCCACAGAAGGCAGTGGAGGCCAATTCACTGGATGTTTTCAAGAGAATGGTCGATTGAGCTATGGGGGCTAATGGAATCAAGGGATATGGGCAGAAAGCAGGAACGGGGAACTGATTTTGGATGATCAGCCATGATCATATTGAATGGCGATACTGGCTCGAAGGGCCAGATGGCCTACTCCTGTGATTTTCTATGTTTCTCTGGTGGCACACGCACCACCAGAACAGTTTCAACCAAAGAACTAAGGCCTAATTCACCCCCTATCCTCATTAACAATGTCTCCTGTTGTATTGCATCATTACTTACAACTAATTGAGTGGGCAATAGATAAACAGTCCCACAATGCAATCTCCAGTTTTAAATTTGCACTGAATAGAAATAATCGAGGCCCAGACTCCCAAGAGTGACAATACATGCTCAACTGCCAAAGCATCTTCAACCACAACATTGTTCTGCTAGCAATGACTCAAATCACAAAGTGAGCCATCCAATTATTTTGACAGGAGGGGGGAATTTTTGATCAGATCAATAAGCCAAATGTCAACTAGGAAAGTATATTTTCATGCAAATGGCCCGTCTACCCATCGTAATGAGTAGGTTTGCTTAACGTCGGCTACATTTACACATTTCAAACGAGTGAAAATTCAAATTGAAGTTTGCTTCAATGCAGATCCCATAATGTCAAAAGCCTGGTGAGAAAGCAAGCCGAACACGAATACCTATTCACTTCTCACCAACCCAAACGCATGACCTCATACTCCCCAAGGCAGGCAACTCACACAGCAACACAATCTCATGGGCTAAAGTAGCCCCTTGATACCCCTTTAATACAACCCTTCTATGTTCAATACTCAACTAGGTGAAAATAATTACAGCTAAATGCAGTCATACCTCAAGTCTACATACTAACGGAAAGCCTGAAGGAGCCACTGATAAAACAATCACGGGCAACCTAACCCAAAGAGACTGGAGCTTAATGAACACACACCAATTGCATTAACAGCGACCAGCTGACTCCTGAAATCAGACTGGGATCTGGGCAAGAGATTACCCTCGTCTCCGTGACTATAAATAATGGGAAACATAACGCAAGAATGGGGGCAAAGTGCAAAGCCCTTCGAGACTGCTTCATCATTCAGTGAAGGTATGGTGGTTTCAAAATCACTTTTTCTCCAATCCCCTTAATCCTGGATCCCATCCACCAAATGTCAACCTCAGACTTGTTTATACTTGGCATTCACATTTGGTTTTGATCAACAACAAAAAAATCAGAAACACACGCAAAGACCTACCTGGAAATGCGTTTATTTCTTGCCAGCAATAAAAGGCAAGCATACTGAATATACATCTTGGACTCCTTCCACTTTGAGAATTGCGCACGAGGCCTTTAACATGCTCATGGTTCTTGAACCAAACCCATTTTCCTTCTGGTTCGTGTGAACAAAACATCAGAAGAAAAAGAGTGTAGATGGAATTGGGAGAGAAAGCAGTAGGTGCTTGCAATTGTGCTAAAGCTCAGAAGTTCATAAGCGATAGAAGCAGAATTAGGCCATTCAGCCCTTCATGTCTGCTCTGCCATTCAATCATGGCTGATCTATCTTTCCTTCTTAACCCCATTCTCCTGCCTTCTCCCCAAAATCCCTGACACCCGTACAAGAATCTATCTATCCCTGCCTTAAAAATGTCCACTATCTTGGCCTCCGCAGCCTTCTGTGGCAATGAATTCCACAGATTCACCACCTCTGACTAAATAAATTCCTCCTCATCCCCTTCCTCAAGGAAAATCCTTTAATTCTGAGGCTGTGACCTCTGGTCCTGGACCCTCCCACTAGTGCAAACATCCTCTCCCCATCCACTCTATCCAGGCCTTTCACTATTCGATAAGTTTCAATGAGGTTCCCCCCTCATCCTTCTAAACTCCAAAGATGAATGAACAGAATTTTTTACCCAGAGTAGGGGAATCAAAAACCAGAGGACATAGATTTAAGGAGAGAGGGGAAAGATTTAATAGGAGCCCGACAGGTAATTCCTTCCACCCCCCCCCCCCCTCACCTCACTCACACACAGACAGTGGTGGGTATATGGAATGAGCTGTCAAAAGAGATAGTCGAGGCAGGCACAAAAACATTTAAAAGATACTTGGACAGGAACGTGAATGGAAGAGGTTTGGAGAGATAAGGGCCAAATACAGGCAAATGGGACTACCTGAGATGGAACATCTTGGTCGGCATGGAGTTGGGCGAAGTGCCTGTTTCCATGCTGTATGACTCAAAACAGCAAAGCTTAAACTAATTTATTTCTGTAAATCTATTTAAAGCCATCGACCTCCTTGACTGAACTTATTTTAACTGAAAAAGGCAAATATTAATGAAATATGGACACACAAAAAAAAAATCACCCTCATACTGAACTGAAAGAAGAAAATGTTAAGCCCGGTTACACTTGGTACCCATTGGCCTCCAAGGCAGATATTCCCCCCCCCCCAAAAAAAACCCATACTGGGACTAGGAATTCCTCATTGCATCTCAGTTCTGAATGACTGACATTTTAACTGACATGATGGCTTCTTGTTCTTCATTGATAATCAATGGACTGGTGCCCAGGAATCACTTTTACTGTAAAGGATGTATTAATGGTAGAGCATTCTCCAAGGGTCAAATAGTCCATTCCTGTTCTTATTTGTTATTGCGGAAAAAAATGCTGTAGTTACCCTGTGGGTGGAAATGGACAGATGACATTTGGGCTGGAACCCTTCCTGCCAGAGATGCTACCTGACCTGCTGCGTTTGTGTTTTTTACTCAAGATTCGAACATTTGCAGTTCCTTGTGTCTTATCTGTTATGTTTTTGCTTGCAAGACATAACCTCAATACATAACAGGACACAAAGTGCTGGAGTAACTCAGCAGTTCTGGCAGCATCTCTGGTGAACTTGAGATAGGGACCCTTCTTCAGACTGATTGTTGGGGGGAGTGGGGGGGGGGGGGGGAGGTGGAGTGGAAGGAAGAGAAGAAAGCTGGAAGAGGTGAGAAGCAGGATAAAGTGGTGTGGCAGGTAACCTTAAGACATCTATCTCTGGAGTCTTTATTTACTTTTGGACTTTCAGAGGTGCAGCATGGAAACATGCCGTTCAGCCCACCGAGACCGTCTGACCAGCAATCACCCCGTACACTAGCACTACCCGACACACTAGAGACAATTTACCAAAGCCAATTAGCCTACAAACCTGTACGTCTTTGGGTTGTGGGAGGAAACTCTTGCTATTGAGGGCGTGCAACGTAGGTTTACCAGGTTAATTCCCGGAATGGCGGGACTGTCATATGTTGAAAGACTGGAGCGACTAGGCTTGTATACACTGGAATTTAGAAGGATGAGAGGGAATCTTATCGAAACATAAGATTATTAAGGGGTCGGACACGTTAGAGGCAGGAAACATGTTCCCAATGATGGGGGAGTCCAGAACAAGGGGCCACAGTTTAAGAATAAGGGGTAAGCCATTTAGAACGGAGATGAGGAAAAACCTCCAGTCAGAGAGTTGTAAATCTGTGGAATTCTCTGCCTCAGAAGGCAGTGGAGGCCAGTTTTCTGAATGCATTCAAGAGAGAGCTAGATAGAGCTCTTAAGGATAGCGGAGTAAGGGGGTATGGGAAGAAGGCAGGAACGGGGTACTGATCGTGAATGATCAGCCATGATCACATTGAATGGTGGTGCTGGCTCAAAGGGCCAAATACTCCTGCACCTATTGTCTATTGTAACCAGAGCACTCGGAGAATGTACAAACTCTGAACAAACAGCACCCCTAGTCAGGATCGTACCCAGGCCTCTGGCGCTGTAGGGCAACAACTCCACCACTGCGTCTTAGTCTTTCTTCCTGAAACTTTCTTCGAAGAGATCAACACTCATTCTACTAATCTGCAGAGTTAAGGTAGAAACTCCTCAACTGCTTCGGAAAGGAAAAGCATGACTCCTTATCCGAGAAATCAATCTACTAAAGCTCTGTGGCACCATCTCCAAGTCAACCATGCCTGTAGTCTGTGCGAACTGAGACCACACTGCCCTCTCACAAGTAAACAAGGCACCAGGTTTACTTTGGAATTAATGACCTGTAACAATACCAAAATTAATCAACTGAAATCTCTGAAGATGCTAATTTTTCTTTTTGCACATTTTGAAAACAACAGGCTCTTTGGTGCACAGAATAGCTATAAATAACCCTGCGCTGTGCAGTTGCACAAGTATTGCTCATTGATAAACATTAAAGTGGGAGACAGAGTTCTTCTTCAAAGCTGTTACTTCACGTTCAGGGAATGAACAAAACATTAAAGGCCCATTTAAGTTTTGGGATTTATTACTGACGTGCACACATTCAAAATGACTATAAAACTTGCTCGGCTGCCACTTTTTTTTTGTTAGAGTTACTTAGTTAATCAGTAATGAAACTCTCCTACAGCTAGTTACACGTACATGAACAATGCTGTGAACTGCATGGGAGAATGGTCATCTCTGCCAGCTATCTACTTGCTGGGAACACACTCAGTCAGCTGACTTTGGTTAGCTGGCTAATAGTAATTCACACATCTACGACTCCAAAAACTACGCTAACACACCAGGGTATTTATGAAACTGCACTGCACTAACGAGATCCATCTTTTAAATCGAGGCTTTAAACCAAGGTCATGTCTTCACCGCCTTCTCAAGTGGGCATAGGAAAGTCCAGTTCACAAGTGCTGGAGTAAGTCAACCGATCGGGCAGCATCTCTGGAGGAAAAGGATGGGTGAAAAATGATGGCCTTAACTGGTCCTGGACAGCTCCATCCTCCCATCCTCCCATCCCCCACCGCCCCCCAAACCTCTACTTTCAGTCTGAAGAAGGATCCCGACCCATAACATCACCCATCCTTTTTTGGCATAGATGCTACCTGACCGGTCGAGTTACTCCAGCACTTGTGTCTATCTTCTCATATCATTATCACAAAGGTGGAAACTTGCTGTGCACAAATCATCTGGCATACTTCCCACTACAGTGACTACAATTTGACAAAATAAAAAGTGGTGCATGATGTTCAAGTGTTTCATAATATTTAAAATACAAGCAAAGTTATTACATAAGCACCACTTTCTTCGGCAAAGATACTGTGGTGTCCATACATCACACTACAACTCAATCATCGACAAAGTGTCTTCGTTTGATGCTTAAAGGCTGTTAATACCAAGTGCCGGTTTCAAGATATACACATCAAAAACTGTTGGCAGTTGAACCAAACAGACATCGTCGACTTTCAGCTGCGAAGAAACAACATTGTACTGTGTTAAGTTGCAAGAAGAAATTGAGGAAGTTGAGGAAAAACGTTTTCAGTCAGAGTTGTGAATCTGTGGAATTCTCTGCCTCAAGTCTCTGAATGCATTCAAGAGAGAGCTAGATAGAGCTCTTAAGGATAGCGGAGTCAGGGGGTATGGGGAGAAGGCAGGAACGGGGCACTGATTGAGAATGATCAGCCATGATCACATTGAATGGTGGTGCTGGCTCGAAGGGCCGAATGGCCTCCTCTTGCACCTATTGTCTATTGAAATGAAGAGCACATGTGGAACATACAGCCCACATACTACGCATTCACCCAGAGTGTTTGTATCCCAAAGGAGCCTTTTCCCATTGTAACTACCTCAACACAGCCAGCCACCACAAAGTCAGATACATCGTATGGTCTACACCACCATCTCACACTAATCCTACATTAATCCACTTGTTATTTACCTGGAGGAGAGAGAAACACACATTCATAGGGAGAACATGCAAACTCCAAATGCAGCATCAGAGTTCAAACTTGAATCTGGGTCTCTAACACTATGAGACAGCAGCTCGACAAGTGGCACCAGCGTGAAGACACTTAGTGTCCATTTTATTTACTCAACTCGTTCCTTTCTGCAACTACTACACAAGTTGCCTCAACTTCTCCCTGGGTTTCGAAACTCCTAGTGAAACAAAAATAAAAAGGGAATACTCAGCAGGCCAGACAGCATCCATGGGGAGAACAATAATGGTTTCAGGGAAAATTACCATCTGCTCTTGACAGGTTAGTGTGCAAAATTGGCAACTGCTAGTTTCTCTCTCTCTCTCTCTCTCTCTCTCTCTCTCTCTCTCTCTCCAGAAGCCGACCGACTTGGTGGAGAGCCCCTAATTTTATTCCAGAATTACAGCATCTGCACCATTTTGCTTTTGAACATTAGTAGCGATTTCCTCAGAAAGATTTATTAATCACTGCAAGGACTTCATAACCATGACCACTTTGAGATAGCAATCAGCACCCACTGCTTTGATAAATGTAGTTATGCTGGCAGCAGGAAAACACTTTGTCGTCATTTAAACTGAAGATGTCATGTTGGGCTCCCTGTGCAACTTGTGCCTTGAACTAACATGAAGGACCCTTCGTCGATGCTAAAAATACCGCGAGCGATCCTCATTAGGAATTGACGCGCATGTGCAAGCTGGCGAGTGCCATGTTTCTACAGATAATGTCATGAAGAAGAAAGTAGAACTACAAATGCTAGCTTACAACAAAAAAAAAGGGTGGGAGTAATTCAACGGGTCAGACAGCATCTTTGGAGAACATGGATGTGTGATGTCGCAGGTCGGAACCCTTCTTCAAACTGATGGTAGGAGAAGGGGTGCGGGAAGAGAGGTGGGTGATGGTGGATCCAGCAAGGGGGTGGGGGGGGGGATGATAGGCAGATGGTTCGACAAAGGCCGAAGGTGCTTTGGTGATGGGTTTTCTGGGTGGTGGAAAGTAGTCACCACCTTCTATCTGCCACACTTGAAGTTCACCTGGTCCTTGATCCTGAAATGCCACCTATTCTTTTTCTCCAGAGATGCTGCCTGACCCATTGAATCACTCCAGCCTTTTGTGTCTTCAGTTTGAATCAGCATCTGCAGTCGTGTCGTCCCACCCCACCTCACCCCACCCCACCCCACCCACACCCCCCCCCCCCCCACCCCACCCCCCACCCAGTAAAGCAGTACCCTTTGGTCAGAAAGTGAAAGTCTAACATTGGATGAATTGCCCTTTCCCAACTCCATCTCAGAAGATCTGAGCCCAACCAGCTTTGTAACGGAAACTGAAAATGCTGGAAATTCTCAGCTGGTCTTGCCCCGTTTGTGGGAAGAGAAACAAGAGTCAATGTTTCAGGTCATAGACTCTTCGTCAGAACTGAAAAGGCAACAGAGTCAGCTTGCAAAGCCGCAGGGAGGAGGTCGAGGGGATGTCTCTTAAAGAAAAGCCAAGGTGAACACAGGGATAAGGCGTAGGAAAGAACTGCAGATGCAGGTTGAAATTTGAAGGTAGACACAAAATGCTGGAGTAACTCAGCGGGACAGGCAGCATCTCTGGAGATTTTCCAGATGCTGCCTGCCCCGCTGAGTTACTCCAGCATTTTGTGTCTAACAGGCATAAGGTGATCTGGTCAGAGTCCGTGGACTACTGTACTGTCACACTGAGGTCCAAAGCAATCTTGAGGAACAACAATTCATCTTCTCTCTGGGCACAGTGCAGCTTTCTGGACTCTGATCTGAAAATTAAATTCTACAAGCTCAGATAACTTGATTTCTCGCGTGTAGGAAGACTAGAGTACTGTTTGCATGCCTCGTTGTCACCTTTCCCTCAGCCAACAATGAACTATTCTACATTTCCTTGATCATTGTCTGCTTTGATCTGTTGTTTGCACACCTTACCCGTCCAATATCTCCAGTTTCCCTCACCCCTAATTCTTGGTCTGAAGAAGGGTCTCGACCCGAAACGTCACCTATTTCTTGTCTCCAGAGGTGCTGCCTGCCCCGCTGAGTTACTCCAGCATTTTATGTCTAACGTGTTTCTCAATTGGTATCAGCTATCCATCTGCAATTTTCTCAGCTTGGTCCTTTTCCCCTTTATTTCTTCCTGCCCTGGGAGTGGAGGAAATACCAAGCCGACCAGTTGGAATTGGCCCTCTACTCTTACATTTCGCAACTCTCGCATTCTTTAGTCTACCCTCTAACGGCTCCCATTCACGCACAGCCCACTTTCCCATCCACTCCCTACACACCAGGGAAAATTTTACAGAGGCCGATTAACCCTACAAACCTGCGTGTCTTTGGGATGTGGGAGGAAACCGGATCATCCCAGGGAAACCCCGCGCAGCCACGGCAAGAACATAAACTCGACACAGGCAGCACCCGGGGTCGGGATTGAACCCGGGGTTCTGTCACTGCGAGGCAGCGGCTCGACCAGTTTCGCCACTGGGCTTCCACTGGATAGATAGCGTGCTCATTAACCCTCCAGTTGCACTGGGAGCTGGGTTCAGTTGGTTGCATTCTAGGCTTTGATCAAGGGGTTATGACTTGGCTCGATTCTGTAATTGGTGTAGACGATTTCAGCTGATGCTTCAACGCTGCACTCTTGGGTACCTGTTGACGAGGCTTTAAGCCAAAGCCCAGCACACCTGAGATCCGAGAGCAGAGACGATTCCCTTGCGGCAATGTTATTTGGAGGGTTTTGCTGTGCAAACATGGTTGAGGCATTTGCTTACATGATTGCACTTGAAGCAAAACCTTGGGGTGGCTGAGACACTGGCACCATTCCATATGAATGCAAGCCTTCTCATGCTTATGCTCACTTTGTTTTGTAACAAGAGACCATGCAGCCCATCGAGTCTATGCCAGCTCTCAGAGCTATCCCACTTCCCCACTTGTTTCCTGCAGTCTATTAGAATCATAGAGTCAGTCAAACAGCAGTTCTTCCAGCCTAACTGGCTGCACGGTGGTGCAGCGGTAGAGTTGCTGCCTTACAGCGAAGGCAGCGCCGGAGACCCGGGTTCGATCCCGACTACGGGTGCTGTCTGTACGGAGTTTGTAAGTGACCCCCGTGGGTTTTCTCCGAGATCTTCAGTTTCCTCCCACACTCCAAAGATGTACAGGTTTGTAGGGTAATTGGCTTGGTAAATGTAAAAATCGTCCCTAGTGTGTGTAAGGCAGTTTTGACGTGCAGGGATCGTTGGTCAGCCCAGACCCAGTGGGCCGAAAGGGCCCGTTTCCGCGCTGTATCTCTAAACTAAACTGCATTTGGCCCATTAAATCCAAAAATACCAATACCACACTTTACAGTGGCCAATTAACCAGCTCAAGAACCAAGTGTGTTTAATTGTAAGAACAACAGAACAATGGAACTTACTTAGAACAGCTGAACGCTAAGAACGTCATTATTTCTTTGTCAGTACATTAGACAACTAGCACGTCTTCGAGATGTGGGAGGGAACTAGTGCATGATGGGAAGAGCACACGTGGGCACAGGGGAGAGTGTGGAAACTCCACACAAACAGCACTGGAGGTCAGGACCAAACATGGGTTGCTGGCGGAGAGGCAACAGAACAGCTTTTTATTCAACACTTGATACAAGGAGCATGTGTAATCAAAGACAACCTCACTTGTAAAGTGATTCTCCAGTCCAGGTTGAACCCTATCCAATGGGATCTGTACCAAAAAACAACTTTGCTCAACTTGTTTCGCATATGATAGCCAGAGCGTGGAGACTTAAAGTCACCTGATAAGTTGCAGTTAAGTACAGTTCATACAAGAGTAGTTTGTGCATTCTCAGTACAGTGTTTACCTAAAGAAATAGGTACACACAACGAAGCTTTAGAATTCTTCACTGTCTAATTTCGATACATGGGCAGCGGTACAGTTGCTGCCTTACAACGCCAGAGACCTGGGTTCGATCCTGACTACGGGTGCCGTCTGTGCAGAGTTCGTACGCTCTCCCCATGACCACGTGGATATTCTCTAAGTGCTCCAGTTTCCTCCCACACTCCAAAGACGTACAGGGTTGTAGGTTAATTGGCTTCTGTAAAGATTCTAAATGGTCCCTAGTGTATAGGATAGTGCGAGTGTTTGGGGTACTCACTGGTCAGTGCGGACTCGGTGGGTCAAAAGGCCTGTTTCTGTGCTGTATCATTAAACTAAACTAACGTGATCTACAGGCTCCTGGCAATTATCGCTCTTTGATTTCCAAATACTCTCACAATAAATTCTGAACAAAATGGTGGTAAAACAGTCAAATACAATGGCTCGCATGGAGACTGTCTTTTGTGAAATTGGTACTCAACACAACCTGGTGATTCCAGGATTGGAATCTCAATTTATGTTCGCACGAGAGGAACTGATAACGAAGATGCGTAAACAAAGTTGTTTACCCAGGGTAGGTGCATGAAGAACGAGAGGACATCAGTTGAAGGTGAGTGGGGAAAGGTTTCACAGGAACCTCAGAGTGGTGGGTGTATGGAATGAGCTGCCAGAGGAGGTATTTCAGGCAGGTGCGGTAGCAACATTTGTATGGATAGGAGAGGTTCAGAGGCATATTGGCCAAATACAGGCAAATGGGGCAAGCTTAGATAGGGCACCTTTGGTCAGCAGGGACGAATTGGGCTGAAGGGCCCCATCACCATGCTGCATGACTATGTTCAGTTAGCCGGCATGAGCCAAGATGAGAGCAGTGAGCGTCAGCAATGGTACAACTGGGCTTAAGGCCCCGCAGATACGGACAAAAGTGCTGAGGTGCTTCCTCCCTCACTTCTCTATCGATGGTCGCCAATTTCTCTTTAACACTGACTGTCCTGAAGCGCAAGACCAAGGAGACGTAAAGGGCAAAAATGTGCACAGGTTATGTACCAATTTAACAGAGTCACCTCTTCATGCCAGGACATCTTTCCAATGGCTCCCAGTTAAAAGGATGTCGAGAACATATTCAAAGCACGCTTCAACTGAGTCAACAACGTGAGAGAAACAAAACGCGGAACAAACAACAATTGAAATGTTGTCCAAAAAGACAGATATCAACCCCAAGTTCAATGAAAGAATCATCAAAACCAACAGCACACCAACCAAATTCATGCTGAATTATCCCCCAACTGAGTTCCGATATCATTCAGGCCAGACAAAGCTACTGAAACATTCGCAAGGCAGGAGCGGCAGTAGATTTTCCAGCATGATTCTCTCAATAAATCTGTCCCTTCAGCAGAGTCGAGATAATCGAAGAATTATCTCTCGGTAGAAAGAATCTCTAGATTACCATACCACAAAGCTGGTATGTAAAACGGCTTCTGAATACAAACATCATTTGCTGGTCAGGGCAAGTTATTTTTAAATAAAAGACAACTCGAGTTACGCCCAAAGATAATGCTGCAAGAAGAGCAGTCGTTTCTTTAAAGTACGAGAACATTCTTTGAATACTTGGCAGTCGGTAATGGAGCACTTTGGAGATGAGCAGGTCCCAGCCCTGCAAGTGCTGGGTAGCTCCACGCCTGTAGCAGCGAGAGGTCAAGATGCATATGCTACAGGCCAAAGCCGGGCTGCCCTGAACAGGTACACCTGCTAACACCCAACGTAGCAGGCAGACTTTGGCACAGACTGCTGGCAGGTTGCCAGGATCCGAGCGACACGATTTCAATCAGCACTGCCATCTGTAAAGTAAACAGCCCCACCACTACTAGGCTGGAGGGTAGAATGTTAATTTTATCATCTCACATGCTCATGCTGAAGAACAATAGCGTGGAAACCAGACAGCACCCTTACCTCCCCCACCCACCCACCAGTGCTCACAGTTAGATTTTAATTGGTGTAGATCGTAGGTTAAGTCATACCAGAGGTAAAACTGGACCTGGAATGTCACACCTAACACCATTATTCATGTGGTGCTCATTTCTACCAATGCGGCAAGCAATCTTCCTAATCTACAGTATTTATTCACAAAATGCTGGAGTAACTCAGCAGGTCAGGCAGCATCTCAGGAGAGAAGGAATGGGTGACGTTTCGGGTCGAGACCCTTCTTCTACGAATGAACTGTATGTAGGTTAATTGGCTGGGTAAATGTAAAAATTGTCCCTAGTGGGTGTAGGATAGTGTAGTGTACGGGGATCGCTGGGCGGCACGGACTTGGAGGGCCGAAGGGGCCTGTTTCCGGCTGTATATATATGATATGATATGATATAACTGGTGATGCTAGTTTAAACCGAAGATTGACACAAAAAGCTGAAGTAACTCACCGGAACAGGCAGCATCTCTGGAGAGAAGGAATAGATAAGTTTCAAGTCGAGATGCCAGTCTGAAGAAGGGTCTCGACCCGAAACGTAACCCGTTCCTTCCCTCCCGAGATGTTGCCTGTGTTGCCTGAGTTACTCGAGTTATAATCTATGATCATCGTCAAACAAGCAACACAGAGCAGAGCCTTGGTTGCTTGCTTTTCTCACTAGTTAGACTGTGGGCTAACACGGTAGGAAGGAACAGCTACGGTAGGAAGTAAACTCTGGTTTACACTGAAGATAGACATAAAATGCTGGAGTAACTCAGCGGGGCAGGCAGCATCGCTGGTTAGAAGGAATGGGTGACATTTCCGGTCTTGACGCAAAGCGTCACCCAATTCCTTCCATCCAGAGATGCTGCCTGTGCCATTGAGCTACTCCAGCATTTTGTGTCCATCTTCACTGCTAATACTAGCCGACTACAGCAGACTCATGCAAGTACCGGGGACAATCACTGATGGTGTGATGGTTCAATGGTGCTTTTAATTGTCACAAGTGCAAACTTTTCTTACAAACAGTCCAGTAGAGTATTGCCATAGCCAAGCGCATAACCGATTAGCAAACTGTACAGAAATTGTCCACTGATCCCACGTGCAAGAGGCTCCATGTTTTGGCACCATTTTCAAAGCCACGCTCTGGTTATTATGAGCGGTGCCCGTTCCAGGCAAAGCCCCAGGCTACTACAGACCGTTGGCCACCGCCTTCCCTTGGATGAGCGGCTCGACTTACGAACCGACATCCCTCTCCTCGCCCAGCCCAGTGGGCCCAGCCGCAGCAAGCCCCCGGTTCCCACTCCTCTCGTACCGTCCCTGCTCCTCACCGGTGGTGTCACCGGCTCCATCCTCCCCGTCTCTGGCCTTTGGGGATGAGTACAGGTCGACTCGGCAGCTGCCATTCCCAGGCTGTGGTGCACTGGGATCTCCGAGCAAGGACAGGCTCAGCAGTTTCCTGCTCTAGGCCGCGGACGGTCCGCCGGGTCTTGCGTCCGTTCTGCTGCGGGAAACCAGCTCGGAGGCTTCCCCCTGTTGGCCGCGGCCCTCCAGCTGACACTTACTGACCGACATCAGTGTCAAACACATGCAGAAACTTCACTCGCTGCACACCACACAGTCTAGCAAACGCAGGCAATATCTGCTGAAGAGCATTAAGAAGGGCAGCACGGCGGCATAGCTGTCAACCAGAGACCTGGGCTCTCGATACCGTCCAGAGGTGCTGTCTGTGTGGAGTTTGCATGCTCTACCTGTCACTGTGTGGGTTTCCTCCAGGTGCTCTGGTTTCCTCCTACACCCCAAAACACGTGCAAGCTCACAGGTAATGGCAACCAGATACCTACTGAGTGGAAGCAGCAGGCATTGGTCACATTCAACCCAGGGCACAGAGATTACTTCTACTCAAAAAAGCTGCAAAATCCAATACAATGCACGTCGACTTTTCCACATCGCAATCGACACCAGCAGCGAACACAAGTAATCAGCCTGTAGATCCATAAAAGATGCAAAACGCAAAGTGATGGAGGAACAAATATTGCAGGTCAGGCAACATCTGCAGAAGGAATGGACGGACAAAGGCCCGACCCAAAACATTGGCCAATCAATTCCCTCCACAGATACTGCCTGGCCCACGGATTTCTGCAACACTTTGCGTTTCGCATAAAGGTAGACAATGCTGGAAGTACTCAACAGGTCGGGTAGCCCCTGCGGCAGGAGAAATAGAGTTAATGCTCCATGTCAACAACCTCTCTTCTGGGAAATGGGACACAATCAGAGGGAAAATGTCCTGTTGCAAAGAAAAGAGGAGGGGCCGAGAGAACAAATAAGATAGGAGAGATTGAGAGGCACAAGTGGTTGAGTTGCAATAGAAAGAGGTGGTGAAGACCAGTGAATATAAAAAGGAATGTCTGGAGGAGGTGAAAAAAATCTCAACTCCTTTTCTCAGTGAAGTCCTGGCAGAACTCCTGTTCAGCTGCTTTTGCACCTATTTGCATCTGGTGTGACACAGCGGTAGAGTTGCTGCCCTACACACCCGGGTTCAATCCAGTGACTACTGGTGCTGTCAGTACGGAGTTTGTGCGTTCTCTCCATGACCGCGTGGGTTTTCTCTGGGGGCTCCGGCTTCCTTCCACACTCCAAAGACGCACAGGTTTGTAGGTTAATTGGCTTGGCGCAATTGTAAATTGTCACTAGTATGTGTAGGATAGTGCGAGTGTGTGGGGATCGCTGGTCAGCACAGACTTGGTGGGCCAAAAGGCCTATTTCAGCACTGTTTCTCTAAACTAAACTATTTCCTAAACCGGGAGACTTGAAGCGGACATTCAGATTCCATGCATTTTTCTATATTTAATGCTGGTAAATGTCTACTTCGTAAATCGTCGGAGCGATATCCCACACCAGCCTGGATATCCCATCTTGGCTATCCCAACTCAAGTGGCCAGTTACCCACACACACACGTGGTCACTTCACTGGTGAGAACAAGCTACCTCCATGATTGTGGACTATACCACAGCTTATCCTCAATGCACATACTTGCACGCACTGTCATGACAAACACAAAACCCTGATTGAAGTGCGAAACCACCGCCCTTGCCAAAGTCCATAAACAATCACCTGTTCAGCTTCTGCTTCAGCTGCCAAACAGATCAGACATTTCGGCTCTGCCTGAACTTGTCCCGGGGGATTTTCTTGTCCAATGCTGCTGCTGCTGCTGCTACACTTTATTGGCACAACATTGCTGCAGAGGGAATCAAATCATGTCACCTCATGACAGGACGTTGAGGATATAGAAAGGGTGCAGAGGTTTACCAGAACGCTGCCTGGATTAGCAGGTATCAGTTACAAGGAGAGGTTGGAAAAAGATCGACGCAAAGTGCTGGAGAAACTCAGCAGGTCAGGCAACATCTCTGGAGAAAAAGGATGGGTGACATTTCGGGTCTGGACCCTTCAGATTGTGTTCTCTGGATGGCCAGGGTACATAAAAGTATGTGAGGCAGAGATCGGGCAGACAGTCAGAACCATTTCCCCCCCCCCCCACAGTGGTAAACCTCAGATTAGAGGGCAACGTTTTAAGATTGGTGGGCAAAGTTTCAAGAGATGTGCAGGGCATGTTTTTTTATCTTATAGAGAGGGTAGTGGGTGCCTGGAATGTACAGCTAGGCATGGGAGCGGGAGGAGGATAGGATAGTGGCATGGAGGAGCTTTTAGACGAACACATGGAAATGCAGGGACTGGAGGGATATGGATCACACAAGGAGATGAGATCAGTTTATCTTGGCATCATGTGTGGCACTGACATTGCGGGCCAAAGGGCCTAATCCTGTGCTGTACTGTCTTATGTTTGTCCAAAAACCTATAACGCCTTGACTAATTCACATCCTGATATCCAAATCAGGCCAACATTCACACTGCAGGGGATGGGAGACATCTGAGGAACCACAACCATTCTGGATTGCTGGTCCCCGACTTAAACACACAAGTTAAACCTGTGCCAAGAACCAGTTGAAATTGATACAGAACAAATGGTTGTCCTTTATTTTTAAATGGGGCTGGGGGTGGGGGGGGGGAAAGAACATCCATTTTATTTTTCTGCAGTGAATTACCAACCTGAGAATTTGAGGGCCCTGAAGCCAGGACTCATTAATAATCAAAATAAACTACGTTTCAGATGACTCTTTTTTTGCAAGCCACAAGTGCTGACACCGGGTACTTGAAATAACATTTTCATTACCAACCGATGAATTTTCTCAAGCGGAATAAAATATTCAAAGGACAAAAGGGAAGGAGCGAACATATTCTAGTGTTTATTATTTTCAATCCGAATCCAAAAAAGAAAAACCCAGTTCTACAATCTATGCCCGGGCGAGACAATGACAAGGTAGACAATTTGATGTGCTGGCTCCTTGCACAGCCTGGGAATAGGCAACCGAATTCTTCCAAGCTCATCCAAATCAGACTGGAAATGACAACTGCACGCGATAACTCCCAAAGCTCCCATTTGTACACAAGCACAGTAATTCAGGCTCTGAAGGACATTCATGGCTGAATTGCTAAATTAGCACTTTTACCACAAGCCATCCAGAGGGCACTTGAGAAGCCAAACGTGGGATTGTTTTTTGATAATGGGGAAAGCCTATTTTGCTCTGCAGATGAACAATAAGGTAACGATAAAGTGAGCCAACCTTTAAAATGTCAGGAAAAATTGGATGTTCGCAGATAGATCTTTACACGATGAAACCTGGAAATATTCTCCAACTTCTCGGACAGCAGTAACTCACTCCAGCGTACAGCCTAACAGATTATGTTACACATTGAGATATGACTCAAGGGAGTGGGGGGAGAGAATGGAAGCTGGACAATTCTGTTGCGAAGAGAATTCCCGTTAAAATCCTCCTCTTCACTAATGTCAGCTGGAACATGTAGGAATCACTCGACAAAGGTCAGTGATCCCTGTTTGATTTTCTCTTCCGTGCCTCTTCCTACAAGAGCCACACTGATTAAATTCTGGCACTTCCATTGTATTGTAACCAAATTTAACTAATTTGACAATTAACAAACCCCATCATTCTTCTGATTGCCTGAAGCTTAAAGGATTTGCTTAAAATTAAAATGATCGACGCAATTTAAAAATAAAGCCTTTTGACGTCTGCAGAACAGGAACCCTGGGGTGGAGATGAAGGTTAAAATACCAATATGCCAGTCTGAAGAAGGGTCCCGACGCGAAACGTCACCTATCTATTTCTCCAGAGATGTTGCCTGACCCAGAGTTACTCTAGCATTTTGTGCCTATCGTTAGCACAAACCAGCAGCACCTGCAGTTTTTATTACAAGTCACCTCCCCCACTCCCCCAACCACACTGGTTCTCAATCACCTTGACAAGATCTCAATCGCTTCACAATCCAGTGAAGGGAAAGATATCAAGTGGTTAAAGAAGCCTTCGGTAATCACAAAGAACTGGAACAATGCCGATCCGAAATTCACCTGTCCATGTTCTCCAGAGACGCTGCCTGATGCACTGAGTTGCTCCAGCACTTTGACTGTTTTTCTTTAAATAAAAAAAAAAAAGCCTTCTTTTTGATTGAATAAAAATTCAGGTCCCTTTGGTTCATTAAACCACCGACCTTCACCACGCAGAGAACTTTTCCAGGCAGATAAGGAACAACACGAACAGGAGCCATTTTGTGCCAAATTCAAGCAAATGCCGGCCAACATTCAGCAGCGGGGCTCAGCTAATCCAAAACTGGCAGAGAGTTTTATCCCCGTACAATTTACATAAAACCGTGACATGATACAGCTGCAAGTTCATTTTTTGTTCCAACTGCAGGGTTGCCTGGACTAACGGAGGTCAGGCAGCAGAGGTTGCCAGTATCCATGGCACGCATGTATTCAAGCCTTATTTAATTGCCATGATAAACTTCTGCATTTCATCTGCGTGATTAGAGGTTTGGGTTTCAGTCCATGTTGGACAATCTGATTTCAGGCGGGATCGAAACAAGTGCTTTATTCGACCTCAGGACCGTGAAGAGGGAATTGGCTAAATATCTCACTGATTGCCATTAAACAGCTTCAGGGTGTCAAGTCGTCTGATGGTTAGAACAACAATTGACAGATGAGTCAACGGCACTAAAAGGGACTCACAGCTGAACAGGGCGCAGAGCCACAAGTAATTCCAAATAATCCCTCCCATCCCCCCCGTCACAGCACTTGTTGAACTGGGCAATGTCCATGTGGTGATGAACACTGATCTTTGGCAGGCGCTGCAGAGTCAGCTCAGCCGAGCTGAGAGCCAAGGTGGGGAAACAGAAAGATGGAGTTCAGTTCAGTTTAGTGTCACACATATAGGGGTACAGTGAAAAGCTTTCATTGTGTGCTAACCAGTCAGCGGAAAGACTATATCTGATTATGATCAGGCCAGCCACAGTGTACAGTCGTAGGAAGGAACTGCAGACGCTGGTTTAAACCAAAGATGGACACTAAATGCTGGAGTAACTCTGGAGCATGTCTGGAGAGAAGGAATGGGCGACGTTTCTTCAGACTGAAGGGTCTCAACCCAAAGCGTCACCGATTCCTTCTCTCCAGAGATGCTGCCTGCCCCACCGAGGTATTTCAGCATTTTGTGTTCATCCACGTTATACAGATACATTAAACGTTATTCCCTTTATCATGCAAGATAAAATCCAGTAAAGTCTGATTAAAGATAGTCTGAGGGTTTCCAATGTGGTAGATTTAGTTTATAGACAATAGACAATAGGTGCAGGAGTAGGCCATTCAGCCCTTCGAGCCAGCACCGCCATTCAATGCGATCATGGCTGATCACTCTCAATCAGTACCCCGTTCCTGCCTTCTCCCCATACCCCCTCACTCCGCTATCCTTAAGAGCTCTATCCAGCTCTCTCTTGAAAGCATCCAACGAACTGGCCTCCACTGCCTTCTGAGGCAGAGAATTCCACACCTTCACCACTCTCTGACTGAAAAAGTTCTTCCTCATCTCCGTTCTAAATGGCCTACCCCTTATTCTTAAACTGTGGCCCCTTGTTCTGGACTCCCCCAACATTGGGAACATGTTTCCTGCCTCTAATGTGTCCAATCCCCTAATTATCTTATATGTTTCATTATAAATTAGTTTAATTTATTGTCACGTGTATCGAGTGAATAGCTTTTGTGGCGTGCTATCCAGTCAGCGGAAAGACAAAACACGATTACAATCGAGCCATTTACAATGTACAGATACAAGATAAGGGAAGAACGTTTAGTACCAAGGAAAGACAGCAAAGTCCAAAAAAGGATAGTCCGAAGGTCACCCATGAGGTAGATAGTAGTTCTGGACAGCTTTTTAGTTGTTGGTAGGATGGTTCGGTTGCCTGATAACAGCTGGGAACTGTCCCCGAATCAGGAGGTGTGTATTTTTACGCTTCGAAACCCCTTGCCTGATGGGGGAAGGGAGAAGAGGGAGTGACCGGGGTGAGACTCATCCTTGACAATGGTGGTGGACTTGCCGAGGCATCGTGAAGTGTAAATGGAGGTCAATGGTTTGTGTGATGGTCTGGGCTGCACCCACTATTCTCTGCAATTTCTTGCCGTATTGGATGGAGCCATTCCCAAACCATGCCACTTTGCATCCTGAAAAAATGCTTTCTGCTGTGCATTGGCAGAAGTTGGAAAGAATTTTTTTGAACCTTGCTCCGTGGCTAAGATATTCGATCCATTCACAGTCGACTATGGGAGATAAGATAAATGCTGGAGTAACTCAGCGGGACTGGCAGCATCTCTGGAGAGACGGAATGGGTGACGTTTCGGGTCAAGACCCTTCTTCAGAAGAACGGTCTCGACCTGAAATGCCACCCGTTCCTACTCTCCAGAGATGCTGCCAGTCCCGCTGAGTTACTCCAGCATTTTGCGTCTCATCTTCGGTTTAAACCAGCATCTGCAGTCCCTCTATCAAAATGGTTCCAAGCTCCACCACTGATCTAGACGTTCAGCTGACCCCCAACAACGGCACCAGGTGTGAAATCAGCAGATCACTGTGCCATGGACAAAAACAAAAGGCTGCTCTGGTTCCCGTTCCTATTAGCCCTGTCTGACCAGACTGCAGATGCAGCTATGAAATGCACCGGCTTCTTTGACTTTGGACAAGTAAATGACTCTCAGGTGAGCAGCCAACTCACATCGACCATCAATAATATGCCCTCCTGGTGCAAGGTAAACGTCACCCAGCAGAGCAGCCGAAACACAAATACCATCTGCGGAGTTGCAACGCAGCCAGGGAAGCCAGCAAGAAGTCCGTGTCTGTGCCAGACTGTTCAGAGAGTCCTGTGGAATGGTGCCACGTTCATTGGTGATGATAGCAGCAGCACTTGCCATGTGGTTGGGGAGAGGAAAGCTTGGCAAAATTCAACTGTCAAGACCATATCCAGTTCTGATTGCAGCTCGCACAGACCACGTAATAAATTGCAAGGGTTGCAAAGCATTCCACAGCAATATAAAGGGCTCCTTTTAAAGCACCACAACAGTGAAAGAAAATGATTAAGAATTGGCTTCTCCAGCAGTGTGAACTACACAAAACACAGCGGCCTTCGATTCTACAACCATTCACTGACGAATTAGCTTCTCAGGGGAGCGGCTGCTGGCTGTGGTGACCCTGTGCGAGACGAGGAATAGATCGGCCAGTCTTCCAACTCCTTGTAATCCCACATCCCTCGTGCACGATGCAGGCACAGATAAAATTAGAAACAAGAAACTGCAGATGCTGGTTAATCCACAAAGGACACCAACTGCTGGAGTAACTCAGTGAGGGTCAGGCAGCATCTCAGAAGACGGATAAGCAACTTTTCAGTTCAGGACCCTTCTTCAGATTGATTGGAGTTGGGGGGGGGGGGGGGGTGAAGATAAGATTACCTTATTATCAAATTATTGTTATTAAAAATATAATTACCTTGACTTCCCTCAAATAAGCTGTGCAGAATCAATAGAGACAGAGACACAGGAAGGACCTTTAAGGTTCAGATCACTCCTCAACCATAAGCCAGGAAGGAACAGTGCGCACAGGAAATGAAATTGGATAAATAGGCTAATAGACAATTTATGCATTGCCCTAGCAAGGTTATCTTCTCTCTCTCCTTCATCCATTCCTTTACAGCCATCCTGACTGAACACTGGAAAAGGAACCAGTGAACAGACGTGATGGTTCCTGTTCGAAAAAGGGTCGTGACCAGAAATGTCACCTCTTCCTTTCTCCGGAGATGCTGTCTGTCCCGCTGAGTTACTCCAGCTTTTTGTGACTATCTTCGGTGTGAACCTGCATCTGTAGTTCCTTCCTACTCACGACAGTTCTCCTCCTTGCCAGCCACTTTAGCTTTACTGGGAAGCATCGAGGACACATTGGACTCGTGTTAGGTTTAAAATCCAGCATTTGATACAGTAGATTTCAATAATAAATCTTCAATGGTGCAGACAAAATGGACACTGGAGATGCTGGCTGATCTAAGGATAGGTTAAAGGTCACGTGAAGGAGGTGGTAACTCTCTTGCCCTGAGAATCCTAATGCAAACATTTTTTTTTTAAACTTACCCCCAATTTTGAAAACAACATAATTGTGGTCGAAGCAAAAAAAATATTCCACCTCCACCTCCAAAGACGTACAGGTATGTAGGTTAATTGGCTGGGTAAATGTAAAAATTGTCCCTAGTGGGTGTAGGATAGTGTTAATGTGCGGGGATCGCTGGGCGGCACGGACTTGGAGGGCCGAAAAGGCCTGTTTCCGGCTGTATATATATATGATATGATATTTCCCCCATGTACCTTGTTTCAAGTGTTGAGACCAGACGGCTAATT
Organism: Rhinoraja longicauda; assembly: GCF_053455715.1. NCBI lineage: Eukaryota > Metazoa > Chordata > Chondrichthyes > Rajiformes > Arhynchobatidae > Rhinoraja > Rhinoraja longicauda. Next base: position 6,255,542 of record NC_135980.1, on the reverse strand, counting down.
ACACAACACAAAACCAAAAGGCTTTCTAAAAAATAAATAAAGCAATAAGAAAGAGAAACAAAAGATGACAAAGTCCACAACAGACCCAATCCGGGTAGAACTACAAATCTTACAAGAAGATGGATGAAGATCTCTCTTTTAAACTGCGGATGGGATATCACAATTAAATAAATAGAGAGCATTTCTTTTTTTGAAATGGAGATTCGAAATGGAATTAAAAGCGTGCAGAGAAGAACGTGAATGTAAAGGCTTTAGAATTAGGAAAATAAAGGAAGACCTAGGGAGGGAGAGTGTTAGTAATGCTCTGTAAACAGCAACGGGACACATTGAGCGCCGGCCAGTTTCTTATATCGATATATTTTCGCTGGGATTCTGCGAAAAGGGTGAGATTAGCCAGGGCCAAGGGGGGACGAAACTGCAACGTGCAACATGCCCCGCCACCACTCACTTACCGACTGTCTAGCTTGCGGATACATAGCCCCCTTCTTCGCCTCCTGGACGCGTAGATCTCCCCCCAATTGTTGTGTTTCTTTTTTTGTTTAAAAAAAAAAAAAAAAAAAAAAATGAAAAGCTCCCTCCTTCGGGGAAAAAAAAAAAATCCAACCGGCGACAAAACAACAAAAAAAAGAAGAGAAAATTGCTGCGTGTTCGCGTTTCAGTCTTCAGGGTAAAACAAAGCCAGGGTCGGAGACTGTTTCCGCCGCCACTTCCCCGCACGTTTTCCTCCTCTCTCTCTCTCTCTCTCTCTCCGCGTGTGTGTTTTTGTGTGTACGAGTGAGTTCAAACCGCGGAAGGGTTTATTTGTTATCTTTCATAATGCAGTCACGATACATTGTACAGCTCCGGCTCTTCAGGAGGCGACGTTGGTGGGAGCCGGGTTCAGGAGCGAAACATCCCTGCGCGTTGCTCAACGCCTCTGCCTTCCTTTTCTTTTCTTTTCTTTTCTTTCTCTATTCCTTCCTTCTTTCTGCTTTTCTTCTTTTTCCCACCAGGGTCTGGTTCTGTTTTGTTGTTTGTTTTTGTAGAAGAGGAAGAATCGGCTTTCCTCCGCCCGGGATACAATGTTGTCGAATGCAACAGCACAGCGACACTGTAGCAAATTGTAGCAGAGCGACACTGTAGCAAATTGTAGCAGAGCGAATGTAACGTCGGCGCCCACTCGCTACATCCCTCCCTCCCTCCCTCCCCCCGCAACACAGCGTGATGAATGAGGCCCCGGCCACGTGATGCGGAAGTCAGTCAGCTATCCGGGGCCATTTTTAATGGTTGGCAAGAAGAAAAAAAAATTGTTTTTGTTTATATATTTTAAAAAATTAAACTCTTGTTAATGCAAAGGAATAAGAGTACTTGTATTCTCAACCACTTGTATTCCATCTAGGCTTAGAATTATGTTAATTCTCTGTCAAATTCTGTGCAGAATTAGCTTTTATTAGCTTCTGGTATTCTTCCTTTATGATATATTTTTTCTAGTATTATATATATATTAGTATTATATATATATATATATATATAATACTGTATTTAAGCTAACATAAAATGTTAATTCTCTGTCAATTTCTGTGCAGAATTAGCTTTTATTGGCTTCTAGTATTCTACCTGTATGATATATTTTTTCTAGTATTATATATATATATAATACTGCATTTAAGCTAACATATATAATGTTGTGTAAAATATATTTTATATATAGCGTAAGAAAATAACTGCAGATGCTGGTACAAATCGAAGGTATTCACAAAATGCTGGAGTAACCCAGCAGGTCAGGCAGCATCTCAGGAGAGGAATGGGTGACGTTTCGGGTCGAGACCCTTCTTCAGACTGATATCAGGGGGGCGGGATATATATATATATATATATATATATATATATATATATATATATATTATATATGTTGGCTTATATATAGTATTCTACATATGTTTTTGATCTATACAGTATTATAGATCAGTATATATATACAGTATTATATATATATATATATATATATATATATATATATATATATATATATATTTATATTCTTTGGTCAGAGGGTGGTGAATCTGTGGAATTCATTGCCACAGAAGGCTAGAGGCCAAGCCAATGGACATTTTTTAGGTAGAGATTGATAGGTTCTTGATTAGTACGGGTGTCAGGAGTTATGGGGAGAAAGCAGGAGAATGGGGTTGAGGGGGTAAAGATAGATGAGCCATGATTGAATGGAGGAGTGGACGATGGGCCGAATGGCCCAATTCTGAAAATACAACTCATGAACTTGATCACAAAACCTTTCAAAGGGCATGGAAGGGTGTGATTAGACCGGTCATATTTTGCACTTAGCATTTTTGCGCAGTTAGAATCTTCAGTAGAATATAAATGGACAATGTAAAAATATATCTACGTTTCAGTGTTTACAGAGCATTGTAATTAAAACAAAAGTTAATTGATGCCCCAGAGATACGGATGACAAACCTGTTACCCCTCTGTACTGTACTGTACTGTACAAATATGGTGATAACCGAGTGGGGTGTGGTGAGTGGGACTCATGATCATCTCCAACTTCCAACTAAAAATGTACACAGGTTTTAGAGCATCGAACAGTACAGGCCGGGAATGGGCCCTTCAGCCCACAATGCCTGTACCAAGTTCAAGTACCCTCCTCTGGCTGCATGTGATTCATGTGCTGACTTCGTAGCCTCTTAAACGCCGTTCTCCTATCTGCCTCCACCACCATCCCCGGCAACATGTTCCAGGCACACACCACAGCCTGCGCTATATAAAGGCATTTGTATGTACCACAAACAAGAGAACCCCCAGCACAGATCCCCGTGGACAGAAGTGATCAGACATCCAGCCAGAAAAAAAACCCTTCCACCAACCAGCCTAAGATGGCGCCCGACCCAGGGACTATCTGTGTGCTCGCCACAGAAGCAGATCTACAATCACATGTTACAATTGCTCCACACTTTTAAATCTCTACTCCTACAGCAACATGTCTTACTGTTTATACACTAAATGGCTCGATTGTAATCATGTATTGTCTTTCCGCTGACTGGTGAGCACGTAGTAAAAGCTTTTCACTGTACCTCGGTACACATGGCAATAAATTAAACTGAATTAGGATCCCATGCATCCTAATTTTAATTGTTGTTTGTGCAAGTTTTCATAAGTTCATACGTGATAGGAGCCGAATTAGGCCATTCGGCCCATCAAGTCTACTCCACCATTCAATCGTGGCTGATCTATCTTTCCCTCTTAACCTCATTTTCCTGCCTTCTCCCCATTTCCCCTGACCCCCTTACTAACCCGTACTAATCCTTGCCATCGAGTACAATTCCTCACCCCTGTTAATGTCACATTGCTACATTTTTAAGGGCAATTGTAACAAGAAAAGACAACAAAAACACTATTCACAAAATGTCTTTGTAAAGGAGGAAACCAGAACTATATCCATCCAAAAGAAAACGTAAAATGCTGGAGTCAGGCTGTGTTCATGGAAAGAGAAAATGAGCCAGCATTTCAGATCAGTGGCCTTTCATCAGAACTCCATTGAAGTTCAAGAAGAGTTGAACTGTCTTGAACACGGTTTCAAGGAATAAAGACTTGGACACAATGAAATGGTGAAGAGAGGAGTGTGCATATGATTTTTTTTTTTAAAACAAGCATTATTTAACAACAGCAATCAAATAGAATTAAAGTAATCAAACATGAACAGGCAGGTCGACGATGAAAGGAAATCCAAAGAAAACAGCCAAAGTTATATCTTTACTTGTGTTGGGGATTTGTCAGTTGCTGACAAGGATAGCATTTATTGCCCAAGTATATTGCCTTTGAGAAGGTGGTGGTGAGTCCCCCTGTTAAATCACTGCAGTCCTGGTTGAATAGGGAGTTCAATGGCACTTTATTGTCACATGTACCTGGTTACAGTGAAATTCCTTTTTTTGCAGACAGTTCAGGAAAAGATATAAGTACACATAGGCACAATCATACTTATGATCAAGGGTGCAATAAAACCAGATTACACTGAGACAATACACAAGAGTCGCCATTTTGTGTGATTTAGGTCCACCGTTCTAAACAATATAGTCTTAAATTTACCGATGCAAGGCGTTCCAGGTTTTCGATCTAGTATCAATGAAGAAAGGGCAAAATATTTTTGTAAGTCAGGATACTGAGTGACTGTAGCTGGCGTTGTTCCTCTTGCCCGCTGTGCTTGCCCTTCGAAGTGTTGGAGGCCATGTCTTTGCTGTAGATGTACTCGAGGTGAGTAAGCACCTGCTGTGCATTTTGTGGATAGTACACATGGCAGGCATTGCCCATTGGAAGTGGCGGGAAGCTGGGGATGCACAAACCTGCCTTCGTCGACCAGAGAGCGGTGGAGAGAGTGCAGAGATTAACGTTCCTGGGCGTGCATAACAATGAAGAACGTGTAAACTCCATAGATAGCACACGAGGTCAGGATCAAATTCTGGTCTCTTGCGCTGTGAGGTGGCAGCTCCACCACCTGCACCAGGGGGCCGCACTTTATGGTTGATGGTTGAAGATGGTTAAGCCTAGGACAATGCGCTGCAGAACTCCTGCAGTGATGGCCTGGGGCAAGCGTGTTTGACTTCAAAACAATCACGCCCATCTTTTTTTTGTGCAAGTAATGACTCCAACCATTGGAGTCTTCCATACAGTAAAGGATGTCATTAAACTGGAAATGGTGCAAAAAGGATATATGGGGTCCGTAAAGTTTCATTTATATGAATAAGCTGAGTGCCTTCCGGAGGTGCCGCGGCAGTAGACGCCCTCCGGAGGTGCTGCGGCTGCCGCTGAGAAGCCGAGGCCGGAGCCTCACGGTCCGGGGCTTGGGGGCGGAACCTCGCGGGTCGGAGGTGGAGCCTCGCGTGTCGACAGAGCTAGGGGCGGGGCCGGGGTCGGCGCCACAGAGGTGTCCGGAGAGGACCCCTGCAACAGTCTGTTCGAACTTCTACCATCGGGCAGACGATACAAGGCCTTCTACGCCCGCACCTCCAGATTCAGGAACAGCTTCATCCCCAGGGCCATAGCTGCTATGAACCGGTCCTGCTGAGCCGGATGGTCACATCGCACAGTGATCCGGCACAGATCTACTTGCACTTTTTAAAACTGTTCCAATTTGTTTCATTGGGTTGTTTAAATTAATACTGACTAGCTAATTACTTTATTGCATCGTATGGGAGGCGCATTCCCAATCTCGTTGTACCCCTGTACAATGACAATAAAGATATATTGTATTGTATTGTATTGTAGTGGAGAGGTCGGTGTGGCGGCCGGTGATGGCGCCGACTGACGGACGAGGACGGACCACGTGGAAGTGAGGACGTCTCAGCCGAGGGAAGGAACAAACGAGGACCTGGCGTGGTGGGATCGCCATGAGGTGGGGAAAGAACAATGGGGACCTGGTGTGGGGGACCCCGTGAGGGAGGGGGAAGAACAATGGGGACCTGGTGTGGGGGAACTCCGTGAGGGAGGGGGAAGAACAATGGGGACCTGGTGTGTGGGTCCGCCGTGAGGAACAATGGACAATGGAGAACCTGGCGTGGGGGGACCACTATGAGGTGGGGAAAGAACAATGGGGACCTGGTGTGGGGGAGCTCCGTGAGGGAGGGGGAAGAACAATGGGGACCTGATGTGGGGGGATCGCCATGAGGGAGGGGGAAGAACAATGGGGACCTGGTGTGTGGGTCCGCCGTGAGGGAGGGGGAAGAACAATGGACAACGGAGGACCTGGCGTGGGGGGGCGGCCGTGAGGGAGGGTGGAAGGGGGAAGAACAAGGGGGAACTGATGCGGGGGGAGGGGGGGGGGGCTAACTTTGTAAGCGCCCTTTGTGGGCGACTATTTGCCCACCTTGGAAAGGTATGCAAGGAAAGAATTTCACTGTGACAATAAAGTACTCAATTGAATTGGCACACAGTGTTGGAGGCTGTGGGATGATCTCACAGAGGTTTATAAAACCATCAGGGGCATGGATAAGGTGGATCGCCACAATCTTTTCAATCCAATGTGTGAGAGTCTAAAACTAGAGTGCATAGAATTGAGGTAAGAGAAGAGACATTTTAATGGGTAATGAGGGAGGATTATTTTTCATGCGGAAGATGATGGGGCGTATATGGGCCAGAGAAACCGGTAGAGGCGGGTACAACTGCAATATTGGAAAGTCGTTTTTCTTAAGTTCATACATTCGAGGAGCAGAATTAGGCTGTTCAGCCCATCAAGTCTATTCCACCATTTAATCATGGCTGATCTATCTTTCCCTCTCAACCTCATTCTCCTGCCTTACCCTTATTACCTCGGACACCCGTGCTAATCAAAAATCTATCAATCTCCAACTTTAAAATATCCATTGACTTGGCCCCCACAGCTGTCTGTGGCAATGAATTGCAGATTCACCACCCTAGTGAATTTGGGCAGGTACATGGACAGGAAAGGTTTGGAGGGATCTGGGCCAGATGCAGGCATGTTAGGCAGCTAGGCAACTTGGTCGTCATGGAGGACGTGTGGGGAAGGGCCTGTTTCTGTGCTGTGTCGCTCCATTACGCTGTCTGTTCACAACATACAAGGATATATGGATCACTGAGTCTTTGCCAGCTCAAAGAGCAATGATATCCCCTTAATATGTTTTCCGCAGAACCTATTCTCCCTATGCTCCCATTGACTGTTCAGAAGCCCGATAGCTGAGGGGAAGAAGCTGTTTCTGAGTGTGGTGGTGTCCGTTTTCAAGCCACTGTACCTTCTGCCAGAGCAGGGAGAGGAGGAATGGCCAGGATGGGACAAGTTGACCATTCAGTCCTTCCGGCCTGCTCCTCCTTTGATAAAGATGATCTGTTCCTCAATTGCATCATTGCATCTATATTTCCTTGCTTCTCCCCAGGTAAATGGGACTAGCTTGGATGGGACATCTTGGCCAGCATGGACGAGTTGGGCTGAAGGGCCTGTTTCCACGCTGTGTGATTCTAAGACTCTAATAGACTGGATACGGGGTTGAGACAAGATGGTGACTACAATCAGAGTATCTGCGCTTCTTCCTTCTGAAGATGATAGAGTTGTTCCCGTGTCCACATTTCACATCATCTCCCTCCCTCACCCCTCCCCATCTGGTTCCATCTGCCCATCATGGCCTCTCTAGCTCCTTCCACCTATCTCTAAATGTCCACCAGTTGGATCAAAGGACCTGTTGAACTCAATTATTCTATCACCTCCCAGTCTCTGTCCCACCTCTCTCTTGGACTGCTATTCTTCTTTCCTCTCAGACCTCATGTAAGGTCACAACCTCAAACATTGACTTAACCTCTTGCCTCCACAGATGTTGCTTGACCCGCTATACTCTTCCAGTGTCCTGTTTTTAATTTTCCTCTGCTTCATCAGATAGAATAACTTGCAATTAGTGGTTCGGAAAGAGATAATTTGTATTTATAATGTGCCTTTATGGACCGTGGACTTTTGCAAAGTGATCGACCATTCATAAAGTAGTTAAATTGCAATCAATGATCAACGCCAACGAGAGAGTATCTAATCATCTCCCCTTCACATTCAATTATATTGCTCCTGCTGAGAGTCCCACCATCAGTGTCTTAAGGACCACCGGTGGTTAGAAATCCAAGTAGACTGACATCGAAAATGCTGTGGGGTTAGACCAGGGACACAGTCTTCTGAGGTAACTTATGTCAGGGTTCCCCGATAACACTCCCCCATCAGTCAGAAGGTGTAGAATACTCTTTGCTTTCTTCGGAGGCTGCAAGTTTATCAGCATTAAATCGGTCGGACATTGTCAAAGCACCATATCCACCATCCCGACCGTCCTTTCCCTCTGTAACATGCGTATCACATGTAATCTTGGTCCACGACTGACAATTGTTCCTTCAGTGCTGTCACCCGTTTAAGGATCGTTTTACATCTTGAATAATCACACCTCTTTTGCTGCAACAGTGTTTGGTGAGAAAGGTTAAAGAAATTGGCTAATTAAAAACAAAATTGTAAGTATGCCAAAGATAGACAAAAAAAGCTGGAGTAACTCAATGGGTCAGACAGCATCTCTGGAGAAAAGGAATAGGTGACATTTTGGGTCGAGACCCGTCTTCAAGCTGAGAGTCAGGGGACAATCTCAGTCTGAAGAAGGGCCTCGACCCGAAAAGTCACCTATTCCTTTTCTCCAGAGTTGCTGTCTGACCCGCTAAGTTACTTCAGCTTTTTGTGTCTGTCTTCGGTTTAAACCAGCATCTGCAGTTCTTTCCTACACATTATAAGCATGCAAGCTGGTTTTGGAAGATATTTCATAAATAAAGTATCTATTAGCAGTATCTGAGAAAGTGTACAAGGGAGTTTTAGTTTTTCAGATTTTAGTTTATGAACTACACCTTGGAAATAGGCCCTTCCACTCACTGAATCTACGTTGACTATTGAGCGATTGGTCACAATAGTTCTTTGTTTTCCCACTTTCTCATCCATAAGGGGCAATTTACAGAGGCCTATTAACCTGCAAACCCACACATCTTTTAGATGTGAGAGGAAACCGGAGCACCCAAAGAGATTACTAAGACATTGTGTCAGTAGTGCCAGATTTAGAGGGCAGATTCAAAATATCAGACACCAGACCTAATCCCTTTCCAAAGAGTTAAGACGTGGATGTCCTCTAAGACACAGTGAGCTGTGTGATTCAGTTGAGACCGTACATGATGAAACAAGTAAAGCATCCAAGTATTGAATTTTCAGACACGTAATCTATCTAAAGAACGGACTGAGTGGGAGGAAGCATTTACACAGTGTAGTGATTTGGCTATTGCAGATAAACAAGGAAAAACAAAAGTAGTTATTGGAACTCTCAGTACCCAACCAAACCATCCTTAATATTAATGCCTGGAGTAAGCATGCAGTACATTACAAACACAACATTATCCTGCTTGCAACGAAGCAGTTTAAGTCAAGTCCAGTCTGAAGAAGGGTCTCGACCCGAAACATCACCCATTCTTTCTCTCCAGAGATGCTGCCTGACCCGCTGAGTTACTCGGCTTTTTGTGTCCATCTTACGTCAAGTCAAGTTGAGTTTATTGCCATATGCACAAATATGGCGAGGTACAGGTACAATGAGACGCTTGCTTGCAGCAGCATTTCGGGCACACAGACCCAGGCAATGCGTGAGACATAAATTCCACATGAATTCTACAAGACAGGGTAAAGAAAAAGACTGCAAAAAAAACAAGGCATTAATTCAAAAACAAACAATTAGCAAACAAGTGCAAGGTTGTGGAAGAGCTGGTCCATAGTGTTCCATTTTTGAGGTGGGATTAAGGTTGTGCAGGTTGATTCAAGCACAGTGGCGCAGCGGTAGAGTTGCTGCCTTGCAGCGCCAGAGACCCAGGTCTCATCCTGAAGACGGCTGCATGTCTGTATGGAATTTGTATGCTCTCCCTGTGACCTGCGTGGGTTTTCCCCGGGAGCTCTGGTTTCCTCCCACACTCTAAAGATGCACAGGTTTGTAGGGTAATTGGCTTGGTAAAATTGTACATTGTCCCCAGTGTGTGTTGGATAGTGTTAATGTGTGGGGATCGCTATTTGGTGGGCCGAAGGGACTTTATGCGCGCTGTATCTCTAAACTAAACTGAACCTGATAGCTGTAGGAGATTAGTTGTTCCTGAACCAGGTGGTGTTGTACCGTGGGCTTTTGTACTTCCTCCCCATGGTACAACACCACCTGGTTCAGGAACAGCTATGGGCAGCGAGAAGAAGATATGAACTGGATGGTGTGGATCTCGGATGATAGATGGTGCTTTCTTGTTGCAGCACCTCAAGTATGGACCAGGCATGCTCTACCACACTCTGCAATCTCTTGTGTTCCTGTGTGTTGGAATTGCCACAACAGGCCATGATGCAGTCAGCTTACGTTCTACAGTATAACTTGTTAACACCTAGCCCACAGCCAACAATGGCCTTTTCCCTTTATCATTGTTACTTTTTTGCATATCTTTCATTCATCCATATACTAAAACTCTCGGTGTTGTTTGTTTGTTTGTTCCTGAACTACTGCCAAAATGGTACACAATGGCGCGACAATTTTAGGCCCACCTTACTCACCGTCGTCCCTTTGGTGCTAATGGAAGAAGTTTCATTGAAATCGGTGTTATATTTTTAATCTTATTCACATTTTTAAGTTTTAATCTATCTCCGAAGGAGGGAGGGGGGAGGGAGGAGGTGGAACCAAAGATGAGGGGGGTTGAGGGGGATGGAGTGGGGGGGAGGGGGAGGGGGAGGGGAGGGGGAGAGGAGAGGGTGCTGCACCAATGCGTGAGAGGTTTGGGCCCAACGGGTCCACTTGGTCCAGTTTGTTCTGTATCTCTCTACATCACCGTCAATATCTCTCGTTTCCCTTTTCCCTGACTATCGGTCTGAAGAAGAGTCTCGGCCCGAAACGTCTCAATACACTTCATTAGACTGAACTCTGTCTCGCTTAGTTGCCATTCCCTCCGGCTGTACGCTTCAATTCTGAGCTCTCATGACCAAATCATTTTGAAACTATGAAGTTTCCATTATCTGTTAACAACCTTAGTTCCATTACTAAAGTATTAAAGGACTTTGCTGCTCCTGGTTGTGTGTGAACATCCGGTAATGGTTAACTGTTTAACTGGGCGTTCAGCGCTGGAGAGGATTAGCAGTTTCAAATTCCTGGTTGTTTACATGTCAGACAACCTGTTCTGGGCCCAGTGTATAGATTCTGCCTCACAGCGCCAGACACCTGTGCACAGCCGTGACCTCGGGTGCTGTCTGTGTGGACTATGCATGTTCTCCCTGTGACTGCCTACAGCCTAGCTCTCCCCTGGGGGCTCTGCTTTGAATAGACAATAGACAATAGGTGCAGGAGGAGGCCATTCGGCCCTTCGAGCCAGCACCGCCATTCAATGTGATCATGGCTGATCATTCTCAATCAGTACCCCGTTCCTGCCTTCTCCCCATACACCCTGACTCCGCTATCCTTAAGAGCTCTATCTAGCTCTCTCTTGAATGCATTCAGAGAATTGGCCTCCACTGCCTTCTGAGGCAGAAAATTTCACAGATTCACAACTCTCTGACTGAAAAAGTTTTTCCTCATCTCAGTTCTAAATGGCCTACCCCTTATTCTTAAACTGTGGCCCCTTGTTCTGGACTCCCCCAACATTGGGAACATGTTTCCTGCCTCTAACGTGTCCAACCCGTTAATAATCTTATACGTTTCGATAAGATCTCCTCTCATCCTTCTAAATTCCAGTGTATACAAGCCTAGTCGCTCCAGTCTTTCAACATATGACAGTCCCACATTCCGGGAATTAACCTAGTAAACCTACTTTGCACGCCCTCAATAGCCTCCCTTATCCCAAAGACGTACGGATTTGTAGATTAATTGGCCTCTGTAAATTGCCCCTGTTGTGTTGTGAGGGGTAACATAGAACTGAAGGGCCTGTTTCCATGCTGTATCTCTAAACTAAACTAAACTAAACTAAACAATTACAAAGAAAGTGCACCAGTATCTCTACTTCCCGAGCAGTTTATAGATATTTGGCACGCCACCTTTCAACAAACCTCTGCAGATGCACGCACAAAACTTTCTTGAGCGGCCTGCAAAATAAGTGGGTGGCCAAGTGGATGCGCCTGTGGTGAAGTGTGAGACACAAGGTCGAGCAGGTCGAGCAGTGCCAAGGCTATGGTGTCACAAGCATTGCAGATGACAACATGAGTAGCAGAAACAATGTTCCCTATCTGCACACCAAATAACAGAGAGAAGTGCAGTACAAGGGAAGAGGCCCTTCAGCCCACAATGTCCATGCCAAACATGGTGCCAAGATAAACTAATCTCCTCTGCCTACATGAGATCCATGTCCCTCCATTCCTGACACGTCCATGTGCCCATCTAACAGCCTCTTAAATGCCTCTATTGCACCAGTTTCCATCACCACCTCGGCAGTGTGTTCCAGGCACTCACCCACCCTCTGTGAGAAATATTTGCCCCGCAATCTGAAAAATGTCCCTCTCTGATTTTTCGGGAGTTTTTTTAGTTTTGAGAAATACAAAGTGGAAACAGGCCCCATCGGCCCACCGTGTCTGCACCGACAAATGATCATCAAGGGCGGCACGGTGGCGCAGCGGTAGAGTTGCTGCTTTACAGCAAATGCAGCGCCGGAGACTCAGGTTCGATCCTGGCTAAGGGCGCCGTCTGTACGGAGTTTGTACGTTCTCCCCGTGACCTGCGTGGGTTTTCTCCGAGATCTTCGGTTTCCTCCCACACTCCAAAGACGTACAGGTATGTAGGTTAATTGACTGGGTAAATGTAAAAATTGTCCCTAGTGTGTGTAGAATAGTGTTAGTGTGCGGGGATCGCTGGGCGGCGCGGACCCGGTGGGCCGAAGGGCCTGTTTCCACACTATATCTCTAAATCTAAATCTAAATCTAAAAACAAATCTGTGCACTAGGTCTATCGTACACACGAAGGGCAATTTACAGAACCCAATTAACTTACAAACCTGCACGTATTTGGGATGTGGGAGGAAACCGGTGCACCCAGAGGAAACACAGGCGGTCACAGGGAGAACGTACGACCTCCATACACACAGCACCTGCAATCAGGATCTACCCCAGGACTCTGGCGCTGCAAGGCTAATCTGCAAGGCTGCGCCACCATGCTGCCTTGAAAGGCTAATCTTTGGCTTGATCCTAAGGCCAGATTTTGACATTTCTACCCAGGAAAAAAGGTTCTGAAAGTCTTCCCTATCTATGTCAATAGATTTCTACAAACAGTGCACAGCAGAGTAGACATCAAAACTCTGTAGCATGAATGAAATGAGCCATACAGAGAGAGGTTACTTTCAAAATATCAGCTGAAAACAATGTAGCTGAGACCGCATTTAGAATACTGAATGACTGAATAAGTTTAGTGGCCAAGTATGTGCAGATACAAGGAATGTGCCTTGGTGCTCCACTCACAAATGACAACACAAACATACAGTTAACAATTAAGAATAAAGCATAACCACATCAAAACAATAAGGATACATTACGGTCTAAACATGTGGGTGAAAATAAACCAGAGCAAAAATGAGACTACAGACTTTGGTTATTGAGTAGAGCTATCACTCGTGGAAAAAAAGCTGTTTTTATGTCCGGCTGTGGCTGCTTTGACAGTCCGGAGTCGCCTTCCAGAGGAAAGTGCTTCAAAGAGTTTGTGGCCAGGGTGAGAGGGGTCAGAGATGATCTTGCCCGCTCGCTTCCTGGCCCTTGCAGTGTACAGTTCATCAATGGGGGGAAGGTTGCAGCCAACAACCTTCTCAGCTGTGCCAACGATCCGTTGCAGCCTCCGGATGTTGTGCTTGGTGGCTGAGCCAAACCAGACCATGATGGAGAAGGTGAGGACGGACTCAATGATAGCAGTATAGAATTGGACCATCATTGCCTGTGGCAGATTGTGTTTCCTCAGTTGCCGCAGGAAGTATATCCTCTGTACAGCCTTTGTGACTGTGGAGTCGATGGTGGCCCCCCATTTAAGGTTCCTGGAGATGATGGTTCCTAGGAATTTAAATGACTCCACAGATGTGACTGTGGTGTTGTTGATGGTGAGTGGGGGGAGAGGAGGGGGATCCCTTCGAAAATCTACAATTAGTTCCACTGTCTTGAGAGCATTGAGCTCCAGATTGTTGCGATGGCACCAGGATGCCAGCTGTGTCACTTCCCATCTGTAGGCAGATTCCTCCCCATCCTGGATCAGTCCAATCAGGGTTGTGTCATCCGCAAACTTGAGGAGCTTGACAGAGGAGTCTGTGGAGGTGCAGTTGTGCACAGTTCTGGGCGCCATGTTATAGGAAAGATATTGCCAAGCTTGAAAAGGTTCAGAAAAGATTTCCGAGGATGTTGCCAGGACTAGAGGGTGTGAGCTCGAGGGAGAGGTTGAGTATCATATCATATCATATCATATCATATATATACAGCCGGAAACAGGCCTTTTCAGCCCAACAAGTCAATGCCGCCCAGCGATCCCCGTACATTAACACTATCCTACACCCACTAGGGACAATTTTTACATTTACCCAGCCAATTAACCTACAAACCTGTACGTCTTTGGAGTGTGGGAGGAAACCGAAGATCTCGGAGAAAACCCACGCAGGTCACGGGGAGAACGTACAAACTCCTTACAGTGCAGCACCCGTAGTCAGGATCGAACCTGAGTCTCCGGCGCTGCATTCGCTGTAAAGCAGCAACTCTACCGCTGCACTCTATTCCATGGAGCACAAGGGGATGATGGGTGATCTTATAGAGGTGTACAAAATCATGAGAGGAATAGATTGGATAGATGCACAGAGTCTTTTGTCCAGAGTAGGGGAATCGAAGACCAGAGGACAGAGGTTCAAGGTGAAGGTGAAAAGATTTAATAGGAATCCGAAGGGTAACTTTTTAACACAAAGGGTGGTGGGTGGATGGAACAAGCTGCCAGGGGTGGTAGTTGAGGCTGGGACGATCCCGTTGTTTAAGAAACAGTTAGACAGATACATGGATAGGACAGGTTTGGAGGGATATGGACTAAGTGCAGGGAAGTGGGACATTGATGGCTGGTGTGGGCAAGTAGGGCCTTTTTCCACACTGTATCACTCTGTGACTCTATAAACAAAAGTCAATTCTGTAAAGGGAACATTTCCTGGATGTCAACACTTTGTGGCAACGCCAAGGGCGGCACGGTGGCGCAGCGGTAGAGTTGCTGCCTTACAGCGAATGCAGCACCGGAGACTCAGGTTCGATCCTGACTACGGGCGCCGTCTGTACGCAGTTTGTACGTTCTCCCCGTGACCTGCGTGGGTTTCCTCTGAGATCTTCGGTTTCCTCCCACACTCCAAAGACGTACAGGTATGTAGGTTAATTGACTGGGTAAATGTTAAAAAATAAAATTGTCCCTAGTGTGTGTAGGATAGTTTTAATGTGCGGGGATCGCTGGGCGGCGCGGACTCGGTGGGCCGAAGGGCCTGTTTCCGCGCTGTATCTCTAAATCTAAAAAAAAGTCTAAATCTAAATCAAGGGCAACCATTCTGAAGCAATGCATGACTTACTCCTACTGAGAGTGATCAATCTCGAGGCACTGCAGTTGAAATCAATGAGTCATGGGTTGTTAATGTCGAAGAGGAGTCCACCGAAACCCACATGAGGAGACCTCGCGGAGAATCATGAGAAACTCAATATGGAACTCAGCTCAGCAGAGAAAAACATTGGGTTGCATCAAAGTTTGTTTTAGGAACATGTCTGGCCAAGACCGCCGAGAATTGTGGATGTAGGGCAGTCCATCTCGCAGACCGGATCCCCCACCATGGACTCCATCTACACCACACACTGCCTCGGAAAAGCAGCCAACATAATCAAGGACCTTTCCCACCCCAGTCATTCCTTCTTCTCGCTGCTCCCGTCAGGCAGAAGATACGGAAGTTCAAAGGCACACACCGCAGGAAGAGTTTCTTCCCCTCTATTACCGAACTTCTGAATAGTCTTTCCATCTGTTAGGACAAAGTCCCATTCTTCCAACTTACCTCATTGTAGACATTGGACATTGGACTGTAATGCTGAGAAATTATATTCTGCACTCTGTGTCCTTCCCAACGTTCTACCCTTTGTACATGTGTTTGGTTTAATTGTATTCGTGTATAGTATCGCCTAGTCTGCAGAAGGGTCTCGACCCGAAACGTCACCCATTCCTTCTCTCCAGAGGTGCTGCCTGTCCCGCTGAGTTACTCCAGCTTTTTGTGTCCATCTTCGGTTTAAACCAGCGCCTGCAGTTCCTTCCTCCACCTATCACCTGATTTGTTTGGATAGCACATAAACAAACGCTCATCATTGCACATCGGTGCACATGACGATAATAATGAACCTAAACCTTAACCTAAATGTGCCACCTCGACCTTGAAATAGTGCAGACCACCAGATGAGACTGATAAAGCTGAGTCATGATAGGGTTAGGTAGAGTGATTCAATGTCCACAATCATTTCAGCCACACAAATGATTATGCAAATGCCTTTCACAAAACAGGAAAATACAAATACTTTCAAGTGCCAGCGAGGAATCAGAGTTAGTGATGTTCCTGTGGCTTTCAGAGACGGTACAAACTGTTGACACACTGCCCTCCGGGGGACCTGGGTTTGGGGGTGATTTGAGAATTTACCTGGACCCTGGAGGCCATCATGGAATTCTGAAGAGGAGACAAGATTCAAGAGTCAATTGTTTTATTGTCAAATGTCCCACACAGAACAATGACATTCTGAAAGACTGAAGAAGGGTCTCGACCGGAACTGTCACCCGTTCCTTCTCTCCAGAGTTGCTGCCTGTTCCGCTGAGTTCCTCCAGCATTTTGTGTCCATCTTCAATTAAATTCTTACTTGCAGCAGCACAACAGAATATGTAAAAGATAGACACACACAGCGCTGAGTAACTCCAGCTTTTTGTGTTTATCTTCGGTTTAAACCAGCATCTGCAGTTCCTTCCTACTGATGAAGGGTCTCGACCTGAAACGTCGCCCATTCCTTCTCTCCACAGAGATGCTGCCTGTCCCGCTGAGTTACTCCAGCTTTTTGTGTCTATCTGCAGTTCCTTCCTACACATGTAAAAGATAGAAATAGTTTTTGTCAGATCTGAACAGAATAACAAATTTCAAGGGTCCAGATACTGAGAATAAGTTCCAGTGTTACATGTAAAATTCAACCTAATTCGTGGGGATCTCATTTTCAATCAATTTATTATTCGAGGGATTTTAGTGAAGACTTAATGCTCGATGGTCTCTGTGGTGTGAAGATTTGTAGCAGATAACATTTGGGTCTTTGGAGCAGAAGAAAAAGTAAAAGAGGCAGAATCTGGAGAAGATGTTCCGACCCGAAGCGTAACCCATTCCCTTTTCTCCAGAGATGCTGCCTGACCCGTTGAGTTACTCCGGCCTTTTGTGTTCACCATCAGGGCTATAACAAGACTGAATGCTGAGAGCCCTGATAAATGAATGGAAGTAGATGCGACTGAGGACGATCAAGCAAAAATTGAAGTTTCAACTGATAAGATGGTCCTTCGTAGATTTTTTTTTCATGGAGGTGATCTGAAATTAGGCACAGCAAAAGTCAGAGGAATGAAGGACTCGTCACACAGGAGTGATGCTGCAGGAGTGCAATGGTTTCCAGGTATCACCACCTTGTCAACCATCTGAGCAAGTTCCTGCTCCATCTGAGTGAGGTGTGTGAGCCAAGAGACAGGTGCCTAATGTGGCCGTGGTGGTAGTCAGGGAAAATAAGAGGACAGTCGGAGCGGAATCATTGCACCTTGAAGAAAATAAGGGAAAAAACATTGATTTTAATGACTAGAGTTGAGGAATTGCTGAGCAGATAACTCTGACATCAATTGGTATGCGTTGCACATTGGTATGCCAGCTGCTCAGAAAATGGTATGCCAGCTGCTCAGAAAAGGACAGGAAGGCCCTTCAGAGGGTCATCACGACGGCCCAGAAGATCATCGGCTGCTCACTGCCCTCCCTGGAGCACCTGTTCAGCCTACGCTGCCTCAGTAGAGCAGGCAAAATAATAAAAGATCCATCCCACCCCGGCCACCGTCTGTTTGTTCATCTGCCCTCTGGTCGACGTTTCAGGTCGATCAAATCCCGAACAAACAGACTTAAGAACAGTTTTTACCCCAGGGCCATACGAGAACTGAACACTACCTTTGCACTAGGCAACACCATTAAAAAATCTTGTAATTAATATAATTGTATTTAATTGTATTTATGTATTTATTTGTTTTTGCATTTATTGCATATATGTTTGTACGCACCGTCAGGATTGGCTATTTTTTAATTTCGTTGTACTCGTTGCAATGACAATAAATGAATATTATTATATTATTATTATTATTATTATTTAATATCCTTTTGAAATTTAAGCACGATGATATTTCAGAAAGTGCTTGTGTGTGAACTGATGGAGGGCTGAATGGAGGGAACAGATCTGGTATGGATTAATTTAAAGAGCCCATCCCCACCAGAGCTTCCATCTAGGAACCTGTCATTGAAAACAAAACTAAATTTCCAAATGGCTTCAGTGTTTTTAGATAAGTTTTTTTTTAACCTCCCTTCTTGAACAGGTATTGAGTACAGAAGTTGGGAGGTCATGTTGCAGTTATACAAGACATTGGTGAGGGCACATTTAGAGCTTTCTATTTCGTTTTGGCCACTTTCATGTTATTGGAAAGGTGTTGTCAAGCTGGAGAGGGTGCAGAGAAAAGTTATGAGGATGTAGTCAGGGCCTGAGCTACATGGAGAAGTTGAGCAGGCTTGGACTTTATTCCTTGGAGCACAGGAGGATGACAGGTGATCCTTTCAAGAAAGTGCACAAAATCACGAGATGAATAGATCGGATAAATGCTCAATCTTTTGCCCAGAGCAGGGCAATCGAGACCCAGAGGACATAGGTTCAAGGTGAAGGGGAAAAGATTTAATAGGAATCCAAGGGATAGCTTTTTCACACAGAGGGTGGTGGGTGTATGGAACAAACTGCCTGAAGAGGTAGTTGAGGCTGGGACTATCCCATCATTTAAGAAACAGTTGGACAGGTACATAGATAGGACAGGTTTGGAGGGTCATGGACCAAGTGCAGGCAAGTGGGACAAGGGTAGCTGGGACATTGTTGGCTGGTGTGGGCAACTTGGGCTGAAGGGCCTGTTTCCACACTGTATCACTCTATGACTCTATGACATAAGGTGATGGGTGTATGGAACGAGCTGCCAGAGGAGGTAGTTGAGGCAGGTACTATAGCAAAGTTTAAGAAGCATTTAGATAGGTACATGGGTAGGATAGGTTTAAAGAGATATGGGCCAAACGCGGGCAGGTGGGGCTAGTGTAGATGGGGCGTGGTGGTCGGTGTGGCCAAGTTGGGGTGAAGGGCCTGTCTCCACACTGTGTGACTATGACTCTTTGAGAGAGTCCCTTATTATTGTTTCCTCCCGTGGCCACTCAGTTTCTGTGTCACATTGTTCCAGCTTCCTTTGGAAAAGTATTGAGTCTGCTCCTGTCTCCAACAAATCGCTCCAGGGAAAAGAAAAAACATCATTGATTCACCACTCAAAGTGATGGATTCCGCTGAGAGATTTTTTGGCTATTATTTTTAAGTTTGTAGGCTCCCTGCGGTATTGTTCCTGATGGATAATGGCGCGCCACAACTTAACGAGGGGCAGGGTGTCTGGGCAACGGGAAAATATTTTGTGTTTGGTCCCTTGTAAATTTAGATGCATCAGTAAAGCATGAGAGATTTTCCTGCACACAATGGGCACTTTAAAGTTTAAGAACTGCTGTGTGCAAAAACACAGAAGAAGCCACTGAAAATCATCTCAAAAGTACCAGATCATCAAGGGGCTTCACTGAGGGAAAATCATAAAACCATCATAAAACAAATAGGGTGAAAGGCCAACTTTCTCAGACGATGGCTTGTAATCTTGGTGAGGGTTTGACAGCACTGGGCCTGGAGTTTGGAAGGACGAGGGGGGACCTCATTGAAATGTACCAAATAGTGAAAGGCCTGGATGGTGTGAATGTGGAGAAGATGTTTCCACCAGTGGGAGAGTCTAGAACTTGAGGCCATCGCCTCAGAATAAAAGGATGTACCTTAAGAAGGGAGATGAGAAGGAATTTCTTTCGTCAGAGGGTGGTGAACCTGTGGAATTCATTGCCACAGAAGGCTCTGGAGGCCAAGCCAATGGATATTTTTAGATTTGTTTTTTAGATTTAGAGATACAGCGCAGAAACAGGCCCTTCGGCCCACCGGGTCCGCGCCGCCCAGCGATCCCCGCACATTAACACTATCCTACACACACTAGGGACAATTTTTACATTTGCCCAGCCAATTAACCTACATACCTGTACGTCTTTGGAGTGTGGGAGGAAACCGAAGATCTCGGAGAAAACCCACGCAGGTCACGGGGAGAACGTACAAACTCCGTACAGACGGCGCCCGTAGTCAGGATCGAACCTGAGTCTCCGGCACTGCATTCGCTGTAAGGCAGCAACTCTACCGCTGCGCCACCGTGCCGTGCCATTTTATGGTGGAGATTGATAGGTTCTTGATTGGTAAGGGTGTCAAGGGTTATGGGGAGGAGGCAGGAGAATGGAGTTAGGAAGGAGAGATAGATCAGCCATGATTGAATGGCGGGTAAGACTAGATGGGCCGAATGTCCTAATTCTGCTCCGACAACTTATGAACATGAGGAATACAGTTTAGTTCACTTTAGTTACTGTCACATACACAGAGATACAGTGAAAAGCTTGTTCTGCATGCAGTCCAGTCAACTCATACTGTAAACGAGTACAATAATTCCTCTTGTGGAACAGCATGGAGAGGGTTACTACATTCTGGCACATCTTGTAGTTTCCAAGTCCCCAACAAGTCCAATCTTGGCCCAAGGAGATCTAAATGAGTGGGAAGAAGTTGGCAGATGGTGCATTATGCGGGGAAATGTGAAGTTATCTACTTTGGAAGGAAGCGTGAAAAAGCAATGATTTACGTGAAAGAAATTTTGCAAAGTATTGTGGTGCAAAGGGATTGGTGAACTTGCACATAAAACACAACCAGTTAGCATGGGGGCACAACATGGAATGAAGAGGGAAAAAAACCCCATGTAATGCAGAAAGCTTATGGAATGTTAGCCTCTAATTGCAAGTACGATGGAGGCTGCAAATAGAGGAGTTTAGATCCAACTTTGTACATAATATATAAGGTACCGTATAGAAACGTGAAAACACACACCTCCAGGTTCAGGGACAGTTTCTTCCCAGCTGTTATCAGGCAAATGAATCATCCTACCACAACCAGAGAGCAGTGCTGAACTATTATCCGCCTCATTGGTGACCCTCGGACTATCCTTGATTGGACTTTGCTGGCTTTACCTTGCGCTAAACGTAATCCCCTTATCATGTATCTATTCACTGTAAATGGCTCGAATTGTGATCATGTATTGTCTTTCTACTAACTGGATAGCACGCAACCAAAAAGCTTTTCACTGTACCTCGGTACACGTGATAATCAACTTAACTAAACCTGACTGCATCGCTGGACAGACAGCACCTACACTACTTTAGTTGAGTGGTAGTTTAGTTTAGAGATACAGCACCGAAAGAGGCCCTTCGGCCCACCGAGTCCACGCCGACCTGCGATCCCCGCACATTAACACAATCCTACACATACTAGGGACAATTTACACTTCAACCAAGTAGACAAATCCAAGCCAATTAACCTGCAAACCTGTACATCTTTGGAATGTGGAAGGAAATCAAAGATCTCAGAGAAGACCCATGTGGTCACAGGGATAATGCACAAACTCCACTTAGACAGCACCCGTAGTCTGCATCGAACCCACATCTCTGGCGCTGCAAGCGCTGTAAGGCAGCAACTCTACTGCTGCGCCACCGTGCCGCCCCACTGTCAGAGACCCTTTGTCAGGTTTTGGGAAAAATAAAATTAAAATCATGTTAATTCTGCTTCTCTTTCCGCATGTGCTGCCCGACCCACTGAGTGTTTCCGGCATTTTCCGTTTCTATTTCACAACGTTAGAGGGGTCGCTCCTGAGCAAGCAGTTCACGACTCCATCTATCCATTCCTTGTCGTGGTTTGCTATCAAGGGAGAAGGACGGAAATCGGAGAGGGCTTTCTCAAACTTGGGCTGCAGTGGAAAAATGCTGACAACAACCAAGTGTTCTCTCTGTACCTTCAAGTAAAACGCAAGAGATCTGGCCCGGTATCAAGAGATAAATGCCATTATCTCCCTGAAAGAAACAAAATCGCTCTTTTGCAAGTCATGTGCTCACTGTGATTTACTATCTGCGCCATAAAAACTTGGCATATGTATTTGCTGATATTCTGCAAGGATTAAATTATCAGCGATGCATGCATTATTCAGCAACTTTATTGAACCTACTTTGACGGTGATCATACAGTTCTCTGAACATCAAAATCGGCTCCAGCATCTCTTGCAACCAGTGGAATGTAACTGGTTGTGGATATTCTTGGTCCGGTTCAATGAGTTGGATTTCAACAGGACGCTGCGATGTCGGTTAATGTAATATGGTAATTTGGTAATGCGAAGTGACCATTGCACAGAATAACAGATGGCCTCGATTGAGTTACGAAGCAGTAATTCAATTGAATAGTTCTTTGTGACATTGCAAACCGCATGAGAAGCTCAAGTGGTTTATGAACGTCAGCAGAACCCAGATTGAATTATTGTCTTAAGCTCACTGCACGATGTTTATTATTTGGCCTTATAAATCTGATTATTTCCTGCATCATCGTTAATTATGAGCTAGATCCTTGTTCTGTAAGTGTTCTCGCATCGTCCAGTCTCAGCCATGCAGGGTCATCTTACCACAGTGCAAAGTTACCCTCTCAGAACATTGGGGTTGAGTTGCTGTAAACTGGCACATCAAGTGGTCAGTTAGCGGTCAATTGACAATTACACAGAATGTCACACAAGCAATGAGCACACATATAAGGTTTCCTTCTATCCCCCCAGCCCCATCTATCGCCCTCAGCTATTCTGCAACGGTATTATAGAATCATGGAGTCATTCAGCACAGAAACAAGCCCTTCGGCCCAACTGGCCCAAGATGCCCCATTTAAGCTAGTCCCACGTGGCCACACCTGGCCCATGTCCCTCTAAGCCTTTCCTATCCATGTACCTGTCCAATTGTTTTTTAAATGTTGTTGTAGTACCTGCCTCAACTACTTCTCCTGGCAATTCATTACATATTCCCACCACCTTCTGTGTGAAAAAGTTATCTCTCATGTTCCTATTAAAACTTTCCCCCCTCACCATAAACTTAAGCCCTCTACTTCTTCATTCCTCTACCCTTTGGTAAGCTGTGCATTTAACCTATTTCCCTCGTGATTTTATACACCTCCCGAAGACCCCCCCCCCCTCAGCTATCTGCGCTCCAAGGAACAAAGTCCTTATCTGCCCAGCCTCTCTATAGACCCTTAACCCAGGCAATATCCTTGTAAATCTTCTCTGAACTCTTTCCAGCTTAATGGCATCCTTCCTAGAAAGGGGTGAGCAAAATTGAACACAATAATCCAAATGTAGCCACACTAACGTCTTGTACTATTTTATTCAGAAAGAAAGTTAAAAAGGGACATATTATTATAATGGTTTTTAAAAAAGTTGAATAATATTACTATTTCGCCAAGTTGTTGATAATAATAATAATAATAATAATGCATTACATTTATATAGCGCTTTTATAACACTCAAAGACGCTTTACAAAGTTTACTAAAACATAAAAGAAAATAAATAGATAAATGAGTAAACGAAGAGAAAAGGAAAAAGAAGGTGAGGTAACGGTCAGTGATTGAAGGCAGTGCTGAACAGATGAGACTGCAGTGATGTTTTGAATGTGGTGAGTGAGGAGGAGTCTCTGACGGTTTGGGGTAGTGAGTTCCAGAGTGTGGGAGCAGCGATGGAGAAAGCCCTGATACCTTATTAAAGCAGACTACATCAGAGCTCATCTGTTCCTGTTCACAACTATCTATATACTAAAACTCTCGTTTGTTTGTTTGTCTGTTTGTTCCTGAACTACAGCCAAAACGGTACACGATAGCGTGACAATTTTTGGCCCACCGAACTCACTGTGGTGCTAATGAAAGATGTTTAATTGAAATCGGTGTTATATTTTTAAA
Organism: Rhinoraja longicauda; assembly: GCF_053455715.1. Taxonomy (NCBI): domain Eukaryota; kingdom Metazoa; phylum Chordata; class Chondrichthyes; order Rajiformes; family Arhynchobatidae; genus Rhinoraja; species Rhinoraja longicauda. Next base: position 6,231,852 of record NC_135980.1, on the reverse strand, counting down.
GTTATTCACATTTAAAAGTTTTAACCTATCTCCTAGGGAGGGAAGGAGGGTGGGAGGGGGGTGGAAAGATGGGAGGGAGGGGAAGGGGGAAGGGAAAGGGGGGAGAGGCAGGGGGGAGGGGGAGAGGAGGAGGGAGGGAGGGGGGAGGAGGGAGGGGGATGGGAGGGAGGGGGTAGAGGGAGGGGGAGGGAGGAGGGGGTTAAGGGGGGTTGAGGGAGATAATAATAATAATAATAATATTCATTTATTGTCATTGCAACGAGTACAACGAAATTAAAAAATAGCCAATCCTGACGGTGCGTACAAACATATATGCAATAAATGCAAAACCAAATAAATACATAAATACAATTAAATACAATTATATTAAGTACAAGATTTTTTAACGGTGTTGCCTAGTGCAAAGGTAGTGTTCAGTTCTCGTATGGCCCTGGGGTAAAAACTGTTCTTAAGTCTGTTTGTTCGGGGGAGGGGAAAGGGAGGAGGGGGAGGAGAGGGGGAGGGGAGAGGGGGAGCGGGGGTGGAGGGAGGGGGTAGAGGGAGGGGGAGGGGAGAGGGGGGAGGGGAAGGGGGGAAGATGAGAGGGGGGAGTGTGGGGAGAGGGGAGGGGGGAGTGGGGCAGGAGAGGGTGCTGCATCAATGCAGGAGATGTTTGGGCCCAATGGGTCCACACGGGTCTAGTTACAATTAAAATTGATTCGAACAACTGGACATTTTAAATGACATCTTTGGTATCATGAATGTTGGTACAATTTAGTTTATAGTTTAATTTAGTTTAGAGATACGATGGGGAAAGAAGCCCTTTGGCCCACTGAGTCCGTGCCGACCAGCAATCCCTGTACACTCGCACTATCCTACACACCAGGGACAATCTTACAAATTTTTGCAAAGCTAATTAACCTAAAAACCAGTACATCTTTGGAGTGTGAGAGGAAACCAGAGCACCCGGGAAATACCAACGCAGTCATGTGGGAGAATGCAAAATCTCCGTACAGACAGCACCCGTAATCAGGAACGAATCCAGGTGTCTGGTGCTGTAAGGCAACAACTCTACCACTGCACCACTGTGCCTCCCTCTCCTGTGGTTCAGTTGCCCCATTGTGAAAATTAATAACTCACTCTCTTCAGCTTGAGGATGAACAGAGTTCTGTGATTTGGCATGAAAATGTAACTAATGTCATGGCCAACATTTTCCGTGGCAGTAATTAACTAACCGTTCACCTTCTCCTCAATCCCTCTGCAGTCTTTGGCACCATTGACCGCATCATTGTCCTTCCTGCATCTATTCCACATCCTCACTTGGCTGTAATCCAAGCTACCAGGAGCATCTCTCGCCACAACATTACGGTCTAGTTTAGTTTAGTTCACACTTACAGCATGGAAACAGGCCCTTCGGCCCAGCGAGTCCTCTCCATCCCTAACCCTAATCCATTCACACTTGTTGAGTTATCCCACTATCTCATCCACTCCCTACACACCAGGGGCAATTTACAAAGGCCAATTAACCGACAAACCCACACATCTTTGTGGCACGTTGTGGGAATTGGGGCACTTGGAGAAAACCAACAGGTTCACGGGGAGATCGCGCAAACTTCACAGACAGTACCCGAGGTGAGGATCGAACTCGGTCTCTGGTGCTGTGAGGCAGCAGCTCTATCAGCTGCACCACCGTGCTGCCCCACAAAGGTGGATCCATGGTCCTTTCCCTTCCTTCATCAACTTACTTGCTAACCCTTGACAGCGTTAACAGCAAAAGTAGGGTCACCATTCACGTGATGCAGTTCAAAAGCAGCCCTTCCACTGACTTTCACAATCCGCCATTCTCAGCCCTCCATTGCCTCCGAGCTCTGTCAGACCCCCTGTCAATCTTCCAGCACTTGGAAGAGTGCAGTCACCTTCAGCTAAGTAAATTAACTTTGAGGTATCCCAGACTGTTAGCTGTGAGCAAATGCTGGAAGATGTAGTCTGAAGAAGGGTCTTGACCCGAAACGTCACCTATCCAAGTTCTCCAGAGACGCTGCCTGTCATGCTGAGTTACTCCAGCATTTTGTGTCTAGCTTTGCTGAAAGATGTAGTCTGAAGAAGGTTCAAGATCCAAAATGTCACCTATCCATGTTCTCCCGAGGCGCTGCCTGGCCCGCTGAGTTACTCCTGCACTTTGTATCTTTTTTGCTGAAAGATGCAAATGTGATTCTCCTTACCATCACTTTGGATCTTCCTGCAAATCTAATCAATTAACCTTTGAGCATTGAATCCAGCGATGTAAACTAATGGGTTGTTGATTCCTTCAGTGCTCGCTTGGATTCCTTCCATCAATTACTTTTCAATGACCCTCGGTTCTGAAAAGAAGACAGAGATAAAAATAGAGTGAAGGATGGATTGTGCTATTGGGTTTGATGCCACTCTGAAGCAACTCCTTGCAGACTGACACTTGAAGAATAATTGGCCAATGATTTTTTTTAACTGGTAGGAATGAATGAATGAATGAATGAAGGAATGAATGAATGACACTTTATTGTCACATGTGACAGGCACAGTGATATTCTTTGTTTTGCAAACCCAAGGTATATGCAAGTTATGTTTGTACGCAAGTTATTTTCGTACAGGTTAACCTTTTTGCAACCAGTAGAGACACAGAAACATAGAAAATAGGTGCAGGAGTAGGCCATTCGGCCCTTCGAGCCTGCACCGCCATTCAATATGATCATGGCAGATCATCCAACTCAGTATCCCGTACCTGCCTTCTCTCCATACCCCCTGATCCCTTTAGCCACAAGGGCCACATCTAACTCCCTCTTAAATATAGCCACTGAACTGGCCTCAACTACCTTCTGTGGCAGAGAATTCCACAGATTCACCACTCTCTGAGTGAAGTACCCACGAGATAGCCCAGCTGTTTGGCGGTTGTGCAGTAGAAAACAGAAACAGAAACAGAAACATAAAGGGCGCCGACAGAGTTACAAAGTACCTTACTCCAGGTCCTCCTTTGACTCCAACCCCCTCCCCCCTCATGGCGGTTCCCCCATGGTGGAGCTAATATGCGGGAGTTGGAGAGGTATGGGTTACCTGCTGGCAGCGAAGATTCGTTTAACCTGCCATCATGTTCAGCACAGACATCGTGGACAGAAGGGCCCGTTGCTGTGCTGTAGGCCTCTCGCAAGGCCGTGGAGAGGCCGACGCCGGAGCCTCGCGGGTCGGATTCGGAGCCCCGCTGGTCGCCGGAGCCTGCGGCCGCCCGTGTCTGGGTCGGCTGGGGCCTGGGCCGGTGCCACAGAGCCGTCCGGAGACGGCCCGGCATAAAGGGCGCCGGCAGAGTTACAAAGTATGACAGTGGAGAGGTCGGAGTGGCGGTCGATGATGGCGCCGACCGAAGGGGAGTGGGAGTGAGGAGGCCGCTGCCGGGGGAAGGAACAAAGGGAACCCGGCGTGGGGGGACAGCCGTGAGGGATGGGGAAGAACAATGGAGGACCCAGCGTGGGGGACCGCCGTGAGGGAGGGGGAAGAACAATGGAGGACCCAGCGTGGGGGACAGCCGTGAGGGAGGGGGAAGAACAATGGAGGACCCAGCGTGGGGGACAGTCGTGAGGGAGGGGGAAGAACAATGGAGGACCCAGCATGGGGGACTGCCGTGAGGGAGGGGGGAAGAACAATGGAGGACCCAGCGTGGAACACAGTCGTGAGGGTGGGGGAAGAACAATGGAGGACCCAGCGTGGGGGACAGCCATGAGGGAGGGGGAGGAGGAGGAGGGGGGGGGAGAAACAAGGAGGACCTGCCGCGGGGTACTTTGTAACTCTGTCAGCGCCCTGTATGTGGCGACTATTCGCACACCTTGGGTCTGCAAGCAAAGAATTTCACTGCGACTTGTCACATGTGACAATAAAGTATTCACTTGTTCATTCATTCATACTGTTCTGCGTTTTGTGCATCAAAGCGTGCTGGTATAACAGCTTGAATATCTATCTGCCTTCCGGGTAGGAGCTGCATAAAGGGGAATTAGCTGGAAAAACAACCATTGTATATGACTGGTATTCCATCTGCCTGACATCCTGATATGGTTTATTGGAACACCCTTATCCCCGATTGTGACCCTGCTTTGTTGCTCCACGCTACCTATCCATTACTCTACATTTAAAGGATAACAAGCCACGAGAAAATCTCATTACTATACAAAACCTAGCGTGCTCATATGCTCTCTCTCAAGACCTGCTGACAGTGCAATATTACTTTCTTCTTTAACAAGGCCCATGGGTGTAATAAAATCAATAGTTCCTGCAATTTTTTTTAAATGGTTGTGCTATAATATTTTCCCTTGGGTTACTGAAGTGACCTTTATACCTATTTTAAATGTGGACTAATACCCTGTAATTATCACTGCGATATATATTCGCGTTGTTCAATGGGAATCTGCAACTGCACCAGATAATAAAGTGGGGAAGAATTTTTAATTTCCAGTGGCTGCAATTGATTTAAAGGAGGTTAAGCCTTCAATAATGTAGGAACCAGCTCTGAAGCAGCACTCTGGGTGGCTAAGTTACTGTTAATCCATCACACAAAAGGTCATGTGAGATGGATGTTACCCATTGCAAACTCACATACCAAGACGGATCAGAATGCCTTCAGTTTCTTTCCTGATCGTTGCTGAGTCAGGAAACCTCAATGCGCTTCATTTGGCCGTGCTGGTCTTGAACTAGGAAGACAATAAAAAATATTGTTGCTTCCAGTTACAACATACACTCTTTCTCTGTGTGCTATTCTCTCTGCAGCCACCTTGGTAGTGCTTGTGTGTCAGTCCAGGAACAGACTGGATTCAGTATGGATGGTTGCGATGATCAAAAGTCCATTGACGTTTAAAACCTGGGATCGACACAAAAAAAGCTGGAGTGACTCAGCAGGTCAGATAGCATCTCTGGAGAGAAGGAATGGGTAACGTTTCAGGCCGAGACCCTTCTTCAGACTGAGAGCCAGGGGAAAGGGAAACGAGAGGTATCGACGGCGATGCAGAGAGATATAGAACACATGAATGAAAGATATTCAAAGAAGTAACGATGATAAAGGAACCCGGCCATTGTCAGCTGTGGGCTAGGTGAAAACAAGTTACAAACAATGAGACTCAACAAGATAACTTTGAAGCTAGAACAACGACTTGGGTGGGAGAGGGACGGAGAGAGAGGGGATGCAAAGGTTACTTGAAGTTAGATAAATCAACATTCATACCGCTGGGTTGTAAGCTGCCCAAATGAAACATGAGGTGCTGTTCCTCCAATTTGCATTGGGCCTCACTCTGACATCTGGGCCTGTTCACAAACCACGCCTGCTTGTACTTGGGTCGGGCTGCCGAAAGGCAAAAGGTACCCATGAAACAGCACCTGAGCAAGAGGCAACTCCCTCCAGGTTCACACGCCACCACATCCCCCCTCCCTCTCCCTCAAACGTGTTGCATTGGCACAATGAAAGGACAACCTTTCAAATCTAAAACTTGGCAGCAGCAGCCAAATTGTTATGAAGGGCTGATCTGTGCATTTGGATTCTCACTGCAGCCAGCCCTCTGAAAGGACCACTTGACAGTCTTCTGGATCAAAGATTTAGGTAAGGAGTGCTTAGGAAGCAACTGCAGATGCTGGTTTACACCGAAGATGAACACAAAAAGCTGGAGTAACTCAGCGAGTCAGACAGCATCTCTGGAGAAAAGGAATAGATGACATTTCAGGTCAAGGCCCTTCTTCAGAATAATTCTAATTGTTCTAAGGAACAATTGCTAAGTGTCAAAATTAAAGGAAAACAGATCTGTAGTAGCTCTCACACCCTTAAGTACCACGATGCTGCCTGGATTAGAGGACATTAGTTATAAGGAGAGGTTGGACAAGCTTGGAATGTTTTCTCTGGATTGTCAGAGGTTGAGGGGAGACCTGGTAGAAGATTATAAAATTATGAGGGGCATAGAGAGGGTAAAGAGTCAAGACCTTTTCCCCAGGGTGGGAATGACAAAGACTAGAGGACATAGTTTTAAGGTCAGAGGGGGAAAGATTAAAGGAAATATGCTGGGCACAATTTTTACCCAAAGGTTGGTGGGTGCCTGGAATATAATGGTGGAGGCTGGTATGATAGTGGCATTTAAGAGCTTTTAAATAGGCACATGGATATGCAGGAATGGATGGGTATGGATTAGGTGCAGATGGAGGAGATTAGTTTATGTTCAGCATGTGGCGGCTCCCGAGGGTCGGGCCATACCACTCACGACCCCTCGGCACGGGAATGGGTCGAGCCAAGGAGGCGGACTTCGGCCGGGAGTATAAAGGTCAAGGACCGCATGACTCTCATTCCCTTTTGGAGTTCCAGAGATACAGTAAACACGCTTTCGTTAACCTTGCCTACTTGTCGTTATTTTGGCCTACTTGGCCCACTACATTGGTGACCCCGAACGGTCCATTATAGAAAAATGGACAAGACATGGGGCTCAGCCTTCGCCTCGCTGTCCGAGGGCGCTACACCGGCTATCGAGGCAATTTCTGTAGCCCTCCCTACCTTTAGGACCCACTGACCCCACGTCTGGTTCCAGCAAGCTGAGGTATATTTCCAGCTCAAATCCATCCGGTCGGATGATACACAGTTTTTCTACCTGGTTGGAGCCCTGGACCAGGACACGGTCCAGCGGGTAACCGAGTTCCTCGCCGACCTACCGACCCAAGGTAAATACAAGGCGCTTAAAGATCTATTGCTGGAAACTTACCGGCTCCCGAGAATGGAGCGGGCTAAAAGAATCCTCCTGCCGCCTGCCATGCGCGTATCCGGGAAAAGCTGTGGCCGGCTGCCAGTAGACCCCGCGGCGGCCGGCCAGATTCACCGCCTTTTTGCTTGGGATCGGGTTTCGGGTAATCGTTTTCTTGTGGATACCGGGGCAGAGTTGAGCGTGCTGCGTCCTTCGATGCAGGACATTCATTCTGGGAAGCGCGGTTCCGCCCTCACCGCTGCGAATGGAACCAGCATTCGCACCTATGGCGTGCGCACGGTGAAGATCACCTTCGGCTCTTGCCACTTTACTTGGCAGTTCACCGTGGCCGACGTCTCACAACCGTTGCTCGGGGCGGACTTTTTGCGGGCGCATTCCCTCCTGGTGGATGTCAGGAGGCAGCAATTGGTCCACAGTGCAACAATGCAGCCCATTACATTAGGGTTGGTCTGTCCTGTTGCTCGACCGCTGTCATCGGTCGAATCCACCTATGCTCGAATCCTGGCGGAATTCCCGGACATCACGGCGCCGCAATTTCGTACGTCAAACCCCAAGCATGGGGTGGTGCATTTCATCGTCACGACCGGCCCACCCCTCCACGCACGAGCGCGCCGACTTCCGCCGGATAAATTGCGTCTGGCGCGGCAGGAATTCCGCGACATGGAATCCTTGGGGATCGTTCGACCATCGAACAGTCCATGGGCGTCCCCACTTCACATGGTCCCCAAGGCAAGCGGTGGCTGGCGGCCTTGCGGGGATTATCGGCGACTGAACGCCGCTACCACGGCGGACCGATACCCCGTACCCCACATTCAGGATTTCAACGCCCACCTCGCCGGGGCTACTATATTCTCCAAAGTGGATCTGGTGCGGGGTTACAACCAGATCCCCGTCAATCCGGACGACGTACCAAAGACGGCGATCATCACACCGTTTGGCCTGTATGAGTTCGTGCGCATGCCATTCGGCCTCAAAAACGCGGCGCAGGCATTTCAGCGCCTGATGGATGGCGTGTGTCGTGGGCTGGACTTCATATTTGTGTACCTCGATGACATATTGATAGCCAGCCGCTCGCGGAAGCAGCACTGTGCCCACCTTCGACAGCTGTTTCAAAGGCTGAGTGAGCACGGCTTGGCTATCAACATCGCCAAGTGCCAGCTCGGCGTGGAAACCATCGATTTCCTCGGCCACCGCGTGGCTTCGCAGGGTGCGGTTCCTCTGCCGGACAAAGTTGAGGCCATCCGCCGGTTTCCCCGTCCCTTCTCGTTACGTGGCCTGCAGGAATTCGTGGGCATGGTGGCTTTTTACCACCGTTTTTTGCCATCTGCGGCCCACATCATGGAGCCGCTGTATCATCTTCTGGCAGGCGGACGTAAGGACATTGCGTGGACCGATGAGGCGGCGACGGCTTTCGATGGCGCAAAGGAGGCCCTGGCTCGGGCTGTGCTGCTCGTCCACCCACGGGAAAATGCCCCGACGGCCCTTACAGTGGACGCATCAGAGGTAGCTATCGGCGCCGTGCTGGAACAACTGACAGACAGGGGTTGGTGTCCCCTGGCCTTTTTCAGCCGACACCTTACCAGCGCCCAGAAGAAGTATAGTGCGTTCGACCGCGAGCTCCTGGCCCTGTACCAGGCGGTACGTCACTTCCGCTACTTTCTGGAGGGACGTCCGTTCACAGCATTCACGGACCACAAGCCACTAACTTTCGCCTTCACGAAGGTTGCAGACCCGTGGTCCGCCCGACAACAGCGTCAGTTGGCGTACATTTCAGAGTACACAACCTCCATCCGTTTCGTGGAGGGGAAAGAAAACCGGGTGGCCGAAGCGTTGTCGCGCCCCGCCGTCGAGGTGGTTTTGGATGTGGCGCCTGGCATTGACTATTCAGCCCTGGCGGTGGCTCAACTGGTGGACGACGAGATACCCGCCTACCGGACTGCCATCTCCGGCCTCCGCCTTGAGGATGTCCCTCTCGGCCCCAATGGAGCGACAATTTTGTGCGACGCGTCATTGGGCCAACCACGCCCCATCGTGCCTGCTGACTGGCGCAGGCGGATTTTCGATGTAATCCACGGGTTGGCTCACCCATCCATCCGGACGACAGTCGCACTGGTGGCCACACGGTTCATGTGGCACGGTCTCCGCAAGCAGGTTGGCAATTGGGCCCGCACCTGCGTCGCGTGCCAGACGGCGAAGATCCAGCGCCACGTCCGGGCGCCTCTCCAGCAAATCGGTCTGCCAAACCGCCGATTTGACCACCTGCACGTGGACATTGTGGGTCCCCTCCCGACTTCGAGGGGCATTACTCACCTCCTCACGGTGGTTGACAGGTTCACCCGGTGGCCAGAGGCCATACCATTGACCGACACGTCCACGGCCACGTGTGCTCGAGCGTTGGCTGCAAATTGGATCGCACGCTTTGGGGTGCCGGTGGACCTTACATCAGACCGGGGACCACAGTTCACCTCTGAGTTGTGGTCAGCCATGGCTGAGCTGTTAGGGGTTCGGCTTCACCACACCACGGCCTACCATCCACAGGCTAACGGCCTGGTGGAGAGGTTCCACCGGCAGCTCAAGGCTGCGTTGAAGGCACGACTCTCCGGCCCCGATTGGATGGACGCACTGCCGTGGGTCTTATTAGGCATCCGGACGGCACCCAAGGAGGACCTCGCAACGTCATCAGCCGAGCTCGTCTACGGGTCGCCGCTCACCGTGCCCGGGGAGTTCGTGCCCTCATCGCCGGGGCAGCAGGAACCGTCCTCGTCCACCCTACAGCGCCTTCGTGAGCGAGTGGGAAAACTGGCACCCGTCCCTACGTCTCACCATGGGACGTTCCACCCGCACGTCCCATTGGCCCTTCGAGATTGTGCCTACGTTTTTCTCTGCCGCGACGCCCATCGAGCACAGCTTCAGAGACCTTATGAGGGCCCTTTCAAGGTGCTGAAGCACGGTGAGACAACTTTTGTGTTGGACATGGGGGGCCGACCGGAGGCCGTGTCAATTAATCGCCTCAAGCCAGCGCACTTGGACATTGACCAGCCGGTGCGGGTTGCACAGCCTCGGCCGCGCGGGCGCCCCCCTTTACAAGTGCCTCCAACACCGCACCCGCCGATCCCCTCATCTCGACCGGTATTTGTACCCCCTTCTCCGCCCCCGTTTGTCCCTCCAGCAGTGCCCCCGCCAGCCCCCCCGGTTGTCCCTTCAGCTGAGCCCCCGCCAGACCCCCCGTCGGACGGGTACCGTACACGGTTCGGTCGACTAGTGCGACCACCGGTGCGCTTCGTGCCTCTGGTTCTGGGGGGGGGTCCTGTGGCGGCTCCCGAGGGTCGGGCCATACCACTCACGACCCCTCGGCACGGGAATGGGTCGAGCCAAGGAGGCGGACTTCGGCCGGGAGTATAAAGGTCAAGGACCGCATGACTCTCATTCCCTTTTGGAGTTCCAGAGATACAGTAAACACGCTTTCGTTAACCTTGCCTACTTGTCGTTATTTTGGCCTACTTGGCCCACTACAAGCACAGATATTGTGGGCCTGTTCCTGTGCGGTATGGTTCCATGGTCTATGCTCACAGTTAATACAGTAGCTTAGTTTAGTTTACAGGTACAGCACGGAAACAGGCCCTTCAGCCCACCGAGTCCGCACTGACCAGAGATCCTCCAACACTAACACCATCCTACACACACTAGGGATAATCTACTCATATACCAAGTCAATTAACCTACAAACCTGTACGCCTTTGGGGTGTGGGAGGAAACCGGAGACTCCGGAGAAAACCCACGCAGTTCACAGGGAGAACGTACAAACTCCGTACAGAAAACCACCTATGGTCAGGATCGAACGGGGTCTCTGGCGCTGTAAGGCAGCAACTCTACCGCTGCTCCACAGTACGTCTGATGTGTAGTAACCATTGAATGTTCAAAGTTGTTCACGGGTAAATATAATAACAATAGGTTTAACTGTTGAGCATAATCAAAGAAATGTGCAATACTGTCAGCTTGGCTCAAGGGTGAGCACATGCATGCACGTGTCTTCCCCCAATGTTACTCACAGTGTTTTAATCAATAGGTAGGAGGCACAGGAGATAGCAGATGCTGGAATGCGTAGCAAAAAATGGAGAGCTGCTGAATGAACCTAATGGGACAAGCGGCATTTGTGGAAGGAAATGGACGGTTGACCCTGTGTGTCGAGACCCTTCATCGAGAATGCACACATACTGGTGAGGGATAAAGGACACACATGAAGCTGCTGATGCTGGAATCTTGAGCAAAGCACAAAGTGCTGGAGGAATTCAGCGGATCGGGCCGCATCTGTGGAGGGAGTGGACAGACGACATTGGCGGTCGGGACCCCTTTAGTTGAGTTTAGTTTAGAACACAGCCCGGAAACAGGCCCTTTGGCCCACCTAGTCTGTGCCGACCAGCACGTTAACCACATCCTACACACACAAGGGACAATTTACAATGATACCAAGCCAATTAACCTACAAACCTGTACCTCTTTGGAATGTGTGAGAAAAACGGAGATCCTGGAGAAAACCCACAGAGGTCACGGGGAGAACATCTAAATTCCGCACAGGCAGCCCCCCGTGGTCAGGATGGAACCCGGGTCTCTGGCGCTGTAAGGCCGCAACTCCACCGCTGCGCCACCGTGCCGATTCACACTGAGGGAGAGATTGAAGAAGGGTTCCGATCCGAAACATCATCTGTCCTTCCCATTCCCAGGTGCAGCCTGACCCACTGAGTTCCTCCAGCAGTTTGTGTCCTGATTAGGGACAAGCATGTTCTAGACACTGCAAACGGAGGACTCAAATCAGCATTAGGTTCATAGGCTCATAAATCATGAGCCATTCAGGCCACTGAGTCCACTACGCCATTCAATCATGGCTAATCTATCTTTCCCTCTCATCCCTATTTTCCTGCCTTCTCCCCATAACCCTGGACACCCATAAACCCCTGTCCCACTTAGGTGATTTTTTTAGGCAACTACAGGTGACTAGGTTGTCGCCACACGGTTGCCGGGGTGTTGCCTGTACGGTCGTGAGTCGTCTCCAAAGAGTCGTAGCGTTTTTCTGGTCGCCGCTGGATTTTGAGATGTTTAAAGATTTTCGGCGACTGTTGGTTTGACGCCAATGATCGTAGCTTGACGTCTCCTGACGGGGGCGCTGTCGTAGGTTGTCACCAGGTTGTCGCCAGGTGACGTAGGTTGTTGCCGGTGCTGACTTCGTTGAATTCCATTGGCGACCACCTACGTCAACCGGCGACGGATACCGGCGTCAGAATCGGAGGCCAAAATGACGTGAATTGCCTTCAGTTGTTGCTGACACGGTCGTAGCTTGTCGAAGCTTGTCGCGGGTAGACGTCGGTTGACTTCGGTTGTCGTAGGTTGCCGCCTGTGTGGTCGTAGGTGGACGTCCTAAGTCGCGACGGTTGGGTTGCCAGTTGTCGGTAGCTTGACGTCGACTAGGTGGTAGGTTGTTGCAGCTTGTCGTAGACATTTTCATAGGGGGGGTCCAGTCGCCGTTTTTTGGGCGAACTGCTACGACCATTGCAGTCGCCTAAAAAAAACGCCTAAGGGGGACAGGCCCCTTTAACACCGTAGGGCTGCACGCTGTACCACACAGCGGTAGAGTTGCTGCCTTACAGCGCCAGAGATGCAGGTTCGATCCTGACTATGGATACTTGTCTGTAAGGAGTTTGTAAGTTCTCCCCGTGACCTGTGTGGGTTTTCTCCGAGATCTTCAGTTTCTTCCCACGCTCCAAAGACGTACAGGTTTGCAGGTTAATTGGCTTGGTATAAAATGTAAAATTGCCCCTAGCGTGTGCAGGGTAGTGTTAATGTGCGGGGATCACTGGTCGGTACGGACTCGAAGAGCCTGTTTCCGCGCTGTATCTCTAAACTAAACTAAACAACTAAACTAAATCAAGAATCAGTCAACCTCAGCTTTAAAAAGACTTGACCTCCACAGCCGTTTGTGGCAATTAATTCCATGGACTTACCACCCACTGACTAATAAAATTCCTTCTCATCTCCTTTCTAAAGGTACGTCCTTTTATTCTGAGGCTACGACCTCTGATCCTAGACACTTACACTCGTGGAAACATCCACTTCACATCCACTCTTTTCCAGGCCTTTCACTATTTGGTAAGTTTCAATGAGGTCTCCCCTCATCCTTCTAAACTCCAGCAAGTACAGGCCCAGTGCCGCTAAACGTTCATCATACATTAACCCTATCATCCCTGGGATCATTCTCCTCAATCTCCTCTGGAGACCCTCTCCAAGACCAACACATCCCTCCTCAAATATCGGGCCTAAAACTTTCTTTCTTTCTTTCTATCATTTTATTTCATACATGTTAAAAGACATCAATTAAAAAACAAAATAAACAAAAAAACAGAAGAAATACAAAGAATTTCATCCATTACTTAATGTCTTTACATGTGCGAAAAGGAGTAGGAAGAAGTGTGAACTTAAGAAACTGCTCGCAATGCTCCAAATGCAGTCTGACCAATGGCTTATAAAGTCTAGCCCTCTCAAAATAAGTGCTACTATTGCAGTTGCCATCCTTACTACCAAGTCAACGAGTCAAATTAACCTTTTGGCAATCCTGCTGCATCACTCCAAAGTCTCTTTGCACTTCCGATTTACGAATCCTCTCCCCATTTAGAAAATAGCCAATGCCTTTATTCCTACTACTGTTTAGTTTAGGTTAGTTTAGTTTAGAGACACAGTGCGGAAACAGGCACTTTGGCCCATAGAGTCGGCACCTACCAGCGATTCCTGCGATCCCCGCACATTAACACCACCCTATACACACTAGGGGCAACTTACAATTATACCAAGCCAAATGACCTGCAAACCTGTACGCCTTTGGAGTGCGGGAGGAAACCGAAGATCTGGGAGAAAACCCACGCAGGTCACGGGGAGAACGTACAAACTCCATACAGACAAACTCCGTACTGAGCTGGATGATCAGCCATGATCATATTGAATGGCGGTGCAGGCTCGAAGGGCCGAATGGCCTACTCCTGCACCTATTTTCTATGTTTCTATGACAAGCACCCATGGCCAGGATCGAACCCGGGTCTCCGGCGCTGTAAGTGCTGGAAGGCAGCAACTCTACCGCTTAGGGCCGTCTTAACGCATGGGCCTGATAGGCACTTGCCCGGGGCCCCACGAGCTTATATGTTTAATTTTATCGACCATTTACATTTTTATTCCTGTGAGTAGTTGTCGTAGGGGCCCCAGTACACTGCTTTGCCCGGGGCCCATAATGCTGTAAAGACGGCTCTGCTACCGCTGCTGCCTGTTTGCACGTTCAGAAAAAAATTACCCATGGCAAGTTACTTATATAACCTCCCGAGATAACTCTATTAGTACATTTTGCAATGCCTTGGCACACCCTGATGTATCTGCTGTTTGCCGTTTTAAATGCTTCGGCACAATTGAATTTACATGCCTTGGTATCCTGCATTGACACATTCCTTTATCATTGCCTAATTAAAATCCAACAAATCCAATTGACAGGCAGGCAGGCAATAATCATGCTATAGGAACACTCCTTTTAACTTCAGCAGCTGCTGCGTTCCACAATCCATTTTAAATCAAATTCACGCTGAGGGATTTCTAATAGGTTTACCTTCTAATGGCTCTGGTGTCTCGATATGTAAATTGTATTCTGGAATACAGCAGCTCCAGCTGATTAAATTAGTTCTTTGTCTCCTATTTAAACACAGATCCTGTGAACTCGAATGCCACTGCCTTAATACTGCTGTTCAATTTACTGACCTTTGACCCAATTGAAGGTATTTATTCACAAAATGCTGGAGTAACTCAGCAGGTCAGGCAGCATCTCAGAAGAGTAGGAATGGGTGAAAACGTCACCCATTCCTTCTCTCCTGAGATGCTACCTGACCTGCTGAGTTACTCCAGCATTTTGTGAATAAGTACCTTCGATTTGTACCAGCATCTGCAGTTATTTTCCTACACTATTTGACCCAATTGATGTCAATGACTGAAATGACTGAAGATTTTGTACCTAATTTTTCTTTGCAATTGATTGGGAATGCGTTTGCAATGTCTTCCAAGTCCGACACAGGTCAGAGCATGTTTAATTTAGTTTGGAGATACAGCGCGGAAACAGGCTCAAAATGATTCAAAATACTCTTAGAAGTGCCTCAATATGTAAGGGTGCTCTTAGACTCCCTTTAACTGTACTCCTCTCAGCTCAGCTGAGGTTCAGTGTCATTTTACTCAAAGAAAAGCTGATCCGATTCCGTCAGGGAATGTTGTTTGGCCCGCTACAGACTGCACGGGCATGTGGTGAGGTACGCACTGAAGCTTAGTGCAGCCAACGCCAAGGCCCTGTGGGGGGGGGGGGGGGGGCTACAGTCTAGGGTCCTTCTGCTGCTGAGGGTAGAGTGTGGTGGAGACACCCCTCAAACTTGGGAATGGATATCACCAGGGGGCTACATGGGTGTGGGGTAAAATTTGTAAACACTACGTTACGACGAAAAGAATTGGAAGAATTTTTGCACAGTGTCTGTTTTGTGTGTGCTTTTGGTACTCTGAATAAAGTTTATTTTGAATTCTTTAAAAAAGTGTCAGTCTGTCGGAAGCTGACCTGGTGAAATGGGCATGAGTTCCAATTACAGCAAGAGGCAGAGCAAGCAAAGCCATCCATCCTCTCAATGCTTCAGGGCGGGCTGCACGTGGTTCTGGGTCTTCCCAAGGGTGCATAGCAAGCCTTGCAGTGCACCCCTGAATGAAATGTTCAATGACCTCGATGGCTGGGTAGAAGGAGGAGGAACAGAAGGAGCAGGAGGAGAACATTCGGACTTGTTAACCATTGGGCCAGGTTGGGAGGGGGAACTGTTGCAGTTTGACGGGATTCCTGCTTTAGATTTCAACTCCGTCACCTACTGAAGCTGGCTCAGATGCCAGCTACTGGCATTCCAAGGCTCGGGATAGCTAGCCACGCTCTGAAGAAAGTGCGGGTGGTGCAGCGGTAGTGTTGCCGCCTCACAGCGCCAGAGACCCGAACTCGATCCTGACTACAGGTACTGTCTGCACGGAGTTTGGACGTTCTCCCTGTGACCGTGTGGGATTTATCCGGCTGCTGCGGTTTTCTCCCACACTCCAAAAACGCGCAGGTTTGTTGATTAATTGGCTTTGGTAAAACTGTAAATTGTCCCTGGTGTGTAGAACAGTGCTCGTGTACGGGGTGATGGCTGGTCGGTGCGGACTTGGTGGGCTGAAGGGCCTGTTTCCTCGTTGTATCTTTAAAATCTGAAGTCTAATGGTTCGTTGCCTCAAAATGTCTACACCAATTATTGTGGAGCTGTATGGGATCCTTTCAACAACAACAACAACAAGATCACCCTGGAGAAAGTACAGCTCGCTTTGTATGTAATGACGACAAGCGCAAATCAAGCGTGAATAATGTGCTGACTTCTCTCGGATGGGATATCCTCGAGCTCCGTAGAATCAGGCTAAGACTTATTGCAATTTACAAGGAGATTCACAAAATCACGCCATCAAATCTTCCGTCATCCCAGAGCACCAACTGCCATGAAACAAGACAAAATACCGGTCCCTACATCATCAACTCGCTAAATTTCAATAAACTTTGCTACCAATATTCCCTTTACCCAAGGACGATAAGGGAATGGAATATGTTACCACCCAACACACGCGCCTCTCCCGATGTTCAGTCATTTAACAAGGGGATTGAGCAACTAGATCTCCTCAACGTGGTCAACAAGGCCCACTTCAAAATGTAATCACTACTCTACTCACTCCGACCTGTGCGAGATACCCACTTATGAGGTGTTTGCACAATAATGGACCAGAACAAGAACCTGCAACACAAGGCAGCACCCCCATGAAAGGGGCAGAACTCAATGGAAAACTCTACATTGTGGAAGATAGGTGATACAATGATACTGTTGTGGGATACTGTTGTATCCTGACAATTCCCCTTTAAATAAGGTTAGTGAGTTCACGTTTGAGACCTTCACACCAATGTAACCAATTCTGATTCACTATCATCTCTGACATTCTTTTACTGCAAGTGTAAGAAAATAACTGCAGATGCTGGTACAAATCGAAGGTATTTATTCACAAAATGCTGGAGTAACTCAGCAGGTCAGGCAGCATCTCAGGAGAGAAGGAATGGGCGACATTTCGGATCGAGGCTGAAGAAGGGTCTCGACCCGAAATGTTGCCCATTCCTCTCCTGAGATGCTGTCTGACCTGCTGAGTTACTCCAGCATTTTGTGAATAAATACCTTCTTTTACTGTAATATTTTAAAGATCCTAGTTATAATTTAACTTCTATTTCAATCCTGCTAACTACCAGTAGCACAGTTTCAGTTGGCCATTGCTAATTATTAAGCGCAATGATTAACTTCTTGGTGTGCTATCAGTGTTCGCATGTTTGCATGGTTCCAATCTGAATAAATTGATCTGGAGTCTGCTTTTGTTTGCCTTTTCTCAGAATGCCCGTCTTCCCCAGGGACAGGCAATAGTCTGCAATGCTGGGAAGGGCATGGCAATGACTTGCGTGTGGGTTTGACCTTAACCTCGTCAGTTGTAAGAACTGAACGCTCACAGAATTTTTCCCAGGGTAGAGGATTCTAAAACTAGAGGGCGTGGGCTTAAGATGAGAAGGGTGAGATTTCAGAGGGACCTCAGGGACAACTTGTTCAGTCAAAGGGGCGGCACGGTGGCGCAGCGGTACAGTTGCTGCCTTACAGCGAATGCAGCGCCGGACACTCAGGTTCGATCCTGACTACGGGCGCCGTCTGTACGGAGTTTGTACGTTCTCCCCGTGACCTGCGTGGGCTTTCTCCGAGATCTTCGGTTTCCTCCCACACTCCAAAGACGTACAGGTATGTAGGTTAATTGGCTGGGCAAATGTTAAAAGAAAATTGTCCCTAGTGTGTGTAGGATAATGTTAATGTGCGGGGATCGCTGGGCGGCACGGACCCGGTGGGCCGAAGGGCCTGTTTCCGCGCTGTATAGCTAAATCTAAAAAAATCTAAAAATATAAAAGGGTAGTCTGTATGTGGAGTGAGCTGCCAGAAGAACCTATGGCAGCAGATACAATTACGACTTTTGAAAGACATTTGGATGGATATGCAGATATCAAGGGTTTCAGAGGGATTTGGGCCAATTTGGGAAATAGCACTCGCCAGATTTGGTAGGCATGGACAAGATGGGCCGAAAAGCCTGATTTGTGCTGTGACTCCATGTCCCCTTTTCATAATGAAAAAGTGGCATATGCAGCATAATGAAAAAAATGACATACGCAGCACAATGGTGCTACTGTCTCACAGTGCCAGAGACCCGGGTTCAATCCTAACCTTGGATACTGTCTGTGTTGAGTTTGCATGTTCTTCCTGCGACCGTGTGGGTTCCTCTGGGTACTCTGGTTTCCTCCCACATCCTAAAGACGTGCGGGTTTGTAGGTTGTGTAGGAAAATAACTGCAGATGCTGGTACAAATCGAAGGTATCACAAAAATCTGGAGTAACTCAGCGGGTCAGGCAGCATCTCAGGAGAGATGAAATGGGTGACGTTTCGGGTCGAGACCCTTCTTTCTCCTGAGATGCTGCCTGACCCGCTGAGTTACTCCAGCTTTTTGTGATACGGGTTTGTAGGTTCATTGGCCTCTGTAAAATTGGCCCGAATGTGCAGGGAGTAGATGAGAAAGTAGTCGAACATAGAATTAGTGTGGATGCTCGATCGATGGTTGGTGTGGACTTAGTGGGCCGAAGAGCCTGTTCCCATGCTGTATCTCAGAAAAAAAACGAATTGCCATTTTCAAAAACTGGGTGGGGTGGGGTATATGGCGAATGTATACAATTTATGTTCTCTATTTGTGTGTGTATCTGTGTGTACGTCTATCTGTGTGTATGAATGTATATGTATGTGTGTGTGGGTACGTGTATGTGTATGTGTGCATGTGTGTGGAAGGGAGAATTTCACTTCTAGCAGAGCAGTGTCAGTATAAATACTGTGCAGAGAGGAATGGATTTGGATTTATTAGCTGCTGTGTTTAAAGACCGGCAGTAAGAAGCCATTAAATCTGCTGAGATCCCGCATTTAAAATCAAAGCCTTTTCCTTGCCCGGCAACTCCAACCTTTCGTGATTTGGAGTTCTTAATTATTAATGGTTTCAATTAAGTTTAATCAAAAACAAAGCACTGGAATGCAGATGCTGATCGCATCCACATCTTGCTTCCTGTTCAGTTTCTGAACTTCTGGGGGCAACAGAACAGCAGCCTAAATATGAAAGGATTCCACATTCACGAAAGTGAACCCAACCGTGCCCTTTCTGCATTCCTCTGACCTAATCCGTATATTCAGCATTGTACAAATTAAACCGGGATTAAATCAGAATCAAAAGCAGTGCAGAACCTCTGGAAATTAACAGATGGATCACTGGAAAACGAGGGGACATTCCTGTGGTGCTCCCTGACATCATTCACTGACTATTATTGCCTGGGGGGAAGTAAGATGGGAAGCCGGAGCAAAATAAAATGAATCTATGTCATGTGACTGCAGTTTAGCTGGTCACATTTAAGATTCTAGCCCCGGGTACAACATCAATCGGCGACTGGCTTCTACATTGTTTGAAGAGAGAGGGCAGTTAACTCTTTAAGCACGCACATTCAGCCTCTCGAGTACCCATAAAGACACATAAAACCTCACCCACCGGAAACGCTGTCTCCTGATTTACAGCGCATGTTTCAGACCGAATATTGTCGGGCCTTGGAATTAGGACTCGTAGTATCAGGGCAATACGCTTGCACGAATTCTTTTCTTTCCGTTTTGCTGGAGTCGTTTATATAATCCGATTAAAGCCCCTGTTAAGAAATAAGACAACATCATTTCATTGAGAGATACTTTTATTGTCACAATTGACAAGTCACAGTGAGATGCTTTGTTTTGCCTACCTAGGCATACAAAGAGAGCACTAACAAAGGCACAAGTATGTCTTTTTGCCCCAATGGTTCTCCCCTCCCCTCCTTAGCTCTCGATGAATTTCTTTCATCAGCGGGTGGTGAATCTGTGGAATTCATTGCTACAGCCGGCTGTGGAGGCCAAGTCATGGGGTATTTTAGAAGCGGAGATTTGACAGGTACCTGATTAGTAAGTAGGGGGGGAAAGGTTATGGGGAGAAGGCAGGAGAATGGGGTTGAGCGGGAAAGGTAGATCAGCCATGATCAAATGGTGGAGTAGACTCGATGGGCCGAGTGGCCTAATTCTGTTCCTATGTCTTATGGTTTTCTAAATGTAGGAAATGTGGCAACGCGGATAATCTGTTTATCACAACATCAACTGAGAGTTGTTGGCTGGGAATCTGGAGATAACTCATTTATAATTAATCCCACAGGATCGCTTCCATCCACCTGAGGGAGCAGCCAGGATCTCTGTTTAACTTTCTATCCAAAGGATGACACTTGTGTTCTGTGCTGGTGGGTCGGCTGAGATTTTAATGCGTAGCTTTGTGAGGCGGGCATTTAACCCACAGTCTTCCGATGCAGAAATGAGAATGCGACCAACTGACCCACAGTACAGTGGCCGGCATGGTGGCGCAGCGGTAGAGTTGCTGCCTTACAGCGCCAGAGACCCGGGTTCCATCCTGACTACGGGTGCTGTCTGCATGGAGTTTGTACGATCTCCCCGTGACCCCGTGGGTTTTCTCCAGGTGCTTCGTCTTCCTCCCACACTCCAAAGACGTGCAGGTTCGTAGGTTAATTGGTTTTGGTAAAAAATGTAAATTGTTCCTTGTGTGCAGGATAGTGTTAGTGTACAGGATTCGCTGGTCGGCACATTCTCGGTGGGCCGAACGGTCTGTTTCTGCGCTGTATCTCTAAACAAAACTATAAATAAACTAAATTTGGCAAGTAAAAGAAGTTGTTATTGTTCCTGTCAGCGCTTCTTTTGTAAGACAGATAGGTGTCGGTACGCACATCACAGTTCACGTGACACTATTGGCTGCTGCATCAATCTAGTCTTTAACTTTTTATAGACGCCAGTATGCCATACTGACATGCACCGGCACAACAAAAGCACCTGTTCCTGTTCATTTTAGTTACAGTTTAATTTAGAGATGCAGCACGGAAACAGGCCATTCGGCCCACCGAGTCCGTGCTGACCAGCGGTCCCTGCACATTAAAATGACCCTAAACACACTAGGGACAATTTACAGTTTACATTTTTTTTATGCCAAGCCAATTAACCAACAAACCTGTACGTCTTTGAAGTGTGGGAGGAAACCGAAGATCTTGGAGAAAACCATGCAGGGTCTCTAGCGCTGTAAGGCAGTAGCTCTACCGCTACGCCACCATGCTGCCATGTTTTTAGTTACAGGTCTTCAGTCCGAGAAGCACCTTCCACCATCACCTTCTGCTTCCTTCCATGAAGCCAATTTTCTATCCATTCAATACAATACAATACAATATATCTTTATTGTCATTGCACAGGGGTTCAGCTATCTCTCTTTGTATCCCTTGCGATCTAACCTTCCAGAGCAGCCTACCATGTGGAACCTTGTTGAATGCATTACTGAAATTGTAGAATGCTTTGCTGAAATAAGCTATACCAACAAAACTAAACTATACCAACAAAACTAAACTATACCAACCAAGCCCAACTTGCCCGCATGTCCCAACATGTCCCATCTACACTAGCCCCACATGCCTGCATTTGGCCCATATCCCTCTAAACCTGTTCTATCCAAGCACCTATCTAAATGTTTCTTAAACATTGTGATAGTACCTGCCTCAACTACCTCCTCCGGCAGCTTGATCCATACACCCACCACCCTTTGTGTGTAAAAGTTACCCTTCAGGCTCCTATTAAATCTTTCCCCACTCACCTTAAACCTATGTCCTCTGGTTCTTGATTCCCGTGCTCTGGGCAAGAGACTCTGCGTGTCTACCGAATCTTTTCCTCCCATGATTTTGTACACCTCTATTAGATCACCCCTCATCCTCCTGCGCTTGATGTTGAATATTAAAGACCCAGTAAAGAAGACAAACCCTTTTGAATCTGTGGATGTGTTGATATGAATCTTGTTTATCATTGGGGACTGGCAAATCTAATATGCTGATATGAGTAGAAATAAACTGCAGATGCTGGTTTATACCGAAGATAGACACAAAATGCTGGAGAAACTCAGCGGGACAGGCAGCATCTTTGGAGAGAAGGTATGGGGGACGTTTCGGGTCGAGACCCTTCCTCAGTCGACCCGAAACGTCACCCATTCCTTCTCTCCAAAGGTGCTGCATGTCCCGCTGAGTTACTCCACATTTTGTGTCTATCTCCAATATGCTGTTAAATGGTTGTATTGTCATTGTGTTCAGGCATTATGGTCATTGCTGCTGCTAAGCTGGTTGTTAAAGATATAGGTGAATGACCCCCGATAATGAGAACCTTGGTCTTGAAAATGATCAACAGAAATGCCATTTTCACTGTTACCGTCAGATCTTTAACAAATTCTCTGCAATTTGCTTATAATTTTCCTTGCCTCCGTGATCTTTTGCTTGTGATTTGCTCTCAGACTATTGATGCTTCCTGTCCTAAATTCTCTGCATTGCTAACTGCAACATTGGCGATACATTCCCAGGATTTTTCAAGTGATTTTGTCGTGAAATGTCACGGCCTCTTCTGTGGGTATTCACTGAAGATTCTTATGTGAGATCTTTAGAGAAAGAATGAAATTAACCATTTCTTCAGCGACATATGAACTGTGACTAACAAAGGATTATATCTGATCAGTTTACAATCATTGTTGTTACCAAATCATATTCCACAGTGATTACAGCTATAATGATCATAACTGATGTCTTGGAGGCCAAAGCAGCAGCTTTGCACCAAAATTAGGAATAGAAAATTGCAAACAAATCAAAGCAGCCTTACAGCGCCAGAGACCTGGGTTCATCGTGACCTCGGGTGCTGTTTTTGTGGAGTTTGCATGCTCCCCCTGCGGCTGAATTGGTTTCCCCTGGGTGCTCCCGTTTCCCCACACATCGGAAAGAAGTGTGGGTTTATAGGTTAATTGGCCTCCGTAAATTACCCCTAGTTTGTAGGGTGTGGATGAGAAAGTGGGACAACATAGAACTGGTGTGAAGGGGTGATTGATGGTCCGTGTGGACTCGGTGGGCCGAAGGGCCCGTTTCCAAGCTGCATCTTTCAATTCAATTCATTTCAATTCTTGCATTATGCCATGAGTACCTTGAAGGTTCTGATGCAACTGGAATTATCAATCCATCTCAGAGTTTCTGGGCAGTTGGTTGGTGCCAGAGAGAAGCTGAGCAATAGGGGCCCGTTTCCTCACCCCCAGTGTTTGTAGACGAGAAGGAAAATAATCAAAAATAATGAACCCATCTCCAACCTAAATAGTATAGTGGGAAAATAACTGCAGATGCTGGTACAAATCGAAGGTATCACAGGTCTGAAGAAGGGTCTCGACCCGAAACGTCACCCATTCCTTCTCTCCTGAGATGCTGCCTGACCCGCTGAGTTACTCCAGCTTTTTGTGATACCTCCAACCTAAATAGTAATCCTTGCTGACAATATTCACCGATCTTTTGTCTGTTGCTGAAAGATTTTACTGTACATCCTGAGCCTGTCTGCTTTGATTCTGGAGGAATATTTTTCAGCTGGTGAGGTAATCACAGCATTAAGCTCAGTCACCAAAATGCTGCTCCCAACCAAGTTCCCTCGATATAAAAGGTGGAAGATATAACTGATGGAACAGCACCTCATATGGCTTGGGTAGCTTGCAACCCAATGGTATGAACGTTGAATTCTCTAACTTTAGGTAATGCCTATGCTCTCTCTGCTCCCCTCTATTTCCTGTGCACCCCACCATCCCATTGGACCCATTTCTTCCACCAAGCTGCCCCTCTTTGCCTCTCCATCCCCTTCCACCTGCATTCCTCCCTCCGATTTTACATTCCACTCCTCTTCACTCCTTGTTTGATATCCTTTTATCTCTAATCTCTAAAGGTTACTTACTCCACCCATCTGCCTATCTAAACACTCCCTCACCTGCATCCACCTTAAACTGGCCAGGCTCCTAAGATGGACACAAAATGCGAGAGTAACTCTGCGGGACAGGCTGCATCTCTGGAGAGAAGGAATGGGTGACGTTTCTGAAGGGTCTTGATCCGAAATATCGCCCATTCCTTCTCTCCAGAGATACTGCCCGTCCCTCTGAATTACTCCAGCATTTTGTGTCCATCTTTGGTATAAACCAGCATCTGCAGTTCCTTCCTACAGATAACGTCCAACTCCTCCGACTGTGAATGTGAAGTAAGAAAAGACCGACACTCTAACCCTACTGGTTACCACGCAACATTTGACAAAAGCTAAGCTTAACTAAACTAATCGAAACCTTTTTTCGGGCTTCCTCTCCCATCTGCAATCAGTCTGTAGAAGGGTCGTGAGCTGAATCATCACCTATCCATGTCCTCTGGAGATGCTGCTTGACCTGCTGAGTTGCTTGACCAGCAGTCTGTGTTCTCCATCCAAATATGCTTTGTTTAATCAGAATTCACTGAGAGAGGTTTGGGTGCAAGAAATAATCAGGAGTGATTCCAGACTCACAGCCAGCAACCTGGTGCAAATGCAACGTAAAAAAGGGGGAAAATGTAAAATTAGCGAAAGATCAATTGTCGGCAGTGATTGACATTCGGAATGGTTTCAGGGTGGTTGAGACGAAAATATATTAGACACAGTGAAAGTGGAGTGATGTGCGATGATGTACAAAATGCAGTGAAGGGAAAATTACAGGGAATTTCTTTGTGAAGAGTTACAGTATTTCAATGAGCCAAATGGCTGCTTCATCTTTATTCATCTTGTGATTTTGTAAACACGAACATGGGAGTTGCTGCTGTCTGTCTTTCCCCTCTTCACATTCACACTGCAAGTGCTTGATGCAGAACTCAGAACAAAACATTACTTTACAAAACAGCTGAAAACTCGGTCTAACCTTGAATGGCTGCCTGAGGCTTAGCTCGATGGTCTCTGGTGAGCTCTGGATGTGTTTCTCAAGTGTTATAACAATATTGCTGATTTAAGTGTCTTAATTATCAGTCTTGTTATGAAAGATAAGTGTGCATGTCACACTGTGGTAAATTGGCGTCTGGCTCATGTGGAAGATTCTGTCTTTGGAGAGTCCTTTCGTGTGTGTTTGGGCTCCTCAATAAATTCTCACAAGATCGTCCACAGTGTTATTAGCAGGCAGCAAAAAGACCTTCGAACTCGAGCAAGCTATCTCCTACAAGTGCTGATCATTTTTGCTTGACAATATTTACGATAGACATATGTTGTACAGTTGATACTGCATAAATTGATTTGTTGTATTCAATCTGCAGATAAGGGCCCCAATGAACAGAACTATAGACTCAAATTCTATCCGAGACAACCCTGGCGGAGAGTCGTAGCACCCTGCATGGTTCTGGGTTTGTCCCACATTTATTCCAGTCTCACACCTTCGGTCTTTTCATCTCTGTAACAATGAAGGATCATTCATCTCTGGCCCTTGTCCACCGCCTGCCTATTAATCCCCCCTCCCTCCTGCCTCCACCCCTCTCACCGTGACGGCACGGTGGCGCAGCGTTAGAGTTGCTGCCTTACAGCGAATGCAGCGCCGGAAACTCAGGTTCGATCCTGACTACGGGTGCTGTCTGTACAGAGTTTTACGTTCTCCCCGTGACCTGCGTGGGTTTTCTCCGAGATCTTCGGTTTCCTCCCACACTCTAAAGACGTACAGGTTTGTAGGTTAATTGGCAGGGCAAATGTAAAAATTGACCCTAGTGGGTGTAGGATAGTGTTAGTGTGCGGGGATTGCTGGGCGGTGCGGACCCGGTGGGCCGTAGGGCCTGTTTCTGCGCTGTATCTCTAAACTTAAAATCTAAAATCTAAAAGATCTAAATCTCCCTCCACCCCACCCCCTCACCTGCATCAGACGATTACATGCCAGGCTTTGACCTGGCCTTCCTCTCATCCAGCTTTCTTTTCCCTGAAGAAGACTCACAAAATGCCACACAATTTGTGTTTTTTTTTTTAGTTTGAGGCTTAGAGATACGGTGCAGAAACAGGCCCTTCGGCCCACCGAGTCCGAGCCGACCAGCAGTCCCCGCCGTACACTGGTACTATCCCACACACTAGGGACAATTTACAATTTTTACCAAAGCCAATTAACCTACAAACCTGTACGTCTTTGGAGCGTGAGAGGAAACCGGAGCACCCGGAGAAAACCCACATGGTCCCGCGGAGAACGTACAAACTCTACACACAGCACCCACAGTCAGGATCAAACCAGGGTCTCTGCCGCTGTAAGGCAGCAACTCTACCCCTGCTCCACTGTGCTGCCCCTTGTGTCGTGTCTATTTTGTAAACCGGCGTTTGAGGTTCCTTGTATCCAATCCTCCTTTGTTCTGCTGTCGCCTGGTCAGGCACTTGGCTTAATCCAACTCCTTTGCCAATTCGTATTAAATATATACTGCACTTACCTCACCCTCTTCCAGCAGTGTTCTGGCAATTCGTGGCGCCTTTGTTAGGACATAGCCATGCTTCCATTGTAATCACAATTCTGTTTCTACTTGCCTGTGACCCTGCATAGACTCCCACAATCCTGTCAATGATGTAAAGTGCTTCCAATTTCAGATCGTTACAATTCACTTTCAGAAAAACAAAATCATCGTACTGGTCTTATGCCAGCAATCTTAAAACCTCTGGTTATTAACCATAACATCATTTCACAGTGCACTCTCTTGAATGCAATGAGCACATTAACAGACACTTTCAAAACAGACGTCTCCAGGTACCACCATTGACATGTACGACTGTGCATGATGAGTGCGATTAATGTTTTTCACATCGTGCAGGCAGAATTGTAGAGAGTTTGAGTAAAGTAATCTGCAAAAGTGATGAGTAAGGGTGGTTCATGTCTTTAGATACTAATTTGCAAAGAGACTCTATGGGTGCTGCCTGACCCGCTGAGTTATTCCAGCACTTTGTGTTTTGCATTAAAGTAGACAATGCTGAAGTACTCTGCAAGTGGAGAGGCCTCTGTGGCAGGAGAAATAGAATTAATGACCCTCTGAGTTACTCCAGTATTTTTTGTTTTGCTCAAAATTCCAGCATCTGCCCGTCTTAATGTTTTGGCTTACAAGCTGTCGTAAGGAACTCCTGAAGCAACATTCTGGGGCTGAGAAGTCTGACCTCCAACAACTACAACCATTTTGTGACAGTGGAGCTGATAACTCTTGAGCTAAGGTATTTATTCACAAAATGCTGGAGTAACTCAGCAGGTCAGGCAGCATCTCAGGAGAGAAGGAATGGGAGACGTTTCGGGTCGAGACCCTTCAGGTATTTGTGAATTAAATACCTTCGATTTGTACCAGCATCTGCAGTTATTTTCTTACACTAACTCTTGAGCTAAGATTATTATACTCTAACTTAAAAAATGCATCGTTTGCCAGTAACTGCAAGATATTTGCCTGTTAAATCATCTGTCTTTGTGCGTGTGAGAAAGAGGGATTGGAATGCCTTGGTAGTAAATTACATTCACCTGAACCAACATCAACATTTTTTAATGATTTGCAGATAATAGCAATACTTAAACTGTTGGCAGATGCAGGGAAATTTCTACCGTCTTTCAATTTTGCATGTTTCAATCTCTATGGAATTGGGGATTAAAGTGATAATGCCCTGGGCTTCTCACCGGTTTACTATTATAACATTGAAATACAACAGAGCAAACTTACTTTTTTGAAACAAGTTCAATGTGGAAAGAGGAGATACATGGTTTAAATCAGTGTAGGAAAATAACTGCAGATGCTGGTTCAAATTGAAGGTAGACACAAAATGCTGGAGAAACTCAGCGAGTCAGGCAGAATCTCAGGAGAGAAGGAATGGGTGACGTTTCGGGTCGAGACCCTTCTTCAAACTGATGTCAGAGGAGGGGGCGGGACAAAGATAGCATGTAGTCGGAGACAGGAAGACAGTGGGAGAACTGGGAAGGGGGAGGAGAAAGAGAGGGACAGAGGAACTATCTGAAGTTAGAGAAATCAATGTTCATACCACTGGGGTGTAAACTAATCCGTGCCGACCAGCAATCCCCATACATCAACACTATCCTACACACTAGGGACAATTTACAATTTTACCAACCGAATTAATCTACAAACCTGCACGTCTTTGGAGTGTGGGAGGAAACTGGAGATCCTGGAGAAGACCCACGCAGGTGACGAGGAGAAGGTACAAACTCCGTACAGGCAGCACCCGTAGTCAGGATTGAACTGGGTCTTCGACGCTGTAAGGCAGCAACTCTACCGCTGTGCCCAACTCCCCTACAATCAGTTCCCCCTCCTTGAAGAAGACAGTCCTTTCTAGGGTGCCCCTCCTGGAGGTGCATCCATTGCCTTCTTTTGGGGCTGGCCATCTCTTGCCCACGGGGTTTCACTCAGGGTGGTTGTGGCAATGATGTTCAGATGCATCGCTGATGGAGTCACCCGTAAGGGTGGCTTAAATGGTCGCTGCTGAACTTCAATGTTGAGGAGTTGAAATTGCCTTTACTGTGACTTCTTTAATGTGAGTTGGCTTTTGCATTCCAGGTTCCCTGTGGAGTTGGTGGAGCCTTGGCCCAGTGGGAAGGGGGGTCCAAGACTGGAAGCCTGTTTCTGCGACATGGATATTTACACTAATCTAACAGGATCCGCAGAGCTGGAAGCAAGCCAGGGAATTGCGTATGAAAAACTAACTTCAAACTGACTTACAAATGAAGCAGACAAATTGGCAATGAATGTCCTCACCTGAAACCATTTGCAAAAGAAATAGACTGTATTTGAATAGCATCTTTTGGCAGTGGAGGACGGGGGGAGGGGGAGAGTCAGTACCTGGAATTCTCTGCACGGGTGTGTGGTGGAAGCTGGATCATTAGAATTATTAAAGTGGAAGTCAATAAGTACTTGGTAGATCGAGGAATAGATGGATGTGGAGAAATAGCACAGAGAAGGAGATGAGGCCAGCAGAGATCAGCCATCAAGAAGGGTCTCGACTCGTTCCTTCTCTCCAGAGATGCTGCCTGTCCCGCTGAGTTACTCCAAAATTTTGTGTGTATCTAAACCAGCACTTGCAGTTCATTCCGACACATATTCAATTTCAGGGCAGGCTTGAAGGACCTGGTGGCCAAGTCCTGCTGTTATTTTCTTGTGTTCTTGAGCACATTTGGATGTTCCAAAGCATTTTCAATACCAAAAAAAATATTTTTTGAGCGGTGATCACCAAGATATTATAAGAAAATAACTGCAGATGCTGGTACAAATCGAAGGTATTTATTCACAAAATGCTGGAGTAACTCAGCAGGTCAGGCAGCATCTCAGGAGAGAAGGAATGGGCAATGTTTCGGGTCAAGACCCTTCTTCAGACTGATATTATATACCAAGACATTATAGGTAAATCAGGAAGCAAAATACATACAGCAATCTTCCACAACTGACTAAGTAATTGCCTAAATACCAGTGGCTTAGGGTGATGTTTTTATTTGGGATTTTGCCACTGGATGACAGGTGGCAGTGGATTTCCCTCACTTTTTGTTCCCATTCCTGTGGACGTACATTTTACACACTGAAAGAGGTCCACAGATCCGCGAGGTGACATCAACTGATCCGAAATACTTATTTTAGTGCCACAAAGTGACTCAACGTCCATGGTTCTGACGAAGGTTTAAGGTGAGGGGGGGGGGGCCTGAGCTATAGGGAGAGGTTGAGCAGGCGAGGATTCTATTCCTTGGAGCGCAAGAGGATGAGGGGTGATCTTAGAGGGATGTACAAAAACAAGAGAGGAATAGATTGGAATAGACGCGTAGAGTAGGGGAATGGAGAACCAGTGGACATAGGTTTAAGGTGAGGGGGGAAAGATTTAATAGGAACCTGAGAGGTAACTTTTTTTTACACAAAGGGTGTAGAACAAGCTGCTGGTGGAGGTAGTTGAGGCAGGTATAATGTAATGAGGTGGGAGGGGAGAAATAGGTGCAAGTCCAGGTGGGGTACGGGGGTGGGGGTGAGAGGTTATGGCGAGAAGGCAGGAGAATGGGATTAGCAGGGAGAGATAGATCAGCCATGATTGAATGGTGGAGTAGACTTGATGGGCCGAATAGCCTAATTCTACTCCCATCACAAGACCTTATGACCTTATGATTAGTTCCACTGTTGGCATTCTTGTATCCCTCTCTTTATCACATCTTCCCCAGTCAATAATGGGCCATTATGGGCACCACCCTTCCTGAGGTCTTCTATTGCCGGCCCTGACTTGTTCTGGGCTTTTCTCGCATCCAGTCCGTCCCACCCTCAACCCCCACCCCCACCCCTCTATTTTTCTGTCTGAAGAAGGGTTCCAACCCGAAACTTGGAAAGATTACATATATATATATATTTTAAACTAGTATCCCAATGCAGCGAATATATCAGAGACATAAAACGAGTTAACTCAGTGGGACAGGCAGCATCTCTGGAGCAAAGGAATAGGTGACGTTTTGGGTCAAGACCCTTCTTCAGACCCAAAACCTTCAGATCAACAGAAGATAGACACAAAAAGCTGCAATAACTCAGCGGGTCAAACAGCACCTCTAAAGAAAAGGACCCTTCTGTCTGAAGAAGGGTCTCAAATCGAAACGTCATCTAATCCTTTTCTCCCGAGATGCTGCCTGAACCGCTGAGTTACTCCAGAATTTTGTGTCGATCTTCAGGATCTGTGGAGGGAATGGATCTGAAGAATGGATCTTCTGACTGATTTGAAGGAGGGTTCCTGACCCTTAATGTTGCCTATCCATTCCCTCCAGAGATGTTGTCTGCCCCGCTGAGTTACTCCAGCACTTTGCCTCTAAAGAAGATTGTTAGTTGGAGCCGAGCCCTGAGAGATTTATAAACAAGACTTTCTGTTTAATGTCTTATCAGCATTGGTGCTCACACTCACCAGCCCACATTAAACATTCATCCTGTCTGGCAGCAGCACCATGGTGATCACCATGCACAGAGCTCTCTCTTCAAGGCCAAAGTGTGTGACCTGTGGTCAGAAGCAGCTTGCTGTGCAATACAGGGACTGCTAGCAACCAAATGTACTCTGAAGCCACTTGTCTCTGAGAACTACACGGCTTAAATGTTATTTAAATTATGCTTTGAAGCCCAATCTGATTTATGTACTGACATTGCTGACCATGCACATTTGACCCCTGTATCCCATCTCTGTCTTTGCCAGAACCATTGCACAGAAGGTATAAGATAGCAGCATGAATACACAAACCAAGCAGTTACTTCAACTGATAGGGGAGATAACATTGTTTACAATGACTCCCATTTCTCTCGTCTTCGTCTTCGTCTTCGAGGAGGCACAAAATACATTCCTAGCAGATGACTACCAGGATTCCCAGTCTTCTATTTTACGAGGATGTTGCCGGGAATCGAAAGTCTGAGCTATCAATTCCACCCACAGATGCTGCCCGATCGTCTGAGTTACTCCAGCATTTTGTGTTTTGCTCAAG
Organism: Rhinoraja longicauda; assembly: GCF_053455715.1. Taxonomy (NCBI): domain Eukaryota; kingdom Metazoa; phylum Chordata; class Chondrichthyes; order Rajiformes; family Arhynchobatidae; genus Rhinoraja; species Rhinoraja longicauda. The sequence continues at coordinate 6,200,563 of NC_135980.1, read as the reverse complement.
AGTCCAGCATCAGCAGTTCCTTATCTGACAATCTTTGATACCTGGAATGACACCAACAGGATATGTCAATATGTACCAGAAACATCAAAACAGAAACATAGAAAATAGGTGCAGGAATAGGCCACTCGGCCCTTCGAGCCAGCACCACCATTCAATATGATCATGGCTGATCATCCAAAATCAGTACCCCGTTCCTGCTTTTTCCCCATATCCATTGATTCCGTTAGCCCTAATAGCTAATTAAATCTAACTCTCTCTTGAAAACATCCAGTGAATTGGCCTCCACTGCTTTCTGTGGCAGAGAATTCCACAGATTCACAACTCTCTGGGTGAAAAAACTTTTCCTCATCTCAGTCCTAAATGGCCTACCCCTTATTCTTAAACTGTGACCCCTGGTTCTGGACTCCCCCAATATCGGTTTATTTTTCCTGCATCTACCCTGTCCAATCCTCTAAGAATTTGTTTGTTTCTATAAAATACTGTCTCATCCTTCTAAATTCGGCACTGGGTGGCGCTGCAATGGCTGCCATGCCAACAGTGTCTCGTCCTTTTCTCTCTTTGTTGTTTTTTAGAATGTGTTAGATGTATGTTTAGGTATTCTTTAACTTTGTTTTATCTGGGGGGTGGAGTGGAGGGGGGGGTGAAACTTTTTTAAATCTCTCACCTCATCGGAGATGCGATTTTCTTCCGTATCGTATCTCTGTCCGCACTGCGGCCCAACATCGAGGAGCTGGCGGCCTTTTGCTGGGGATCGACTTTGGGAGCTCCAACCACGGGACCCTGCGGACTTTAACACTGTGATCGACTTCAGGAGCTCCAGGCCGCAGGAGCTTCGACTGCCACGATCTCGGGAGCTTCCACCGCCGCGACGTGGGGGCTTTGATCGCTGGCTGCGGGAGCTTTGATCACCCCGACTGCGGACAGTTCAACTGCCCCGACCGTGGGAGAATAAAGAGTGAAGACGATTAGACTTTATTGCCTTCTATCACAGTGAGGAACGTGGGGAATCCGCTGTGGTGGATGTTTATGTTAACTTTTATGTAGTTGTGTGTTTGTTGCTTTTTTTAGTATGACTGTATGGTAAAGCGAGCTTTACTCTACCTTAATTGGTACATGTGACAATAAAATACCTTTGAAACTTTGAATTCCAGCGAATATGTGCCCAGCCGACCCATTCTTTCATCATACATCAGTCCCGCCATCCCGGGAATTAACCTGGTCAACCTACGCTGCACTCCCTCAATAGCAATAAGGTCCGTCATCAAATTAGGAGACCAAAATTGCACACAATACTCCAGGAGCGGTCTCACCAGGACACAGGATGATGAGGTGTGATCTTACAGAGATCTCCACACAGGCAGCACCCGTAGTCAGGATCACTGGCTTTTTAAGGCAGCAACTCTACTGCTGCACCACCATTTGCACCATAGCCCACAAATAGTAGGGACGTATCTTGGTGGCATCCCATTCTGCTGGTACACTAGTTGCTCTGGGAGTGATCCTCGGGCAATAGGGAATAATATCTTGGCAACATTTCATTGCCCGACAAGTAGATCTCCTTTTGATGCAAATTGATATGAAAATATTACCAGTTTTGCAAATGATCCAATATTTCCTGTAGTCAGCAATTAACTGCTATTGTGTAGGAAAGAACTGCAGATGCTGGTTTAAATCAAAGGTAGACACAAAATCCTGCAGTAACTCAGCGGGACAGGCAGCATCCCTGGAGAGAAGGAATGGGTGACGTTTCGGGCCGAGACCCTTCTTCAGACCGATCCTGTTGCTCCGATTGCTAATTCTCAAGTTATCTCTGACTGCTTACATGAAACAAAAGAAGGGCAGCACTGTGGCGCAGAGGTGGAGTTGCTGTCCGACAGCGCCAGAGACTTGTGTTTGATCCTGACTATAAGTGCTGTCTGTACGGAGTTTGTACGTTCTCTCTGTGACCGCGTGGGTCTTCTCCGGATGCTCCGGTTTCCTCCTACACTCCCAGGACGTGCAGGTTTGTAGGTTAATTGGCTTCGGTAATATTGTAAATTGTCCGTAGTGTGTAGGATAGTGCTAGTGCATGGGGATCGCTGGTTGGCCTGGACTCGGTGGGCCCAAGGCCTTGCGTCGGCACTGTATCCATAAACTAAACCAGGACACACTCATACGGTGTCACAGCAGTGTTGCAACAAACAGCAAAAGGTCATGATTGCATTTCCTTCCATTCAAAGTTTATTTGGAATTACGTGATTAAGAGTACAAGTCATTCTAATTCTGAGTCCCAGTATTAGAATTTTTTAAAAAAATCGTGTTATGGCGAGTCCGAAACTTGCTAGTTGTAGACGAAGTTTATTGCAGCCGCAATACACGAATACAGAATCAAAACAACAAGTTACAGGACAACCAATATAAACTTACTGTCTTCCTTGAAGACTTCGCCGAACTGGCTAAATCGGGCGCCAAACGCGCACCTGACATCGCTGGCCAATCAGCGATGTCGTTTGCTGGACCAATCCTCATGGTCGCGTTCCCACGTGACCTCGCTGGCCAATCCGAGGGTTCGACGACCTGGACCATTCTCTATGGTCGCTACATGACCCCCCCCAGAACCCGAGGTGCGGAACCTAGCAGGGAGCCGGATTTCGCGACCATAACGAGTACGGAGAGGGACAGCCTGAACCACAGGAGCCGGAGGTTCCGGACTTGGTGGAACAGCCGGAACGGGAGGTTCTGGAGGAACTACCGGAACGGGGGGTCCTGGAGGAACTGCCGAAACGGGGGGTCCTAGGGGAACTGCCGAAACTGGGGGTCCCGGAGGAACTGTCGGAATGGGGGTTTGTGGACTGGGCGGAACTAACGGAGGTCGGCCTCTTCTAGGGGTTTGACCGACCAGGACTGGTTGATCTGGGTCCAAATGGGCAGGTTTGAGCCGGGACACCGAGACGAGTTCACTCTTGCCGCCCATGTCTAAGGTGAAAGTAGCCGTTCCCTTACGTAAAACCCGAAACGGCCCTTGATAGACCCTCTGCAACGGGGCGCGATGGGCATCTTTACGCAAAAAAACAAACTCACAGTCCTTCAGGGAAGACGGTTCATGTACCATGGGACACCCATGACGTGAAGTCGGCACTGGAGCCAGGGAGCCCACCCGTTCCCGGAGAGCTGCTAACGCTGATGGGACTGTAGGGAGCAGGGCTGAAGTGTCCGGAAACAGATCTCCAGGTACTCGAAGGGTCGAGCCATATACCAGCTCTGCGGACGACGCACCGAGATCTGGCTTAGGAGCCGTCCGGATGCCCAACAGAACCCAAGGGAGTTGGTCTACCCAGTCTGGGCCTTCAAGCCTTGCACAGAGGGACGCCTTAAGTTGGCGGTGGAACCTTTCTACGAGTCCATTTGCCTGGGGGTGATATGCAGTTGTGGGTTGTAATTTGGACCCGTACAGTTCCGCCAGCGCGGCCCAGAGGGACGAAGTGAACTGTGGTCCTCTGTCAGTTGTAATAACTGCCGGGACCCCGAAACGAGCTACCCAATGAAGGGCCAAAGTCCTAGCACAAGACGCTGACGAGATATCAAACAATGGGAAAGCCTCTGGCCACCGGGTGAACCGATCCACCACCGTGAGGAGGTGGGTGTAGCCCCGGGAGGAAGGCAAAGGCCCGACCAAATCCACGTGGATGTGGAAAAAACGAAAAGCCGGGACTTCGAAATCCTGTACGGGGGGCTGGACGTGGCGCTGGACCTTAGCGGTCTGACAGGGCACGCAGGAACGTGCCCATCCCGCTACCTGTTTCCGCAGGCCATGCCAGACAAACCTCGCTGCCACCAAGGCAGAGGTGGAGCGGATGGACGGGTGTGCCAGCCCATGAATGGCATCGAAAACCCGGCGCTGAAGGGAGGGCGGTACTACCGGCCTGGGGCGAGGAAGAGAAACATCGCACCAGACTTTCGTGCCCTCCGACCCACAAGCTACCTGGGCCAACTTCAATCCCGAAGTGGTGGACTGGTACGTCGAAACGGTATCCGCCAGGAGCTGTGCCTCCGCGAGCTCCTGGGGATCCACTTCGCAGTCCACCGCCGAAATAGGGGGAAAAGCAGGTCTAGACAGGGCGTCAGCAACGGCATTCAGCTTACCCGCGATATGACGGACATCTGTGGTAAATTCTGAGATAGCAGTCAGGTGCCGCTGCTGGCGGGCCGACCATGGGTCAGACAATTTCAAAAAAGCAAATGTTAATGGCTTGTGGTCCGTAAATGCCACAAATGGGCGGCCCTCGAGGAAATACCTGAAATGACGGACAGCTAAATGGAGAGCTAGAAGCTCTCGGTCAAATGCGCTATATTTCAGCTCGGCCGAATTTAGTTGCCGGCTGAAAAACGCTAAAGGCTGCCAACGGCCACCAACCTGCTGCTCCAGAACCCCGCCCACCGCCACGTCAGAGGCGTCAACCGTCAGGGCCGTGGGGGCGGAGGGGCTCGGATGGACCAACATGGTGGCGTCTGCCAAGGCTGCCTTAGCTGCCGTAAAAGCCGACTCTGCGGTCGGGGACCACAACAACTCTACCGGATTACCTGCAAGGCATTGGAAAAGTGGGCGCAGGACTCGCGCCGCTGCCGGAACGAATCTATGGTAGAAATTAACCATGCCTACGAACTCCTGCAGCCCTTTTACTGTGGTAGGCCTGGGGAAAGCCCGGATATCCTCCACCTTCTCTGGCAAAGGGACAGCGCCGGCAGGGGTAATTCTGTGTCCTAGAAAATCGAGAGCAGGCAGGCCGAATTGACATTTGGAGGGTTGAATAATGAGCCCGTGGTCTTGGAGCCGCTGGAACACGGTCCGCAAATGGGCCTGGTGTTCTTGCACTGAGGGGCTGGCTACCAGGATGTCGTCTAAATAAATAAACACAAAGGGTAAACCCCTGCCCACGCGGTCCATCAGTCGCTGGAAAGCCTGTGCCGCGTTCTTTAAACCGAAAGGCATACGCAACCATTCAAACAACCCGAACGGAGTAATATTTGCAGTTTTTTGTATGTCCTCCGGTCGCACCGGAATCTGATGGTATCCTCGCACCAAATCGATTTTGGAAAACACCACCGCTCCTTCCAGTCCAGATGAAAAGTCCTGTAGGTGCGGTATGGGGTAGCGATCAGCCGTGGTGACAGCATTGAGACGCCGATAATCGCCACATGGCCTCCACCCCCCAGATGCCTTGGAGACCATGTGTAACGGCGAGGCCCACGGGCTGTCAGACTGACGAACAATTCCCATTTCCTCCATCTTCCTGAACTCCGCCCGTGCCACCACCAGTTTGTCTGGCGGTAGTCTCCTGGCCCGAGCGAAAACGGGAGGGCCTTCAGTGCGGATGTGATGGACCACACCGTGCTTAGCTGAAGGTGCGTCAAAACGTTGGACGAGCAGCTCTGGGAACTCTGCCAGAATCGCAGCATACGAGTCAGGGGCCGCGACGACGGCCTGGACAGTAGGGCTGGGCGAGGAGGCGATTGCCGGAGCGACGTGCTCGTCTTCAGCAGCGGGTCGGAGGTCGTTACCGCGGACATCAGGAACCAGTGAAAAAGCCCAGAGAAAATCTGCGCCCAGGATCGCTTGTTTGACGTCGGCTATGATGAATGGCCATTCATACGTGCGGAGGCCTAACGCAAGGGACATCTTCCGTGTGCCGAAAGTGCGAATTGGGCTGCCATTAACCGCGATGAGGGTGGGACCTGTCTTACCCGATCTGGTTTCGAGGTCGGTCGGCGGCACTATGCTGACGATGGCTCCGGTGTCTACCAAAAATTCTGTGTCCGTGAATCGATCATGGACATAGAGGCGCCGGTTCTGGCCAATCGTAACTGCCCCTATGTACGATCGGCCGAGGCATTTCCCGCGAAGGTACAAGGCAAACGACAGTTGCGGGATTCGTTACCCCATCGTAGGTGATAATAGCACCAGCCGCGCTTGTGCGGATCTTTTTGGCGGGCTTTCGGAGAATTGGCGGGAGACGTGGCGCCATCTTTCCGTCGCTGTGGCGTGGTCACCGATGTCGAGACTTTGTTGATGGAATCACTTGCCTTGTTTTTTCCCGCTATGAGCGCGTCCGCTTTCGCTGCATATGCTTCGGGGTCCTTAAAAGAACAATCCGTAAGCAGCAGTCGGACATCCTCGGGAAGTTTCTCGCGGAATGCCTGTTCAAACATCGGGCAATCCGTATGCTCACCGGCTAGCACCATCATTTCAGCCATGCGGACGGAAGGCAGTTGGTCTCCAAGCTCCGGTAGGTGCAGAAGTTTTGCCGCACCACCATGCTTATTTAACCCGAAGGTTCGCAGTAATGCCTTCTTCATGGTTTCGTATTTGTCTTCCGCAGGTGAATTTATGATAAACCGCATCATGCGCTTGGTTGTGTCCGGCGATAGAGCGCTGACGAGGTAGAAGTACTTCGTGGAATCGTCCGACACCTTCTTTATGTGGAATTGAGCCTCGGCGTGGATAAACCAAGCTTGCGGTGCGTACGTCCAAAATAACGGAAGATGAACGCCTGCCGCGCTTGACTCCGGTGTGCCCTGCTCGGTCATCGTCAACGAGGCGTCGGGTTCCTGCTCAGTTGGTGATCGTCCAGATCACATTCGGGGTCACCAATATGGCGAGTCCGAAACTTGCTAGTTGTAGACGAAGTTTATTGCAGCCGCAATACACGAATACAGAATCAAAACAACAAGTTACAGGACAACCAATATAAACTTACTGTCTTCCTTGAAGACTTCGCCGAACTGGCTAAATCGGGCGCCAAACGCGCACCTGACATCGCTGGCCAATCAGCGATGTCGTTTGCTGGACCAATCCTCATGGTCGCGTTCCCACGTGACCTCGCTGGCCAATCCGAGGGTTCGACGACCTGGACCATTCTCTATGGTCGCTACAGTGTCATCACACAACTGTTTGCCAATAGCGAGCAAATTTTAGTGCCACGTCGTTGGCCTCTGCAAGATCCTTTACAGTGCGTGTGTCATGCAGCATGTCACAGCTCAGGAGATGTTCCATAGTCTGGAGGCCCCGTCTGCACTTGCAGTCTGCCGCATCTTCAGTGTATCCCCACTTCAGCAAAGGGGCCGTAGCATGAGCGTTCTCGTCGCGGTCCCTGTCAGATTCTACAAGTATCTGCAAATCCTGCTACCACACCACTCTATTAGAAATGATAACCTAACATATTCAAGGACATCAGTATAAGAAAATAACTGCAGATGCTGGTACAAATCAAAGGTATTTATTCACAAAATGCTGGAGTAACTCAGCAGGTCAGGCAGCAACTCAGGAGAGAAGGAATGGGTGATGTTTCGGGTCGAGACCCTTCTTCAGACTGATGTCAGGGGGGCGGGACAAAGGAAGGATATAGGTGGAGACAGGAAGATAGAGGGAGATCTGAGAAGGGGGTGGGGAAGAGAGGGACAGAGAAATTATCTAAAGACATTGTTCAGGGAAGGGCATTTTCTGAGCCATATGACTTCAGAGTCATCAATAATGTGGTTAACTCCACCTACATTCTAATGTGGTGGTAGGTTAGTTGGCCATCATAAATGAACCGTGGTGTGCAGGTGAATGGTCAAATCTGGAGTGAGTTGTCTGAACTGAGAAAAGAAAATGGGGATTAATTTAGGATCAAGAAATTAATATGTTGGGTTATCATTTCTAATACTGGGACTCAGAATTAGATTGCTTTGTGCTATTTATTCCAAATCTTCACAATTGCAAATAAACTTTGGATGGAGGAAAATGCAAACATTGAGGAAGGAACTGCAGATGCTGGTTCACACTGAAGAGAGACACAAAATACTGGAGTAACTCAGCGGGTCTGAAGAAGGGTCTCAACCCCTAACGTCACCCATTCCTTCTCACGAGAGATGCTGCCTGTCCCACTGAGTTGCTCCGGCATTTTGTGTCTACCATTTGCTGTTTGTTACATGCCCAACGTGACACTGTGTCACTGTATGAGTGTGTGTTCTTGCCTTTTTGTTTCATTTAAGCAGAGAGATAACTTGAGAATGAGAAACCAGAACATCAGCAGTTAAATGGGTAGTTATCATGGACTTGGTGGCCAAACAGCATGTTTTTGTACTCTGTGACTATGATTTTAAGCCATTCATTTAGTGATGGCCCAATAGGTTCTTGTCTTGCCAGCTACTGTAAGCCCATGATGTAAAAAATAAGCAGTCTGTGTGATGCATCTTTTTCTAGTCATGTTCTGCAGCTACCAAAGCCTTTTCCTTAATCCCACCCGTTTGATCAGGAAGATTTCCGTGCCTAATCTGGCATTCTAATAGGGAGTGAAAGTGTCTCAATTGAGGTGAACATTAAACTGATATCTTACTTTACTATTCAGGTTGAAGTTAAAGATCACACAGGAATATTCAAGGAGACCACATTGTTCCAGGTTAGTTGCTAGAATCCTCCCGCAACTAAAGGAACCCTCGGATGGATAGGTTAATTGGCTCATGGCTGACATGGACTATTCATCTAATGTTATATTAGGCAGGTTTATTATCCTCTGTGCCTTCCTCAATTTGATGTAGTTTGCTTCTTTTGCTTTTTAGTTTAGTTTAGTTTAGAGATACAGCGTGGAAACAGGCCCTTCGGCCCACTGAGTTAGTGACGACCAGCAATCCCCGTTCACTAGCACAATCCTACACACGTGGGACAATTTATATTTTTTACCGAAACCAAATTAACCTTGAAACCTGTACGTCTTTGGAATGTGGGAGGAAACCGGAGAACCCGGATAAAACCCACACGGTCGCGGGGAGAGCGTACAAACTCCGTACAGACAGCACCCGTACTCAGGATCGAATCCGGGTCTCTGGCGCTGTAAGGCAGCAACTCTACCGCTGCGCCAGCGGGCCGCTCTGACAATGTTTGAATTCAGAGATGAACCAAGCAACGTTAATCAGGGATTGTCACAAAAAGCTGGAGTAACTCAGCGGGTCAGGACACATCTCTGGAGAAAAGGAATAGGTGACGTTTTGGGTCGAGACCCTTCTTCAGACTCTGAGTCTGAACATGATCAGGGTCTGTACTTAACTACTTACTGGGCAAATCAGAGATCACAGGCACCCATATGACCCGTTAAATTCTCTTGCGCCATGTCTGCCGAGTAGCTGACATGCACAAAAATGTCAAGCAATAAACCATTGCACTCATCAATCATCGCTGTTTACTGAGATGTCATTGTCAGAGACAGCCAGGTCCTCTTCATCTGAGCTCTCATTTTCAAGTGTCAGGAGATAACAGGTTTAACATCTGTAATTTAATATATTATTATGAACGCTTACGTAATTTCATTTGCTTGGCAATCAGTCCCAACCTGATCAGCATTAATATATTGCAATATCAGGATATAATTATAATGTCAACACTTGATTGCATGGTTTTAAATAATCCAAAATTATCAATATTCTAGCTGCGTATGTGTACAATTGATACATTTTACTTAGTTTTGAGATACAGCGTGGAAACAGGCCCTTTGGCCCATCGAGTCCGTGCTGACCAATGATCCCCGTACAATAGCGCTATCCTACACTCACTAGGGACAATTTACATTCTTACTGAAGCCAATGAACCTATAAACCTGTGTGTCTTTGGAGTGTGGGAGGAAACTGGAGCATCCAGAGAAAACTCACGAAAGTCATGAGAACATACAGACTCTGTAGATGGCACCCGTGATGAAACCCAGGTCTCTGGCGCTGTAAGACAGCAAATTAATAAGTTGTAGGAGCAGAATTAGGCCATTCGGCCCATCAAGTCTACTCCGCCATTCAATCATGGCTGATCTATTTTTCCTTCTCAATCCCATTCTCTTGCCTTCACCCCATAACCTCTGACACCTGAACTAATCAAGAATCTGTTAATCTCCACCTTTAAAATATCCATTGACTTGGCCTCCACAGCCATCTGTGGCAATAAATTCCACAGATTCACCACCCTTTGACGAAATAAATTCCTTCTCATCTCCTTTGTAAAGGTATGTCCTTTTTAATCTGAGGCTGTGTCTCTGGTCCGAGACTCTCCTTCGAGTGGAAACAACCTCTCCACATTCTACTGTACCGCTGTGGCACTGTGTGTGTGCGTGTGTGTGTGTCTTGTGTGTGTGTGTATGTGTGTGTCTTGTGTGTGTGTGTCTTGTGTGTGTGTGTGCATGTGTGTGTGTGTGTGTGTGTCTGTGTCTTGTGTGTGTGTGTGTACATGTGTGTGTGTGTGTGTGTGTGTGTGTATGTGTGTGTGTCTTGTGTGTGTGTGCGCGCGTGTGTGTGTGTGTGTGTATGTGCGTATGTGCGTATGTGTGTGTCTTGTGTGTGTGTGCGCGTGTGTGTGTGCGTATGTGGGTGTGTGTGTGTGTGTGTGTGTATGTCTGTGTGTGTGTGTGTCTGTGTCTTGTGTGTGTGTGTGTACATGTGTGTGTGTGTGTGTGTGTGTGTGTGTGTATGTGCGTGTGTGTGTGTGTCTTGTGTGTGTGTGCGCGTGTGTGTGTGTGTGTGTATGTGCGTATGTGCGTATGTGTGTGTCTTGTGTGTGTGTGCGCGTGTGTGTCTTGTGTGTGTGTGCGTATGTGGGTGTGTGTGCATGAATCTCTGTGACAGTGCATTTTACGTTTATCTATCCATAGATAGCTCCTTATCTTCTGGAAAGTATCATTATAGACAGAGACATTATAATCTAAGTGGCAATGACTCCCTAAATGAATAAATCAGTTACACAGCAAGACATCAGAGAACCAATCTCCAGCCTTTTGCTGCAGTTGCCGTGTGTGCTGAAGTTCCTATGTGCTGGGCGGGCAAGACTCAGACACAATTAATAATTAAAAAGGCGAAGCATGTTTTTACCATTGTCTGCACCACAGGTGGCACATGCTAATGTGGGACAAGGGGTAGCAATGATGTGCAAAGTCCCCAGCTGGAGGTCTGAATTCAAAGACAGCCAGACAGTCAGCATGCAAATGCTGCTAAATTTCAAGTGTGGATTGTAAATAGGCTACTCATTAAAATGTCTCCAGGCAGCTTTTTTTTTGTAGCATGGTGCTTCTGCCGAAGAGCTAAAATAGGAAATAATTAGCAGCAGAATAATTAGGAGCCAGATGAATAGAGTGTGATTTTTTTTTGTTGCCTACAAAGCTTCGAGGGCTGAAGAGGGTTACAGCACTTTTCTCAAGTGTGTGCTTTGCAATTGTTTTCTTAAACTTCCAAAAACATACTTGCGAATTGGAGTTATCTGATATAGTGGGTCTTTGTATTACCAAGCTCAATTTGCCAGCCCTCTGTGCGATATTTAATAGGTAGGAACCAGGAATCCCTGGTGGTTGAGGCATGCCGGCCAAAGTCAGTTCCAAGTAGGAACGTAGCCAGTGTGGAAATATTCATACTTTTATATTCGTCCAGGCCGGATGCATTTGGAGCTGGGACCAGGAAAGCTGCAGAATCCAAAAATGAACCTGCAGTCAGAATAATAACTACAGATGGCCAGGCCAATCTGCGGCAGGGTATTGGGCTGAACCACTTGCTGTTCCTGTGCCTGCCACTCCCTTTGCTTCACAAACTGGCCCTCTCCCTGCTCTTGAGCTCATTCCACTTACGTTGCTGTGGAACGAGTCGTGCGCACCAGCTGTAGCCAACGGCAAGGCCCTGTGGGGGATGACCACAGTCTAGGGTCCTTCCGCTGCTGGACATGGAGGGCAGGGTGTGGTGGAGACAGACGCCCCTCCAAATAAGGGATTCTGTGTCAATTTCTGTGTAAATTAGGAATTGAATATCTGCATTGAATGTGTAACCTCCGGAAATGTCGGATGGGGTTTTTGAAAAGAAGATGTTTTGTAAATATTTATTACTTGAATAAAGTATTTTTTGATTATATATATTTTTTTAGAGCTGCAGAGAAAGAACAGCTTCAGTTCAGTTCAGTTTTAGTTCATTGTCACGCGTACCGAGGTACAGTGAAAGAGCTTTTGTTGCGTGCTATCCAGTCAGTGGAAAGACAACGCATGATTGCAATCGAGTCATTGACAGTGTACAGGTACATGATAAGGGAATTACGTTTAGTGCGAGGTAAACCCAGCAACGTCCGATCAAAGATAGTCCGAGGGTCACCAAATTAGGTAGAAAATAGTTCAGCACTGGTCTCTGGTTGCAGTAGGATGCTTCAGTTGCCTGATAACAGCTGGGAAGAAACTGTCCCTGAATCTGGAGGTGTGCGTGTTCACACTTCAGGGTCTTCAGGCCTTTAGAGTAGTGAGCCAGAGAGATCAGCAGAAGGCCACAAATAGGCATCGGGTAGTCAGAGTAATCGGCAAGGCATTTGGGGAACCTGGGATGAAGAGGTGATGGTGACTATAATACTTTCATTGTCACTTGTACCTCGCTAGGTGCAGTGACATTCTTTTTACAGAATGTCAATGTTACAGCAAGTACTCATTCCTTCTTTGTCCCCCCCCACCAGCTTCTCGGTGCCCCTGCACGTCGGGTCGCCCTTTGTTCTCGGCAATGCAGCCTGTCCACCTCAGCCCGACTCTGACCCCGGCCCGATCCCGTCCTCAGTAGGCCGTTCAGGACAGCAAACCACATCCACACACAATTTGAACGTCTGAAGAAGGGTCTCGACCCGAAACGTCACCCATTCCAGAGATGCTGCCTGACCCGCTGAGTTACTCCAGCTTTGTGTGCCTATCTTCGGTTTAAACCAGCATCTGCAGTTCCTTCCTACACTTCTTCCAGCTTGGCTTCGAGCTTGAATTCGCCGTTTTATATCTGACTTTGATAGAGTTTTTAAGATGAATGGTCTCAGGGATATGGGAATGGGTTTGTATGGTTCGAGTTCGATGACAAATCATTCACAATCTCATTAAATGTCAAAACAGGGACTAAAAGCCCTACTCCCGTTGCGATGTTCCTTGCGTTCTTTGCCAGAGTCATGACAGCTATTAAGACAGTTTCTGATATATGCACTGTGTTCAGCATTTCTTCTGAACTTGGTAGTAAAAAGCAGGACAGAAATAATTGGTATGAGAGGGCATGGCCCCAATTAAACAACCTTGGGCAAATGCACTGAACATTAAGCATATCCTTACCTCTTGGCAGTCTGTGCACTTTAGTATAAACATGCAAAAACCCCATTAAGTTTGATTACTGTATCTCAACTCCAACAGTGTAAAATAGAGAGGCATCATTTCAGAGTTTGCCTGTTGCTTTCAATGGTGAGATGGAAATCAGTCAGTGATCCGACTGCTTGTCACATAAGCTGGTGACAAGAGCATTTTTTAATCACAAGTGAAGAAATTGTGAATTGATTTGCATATAAGAACGAGCTGCACACTGAAATATAAATCAGCTGCTTGTGTGGGCTCCTTTAGGGAAATGGATCCAGAATAATGATGAGTTTAAGAAGTAAAGAAACCTTAGGATATCTCAAAGCACTTCACAGCCTACTTTTGAAATTTAGTCACTGCTGTCGAGGAGGTAACGCAGCAGCCGATTTGCACAGAGCAAGCTCCCACCAGCATCAATGAAGTGATGCTAAATAATTGGCTCGAAGATAACTATTTGTCAGGTTATCAAGTATATTTCACCTAAACTTGCCCTCTGAGATTGTTGTGGGAGGTGCCGAGAGGTAGCTTTTGAGAGATTGGGATGGTTCATAAGTTCGCACACTTACAGTTCGTAAGTGATAGGAGCAAAATTAGGCCATTCGGCCCATCAAGTCTCCTCCGCCATTCAGCCATGGCTGATCTATCTCTCCCTCCTAACCCCATTCTCCTCCCTTCTCCCCAAAACCCACTGACACCCGTACTAATCAAGAATTTATCGAACACTGCCTTAAGAATATCCATTGACTTGGCCTCCACAGCCTTCTGTGGCAATGAATTCCACAGATTCACCACCTTCTGACTAAAGAAATTCCTCCTCATCTCCTTCCAAAAGGAACGTCCTTTTATTCTGAGGCTATGAGCTCTGATCCCAGAATCTCTCATTAGTGGAAACAGAAGATGTGGGAAAGGGGAGTGGAGACAGCATTGAAAGGTTGAGAGGGGGTGTGAGGGGGGGGGGGGGGGCAGGGGAATTAAAGAGAGGTTGGAGAACGAGGGGGAGTGGGGGGGTTGCTGAGGGTTTGTTGTGATGTTTGGGGTTTATCAGAGTTTACAAGGGTGTGATGGTATTGAGAAGGGTATTGAAAACTTGGGGATTGGAGCAGGTGCTATTTCACCAGATAGTTCCATTTTATTTCCCACACAGTAGGCTATACTTCATGCATAAACTCCAAAAGGAGATGCCCACCAGTCCTCACCAACCAGCGATCGCCCGTACACTAGTTTTATTCCATGCACCAGGGGCAATTTATAGAAGCCAATTAACGTACAAAACCCACACGTCTTTGGAATGTGGGAGGAAACCGGAGCACCCGGAGAAAACTCATGCGCTCCTTGGGAGAACGCACAAACTCCATACGGACAGTGCCGTAGTCAGGATCAAATCCCCGTCTGGCGCTGTAAGGCAGCACCTCCACCGCTGTGCCACTGTGCCGGCCTCATGAATATACTCAGGAGATTGTCAGACAATTGAATATAGATTTTTTTTTTTGATTTAGATTTAGAGATACAGCGCGGAAAAAGGCCCTTCGGCCCACCGAGTCCACCGCCGCCCAGCGATCCCCGCACATTAACACTATCCTACACACACTAGGGACAATTTTTACATTTGCCCAGCCAATTAACCTACAGACCTGTACGTCTTTGGAGTGTGGGAGGAAACCGAAGATCTCGGAGAAAACCCACGCAGGTCACGGGGAGAACGTACAAACTCCGTACAGACGGCGCCTATAGTCAGGGTCGAACCTGAGTCTCCGGCACTGCATTCGCTGTAAGGCAGCAACTCTACCGCTGCGCCACCGTGCTGCCGTGGTGGAGTTAGGGAGTTAAAGGGCAGGGAGAGATGCAGGAAAGTGCTGCCGTGGCTGGCATTGGCAGAACAGTCTCACTGGCTCATGAACCTTATACCACTGTATGTTTCTTTTTTTTCCTAATCAGATGTGCAGCACTTTGGTCAACGTAGGTTGTTTTTAAATGTGCTATACAAATAAAATTGACTTGACTTGACTTGACCCTTGTGATCTAAACTGAATTTTTTTAAAAAGCTTGATGCATCTGTTTGAAGCTCGTCATTGACTGCAGTGCAAGAATTCAGACTTGGTAAACTTAGCGGGCGGATGGATGGATGGAAGTTCTTCACTTAGAGTGTAATTAGAACAAGAAAGTAAGTTGCAAATAGGAAACTTGGAGGCAATCACCAGCAAGTATTAAAGAGACGGCTCGGATGTAAAGGAGCCAGACGATCTTGTGGACAGAAGGACGAAGCTGAGATGGTTGACCTCTCTTGTTCACACTGATGCTAAATAAAGGATGGACTTATTCAGAGAGGAACATGAACTCTCCCTTTCATGAAATTGTGCACCATCTTGTTCGTGGAAAGTAGACTGTTCCCTTTGGTGTGAAGCCAGAGTACTGTAGACAGTTGTCAGCAGATTTATTTTGAGTACTGATGTCAAAATGCCGTACTTAGGCCAAATGATTTCAGCATTTTGTAATACTCAGAATTCATCACCTCAACTTGATTTCACTGCAGCCACCAATGAAAGGGCAGTAACCACCACTTCAACTTAAAATGTGATTTCCAGAAACAAAATAAATTCTGCAACTTTATTGCAATGCTCATTTATGTAGTTCATTGAGATCCCCTACACCCAATAACAGCATTGTTAAAGCTTATTCTGAGTAAGGGTCTCGACCCGAAATGTCACCCATCCCTTCTATCGCGAGATGCTGCCAGTCCTGCTGAGTTACTCCAGCACTTGGTGTCTATCTACAGCATTAGAAATTCAGTGTCGGCTTCAGTGGCTTCCTTAACATGAGTGTGGAAGAGTTTTCAGACAGGTGCAGTGATAATGCTGACAGTCAGCAGTCCTGCCAAAGTCTAACTTTGCATGTCAGCTGGAGGAGCCTGCACATATATCTACACAGTACCTATTTTATTGGAGGGCAGAATCATCTGGATTCATCAACTGTCACACAACCACCCACATTTGTTGTGGCTGTCACACAACCTCGCTGACTGTCACACAACCACCCACATTTGCACCTGCCATGTAATGAAGCAAAGTCTAAAATGAGAACTGAAAATATGCGTGTACATATGCATGTACATCTGGTTCGAAATACTTGACATTGACAATGGAAGTATTGCAATCGTCCTCAAAGTATTCCTGAGAATATTGTATATTGTCCTTGTAAGAATGAGGAGATTCGGTATGTCAAGGAATACTATAGACAATAGACAATAGATAATAGGTGCAGGAGGAGGCCATTCGGCCCTTCGAGCCAGCACCGCCATTCAATGTGATCATGGGTGATCATTCTCAATCAGTATTCCGTTCCTGCCTTCTCCCCATACCCCCTGACTCCGCTATCCTTAAGAGCTCTATCTAGCTCTCTCTTGAATGCATTCAGAGAATTGGCCTCCACTGCCTTCTGAGACAGAGAATTCCACAGATTCACAACTCTCTGACTGAAAAGGGTTTTCCTCATCTCACTTCTAAATGGCCTATCCCTTATTCTTAAACTGTGGCCCCTTGTTCTGGACTCCCCCAACATTGGGAACATGTTTCCTGCCTCTAACGTGTCCAACCCCTTAATAACCTTATACGTTTCGATAAGATCTCCTCTCATCCTTCTAAATTCCAGTGTATACAAGCCTAGTCGCTCCAGTCTTTCAACATATGATAGTCCCGCCATTCTGGGAATTAACCTAGTAAACCTACGCTGCATGCCCTCAATAGCAAGAATATCCTTCCTCAAATTTGGAGACCAAAACTGCACACAGTACTCCAGGTGCGGTCTCACTAGGGCCCTGTACAACTGCACACAGTACTCCAGGTGCGGTCTCACTAGGGCCCTGTACAACTGCACACAGTACTCCAGGTGCGGTCTCACTAGGG
Organism: Rhinoraja longicauda; assembly: GCF_053455715.1. NCBI lineage: Eukaryota > Metazoa > Chordata > Chondrichthyes > Rajiformes > Arhynchobatidae > Rhinoraja > Rhinoraja longicauda. The sequence goes on along the minus strand of NC_135980.1, from coordinate 6,183,552 downwards.
CCCTGTACTCTATTGAACATCTTCAGGTCTATGGTAGAGAACATACTGACGGGTTGTATCGCAGTCTGGTTCAACAACTAGAACACCAAGGTACAGAGGAGGCTACAGAGAGTTTTTGATACCTTCTGGTCCATCAAATTCACACTGATTTAGAATTTAATAGCTATGTGCAATGATTTAGCTTATTGGCACCCAGCAGCACACAGATATCTTACTCACGTCACAGCTTTCATTCCTTACTGGGCGAAGCTAGTCTTATATGCAAACTGAATCTAACTGCTTAGAACTTTTGCTTGAAGCAGGAGATGGTGCAATTAGTCATCTTATAACTGGCTGCACTGTGATTGATTTTATTTCCTTTTGGTTTTGATAATTTTGTTCATGCACATGTGTAACATACTGCCATCATGATGTCAGTTAGTTGTGTCTGGATCACCATGCCGATCGGTTTGCTCTGCCAACCACTGGCATTGACTGACCCTGGTGGGTAGATCCTGAACATAACATGAGATGTACTTCAAGGGAACTGCTACGAGAGTCACGGGAGTGTAATTGTCATATGTACCGTCAACAGAACAATGAATTTCGTAAGATCGACACAAAATGCTGGAGTAACTCAGCGGGAGAGAAGGAATGGGTGACGTTTCAGGTCGAGACCCTTCTTCGTGCGGGCATTAATGGAGCAAAAGGGCAGAGAGAGTTCTATGAAAGATCAGTTTTGCATTTCCTGGTGCATTGTCAGGAATGTGCAATATTACTCTGTGCAAAGTTTGGAAGCCTTGGTGCATTAAAAAGTACACTTTGTTCAATGACCATTTGGACAGCAGCTGTAATAATACTGCCGAGCCTAAAGAAAAGCACACAGCAGGCCAATCTCACCATGGGCAAACTGGTGGGAGACCGCAGAAAGTGCAAACCTCGATAACTGACAGTTCATTCATTTAGAGTTTAGTGCTTGGTAAACTACAGCCAGAATCTGATGTTCTCAGTTTTCTTGAAAGGTTTTGCAGGAATATAAGACAGGAATAGAAAGCAGGTTATTACATCAAGTGATGTTGAGGTATTTGTCTCGGCTTCCCACGTTCATATCGAGAGATAGTTCTCAAGTTCTGCTTGCAACCCAGGGAGAAAGCCGGAACGGGGTACTGATTTTCGATGATCAGCATGAAGGGCCGAATGGCCTACTCCTGCACCTATTTTCTATGATCCTATGATCTATGAACCAGTCTTTGCCTCTCCCATTCTTGTTTAATATTGCTAATACCAAAGCTTTTGTTCAAGCTCAATGCCAAAAGGCAGTGATTCTGAAGGAACAATGTTTTCAAAAATCAGGAGCACTTCCCACTATTTTGTAAAGGTAGCTTTCCACCATGGTATTTTTGAAAGTTTAAGAGGCAAAGTACATACTAGATTCAGCCTCCTGCAACCACACACTAGGTGTCTCATCTTTCTTTTGGATCCTTTCTCCATTGGAAGCATTTTCATTTTGCTCTGACGGCTAAGACCAGCAAGTTGCAAAGCAGTGCAGAATCAAAGACACCAAAAATCAGGGACTGCCATGATAGAGGCAAAGTGATCACCATGACATATATTAAAGACCAATATTCACATCTCATCCAAACATGCCCCATGCTGGCCATTCATCCTTCTCCCTGCTCCTGACCAGCAGAAGGTACAGAAGATTGAAAACGTGCATCACCAGACTCGGGAACAGTTTCTTCTCTGTTATTAGGCTTCCGAACAGTCCTTCCAAAAACTAGGGCACTGTCTGATTCACCTCTACCCCATTGTGGACATTGGACTTTGTCTATGGAATTAATGTGTGACAATGCTGCATTCTGCATCTTCCTCTTTGCTTTATCCATCACATTTGAGTTTGTCTTGATTGTATTGATGTACAGTATATTTGATGTGTTTGGATAGTATGCAAAATGCAGCTTTTCACTGTACCTCGCTACACTTGACAATAATAAAACCAATCCTAAACCTGAAACAAACCCTTTGAGAAGGTTGGGGTGAGCCACGATCTTGAACACCTATCTTGGTGAAGATACAGTGTTTATGGATAACAGGTTTCAGGATTACCTGAGAATGGCGGGCTTCAGGTGTGTAGTTGGAACTTCATCCATCCACCTTGGTTCCATGATCCCGCGCCCAATTAGTAATGGTGGCGATGCACTGGCACGCGGTCAGGAGGAGAACGTACATACTCCGTACAGACAGCGCCCATAGTCGGGATCATACCCGGGTCTCAGGCGCTGTAAGCGATGTAAGGCAGCAACTCTACCGCTGCACCATCCTGGCGCCCATTAACTTAACACTGGACGTTACTGGAGGAAATCTGTGAGGAATGAAAAACATATTGCTGGGGACATTTATAACATAGAGATACAAGGAACTGAAACGCAATTGAAGGTGTGTTTTTCCATGCAGTGTGCTTTAGTATGTATTACTTATTCAACATCCCACATTCCTGGAATGTTTTGCATTTGTTGGGATTACAGACTTATTTGGCAGTCATACAAGTGTTCCTGACACATTCCTTATGTGTCTGCCTTCACCAAATGTTACCATCTGGCCCATATACCAGAGTATGTCATCACAATAAAGTACGCATGTATGTGCCACTGGGGGATTTAATATACTACACAAAAGCGTATTGTGGAGCATTAAAAAAGGCAGAATTTTGCCCTGTGCTCAGATCCATTCGCGACTTGCATGGCCATTTAATTCACTTTAATGTGCCTACCATTCACAAAAGGCAGAGTGGCTAATATGTTCATTCTAAAATTATGTTGAGGGTGCTGTTTGCTGCCTGAGACATCTGTTTCTTGAGCTTTTGTGATACTGTGACATTCACATTAGTGCTCATGCCGTCAATCTCTTCCCACTCTCTTAAAGGAACAGCTGGTTTGAATCTGGAGGTGGAGAATGTACGCACAGTAAACCCTCGTTGATACTAATCTCTTGGTTAATGGGTCTTGGTTATGGCAGACTGACCTACCAAACTTCACCACTGGGGCCAGACTGTTGATGCCTTCCTCAGCCGCCACTGCCGACATCACCGCCACTTATTGAGATCTTGGAGCTTTGTAGCTTCGGTGATGTTACAGGTCGAGACTCTTCATCAGACTGGAGATACCCAGGACTTAAACACTGTCACAGTACAGGGATCGCTGGTCAGAGAGGACTCAGTGGGCCAAAGGGCCTGTTTACACACTGTATCTCTAAACTAAACTAAACTAAACTAAACTAAACTAAACTAAATTAAACTGCCCTGCAGTAATGTTTTGGGTTGAAATGATTCATCTCAAGAGTCAAGAATGTTTCATTGTGATATGCACTGGGAATAAAACGATGACATTCTTACCTAAAATGTCCAACTATCACAATCAATTTCCTTTGTCCAAGGTTTGATTCTAGCCAGCGGAGAGCTTTCTCTTAAATCCATGTGACCAGTTTTACCAACGCTCTTTGTTGCATCATTGGATCATATGGTTTCAAACGGGCTTCAGTGGTAACATATTCCGACTGTAGGTACAGTGAAATTCCTTTTTTGCATAAAGTTCAGCAAAATTATGACTATACATAGGCACAATCGTACTAAAGCACGAAGTGTAAGAATAAGGCAATGCAATAAGGCAATAAGGCAATGCACAAGAGTCGCCAGGTTTCCAGTGCTATCTTGAAACCTTCAAGTTTAAAATTGCCAAAAATGTCTTAACTTGGCCATCAAGGCCTTTTGTCCTGGCGGCTGCACTGGGTTGTCGATTCCCTCCATCTATTCGAGTCCCAGGCTGCCACAGGGCCTCCATCGGCCCACTCCACCAAAGCAAAGATCTGAGAACTTCCAACCCACGAGCGTGTCGTCCATCGTCTCTGTGCCCTGGGGCACCTCCCAAAGCTGACCACGGAAGCTGACCTAGAGTGCCTCTGAGGGTACGTGAGGTAAGCCCTCAGCCTGCTCACCGTCAACACCCCTTTCCTCCGTCTGCTGCCATCTTGAAGTCATCTCGATGGTGAGAAGTGTCATTCATTCTAACTCCACCTCTGGACTCCACCTATATATTTTTTCTGTGTTTGGACAAAGACTGTAATGATGCCTGTAGCTGAGCTGACCTGGAAAACTCAGGCTGTTTACCAGTAAGCAAGTAATTGGCAAAAAAAGTGCCACTTGGTGCCACAGTTGATGACGTACCTTTGCAGTGCATTTCAACATGATTTCTCTCAAGAACATTGGAAAGGGAGAAGATACATCAGAACTATTTCAACAAGGATGCTCCCTTTTTAAGTGGACAGGGTACAGTGGCTATGATTGAGTCATAGCCCTGAGGAGAAGCTGTGAAAATGTATATGAAATAAATTGAAAAACTAAAATTGTCAGTTTTTTTCCCACTGGAAATACTCATGAGTGCACCACCAAGTATTCATCAGTTATCCACGAACACAGGCTTTGCTTGTACAGTTACTATGTTCAAACCTCAAAAGAGAAGATGAAAGATAACACTTCAGCTGTATTATAACCCTTCTCCATCCAATTGTGAAACATGGGATTCAGAGTACGGATCTGGAGAAAATCCAAATCTAATCACTGCACAGAAGATCATGACTGGCAAATTGTTTCATTATCAGTGAGCGATGCCGGAGAAATGAACATATACTTGCTGTTGACAGGTACGGGAAAGTGTGCAGAGAAATTTACAGGAAATCAGTTATGTTCCTAATTCTGTAACAGATATTAACAGGGAGGGAATGACACCTGTCATGTACAGCAAGTCAAAACATAAAGTGTCAACATTTGTTGAATATGAGGAAGTTTTAACTTGGAGTTTTTTCAATTTACTGAGTGCGGTACATATTCTATGCGTTCACTCACCACTGAATCGTTTAATGGCTTTTTATTTGGTTTCTTTTAAATTTTTATGGGACTGGTGGTTTGAAGAGGATTGTTCTCGACGCTATTTTCTGCTATTACTATAATAACCGTCTTTCAAAAGTGCTTGAGAAAAACACAAAGTGCTGGAAGGACTCGGGCAAACAGATCAATCCCGACCCAAAACCTCACCTGTCCATTCCCCACCCCCCCCCCCCCCCAATTGCTGCCGGATCCACTGAATTCCTCCAGCACTTTGTGTTTTGCTCAAGATTTCAGCATCTGCAGTTTTCTGTGTCTGTTTTTTGATGTACTTCGTGGGCTGACAAACACTTTTCATAAATTCTAGGACATAAAAGTAGGTGATTCGGCCCATCAAGTCTGCTCCACCATTCAATCATGGCTGAATTATCTTTCCCTCCCAACCCCATTCTCCTGCCTTCTCCCCATAACCCCTGACACCCTAACTAATCAAGAATCTGCCAATCTCCACATTAAAAATATCCATTGCCTTGGCCTCCACAGCCATCTGTGGCAACAGATTCACCACCCTCTGACTAAAGAAATCTTTCCTTATCTCCTTTCTAAAGGTACAGCCTTTTATTCTGAAGCTATGGCCTCTGGTCCTAAACTCTCCTACTGGTAGAAACATCCTCTGCAAACTCACTCGATCCAGGTCTTTTGGATGTTCTTAGGTCATTGAGCTGAATTGTCGAATCGGACAGGCAATTGGGTTCTTTTCTTCTGAGGGCCTTCCTCAAGGTTAAGGATGTTCTGCTTCCACACCAGCCCTGCGGTGGCCGATGAGACCTCCGTGAAACCTCCAGACTCTGCTCTATCTCCAGATAGAGCAGTAGGAACTGAAGGAGCTGCGGGATACACATATTGCCAGCTGCTGCACTCTTTCCACATCTTGATCGCTGGTGTACAATTTCCACTCGCCCCGCTGGGGTTCTGCCTGAGACTGACAAGTGGAGTTGAGGTCATGGATTCCATCCCAGAGCCATTTCCCTTCTCCACCTTGAGCAGTCATGGGCCAGTCAATCCCATGGCCAATGGGGATGTCAAAGCTTTTCAAGGAGATCAGAACATCCTTGAATTGGTTCCTGTTCCCTCCTGGTAATCTCTTGCCATGACAGAACCTCGACTTCATCCAAGGACCCCGACGGTCCTTGCAGGCGAGGCAGAGGTTCACTTGCACCTCCTCCGACCTCATCTACTGTATCCACTGTTCCAGGTGTCCCGGAGAGCCGCACGCGTGGCTGGAGTGTCTCGCGTGGGCCCTACTCACCCAGCGAATAACCGCAGCGCCGAAGACTGGAGCGATGACCGACGACCGGAACTTGCCCTGGTAGGCCGACTCGCCCCACAGGCCTCCCAGGGGACGGTGGAGAAGCCGGGCAGCGAGGCCTGCCTGGGTCGAAGGAGCCTCAGCGGCAGCGGCGATGGGGGCCTCAGCGGCGGCAGCTGGAGACTCAGCGGCAGCTTCAGCCTCGATGGCAATGGGAGACTCGGCGGTGATGAGGCCTTGGGGACACGGCATGAGAGGACCGCCGTGAGGGACGGTGCGAGAAAAAAGGGGGATCCGGTCTGGGGGAGGGGGGGCACTTTAGTTTTAGTATCTTCTGCCCAGGGGATAAGCCTGTGTTCGTTTGTTTGTTTATTGTTCGTTCCGGTTTAGGCGCTGTGCACACGGCAGCCAGCCAACAGTCGCTAGTCCTTTTCCTTTTTTGTGTACTGTGACTGTTGGAACACTAATTTCCCTCCGGGGATGAATAATGTTTTATCGTATCGCATCGTATCGTAGGTGTGGACTCCTATATTTCGGCGAGACCAAGTGCAGGCTCGGCAATTGTTTAGCTGAACACCTCCGCTCACTCCGCCTCAACCTACATGATCTCCCGGTTGCTAAACAGTTTAACTCCCCCTCCCATTCCCACACTGACCTTTCAGTCCTGGGTCTCCTCCATTGTCAGAGTGAGGCCCAATGCAAATTGGAGGAATAGCACCTCATATTTCGCTTAGTCAGCTTACAACCCAGCGGTATGAATATTGACTTCTCTAAATTCATGTTACCTTTGCCTTCCTTCTCTCTCCATCCCTCCCCCATCCTAGTTCTCCAACCAGTCTGACTGTCCTGATTAAATGTTATCTTTGAATGCCTCGTTGTCACCTACCCCTCGCTAACAATGATCTATTCTACATTTTCCTTCATCCCCATCCCCTTTGATATCACATTTTCACACCTTACCCTCCCATATCTCGGTGTCTCCCTCTCCCGACTCTCAATCTAAAGAAGGATCGTCACCCATTCATTCTATCCAGAGATGCTCCCTGTCCTGCAGAGTTACTCCAGCATTTTGTGTCTATCTTCAGTGTATACCAGCATCTGCAGTTCCTTCCTACATGGTTTGGATGTCTAGTTTAGTTTAGAGAGACATCAATGGTGCCAAACTGGAAATTTTAGATTTAGATTTAGAGATACAGCGCGGAAACATGCCCTTCGGCCCACCGGGTCCGCACCGACCCGTGATTCCCGTACACTAGCACTGTCCTACACACCAGGGGCCATTTACAATTTTTTTCCGCAGCCAGTTAACCTACAAACCTGCACGTCTTTGGAATGTGGGAGGAAACCAGAGCTCCCAGAGAAAGCCCACACGGTCATGGAGAGAATGTACAAATTCCTCTTTGTGTTTCCATCCATGGCCATTAAATTTGAGCTTGAATTCATTCAAATGCATTAAGATGGATGACAACATTTCCTGTCTGCAGTCTTGGATCTTCGTACAAATAAATATCCCATGAAAATGCGGATCGGTGGAATGGAAAGGGTTACAGTCTGCATGAATCATTCTGATATATTTCCCACCTGCTCTCATCTGTCACCATAAAACACTAGCTGCAAAGATATCACACCACACATGACATCAGGACGCCCCCAACAGCTGAATAAAATCATAACAGGATGTGCGAGGGGTTGTGAAAGGTCAGTAGCTGACAAGAAAACAACTGTGCTCGGAAAGCAAAGAAAGAGGTTTGCCAGTGTTAATCTCAGCATCTTGACGCGGCAGCAGAAAGTATTGCAGGTCCCTGTGAATTAGAGCACATCCACCTTCAAGGGAGCACGCAAAAAACGCAGTGGGAAATTCCATTTTCCTTTAATAATCCTCCACTGGCAGGAATCAGCGAGAAAAAAAACAAAAAGGAACACGATCAAGCATTTTCCAAAAAAAGGATTGATAAACGATAGGAACAGCATGTTCCCACAAACCTGGCACAGGCTTCAAAACCCATTGTGTGCAGGAACAGATGTTTCCATTACAAAAAGACGTTTTACTGTTGAATAACTCAGGAGTGGTAATCTACCACATTAAATTAAATAATTGATTGGCAGGACTTCCTGAACAGGCCTCTTCAATTGTATTTTCCTTCTGGCTAACATGAGAAGCAGGATTGCTTTTAATTTTTATTGAAACAGGAATTAGTAATCCTTGAGAGAAGAATAAGTGACACTTATGGCCCCCTTGTTCCTCCACTGGAAAACATCTCAAAGTGACTCACACGGAAAAATTACACGACTGCAAAGTGCACTGACTATTGCTTTGGCGCCAAAATTGTTTCGCACACTTTACGACGGGGGGAAATAGCAACAAAGTGAACAAATCAGTTCTGCACTCGGTGCGCGAACTCTGGGAGAATTGCCCGTCAGAATACTAGCGCTGTGATGAGACATTTAATGCCTACTTGAACCATGAGAATAAACAGACGGGGGCCTGGTTTATTGTCTCGTCATTAAGCAGTCATTATTGCTCTGAAGAGCACAATTATTTTGAACCAGTGACAGCAACACATGCACTGGATAAACTGGGCTGGTGGAAGCAGCAGAAGTCTGAGCCTCACTCATCATCCTCATCCACTTTCCCAGGAGGGTTGGGGTCCAAAATGTGTACGCGGCCCTTCATTTAGTTTAATTTAGTTCAGAGATACGACGCGGAAACAGGCCCTTTGGCCCTTCGAGTCTGCACCGACCAGCGATCCCCGCACACTAACACTATCCTAGACACAAGGGACAATTTATCATTTTTACCAAAGCCAATTAACCCACTAACATGTACGTCTTTGGAGTGTGGGAGGAAACCAGAGCACCCGGAGACAACCCGCCCGCGCAGGTCATGGGGAGAACGTACAAACTCTGTACAGACAACAACCGTAGTCAGGATCGGATCCGAGTCTCTGGTGCTGTAACGCAGCAAGTCTACCGCTGCACCACTGTGCCGCCTTTATTAAAGATTGCCACCTTAATTACCACCCTAAGCAGAAATCCCCTCCACCACTGGTGCAAAGTGGTGCCAGGTATATCAGGCAGCACCTCTCACCAAGACCAGCCAACAACTCCAAAACAAACCAATGTTTCTTCCTTCAACTAAAGGGCAGCTGGCACATCTAGATTCCCCTCCTTTGACCACATTTGAAAGCACGTTATTCCTACGCAACAGCGGTGGGCCAGATCCCGAACAATGACGAGGCAGAGTACAGGAAGGAGTTAGAGGGCTTAGTAACAACCACCTCTCACTGAATGTTAGCAAGATGATGGAGTTAGTTATTGACTTCTGGAGGTTTGGTGGAGAACATGATCCAATCAGCATCAATGGTGCCAAACTGGAAATTTTAGATTTAGATTTAGAGATACAGCGCGGAAACAGGCCCTTCGGCCCACCGGGTCCGCGCCGCCCAGCGATCCCCACACACTAACACTATCCTACACACACTAGGGACAATTTAATTTTTTAAAACATTTGCCCAGTCAATTAACCTACATACCTGCACGTCTTTGGAGTGTGGGAGGAAACCGAAGATCTCGGAGAAAACCCACGCAGGTCACGGGGAGAACGTACAAACTCCATACAGTGCAGCACCCGTAGTCAGGATCGAACCTGAGTCTCCGGCGCTGCATTCACTGTAAGGCAGCAACTCTACCGCTGCGCCACCGTGCCGCCGTTGGTCAAAGGGGACAATTTTCTTGGCGTAAATATTGCAATCAATCTGTCTGCAACAATCACATTGAAGATGTGGCCAGAAAGGCACACCACGCATCTGCTTCCTCTGGAAATCTGGCAATTCTCCAACGACTCTTACTAACTTTTATGCCTGCACCAGTGAAAGCATACTGTTGGGTTGCATCACAGCTTGGTTTGGGAATACCTCTGCCTATGACCGCAAGAAATTGCAGAGTTAGAGATGGACCCCAGTCCATCACATTGACCACACACCCCGCCCTTGACTCCATCTACACTTCATGCTGCCTCGGGAAAGCAGGCAACATGATCAAGGACCTTTTCTACCCCAGTCATTCACTCTTCTCCCCGTTCCTGTTGGGCAGCGTGCACCACCAGACTCAAGAACTACTTCTTATCTTCAATTATCACTTTCTGTACAGTTCTTCCAGAAGCTCGGGTACTGTGCCAAATTCCTAACACATCCCTCATTGCAAATATTGGCCTTTTCTCTGGAAATATTATGCTACCATGCTGAAAACCAATATTTGGCATTTTGGTGTTTTCTTTTCATTCTACCTGATGCATCTAATGTATGACTTTGATGTTGATTGTATTCATGTAGAGTATTACCTGATTTGATTGTTTGCACACAAACAAAACTTTTCACTGCAACTTGTACGGGTGACAAAAATGAACCAAGTTCATACAGTACTCGGGGTGTACCTGGCCACAAGGTTTGAGAAGATGGGTCTTTTGAAGGGTGATTAAGAATGGGCCTTTAATGCTATTCTTATAATTACCACATCCCAAGATCAATAAAATATAAGAACATAACTGCAGATGCTGGTACAAATCGATTTATTCACAAAATGCTGGAGTAACTCAGCAGGTCAGTCTGAAGAAGGGTCTCGACCCGAAACGTCACCCATTCCTTCTCTCCCGAGATGCTGTCTGACCTGCTGAGTTACTCCAGCATTTTGTGAATAAATCAATAAAATATATGCTGGTTTAAACTGAAGATAGACCAAAAATCTGGAGTAACTCAGCGGGACAGGCAGCATCTCTTGAGCGTAGGAATGGGTGAAATTTCGGGTCGAGACTTGTCTGAACAAAGGTTTCAACCAGAAACGTCACCCATTCCTTCTTTCCAGAGATGCTGCCTGTCCTGTTGATTTACTCCAGGTACATGGATAGGGCAGGTATGGAGGGATTTGGGCTAAACGCGGGCGGGTGAGACTAGTGTAGCTGGGACATGTTGGCCGGTGTGGGCTGAAGGGGCTGGTTCCATGCTGTGTCACTCTATGGCTCTGATCCATGTTACACTGCTTCTGGTTTCTTGACTCGCATGGGGCAAGGTATTTTGTACTGGTCCTTAATCCATGTGGAGTAATGTGACCAGACTCCTCAGTTGAATGACCTGACAGGTTCTGTAGTTGCTCCCCGAAGAGCTACTCTTCTTCAATGCGACCTCATCCTTATGTTGAAGGTAGACACCAAATGCTGGTGTAACTCAGCGGGACAGGCAGCATCTCTGGAGAGAAGGAATGGTTTCGGGTTGAGACCCTTCTTCATCCTTCTGTAACCAGGACAACAACGCTCCTATGCACACAAGAAGTTCAAGTAGCCAACTCACGAGTGGATCTCCTGCACTGCTTGTTCCCCGATGTGACAAATTTAACCACAGTTAAAAACTCAACATTGTTTTAAAAATAGCCAGCATTGTGTAAACAGAAAGCATGTAAGGGTCATACTGAACATGACCGATATCCAATGTGATATCTGACCTACATCAAATGCACTCATGACACCATCACTCAAACTTTGTTGAATTGGTGCATTCAAGCAAAAAAAGGACTTTAATTGAAATGAAAATCAAAAATTTATATAATGCCTTTCATGGCCTCAGGGCATCATAATACGATTTACTGCGAATAAATACCTTTGAAGTGTGGTCGCTGTGGTAGTATAAATGGGGCAGCCATTTTACACAAAGCAAATTCCCTTAAACAATAATATGTCCATTTTAACAATGTATGGGAAGGAACAGCAGATGCTGGTTTAAACTGAAGATAGACAATAAAAGTTGAAGTAATTCAGTGGGTCAGGCAGCATCTCTGGTTTGAAGGAATGGGTGGCGTTTTGGGTCGAGGGCCTTCTTCAGACTGAGAGGGAAGAAGAGTCTCAATCTGAAACGTCACCCATTCCTTCGATCCAGAGATGCTGCCTGTCCCGTTGAGTTACTCCAGCATTTTGTGTCTATCTCGAGCCTGAGCCAATTAATTATGCTTCCTTAAGTATTATCTCTTTGCGATCTTGCCCCCATTTTTCAATGCCTGTCCCGATTGCTTTCAACATTATCCCAGATAGTCTTGCAAACAGACATTGCAGGGGCTGATGTTTGTTCACCCATTTTTGTGGAGTGGCTTATTTTTGTTGGCGTGAAACAAAGATTACATATGAATGCTTTCAATACAGTTGTTACTAATGTTGTGCAGTGTGATTCCTACTCATGGTGCTTCTTCGTTGCCAAAGCCCAAATAGGCTTCCTGACCAGCACATCACGGGGAAGAGTTAAAAAAAGTTATGCTAAAAAACACAATTCATATTTTGAGCTTGCTCTTTTGCACACTGAGATATAAGCAGTGGAAAGTTCACATATTAATTCCGTCGCCTATAATTTTAAAATGAACCTTTCTGTGAGGGGGAAAAAAATTGAATCAGTAAGTCATATTTGTCAATTCAGCACCTTTATGACTGAAATCCCCAAAACTATCACGATGATAAAGATCAAATTAATCCACCCCTGGCTGTGTGACGGCTTCAGAGGCACAATCGTGTTTGGTACCTGACAGTTTTCGCCAAGGGGTGATTACATTCGATTAAGCTGACTGTTGCCGTGTCATTGCGAGAAAAAAAGCCTCTGAGAGTCTTTGACAGGAGATTGAAGGTGGCAGCAATTTACTCAGGCAGAAGCCCAGTCAGTAGGCACGGCAGGCCTCTCTAATCTCCACAATATTTCTTGCATTACTCCAAAGGCCAGCCAAAGAAATGAAATTGTGGCTGACAACAGCTTTCAGATTGTCTGACCCAACGGCACAGGGAAACAACTCAAAAATAGCCTGCGTTTATCATTTGGCAAAAATGTTCTTTCATAATACCCTTTCTAAGATAACAGTGTCACTGGATGCCTATCTCAGTCTATTGGTCGTTGTTTCTAAACTTTCTTGGTGAACCAGGTCTGAATGATTTAAGTATTTTGCTTGTGTGTGTGTGAGTGTGTGTGCGTGTGTGTGTGTGTGTGTGTGTATATATGTGTGTGTGTGTGTGTGTGTGTATGTGCGTATGTGTGTGTGTGTATGTGTGTGTGTATGTGTGTGTGTGTGTGTGTGTGGGTGTGTGTGCGCGTGTGTCTGTGTGTGTGTGTGTGTGTGTGTGTATGTGGGTATGTGTGTGTGTGCGTGTGTGTGTGTGTGTGTGTGTGTGTGTGTGTGTGTGTGTGTGTGTGTGTGTGTGTGCGTGTGCGCGTGTGTCTGTGTGTGTGTGTGTATGTGGGTATATATGTGTGTGTGTGTGTGTGTGTGTGTGTGTGTGTGTGTGTGTGTGTGTGTGTGTGTGTGTGTGTGTGTGTCTGCGTGCGTTTATATGTTATGCATATGCATGATATTTCTGCCTATGTGTGAATTGTGTTTGTGTGTTTTCCGTGTGTACGTTGTGTGTGCTTGTGTGTATATACGTCTGTATGCCTCCACATGTGTGTCTTTCTGCAAAGGTGTGAGTTGTGATTAGTTGTTTACCGTGTGTGCTTGTGTGCATATGTTTGTGTGCCTCTACCAGTGTGTCTTTCTGCCTATGTGTGCGTTGTATGTGTGTTCCCACTTGACACATTCGTTGCTGGATTAGACCAGACATTTTGCCCAAGGCTCAGATCGCAAACAATTGGGCAGAATAACCTCAAAAGCTGACCAAGGCTCCTCTTTAGCAAACTTGAATCATGAAAAGAGACATACAAAGCAGAAACTGCTGGTGGGTGTGGACCGCACAACACCAAGAGAATGCTGCAGAAAGCTGATACTGCACACCCACACAGTTAAATTCACCACTTCACTCAAGTATTTCTTTCAACAAAAGCAGTTGAATCGCAGGCATAATGGATCCCTTTAGAATGCTGTTGGCATCAAAAGTGATTTGTCAATAAGCCATGGGGTTATTGTGCTCCTATGATAATAAATAGCCAGCAGTTACAAAACTGTGCCACGGCTGAATGGATGCACTGATGTTAAAAACTGTCACCGTTCAAGTGCTTTGCAGAACCTAAATACGCGAAAAATTACTTATATTCAGTGTCACCTATTTCAAAACTTTGCATTTTTATTGATCACAGCAGCAGCCTCAGTTAGGTTATAATCAGCCGTACGATATTTGCTAATTGGTCTCCTCTAAATAGATGTGAAGGGAAGGAATTGACAAGAACCCGAGGGGCTACTTTTTCACACAGAGGGTGGTGGGTACATAGAACTAAATGCGAGGAGGGAGATGAGCCAGATACAATAACAACATTTAAAACGCATTTGAGCAGGTGCATGGATAGGAAAGGTTTAAAGGGATATGTACAAAATCGTGGCATCGTGGTAGAGTTACAGCACCAGAGACACGGGTTCGATCCTGACCACGTGTGCTGTCTGTACGGAGTTTGTACGTTCTCCCCGTGACCTATGCGGTTTTCTCCATGTGCTCCGGTTTCCTCCCCCCCCTCCCCCCCCCCCCCCCCCCCCCCCCCCGCACTCCAAAGATGTACAGGTTTCAGGTTAATTAGCTTTGGTAAAATTGTACACTGTCCCTAATGTGTGTAAGGGACTGTTGGTGTGCAGGGATTGCTGGTAGGCATGGAGTCGGTGGGCCAAAGGGCCTGTTTCCACGCTGTATCTCTGAACTAAACTAAACTAAACAATGAAACGAGACAAACTTAGAGGGGGCATCTTGGTTGGCACGGTCAAGTTGGGCCGAAGGGCCTGTTTCCTGCATGACTGCATTACTCTATGACTCAAAAAACAAACTGCAAGAGGTAATCTGAATATTGTGTTTACAGCCTTTTGTGTGTTCACTTCACCTGTCCTAATATTTCTGGTGTCAAACTTAATTGAACCAACTCATGTAAGGCCGGAGCCTTCGCCCTCACCTGAGTTCCAAGCTCAGTACCAGGCCCGCAGCCTCCATGATGCAGACCAACACCACGTGGCCTGACTCTGCTGGGTCCTACGGCTTCCTTCCTCCAACAGGGAACCTCAGTAGTGATGGGTCTTCCCCTTCCCCCTCTTTTAAACAGTTACCCCGACCAAACCCCACCCATACAATAGTCCTCACGCCCCCCTCCTCTCTGAACACTCACCACCCCCCCTCCACCAGATCTCACCTCGGTCTTTGTCCACTCCCCGGCCCTCCTCTGACCCCAACCCCCACCCTTGTCGCGTATTCACCACCCCCCCTGACCTCCCCATTTCTGATAGGGAACGGTCTGTCCTCAACAGAGGCCTCATCTCAGCGTTCCCCTCCACCCCCACCTCAACAAGTTCCGGGTCCGCCATGACGTAGAGCTTTTCTTCCGTCGCCTCCGCCTCCGTGCCTTTTCCTATGGGAAGGAGTCCTCACCACCCAGTGATGACCCCCTGCTCCCATCTCCACCGGTCCCCCTCCTCTTGGACTCCCTCGAATGGCCTTCTACCCTCTCTAGACCTCTTTATTTCTAACTGCTGGCGTGACATCAACCTTCTCAACTTTTCCTGTCCCCTCACCTACTGACATCTATTACAAACCCACTGACTCCAACAACTGTCTCAACTACACTTCTTCTCACCCTGCTTCCTGCAAAGACTCTATCCTCTACTCCCAATTCCTCCGTCTACGCCGCATCTGCGCCCAAGATGAGATGTTCCATACTAGAATATCTGAGATGTCCTCATTCTTTAGGGAATGGGGGTTCCCCTCTCCCATCATAGATGAGGCCCTCACTCGTGTCTCCTCTGTACCCCGCAGCTCCGCCCTTGCTCCCCCGCCCCCTAGTCGCAACAGAGACAGAGTCCCCCAACCTCTTACCTTCCACCCCATCATTCATCGCATACAACACATAATCCTCCGAAATTTCCACCACCTCCTACGGGATCCCACCACTAGCCACATTTTCCCATCTCCACCCCTTTCCACCTTCCACAGAGACCGTTCCTTCCGCAACTCCCTGGTTAACTCATCCCTTCCCACCCAAACCACCCCCTCCTCAGGTACCTCCCCTGCAACCGCAGAAGATACAACACATGTCGCTATACCTCCTTCTTCGACTCTGTCCAGGGACCCCGACAGTCCTTTTAGGCTAGGCAGAGGCTCACTTGCAACCTCCTCCAACCTCATCTACTGTATCCGTTGTTCAAGATATGGACTCATACATCGGCGAGACCAAACACAGACTGGGCGATCGTTTCGCGGAACACCTTCGCTCAGCCCGTGTGAACCAACCTGATCTCCCGGTTGCTGGACACTTTAATTCTTCTTCCCATTCCAACACAGACCTTTCTGTCCTTGGTCTCCTCCATTGTCAGAGCGAGGCTAAACGCAAATTGGAGGAACAGCATCTCATATTTTGCTTGGGCAGCTCACAGCCCAGTGGTATGAATATTGATTTCTCTCACTTCAGGTAGCCCTGGCATTCCCTCTCTCTCTATCCCTCCCCCACAAGTCGCACCAGCTTCTCATTTTCACCCTACAAACAGCTTAAAATGGCCTGTTTCCTTTATCATCGTTACTTTTTTGCCTATCTTTCATTGATTGTTCTTTATAGAAACATAGAAACATAGAAAATAGGTGCAGGAGTAGGCCATTCGGCCCTTCGAGCCTGCACCGCCATTCAATATGATCATGGCAGATCATCCAACTCAGTATCCCTTACCTGCCTTCTCTCCATACCCCCTGATCCCTTTAGCCACAAGGGCCACATCTAACTCCCTCTTAAATATAGCCAATGAACTGGCCTCAACTTCCTTCTGTGGCAGAGAATTCCACAGATTCACCACTCTCTGTGTGAAAAAAAACTTTCTCATCTCGGTCCTAAAAGACCCCCCTTATCCTTAACTGTGACCCCTTGTTCTGGACTTCCCCAACATCGGGAACAATCTTCCTGCATCTAGCCTGTCCAACCCCTTAAGAATTTTGTAAGTTTCTATAAGATCCCCCCTCAATCTTCTAAATTCCAGCGAGTACAAGCCGAGTCTATCCAGTCTTTCTTCATATGAAAGATATTATCTCTCCACCTCACCGTCTATGTCTCTTGTTTCCCTTATCCCTAACCAGTCTGAAGAAGGGTCTCAGCCCGAAACATCAACATTCCTGCTCTCCAGAGATGCTGCCTGACCCGCTGAGTTACTCCAGCTTTATGTGCCTATCTTCGTTTTAAACCAATATCTGCAGTTCCTTCTTACACATGTAAAGTATCTCACCACTTACTACTTTCAAGGCACAATGCTCATGTGTCGTTGTGGATGGCACTGGTTTTGATGGCACCGGTGATCTTGTTTCTTGCCCTTGCACACTCATGCAAGGGTTGTTTAGATCCTGAAGCAAATAAAGAGCCAAGGTGTCAGAGTAAAAATCAATATAAACCAATATGATAATATGCAGCGTTTCACCAGTACCTCCTCAAAGATATTTATGGATGGAGAATTCCACCACTTTGCCAGCACTCTCATCCCAGAAATTAATAAATAAAACTAATGCCTTGAAGAGCCAGAATATAGCCTGTACCTTATAGTGTTATATAAATATTTAATGGGACATAAAATGTAACCCAATGCAATACATATTAAGCAAAGAGATATGAGAACAAAATTGAGGCAAATTAAAGGCAAATGACCTAGATACATAGATACATAGACAATAGGTACAGGAGTAGGCCATTCTGCCCTTCGAGCCAGCACCGCCATTCAATGTGATCATGGCTGATCACCCATAATCAGTACCCCGTTCCTGCCTTCTCCCCATACTCCTTGATTCCGCTAGCCCTCAGAGCTCCATCTAACTCTCTTTTGAATATCTCTTGACAGGAGGTGACAAATAGGTGGATCCAGTGCCAGGATGGTCCAGGTTTAAGAAACAAGTGACATTAATGGGTTGATAGAAAAGAAAGAAAGACTCACTGTAGAGTGATATTGACCACTCCATCTGTTTTCATCCGTTAGTCTGAAGAAGCGGCTTTCCATCAGCTACCTCCCCTCTACTCTATCAGTTGGAAGAAGGGTCCCAAACCGAAACGATGTCTGTGCATTTCCCTCCACAGATGCTGCCTGACCCACTGTGTTCTTTCAGTGGTTTGTTATTTGCTCAGGATTCCAGCATCTGCAGTCTCTTGTTTCTCCGATTCATTTGTTTTACTGGGGAAAGTCATGCAGCGGGGAAACAAGTCCTTTGGCCCACCGAATGCATGCTGACCATGAACATTAATCGCATTTAATTCTCCCCACTTTCCCATCACCTCTCCCAAGTTTCTGCCTGCCAAAAGCACACCAGATGTGAGAATAAACTGCAGCACCCGGAGGAAACCCACACAGCCACAGGGAGAATGTGTGAACTCCACGCAGACAGCTTGGGAGGGCAGAATTGAACCCAAGTCATCGGAGCTGTGAGGCAGCAGCATTTAGTGCTGTACCACTGTGCCACCCAGTGTTAGTGCTGATAGATTGTTGTGTCATGTTGCTTTCCGATGGCTGAATGCTGTGAGCAATTAGCTGTTTTGTTCCCTACCTTACACAATGACTACATTTCCAAAGTAATTAATTGGCTGCAAAGTGTTTTAGGATATCATGCAGTATAAAGTATGCAAACCAGACGACTTTCACTTTAGAGACACATCACGGAAACAGGCCCTTTGGCCCGCCGAGTCCATGCCGGCCGTCGATCACCCATACACACCAGTTCTATGTTATCCCAGTTTCTCATCCACTCTACACAGCAGGGGCAATTTACAGAGGCCAATCAACCTACAAATTAGCACGTCTTTGCGAGATGGGAGGAGACCAAAGCACATAGAGGAAACTCAGGTGATCACAGGGAGAATGTGCAAACTCCACACAGACAACACCCGAGGTTAGGATTGAACCTCAGTCTCCGGCGCTACGAGGCAGTGGCTCCACCAGCTGCACCACTGTGCTAATATTGCCTCCTCTTCCCTCCACTACTCCTATCCATTAATCACTATGAAATGTTTATTACTAAAACCCTCATCTTATATGTATGTATGTTGTTCCTGAAATACAGTCAAAACAGTACACGATAGTGCAAAGATTTTAGACCTACCTTATTCACCATTGGTCTGCGGTGTGCAGTACCATGTTTCATTCAAATTGTTGTTATATTTTAAAAGTTATTCAATTTATAAACTTTATACTGTGAATGGGCCTGGCAGCTGCCTTGCCTGCGCAGTTGGGGCCCGTTGATCTAATACTTACGTGTTCATCTTGCATCACAACGGTAAGATGGCCGCCGGAACCGCACTTCCCCAGTTGTGGGAGGGTTGCCAGGGAGGATTGGCGCCCGTCCTGGCGTGCCCCGCGCCTGGCCTTCCTCCTGTGGTCAGAGAGAAGGTGAAAGAAGATGGCCGCCGGCAGGTTGAACATGTGGCAGCACCTTGCGGCCGCTCTCCTGCTGCTGGCCGCCCGGAGTGAGTGACTCCCCGGCCAGCAACTGGTCCACAGGTCGTCTGTTGGCGGAGGGTTGCCGGTCCCGAAGGAGAGGTTTGGACCCAACAGGTCGACGGGTCGTCTAGTAGAATATAAATATTTCCTGTTGCAATGTCAGCCTTTGGATGGCACAATGGCACAACTAGTAGGGCTGCTGCCTCACAGTGCCGGAGACCCAGGTTCAATCCTGATCTCGGGTGCTATCTGTATGGAGTTTGTACGTTGTCTCTGGAGGAAACGAGTGGGTTTCCTCCAAATGCTCCAGTTTCCCCCCCACAGTCTAAAGACATGTGGGTTGGGAGGTAAATTGGCTGCTGTAAATTGTCCCTAGTGTGTAGGTGAAAGGTAGAATCTGGGGAGAATTAATAATGTAGAGAAAATAATGTTGGATTAAATTAGTGGAGACATATGGAGCTGCAGGTGCTGGTTTCCAAAAAATAATTCAAAGTGCTGGAGTAACTCAAGGGGGTCAGTCATGGATAGGTAACATTTTGGGGCAGGACCCTCCTTTCGTCTGGAAAAGGGTTCCGCCCCAAAACGTAATCTACAGTGCATTCAGGAAGTATTCAGATCCCTTCACCTTTTCCACATTTTGTTAAGTTGCAGCCTTATTTTAAAATGGATTACATTCATTTTTTATCATCAATCTACACGCAATACCCCGGAATGAAGAAGCGAAAACAGGTGTTTAGAAATTTTTGCAAAGAAAAATCTGAAATATCAAACTTACATAAGTATTCAGACACTTTGCTATGACACTCAAAATTGAGCTTATGATCATCCTGTTTCCATTGATTATCCTTGAGATGTTTCTACAACTTGATTGGAGTCCACCAGTGGTAAATTTAATTGATTGGACATGATTTGGTAAGGCCCACACCTGTCTATATAAGGTCTCACAGTTGACAGTGCATGTCAGAGCAAGCAATGAAGACAAAGGAATTGTCTGTAGACCTCCGAGACAGGATTGTGTTGAGACACAGATCTGGGGAAGGGTATAAAACAATTTCTGCAGCATTGCAGGTCCCGAAGAGCACAGTGGCCTCCGTCATTCTTAAATGGAAGAACTTTGGAACCACCGGGACTCTTCATAGAGCTGGCCGCCCGGCCAAACTGAGCAATCGGGGGAGAATGGCCTTAGTCAGGGATGTGACCAAGAACCTGATGGTCACTCTGACAGAGCTCCAGAGTTCCTCTGTGAAGATGGGAGAACATTCCAGAAGAACAACTATATCTGCAGCACTCCACCAATCAGGCTTTTATGGTAGAGTGGCCAGACGGAAGCCACTCCTCAGTAAAAGGCACATGACATCCCTCTTGGAGTTTGCCAAAAGGCACCTAAATGACTCTCAGACCATGAGAAACAAGATTCTCTGATCTGATGAAACCAAGATTGAACTCTTTGGCCTGAATGCCAAGCGGCACCGCTCATCACCTGGCCAATATTATACCTACGGTGAAGCATGGTGGTGGCAGCATCATGCTGTGGGGATGTTTTTCAGTGGCAGGAACTGGGAGACTAGTCAGGATCGAGGGAAAGATGAACGGAGCAAAATACAGAGATCCTTGTTGAAAACTTGCTCCAGAGTGTTCTGGACCTCAGACTGAGGCGGAGGTTCACCTTCCAACAGGACAACAATCTTAAGCACACAGCCAAGACAACGCAGGAGTGGCTTCGTGACGTCCGTGAATGTCCTTGAGTGGCCCAGCCAGAGCCCAGACTTGAACCCGATCGAACATCTCTGGAGGGACATGAAAATAGCTGTGCATCAATGCTCCCCATCCGACCTGACAGAGCTTGAGAGGATCTGCAGAGAAGAATGGGAGAAATTACCCAAATACAGGTGTGCCAAGCTTGTAGCGTCAAGCCCAAGAAGACTTGAGGCTGTAATTGTTGCCAATGGATTTAAGAGAGAGTTAGATAGAGCTCTAGGGGCTAGTGGAATCAAGGAATATGGGGAGAAGGCAGGCATGGGTTATTGATTGGGGACGATCAGCCATGATCACAATGAATGGTGGTGCTGGCTCGAAGGGCTGAATGGCCTCCTCCTGCACCTATTTTCTATTTCTATGTTTCTATGTACCTCAACAAAGTACTGAGTAAAGGATCTGAATACCTATGTAAATGTGATATTTCAGTTATTTCTTTTTAATTACATTGCAAAAATTTCTAAACACCTGTTTTACCCTTTTTTATTATGGGGTATTGTGTGTAGGTTGATGATTTAAAAAAAAGTATAATCCATTATAAAATAAGGCTGTAACGTAACAAAATGTGGAAAAAGTGAAGGGGGTCTGAATACTTTCTGAATGCACTGTATCCATGTCCTCCAGAGATGCTGCCTGACTCATTGAGTTATTCCAGCACTTTGTTCCTTTTGGGATCAGTGTGAGATTAGTGTAAACTAGACCAAGGGATCCTCTCCCCCCCCCCCGCCCCCCTCCCTCCTCCCCCTCCCTCCTCCCCATCCCCTCCTCCCCCATCCCCTCCTCCCCCATCCCCTCCTCCTCATCCCCTCCTCCCCCATCCCCTCCTCCCCTATCCTCCTCCCCCTCCCTCCTCCCCCTCCCTCCTCCCCCTCCCATCCCTTACCCCACCCCACTCCACCCCCCCAACCACCTTTATCCTCCCATCCCCCCCACCCCCCTACCTCCCTCCGCCCTCCCTCCACCCCCCCTCCCTCCCTCCCTCCCTCCCCCTCCCTCCCTAGGAGATAGATTTACATTTTAAAATGTGAATAACTTAAAAAATATAACACCGATTTCAATGAAACTTCTTCCATTAGCACCAAAGGGACGACGGTGAGTAAGGTGGGTCTAAAATTGTCACGCTATCGTGTACCGTTTTGGCTGTAGTTCAGGAACAAACAAACAAACGAGAGTTTTAGTATATGGATGAATGAAAGATATGCAAAAAAGTAACAATGATAAAGGGAACAGGCCATTGTTGGCTGTGGGCTAGGTGTTAACAAGTTATACTGTAGAACGTAAGCTGACTGCATCATGCATCATGGCTGTAGTTCAGGAACAAACAAACAAGAGTTTTAGATGGGTGGTTGATGGTCTGTGCAAAATTGGTGGCCCAAAGGATATGTTTCCATGCTGCATGTCTATACCTGTCTCTCAATGATATGATTCCCCTTTCTGCATTTTGGAAAACAATTAATTTGAAAGGATGGTTTGCCCCAATTGTTCAAAGGTGAATCAAATGCCCCATATTCAGGCTGGCCTGTGAATCTGGCCTACCCAGCTAAACCTTTACCTCAATGCTTTTTGCATTGAACATTTCTCGTGAAAGATCTTGGGCAGAAATTTGTGTGCAACATATTCAGCGATAGTGTTATTTTTAAACTACTTCCTGAAAATAAATAGTGATTCATTACCACAAAGAATATTTATGAAAGGGTTTAAGATTTAGGGTTAATTTTGAGGTTGAGTGCTATTTCAAGAAGTAACCACAGAAAGAAAATAAAATAAAAAGTAGAATTGAGAAGGAGACCTTTCTGCCTATGCTGCTGGACAAGGAGCCAGCCGACCAGGTCCCACCTTTGAGCTCCAGGTTAGTGGCCCTGCAGGTCACAGATCTTCATATACAGGCCCAAGTACTATGTAAATGTGAGGAGGATTTCTTCCCCCACAAGGTCATAAGTGAGAGGAGCAGAATTAGGCCATTCGGCCCATCAAGTCTACTCAGACATTCAATCATGGCTGATCTACCTCTCCCTCCTAACCTCATTCTCCTACCTTCTCCCCATAACCTTTGACCTCCACCACCAGCCAGGCACTGAGCTCCAGGTTCTTCCATCCTCCTGGTACTAACACTTGCCAGTCGACGTGCACGTGTACAAGTCAAAGGAAAAAGATTCAAAGCAATCCGGTGATGCTGGAATCTGGAGCTAAAATTACAAACTGCTGGAGGAATTCCATGGGTCAGGCAGCATCAATGGTGGGGGGTGGGGGGGGGGGGGGGGGGAGGAATTGTCAATGTTTCGGGTTGAGACTTTGCATCAGAACAAAGATGTTCATGTATTCTCGCCTCTCCTCGGCAACCCATCTCACAGTTACTTCAGACTGTCCACAGACCTTGCTGTTTTCTCCCTCTACTAAAGGAATTAATCCTTCCTCTAAAAGCTATCCACGCCTCCCATGATTTGACACAGTTCAATGCACGTCTTTCCTCAACCTCCACTGTTCCTCATTGATAGAACTTTCCAGTCCTGGCAATATCTGCGTAAATATCCTCTGCAAAACCTCTGGTGCAATCGCAACTTTCCCCTATGAGCTGGCCAGGATTGTACTCAGCGCTCCAAGTTGTGGCTCAACAAGTGTTGAATACAATCCCAGCCTCGCCTCTTTGCTCTTTTACCCTTTGCCTTGGCTGAAAAAGGAAAGACACCCATACATCTTTGTTGACCCAAAGATAGACACAAAACGCTGGAGTAACTCAGCAGATCAAGCAGCATCTCTGGAGAAAAGGAATAGGTGACATTTCGCGTCAAGACCCTTCTTCAGACTGAGAGTCAGGGGAAAGGGGAACAACATATCTTATTGACCCTCCTGCTATTGTTAAGGATCTATGGACATTGACACACTCAAAACCTCCCTATTCATATCTATCCCCTTGCTTGCTGCACCTTCCCAAATGGTTTGCCTCACATTTCTCTGGATTAAATTTCAAATTTATCTCATTCTTCTGATACAAAATATCTTTTTTAATTGTATTTCCATTTACAAACAGCCATTTAATGATTGAAAATACAAGATAAGAGCTTGTGTTTATAATATACCATTTCCCCATTTACATCATTGGAACTGAATTTCATAGAAACATAGAAAATAGGTGCAGGCCATTTGGCCCTTCGAGCCAGCACCGCTATTCATTGTGATCATGGCTGATCATCCACAATCAGTAACCCGTGCCTGCCTTCTACCCATATCCCTTGATTCCGCTAGCCCCTAGAGCTCTATCTAACTCTCTTTTAAATTCATCCAGTGAATTGGCCTCCACTGCCTTCTGTGGCAGAGAATTCCACAAATTCACAACTCTCTGGGTGAAAAAGTTTCTTCTCACCTCAGTTTTAAGCTATATTCATAAAGATGTGTCTAATTTTATTCATTGCATTCACAGGTGCATTTTGGCATTGATTGGATGAATGCAAATATTTCCCTGCCATTTCCTCCATTGTATGGTAGTTGCATAAATAGCAGCAGAGAACCAGGAATAAGTCTGGTTTTGGGTGAAGAACTTGGAATGTGGGTCAAATGTACGAACCAGAAGGTTACAAACAGTTGCTTCTGGCTTTCATGACATGCACAAACAACTTGGGACAAATTTCTACCCCATCATCTACAAAGGTGCCAGTGTAGAGATAATCTCCCTGCTGTTTTTTAAAATAGTGCTTTGTTTTCTAAGGTGTGGATGGGAAATGAGTTTAAAAATGGCACCACCCCTCATCTTCAACTCCAAGTTTAGAGAGTTTAGTGTAGTTAGTTTAGTTTAGAGATACAACGTGGAAACAGGCCCTTCGGCTCACCGAGTCCGCGCTGACCAATGGTCCCCACACATTAACATTATCCTCCAAACACTCGGGGCAATTTACACATACAGTACCAAGCCAATTAACCTACAAACCTGTATGTCTTTGGAGTGTGGGAGGAAACCGAAGATCTCGGAGAAAACCCATGCAGGTGACGGGGAGAACGTACAAACTCCGTACAGACGGCGCCCGTAGTTGGAATCTAACCCGGGTCTCCGGCGCTGCAAGCGCTGTAAGGCAGCAACTCTACCGCTGCGCCACCGTGCCGCACAGTTTCAGAGATTAAAATTGTTTCACTGTCACACAACAGACATTTGTAAAGTGATATGCTCCCGAGTGTAGACACAAGGGGACTGCAAAATGCTGGTTTACATAAAAAGACACAAAATGCTGGAGTAACTCAGTGGGTCAGGCAGCATCTCTGGAGGATGTGGATGGGTGAAGTTTTGGGTTGGGTCTGAAGAAGAGTCCAGAGATGCTCCCTGACCTGCTGAGTTACTCCAGCACTTTGTATCTTTTTTTTTCTACTCCAGAGTGTTCCTATTACGATCCAGATTTTTAAATATTGGGCCATCACCCATTATAGATTTATGACTGTATTAATATCAGTTTGCTGAAATAAGCTTTCGTGGTGTGAGGTAATTGGCAAGAAAATGTTGCATGGAATCAAATACCAAATCACATTAATATCATAATTGTTCTTTAAATGAAGTGTATATTATAATGAAATCCAAACTGTAATTTAAAAAAGATCAAACGTTAATTTAATGAGCTATAATACACTAGTTATTACACTGCCATGAGAGATAATATTTCATATTTTGGCAAAAAATACCTACCTATGAACAGGAAATAGTGCAATGAGAATAACATTAACCTTCACTTAAATGTTTGCCTCTTTGAACCCCTCTGGAAAAGCAGGGATGATACCTATCACGGCGGCACGGTGGCGCAGCGGTAGAGTTGCTGCCTTACAGCGAATGCAGCGCCGGAGACTCAGGTTCGATCCTGACTACGGGCGCCGTCTGTATGGAGTTTCTACGTTCTCCCCGTGACCTGCGTGGGTTTTCTCCGAGATCTTCGGTTTCCTCCCACACTCCAAAGACGTACAGGTATGTAGGTTAATTGACAGGGTGAATGTAAAAATTGTCCCTAATGTGTGTAGGATAGTGTTAATGTGCGGGGATCGCTGGGCGGCGCGGACTCGGTGGGCCGAAGGGCCTGTTTCCGCGCTGTATCTCTAAATCTAAAAAATCTAAATCTATCTCCCTCAGTCAAGAGAGACGCAGGCTCCAATAATTGTCTTTATTGGTGTGCTCATCAAGTTGACATTGTATTAAACTGAGATTAGTCCTACGTAGGTGATGTGGAGTAGCTACAATGCTTTTCAATGCTGCAATACCACCAATCAGTGCAATGTATGGATAACATTGAGGATGATCCAGTCAAATTCGATTTGGGAAGCGCAAGGGATTTTGTGGTATTCCCCGAGGATGACAGCTCAAAGAATGCCAATGCATGCTGATTGGTGTGTAAACATGCCATCATGCTGAATACAAGTCAGAGCAAACAGAATATATATATCTTTTTGGTTTCAGATCATTTTGTGCACAAAATCCTGCGGCGTTTTATTTTCAAGCTCGACGAGGGAACATCGTGGCTGGGAAGGGCTGGCGCACTGCAACATGATAGCAACGAACTGACAGGAGAATGGTGTAGCTCTCGATCGACACTATCAGTTCAACAACAGGAAATGGCGGTTCAGGTGGAAATGGCATTTGGCGAACGACGCTGTCAAGTCAAGTCAAGTTTATTTGTCACATACACATACAAGATAAGAAGTGCAGTGAAATGAAAGGTCACCCACAGTCCAGCAATAGAGCAATAAAAATAAACAATTTCACACACAACCACAACCAACACAAAACACACAAGAAAAAGAAACATCCATCCCAGTGAGTCTCCTCCAGTCACCTCCTCACTGTGATGGAAGGCCAGAATGTCTTTTTTCTTCCCCTGCCGTCTTCTCCCGCGGTCAGGCTGTTGAAGTTGCCACGTTCCAGGCCGCGCCGGACGGTGAAAGGTCTGCAGTGGGCCGACCCAAGTTCCGTGATTCGGGGCGGGCGAAGACGCTGCTGCTGCACGTCGGGGCGGTCGGGGCTCCTGACATTGAAGCCCCCGCCGGGCAGAGAAAAACCCGCGGCCTATTTCAGGCCTGAAATAGCACGAGACCATAATAATTTGCCGGGACTCTAATGTCACTTTATCACAAACAATGCTGATTCTCTGAAAGGATTGTAATAGAAGGCCTCTCACACCTCCTTGTTGCCCCACATCATTCACTGATCTCCACCATGGTGTGTTAATAGATTGCACAGTGTCATCACCACTTGCTGAAACAGTATCTCAGAAAGTTGGCCTTAAGTGTGAACCGAAACGTTCTGGGTTCAAGACCCACACTAAGGAATACTTCAGCACAGAGTGGAAAAGAGAGGCCTGCACTGTCAGCGATGATGCATCATGGAAAGTGATTTTTTAAAACAGACATCGTTTTGGGTTGGGACCCTTCTTTAAGCAGTTTGTTTTTCGCTCAAGATTTCAGCATCTGCGGTCTCTTATGTCTCCTCTTCTGTATTCCTTCAGGTTGCAAAGTCAGGGAGCTACGCAGCATGGCAACATGACCTTCGGCCCAACTCATCCATGTCGGCCAAGTTGCTTAACCGAGCTGCTCTCACTTTCCTGCATCTGCCCCTTATCTTTCCAAACCTTTCCAATCCATTACGTGCCCTTCAAATGTCACCATTGTACCCATCTCTATCACTTTCTCTGGCAGCTCGTTCCCTGCACTCACCTCTCTCTCTGTGTGAACAAGTTGCCCCTCAGGTACTTTTTGAATCTTTTCCCTCTCACCTTAAACCTACACCCTCTGTTATTTGTATATTGGATACCAAAATTTCTCAAGGTTCTGTCCAAAGTGGATCAGAGGAATTCTTTCTGACCTGGCCAATCTTTATCCCTTAACCAGCTTCTAAAAGAGAATAAATGATGTGGCTATTCTTCAATCATTCGTTATAGGAATTGCTGTTGTATTTCCTACATTATAAGAGAGCTAGTGTGCATCTTCCATCACAAAACTGGATGCATTTCATTAGCTTCAAAGCGCTTTGGGACACCTTGAGGTCATGAAATAATCTATATAAGTGTGTTTATTTTTCTACTGGGATGAATGCGATATATTGAAAGTTATTGTTCTAATACACAATGTGATAAGTCAGTGTAGATGCAATTTTTTTTTTTTTTTTTTTTTTTTTTTTTTTTTTTTTTTTTTAGTGCTTTTAACATTTTAATTGATTTCAACTTGTATAAATGTAATTTATTAGCCAGAGCATTATTCCTGCCATCATTATTTTAATTACATGTTAATTATTGCATTTGTCACCGGGGATTGCATAGGGGATGACATAAATTTGGAACTACCAATTTCTTATGGCACAACAATTAGTGTTGCTCACAGTTTAGGTTCGATCCTCACTGTCTGTGGGAACTTTGGGCATTTTCCTCATGACTGCATGGACTTCCGTAGAGTTCTCCACTTCCTTCAACAAGTCAAGTCAAGTCAAGTTTATTTGTCACATACATATACACGATGTGCAGTGAAATGAAAGTGGCAACGCCTGCGGATTGTGCTAAACTACAAAACAGAATAGAAAAAAAAATGTTAACACAAAAAATAAATTAATACAGTAAATTAAATTAGTCCCTGGTGATATGAGTTAACAGTCCTGATGGCCTGTGGGAAGAAACTCCGTCTCATCCTCTCTGTTTTCACAGCGTGACAGCGGAGGCGTTTGGCTGACCGTAGCAGCTGGAACAGTCCGTTGCTGGGGTGGTAGGGGTCCCCCATAATGTTGCTGGCTCTAGATCTGCACCTCCTGATGTATAGGTCCTGCAGGGGGGCGAGTGTAGTACCCATAATGTGTTCAGCCGAATGCACTACTCTCTGCAGAGCCATCCTGTCCTGGGCAGAGCTGTTCCCAAACCAGACTGTAATGTTCCCGGACAAGATGCTCTCTACAGCCCCAGAGTAGAAGCACTGAAGGATCCTCAGAGAGACTCTAAATTTCCTCAGCTGTCCGAGGTGGTAAAGGCGCTGCCTTGCCTTACCCACCAGTGCGGCAATGTGTGTTGTCCATGTCAGATCCTCTATGATGTGGACTCCCAGGTATTTAAAGCTGCTCACCCTATCCACAATAATCCTATTTATCTCCAGTGGCGTGTACGTCCTCGGATGTTGAGCCCTTCTAAAGTCCACAATCAGCTCCTTAGTTTTTGTGACATTCAAGAGGAAGGAGGCTGTTGTCCTGACACCAGAGTGCCAGATCAGCCACCTCCTCCCGGTAGGCCTTCTCATCGTTATCGGAGATCAGGCCCACCACCACAGTGTCATCAGCAAACTTGATGATGGTGTTGGAGCTGAACCTGGCCAGACAGTCATGTGTGTACAGGGAGTACAGTAGGGGGCTAAGGACGCAACCCTGGGGGGATCCTGTGTTCAGGGTGAGGGGGTTAGAAGTACGTCTCCCCATCTTGACCATTTGGGGCCTGGCGGTGAGAAAGTCCAGGACCCAGGCACACAGGGGAGCCCCAGTTTCAGCAGTTTCTCAGCCAGTCTGGTGAGGACTATTGTGTTGAAAGCTGAACGCTGGTAGGTTCATGCACTGGTAGGTTAATTGTCCACCGTAATTTACCCCTCAGGTATAGGTCAGTGTCAAAGTAATCAATAAAGAGTAGGAAGTTGCTAGTTTACACTGAAGATAGACACAAAATGCTGGAGTAACTCAGCGGGATAGGCAGCATCTCTGGAGTGAAGGAATGGACACGTTAGAGGCAGGAAACATGTTCCCAATGTTGGGGGAGTCCAGAACAAGGGGCCACAGTTTAAGAATAAGGGGTAGGCCATTTAGAACTGAGATGAGGAAAAACCTTTTCAGTCAGAAAGTTGTGAATCTGTGGAATTCTCTGCCTCAGAAGGCAGTGGAGGCCAATTCTCTGAATGCTTTCAAGAGAAAGCTAGATAGAGCTCTTAAGGATAGCGGAGTCAGGGGGTATGGGGAGAAGGCAGGAACGGGGTACTGATTGAGAATGATCAGACATGCTCACATTGAATGGTGGTGCTGGCAATGAAGGGCCGAATGGCCTCCTCCTGCACCTATTGTCTATTGTCTATAATTGGGTGCTTTTTCGGGTCGAGACCCTTCTTCAGCCTGCTGATGAAGTCTGAATAAAGGGTTTGATGGTAATGTGAGAGAGAACATATTGAAAGATGATAATGGAAATAATAAGGGGAAGAATGGGACTTGGAGGACATCCTCTGATGGAAACTGGAATGAACCTGATGGTCTCCTGCTGGGTAACAGTAAGTAAGAGAGGAGGGTAGCTGACATCACATAAAATGCAAATAACATGGCACACTGATATCAAATTATTTGATACACAGTGAAGGTATAAAAAAATGCTGGAGTAACTCAGCGGGTCAGGCAGCATCTCTGGAGAGAAGGAATGGGTGACGTTTCGGGTAGAGACCCTTCTTCATTCCTTCTCTCCAGAGATGCTGCCTGACTCGCTGAGTTATTCCAGCATTTTTTGATACCTTCGATTTGTACCAGCATCTGCAGTTATTTTCCTACACAACCTGATACACAGTGGGTAGTCAAAAGAATTTGGCAACGTAAGGAGTCTATACATCCAATAATATGGCATGCAACAATGATAGAATCATGGAGGAACAAAGCTGTGTAGTAGGATTCATCCCACCAAGCCTGGACTAGCTGCTTCAGAGGCAATCCTGTTGGTCCCATTCCCCGACTTTCCCACATTACAACGATGTTGTCTCTTTCGATTCATACGTTTATATGTTTTAGGAGTAGAATTAGACCATTCGGCCCATCATGTCTACGCCGCCATTCAATCATGTCTGATCTATTTGCACCTCTCAACCCCATTCTCCCCATAACCTCTGACACCCTCACTAATCAATCTGACACCCTTACTCATCAAATTATGGGACGTTTCAACCAGGTTCTCTTTTTTTAAATTTATATTACATGAGCCCTTCGCAGTTTTAATCAGGTTTATATAATCTCTTCTTAATCTTCCTTGCCCTAAAGCGAAGAGCCCAGTTTCTCATGCCTAAAATCCATGAGAAGAAGGCATTATATAATGGAGTCTCTATGCTCTACTGTAGTGCATGGGTCTGCCTCACCTCTGCAAGCTGATATTTCCGGGTTCATCATTGATAAGATTGATTGAATTGATTGGAAGACACAACATGGAAACAGGCACTTCACCCATTGAGTCCACGCTGGCTA
Source organism: Rhinoraja longicauda (assembly GCF_053455715.1). Classification (NCBI taxonomy): domain Eukaryota; kingdom Metazoa; phylum Chordata; class Chondrichthyes; order Rajiformes; family Arhynchobatidae; genus Rhinoraja; species Rhinoraja longicauda. Next base: position 6,152,058 of record NC_135980.1, on the reverse strand, counting down.
ATATTGATCACCCTTTCACATGCGCTCTATGTTATCCCACTTTTGCATGCACTTCCGACACACATTAGGTTCAATTTACAGCAGCCAATTAACCCACAAACTCGCACACCTTTGGAATACAGGTGCTCCCCGGCTAACGATGCTTCGACTTGTGTTATTTCGACTTTGCGATGGTGCAATCGGCCGCGACCCGTGGCTCGCTTCCGGCCACGTGATCACGTGTATTCAATGCATTTCGACCTACGGTCATTTCTGATGGGTTTCTCGGAACGGAACCCCATCGTAAGCTGAGGAGCACCTGTATGACAGGAAACTGGAACACCCGGTGGAAACCCACGCGGTCACAGAGAGAACGAGCGAACTCCAGGCAGATAGCACCTGTGGGCAGGATCGAACCCAAGGCTCTGGCGCTGTGAGGCAGCAGCTCGACAGCTGTGCCACTGTGTCGCTCACTGTTTGCTTTAGTTTGTAAAATATTATTAAGTATACCTTGGGACTTTTTAACCATGCTAAAAATCTTACATAAATACATAATGTTTTTGTAATTACAGGCATCATGCCAAGTGAAATACAAGGAAAATACTATTGAATTTTTCCTTGCCTGTGAAGTTGATTTACATTAGGCAAGAAGTGACTTGTATTGGACTGCTGTGCACTGAGGCGACTTTATATTTAGGGATCCAGAAAAATTCCGATAAATAATTGGGAAGGGAATTCATCTGATCACAGAAAGTGGAGATTCCACAGTATTCCTTGTTAAAATATCATGCAGTTCAATAATGTATTATAAATTATTAGCTATTCTGGAATGCCACAAGAAGATATTACCACGTTTGTGTAGTCAGTGTGTGTTTGTGTAATACTGAAGTGTATGTACTGTATATGCAGATACATTTGTACGTTCTCCCCGTGACCTGCGTGGGTTTTCTCCGAGATCTTCGGTTTCCTCCCACACTCCAAAGACGTACAGGTATGTAGGTTAATTGGCTGGGTAAATGTAAAAATTGTCCCTAGTGGGTGTAGGATAGTGTTAATGTGCGGTGATCACTGGGCGGCATGGACTTGGTGGGCTGAAAAGGCCTGTTTCCGGCTGTATATATATATGATATATATGATATGTGTCTGTGCTCAGTTAGTGCAACAGGTCTTGAAGCACAATCTTCTTGTATTCCATGCCACTGGACAAAGACCTTACTTTGTAAAGACTGTGTGTTAGCTGGTGCGCAATGGGCATTCCATGTTCAAATAATTCAAGTATAATTATCTTCCACTCTTTAGAAAAGGATTACAATTATCCATGGTACCAGGTAGTACAAAGAGAAAAGGTTCAGCATCTGCAATGAAGGTAGGTTGGGAGATTGGGACCACACCCTCACTGGTCAGAGGACTATTCAGTGGTCTGATAACAGAGGGGAAGAAACTTCCTGAGTCTGGTGGTACGTGATTTAAGATTTTGCATCTTCTGTCCGAGGGAAGAAGTGGGGGGGGGGGAGTGTAATGAAAAAAGTCCTCAATGGTGCTGGCTGCTTTCCAGGGGCAGTATCAAGTGTAGATGGAAACAATGGTGGGGAGTTTGGGTTGTGTGATGGACTGGGCTACATCAACAACTCTTTTGTGGTCTTGGGCAGAGCTGCTACCAAACCAAGCTGTGATGGGACTCAATAGCATGCTTTCTACAGTGCATCCGTAGAATTTGTTGGAGATATGCCGTGTTTCCTTTGTCTCCTGGGGAAGTAGAGGCATTGATGTACTTTTTTGGCTGAAGCTTCAAAGCAGTTGATCCAGGACAGATTGCTGGTGATATTTACACCTAGGAAATTAAAGCTCTCAAGCATTTCCACTTCGGCAGCAGTGATGCTGACTGGAGCACTTACTCCACCATGCTTCCTCAAATCAATAACTGGCTCCTTCATCCTGCTGACCTCGAGGGAGATGTTGTATCGAACACATCGGAACACAGCTACCAGCCTTGGAGGGCATCTACAACACACGATGCCTCAGAAAAGCCACCAGCATCCACAAAGACTCTTCACACCCCTACAACAGTCTGTTCGAACTCCTTCCTTCGGGCAGACGATACAAGGCCTTCTACGCCCGCACCTCCAGACTCAGGAACAGCTTCATCCCCAGGGCCATAGCTGCCATGAACCGGTCCTGCTGAGCCGGATGGTCACATCGCACAGTGATCCGGCACAGATCTACTTGCACTTTATTCTGTTTTAAAACTGTTACAATTTGTTTCGTTGGGTTGTTTAAATTAATAATTAATACTGACTAGCTAATTAAATTATTGCATCGTATGGGAGGCGCATTCCCAATCTCGTTGTACCCCTGTACAATGACAATAAAGATATATTGTATTGTATTGTATTGTATTGTATTGTATTGTATTGTATTGTATTCGTGACCATGCTACGAAGCTCTCTACATCCTTCCTGTACTCTGTCTCTCACCATCGCTTGAGATCCAGCCTACTGCAGTGGTGCCATCTGTGTCAGAGCCAAATTTAGCTGCACAGTTGTGAGTGTAAAGAGAGTAAAGCTAGGGGCTGAGAACACATCCTTGTGAGGTTCTGGTGTTGGTGAATCACGATTGAGGCACATTGCCTTTGTCAATCCAATAATTCCATTGGGCAGAACATCAAGTGAGTGCCAATGTTTCCCAACTTAGATGTAAATAGAAGCAAAGCCAGGGGAAGGAAACATGACCCTATATATTACTAGGTGGATACCATTGAAACTCAGACTTTAATATATATGTGTGGACTCTAGTCCAAACTATTGCATAGTTTGAGGAAAATCACTGCATCAATCCTAACCTTAAATGATGACAAACTATTTCACTGAGAAGCATTAGATAAATGGAGCAGAAAAAAAAGTAAACCCTGAACTTAAATTCTTATCAGTCTTTAAATTGTTGACCAGACATGCCAAACATCATGTGTTCATGTGCTCATGATTCAGGCTTGGCCAAGTTCAGACCCAACATTCCACTCTTTTGACGACATCTTGATGGCACACATCAATGCTGTTCACAGGGAAGGATTTCAAAGTCAACATTTCCTCTTGCTAAATAATTTACTCACTGAAATTAAGTGATGCTAATTTTGTCACAGGGCCATTGGTCAGGTTCTAGGCTGGAAACTCCTGCCCATCAGACACAAGGGAAAGATCGTCCTAACTAATCTTTACCATATAACCATATAACCATATAACAACTACAGCACGGAAACAGGCCCGTTCGGCCCTTCCAGTCCACGCCGACCACTCTCCCTGACCTAGTCTCATCTACCTGCACTCAGACCATAACCCTCTAATCCCCTCTTATCCAATTTACTCTTAAATAATAAAATCGAGCCAGCCTCCACCACTTCCACCGGAAGCCCATTCCATACAGCCACCACCCTCTGAGTAAAGAAGTTACCCCTCATGTTACCCCTAAACTTTTGTCCCTCAATTCTGAAGCTATGTCCCCTTGTTGGAATCTTCCCCACTCTCAAAGGGAAAAGCCTACCCACGTCAACTCTGTCTGTCCCTCTCAAAATTTAAAAAACCTCTATCAAGTCCCCCCTCAACCTTCTACGCTCCAAAGAATAAAGACCCAACCTGTTCAACCTCTCTCTGTAGCTTAAGTGCTGAAACCCAGGCAACATTCTAGTAAATCTCCTCTGTACCCTCTCCATTTTGTCGACATCTATCCTATAATTTGGTGACCAGAACTGCACACCATACTCCAGATTCGGCCTCACCAATGCCCTGTACAATTTCAACATCACATCCCAACTTCTATAATCGATACTCTGATTTATAAAGGCAAGCATACCAAATGCCTTCTTCACCACCCTATCCACATGAGATTCCACCTTCAGGGAACAATGCACAGTTATTCCCAGATCCCTCTGTTCCACTGCATTCCTCAATTCCCTACCATTTACCCTGTACGTCCTATTTTGATTTGTCCTACCAAAATGCAGCACCTCACACTTATCAGCATTAAACTCCATCTGCCATCTTTCAGCCCACCCTTCCAAAAGGCCCAAGTCTCTCTGTAGACTTTGAAACTCTACTTCATTACTAACTACACCACCTATCTTAGTATCATCTGCATATTTACTAATCCAATTTGCCACACCATCATCCAGATCATTAATGTAAATGACAAACAACAGTGGACCCAACACAGATCCCTGGGGGACTCCACTAGACACTGGCCTCCAACCTGACATACAATTGTCAACCATTACCCTCTGGTATCTCCCATTCAGCCATTGTTGAATCCATCTTGCAACCTCACTATTAATACCCAACGATTTAACCTTCTTAATCAACCTTCCATGTGGAACCTTGTCAAATGCCTTACTGAAGTCCATATAGACAACATCCACAGCCTTGCCCTGGAGTACTGTGTGCAGTTTTGGTCTCCAAATTTGAGGAAGGATATTCTTGCTATGGAGGGCGTGCAGCGTAGGTTCACTAGGTTAATTCCCGGAATGGCGGGACTGTCGTATGTTGAAAGGCTGGAGCGATTGGGCTTGTATACACTGGAATTTAGAAGGATGAGGGGGGATCTTATTGAAACATATAAGATAATTAGGGGATTGGACACATTAGAGGCAGATAACATGTTCCCAATGTTGGGGGAGTCCAGAACAAGGGGCCACAGTTTAAGAATAAGGGGTAGGCCATTTAGAACGGAGATGAGGAAGAACTTTTTCAGTCAGAGGGTGGTGAAGTTGTGGAATTCTCTGCCTCAGAAGGCAGTGGAGGCCAGTTCGTTGGATGCTTTCAAGAGAGAGCTGGATAAAGCTCTTAAGGATAGCGGAGTGAGGGGATATGGGGATAAGGCAGGAACGGGGTACTGATTGAGAGTGATCAGCCATGATCGCATTGAATGGCGGTGCTGGCTCGAAGGGCTGAATGGCCTACTCCTGCATCTATTGTCTATTGTCTATTGTCTATTGTATCAATTTCCCTGGTAACCTCTTCAAAAAATTCAAGAAGATTAGTCAAACATGACCTTCCAGGCACAAATCCATGTTGACTGTTTCTAATCAGGCCTTGTTTGTCCAAATAATTGTATATATTGTCCCTAAGTATCTTTTCCATTAATTTTCCCACCACAGACGTCAAACTAATAGGTCTATAATTGCTAGGTTTACTTTTAGAACCTTTTTTAAACAAAGGCACAACATGCGCAATGCGCCAATCTTCCGGCGCCATCCCCGTTTCTAATGACGTTTGAAATATTTCCGTCATAGCCCCTGCTATTTCTGCACTAACTTCCCTCAATGTCCTAGGGAATATCCTATCAGGACCTGGAGACTTATCCACTTTTATATTTTTCAAAAGTGTCCGTACCTCCTCTTCTTTAATCCTCATCATTTCCATCACTACTCTACTTGTTTCGCTTACCTCACATAATTCAATATCCTTCTCCTCGGTGAATACCGAAGAAAAGAAATTGTTTAATATCTCCCCCATTTCTTCCGGCTCAGCACATAGCTGTCCACTCTGACTCTCTAATGGACCAATTTTATCCCTCACTATCCTTTTGCTATTGACATATCTGTAGAACCCCTTGGGGTTTACTTTTACATTACTTGCCAAAGCAGCCTCATATCTTTTTATCGCTTTTCTAATTTCCTTCTTAAGATTCCTTTTACATTCTTTATATTCCTCAAGAACCTTATTTACTCCCTGCCGCTTATATTTATTGTATATCTCCCTCTTTTTCTGAACCAAGTGTCCAATTTCCCTGGAAAACCACGGCTCTTTCAAATTATTATTCTTTCCTTTCCACCGAACAGGGACATAAAGACTCTGTACTCTCAAAATGTCACCTTTAAATATCCTCCATTTCTCTATTATATCCTTTTCATAAAACAAAAAGTTCCATTTCACTCCTTTTAAATCCTTTCTCATCTCCTCAAAATTAGCCTTTCTCCAATCCAAAATCTCAACCCTTGGTCCAGATTTGACCTTCTCCATAATGATATTGAAACTAATGGCATTGTGATCACTAGACCCAAAGTGCTCCTCAACACATACCTCCGTCACCTGACCCATCTCATTTCCTAACAGGAGGTCCAACACTGCCCCTTCTCTAGTAGGCACCTCTACGTATTGCTGCAAAAAACTATCCTGCACACATTTTACAAACTCCAAACCATCCAGCCCTTTAACAGAATGTGATTCCCAGTCTATATACGGAAAATTGAAATCACCCACAATCACTACTCTGTGCTTACTACTAATATCTGCTATCTCCTTACATATTTGCTCTTCCAATTCTCGTTCCCTATTTGGCGGTCTATAATACACCCCTATAAGTGTTGCTAAACCTTTCTCATTTCTGAGTTCCACCCAAACAGCCTCCCTAATCGAGCCTTCTAGTCTGTCCTGCCAAAGCACTGCTGTGATATCCTCCCTGACAAGCAATGCCACACCCCCACCTCTTGCCCCTCCGATTCTATCACATCTGAAACAATGAAATCCTGGAATATTTAATTGCCAATCGCAACCCTCCTGCAACCATGTTTCACTGATTGCCACAACATCATACTTCCAGATGTCAATCCAGGCTCTAAGCTCATCCACCTTTCTTACAATGCTCCTAGCATTAAAATATACACATTTAAGGGACCCATCATTTCTTATTCTCAGTTTATTTCTTTTCCCTTCTTTCTCTCCTACATATTGGGTCTGAGTGTTTCCCTTTTCTGCCTCCTGCCTCACACACTGCTTATTAGCTATCTGTGTTTGAGTCCCTCCCCCCAACCGTACTAGTTTAAAGTCTCCGCAATTACCTTAGCAAATCTCCCCGCCAGGATATTACTGCAATATTTTGCATTTTTAGGACATTGAATGTAGAAGAATATGCAAAAATACTTCACAAGGCCGATTATATAAATCTACCTAAGTATATATGAGTACCCTTAGGCTCCATGCCAATTGAAAGTGTAGTCAACAGAACAATTAAAATTAGAGCACAAAAAACTGCAGATGCTGGAATCTGGAGCTAAAATAGAAAAGCTGCTGAAAGAACTGAGTGGGACAATTCAAACGGAAAAGGCCCTTCAGCTCACCGGGTTTATACTGACCAAAAATAACCCCATTTACACTAATCTATTTAAAATATATATATTTTCCTCACATCCATTTTAACCAGCTCAGATTCTACCACAGTTGTGCGGCTTACTTTTGTAGCATCTTTGGTCAAAAATATGAAAGAAAACCCTATATCTAGATAACTGTAAACAATTAATGGATAACCTTCTTTGGAAAATGTTACTCCATCTGTTGTAATGCGGAGAGAAGTTGGGATGCTACCTTACAGTTGTACAAGACTTTGGCAAGGCTGCTTTTGGAGTATTGGGTAGGAAGGATCTGCAGGTGCTGGTTTCAACCAAAGATAGACACAAAAAGCTGGGGTAATTCAGCGGGACAGGCAGCATCTCTGGAGAGAAGGAATGGATGAAATCTGAAGAAGGGTCTCGACCCGAAACGTCATCCATTCCTTTAGAGTATTGTGTTCAGTTCTGATCACTCGACTATAGGAAGGATGCGTTTAAACTGGAAAGAGTGCGGGGAAGATTTACGAGGATGTTGCCTGGGCCAGAGGGAGAAGTTGGGCAGGGTAGGTCTTTATTCCTTAGAGTGCAGGAGGCTGAGGGGTATTCTTCTAGAGGTGTGTAAGATCATGAGGGGAATAGATAGGGTGAATGCAGTCTTTTACCCAGAGTAGAGTTATAGACGTACAGCGTGGAAACAGGCCCTTTGGGCCAACTTGCCCACGCCAACCAACATGCCCCATCTCAACTAGTCGCACCTGCCTGCTTTTGGCCCTTAGCCCTCTAAACCTACTCTAACCACGTACGTGTCTAAATGTATCTTAAACGTTGCAACAGTACCTGCAATCAAGAGCCAGAAGCTTAAGCTGAGAGTGAAAAGTTTTAATAGGAACTTGAGAGGCAACGTTTTCACACAAAGGGTGGTGGGTATTTGGAACCAGCTGCCAGGGGACGTAGTTGAGGCAGGTACTATAACAACATTTAAAAGACATAGCACATGGATAGAAAAGGTTTAGAGGAACGTGGGCCAAACTCGAGCAGGTGGAGTTGATGGGGCATCTTAGTCTGCATGGGCAAGTTGGGCCGAAGGGCCGGTCTCCATGCTACATATCTCTATGACTTACAGAATGGTTATTATTTCCTGATGGAGACTTTCAGTCATGCAATGGTGAAGCGTGAAACAGCTGAATGTCCATATTCATTGATCATTATAAAATAAGGATGGCAGTTTTCATGCTATTTTCAACAAATTGTGATGAATAAACAACATGGAAAATCTTCTTAGCACGGCTACAGAGATATAAGAAAATAACTGCAGATGCTGGTACAAATCGATTTATTCACAAAATGCTGGAGTAACTCAGCGGGACAGGCAGCATCTCGGGAGAGAAGGAATGGGTGACGTTTCGGGTCGAGACCCTTCTTCAGACAGCTACAGAGATGTTTTGTTTCCACATGTTTCATGCATTTAAAAAACTTCCTCTAACTTTCTTCATACTTTCTGACCAGGTCATCACTGCCCCTGTTTAGCTGTGAGAGGCAGTGGCGTAGAATGGAGGTTTTCTGGAGTTTTCATGGCCAACACACTCAGAGTGAGTTATTGAATTGAATTGAATACTTTATTGTCACATGTGACAAGTCAAAGTGAAATTCCTTGCTTGCATATACCCAAGGTATGCAAATAGTCGCCCATAAAGGGCGTTTACAAAGTTACAAAGTACCCCCGCGCCAGGTCCCCCTTTGTTCTCCCCTCCTCATGACGGTCCCTCCAAGCCGGGTCCTTCTTTGTCCTTCCCCCGGCAGCGGCGTCCTCACTTCCGTGTGGTCCGTCCCCGTCCCTCGGTCGGTGCCATCATCGGCCGACGCACCAACCTCTCAACCTGTCGCCGCCGGGTCCTCTCTGGATACCTCCGTGGCGCCGACCCAGGCCCCAGCCGCGGGCTCCGCTGACTCCGTTGGCCGTGGGCTTCGTTGACTCGCGAGGCTCCACCTCCGACCCGCAAGGCCCCGACCTCGGCTTCTCAGCGGCACCTCCGGAAGTTAGACAAGGATATGGAGGATTATCAGCTATCAGGATCAAGTGAAACGAGGCAGAGAACTCGAAGCATCCAAAGTTTTTTAAGACTGACTTTAAGGCTTACAAACATGCTGGAAACAATTTGTTTGGGATTTATCTCCACAAGGACCGTATGATTCATGGACGATTAACTGGTCAATTTTCAAATCACTCCTCCACCCGTACTCAAGAGATCTTGGCAGAAGAAGTGTCCCGACCCAAAACATCACCTATCCTATTTCTTCAGAGACGCTGCCTGACCCGCTAAATTATTCCAGCAGTTTGTGTCAATCTTTGATATAAACCAGCATCTGCAGTTTTTTGTTTCTAGAGAAGAAAAGCTTTCCCCGTGGTCCTTCCACTTCATGCCGATATCACGGATAAGGAAGAGGGGAATATATGGAGGAGATCAGAGGGTGCATCCTCCCTCAAAGGATCTTTAGATTTAGAGATACAGAGATACAACGCAGAAACAGGCCCTTCGGCCCACCGGGTCCGCGTCGCCCAGCGATCCCCGCACACTAACACTATCCTACACCCACTAGGGACAATTTTTACATTTGCCCAACCAATTAACCTACATACCCTGTACGTCTTTGGAGTGTGGGAGGAAACCGAAGATCTCGGAGAAAACCCACGCAGGTCACGGGGAGGACGTACAAACTCCGTACAGACGGTGCCCGTAGTCAGGATCGAACCTGAGTCTCCGGCGCTGCATTCGCTGTTAGGCAGCAACTCTACCGCTGCGCCACCGTGCCGCCCACCGTTCTTTGTCCGATATCACATTTCCATCCCGATACTGAGAATACTTATAGCCACCTCCAGGGCACAACGTACTTGCCCCTATCTCATCTTATATGTGGCAGAAATCCTGATCCCTGCTATCCTCATCCACTTAAACTGTTCAGTCTGGCCTCCCTCACTGTACTGTCTGTAAACCTGACATCATCTCTCTCGTTGTGTTCTACTGTAGGTCGTACAGTCTAAATTATTCACCACACTTGGGTTTGGCAGCTCAACTAATTAGGAATTGAAGAACACTCAACTTTTGAATTCTCATCCTTTTCAAATTCTCTATTACTTTTTACCTTCTTTATCTTGAAATCTCCTCCAGGTCTTTGGGATGTCTGTAATCATCAATTCTTCCCTCTTGAGAATTGTTGAATTTCAGTTTTCTACCACCGGTGGCCATGTTATTGACTGCTGATGTCTTAACATCCTGAATTATTTCTATGGACGTATCTACCCCTTGATTCTTCTTGCTTCCTTCAAGATGCTCCAAAGTCCAACCTTTAAGCCAAGAGAAACATCTTGGCCTTCTGCTCTATTATATCCATGTGTGGCTTTGTATCAAATGTTAGCTTGATAAGGTACCTGAAGAATGTTTTAATTAGTTACACAAGCTGTTGAAGTTTCATTTTTAAAAAAAGGTAGAAAAGGACCTGTTCAGAACCAACACTTGCACTGGTCTTCGATGAAGGTGACCATTACCTTCACCTTCTGAGCTGGAGGACATCCATGGGGCATCTGCACCACTGGTTCGTGTGCAATACGTGCAATTTATCAAGTCACTGGCACCCATTATTAAGAACAGCACAGAATATAATCCTCAAGAGTACAGAAAGAAGGCTGAGAAAAGGAGCTCAAATGGGGAGCATGACCAAAGGGATTAGGAAAATGGAACACAAAGTGAAAGATTGTGGTTGTGTGATGTATCAGAGTCAGAAGCTAAAGGTGAGCAGGTAGCATTGGCCTCATTACCTCCCACTGCAGGCACTGCGTGAGTTCCTACTTTTTTTGGACCTTGTGATGCATAAAAACGTGAGACATTCAAACACTGTTCCCTCTGATGGTTGAAGTCTCACGTCGGTTTTTCTTGCAAGAATGTAGAATACATGAGGGCAAGGTTGCTGTGGGCTGTGACAAGTGATGTGAACAAGAAATCTGAGAGTACAAATTATCAAGTAGGAAGAAGGAGGTTTTGACTTCTCTATAAAAGTTGAGGGTAATGGTCACCATTGGTGAGATGAGAACAAACAGGTCACCCTGCAGAATTCTAAAATGGGTCACCCTTAACCAGACAGAGTGAAGAAGATGTTGGTGCACATTTTTCCATGAACCATATAGACTATGAGTTAGCAAACTATTTTACAAGAGCATTGATTTGACTATATGCATCCGATTCTTTCATTTAATTATGTCAAAAAAATAAATTTTATGGAAGATTAATTTAGTTTAATGATTATTTGTTCTTTTAATAACATCAGTGTTTTTGTAAAGATTGTCATTTTTTAAACCATCTTTCACATCATCCAAAGGCGCTAAAGGTAGGCACAGTGGTGCAGCTGGTAGAGCTGCTGCTCACAGTGCTCGAGACTCGGGTTCGATCTTGACCTCGGGTGCAGTCTGTGTGGAGTTTGCACGTTCTCCTTGTGGCCCCGTGAGTTTACTCCGGTGGTTTTCGCCCACATCCCAAAGCCGCGTGTTTGCCAGTTAAATGGCCTCTGTAAATTGGCCTTAGTGGATGCAAAAGTGGGATAATATGGAACTAGTGTGAAATGATGATCTATGGTCGATGTGGACTCGGTGGGCCAAAGGGCTTGTTTCCATGCTGTAACTGTAAACATCAAAGTCACGGAGAAGCATTTGAAGTTTAGCCACCTAAGAAATTGTGGTCCAGGAAATGTCCAGCGGCCAATTTACACAATCATCTCCCACAATCCTGATGATTTTATAATGTGTGTGTGGTCCATGTTTATTCCCCAATTAACATTTCAAAGACAGATTATAAAATCATCAGGACAGTGCCTTGGGATATTTTACCTCTCTCCAGTCGAGGCTTTGGTTAAGATCCCAAACGAAAACAGCACATTTTCTCAGCACTACTCTGAAATATCAGCCTAGAATTCAGAAGATCCAAAGCAACTGGATCCAAATCCTTTAGACTCAGTGTGATAAATACTAAATCATGGCAGGCACAGAAACATTGAACATAGAAAAAGACACAACTACATTATTTCAAATGAAAAATACAATGTAAATCTTTTTTGAGATTATTCATGATGATTTATTTAATCATTATAAAGGGACGATTAATGGGTCTTAGCTTGACAACACAAATAATGATCATAGACACAAAGTGCTGGAGTAACTCAGCAGGACAAGCAGCATCTCTGGAGAGAAGGAATGGGTGACGTTTCGGGTCGAGACTCTTCTTCAGAAGGAGAAGGGTCTCAACCCGAAACGTCACCCATTCCTTCTCTCCAGAGATGCTGCCTGTCCTGCTGAGTTACTCCAGTATTTTGTGTCTATCTTTGGTTTAAACCGGCATCTGCAGTTCCTTCCGTCACAAAAAAAAAATTAGTCCGCTTCAGAACGTCTGCTTCTGAAGAACAATATTATTGTCAGATGACATTTGTTTCATTCCTGTGTGTGCATGTGCGCGCCTGTGTGTATGTGTGTGTGTGTGCACGTGTGCGTGTGTATGTGTGCGCTTGCGTGTGCTTGTGGGTGTGTGCGTGCATGTGTGCGCGCGTGTGTGCATGCGTGTTGGTGTGTGCGTGCATGTGTGTGTGTGTGTGCGCGGGTGTGCAAGAACAAATGGGGGCAGAAGGTAATTTGTAACATACAGCATTGTTGCAAATATTGTGATAAAGCTTCACCCAATTTCATTGCAGGTCCCAGTTGACAAGACCTGGAAAGATGTGATGGCAGCAATTTTATCAGGACAGCAATTGCCTGCTAAAAGATAACTTCAAAACAAAACCTCATGAAAGACAGTAAACAAGAAGCAAATCACAGCCCCGACAATTTGACCCTGCATATAAGAAACAGTTAGACATCACATTTACTCCGAGGCCAGAGGTGAACTTACCTCAAGGGATAAACTGGCTGACTTGGCTTCCATAACTACAAAAACATAAAAGACTAACACAATCTTTGGCTTCACCTCCTAACCTACAACAATTTATTTACCTCAAGGGCATGCTGTGCCACAATGAAAAAGGAATTGAACCCATCTCTAAAACACTTAAAGCAGTTCTGGATGGGCTCAGTGCAAATGCCCAGAGCACCTAAAGGGATATTATTGGATACAGGCAGATGATCATCTGCAGAATAATTACTGTCAGTATTGCCTTGACACAGGTCTGCACAATGCAATGAGGGGCAACAATGTTTTGTCACACAACATTCAGCAGGGAAATGGTGGAATGTTACAGGACTTAATTGACTTCTATTTGCAATATGTTTTATTCCAATGATGAAGCCTCCCTGAAGGAAAAATGGCTTCAATTTCTAACAGCATTGACCCAGTCATTATAATGTCTGTGCAAAGAGGCTGCTTCAAAATTCAGAGGGAGAGGGAGAGGGAGAGGGAGAGGGAGAGGGAGAGGGAGAGGGAGAGATTATTCTTGTCCACAATTCCAAAGCGTACAGAGATGTACGTTCCAGTGATAATGGTGTCCAATAATTCCATGATAATAAAGTATAAATCATTCAATACCAGCAGGAATCATCATCACTTTGTAACCGACACCGAAAGCTGGACTAATTGACTTGGCAACACTTCTCGTTGTGGAATACACAAATGCACTGAGACATGTTGGTTATTTGAATTGTACTAAAAAATGAATTTTCTGCACAATATTTCCCAAGATCCCACAGCCGATCTTGAGGGCGCAGAAGACAAGACACCCCCCCCCCTCCCCAGCCCGGTCTTTACGCTGACTGGTTAGCACGCAGCAAAAGCATTTTCACTGTACCTCGCTCGGTACACGTGACAATAAACTAAACTGAACTGAATGATTCTCTTACTGGCTCTTTATTCCAGCGTCCCCCCTCTACCTTGACTCTCTGCACACTCTGGTTCCCTGTCTTCAGGGGCAAGAAGGAGATGAAGCTCGGACCCCCGGTTCCCCAGTGAGCAAGCCAGGCCTGCTGCCTATTGGGGTCTTTGGGAGCTTCTCCCTTCCGAGAGATTCTTCATTTGTCAGTAAGTATTACTTCAAATTACAATCCTTCGTTTATAAATAAAAGCAATCGTGCACTCGATTTCATTTCACATCACCTCTTCTCACTTGTCCCGAAGAGATCCCTCGAATTATCAAAATGTTTTGCTAATTCCTCTTTGAAAACAACTGAAATTAGCCATTAGATCTTAAGGGGGTTAGAATGCAATAATTGCAGCCCAAGGCAATTTCTGTGCCTGTAATTAAAACAATTATCAAATCAAATTAAGAGCTCTTCAGATTATACTTCTTAGGCTGTCTCTTGAGTTGAAGATGTCTTTAGTATGACTTTGCCAGAGGAAGGGAAAATGGTATTTGCTAGTTAAGACAGACTGGTCAACTAGTTTGGAAGATTGTGCACTCCCTCCATTGTTTGCACATGGCCTCTGCATATTCCAGTATTGAAACTCAAGGAGATCTGTGTCTTCCTGGATGTGGACACAAAAAGCTGGAGTAACAGCGGGACAGGCAGCATCTATGGAGAAAAGGAATAGTGTCAGGTCGAGGCCCTTCTTCAGACTGATGTCAGGGGAGAGGGAGAGGGAGAGGGAGGTGTATAGATAAGGAAGTGTAAGGTGTGAAGACAGGACAAAGGGAATGGAGAGCAAGGAAAATGTAGGAAAGATCTTTGTTAGTTGGGAGATGGTAACAACAAAGTAAACAGGGATAAAATGTAGTCGGAGACAGTAAGACTGGTCGGAGAACAGGGAAGAGGGAGGGGTGGAGAGAGAGGGAAAGCAAGGGTTACTTGAAGTTAGAGAAGTCAATGTCCATACCGCTGAGGTATACGGTGCCCAAGCGAAATATGAGGTGCCGTAGCATCAATTTGCACTGGGCCTCACTCTGACAATGGAGGAGGCTCAGGACAGAAAGGTCAGTGTGGGAATGGGAGGGGGAGTTAAAGTGTTTAGCAACCGGTAGATCAGGTAGATTTAGACGGACTGAGCGGAGGTGTTCAGAGAAATGATCGCCGAGCCTGCGCTTGGTCTCGCCGATATATAGGAATCCACACCTGGAATGTCGGATTCAGTAGATGAGAACCTATCTTGAATGGTCTCCCAGTCGACCTGGAGCAAAAAACAAACTGCTGGAGGAACTAAACGGGTCATGCAGGATTGGTGAAGGCAAATGGACAATAGATGTTTTGGATCAAGACCCTTTCTCTGAACTGCTAAAAAGCCTTGATGGTGGGGTCATTGGCCCTGGTGATGATATTGATATTGTTTTCCTTTCCAATAGATCAGTTTGGAGAATTTTACGAGAACTCATGGTGTTTCTTCAAAGTGTACGGAGGGCGGTGATCAATTTCCCCATGAGTGCCTGGGAATACCTGCCTCATGACTGCTCAAAATAGTGATGGGTCATTTGGGTTTTGAGCCCATGTGTCAAGGGCATTCCGAAGCTCAACATTAAAGGCAGAAGGAATGTATCACCTCAGAAACTACGCATCAGCTCAACTCATCAGGCATCTCCTGCCCCATCTACAAGAAAGTCTGTAGTTCCTCATCGTCAATCCCATAAAACCACGGTGGAAATAGACAATAGGTGCCGGAGTAGGCCATTCGGCCCTTCGAGCCAGCACCACCATTCAATGTGATCATGGCTGATCATTCTCAATCAGTACCCCGTTCCTGCCTTCTCCCCATACCCCCTGACTCCGCTATCCTTAAGAGCTCTATCTAGCTCTCTCTTGAATGCATTCAGAGACTTGGCCTCCACTGCCTTCTGAGGCAGAGAATTGCACAGATTTACAACTCTCTGACTGAAAAGTTTAAAAAATATATTTTTAATTTTTATTTTTATTCGCAAGGAAGAAAGAGAATTACAAATATAAAGGTTATGGGGATAGATCCAGGAGATGATGAGTATAGTTGTACATCCAACCCTAAACTCAAGTTTTAACTTTAGTTTGAAATTTTAGTTTTGTGTCAAAGCCATTTACTTTTTTAAAAATTCAATAAATGGAGACCAAATTTAAAAAAATAGATCTGGTTTGTCAATTAAGACAAACCTTATTTTTGCCAAATGCAAGGTCTCGGTCATTTCTGTAATCCACATTTTAATTGTGGGGGTTGCTGTTTTTTCCCAAAATTTAAGTATTAATTTTTTCGCAGTTATTAAACTGTAGACAAGAAAATGTCTCTGAGTTATCGTAAAGTTTGTAATATGATCTGATACTCCTAATATTATTCATTTTGGATCTAAGTCTAGTTGGTTATCGATAACTTTGGAAATAGTTTTGAAAATATCGATCCAAAAATTTTGCATATTTGTACGTCACAAAAGTATGAGTTAAATTGGCTTCCTCATCTCCGTTCTAAATGGCCTACCCCTTATTCTTAAAATGTGGCCCCTGGTTCTGGACTCCCCCAACATTGGGACCATGTTTCCTGCCTCTAACGTGTCCAACCCCTTAATAATCTTATATGTTTCGATAAGATCCCCTCTCATCCTTCTAAATTCCAATGTATACAAGCCTAGCCGCTCCAGTCTTTCAACATATGACAGTCCCGCCATTCCGGGAATTAACCTACTAAACCTACGCTGCACGCCCTCAATAGCAAGAATATCCTTCCTCAAATTTGGAGACCAAAACTGCACACAGTACTCCAGGTGCGATCTCACTAGGGCCCTATACAACTGCAGAAGGACCTCTTTGCTCCTATACTCAACTCCTCTTGTTATGAAGGCCAGCATTCCATTGGCTTTCTTCACTGCCTGCTGTACATGCATGTTTCCTTTCAGTGACTGATGCACTAGGACACCAAGATCTCGTTGTACGTCCCCTTTTCCTAACTTGACATAAGTCATCTTAAATTTTGCAGGATTATCTAAGAAGAAGAATCTTTTGTTACCTCAGCCACATCCATTGACTTCACAAGAATTGATTCCTAATTAGTTAACTCTTACTTTTCCCACCTGTATATTTATGAAGAACTTCTAGATTTTTTTGCATTGCCTGCTAATATATTTCCACACACTTCCTTACCATTCATGTTTTTTTTCAGTTTAGTTTGCTACTGAAATATGATTATGTCATTTATCAGAAGCCTACATTTCTTGTGTAGAAAGGAACTGCAGATGTTGGTTTAAACCGAAGACAGACACAAAAAGCTGGAGTAACTTAGCGGGCCAGACAGCATCTATGGAGAAAAGGAATAGGTGACATTTCGGGTCGAAACCCTTCTTCAGACTCTTTTCTTGTTTTACTTTAATCTTGAGTTGGAGTCATAGAGCCATTGAGTCAAACAGCTCGGAAACAGGCCCTTTTACCCAACTCGTCCAAGATGCCCCATCAAAGCTACTCATTTGCTCAAGTTTGACCCATATCCCTCGTAACCTTTTAATTATCTAAGGGCGTCCAGTATTCAATGTGCTTCCTTCTTCTGTTGCGGACACACACACAGAAGAGAGAAAACAGGTATATCTTTGGAACTGTATTATGTTGTTATCTGTAGCTGAACTATTTCTTTGAAGGCTTCCAATTGCTCCTTTATTTACTGTCTGTTGATATTTGATTAAATCCACCTTATCAATTCATTGAAATTAGATATTAGATCTCCTCCAGATAACGTATAAAAATTGTTAGACAATAGCTAAGGAGAATATGGCTGAATACTTTGAAAGTTTTTAATTGATGAGACAATCAATGTGGATTTAGGAATGGTAAGTCAAGTCTGATGAACCTGATTTCGATTTTTTTAGATTTAGAGATACAGCGCAGAAACAGGCCCTTCGGCCCACCGGGTCCGCGCCGCCCAGCGATCCCCGCACATTAACACTATCCCACACCCACTAGGGACAATTTTTACATTTGCCCAGCCAATTAACCTACAAACCTGTACGTCTTTGGAGTGTGGGAGGAAACCGAAGATCTCGGAGAAAACCCACCCAGGTCACCCAGGAGAACGTACAAACTCCGTACAGACGGCGCCCGTAGTCAGGATCGAACCTGAGTCTCCGGCGCTGCATTCGCTGTAAGGCAGCAACTCTACCGCTGCGCCACCATGCCGCCTTGAACCTGAAGATGCTAAGAAAGAAGTGTACAAAGGAATATCAACAGATGTTACTTGTATGAACCACGACCTTTGACGAACACTCTAACTAGAGAATGCCAGCCGAAGTTAAAGCTCATGGAACTGAAGGCAGTTTAATAACCTGTTAGGAAGCTGGCTAAGTGGTGGGTGTCAGAGAGTGTGGAGAATGAACAGGTCCTCAAATTAACAGAAACTGACTTGTCTAGTCCTGAAAGGCTTTGTGTCAGAATCACAATTAATCTCTGTATGTACTAATTATTACGATGATGTGATAGAAAGCCAGATATCCAAATAAGCCAATGTCACAATGAAAGGAGAATAGATGTAAATATTAAATTATAAAGAAATTATTAGACTGAGCAAATGGGTAAAAATGTGACAAATACATTTTAATGGAGTTAATTGTGATATTGTAGTGAGTCCAAACGAGCGATATTATCCAAAGACTTTATTGTCGATAAAACCCGTGACAAACGCAACGCACTTACTTTTGGACACTCACTAACTTCGCTCGCTAATCTAATCTCTAACCCCAGTTTGGCGGCAGACACTCAAATACCTCGCGCTCCCGCACCACGTGATCCGTAAACCAATCCGAGGGTTCAAGACTACCTGGCCAATCCGTATGTCCCTACATGACCCCCCCCCAGAACCCTCAAAACCATACCTCATGGGCGCCCAGACCTCCCTCCCGGAACGCGTACGGAGGGGGGAAACCGACACCGCCAACGTGACAGGAGGCGGGGAGGGCGCCGGCGCTAGAGGCGATGGAGGGGCCACGGGAGCGGAGGGTGTAGGTGACGGAGAGCGCTTGATCGGCAACGGCGGCCCGGGCCCAACCATAGGCGGCGGGGGGCCGAGGTGGCAAACAGGGCACCGCTGGCGGGATCAGTGGGGCGGCCACAGGCCGGCACCGGCACGGGGGCTGGGCCACCGACAAGGGGAGGTCCTGGTCCAAATGGGCCGGCTTCAGCCGGGATACCGAAACGAGCTCCTGGCGATTTCCCACCTGCAAGGTGAAGGTGACAGCCCCTCTTTTAAGCACCTGGAACGGGCCCTGATAAACCGGCCGAAGAGGGGGGCGGTGGGAATCTTTCCGAAGGAACACGTAATCACAGTCCCGCAAGTCCGACGGGACGTGGACTGCCGTGCTTCCGTGCCTGGAGGTCGGGACTGGAGCCAGAGAACCCACCCGTGCCCGGAGGGAAGCCAAAACCGACGTGACGGACGGCGGCAAGGCGGGAGCGGAAGGGAGAATGTCACCCGGCACCCGCAGGGGTGAACCGTTGACGAGTTCGGCCGAGGATGTGCCCAGCTCAGCCTTTGGTGCCGTACGAATGCCGAGGAGGACCCAAGGCAGCTGGTCAGCCCAATCGTGGCCGGTCAGGCGAGCACAGAGGGACGCCTTCAGCTGCCGATGGAAGCGCTCAACCATCCCGTTGGACTGGGGATGATAGGCGGTGGTCTGCTGTAAGCGAGACCCATACAGCTGTGCCAGCGTGGCCCAGAGGGACGAGGTGAACTGGGCTCCCCGATCTGTGGTGATGATAGCCGGGACGCATAAACGGGCCACCCAATGCAACGCCAGGGCCCGTGCACAGGAGGCCGCCGAGGTGTCCGACAACAGGAGCGCCTCCGGCCAACGTGTAACCGATCAACCACCATCAGCAGATGAGTATAACCCCTAGAATAGGGCAATGGACCCACCAAATCCACATGGATGTGGAAAAAACGGACGGGGGGAACCTCGAATCTCTGGTATGGGGGCTGGACATGGCGATGAACTTCGGAGGTCTGGCACGGAATGCAGGCACGTGCCCAGGCTGCCATCTGCTTCCGCAGGCCGTGCCAGACAAACCGGGCGGCCACCATGGCCGAAGTCGCCCTGATGGACGGATGTGCCAGGCCATGAATGGCCTCAAAAACCTTACGCCGCAGGGCGGCAGGCACCACCGGGCGAGGGCATGGAAGGGAAACGTCACACCACAACTTGGTACCTGTGGGGCCACACGCCACCTGTTCCAAACGCAGTATCGAGGCTGTGGAGGCGTACACCGCGGCAGTTCCTTCCAGGCGCTGAGCCTCCGCTAGCTCCTGGAAATCCACCTGTCCGCCTACTACGGCTACGGAGGGAATGGCCGGCCAGGACAGGGCATCAGCAACAGCATTAAGCCTACCCGCAATATGACGGAAAGCGGTGGTAAACTCCGAAATCAGGGTGAGGTGCCGCTGCTGGCGAGCCGACCACGGATCAGAAACCTTAGCAAAAGCGAATGTCAGAGGTTTGTGATCCGTGTAGGCCACAAAAGAGCGGCCTTCCAAAAAATAACGGAAGTGGCGGACTGCTAAATAGAGGGCCAGGAGCTCCCTATCAAACGCACTATATTTGAGCTCGGCTCGCGAGAGCTGCCGGCTGAAAAACGCCAGGGGCTGCCAGCGACCTTCGGCCTGCTGCTCCAAAACCCCACCCACCGCCACGTCTGAGGCGTCCACCGTCAGAGCCGTGGGGGCGGAGGAGCGCGGGTGCACCAGCATGGTGGCGTTGGCGAGGGCCTGTTTGACCGCGACAAAAGCCGTCTCTGCAGCTGCGGACCATACCAACTCAGCGGGGTTACCCGCGAGGCATTGAAAAAGGGGGCGCATGACCCGAGCTGCTGCAGGCACGAACCGGTGATAAAAGTTCACCATGCCCACGAATTCCTGCAAACCCTTGATGGTCGTAGGGCGTGGAAAAGAGCGGACAGCGTCCACCTTAGCTGGCAAAGGAGTGGCACCGGCCGGTGTAACCCGGTGACCCAAAAAATCTACCGCCGACAGGCCGAATTGGCATTTGGACGGATGGAGAATCAGGCCGTGGTCTTGCAGCCTCTGGAATACAGTGCGGAGGTGGACCAAGTGCTCCTGGACCGAACGGCTGGCAATCAAAATGTCATTGAGGTAAATAAACACGAACGGCAAACCTCGACCCACACGGTCCATCAGACGCTGGAATGCCTGAGCTGCGTTTTTAAGGCCGAAAGGCATGCGCAACCACTCAAACAACCCGAACGGAGTAATGGTAGACGTCTTTGGAATGTCCGGCGGGTGGACCGGGATCTGATGATATCCCCGCACCAAATCGATCTTAGAAAAAATTGTAGCCCCCTCCAGGCTGGCTGAGAAGTCCAGTATGTGCGGAATCGGGTAGCGGTCCGGCCGTGTTGCCGCGTTAAGTAGTCGGAAATCCCCACATGGTCTCCACCCCCCAGATGCTTTGGAGACCATATGCAAGGGGGAGGCCCACGGACTACTCGAAGGCCGCACAATTCCCAGCCTCTCCAAGTTCAGGAACTCCTCTCGAGCCATGGCCAACTTGTCGGGTGGGAGGCGCCGTGCCCGGGCAAAAACCGGCAGCCCCTCGGTCGGAATGAAATGCACCACCCAATGCTTCTCGGAAGGTGCATTGAACCGCTGAACGAGGAGCTGCGGGAAGTCCGCTAGGACCACATCGAACTGGCCGGGGGCCGTGGTAATGGCCTGGATCGCTAAACTGGGCGGGGCGGCGCTTGGAGGGGCCGCAGGCCCCGTACCTCGGGGCCGTACGCTAGCCGAGGGCTGCAGGCCCCTCCCGCGGACGTCTACGACCAACGAAAACGCCCATAGGAAATCCGCACCCAAAATGGCCTGGCCCACATCCGCAACGATGAAATCCCAACGGTAGGTCCTGGACTCGAAGGACAGGGACATGGCCCTTTTACCATAAGTGCGGATGGGGCTACCGTTCACTGCAATGAGGGGCAGCCCCTTCCTCCCCGCTTGAACTTCACAGTCGTAGGGGGGCACAATACTCACAACCGTTCCCGTATCCACCAGAAAAACGATCCCGGTACCTTGGTCCGTCGCGTAGAGGCGGCAATTACGGCCAATCGAGATTACCTCTACATTCAATCGGCCCAGGCATTTCCCGGAAACGAACACGGGGCTCTGCAGCTTCGAGCCTCACTACCCCACCGCCGATGGAAGAAACACCAGCCGCGCCTATTCGGCCCTGTTGCTCGAGCCCGCGACCAATAAACATGTTCCGCAGCCCCTTCTTGGCGGGCTGACTGCGAAATAGCGGCCGATGCGTCGCTCTCTCGGCCGCTCCACCGACTGCCGCTGGGCCTCGAGACCCGATTAACCGAGTCGTCTCGGGTGTGTCGCTCCCTGATGAGCGCGTCGGCTTTCTCGGCGAAAGCTACCGGATCTTCAAACGAGACGTCGGCCAACACTAGCCTGACGTCCCTGGGTAGTTTCTCCCGAAAAGCCGCTTCGAAAACCATGCACGGCTGATGGTCGCCTACCAAGGTCAGCATCTCGGTCATCAACTCCGACGGTAGCCGCTGCCCCAGCTCTGGTAAATGGAGGAGCTTCAGAGCCCGCTGGTTCTGGTTCCAGCCAAAAGTCCTCAGTAGGAGCCTCTTGAGCCCCACGTACTGCTCCGTTTGGGGTGGACTGGTCAGGTATTGACTGACCCGCGCAGCCACCTCCGACTGCAGACAGCTCACCAGGTGGTGGAACTTCTCCTGGTCTTTCTCCACCCTTTTAAGATGGAACTGAGATTCCGCCTGCACAAACCACAGGTGCGGCTGATGGGCCCAGAACGGCGGTAGATGAATCTCGCCCGCGCTCGCTCCCGCCTGCGACATGCTGCTGCTTCAATTCCTACGTTCGAGGTCACCAATGTAGTGAGTCCAAACGAGCGATATTATCCAAAGACTTTATTGTCGATAAAACCCGTGACAAACGCAACGCACTTACTTTTGGACACTCACTAACTTCGCTCGCTAATCTAATCTCTAACCCCAGTTTGGCGCCAGACACTCAAATACCTCGCGCTCCCGCACCACGTGATCCGTAAACCAATCCGAGGGTTCTAGACTACCTGGCCAATCGGTATGTCCCTACAATATCCTAAGGCTTCAGTTTACATTACATCGATTAAGGATAGAATGGAGTATTTCCTAAATGATGAAAATTGCAAAGTGGTATAGGTCCAATATGATTAGAAGATCCATGATCATTAAGATGTCAGAAAGTTGTATCAGGAATAATTAAAAAGTTAATGGAATAATGGTGATAAAAGAATACTATGACTGTTGAAAACCTGAGTTAACCCACACCTCGATAATACAGTGCCAATTTTGTGACGTTATGCACCTTCGAGGATGTGCAGCAGTGATTTATCAGACTCAAACTTCGACTCCAACATTGAGTACAATGAGGGTCATGAAGTCATGCAGCACAGAAACAGTTCCCTTAGCTGAACTCGTCCCTGCTGACTGAGATGCCCCCATCTAAGCTTGTCCCATTTGCCCTTGTTTGGCCCATACCCCCATCTATGACCTTCATATTATACACGCCTAGAAGATCACTGCTCTGTCTTTTTGCACTCCCAGTAATAGAGTCCTAGCCTGCGCAACCTTTCCTGATAGCTCACCAATACCGAGTCCTGGCACATCCCCATAAATCTTCTCTCCACACTTCCCAGCTCGATTACATCTTTCCTCAAGTAGGATGACCAAAACCAAACACAGTACTTCAAATTTGTCTTCACTAACGCCTTGTACAACTGTAATGTAACATTCTAACTTCAAGATCCCATTCCCTGACTGATGAATGCCAGCATGCCAAAAACCTCCTTCTTCACCCTATCTACCAGCGAAGTCACTTTCAGACAATGCGAGGGAATCCAATGTTTGGTAAATTCTGCCTCACAGCCACAATAGGACCAAAAGCAATGTTACTATGAACACATGGCCAACACAAGGTGTTGCCCAGCTAGGTATATGGGACAAATTCAAAATAATTCAGGACTGACGTCATAAAGTACCAAATATAAAGAGTGGTCTAAATTTGAAACACTCTTTCGCAAATGGTAATTGACTCTGGAATGATTGTGTACTTTAAATCTGAGACAAATAGGTCTAATAACAAAATGTATTGTGGTATATAGGTGAAAAGATCGGTAACTTTGATTTAATGTCTAAGAAAATAACTGCAGATGCTGGTACAAATCGAAGGTATTTATTCACAAAATGCTGGAGTAACTCAGCAGGTCAGGCAGCATCTCGGGAGAGAAGGAATGGGCGACGTTTCGGGTCGAGACCCTTCTTCTGATTGATTTAATTGATTTAATGTCTCATCACCATGATTTTCTTTGATGACAGAATAGGCTCGAATATACTATTTTTGTTATTGTATTTCTCAAAGTTTTAACTATTTTATCTCAGGCACACTCAGTGGGTAAAAGTTAAAAAGAGTAACATAGATAATTACCTGTACCTTTTCCTGAAAGGAGTAAAGTGATAAATATGAGACATAGTCAGTCATGAAATGGGAAAGCTAAAAGGTAGGTGATCTCTGCCACAATCTAAAACAAGTGGTGCCATAAAATCCTTTGTGCATTTGTTATCCTTGAATATATACACATGAAATATTGCAGAAACATATATTTGAAGGATCAAGGTTGATACACTTCTGTTGAGGAATGTTTATTTTTATTCATTGTGACCAGGATGACAGCCTGGAAAAAAATTACAGCCAGTTACAATCACCAGATGGAGAAAGTGACACTGTTGTTTAAAGCAGTCATAGATGATACCATTTCCCTCTTGTTGGCTGATTAGGTGGTAATTCAACCTGATCATGAATTAAATCTACACCGTGCAATCAGTCATAAGTTCAAAATGTTCTCTGGAAGTCTCTTTCAATATTTTTATGGAAAAATTCAGCTGTATTTAAGTAGAAAACTCATTGATTTCTTATGCAACACAACCTGACATCATGCTTCGCAACAATTTTATTCCAAAAAAATTCACCATCTCATGCTATAATTTGGATAATCTTGTTAAATGAGTAGTTTGTTAAAATGACTTGGAGGAGTTTTGCACGAACATGGTTACAGTTTGTATTTGAAAAACATCCATGGTTGCTTCTATCTTAACTTTATAAAAAGAGGGGTGTTTTTCATACCCACTACCTGGATCATTGCAAATCACAATTGTTCTCTCCACTCCCATCCCCCGACTCTGGGACAACACATATTACTGTGTAGGAAGGAACTGCAGATGCTGGTTTAAACTGAAGATAGACACAAAATGCTGGAGTAACTCAGCAGGACAGGCAGCATCTCTGGAGAGAAGGAATGGGTGACGTTTTGTGTCGAGACCCTTCTTTAGACTAATATTGTGTCTTCATTGCACAAATTGTCGTATTTGTCAGGTAAATTTGCTCAGTGCTTCCAGCTGGTTTTCAAGGCAGAACTGTGAGCTATGAGTGCCACCTTTACTCCTCATCAGTAACCTAGAAGGCACCTTTTGCTTAATTCACCCCATTTAATATTCTTGGAACTGGTTGAAACTTCAATGATAAGATCCCATTGGGGGGTAAAACCAGTTTTGCATCCATTTTCTGTCAGTTTCCAGGTAGGCAATTACAGGCACTCCCTCCCCAACTCCAGTAAGGGTAATGTTCCTTGTACCCTTTCTTCAGTCAAATTTTGCGTAAGTTGGAATCACCACCCCCATCCCCTGCCCGAAATAACTCAATGAGTCTGAAGAAGGGTCTTATCTGAAATGTCACCTATCCAGGTTCTCCAAGATGCTGCCTGGCCCACTGAGTTATTCCAGCACTTTGCTACATGGGGCACTTTCTGCTGCGCGCAGCCTTCTGGGTAAGCAGCGCCGCCATTGCCGGCTTGCTTCCAATGTAAACTTGAGTGATCTTACAGTGTTGTGCAAATTACAAACTGCCAGAATTGTTTACGTAACTGCGAGTTTACATAAGTCGCCAATTCCATAAATTGGTGAGTGTCTGAACATTAAAATTGTCCACTTCAGTTTTTTAACATGTTCCATCTGGCAACTGAGTGGGAGTGAAAGTTAACATGGACTTTTCAACAAATCGGAGTGAAATCCATGGATTAACCACTCTATTAAAACATTTTAAAATGAGAATACTGTGTTCTTTGTGCAGGGTTCAAGGTAAGCACTCACCCCACCAGTATCGTAATTTGCTAATGTCTGCATGTCCTTGCTGTATGTGAAGAGGAATATTAACAATACCGACAAAGCAATAATGACTGCATATCGCATTGTTCGGGAAATACTTTGAGAGAGCCTGCAAGAAAATATACAATTCTCAACCAACTGAAACTTTCTTTTCTTTCTTTTTCAAGTTCATCTTCAACCAAGAAAAGCTAAATCAGAGAATCGTGCAACATTTAACAAGGCCCTTCGATCTGGCTTGTATCCAAAAAAGAGAGGGAGGAAGAAAAGACCCACATTAAACAATACAATACAATACAATACAATATATCTTTATTGTCATTGTACAGGGGTACAACGAGATTGGGAATGCGCCTCCCATATGATGCAATAAATTAATTAGCTAGTCAGTATTAATCTAAACAACCCAATGAAACAAATTAGAACAGTTTTAAAACAGAATAAAGTGCAAGTAGATCTGTGCCGGTTCACTGTGCGATGTGACCATCCGGCTCAGCAGGACCGGTTCATAGCAGCTATGGCCCTGGGGATGAAGCTGTTCCTGAGTCTGGAGGTGCGGGCGTAGAAGGCCTTGCATCGTCTGCCCGATGGTAGAAGTTCGAACAGACTGTTGCAGGGGTGTGAAGAGTCTTTGTGGATGCTGTTGGCTTTTCTGAGGCATCGTGTGTTGTAGATGCCCTCCAAGGCTGGTAGCTGTGTTCCGATGGTCCTCTGAGCTCTATGGACTACCCGCTGAAGAGCTTTCCTCTCTGCCTCCATGCAGCTGAGGTACCACACAGGGATGCCATGTGTTAGGATGCTCTCTATGGTGCAGCGGTAGAAGGTCGTCAGCAGCTGTTGGGGTAGACTAGACTTTTTCAGTGTTCTTAGGTAGAACAGTCGTTGCTGTGCCTTCTTGACCAGCGCAGCAGTGTTATTGGACCATGTTAGGTGAGTGCCCAGAAACTTGAAGCTGGACACTCTCTCCACATTGTCCCCGTTGATAAAGATCGGGGCGTATTCCCCGTTGTGTGACCTACGGAAATTGATGATCAGCTCCTTGGTCTTGGTGGTATTTAGGGACAGGTTGTTATCAGAGCACAGGTAAAACTTTCTCAATATGCCCGAAAGTACCTTAGAGGCTGTTAAATATTTTTTTCAGTGAGGCTGGTCAGGGAAGATAAATATTGACCAAGAAATATTCACATCCCTGACCAACATCGCTAGAAAAAGACTTCACTGACGGCAACCTACCTTGACGCAGAGGATCATCAGTCTGAAGAAGGGTCTCGACCCGAAACGTCACCCATTCCATCTCTCCTGAGATGCTGCCTGACCTGCTGAGTTACTCCAGCATTTTGTGAATTGTACCAGCATCTGCAGTTATTTTCTTATACTACTTGATGCATAGGATGGTTTACATGGGCAAGCCAAGATAGTTTCACACCTTCCTGATAGACTTGTAATCGGTCTTGGACAGCAAGGAACCAGATCCTTCAGCCCATTGAATCTGGGTTAACCTTGAGGCAACCATTGACTTTAATCTCACTCCATTCTCCCTGTGTTTTCATCAACTCCCCAGCAGGTTCAACTACTCAACTGCAGATGAGAGGTAATTTACAGTGGTCGCTTTTTTTAACCTGGAAACCACATGTCTTTGGGATATGGGAGCAAAACAGAGCACCTGGGGAAAACTCCACAGTCACAGGGAGAAGGTGCAAAATCTACACCTTCAGTGCCTGAGGTCAGGATTGAACCTAGATTGCTGGAGCAGTCAGGCAGCAGCTCTACCAACTGCACCAGTGAGCTACCTGCTCTCCCTCAGGACTGAAAGAGAGAACCAAATCCCTGGAGAGAGACTTGAATTCATATCTTTATAATTTGGAGGTGAAAATGCCAAAACTGATTTGGTAGTAAATGCAAGGTGCTATAAGGAAATATGCACTAAGAATAGAAAGTGCTGGAAATAATCACCAAGTCAGATAGCAACTGTGAAGGGAGAAATGTGTTAATGTTTCAGATTGATGAACTTTCAACTGATCTATGAAAGGTAAAACTTTCCCTAATATTAATGAAAGGTTACTAATCTGAAATGTTAATATGATTTATCTCTCCATAGATGCTTTCTTACCTGATGAGTGTATCCATTATTTTTTTTACCTAGCTGGGGAAAAATTGACAGCAGGAGACTACTTCCTTAATAATGAATTGAAAAGGTTACTATAACTGTTAAGTCATCTCTGTTTGTAGACCTTAGGTTTCTCCCTCTAGATCTGGTTATAGAGGGAGGAATATTTATATTACGAATGGATCTGACAGAGCACCACATCTGTTAGTCGGAATAATTGTCTGTCACCTTTGTGAGACAGATACAATGTGCTGGTGTAACTCAGCAGGTCAGGCAGCATCTCTGGAGAAAAATGACAGGCGACGTTTCAGGTTAAGACTCCGACTCCATGCCTCTTAATATGGGGAGGATTCCTCACCACACAGTGACGACCTCTTCCGTCTCCACTGGTCCACCCCCTCTTGGACTCCCCTGGATGGCCTTCTACACTCTCTGGACTTTTTATTAAAAAAACGTTCTGAAGAATGGTCCTTTTTCTCCAGAGATGCTGCTTGACCCGCTGAGTTACTCGAGCAGTTTGTGTCTGTCTTCGGTATGAACCAGCATCTGCAGTTCCTTCCTACACCTTTGTGAGACAATCAGGCTGTCAGTGTAAAACATACTTAGGTGCATATTAGTCTTGGTGCTTTATTATTTAATTATTTTAAAACATCTTAAAGGATTGTTTCTCCTGAATTGATTAGGCTGATGATTTTGCTGCATTCTCTACCTCTGTTCATTCATATTAATAGAGTTCACAGTTATGTCAGTAAAATCACAGACATTGGTGTTTGTATATGTTATGCTATGAAGACATTGGGGCTCCAGAGGACACTAAGTGCTGAAGTAACTCAACAGGTCAGGCAGCATCTCTGGAGAAAAGGAATAGGTGACATTTTGGACTGAGACCCATGTCCCCAGCAATGCCAGATGACCAGCTAGCAATGTTAAATGTTCCTAGAAAGATGATTTAGCAATTCACAACAAGCTGGAGAGTTATCCTTGGTGGGATGAACATTTGTATGTGTTTGCTGCAAGCTGACAATGGAAAAGATAATCTTATCACATCAAACAATGTGAAGGGTCACATCAAACGTCTGAAGAAGGGTCTCGACCCGAAACGTCACCCATTCCTTCTCTCCTGAGATGCTGCCTGTCCTGCTGAGTTACTCCAGCATTTTGTGAATAAATACCTTCGATTTGTACCAGCATCTGCAGTTATTTTCTTATACATCAAACAATGATATCATTGCTTCTTAACTGCCCTTTCATGTTATTAAAAATAGAAGTATTAGAGTTGAAATGGAGGTAAAAGTTTTTCATCCATCGGGTGGTGAGTCTTAAGAACTCACTCTCACTGTGAGTTATAGAGGGAGAAACCGTTGTCACTTTTAGAAAGCAGCGGCATGAACACCTGAAGTTAGTACAATAAACCTCAGGTCTCCAAACAGAGATGGCTAAAGAGTTATAGACACAAAAGGCTGGAGTAACTCAGCGGGTCAGACAGCATCTCTGGAGAAAAGGAATAGGTGACGTTTTGGGTAGAGACAGAAAGGTCAGATTGGGAATGGGAGGGGGAGTTGAAATGCTGAGCCACCGGGAGATCAGGTTGGTTAAGACGACTGAGCAGAGGTGTTCAGCGAAACGATCGCCCAGCCTGCGCTTGGTCTCGCCAATGTAGAGAAGTTGACACCTGGAACAGCGGATACAGTAGATGAGGTTGGAGGAGGTGCAGGTGAACCTCTGCCACACCTGGAAAGACCGTCGGGGTCCTTGCATGGAGTCGAGGGGGGAGGTAAAGGGACAGGTGTTGCATCTCCTGCGGTTGCAGGGGAAAGTACCTGGGGAGGGGGTAGTTTAGGTGGGAAGGGACGAGTTGACCAGGGAGTTGCGGAGGGAACGATCTCTGCGGAAAGCAGAAAGGGGTGGAGATGGGAGAAAGTGGCCAGTAGTGGGATCCCGTTGGAGGTGGCGAAGGTGTTGGAGGATATATGCTGTATGCGACAGCTGATGGGGTGGAAGATGAGGACAAGGGGGACTCTGTCCTTGTTATGAATGAGGGGAGGGGGAGCAAGAGCGGAGCTGCGAGATATCGAGGAGACCCTAGTGACAGCATCATCTATAATGGAAGAGGGGAACCCGCATTTCCGAAAGAAAGAGGACATCTCCGATGCCCTGGTATGGAAAACCTCATCCTGGACGCAGATGCAGCGTAGACGGAGGAATTGGGAATGGGGAATAGAGTCTTTACAGGAAGCAGGGTGGGAATTAGTGGTGAAGTTGATGAAGTCAGTGAGTTCTGCATGGGTGCAGGAGGTAGCACCAATGCATTTGTCAATGTGGCGGAGGTAGAGTTCAGGGATAGGGCCAGTGTACGCCCTGGAACAGGGTATGTTTAATGTACCTTACAGAGAGGCAGGCATAGCTAGGGCCCTTGCGAGTGCTCATTGCTACGCCTTGGATTTGGAGAGAGGGAGGAGTCGAAGGAGAAGTTGTTGAGGGTAAGGGCCAGCTCTGCTAGGCGGAGGAGAGTATTGGTAGACGGAAATTGGCTGGTTCTGCGGTCGAGGAAGAAACGGAGGGCTTTAAGACCCTCCTGGTGGGGGATGGAGGTGTAGAGTGACTGAACGTCCACAGTAAAGATGAGGGAGTGGGGGCCTGGAAAACAGAAGTAATTGAGGAGACGAAGAGTGTGTGAAATGTCTTCGACATAGGTAGGGAGGGATTGGACCAGGGGGGATAGGTTGGAGTCAAGGTAAGTGGAAACTAATTTGGCTGGACATGAACAAGCAGAAACAATGGGTCTGCCAGAACAGTTCTGTTTGTGGATTTTGTGGAGAAGATATAATCGGGCCGTATGGGGCTGGGGAACGATAAGGTTGGGGGCTTTAGAGGGCTGAGAGCCGGAAGTGATGAAATCAGTGATGGTGTTTGAGATGAAGGCCTGGTGCTCGTCTGTGGGGTCATGGTCCAAGGGCAAGTAGGAGGAGGGGTGTGAGAGTTGTCACCTGGCTTCAGTCTGGTAGAGGTCAGCGCGCCAGACTACCGGCACCTCCCTTGTTGGCGGGTTTGAGTATCCAGCCGGGGTTGCTGCAGAGTGAGCGGAGGGCTGTACGTTCAGGGGGGGAGAGGTTAGAGTGAATAAGGTTAGAGTAAGGCGAGTTAGAGTGAATGCAGTTGACTGATATGAGGCTTGGAACATGGAGCATGGAGCATGGAGCATGGAGCATGGAGCATGGAACATGGAGCATGACCTCCAAAGCAGACTCCGTCCCACAGCTTTTCATACCTTCGTTAGGTTTGTACTGCCTTCCCACTGTAAACTTCAAATATTCTTTCTGACTTATTTCATTCGGGAAAATAAAGCCTTGCTTATTCAGCCAACTTATTGCAACCCTCACAATGATGACCTGCTTCTGGCTGGTCTAAACCTGTCTCAGGCTTCAAGGCATGTGCAGTCCAACAAATCTCTTTACATGAAAATTATCCCCACGAACCTGGTGGTGCCAAGCTCCACACTGTGATGCGATTCAGTTTAATCTTATTTACAGCTTAATTTACTGTGTAAACACAGCTGCCCAACAACCGTACATGCAACCCTGCCAGTTGAAGTGGCTGGAATTCTGCTTGTTTACTATGTACAGTCTTTACACTCTGTCCTTTCACAGGGCTTGGATGCTGGATCGATTTCACATAACCACTGGAATGCATTTGAACTCACGCAAGCTACGAAAGGTTAGCAGCGTCTGTGATGTCAAAGTGTAGGAAGGAACTGCAGACGCTGGTTTACACCGTAGATAGACAGAAAATGCTGGATTAACTCAGCGGGACAGGCAGCATCTCTGGAGAGAAGGAATGGGTGACATTTCAGGTCGAGACCGAGAATGAGACTGAGAATCAGGGAAGAGGGAAGCGAGAGATATGGAAGGGTAGGGTGTGAAAGCGAGAGATCAAAGGGGACATATGGAAGGGTAGGGTGTGAAAGCGAGAGATCAAAGGGGACGAATATCAAGGAAAATGTAGAATAGATCGTTGTTCCAATGTACGGGGCCAGTAATCCTATGATTACATTGCACAAGTTTTGACAAGATTATACTGTGTTGTTAGAAATAAATTCACATACATGCTTGTGTTTATAACCTGTTTATCTTAAATGTTAAAATGCCAGGGAAGTTAAAATCAGTACATCAACCAATTTATTGCTAAGACCAACAATTATGATTTAACACCCATGTATTTAGTATTCCACCGACTCAGCAGGACACATCCCTCTCTTGTTCCAGCACCTCATTTATTCTAAGTGGTATGAATTTCAGAACAGACATTGCACAATTTCACATTCAATAGCCCCTGAGTTCAGTTATTCAGTTTGGAGTCTCCATCTCATCATGCAAACTTGAAGCTTCAGGTCAATTAAACATTTCCTGTGGGAAGAAAACCAAATAGAAATAAAGGGGCAGTCACAATAATAACTTGACCCTGAAAGTCATTTGAAGTGGAAAAGGCAAATTAACACGTGGGGCATATTTTGTGCAGCAAAGCGCGCAGACATGTAAGTTGGAAATAAAGGCCTGGACTATTTTCTAAATTGGGAGAGGATTTAGAAATCAGAGGTGCAAATGGACTTTGAAGTGCCGGTGCAGGATTCCCATACTGTTAATTTGCAAGTTGGATTGGTAAGCAAATGCAATGTTTGCATTTATTTCGAGAGGACGACAATATAAAAACAGGAATGTCATGCTGATGCTTTATAAGGCACTTGTCAGACCACATTTGGAGTATTGTGAACAGTTTTGGGCCCTATATATCTGAGGTGGGATGTGCTGGCCTTGGAGACAGTCCTGAGGAGGTTTACGAGAATGATCCCGTCGATGACTGGGTTAACTTATGATGAGCGTTTGACGTCACTGGGCCTGGACTCGCAGGAGTTTAGAAGGATGAGGCGGGATCTGATTGAAACGTACTCAACAGTGAAAGGCCTGAATAGAGTGGATGTGGAGAGGATGTTTCCAATCATGGGAGAGTCTAGGACCAGGGGGCACAGCCTTAGAATAAAAGGACGTACCTTTAGAAAGATGAGAAGGAATTTCTTTAGTTAGAGTGTGGTGAATGTGCGGAATTCATTACCACAGATGGCTTTGGAGGCCAAGTCATCGTGTATTTTTAAAGTGGTGATTGGCAGATTCTTGATTAGTTAAGGTGTCAAAGGTTATGTGGAGAAGGCGGCATGATGGGGTTGAGAGGGAAACATAGATCAGCCATGATCGAAAGGCGCAGTAGGCCAAATGGCCTAATTTTGTTCCTATAATTGATGAGCTTATGAACTGATTTCGCTCAGGGTCCCTCTGTTGCCAAAGCCAATGGCACATCTCCCGGCATGAAGACTTAATAATGGGCCTATATGCATTAAATGTATTCAAAGGCTTCTCTTCAGTATTCTCCACAATTGTGGAGTCAACAGAGGAGAATGGCTGAGTGATGTTTCTGAAGTGTCATGGGGGAGAAGGAAGTGACACACTGGTGAGAGAGGCAGAGGGTGGGGGGATGGTTAGGTCGAGGAGCAATCAGGAGTTCGACATTTGCTAAATTTAGGAATGGGGTTGGACATTATTAGGTGTTGAGGTGAAGTTTGCAGGTCACACTTGTATAGGGCTGGTTTAAGTTATGGTGGTGTAAGGATCTGGGAACTGAAGTTCCTATCAGATTGGGGGGGGGGGGAGGATAGAAGAGAGAGGAGCCACTCTACAGGTGCACTCTACAGATGCAACTTTAAAAGTATCTGACTGGTTACATCATGACCCATCTGGCAATTCCAGTGCACAGGAAAGCAAAAGGCTGCAAAAGTGGTGGACTCAGCCCAGTCCGCCAGGAGCACAGCTCTCCCCATTGAGAGCATCTACGCTGGGCACAGCCTCAAGAAGGCGGCATCTATCATCAAAGATCCACACCATCTGGCAAGGTCATCGTCTTGCTGTTACCACCATGCAAGTGGTACGAAAGCCTGAAGTCCCACACCACCAGGTTCATGAACAGCTACTTTCCTCCAACTATCATGTTGTTAAAACAACCTAAACAATCCTAATATTCCCTCTGTTATACGAGAATTTTGCCCGAACAGTCTGTGGCCAATAGCGCTGTGTTTAAACCCCATAGTGCTGTGTTTAAAGCCCATAGCGCTGTGTTTAAAGCCCATAGTGCTGTGTTTAAAGCCCATAGCGGTGTGTTTAAAGCCCATACACTGTGTTTAAACCCCATAGCACTGTGTTTAAACCCCATAGCGCTGTGTTTAAAGCCCATAGCGCTGTTTAGAGCCCATAGTGCTGTGTTTAAAGCCCATTGCACTGTGTTTAAAGCCCATAGTGCTGTGTTTAAAGCCCATAGCGCTGTGTTTAAACCCCATAGCACTGTGTTTAAAGCCCACAGCGCTGTGTTTAAAGCCCATAGCGGTGTGTTTAAAGCCCATAGAGCTGTGTTTATAGCCCATAGCAGTGCGTTTAAAACCCATAGCGCTGCGTTTAAAGCCCATAGAGCTGTGTTTAAAGGCCATAGCGCTGTGTTTAAAGCCTATAGTGCTGTGTTTAAAGCCCGTCATGCTGTGTTTAAAGCCCATAGCGCTGTGTTTAAATCCCACAGCGCTGTTTAGAGCCCATAGCGCTGTGGCCAGTAGCACTATATTTAGTAGCATAGTGCTGCAGTCAACAGTGCTTTGTTTAAAACCCCATGCGCCAAGCTGACTGCGCTCTGTTTAAACCTTTGCGCGTCAAGTCTGTAGTGCTGTGTGTATTACCTTTGCGCGAGAACATTGTAGTGCTATGTGTATTGCTTTACGTGCCAGTCTGCAGCTGATAGCGCTTTGTTTCCAAAGGGGGTGGGAGCTTACTCAGATGTAGTCCTCTGCCATTGGTTGTAATTTGAATTAGGGAGCAGCGCTATCGGCCAGGACTTACCGGTGGTCATTTCAACGACTGATTTCTGTCGCCGGTTAGCCATGAGGTATTTCTTGACAAGAGTGGTTCACCGATGGGCTGGGTTGCGATCAGTGCCACGGACGGAGACAGAGGGAGGGAGGTGTGCTGCTGTAAGACGGCCCCTGGGGTAAGTATTGTTTTTGTCCTCTCTCGTGCCAATAAAACTGATTTGTAGCTTAACGGACGAGTGCGCCTTTTCTCTGTTCTACTAGTCAGATCCTTGAACCTGTTCCCTTGTAACAACCTTGTTAACAGAAGTCTACGAACCACAACCTACACCACCATGGATGTTTTTTCTATTTGTGGTTTGCACGAACGTCTTGATTTTTGCATTGTCTTTTCAATTTTAGCTTTTTGTAGAGTCTATGTCTAATTTATGTATAATTTACATATATGTAATGTTTTTGTGCGCTGCCTGGGTCAAGGTGCCTCCGATGCTGCTTCAAGCAAGTTTTCCATTGTACCTGTACCTCATCGTACTTGTGCGTATGCCAATAAACTCGACTTGACTTGACTTGAGTGTAAAATGATCTCAAAAAGGGCGGGATGGACGGGTAACAGAGTGTGTGTGAGGCTTTAATAGTATTGAGGTAATTTAGTTGGAAGGTTCACAGAAAAGTCACGCTAAATAAAAAATATATAACTTGGCATGCAAGCAGTCCTAACCACAGGGCTGCAAGCAATTACTGAGAGCAACCACAGATCCTTATAAGGAGCTGTCCCACACATTTATTTAAGTGGGGGTGGAACTTCCTTTACCAAATGCGAACAAGTACAGTTTTCATTCAGACAGGGAGGGAACCATTGGCTTCATGCTTGTGCTACTGGATGGCAATGCACATACCTCGTCTCAGATCCCGACTGGTGTTGCATCAACACATTTTAATAACCCGGACATTGCTGTGTAGAAATTCTTCCAAGCTGCTCTTTTGGAGTTAACACAGTCTTTGGGTCCATCCAAACGATGTTTGTGAACTAAGAACTGCCTGGCCTGCACGAGGGACTTCCGGCTCTGTGCTGGGGTTTTTTGCACTGTATTTGTTATTTTTTTAACTTTTTAACTTGAAGTTCTTTTTTTGTGTAGGAAAATAACTGCAGGTGCTGGTACAAATCGGAGGTATCACAAAATGCTGGAGTAACTCAGCAGGTCAGGCAGCATCTCAGGAGAGAAGGAATGGGTGATGTTTCGGGTCGAGACCCTTCTTCAGTCTGACGTCAGGCAGTTCTTAGTTCACAAACATCGTTTGGATGGACCCAAAGACTGTCTGAAGAAGGGTCTCGACCCGAAACGTCACCCATTCCTTCTCTCCTGAGATGCTGCCTGACCTGCTGAGTTACTCCAGCATTTTGTGATACCTTCGAAATTCTTTTTTTGTTTGTTTATTATGTTACCTATTGAGTACTGCGTTGGCGAACCTGTTATACCGCTGCTGCAATTAAGCATTTCATTTCATTGTTCTGTTTCAGGACGTATAACAACAAAACACTCTTTTGACTCTTGTGGAAGTCACATGAAGAGTGAGAACTTCAGTGGCAAGGTTCACAGAGACCACTGAGCAACAAAACAAAGCGCTGAAGGAACTCGGCAAACCAGGCAGCATCTGTGGAGGGGAATGAACGGACAATGTTTCGGGTCAGGATTCTTCTTCAGACACTTCCAGCATCTGCCATCTCTTTTGTCATTTCCCTCCACAGATGCCGCCTGGCCCACTGAGTTCCCCCAGCACTTAGTTTCTCGCTCACGGGGAGCATTGCTGGCTTTCCCTGTGTGATGCCACACAGGAACGGATATTGTTGCGTTCAGTACATTCTTCCCTACTCGTGTGCTGCAATTTCACACAGTTGTCAGCATGACAGATGGCATCTATCCAGTCAGCTCTTCAAGGGGCACGTCACATTACATGCAATTCAGTGTAGGAAAATAACTGCAGGTGCTGGTTTAAATCGAAGGTAGACACAAAATGCTGGAGTAACTCAGC
This sequence comes from Rhinoraja longicauda, assembly GCF_053455715.1. Lineage (NCBI taxonomy): Eukaryota > Metazoa > Chordata > Chondrichthyes > Rajiformes > Arhynchobatidae > Rhinoraja > Rhinoraja longicauda. The sequence goes on along the minus strand of NC_135980.1, from coordinate 6,114,827 downwards.
GGGACAGGCAGCATCGCAGGAGAGAAGGAATGGGCGACGTTTCGGGTCGAGACCCTTCTTCAGTCTGAAGAAGGGTCTCGACCTGAAACGTCACCCATTCCTTCTCCTGAGATACTGCCTGGCCCGCTGAGTTACTTCAGCATTTTGTGTCTACCTGCAACTCAGAGTCTGCCCTTGAATCAATTGTTGCTGCAAAGTTTGCAGGATGGAAGGAATATGCTCTCAGGGTCTCAAAGAGGGACTTGGGCTAGCTGGTGGAAAACTTTAGCGAAAGGAGATATGTTCTTGGTGCAATGGATCCGCCAGGTCTTCAAACAGGTGCTCTAAGCAGGGGTTTGCCAGAAAAGTTTATGGCTTCAGTTTATGACTGCTTGCTCTTTGGAGAGGTCTAAATGCCCTACTTGCCTGCTCCTGTAGGCCAAGTAACAAAATAGATGAAGTCGGTCCTGACCCGAAACGTCACCTAGCACGGTCTCTCTGAGGCAGCAGTGAGCTACAAGAGAAGAGATGTGGCAGTTTTGATCATCGGCAATCTGAAATGATCTAATATTTTCTTCAGAAATGTTGCCTGACCCGCTGAGTTACTGCAGCATTTTGTGTCTATCTAATATTAGGAAGTTGTGAGCAGCTGTGATGTTGACCTTTGTGTGCGTAGCAGTTGAGGCACAAGTGTGACATTTGCATTGAAAGCAATGATATGTCAAGGATCTCAGTGGGGTTAACAAAAGCAGTTGGAGTGCTGTGTCTTTTAATAGAAACAGGGTGTGGGGAAATAAGAACAGTCAACCTGGAAATCGTATTGCATGGTGTCTGACATATAGATCTTCTTTCAACCTTTGTGGAGTAGATCACACTAGACGTGATTCTCAGGTGTGATCTTGCTTGACTCATAACTAGACCGGGTCCTTCCATGATGATTTTTATAAGGAATGTGCAGAAGAAAATTCCTCAATGCAAACTATGTGATCCTCTCCACATTCAAATTCTTAACGCCGAGACGGAACAACAATAATTATCTGAGGTGCCAGCAGCTGATGCATAAAATCCCTTCACATCCTGTTGTGCAGGTACTTCTGCACTGAATATAAACAAAAGGGAATGAGTTTCTGCTCCAATTACTTTAACAGCTTGCTCCAACATCCGCGAGATCTTTGAGAAGTGACACCTTGGGCAAAGAATTCAGACTGAATAAAATTCATTTTCTGTGAGGACTTCCAAACTGCAGATGTAAACAACGGACAGAAACTGACAGATCTTGTGGGATCAAAAAAGTTATTCCATTACGGAGAGATTCTCACTCCGGAAGGAGACCACTGCAACCACCGCATGCTTGTTACGCCTTCTGGAAGGCCTGTGGGTTTCCGAATTCCACTGATGTACAGGAAATCCCCTCCAGTGTGTACCCAATTGACCAGAATTTGCATATAATTTTGTGATAGCGGGAACTGTTTCACTGTTGCTGCTGTGCCCTCTAACGGCAGTCAAAGTGGGTGTTGCTGCTGTGTTTCTGCCATAGTCCTATAGTCGTAGAGTGGCTGCCTCCCCAACAGTCTGTCTTTTTTTGTTATTTTTAGTATGTGTTAAAAGTATGTCTAAGTGTTCCTTGGTTTGTTTTATGTGGGGCAAACTTTTTTCAATCTCTTACCGTGGGAGAACAAAGAGGAAGAAGTTTGAACTTTATTGCCTTCCATCACAGTGAGAAATATGGAATCCACTTTGGTGGATGTTTATGTTAACTTTTATGTGGTTGTGTGTCTTGTTTCTTTTCACTTAGTATGGCTGTACGGTAACTCAAATTCCACTGTACCTTAACTGGTACATGTGACAATAAACTGACCTTGAAACCTTGATTTAGCGTGGAAACAGGCCCTTCTGCCCAATTTGCTCACACCGGCCAACATGTCTCAGCTACACGAGTCCCACCTGTCCATATCCCTCCAAACCTGTCCTGCCATTGAAGATGTGCCTTTAAACACTGACACCATTCTCTGAATCTGTGCAGTAAAATCTTTGCAGCAAAAAAAATTGCTTTGGCCTACAAATAATTTTGTTGTGTAAGACTCAGTTGGGCATTAGTTCAAAACACAACCACATTTTTGCACACCATTGAATTCAATTTCTAGGTAATCATTCAATTCATTTGTTTAATCCTTTCACACATACTTCCTCATGTCCTCTCGCACTTTGTTTTTTTTTGTTCAAGATTCCAGCACCTTCTTGTGTCTCCATGTTGAAAATTGAACTGCGCACAAAGTTTACATGTTGCGCAACTATTAAAGTCATGTTGGGGGGAAGTGCTGGAGAAAGGGATAAGGAGAATGAACAAAAGTGACTAATGTATTTAGAACTGTGCTCAAAATTGCCCTCCACTGGATTAAGCCAATTTTGCAACACTGCAGACGATTTCTTTAGAATATTGTACGTTAGTTTATTGCCCATTACTGAACAGAACATCTGGATGTAAAAGCAGATGAGTAAAAGCAGTATGTGGTGGCACAGTGGTAGAGTTGCTGCCTTACAGCGCCAGAGACCCGGGTTCGATCCTGACTATGGATGCCGTCTGTACGGAGTTTGTACGTTCTCCCCGTGACCTGCATGGGTTTTCTCTGGGTGCTCCGGCTTCCTCCCACACTCCAAAGATGTACAGGCTTGTGGGTTAATTGGCTTCCATAAATGAATTGTAAATTGCCCCTCGTGTGTAGGATAGTGCTAGAGTACGGGCTGATCACTGGTCGACCGAAGGGCCTGTTTCCACGCTGTATCTCTAAAGTCTAACATATCTCTAAAGTCTAAAGTAAATATGATTGTGGAATGTCAAAAATGAAAAAAATGACAGCTGTATTTCCTTTAGGGAAGAAAACTAATCATCCTTATTTGATCCACTCTAAAAGGATTTTCAGTTTTATGTCAAAGGCTCAGAAAAATACATACAGGGTAGTTGGAGGAAAATATATACCAACTCTATCAATCATGACTAATCAGCTTCTTGGGTATCTGTCATCATGAAATAACCACCATCGGCCCGCTGCGAACCTTTCACCGTCCGGCAACGTGGCAACTGGAACGTGGCAACTTCAACAGCCTGACCGCGGGAGAAGACGGCAGGGGAAGAGAAAAGACATTCTGGCCTTCCATCACAGTGAGGAGGTGACTGGAGGAGACTCACTGTGATGGATGTTTCTTTTTTTTGTTTTGTGTTGTGTTGGTTGTGATTGTGTGTGAAATTGTTTACTTTTATTGCTCTATTGCTGGACTGTGGGTGACCTTTCATTTCACTGCGCATCTTGTATGTGTATGTGACAAATAAACTTGACTTGACTTGACATTGTAGGTCAAAGGGGAGCGTGATGATGATCAAGACTGCCACTTACGTGGCTTGACTCTTGTAAGCCCAAATTTGGATGTTGGTTAGCATATGGCGTTGGCTGATATGAGCAGCTTTCATAACTGGTTTAATAATGGAGCTGAATACAACAATTCACCAGTTAATAGCTTGCCTTGTGATTCTAAAATGTAGGCTCGGGTCATTAGTAAAGGAGCAGAGATTGCTGACTCCACAAAACTCTCAGGCATGCTCAGAGTGAAAACACCATCGCAGGTTTCTGGTCTCTTCACGTATCGGTTCCGCATCCTGACATCCAAACTCCCATTTATAAATGCAAAACCCAATAGGTCCCTATTTTGGGCTCAGTTTAAATGTCCTGACCACATGCGTATAAACAGTTTGAGTCAGATAGGGCCCACTTCAGATTAAGTTGAGGTCTGCAGCTTAAATTTACTAATGCTTAGCATTGGAATTCTACACGTGACATTCAATTCCATGCATTTTAAGCAACAATTTTAGATTTGATTTCTGCCTTGACTTTTGGATCCGACTGTGAAGGAAATGGTTGTTGGGAGACAAGCTGACAAGTCATTTACTGAGATGTCACCGAAGAAGCATATGTGAAAACTCTTTTATCAGTAGTCGAATAAAGCAGGATTGAGCTATATCTATTAACGATTGCTTATCAAAACAGTAAATCATATTGGAGCAAATGGCTGTGGCACAGCAACTACCACATGGACTGAAAAGGTCAAGGCTTCAACGATGACGGTTGAAGGTTTCATTGGGACCAAGATGATGGGAAACTAGTCCCTGGTGCCCAGTTATTGATACTCACACAAAGATGATCGCATGCATGGCTCTTTCAATATGCGTATTCATGGGCAGGTGTGACCCACGCACGCACGCATACATGCACGCACACACGCACGCGCACACACACTCACGTGCACACACACACTTGTCCACTTGAACAAATACCAAATAGAAACTCCAGGGTGATCTGTAGTGTTGTGACGAGCTTCTCCCAACTCCAGTCATGTCTAAGTCCAAATGGAATATCTCTTGCCATACATTATGAGGACAAGAAATGCAGTTCTGATTATTTGGATTAAGAGAAAAGAATGTCTAAACTGCTGACTCACAAGTATATGATGATTAATTGTAGAGAATGTGCAGCAGGGCAGAAATCACAGGTGCCCTGCAGACCATGGACTTTGTTTCGTATTCAAGGTCTTGATCTTCAAACACTCTTTATTCGTTTAGTTTAGTTTAATTTAGAGATACAGCATGGAAACAGGCCCTTCGGCCCATCAAGTCCACACTGACCATCGATCGCCCATTCACACTAGTTCTATGTGATCCCACTTTCTCATCCATTCCCCACACCCTCGGGGCAATTTACAGTGGCCAATTAACCAATAAACCCACACGTCTTTGGAGTGCGGGAGGAAACCGGAGCAGCCAGAAGAAACGCACGCAGTCACAGGGAGAATGTGCAAATTTTATACAGATAGCACCCAAGGTCAGGGTCGAACCTGGGTCTCTGGTGCTGTGAAGCAGCAGATCTACCAGCTGTGCCACTGTGCCGCCCTTCTGCTCAGCCAGCCAAAAGCTGTGCTGGAAATAAGGTGACTGTGATGAATTTCATTCTCAGTGCCTTTATTCACCAAGAGAATGAAAGTGCTCCATGATTCTTAGAATCTGTTTAGTGGTTTGGAAGATCTTTAGTGGTGAGTTATAGTGTTGTGCTAGGAGCAGATTGATAAGTTACTGGTAATTTGTGGTGTTTAAAGACAGTCCCATTCTGTTGTACGTTTTACTGAACAATGCAGTGATGGCCTAGATATAGAAACAATGAACTGCGGATGCTGGTTTGCACAAAAGGACAAAACTGCTGGAGTAAATCAGCAGGTCATGAAGATGTGACGTTTTGGGTCAGGACCGATCGAGTCTGATGAAGGGTCCTGACCCAAAATGTCACCAATCCATGTTCTCCAGAGATGCTGCCTGACCCGCTGAGTTAGTCCAACACTTTGTGTCCTTTAGTGACAGCCTAGAGCTCAGTTTCCACTCCACCACATACACAAGTATCATCTGTGTAACATAACTTGATGTCTGAGGTTGGAGTCCACGTAGTTCTGGCGTCGAGGCATTTCTTATGCATCCTGTGGATTAGCTCCGCTCCAGAGGAAAGCTTGTTGGAGTATGTTCCAATAGTGTGATGGGACAGATTGCAAGGAAGATTGGAGCAATGAGATGGCTTTCCTTGCCCCAAGTCTTCTCTGGACATAGGTCTGTGGTGGCTCATCGATTTCACTGGTAGAAGAAGGAAATGAAAATCAATGCCTCCTACCAGGACAGAGTCCTATCATTGAGGCATGACTTATCCTCAGCCAGCTTGAATGGGCTGACCATATTGTCAAAATATTTGCCCAACACTAGACAGTCAAAGCAGGCCCTCTGAGCCTCATCCGGACAAGTGATTACTAAAGCACTGCTGAGAAAATGTGGCACTCTCATCATTAGAAATCCTGATCCTTGCACAGCTGATCAAATTGGAGAAAGTGTGTACACAGAATTGCACTGTGAAGCTGGAGGCTCTTTGTTGGGAGTACCTCAAAGCCTGATGAAAGGAATTGAAAGTGCCCATCACCTTCGGTACTAGTCACACCCACCCTCTGTGTCATATACCCTCACCCTATGATAGAGTGTGCATGTCCAACATTGGCCTCGTAAGGTCCGGCTCGCCCGCCTCGAGTGGAAGGAGTTGAACGAGGGGCCGGTAAGCAGACCAGCTGCGGGATGGAGAGCACTGCCTCGATGGTGGAGTGGATCGCTGGGGGCCCCGCAACAGCGTGGGGCTCGGCTGGACCGGGTGCGCCACAAGAGGCCGAGCGAGTGGACTGTACGCAGCCTGCAGCGGTGGAGCAGCGATGGAGGACATCAACGGCTACGCTTGGACAGGCTGACCCTTCAACACTGCCTGGACTACAAGCCTTCATGGTCAGGTCAAGATCTCTGCGCTTACAACAACTGGGACTTGAACGTGCGACTCTGTGTACTGTCTCAGTGGACTACTGCTGTACACTTGTACTGTATCTGAGATGCTTATCTAAGATGTATCTAAGTGCTTATGTATAGTGAGATTTGTACCGAACTGTAGACAAAAATGAATTTGTCTGTACCCCAGTACATGTGACAAATAAAGTACCAAAAACCATTCAAAGGTTCAATGGTATTTTATTGTCATGTGTACCAATTAAGGTAAAGTGAAATTCAATTTACCATACAGCCATACTAAAAAAAAGCAACAAGACACACAACTACATAAAAGTTAACATAAACATCCAGCACAGTGGATTCCACATTCCTCACTGTGATGGAAGGCATTAAAGTCAAATCTTCTTCCCTCTTTATTCTCCCGCGGTCGGGACAGTCGAACCATCCGTAGTCGGGGCGATCGAAACTCCCGCAGCCGGCGATCGAAGCCTCCGCGCCGGGGCGATCGAAGCTCCTGCACCGGGGCGATCAAAGCTCCTGCAGTTGGAGCTCCCAAAGCCGGTCTCTAACCAGGGACGGTGAGCTCCACGGTGTTAAAGTCCGCAGGCTCCCGCGGTTGGAGCTCTGAGGTCGATCCCCGACAGGGACCGCTAGCTCCACGATGTTAAGTCCTGCAGCCTCCCCGCGGTTGGAGCTCCCAAAGTCGGTCCCCAGCTAGAGGTCGCCAGCTCCACGATGTTAGACCGCAGTGCGGATGGAGATATGATACGGGGAAAAAATGGCATCTCTATCAAGGTAAGAGATTAAAAAAAGCTTCCCCCAACTCCTCTCCCCCCCCTCCCCCCCGCACCCCCCACATATAACAAAGCTAAAGAACACTAAAACATACATTAAACACATACTAAAAAACAACAATGAAGAAAGGGATGAGACAGAGTGTTGGCGAGGCAGCCAACGGGCCACCCGTTCCATGCTTCAGAACCCATAGAATTGGAATGGAAGCAAATCATGCTTGAACCCATGGGAATCTCTGAGAAGAAGATTAATTACCGAAATGTGAGGTGCTTCTTTCTCTATGGAGGGATATAGACTGATTATAAAATGTACCTTACACAGCAACTCTTGATCTTACTGCTGATTTCACTCAATTAACTCTGTAATAAATCTTCATGTCAACAGTAATCCCCATGCTCTTGGCAGTAAGTTACCTTCTCTCCCTTTCTGTCAGAGGATGACGCATTGTGGAGCTAATATAGGGCAGTAGAATGACTTTAACAACAAATTGATTCACCTTAGCTTTACTTTAGGTTTCATTTATTCCAATAAGTAAACTCCCGATCAGAGCCCTGAGGGTATCTACACTGTTTTAGAGTGACTTGCTTAACCTAATCGAACAAAGCCTCAGCCTCCCTTACTGCCTGCTGTTAATATGCCAGAACTTGGCAGATACTGGATGTGGTTGTGAAGAAAGCCACATATTTGCTGAACACAAATTTCGAATGGGAAAAAAATGTCTGTGTAAAAGGAGATTCTCAACCACATCCAGAGAACCACAGTTAATAAAATGAAATGGAATTTCACTAAATCAGCTTTGGAAGTGGTCTCTTCTTTTCTTCCCAGATGCATGAAGCTGTCAGCGAAAATAGAAAGTGGATCATTTTCAGAATCATTTGCTTCGTTTAGCGATACAGTGCAGAAACAGGTCTTTCGGCCCATCGAATCTGCGCTGACCAGCGATCCCCGCACACGAACTCTATCCGGCACACACACACTAGGGACAATTTACAATTTTACCGAAGGGAATTAACCTACAAACCTGTACGTCCTTGGAGTGTGGGAGGAAACTGGAGCACCCGGAGAAAACCTACATGGTCACAGGGAGAACGTACAAACTCTGTCCAGACAGCACCCGTAGTTAGGATCAAACCCGGGTATCTCATGTGGTAAGGCATTGTACATTGCATTTTAGTATAGCAATGTTCACAAGAATGCAAATCTGAATTATTTCTGGAGGACAAACTCAATGTGCTTTGTGATACACCACAGGCAAACCATTGCATAAATCCCTCTAAACTCCTGTCTGTTAACATATTGCCTAGTAGAAAATGCTGGATCTATGGAGAGAGTTGCACGTCATGCCCATTATCCAATCAGTCGAAATTCCTTCACACAGAAAAAAAAGAATCTGTACATTTCGGGTATTTAATGCTCATATAATTATGGGTCACCAGAACAATCCTTATTCTGTATTAAAAGAGGTGCATTTCTCGTTACAGCTACTGCCTGACCTGCTGAGTACTTCCAGCATTTTATTTCAGATTCAAGGGTCGGCAGGACTTTGTTTTCTGACTATACACTCATAGAGTCTTACAGCGTGGAAACAGGCCCTTTGGCCCAACTTGGGCACACCAGGCAACATGTCCCATCTACACTATTCCCACTTGCCTGCATTTGGCCCATATCCCTCTAAACCTGTCCTATCCATGTACCAGTCTAAATGTTTCTTAAATGTTGCGATAGTACCTACATCAACTACCTCCTCCGACTGCTCGTTCCACGCACTTACCACACTTTGCGTGAAAAAGTGAACCTTCAGGTTCCTATTAAATCTTTGCCCCCCTCACCTTAAACCTATGTCCTCTGGTTCTCGATTCCCCTACTCTGGGCAAGAGACTGTGCATCTACCCGATCTATTCCTCTCATGATTTTGTGCACCTCTATAAACATAGAAAATAGAAAATAGGTGCAGGAGTAGGCCATTCGGCCCTTCGAGCCTGCACCGCCATTCAATATGATCATGACTGATCATCCAGCTCAGTAACCTGTACCTGCCTTCTCTCCATACCCCCTGATCCCTTTAGCCACAAAGGCCACATCTAACTCCCTCTTAAATATAGCCAATGAACTGGCCTCAACTACCCTCTGTGGCAGAGAATTCCACAGACTCACCACTCTGTGTGAAGAAATGTTTTCTCATCTCGGTCCTAAAAGACTTCCCCCTTATCCTTAAGCTGTGACCCCTAGTTCTGGACTTCCCCAACATCGGGAACAATCTTCCCGCATCTAGCCTCTCCAACCACTTAAGAATTTTATATGTTTCTATAAGATCCCCCCTCAGTCTTCTAAATTCCAGCGAGTATAAGCCGAGTCTATCCAGTCTTTCTTCATATGAAAGTCCTGCCATCCCAGGGATCAATCTGGTGAACCTTCTCTGTACTCCCTCTAAGGCTAGAATGTCTTTCCTCAGATTAGGAGACCAAATCACCCCTCATCCTCCTGCACTCCAAGGAATAGAGTCCTAGCCTGCTCAAACTCTCCCTACAGCTCAGGCCCTCAGGTCCTGGCAACATCAGCCCTTTGTGCACCCTTTTCACTCTTACCAGTGCATGCTTAAATAAACAAGTGAGCTAAAAAAAAAAAGGACGCAAAGTGCTGGAGTAACTGGGAGGGTCTGGCAGCATTTCCGGAGAACACGGATAACTGTTTTGTATCAGGACCATTTTTCAGACTCTGCTGTGTCTGGATTGACTCACTGAGGTGAGCTGAGATGTTTTTAAAGAGTTTTTTAAAGGTGAGAGCACAGATTGAGAATCCTTGGGTTCAATAATTGACTTCAACAAAGAGAACATGGTTATTAAGATGCTGGATAAGCAGTCAGGATTCTGGACCATTGATCCATGGCAGATGTACAACAACAGAAGAATTGGTAACCAGAGCAGATTAATTTAGAGCAAATGGGGCGGCACAGTGGCGCGGCGGTAGCGTTGCTGCCTTACAGCACTTGCAGCGCCGGAGACCTGGGTTCGATCCCAACAAAGGTTGCTGTCTGTATGGAGTTTGTACGTTCTCCCCGTGGGTTTTCTCCGAGATCTTCGGTTTCCTCCCACATTCCAAAGACGTACAGTGCACCTCCAATACACTGCCCCACCCCCCCTCCCACCCCCCCCTCCCACAGCACTTGGGTCACAGCCACCACCCACTACTCCTGCTTCTCCTGCCCCAACCCCCGACCCCCACCTCCTCCCCCCCCACACCATCCCCCCACACCCCCTCTTCCTCTCACACCCTCGAGCACCCAGCCCCTGTGCTCCAATCTGTCTCTCTCTACAGACCAGGTGAGAAATTAGCTCAGGAAGATCAATGCGAGGAAGGCGGCTGGTCCGGACAGCATCAGCTCGAGGCTCCTCAAGTCCTGTGCAGACCAGCTGTGCGGGATAGTGGAGCACGTCTTCAATCTGAGCCTGAAACTGGGGAGAGTTCCACAGCTGTGGAAAACATCCTGCCTGGTACCGGTACCAAAGACGCAGCACCCGAAGGAACTCAACAGCTACAGGCCGGTGGCACTGACATCACACCTGATGAAGACACTGGAGCGTCTGGTCCTCGCCCATCCCCGCCCCCCGGTGAGACCATCAATGGATCCGCTGCAGTTCGCCTACCAGACTCGCATCGGGGTGGAGGACGCCATCATCTACCTACGACACAGAGCTCTCTCACACCTGGAGAGGCTGGATAGCACTGTGAGAATCATGTTCTTTGATTTCTCCAGTGTGTTCAACACCATCCAGCCGGGGCTTCTGGGGGGCAAGCTGGAGCACACAGGAGTGGATCATCACCTCACATCCTGGATTCTGGACTACCTCACCAACCGACCACAGTATGTGTGGACAAAGGACTATGTTTCGGACAGGGTGGTCTGCAGCACAGGGGTTCTGCAGGGAACAGTGTCCATTCCTGTTCACCCTGTACACTGCGGACTTCAGGCACAGCTCAGCAAACTGCTATCTACAGAAGTTCTCTGACGACTCTGCCATCGTCGGCCACATCACAGGCGATGAGGACAGGGCGTACAGAGAACTGACCAGGGACTTTGTGGACTGGTGCCAGCGGAACCACCTCCGGATCAACGCGGGGAAAACCAGGGAGATGGTGGTAGATTTCTGCAGGCGCAGCCATGTCCCCCCGACACCGGTGAACATCCAGGGAATGGACATCAGGAGGGTGGACTCTTATAATTACCTGGGTGTTTATTTTAACAATAAACTGGACTGGACTGAAAACATCGATGCGCTCTACAGAAAGGGCCAGAGCAGACTTTATCTGCTGAGGAGACTCGGGTCCTTTGGAGTGCAGGGGACACTCCTAAGGACCTTCTACAACACGGTGGTTGCATCAGCAATTTTCTATGGAGTTGTCTGCTGGAGAAGCAGCATCTCAGCAGCGGAGGGGAAGAGACTCGACAAGCTGGTCAGGAAGGCCAGCTCTGTCCTGGGTTGCCCCCTCGACTCAGTGCAGGCAGTGGAAGAGAGGAGGATGATGGCAAAGATAACATCGCTGCTGGACAACGACTCCCACCCCATGCAGGACACTGTCACTGCACTGAGTCGCTCCTTCAGTGACAGACTCCTTCACCCCAAGTGAGTGAAGGAGAGATATAGGAGGTCCTTCCTTGCCGCTGCTGTGAGACTGCACAACCAGCACTGCTCCCAGCAGACGAAGTCAACAGTAACAGTTAATAGTAACAGTAAAAAACCACGGTAAATGATGACAATTACCCTTATCTTTATTTTTATTTATAATTAATGTCTCTTGTTATCCACTTTGCTGCTGTAACACTGCAAATGTCCCCGGTGTTTGACACATAAAGGAATATATTATTATTATTATTATTATTATATTATGTAGGTAAATTGGCTTGGTAAATGTAAAAATTGGCCCTCTTGCATCTAGGATAGTGTTAATATTGCTAGTTGGCGCGGACTCAGTGGGCCGAAGGGCCTGTTTCCGTGCTGTATTTCTAAACTAAACTAAACTAAAATTAGTAAAAGAACCAAGAGCCCACAAGAAGAAACCTTTGCAAGAATATCAAGGTGGTGAAAGCAGATTCATAAGTAACCTGAGCAAAATAGCCTGAGCACAGGGTGGCACAGTGGCACAGATGGTCGAGCTGCCGCCTCACAGCACCAGAGACCCGGGTTTGATCCTGACCACGGGTGCTGTTTGTGTCTCCCTTTTGTGCCGTGGGTTTCCTCTGGTTGCATCGGTTTCTTCCCCACATCCCAAAGATGTACATGTCTGTAGGTTAATTGGCCGCTGTAAATTGCCCCGAGTGGATTAGAAGTGGATACAAAAGTGGAATAGCACAGAACTCGTGTGAAAGGGTGATCGATAGTCAGTGTGGACTCAGAGGACCAAAAGGACTGTGTCTATGTTATATCTTTCAATCAATTCAATCAATAAAAACAAATTGCTGGAGGAACTCAGCAGGTCAGGCAGCATCTGCTTCCTGCATCTCCAATTCACTCCTAACTTATTTAAAGGAAATCAATCAATTTCCTGAACCAAAATGTTTTCCAGGATTATGTGTAATGAACAAGGGAGTGGGACAAGTTAGATAGCTCTTTGAGCCAGCACGAGCCAAAATGATCTCTGTTCTACATTTTGACCCATGAGGTATTCATAGTTTCAGAGTTCCAAAAATAAGTCACTTCAAGGTGAGTCTTCACTAAAATAATCCAAGACTAAGCTCTGCCTTCCATATAAAATTCTTAAGGCATCGGACAGGCTAGATGCACGAACAATGTTCCCGATGTTGGGGGAGTCCAGAACCAGGGGTCACAATTTAAGAATATGGGGTTAGCCATTTAGGACTGAGATGAGGAAAAAACTTTTTCACCCACAGAGTTGTGAATCTGTGGAATTCTCTGCCGCAGAAGGCAGTGGAGGCCAATTCACTGAATGTTTTCAAGAGAGAGTTGGATATAGTTCTTAGGGCTAACGGAATCAAGGGACATGGGGAGAAAGCAGGAACGGGGTACTGATTTTGGATGATCAGCCATGATCATATTGAATGGCGGTGCTGGCTCGAAGGCCGAATGGCCTACTCCTGCACCTATTTTCTATGTTTCGAACCATATTGATCAAATATTTATCCAGTTCTTTTCATGCTTTAACCACTCCAAGCCAAAAAATATTCTATCCTCCAACAATATTTTGAATGAAGACATTTGACCAAGCAACTATCCTAACATAAGAACATAAGAAATAGGGGCAGGAATAGGCCATGTGGCCTCTTGAACCTTCTCCATGTTCATCAAGGTCTCTGTTTAAATGAAAATGACTGAGCCTCCACATCTCTACATCCACCCAGCCTTGGGACAGAGAATTCCAGAGATTTATCCCCATCTGAATGAAGAAGGTTATCCTAAACTGTGACCTCTGCTTCTATATACCACTGCCAGGGTAATTATCCTTCCTTCCTGCATCTAATCTGTAAAGCCCATAACTGTCATATAAATCTTAATTCTCATTCTGCCAAACTTAGGGAAGTTGATTCTACTTCATCCCTCATATGGAAAATTCTAGAACTAGTCAAGTGGCTCTTCACTGCATTTCCTTTATGACACTCTCTTGGATAAAGAGACTAAAAATGTATATGATACTCTATACTGTCTCAACCATGCTGACCTTTCAATCCTGGGCCTCCTACATTGCCAAATGCAGGCAGAAAAGATTATTTTAATTTGGCTTCATGTTCAGCACAGACATTGTGGGCAGAAGGGCCTGATTCCTGTGCTGTACTGTTAAAGAAATCTTCTGATTCACGTTATCATTACTTGAAACCGGTACATTTTTGCAGTGTGGGGAGAAACCGGAGATCCCAGAGAAAACTCGCATAGGTCACAGGGAGAACGTACTAACTCTGCACAGGCAGCATCCGTTGTCAGGATTGAACCCGGGTCCCTGGCGCTGTCAGGCAGCAACTCTACCACTGCGCCACCATGCTGCCTTGAGTTATCCAATGTTTGTACAGATTTTCCTGGGTTCTTCAAAGGCATCCAGTTAATTTATTAAGTATTCAGGTTTTGATTGAAAATTCACAAATCAAGATGCATTTCTTTTCATTTGATTGCAATAACATATTGATATCTTGAATAGCTAATGTCAGATCTGTTCTCAAAATATTAATATTTTCATAAATTGGAGTGGGCCCAGGTTCTGTCTTGGATTGGGAGATTTGTATCCAGATTACAGTGTTACAGACAGTTCATTCACTGTGATACTGATGAAAATGTTGAGCTACAAAATTATCAATGTTGCTATGTTAAAGCAAAGTTTAATGTTGTAAGCCAACAATTAAGGTAGGTAAAGGTTACAAATCTGTAGCAGGATTTTTGCCTTCATACCAAGACCTCTTTCTTTTCAAATGTTGACCTACTCATTTCTGGGATAATTCTTGTAAACCTCCTCTGGACCCTCTCCAAAGCCAGCACATCCTTCCTATGAGATTCTATTAAAGGAAGCATAAAGAACAAGAAGCTGTGCCCCATTTTCATCAGGCTGCAATATTGCATTTCGCTATAATGCAAATCAGGTCATACTACATTTGTTAAACCTGCAGAGGTTGGTGAAGCACTTTTTATTGGAGTATGGCGTCATTTGAAATTCAGCCCGATCTCAGCATAATTCAAGGTGTATGAAAAAATGCAAGGGCTAGGTTTCTAAACAAGTCCAAGGTGATTAAATATCACCTTGGTTAACACAGCAAGCTCAATTCAGCAAGTATGCACCAAACATGTTTTGATTATACCGAGATAGCCGAGGACAAATTCCAAGCAAGATTATCCGATTGAACTCCGAGGTAAATACGAAGACCGGCATAAAATCTGAGGCAGAGGAATTGAAAGCAATGGCGATCAATGTTGGAACAAACACAACCAAGTACTCATGACAGCTCAATGTTACAATGCTCAATAATCTTTATCATCTAATCCCAAACAAATTCTGCATGAGTAATATTCTTTTTCGAGCAAACGGGGGTATTATATTTATCTATGGAATTGTTAGCTGCTCAGTTATGTGTGTGGCAGGGACAGATGCTTGCTGTCCACATGGATAAAACACATGTTTGTTTTACTGAAGGATTTGGTGACACCACAGCTGGCCTTAAGCCCCCAGGTTCAGCTCTTGACCTAAACCTGATAGCTTTTCTTAGGCAATGATTATAATCATGAAGATAGTCACAAAATGCTGGCGTAACTGGGACAGGCAGCATCTCTGGAGAGAAGGAATGGGTGAGGTTTCGGGTCGAGACCCTACTTCAGACTGGTTCGGGATAATGGAAACAAGAGATATAGACGATGGTGTAGAGAGTTAGAGAACAACAAATAAAAGATATGCAAAAAAGTAGCGATGATAAAGGAAACAGGCCATTGTTAGCTGTTGGTTGGGTGAAAGCGAGAAGCTAGTGCGACTTGAGTGGGGGAGGGATAGAGAGAGAGGAAATTATATAGAAGAGATTATAATCCTGAAATTGCTTTCTCTGGGTGGATGTTGAGATGATTTTCCACAATACCAACGATATTAAAGGCAAATTTGGTGAGATTTGTGACACACTGAACATTATGAGAACAAATCTCATCATTTTTGCCTTTAATGTCGTTGGTATTGTGGAAGAACAGTCACAATTTCAAAAGAACAGTGTTATACCATTCAGATAAGCAGCTTAAGAATGAACAAATGGAACTCCAGCTTAGAAATTGTGTCCATAAACCCCTAATTTTTACGTGCAAATCATGCTCATGGATGCATATAATTACATTGCAAGTCGTGCACTTCAAATTTCATATAGACATACGCTTGAACATATGATGTAGGAGCAGGCGTACGCCTCTCAGCCCCTCAAGCCTGCAGCATCGTCAGCCGCATCTGACTGTAAACTCAACTTGGTATTCCTGGCTACCCAAAATAACCTTTCAACCCCATTGCTGGGTGGTCTGTATTCCCCAGCAAGAAACAATAAAATTCTACTGTCTTTCTTAATTACTTGCAACCTGCGGACTGGCCTTTTGCAAATCAGAGATTAGGACACCCAGATCCCTTTGTAGCTTGGGGTTTTCCAATCTGTCACCACAGCACGTGAGAGATTGTATCATCTAAATAAGATATTTCCATTGCATTTTCCTGCCAAAATTGACAACTTAACATTATCCCACTTTCTTTCCCTATTGATAGGAGTTTGGACTGCAAAGTACAACTAACAGTCACAGAAAAGAGTGTAAGTTGTACTGCAACCACTAATCCTAGAATATCTGTGAGCCCATTGCGAGTGTACTGTTCAATAAAGATCTATCCAAAGGGCGGCACGGTGGCATAGCGGTAGAGCTACTGCCTGATTAGCTACTGCCTAATTAGCTACTGCGGTAGAGTTGCTGCCTTAGAGCGAATGCAGTGCCGGAGACTCAGGTTCGATCCTGACTACGGGCGCCGTCTGTCCGGAGTTTGTACGTTCTCCCCGTGACCTGCGTTGGTTTTCTCCGAGATCTTCGGTTTCCTCCCACAGGTTGTAGGTTAATTGGCTGGGCAAATGTAAAAATTGTCCCTCGTGGGTGTAGGATAGTGTTAGTGTGCGGGGATCGCTGGGCGGCGCGGACCCGGTGGGCCGAAGGGCCTGTTTCTGCGCTGTATCTCTAAAAAAAATCTAATTATGGGTGCTTTCAGTATGGGGTTTGTACGTTCTTCCCGTGACCTGCGTTTGTTTTCTCCAAGATCTTAGGTTTCCTCCCACACTCCAAAGGTGTACAGATTTGTAGGTTAATTGGCTGGGTATAAATGTAAAGTTTTCCCTAGTGTGTGCAGGGTAGTGTTAATGTACGGAGACCACTGGTCAGCACGGACTCGGTGGGCCGAAGGGCCTGTTTCCGCGCTGCATCTCTAAACAAAACTAAACATTGTACTGGGACCACTAATCCAAGAATATCTGTGACACACGAGACCAGCAAGTGCACTGCTCAATAAAGAACTATGCAAAATAAATCCTAATACTTGGTCTCTCGACCTTCAGATCTCATCTCTGCATATGCTCATCCACACTTGTTCCATGAGATGCCAATAAAGAACTTCCATCCTGACATCAATATTTTGCAAACCACTGCTACTCGCCTCAGTTTTCAATATTCAGGACACTTGAAACCTCATTGCTGATTGTTCCATTACTGATTGCAGTCTTTTATACTCTGCACAGCAGAGCTATATGTCATGACCTCCGGATCATTGATCATCCTTCAGTTTGCAGAGAAGTAGTTACTAGTGGCACAGTACTCGATCAGGGCTGGCCACAGAGTATCATGAGTTTCATCCCGTTTTAGGAGATACTTTGCAAAACGAATCCCATCATTCTATTTTTCACATATTTTTGGCCAATTGCACTTTTTCCAATAATCGGATTCAGAATTTGCACAAAACACAGCAAATACTTAGTACATAAAAAAAGGCTGAAATGCAATTTTTAAGGCATGTTTTGATAGTGGTTTATACATGTCCTAGTCTTTGAAAATGTTATCAACTTCCATCTATGATTGCTTATCCAAAATTCGATAAATTCCCAAATATCCAAAATTCTGCATGTGACACCCATTTCACTAAGAAGTCATGTTTCAAAATGTCAAATATATTTACTTAAAAAAGAAAACAGTCATTTTTTTTGCAGACCTGGAATTGGAATTTACAGATATCTGTTAATCTCATCTCCAAAAGCAAACAACTTCTGAGTGACCTAGATTTAGAGCTGTTTATAATAGAGCCATTGAGTCCTACAGCATGGAAACAGGTCCTTTGTCCTTGTCCACACTGGCCAAGATGTAATGTCTAAGATGGCCCCATTTACCTGAGTTTTGCCCATATCCCTCTTGTCTAAACCATTCCTATCCATAATACTTCGATGCAATGGGTTTAAAGGGATGGACCAGAATTCCAATTTCAAAATTAATACTTTTAACTTCTCAAAGCATTCATTGCAGAAAAGCATGTTATGTAACTTTCTGTCACACGAAGGGTCTTCAAAATGAAACTAAACCCTTCCTATCCATAATACAATACAATATACAATACAAACTTTATTGTCATTGTGCAGTGTACAAGTACAGAGACAACGAAATGCAGTTAGCATTATAACCAGAGTGCATGTGATGGAATAGTAAAACATATAATATATACATATATGCACAGTAGCGGTAGTGGAAATTCCGGTGAGTGAGATCAGTCACTGATGGGAGGAGTGCCCGAGGGGGGGGTGGGGGGGGATGGCAGCAATCACCGAAGCGCAGAGTTAAGTAAGGTAACTGTAATGTATTCATGCATATTCATGAGCATGTGGATGTGGATGTGGGGAAAGGAACACCCACTCATTAACATGGCACATGAATATGCATGAATACATTACATTAACGACCGCAGGAAAGAAGCTGTTCCTGAACATGCAGGTCCGGGAACGGAGAGACCTGTAGCGCCTCCCAGATGGGAGGAGGGTAAACAATCTGTGGTTGGGGTGAGAGCTGTCCTTCATAATACTTCAATGCTATAGATTTAAAGGGATGGACCAGAATTCCAACTTGAAAATTAATCGTTTTAACTTCTCAAAGCATTCATTGCAAAAAAAGCATGTTAAACTAACTTTCTGACACCCGATCGGTCTTCAACATGAAACGTTAACTCTCTCTTTCCATAGTTGCTGCCTGACCTGAATCAGCAGTGTTTTTTAATCTTCATTTGTCCTCAGGTATATTACCATTAGTTACGGACAATAGCAAATTTTTCAATGGTAAACTGATCTTAATGATTGGACATGTAATGTCTGTTGGGCTTCAGGCAGTAAGTTAAGCTGGAGAGGGGAACTCTAAAGTGGAGCCAGCCATATTCTTTAACTGTGGGTCAGGGGAATACTGCAATTCCACATCCCAGCACGGAATTAAAAAAACTCCGTCTACATTGTTGCTGGCAAACAGTCACTTGTACACCGTGCCAGTAGATTGAGAACCAAATGGTGTTTGGCCTATTCACCTGCTCTTTTTAATGTCTTCCAATATGAAGGCCAGCTGTTCCTGAATGGCATCTCTGGAATAATATTGGGCTGTGATGTCGAGGATCACCCCACCTTCGGCAGTGACCACACTGACACGCGCAGTTGGGTGAACTGATGTATGGGTATGGCAGATAAAAAGGAGCAGATAAATATTAAGATGTTCTGGCAATTCACTGTTCGCAAGGGAAGAAAATTGTCTCATCATCAGACACTGAAATGAGACCCTGGAGAATGCATTAGATGAATTAGAGCACCGAGAAAAGAAACAGTTGACCATTATCGATTCTTTGTTTACAGGCAAGAGCAAGGAGAATCCTTTGATTTTTGTTTTCCGACATTGGAGTTAAAGTTGTGAGCTGATAACTTGTTCTGCAGCTTGCTCATCAGGTTATTTGTGGAATCCAGATGTCCAGCCTGAGGCGACCACGTGAAACAGACCTAATTACACACAGACATGCAAAGATTGGATATGGTGAATGGCCAACTGAAGTTAATCATTTTGGGCGAAGTGCGTGACAAAGAACAAGGAACGCACGACCAAATTGTTCTGATGTTGCACGTATTGTGGTCGGCAACATCAACAATTGGAAAGTAAATGGGAAGAGGAATGCACAATGTAGACCGGAAAACTATGATCTGTCTTGGTTGCACTCAGGATGTCGGGCTTTTTGTAAAAATATTGGGGTTTTTCATTTATTTAAGTTTTTTGTTCATTGGCAGACATAACACCCTCTCCAGCACCTGACAGCAACACCTTCACTGTGCAGGAGTATGATGTTAAGCGCGTGCTCAGAGCAGTGAATCCCAGGAAAGCTGCAGGCCCCGATGGTGTGACGGGAAGAGTGCTGAGGGAATGTGCAGACCAATTATCTGAGGTCTTCACAAAAATCTTCAACCTGTCCCTTTTAAAATCCACCATCCCTCCCTGCCTGAAGTCCGCCACAATCATCCCACTGCCGAAAAAGTCTGTCATCAGCGGCCTTAACGACTACCTTCCGGTAGCACTCACACCGGTCATCACAAAGTGCTTCGAGAGGCTGGTCCTGCAGCACATCAAAGCCAGCCTCCCACCCACCTTCGACCCATACCAGTTTGCCTACAGAGCAAATAGGTCTACAGGGGATGCCATCGCCACTGCTCTTCACACTGTACTGACCCACCTTGAACACCAGGGGAGCTATGTGAGGATGCTTTTCCTAGACCACAGTGAAGAAGGCACAGCAGAGACTCCAATTCCTGAGGATCCTCAGGAAGACCAACCTGCAGGAGAAGCTCATGATGTCCTTCTATCGCTGCTCCATCGAGAGTGTGCTGGCATACTGTATAACCACATGGTATGTCAGCTGCTCAGAAAAGGACAGGAAGGCCCTTCAGAGGGTCATCACGACGGCCCAGAAGATCATCGGCTGCTCACTGCCCTCCCTGGAGCACCTGTTCAGCCTACGCTGCCTCAGTAGAGCAGGCAAAATAATAAAAGATCCATCCCACCCCGGCCACCGTCTGTTTGTTCTTCTGCCCTCTGGTCGACGTTTCAGGTCGATCAAATCCCCAACAAACAGACTTAAGAACAGTTTTTACCCCAGGGCCATACGAGAACTGAACACTACTTTCTGCACTAGGTCACACTGTTAAAACTTTTGTGTTTAATATATTTGTATTTATTTGTTTTTGCATTTATTGCATATATGTTTTTTCGCACCGTCAGGATTGCTATTTTTTAATTTCGTTGTACTCGTTGCAACGACAATAAATGAATATTATATTATATTATGTTATCTATGAGTACTTTGTTTACAGGCCTATTATGCTGTTGCAAGTAGGAATTTCTGCGGGAGCGGCTGCGACTCGTCTCCGGAGGCTTCGGCGCGGGCTGCCTGGACGTCAGAGGCCCGCAGGCCCCTGGGTGGGGGCCGACATCGGGAACTCCGGCAGCGGCAGCGGCAGCGTCTTCGTCCGCCCCGAATCATGGGGCTTGGGTCGGCCCGCCGCGGACCTTTCACCATCCGGCGCGGCCTGAAATAGGCCGCGGGATTTTCTCCGCCCGGCGGGGGCTTCAATGTCGGGAGCCCCGACCGCCCCGACGTGGCAACTCCAACAGCCTGACCGTGGGAGAAGACGGCAGGGGAAGAGAAAAGACATTCTGGCCTTCCATCACAGTGAGTAGGGACTGGAGGAGACTCATTGAGATGGATGTTTCTTTTGTTTGGTATTAGGTTATGATTGTATGTGTTTTTGCATTTTTATTGATTATTCTTATTGGTCTTATTGTTGAACTGCGGGTAATTTTTCATTTCACTGCACATTTATGTGTATGTGACAAATAAAGGACTATTGATTATTAATATTGAATTTCTTTGTTCCATTGTCATTACCTATGACAATTAAACAATTCTTGACTCCTTAAAATTATTTTCACAAATACAGAAACTGCACAGTGTGGACAAGATTGGCTATCTCAGGGTAGAGACAGGATTCGATTTAGAATAAATACTATGTATCTGGTGCCAAATGATCTCAAGTCTGTATAAATTACACTCAGTAAATCTATCTATTCCAAGAGGTTACAAAGGAAAAGTGACATTTCAATATGACTTGAGAGACCAATGTGTAGGAAGATGCTGCTTTATACCGAAGATAGGCACACAATGCTGGAGCATTGAACTCAGTGGATCAGGCAGCATCCCTGGAGGAGGAATAGGTGACGTTTCTGTAGAAGGGTTCCGAGCCGAAACACCCGCTGAGTTACTCCAGCATTTCATGTCTATCTTCGATTTGGGAACAATGTGTAAGCTCCTTCTGAAGATGGTCACCAATCCTGAGATAATGCAGTTAAACCAATGAACCACATATTATCAATCTACAACAAGACGGTGAATTGAAATAATCAAGTGGATTTCATCACAATAGATTAGGAAGATGTCGAACAGATGCTTGGGAGATCTATAGTTAAATATTGTGCATGGGACAAATAAGGTGTGTCATGATAAGTACACAAAAACTGGCATAAAGTGAGGAATCTGTTTAGCTACAAAATTCAAAGGTAAATATGTAGGTGATATTTACATTACAGGGAAAGCAGAAGTGCAAAAAGTTGCAGGAATACAGCCAAAGAAGGCCATGAGAAAGCAGGTTCGCTATTACATAGAAACATAAAAACATAGAAAATAGGTGCAGGAGTAGGCCATTCAGCCCTTCGAGCCTGCACCACCATTAAATATGATCATGGCTGATCATTCAGCTCAGTAGCCTGTACCTGCCTTCTCTCCATACCCCCTGATCCCTTTAGCAAAAAGGGCCACATCTAACTCCCTCTTAAATATAGCCAATGAACTGGCCTCAACTACCTTCTGTGGCAGAGAATTCCACAGACTCACCACTCTCTGTGTGAAGAAATGTTTTCTCATCTCGGTCCTAAAAGACTCCCCCCTTATCCTTAAGCTGTGACCCCTGGTTCTGGACTCCCCCAACATCGGGAACAATCTTCCCGCATCTAGCCTTTCCAACCCCTTAAGAATTTTATATGTTTCTATAAGATCCCCCCTCAGTCTTCTAAATTCCAGCGAGTACAAGCCCAGTCTATCTAGTCTTTCCTCATATGTAAGTCCCGCCATCCCAGGGATCAATCTGGTGAACCCTCTCTGTACTCCCTCTAAGGCAAGAACGTCTTTCCTCAGATTAGGAGACCAAAACTGCACACAATACTCCAGGTGCGGTCTCACCAAGGCCCTGTACAACTGCAGCAGAACCTCCCTGCTCCTAAACTCAAATCCTCTTGCTATGAATGCCAACATACCATTCGCTTTCTTCACTGCCTGCTGCACCTGCATGCTTGCTTTCAATGACTGGTGCACCATGACACCCAGGTCACGTTGCATCTCCCCTTCTCCCAATAACAGTATAACAGTATAACAAAACTTTATTGTCATTCGGCACAACACCGAAC
The DNA here is from genome assembly GCF_053455715.1 of Rhinoraja longicauda. Lineage (NCBI taxonomy): Eukaryota > Metazoa > Chordata > Chondrichthyes > Rajiformes > Arhynchobatidae > Rhinoraja > Rhinoraja longicauda. The sequence goes on along the minus strand of NC_135980.1, from coordinate 6,091,697 downwards.
GAAATTTCAGCAGTCACAAGACACAGCAAAAAAGAAAAGAACACAGGACACACGACCCCAACACAAACATCCATCACAGTGACTCCAAACACCCCCTCACTGTGATGGAGGCAACAAAACTTCCCCTCTCCTCCCCCCGCACCCACGGACAGACAGCTCGACCCCTACCGAGGCAACCGACACGCACAGCCCCCGCAAGGGGATGGAAGGCCCCGCGGCCGAGCCGCCCCGGGCACCGAAACGTCCCGCGGCCACACCGGGCGATGTTAAGTCCAGCGGCCGAGCCGCACCGGGCACCGAAACGTCCCGCGGCAATGCCGCACCGGACACCGAAACGTCCCGCGGCCGAGCCGCACCGGGCACTGAAACGTCCCGTGGCTGAGCCGCGCCGGCGATGTTAAGTCTCGCAGCCGAGCCGCGCCGGGCACTGAAACGTCCCGCAGCCGAGCCGCACCGGGCACTGAAACGTCCCGCAGCCGAGCCGCACCGGGCACTGAAACGTCCCGCAGCCGAGCCGCGCCGGCGATGTTAAGTCCAGCGGCCGAGCCGCGCCGGGCGATGGAAGGCCCCGCGGGCGAGCTGCGCCCCGGGGAAGAGACCTAATAAAAGAAAGGTTTCCCCCGCCCCACCCCACCCACACCCACCCCCACCCCCCCACACACATACACAGAAACAAAAACCATCCCAACACCGACACAAACAAAAAAAAAGAAAAACAGACTGCCAGAGAGCCGCAGCCGTTAGGCGCAGCCAACTCCTCCCACTCGTCACCATTCAGGTAATACTCTGCTTTCCTGTTCTTGCCGCCAAAGTGGATAACCTCACATTTATCCACATTATATTGCATCTGCCATGCATTTGCCCACTCGCCTAATCTATCCAAGTCACTCTGCAGCCTCCTAGCATCTTCCTCGCAGCTAACACTGCCACCCAGCTTCGTGTCATCCGCAAACTTAGAGATGTTGCATTCAATTCCCTCGTCCAAATCATTAATATACACTGTAAATAACTGGGGTCCCAGCACTGAGCCTTGCGGTACCCCACTAGTCACTGCCTGCCATTCCGAAAAGGACCCGTATATTCCTACTCTTTGCTTCCTGTCCGCCAACCAATTTTCTATCCACCTCAACACTGAACCCTCAATACCGTGTGCTTTAAGTTTGTACACCAATCTCCTATGTGGGACCTTGTCGAAGGCCTTCTGAAAGTCCAGATATAACACATCGACTGGTTCTCCCTTATCCACTCTACTAGTTACATCCTCGAAAAATTCTATAAGATTCGTCAGACATAATTTGCCTTTGGTAAATCCATGCTGACTTTGTCCAATGATTTCACCACTTTCCAAATGTAATGCTATCACATCTTTAATAACTGACTCTAGCATTTTCCCCACTACCGATGTTAGGCTAACTGGTCTATAATTCCCCGTTTTCTCTCTCCCTCCCTTTTTAAAAAGTGGGGTTACATTAGCTACCCTCCAGTCCTCAGGAACTACTCCAGAATCTAAAGAGTTTTGAAAAATTATCACTAATGCATCCACTATTTCTGAGGCTACTTCCTTAAGCACTCTGGGATGCAGCCTATCTGGCCCTGGGGATTTATCTGCCTTTAATCCATTTAATTTACCTAACACCACTTCCCGACTAACCTGGATTTCCCTCAGTTCCTCCATCTCTTTAAACCCCCGGTCCCCCACTATTTCCGGCAGACGGTTTATGTCTTCCTTAGTGAAGACAGAACCAAAGTATTTGTTCAATTGGTCTGCCATCTCCTTGTTCCCTATGATCAATTCACCTGTTTCCGACTGCAAGGGACCTACATTTGCCTTAACTAATCTTTTTCTCTTGACATATCTATAAAAGCTTTTGCTGTCTGTTTTTATGTTCCTTGCCAGTTTTCCCTCATAATCTATTTTCCCTTTCCTAATTAAGCCCTTTGTCCTCCTCTGCTGGACTCTGAATTTCTCCCAGTCCTCTGGTATGCTACTTTTTCTGGCTAATCTGTATGCTTCATCTTTTGTTTTAATACTATCCTTGATTTCCCTTGTTAGCCACGGATGCACTACCTTTCCTGGTTTGTTCTTTTGCCAAACTGGGATGAACACTTGTTGTAGTTCATCCATGCGACCTTTAAATGCCTTCCATTGCATGTCCACCGTCAACCCTTTCAGCATCAATCGCCAGTCTATCTTGGACAATTCACGCCTCATACCCTCAAAGTTACCTTTCTTTACGTTCAGAACACTTGTTTCTGTATCGACTTTGTCACTCTCCATCCTAATGAAGAACTCTACCATATTATGATCACTCTTGCCCAAGGGGCCTCGCACAACAAGACTGCTAACTAACCCTTCCTCATTACTCAATACCCAGTCTAGAATGGCCTGTTCTCTCGTTGGTTCCTCGACATGTTGGTTTAGAAAACCATCTCTCAAACATTCCAAGAAATCCTCTTCCTCAGCACCCCTGCCAGTTTGGTTCACCCAATCTATATGTAGATTGAAGTCACCCATTATAACTGCTGCGCCTTTAGTGCATGCATTTCTAATTTCCTGCTTGATGCCATCCCCAACCTCCCTACTGCTGTTAGGTGGCCTGTACACAACTCCCACTAGCGTTTTCTGCCCCTTAGTGTTTCGTAGCTCTACCCATATCGATTCCACTTCCTCCAAGCTAATGTCCTTCCTTTCCACTGCTTTAATCTCCTCTCTAACCAGTAACGCTACCCCACCTCCTTTTCCTTTCTGTCTATCCCACCTGAATATAGAATATCCCTGGATGTTGACAACACAACACTCCAAGGCCTGTTCCTGTTCAGAGTTGGAGTCAAAGTAAAGGTAAAGCCTGCAACAAATAAACATTAGGCCTGTTAGTAAGCTGTGGTGTTCTAACACCACACTCCAGATTATATGTTGTCATGATGGAGGAAAATGTCCACATCAGAAGAACAGGCACAAGCTCAGGAAGATGACCAGAGACCTCTTTGACAAACTCTGCAGAGGAAACATGCCACAGGTCAGCAACAGGCCCCAGCAGAGCGATAATCGAGAAGGACACTTCTGTGTAAGGGCTAGTGCTAGGAGACTTTGTACTGAAAAAAACCTCACCTTGAACATTTACTTGGTTTTCTTTTTTTCATTATCAAATCAGGGATGTTATGCATCAGAAGTATGTAATATTTTACATATATCCTTTCAAAAATTATAGGTGTTACTAAGTTCTATCTACATGAGGAATCGGCTAAAATTGATTTGCCTCTGACAACAGGCACACTGTATAAAAGTGCTTGTATACTGACTCAGTATATCTGAAATGATCATAAATTTCCCATCAGTAAATCGTGTCTCCCCATTTTCCTGTCAGCAGGAATCTTCTCGACCGACAAGTCCCTTGTTTGCGGTTTATAATGACATAATCGAAGAAGCAGCCAGTCCAAATATCCATTAACCATTCCTCGGTGGATATCTCCAAGTCAAACTCCCTGAATTAATTCCTCATCGTTTAGGATGAGAAACTCGGAAGAATTAAGGTGAAATTGTTTAAAATTCAGAATAATTATCACCAATGCTATCTCTCAAAGCTGTTACAATAAGCTCAGCTGCACATTTATCCATTTACGATTTGGCTAGTCGTATTTTCTCATGTTTTATCTTTCTCTGTTGTGCCACCAGCAGCTATCTGCTCGATGTCCGTCTCATTTAGAAGCAGCTAAGTAAGCAGCCCTTCATTTTTTTAATGTAGATTTATTTTGTTCAAAAATATTTTCATGAAAATCATGCTTTAAAAAATGTTGTGAACACCAGATAAGGTTTACTGGGTCCAAACGGTGCCAATTTATACTCCCCCAAAAAAATGACATCAGAATTTACAATCAGTTTAAAGTAAATATGTGTTGCCTTTTTCTCATTGTTCTAAATATATATTTCAGATAGAACTAAACTTCAGGAAAATAATAAATGTGACAATGGCAGTGGAAACTCTAACCTTCAGGAAGCTTTATTGAAATCTAGCCAAGCAGAACAGATGTTAATCTCTATGTTCTCACATGGCTGGTAAAATAACTAAAGAGGGATAAGCAGTAAGGATTTGGAATGAATTCTGACTTCAGCTTCATCACCAGTTTATGCTTCAATGAAATTCAAGTGGTGTAGTCAATTTCAAACTTGGATTTCAAGTCTTTTCACTTAGCTAGGATACTGCTAAAAAATATATTGTCATAATGACTATTTGGTCAAGATGCAAGATAAAAGCCTGTCACCTGATAATAAATCCTCCTTTCTCCTGGCTTCCAATTTTTCACGTCTCAGAATTTTCCTTACCTCACTTGGTGGTCCCTCTGCTTAAGGAACACTAACCTAACCCAAAACGTCACCCATTCCTTCTCTCCCGAGATGCTGCCTGACCCGCTAAGTTGCTCCAGTTTTTTGTGTCTACCTTCATAGTGACTATGATCTCCTCTGGAAGATAGACACAAAATGCTGGAGTGACTCAGTGGGACATGCAGCATCTCTGGATAGAAGGAATGGGTGACATTTCAGGTCAATAGACAATAGACAATAGACAATAGGTGCAGGTGTAGGCCATTCGGCCCTTCGAGCCAGCACCACCATTCAATGTGATCATGGCTGATCATTCTCAATCAGTACCCCGTTCCTGCCTTCTCCCCATACCCCCTGACTCCGCTATCCTTAAGAGCTCTATCTAGCTCTCTCTTGAATGCATTCAGAGAATTGGCCCCCACTGCCTTCTGAGGCAGAGAATTCCACAGATTCACAACTCTCTGACTGAAAAAGTTTTTCTTCATCTCAGTTCTAAATGGCCTACCCCTTATTCTTAAACTGAGCCCCTGGTTCGAGACCCTTCTTCAGACTGAGAGTCAGGGGAGAGGGAGATAAAGAGATGAGGAAGTGTAAGATGGGAAAACAAGACATCAAAGGGGATGGAGTTCAAGAAAAATGTAGAATAGATCATTGTTAGCCTTCTTCTTTGGACTATGTCTTTGCTTGCACTACAGCTTTCGGCTGCACTTATCATCTCCTAATATTACGGTTATGAATTTATTGGATAATTGATTATTATATATTTGTATGTGTGCTATTGTGTTAATGGGGACTCTTAAATGTAGCAAGTAAGAATTTCACTGCTGGTACAAGAGACAATGAAACACTCTTGGCTCTTGAGAATGGTCTTCACTTCCTTTTAATGCCAAATTAGTGAATCCACAGGCTCTTCCCTTTGCCTGCATTAAAAGCAAAACCATTGCCTACTCCTTGTAGCAGATAATGACCATCGTCAGCAAGGAGCCCAATCAACTCTGTTTCAATATCATAACCTATGTTCTGTTCCCTAATATTTACATCCTGGGGCACACCATTGAATTGAAGCTTAACTGGACCAGCCAGGCAAATATTATGGTTGCCTGGGAATGCCGGAGGCTGCATAACTTGCACCCAGTCACTCAACTCCCGAAGCTCCAAATCCTTTCTCTTGCTGTAAGTCATGAGCTGGAAGTGTGATGGAATTATCTCTGCTTGTCTCGTGGAGTGCACTTCCAAGGACACATAAGGAACTTGATGCCATGCAGTCAATAAAATGCCACCAAATCTTCCATCCTTAAATATTTACCCCTTCCACCAGTGGTGGAACATTACCATCAATAAAATGAACTTGATATATTTGCTGAGATTACTTTTACAGCACCTCCCCAACTCTCATATCTACCAGCAAAGACAAATGGACAATGAAAAATTACTGCCTTCAAGTTTCACTTGAGTCACACACTGTCCTGACCTAGAAATAAATCTGTATTTCTTACTGGATCTACATCATGCACACCCATACTTAACAGCATGTTCAAAAGACAATGTGCAGGGAAATTAGAGCAACTTGGACTGGTCGATAAATACTGGCTTTGCCAGTGACGCTTACGTTGAACAAATATATGAATAAAATTTCCGTTCCCCTCTTGGATATGAAAACAGCAGACTTCCTTATTCTCAGCACCCTCACAGAACCCAATAAATTTTAAGATGCAAATTTAATTCAGTTTTTATTTTCTTAATTTTCTCTCCCACCCTCTTGTACAATTAATTCTCCACGTAATGGGTCATGGCTCTTCATCATGATTTAAACCACAACTAAAACTAAAACTGCATTGATGTGCCATTTCTGGAGTACCAATTCAATGTGAAAATGCACACGTCCAGATTCAGGGACAGTTTCTCCCCAGCTGTTATCAGGCAACTGAACCATCCTACCACAACTAGAGAGCAGTCCTGAACTACTATCTACCTCATTGGTCACCCTTGGACTATCTTTCATCAAACTTTGCTGGCTTTACTTTGCACGAAACGTTATTCCCTTATCATGTATCTATACACTGTAATGGCTTGATTGTAATCATGTATTGTCTTTCTGCTGACTGGTTAGCACACAACAAAAGTTTTTCACTGTACCTCAGTACACATGACAATAAGCTAAACTGACTGAATTTTAAAAAACAATTAAATAATTTATCACCAAACACAGAAAGAGATATCAGGGCAAAGATGTGGTTAAAATTGTCATCTTTTAGCAATGCATTTAAGAACAGATAGGACAAGTGCATGGCAAAGATTTGTCAATGGAATACAGTGTGGAAAATGTAAAATTGTCCATATTGGCCAGAAAATAAAAATAGAAGTGCATTATCTCACAGCGACACAATATAGAGATGTTAGAGGAATCTTGATGTCCATTGCATGATTTGCCGCGACGCTAATTAATGGAAGGTCCCGATCCTAGACGGCACCTATCCATGTTCTCCAGAGACACTGCCTGACCTGCTGAGTTACTTCAGCACTTTGTGCCTTTAATTCACAAAGCTTATTGTTTATTTTCTGGGTAAATTGAATAATAAAGTGGGGAAGTTACGTTTCAGTTATATGGGATATTGGTGAGATGAGATCTGGGGAACTGAGTACAACATTGTTTTGCTTATTTAAGGATGGTTATTAATGTATTGGAAGCAGTTCATGGAAGCTTTACTTGGAATGGGAAGTTTGCCTGATGAGAAAAGGCTAGTCAGGAGAGATTTGGATCAGCTGCAGTCTGAAAGAATGAGAGCGGATTTGATTCAAATTTACAAAACCCTGACATGTCTTCACAGGGAAGTGTGCGGATGGCTTTTCCTTTTGTGGGAAAAACTAAAACGAGGGGGGTCAATAGACAATAGACAATAGGTGCAGGAGTAGGCCATTCGGCCCTTTGAGCCAGCACCGCCATTCAATGTGATCATGGCTGATCATTCTCAATCAGTACCCCGTTCCTGCTTTCTCCCCATACCCCCTGACTCCGCTATCCTTACGAGCTCTATCTAGCTCTCTCTTGAATGTATTCAGAGACTTGGCCTCCACTGCCCTCTGAGGCAGAGAATTCCACAGATTCACAACTCTCTGACTGAAAAAGTTTTTCCTCATCTCTGTTCTAAATGGCCTACCCCTTATTCTTAAACTGTGGCCCCTGGTTCTGGACTGCCCCAACATTGGGAACATGTTTCCTGCCTCTAATGTGTCCAACCCCTTAATAATCTTATACGTTTCGATAAGATCCCCTCTCATCCTTCTAAATTCCAGTGTATACAAGCCTAGTCGCTCCAGTCTTTCAACATAATTCAAGGTTCTTTTAAAGTGCTTAACCCAGTTTACAGATGAACAGCTTTATTGAGTACATTATATCTGATATTAATCTAAAGAATTTCTGAATTTAGATTGGAAATGGAGAAAGTGGATTTCTGTTGTTGGTTTTTATTACCAATTGGATTATGAATTCTTTGTTTCATATTTATCTTGAAAATAGCTTTGGGGTTTGACTCCACTCTTTCTTAAAAGGGTAATGCCGTAATTTTAAATTTTGAATTATGTTGAAAGACTGGAGCGACTAGGCTTGTATACACTGGAATTTAGAAGGATGAAAGGGGATCTTATCAAAACATATAAGATTATTAAGGGGTTGGACACGTTAGAGGCAGGAAACATGTTCCCAATGTTGGGAGAGTCCAGAACCAGTGGCCACAGTTTAAGAATAAGGGGTAGGCCATTTAGAACAGAGATGAGGAAAAACATTTTCAGTCAGAGAGTTGTAAATCTGTGGAATTCACTGCCCCAGAAGGCAGTGGAGGCCAATTCTCTGAATGCATTCAAGACAGAGCTAGATAGAGCTCTTAAGGATAGCGGAGTCAGGGGGTATGGGGAGAAGGCAGGAACGGGGTACTGATTGAGAATGATCAGCCATGATCACATTGAATGGTGGTGCTGGCTCAAAGGGCCGAATGGCCTACTCCTGCACCTATTGTCTATTGTCTAAAGCGATGGATCTAGTCTGGGTGTGCTCAGAGCAAGCCTCAAATGGACACGAGATTGTGGGCAGAAAACCCATCAATCTAAGCTGCCAGACACAAATGAGGTTAATATACACCTATCAGCCAAAACATAACGACCTGATGAGCCAAAAGATTATGACCACCTGCCTAATGTGCAGTCCCATACGCAGCAGGGTGCGATGCACTGTGTATTGTGACACATTCCTCATGTGGCCACCATTAAAACTTTCTGTGACTTGTGCCACAGTAGACCTTCTGTCAGTTCAGACTAGATGGGATAGCCTTCGCTCCACTCGCGCATCGATGAGCCTTGGGCACCCAATACCCTGTCGCTGGTTTGTGGTTTGACCCTCCTCGGACCACTGTCGGTAGGTACTCACCACTGCTTACCGGGAGCACCCCACAAGCCTTGCCGTTTCAGAGGTGCTCTGACCCAGTCGTCTGGCCATAACAATTTGGCCCTTGTCAATGTCGCTCAGGTCTTTACTCCTGTCCATTTCTCCTGCATCCAACACATCAACTTCAAAAACTGACAGTATTTATTCACAAAATGCTGGAGTAACTCAGCAGGTCAGGCAGCATCTCGGGAGAGAAGGAATGGGTGACGTTTCGGGTCGAGACCCTTCTTCAGACTGCAAGAACTGACTGTTCACTTGCTGCCTAATATATCCCACCCTTTGACAGGTGCCATTGTAACAAGATAATCAATGTTATTCACTTCGCTTGTTAGTGGTCATAATGTTTTGGCTGATTGGTGTATCTACAGAGGAAAAGTCAATGTAAATCCCGAACGGCAGCAAGAAAGAAGAACTGATGCGGAGGCATTGCCTGTGGACGAATCTCATTACGAAATAATGGCAGCTGTAAATACCAGTGGAAAAGATTGACTGTTGCTAAGCTAGGTCCATTTCCATGATGATTGAGTACTTTTAATCTACATTCCAGTCGTGTCTGCATTTTTATGCTGAGAGGGGCTTTAGAAAAGGGTCAGCATTTTTTAAAATTAATTTGTCTCTGAGACTAATTTACAGCCTATTTCCGAGACATAATGTAATACACAGGTCAAAGCCAAGAGATTTTGCTCGCTGCATGTTAAGTGGCTGAATTGTAACACTTTCCCTGGCAAGGAACAATATTTCAAGTTTTATTAAGTTGGAAGGAGAGTGTTGCAGAAATGCCTCTGCAACTCAACCACAAATGTAATCTATTTTGCTTCCTTTAAAAGCAACAGAGGTGGAAACACACGTCTTCAACTATTTTTATTGCATTTTAACATCATCAATGTATTGACCATCGCTTGACCTCTTTAACCCAGTTCAGCTCAATTACCAAGACACACAGAGGTTTCCATGACACGTCTGTAGAGTCCAGCATAATTGTATTCAATAAATTGCAGAACCACGTGATGATGGATGTGACATCTTCCATGAAATGTTCAGTATTTCAACGTGTTAATCGGGTTACAAACTTTATTCCTTCATCAAATTTCTCTGGCTCAATATTTATGCTGTGATTCATCAGAGGATAAGGAGAAAACACCAGCAATATTGCATTCGAGTTTTAAATGCATTTTAACAAGGTTTATTAAAACAGACTTATTGTTCTGCGGCGGCTGATTGCCAATCTCTTGTTTCCACAGGCAGAACGACTGGCCAGAAGTTCCTGATTTTATATATAGTTTTACTTATTTGTTCGCAAGTCATGTCATCATTTACTGCCCATTTCTGCTTGCAATTCAGAGTCAACCACACTGGTGGGGCAAGACGGACATAAAGGTCAGACTAGAAAAGATTGCAGAATTCCTTCCCTGACAGACATTAATGAACCAACAAGTTTTTACAACTAAAAGGCAGTTTCATGGTTGCTGTTACTGACTTTAACTTATTTGTTTAATAACTTTGTTATGAATCATTTGGTTAATAGCTGTGGTGGCACAGCAGTAGAGTTGCTGCCTTACAGTGCTTGCAGCGCCAACGACGCGGGTTCAATTCCAACTAGGACTGCTGTCTGTACAGAATTTGTATGTTCTCCCCGTGGCCGTGTGGGCTTTCTCCGAGATAGAAACATAGAAACATAGAAAATAGGTGCCATTTGGCCCTTCAAGCCAGCACCGCCATTCATTGTGATCATGGCTGATCATCCACAATCAGCAATCTGTGCCCAACTTCTCCCCATATCCCTTGATTTCACTAGCCCCCAGAGCTCTATCTAACTCTCTCTGAAATTCATTTCACCTCCACTGTCCTCTGTGGCAGAGAATTCCACAAATTCACAACTCTCTGGGTGACAAAGTTCCTTCTCACCTCAGTTTTAAATGGCCTCCCCTTTATTCTAAGATCTTCAGTTTCCTCCTACATTCCAAAGATGTACCGGTTTGTAGGTTAATTGGCTTGGTATAAATGTAAATTGTCCCTAGTGTGTGTAGAATAGCGTTCGTGTGCGGGGATCGCCGGTCGGTGCGAACTCTGTGAGCGGAAATTCGTGAATTGCCGTAATAGGGATCGAAATTGTGCCTCCAGATGGAGGGTGCTGGTTTTGGTATTGGTTTATTAATGTCACCTGTATCGAGGTCCAGTGAAAATACGGTGTTTGGCGTGCTATCCATTCAAGTCATACCGTACATGAGCACAATCAAACCAAACACAAACACAACAGGTAGAGCAAAAGAGAAAAGTACACAGATCGGAGAATATATTGCTACAGTTACAGAGAAAGTGCAGATTGATGTAAAGTACAAGGGCTTCAACGAGATAGATTGGGGGATCAGGATTCACGCTTAGTTTAGATGAAGCCCGTTAAATAGTCTGATAGCAGCAGGGAACAGCTGTTCCTGAGAATTCAGTGATCTGGTATTCTGGCTGCTAGTCCAGTAAGTTAATCATTACACCACTGTCCCCTTTATACCAATTATTTTGTACAGACAAAATATCAGACGCAATGACTCATAATTCATCTCTGTGGGTTTATGGGAGACAGCGCCAGATATCCAGTCATTTGTGTGTGATCAGGTCTGTCATGTCTTCATCTTGAATGGTCTGACTTTAATTTTAAAAGTTTGTTCCTTTGTTCTGGATGTCTCCAAAACAGAAACCAATTTCCCTGCTTTTACCGCAGTGAATCCTTTCAGTACTTCACTTAGATCATTCTATCAACCTTCTAAACAAAAGAGAATACAAGTCACATTGAGGATACCGATGTTCATAATTTAACCTTGTAAAACACAATGTAATTGAAATGAAAATGCCTGAAGGCATAGTAAAATAATAAGGCCATTCAGTCCTGGGAACCAGGGCCACATTCTGAAAGCGATTTTAATTTTAATCAGGAGTTATTCGAGTAGCAGCTAGTGTACCGTTGGACTCATTTCCTCAGCATTGCATTGAACTGGATGTGGGTGAAATGATGGATTTGAGATTAACTGGCCATGAATTGCATGAAACTGGATCTACGCAGGCTGAAAGAAACTGTAGTTCCTCACCAGTACCACCAACATCGTTGAGTTAACCCACATCATAAATATCACTGGCAATTTGTCATAGACCAGCCACATTGAAGCTATGGCCGGGAAAACACTCCCATGACTCTACTTCCTTAGAAGGCCTTGGAAGTTTGGCATGTTCTCAACAACCCTCACCAACTTCTACAGATGTGCCGAAGAAAACAACTTGTCGGGATGCATCACAGCCTGTTTTTGGAGCTCCTCCATGCAAGACCGCAAGACATTGCAGAGTTTTGAATGTAGCCCAGACCATCACACAAACCAGCCTCTCCTCCATTGACTCCATCTACACCACGCTGCCTCGGCAAGGACACCAGCACAATCAAGGTCCAGTCTCACCCTGGTCACTCCGTCTTCTCCCCTTGCCAATTAACCTACAAACCTGCACATCTTTGGAATTAATGTTAATATTAATGTCCCTTTTGGTCTCCAGACAATGAAACAAGCTCTCGATGACAATGCAAAATCGTGTGGGCGAGCCATGGAACACAATGAGTATACACCTCGTCCATCTGTCAGAATCATGGGCAGTAGATTGTCAGGTCTCTCATGTGTGATGAGATGGCCATGATTAAAGTTAGTCGGTAACTGTAAACAGCAAGATTATAAAAAAGTAGGAACAAGAAGTTCATCTGTTTTTGCAACTTTAGTCAATAAAAAAACGTTGGCCAAACTCTCTGTTCACCTAAATGGCCGGAACAAATTAATTTGCCTCTCGTTTTGATATTTCAACTAAGGATGGCACTTTTATCAGCAGACATTATGCTCAAATGATTTTAATTGCCACACCTTTTACTCAGAGCATAGAAGGTTACCAGATGAACACGAATGACATTAATCATTATAAACTGAGCTGCAAAAACATATTTGCTGCAGATGTGAACAGTTCCTTGTGTCTTTCCCATATCCTTGTTCAGCAACATTAAAATTGAATAATGACAGTCTTAATAAAACTGCAAATGTTATTGATCTAATGGGATGGAATTAATGCTAATTATAACTTTTTCATGGACTTATTTATTTATGCTGTGCATATTATCACACATTACTACTTTCAGAACTTCAATCCCACTCTTTATGGAAACTATTAACATGACTGACTGGATCTCACTCCCTATGTTCTTATGAATTAGTTATTTTAAACTGTACACAATTGGCGTTAATCTTTTTTTTTTTTTTTGTTTTTTTTTGTTTTTTTTTGTTTTTCACTCGATACTCACTAATTTATTCTTTACTCTTCACTACTTCTTTCTTTCTCATTTCTTTTTAAAAAGGAAGTTGTACAAATAATGTTTTAATAATTCTTGGCACCTGTAAAAAGGAACCATTAAAATGTAATGTGCTTACTTCCAAAAAAAAAAAAAAAAAAAAAAAAAATATATAAATAAATAAATAAAAATAAAAAAAAATCTTTTATTGCTGCACGGATTACTGAATAGTTCATCATGAAACAGTTAAGGAGACAAAATAGGTAAATCTAATTCAAATTAGAGAGCAAAATTAATGGCAAATAGACAATGGCCAATAACTGGTGTAAGGTAAATTCAGGATCAATGTTAGAAAATTATTTTGTACTCAAGGAATGATCAACTTGGCGCAATAGAGCTGGTGGAGCTGCTGCCTCACAGCACCAGAGACCCGGGTTTGATCCTGTCCTCAGGCTGTCCATAAGGAGTTTGCATGTTCTCCCTGTGACAGGCGGGGTTGTTGCGGGTGCTCCAGTTTCCTCCCACAATTTGTAAGTTAATTGGGCGCTGTAAGCAGTGTCAAGGGAGTGGATGAAAAAGTGAGATAACAAAGAACTAGTGTGAACAGGTGATTGATGGTTAGCATGGACTAGGTGTGCTGAAGTGCCAGTTTCAATGCTGTATCTTTCAATTCAATACAATTCAAATCAATACAATTCAATTCAATTCTATTCAATTCAATGACTTTCTCAAACGTATCTTTTGTGACTACATAAAATGATGACTAGGATTAAAAATCATGAATTTTATGCACAATTAAAAAAGGAATGGAGAAACACAGAGTTTGGAGATCCATATATTCAAATCTTTGAAGGTGGCAGAGAAAGCATGAACTGGGAGTAGAAATGTGTCCTGGTTATTTGTGCTAATTTATCATAATGCAGGTGCACTGGGTCATTTGTGTCAATTTGTCGCATTGCAGGTACACTTCACATTGTATTCTGCTGAGGCAATGTTCTTTTTTCACAGTGAGTTGGAATCATAGCCATATAGCACAGTAACAGCCCCGTTCAGTCCACCATGACATGCCAACCGTCTACAGTGAAGAAAGCCAATGGAATGTTGGCCTTCATAACAAGAGGAGTTGAGTATAGGAGCAAAGAGGTCCTTCTACAGTTGTACCGGGTCCTGGTGAGACCGCACCTGGAGTACTGTGTGCAGTTTTGGTCTCCAAATTTGAGGAAGGATATTCTTGCTATTGAGGGCGTGCAGCGTAGGTTCACTAGGTTACTTCCCGGAAGGCGGGACTGTCGTATGTTGAAAGGCTGGAGCAATTAGACTTGTATACACTGGAATTTAGAAGGATGAGGGGGGATCTTATTGAAACATATAAGATAATTAGGGGATTGGACACATTAGAGGCAGGAAACATGTTCCCAATGTTGGGGGAGTCCAGAACAAGGGGCCACAGTTTAAGAATAAGGGGTAGGCCATTTAGAACGGAGATGAGGAAGAACTTTTTCAGTCAGAGAGTGGTGAAGGTGTGGAATTCTCTGCCTCAGAAGGCAGTGGAGGCCAGTTCGTTGGATGCTTTCAAGAGAGAGCTGGATAGAGCTCTTAAGGATAGCGGAGTGAGGGGGTATGGGGAGAAGGCAGGAACGGGGTACTGATTGAGAGTGATCAGCCATGATCGCATTGAATGGTGGTGCTGGCTCGAAGGGCTGAATGGTCTTCTCCTGCACCTATTGTCTATTGTCTTCCACTGTATAAGTGATCAGGATGATTGTTAGAGCTACATAACAGTTGATCCTTCAAATGCGTTATTTTGAAGTATATGAATTTGACAACATTCCTTTAAAGCAATGGGTTAAACACATGAAATGTTCAGAAAAGTTGTATCAATACTCAATAGGAAAGAAACTGCAAAGCTGTGGGAAAAATAAGTTGGATATTTCTATCAAAAAGCCAACATGGATAAGTTTGGCAAAATGGCTTCCTTCTGTACTGTATTCATCTATAATGTCGGTACATATAAACTATAATTTCATAATAATTAAGCATCATTGGATGTATGGATGCTACATAAAGGCAATTTGTTATGGTCATGTAAAACTGAATACTTCATTTATCTATATAGCACCATTATTATCGATATTCATTGAAAAGCAAACTTTTTATCCATTTTATCAGTGAGGTTCATCTTTGTTTTAGCCTGCACTTTCGCTCCGACCTTGATCCTCTTTACCATGCATGTGTACATCAGCATGAAACAACGGTGGATATGTTTTAATGTGGCTGGCTCGGAGAGGGTTAAGCTCCCCTCCTCCACAGCTCCAAGGAGACTGTGTTCTGATCCAAGCTGTATCTGATTTCCGAGGGTTTAAACTTACAGCTGGCCTGATTCCATTTGCACACCAGATGTTATTAAATTACCAACCTGACAAAAAAAACCACTGTGGTTTATCTTCCCCACAGAAATTGGCAAGAGGGACCTATCAGGTGTTGAAACATGTGGACGCAAATCTCCTGCTGTGCAGCTGGAGTTAACTCATGAGATACAAGACAGCAGCAGAGTAACAGGGAAAGAGGGCATAGGTTCATACCTCAAAGGGGAAAGAGGATAGACCTCTGCTCACCTTATTTCATCTATGACTAAATGGCAAACCACTTTCCTTTGAATCAGAAAGTTCTGGGTTTGTTCCATTTCTGACACTTGAACACACAAAATGAGAGGCTGCTGCACTGCGCTGTATTTCAAGTGAGATATTAAAGGAAGCCCGATCTGTTGCCTCAGGCGGATGTGCACACCAGTATGAACTAAGAATAAGAATGTTTTAACAAATTCTGTATTGAAGAGAGTTAAGCAATACCAAATACTACCATGACACTATTTAAAGGAAGAGAGTCACAGTTGTTCTGACCAGTGAATCTTTTGTGGACAAAATATGTGTGAGTTTGCATATGGTTCCTTGCTTTTGGCGTCTATGATAGATCGTTGTCCTATAAGCTGCTTAAGGTGAATAAGGGTCTGATCGTCCAATTTAGTTAGCAAATGTTATTTATTTTTAACTTTAGTCATCTTTTTGTAATATTAAACATTTTAAAATCTTGCTTTTTAATTTTTGGAGGTGCTGGTACAAAAAAAAGCACTGATTTTGGTCAACATTTATGTCTTTATTCACAAAATGCTGGAGTAACTCAGACTGAAGAAGGGTCTCGACCCGAAATGTCACCCATTCCTTCTCTCCTGAGATGCTGCCTGACCTGCTGAGTTACTCCAGCATTTTGTGAATAAATACCTTCGATTTGCACCAGCATCTGCAGTTATTTTCTTATACAACATTTATGTCTTGATCAGTATTTCTGAATTGGATCATCTGTTCATTATCCCAGTGGTTGCTTCATGCAAATAAGCTGCCATGTTTCCTGCATTACGACAGAAACTGTAAAGTATTTTATTCGCCATAAGGTGCCTTTGTTTTGGCCTGAAAGATAAATGAAAGACACAATAAGACATTTCTGACATGGCGATGAGCTGCAGGATGGGAGATCCAGAGATGGTGACAGAGACCAGAACTCTTGGCTTATTCACAGGTAGCTGAATGGCAATATCCATGCATAACTCGGGAACGTGTGAATTAATTTAGATTCTGCATGCAAAAATATCCTGCAATCCTGCAACTAATGTTCAGTCATATTGGCAGTAAATTCTTGTTGGGAGTCCTTCATAAGTCCATAAGACGTTGGAACAGAATTAGGCCCTTGGCCCATCGAGTTTGCTCTGCCATTCAATCATGGCTGATCTATCTACCTCTCAGCCCCATTCTCCTGCCGTCTCCCCATAACCTGGACACTCTTACTAATTAAGAATCTGTCAATCTCCGTCTTAAAAATACCCAATGACACGGCCTGCACAGCTGTCTGTGGCAATGAATTCCACAGGTTCACCACCCTCTGACTAAAGAAATTCTTCTTCACCTCTTTTCTAAAGATAAGTCCTTGTATTCT
Source organism: Rhinoraja longicauda (assembly GCF_053455715.1). Taxonomy (NCBI): domain Eukaryota; kingdom Metazoa; phylum Chordata; class Chondrichthyes; order Rajiformes; family Arhynchobatidae; genus Rhinoraja; species Rhinoraja longicauda. The sequence continues at coordinate 6,074,642 of NC_135980.1, read as the reverse complement.
GAGTCTTTGATTAAGATGTCACAAGGGAGTAAATTTTATGAAATCAATTACATAATTGTTACAGTCTCAGCTGAACAGACAGCTGAACATAGACCCAAAATGCTGGAGTAACTCAGCGAGACAAGCAGCATTTCTGGAGAGAAGGAATGGGTGACGTTTCGGGTCGAGACCCTTCTTCTCGACCTGAAAAGTCAGCCATTTCTTTTTTCCAGAGATGCCGCTTGGCCCGTTGAGTTACTCCAGCATATTGGGTCTATCTTCAGTGTAAACCAGCATCTGCAGTTCCTTCCTTCACAGCCAACTGAACATGTTAGCTGCACCCTTTGGTTTACCTCAATGTCACTAAACATAGGCAGTCCACATTTAGTCAGGCGCTTAAATAGGCAAGACACAGAAGGATATAAATCTAATGCGGGCAAATGAGATGAGTAAAGATGGCATAAAAAGGTCAGTGTGGGAGTGGTGGGCCGAAGAGCCCATTTCTGTGCTGTACGACTCTATACAATTTTAATTTTTAATATTTGGAATCATTGAATAAAGTAAATATAGTATTCAGTAGCATGTGAAATATGGTTCATTGGACAAGTGCACTGGCTGGTGGGATTTGAGTTGAAATATATCAGGCTTTACACTAAGGTTCAGACCAGATCATCTTACTGACATGGGCTGGACTTACTGAAGTGGCAAATGGCTTCAGACTGGGTGGGATGCAGAATTCAAAATGCATTGCAGACACAAGGGACTGCAGGTGCTGTAATCTTGCATAGAACACAAAGTGCTGGAGGGACTCAGCGAGTCAGGCAGCAACTCTGTTCAGAACATCACATATCCATGTTCTTCAGAGATGCTACCTGACCGTTCTATTTTTCATTTGCGTTCTATTAAAAATTGGATTGTTGCTCCTCACTGTGATGGGGCTGTTGCTGGGCAAGAATGGAGTTGTAAAGTTCTTCAAAAGACACAAACATTTCAATTGTGACTTTCAGGGTGAAGGTAACATTATATTTAAAAAATGTACAAGCAGCCTTGAAAATATTCGCAGGCACAGGGACCGCCATCATTTTTTTGAAGAAATGAGAGGCTTCTCACCACCAGATGGCAGCATCAGGCCATGATCTCACTGAGACAGCCAACAGTCCAGTGCAACCAAGATGGACACAAAATGCTGGAGTAACTCAGAGGGTCAGGCAGAATCTCTGGAGGAAAGGAATAGGTGACGTTTTGGGTCAAGACCCTTCTTCAGATTGAAGGGTCTCGACTCGAAACATCATCTATTCCTTTTCTCCAGAGATGCTGCCTGACCCGCTGAGTTACTCCAGCAATTTGTGCCTATCTTCGGTGTAAATGAGCAGTTCCTTCTTACGTAGTCCATTGCAACTGAGCTACGGGCCTGTGGCAACCTGACAAGGGCCGCTCTGCTCCCATGTCAACGTACAATATCATATAGAAAGCCACGTGGGCTTTCAAGCACAGATCCCTCTAGCCCCTAGTCTGGTAGGATATCAACCGAGTTACTGTAGAGAGGAGGGAAACTTCACATGGTGAAAAGGTGCAGTGAAGCCAAACATATAAATACTTCTCTCCTTTCATTCCTTCATTTGAACATTGTTGATGACATATTGGATGCTTGTGATTCCAATTTTCCTCTCCCCAACGTTTCCTCAACATGTGTTGCCAAGAGTACATTCAAGAGCCAAGGAGTTAAATAATTGAAGGACTGCATTATGCGTGTTCCTTTCCCTTAAAGTTTCTGCCAGCACCTATCAGCAGTCCCAGCACAGTCAGTCTCCAAAGGACAATTCTTCAAACTGTTGTCTGATTATGCGAGCCATAAATGTCTTTTAACTTGGAGCTATTTTCTGTTTAACAATCAAGTGCGAGCACATTTCTTCCAAGAGGCAGGCTGAAGGTTTTTTTATGACAGCTCTTTCATCTGTCTGGAAACTTAGCTGGGCAGTAAGTGACATGTGTGGTTCTGCTCTCTTACACCACTTCCTTGTTTTGCAAGGTGACAGAAATTCCTCTTCAAGATTTCAGCAAATGTAAAATTCCAGTTGGAACATTTGCAAGTTGTTCCTTTCTTCCACATCGCAGAAATGATTCATGTAGTCTTTTGAAATATTATGTAATGTGAGACCTGCAGTCGCTGGAGCAATGCTGCTGGAGGATTGGATTGCTACCTTGATCACTGAGGTTCAATTGCCAGTGTCGATTGTCATTCAAGCTCTGCGGTTGACTTTAGCTCGGTGTGTCTGCCAGGCAGCTCGTAAATGCAAAGTGCTTCCTCCTGGGAAGGGAAAGGGTCAGAAAATGGCAGGTAACACTTCCTTGTCTGCTTCACAAAATATGCCACGTCCTAGTTGATCAGGGGTGATATGGACAGTGCACATCAAGATTTGCTAAGAATTAGCCGAAGCCTGAGCCTCTAGGCAGCAGACTGAAATAATGGGAATGGAGCCATGTAACTAGCGCATGTGTTTGCTCCAAGTAGCAGGTTTGATTATTTGCCCTTGCCATTATGGCTTATGTTAGCAATGTCACACGTATTGACAGTCTCTATTTCTCCTCAGAAGCTGGCGGTGGTACTGGATCTTCTCCTTGATTGGCTGTAGTTCACGTGATGAGGGGTCAAGCACAATGGTACTGGGTTGGATCAAATTTCAGCAAATTGATCCAGCATCACTGAACAAACAGCAATACGTGCTGAGGTCAGGATGGCGTGCATGTTGGAAGCAAACATGGAAGTGATGAACTAACCTTGTATCTTTGACATCTATATACTAAAACTCTCGTTTGTTATCTTGCTTGTGACTGAACTTCAGCCAAAACGGTACGCAATAGCGCGACAATTTTAGGCCCACTTTAGTGATAATGCAAGTAGTTTTATTGAAATTGGTGTTATATTTTTACAGTTATTCACATTTTAAAGTTTAAAAGGAGGGGAGGGGGAGGGGAGGAGGGAGCGGGGAGTGGGGGAGAAGGGGGAGGGGAGGGGGGGTTGAGGAGAGAGGGAAAGGGGAGGGAGGACAGGGTGCTGCACCAATGCAGGAGAGGTTTGGGCCCAACGGGTCCACTTTGTCTAGTTTTCTCTTAAATTTCATGATTGACGTTACTTGAATAGATACAAATGACAATACTTTACTTTAGAGATACAGCGTGGAATCAGGCACTTCGGCCCACCGAGTCCACGCCAACCAGTGATCACCCAAACACTAGCACTATCCTACGCACCAGGGACAATTTACAATTTTTTTAACCAAAGCCGATTAACCTACAAACCTGCACGTCTTTGGAGTGTAGGAGAAAACTGGAGCACCCTGAGACAACCCACGTAGTCACGGGGAGCATGTACAAACTCCGCACAGACAGCACCCAGGGTCAGGATCAAACCCAGGACTCTGGCATTGTAAGGCAGCAGCTCTACTGCTGCACCACTGTGCTGCCCTTAATACATTCCATATTTGAAGAAACCTGCCGCTTTATGTCTCTGATATTGACACTACCCATCTAATTTACTGACTGATAAGGTCTGGAATAGTTTCCCTCGCACCTGATTCTCAGTCTGAAGAAGGGTCTCGATCCAAAACGTTACCTATTCCTTTCTCCAGAGATACTGCCTGACCCACTGAGTTACTCCAGCATTTTGTGTTCATCAACTGATAACGTTTCAAACAATATATCTTCTCAAACCTTTTCATAGTTTTAAATACTCGTGGCCTCATTGAAGACTATTGAGGAGTTAGAGGTGGATAGAATGAAGGTATAAAGAATGGATTGAATCTCCTGATGATTAATTCTCTGCTCAATCCTGAAACTGCACTATTCTGGGGTAGGCCATAGTGAAATGGAGAAAGGGTTGAAAAATGATTGGCACAAAACAACAGACACAGCGTGATCCATTTGTACTAATGAGCTGTTTTTCTGTGCTGATAGAATATCGGTATATTGATTATTAGAATATGCATGTCTCATATTTTTGCTTGATTGCTTCCTCCTTGTTTTCCTTTTCTATTTCTTTATATTTGGCAATAATTTGCTTACAGAGTAATTGCACTGCATTCATTGCATCTGTTGATAATCAAATTGTAAATATAATGCTGATGTATGATTCAAGCCAGTTGCTAGGTTTATATCCATACGCAAGGGAAACCTGGAGATACAGTCTTTGACTATAGCCTTATAGTCTTTGTTCACATTGCTTGTGTTCTCATGTTCCTATTGTGAGGAGGTCACAGAGATTCTCCCGGGCTATTTCTAGTGCGAGGTCACCAGAGAGATCTCTGAAGCAATGCAATAAAAAAATCTCTCTTCCAGATCTGGGTGCTCGTGTGGACTGGAGGAAAAGTGGATGCAGATGAATATTCTGTTTAGAGTTTGGGTGACATCCCAAACGCAGCAGTGAACAAGAAACAGCAGTAACTTGGAAGGATCCTAAGGTTAGCAGTCGAGGCATGCTTGTCATATTTTATTTGAGATAGGAGAAGGCCACAGATCTCATTAAGGAAAATAATTAAGTCTACGTAGCTGCCCCTTAAGTAGATCGATAGCTGGAAAAGATGGTTGGTCTCTGAGTAACTCAGACTATCTCACATGATATGCTTGCCTTCATTAGTTGGTGCATTAAGTGTAAGAGTCAAGAAGTCATGACAAAGATTTATAGGACTTTGGTTAAGCTGCATTTGGACTTTGGCATGCAGTGTCCAGCTTCAAGTTTCTGGGCACTCACATTTCGGAGGACCTAACACGGTCCAATAACACTGCTGCGCTGGTCAAGAAGGCACAGCAATGACTGTTCTACTTAAGAACACTGAAAAAGTCTGGTCTACCCCAACAGCTGCTGACGACCTTCTACCGCTGCACCATAGAGAGCATCCTAGCACATGGCATCCCTGTGTGGTACCTCAGCTGCACGGAGGCAGAGAGGAAAGCTCTTCAGCGGGTAGTTCATAGAGCTCAGAGGACCATCGGAACACAGCTACCAGCCTTGGAGGGCATCTACAACACACGATGCCTCAGAAAAGCCACCAGCATCCACAAAGACTCTTCACACCCCTGCAACAGTCTGTTCGAACTTCTACCATCGGGCAGACGATACAAGGCCTTCTACGCCCGCACCTCCAGACTCAGGAACAGCTTCATCCCCAGGGTCATAGCTGCTATAAACCGGTCCTGCTGAGCCAGATGGTCACATCACAGTGAACCGGCACAGATCTACTTGCACTTTATTCTGTTATAAAACTGTTCTAATTTGTTTCATTGGGTTGTTTAAATTAATACTGACTAGCTAATTAACCTATTGCATGGTATGGGAGGCGCATTCCCAATCTCGTTGTACCCCTGTACAATGACAATAAAGATATATTGTATTGTATTGTATTGTATTGTTCTGGTCATCCCATTCCAGGAAGGATATGAGCCTTTGGAAAATGTGCAGAGGAGGTTTACCAGAATGATGCCTGAATTAGCAGGTTTTAACTACAGCGAGAGGTTGGACAGACTTGGATCGTTTTCTCTGAAATGCCGGAGGTCGATAAAATTATTCAAAACATAGAAATATCAAATACCAGAGGGTACAGGTTTAAGGTGAGAAGTGCGGGGCATGTTTTTTTTACACATAAGGTGGTGAGTGCCCGCAACAAGCTTAGTGGAGTAGATAATACGATAGTAGCATTTAAAAGACTTTTGGATAGGCACATGGATCTGCAGGGAATGGAGGGATGTGGATTATATGCAGACAGTTAAGAGTTAGTCTTGGCATCATGGTCGGCACAGACATTATGAAAAGCCTATCCCTGTACCATCCTGTTCAATGTTCTATGTTCATTGTTTAGAGCAGTCAACATGAAGGCAAACATTGCATGTTAGTAAAGCATGGATGTAATTTGTGGAAGTTTCACAGATGAAAGATTCTGGGGCAAATGAAAATCCCAACAAAAAAATCAAGTGTCTAATTGTCTGAACACAAATATGCACACGTGTTGGAAGGAACTGCAGATGCTGGGTTAAACCGAAGAGAGACACAAAACGCTGGAGTAACTAAGCGGGACAGGCAGCATCTCTGGTGAGAAGGAATGGGTGATGTTTTGGGTCGAGACCCTTCTTCAGACATCAGAAATATGCACAAATTGCTCCACTCTGATTTGTTAATCTTCGCCCCAATTTTTTCAGACGTGTAAATGAATCTCTAGGTCAGAATGTCCCTTTTTTCCAGCTTTTATTTCCTGAATTAAATAAAATCCGATAGGCTTGTACAAAGACCTCCGTACGCACAGGACTAATTGTCCCCATTCTAACTTCCTGAGCGGAGTCAGTGTGTCTAATGATTGATCATGTAATCCAACATCATGCACATTGATTATGTACATGACAGCACCTTATTGATCGATTACAGTTAATATATGCAGAAGGAGACACTATATATTTCAAATATCTTTTATTCACTTATTTGTCATGCCTATATCTAACTTCCATTCTGCTAATCATCTTCCACTTACACTCCCAACCATTACTTCATCCATCATCTACCCCTCTTTCTTATTGCGATCGAGCTCTCTGATTTGTATCCCTTACATCACCCCATCTGCTGACATCTATCTTTCACTGTTTGTATCATCCTTCCTTCTTCCATCTCTTCATTGTCCATCAAGGGGTATGGAGACAGGTGGGAAAGAAAACTTGAGATAGATCAGATCCATTTCATGTGCAGAGCAGCCTTGAAGTGCCTAATCATACCCCTTTCTTTCATCCATCTATTAGTCTATCTGTCCTTTTTTCTTTTTACTCTTGCTTTTATTTTTCACATTTCATTTGCAATCCATTTCTTTCACATGATTCACATGATTCACAATTTACATAGTTCCACTGGGGCGGCCCAGAGGTAGACTTGGCATCATGTTCGGCACAGACGATATGAAAGGTCTGTTTCTGTACCATACTGTTCAATGCTCTATGTTCATTGTTCGGAGCAGTCAGCTTGAAGGCATGCATTGCACATTGCTAAATTATGGAAGTAATTTGGGGATGTTTCACAGGTGAAAGATTCTAAGACAAATGCAGTGCCAGAGACCCGGATTCGATCCTGACCATGGATACCGCTGTCTGTACAGAGTTTGTACATTCTCCCTGTGACCACGTGGGTTTTCTCTGGGCGCTCCAGTTTCCTCACATACTCCAAAGACGGACAGGTATGTAGGTTAATTGGCTTTGATAAAACTGTAAAAAATTATCCCCAGTGTGCAGGATAGTGCTAATGTACGGGGTGGTTGCTGGTCAATAGACAATAGACAATAGACAATAGGTGCAGGAGTAGGCCATTCAGCCCTTCGAGCCAGCACCGCCATTCAATGCGATCATGGCTGATCACTCTCAATCAGTACCCCGTTCCTGCCTTCTCCCCATACCCCCTCACTCCGCTATCCTTAAGAGCTCTATCCAGCTCTCTCTTGAAAGCATCCAACGAACTGGCCTCCACTGCCTTCTGAGGCAGAGAATTCCACACCTTCACCACCCTCTGACTGAAAAAGTTCTTCCTCATCTCCGTTCTAAATGGCCTACCCCTTATTCTTAAACTGTGGCCCCTTGTTCTGGTCGGCACGGACTCGGTGGGCCAAATGGCCTGTTTCCGTGCTGTATCGCTAAAGTCTACAGATCGGCATAAATAGGGAAAGAGATACTACTTGTGAAGTGCTGATGTGTGGAGGAGCAAAGTCTGCTCCATCTTGTGCTGTAATGGTCGTGAAGTTATTTTCATCTAATTTTCTAGATTTGAACTTTATATTTTTCTGCTGAGCACATCCTCTGACAATCAAATTGGCATCTTCGAAATTAACAGTGGCTCAGGCAAGCTGAGTTCCCGTAAAAACCAGGAACAATATATTGAGAAGACAATCTAGCATGTTAAGCATCCAGAAAAGTTCAAATATCTGCAGATTCTACTCATGCTGCACTGTTAAGAATTGTAAAATTGATTATACATTATCCATTTTAATATTTAATGGATTTTGATTGTAAATCCCGATATGTTTCAGCAGCTGGATTTCATGAAGACTGGAGTCCATTTAATGTCTGTTTACTGTATACATTGTAGCCTTCCCCCTCAGAAGCTCATAAAAATTATATGAAGGTCATCTCACCACAGAAACAATGTCCCTTTACATTAAGCATCCACCCTGCATGGTGTGGCTGACAGGATGATGAGTCAAGTGGTGGGTGTGGCAGATCTAAAAGTGAGCTTGTCTGGGTGATATGAAATCATGGAGATGCAAGAGACTGCGGATGCTGAAAGCTGAAGCAAAAAAACAACCAGCTGGAGGAATTCAGCGGGTCAGACAGCATCTGTAGAGGGAAAGAAATGGTTGACATTATGGGTCAAGAGCCCGCATCAGGTTTGGAATAAGGAATCATTGCCACAGCTAGGGTTGCCAACTTTCTCATTCCCAAATAAGGGACAAAAGGTGACATCACCGCCCCGCACCCCACGTGACCTCACCCAGCCAGCGGCCACGTGCTCCCGCTCCATCAATGGTGTCCGCCCGAGCCAGGAGGCGGGTGCTACGCAACCTCCGATGGGCGGCACCCGGGCCTACACTGTCCGAGCCTACAGCGGCCCCCAGGCCTACAGTGACCAGGCCTACAGCACCCCCCGGGCCTAATACGGGGCAAACCAACTTAGCCCCATATATAGGATGTCCCGGCTAATATGGGACAGTTGGCAACCCTAGCCACAGCACTTAAGAAAGACAGGCTTCCAAATATTTAGTTTGTTGCAAAGCATTTTCTTTTCATTGTTGCTCCAAGGAACATTTGCTGCATGTAATAATATTTTACAATCTAGTTTGTGTGGATCCAGTACTTTTCTTGGGTCATTGTAAGCGAACCAACGCCAGTCAGATTTTTAGCCAAGTGTTAAATGATTTGGAATTTCAGAACAATTGGATACCAATAATCAAAGAATACTCCGATTGCTTTTGTGTCTGTAATCTATGGAACTGAACAATAAATATACTCAACAATAGATGGTGACAATTACAATAAAGAAATTTCTCATCATTTTAAGCATCATGAAAGAGATTCATTGCATCTTCCCCATCAATCTTCTGAGCATCTTATATATCTTGGTGAGATTCTTTAGTAGAGATATACAGCACAGAAAGAGGCCCTTCAGCTCAGCTCATCCATTGCCAACAAAGATGCCCATCTCAGCTAGTCCTATTTTCTTGCGTTTCACCCGTATATCTCCCTAAATCTCTCTTATCCATGTACCATTCCAAATGTAGACACAAAATGTTGGAGTAACTCAGCGGGACAGGCAGCATCTCTGGAGAGAAGGAATGGGTGATTGAAGAAGGGTCTCGACCCGAAACGTCACCCATTTCTCTCCAGAGATGCTGCCTGTCCCGCTGAGTTACGCCAGCATTTTATGTCTACCTTCGATTTAAACCAGCATCTGCAGTTTTTTCCTACCATTCCAAATGTGTTTGAAATGTTTATATTGTACCTGCCTCAACTGTTTCCTCTGGCTTTTATCATCAAATGCAAGATGAAGGTAAAGAGTATGGAAAACAGTCAATCTGACATCTCTAGGTTATGAAGAGTAGATGGTTTGTGCTAAAATATAGAACTCCGTGACAACAATAGTTTTAAAACAACTGGTATAACTTGTTTTGCAAACATTTGCGCTTGGTCTGCCAAGGCCGACCAGATATCCCGGTTGCTCATCATTTTCATTCCCATACTGACCTTTCTGTCCTGGGCCTCCTCCATTGCCACAGTGAGGCCACAAGCAAACTGGAGGAAAGCACCTAACAATCCAACTGTATGAACATTGAATTCTCCAATTTTAGATAACCTTAAACCACCCCCTCCCCCTCCCCTCCCCTCCCCCCCTCCCCTCCCCTCCCCCTCCCTCTCCCCCTCCCCCTCCCCCTCCTTCTCCTCCCCCTCCCCTCCCCCTCCCCCTCCTTCTTCCCCTCCCCTCCCCCTCACACACCCCTTTCACCTTTCTTCTCAGTCTGAAGAAGGGTCTCGACCCAAAACGTCACCCATTCCTTCTCTCCTGAGATGCTGCCTGACCTGCTGAGTTACTCCAGCATTTTGTGAATAAATACCTTCGATTTGTACCAGCATCTGCAGTTATTTTCTTACACCACCTTTCTCCCTCCCCTGTGCTCCATCTGGACTCACACCTGTTTCTCCCTGTCCCACCCTTCCATCTACATTCTGGCTTCACAATTCACAACTCTTCAGTCCTTTTGTCTCACACCTGTTTTTCATCTCTGGCCTTTGTCCAACTATCTGCCTATCAAAAAAAACCCCATCACCTGTGTTCACCACTTACCTGCAACATTTTATCTTGCACACCCTCTCTTCCAGCTTTCTATCCCCACCCACTCACCCCCTGCAATCAGTCTGAAGAAGGGTCCCGACCTGAAACGTCACTTATCCATGTTCTCCAGGGATGTTGCTTGACCGTTACTCCAGCACTGTGTCTTTTTTTCGTAAACCAGCATCAGCGGTTCCTCATTTCTCTATAAAATATTTAGGATTAGGATGCGAAGTTACATAAAAGCTCCAGCAGATGTCAGTAGAGGCCATACATTGCTTTTATTGAGGCTGCTGCAATCAGCAAGAACTTCAAAGCAGTGGCAGTGTTCAGTTCAATTGAATTCAATGATTTAATGATACTTTACAGTCTGAAGAAGAGTCTTGACCCGAAACGTCACCCATTCCTTCTCTCCTGAGATGCTGCCTGACCTGCTGAGTTACTCCAGCATTTTGTGAATAAATACCTAATGAGACTTTATTGTCACGTATACCAAGGGACAATGAAATGCTTTCTTTTTGCATACAACCCGGTAAAATCATTTCGCAGACCTCACCTAGGCAGTACACAAGTGTCACCACGTTTTTGCACTGACAAACAGAAGGGTCCCACCTGAAATGTCATCTATCCATTTTGCATGCAGCACATAATCCGTTGACATTTTTGCCACCTCCAATGGGATCCCACTACTAGCCACATCTTCCCATCTCCGCACCTTTCCGCTTTCCGTTCACCCGCAACTCCTTTGGTCCACTCGTCCCTTCCCACCCAAACCACCCCCTCCCCAGGTACTTTCCCCTGCAACCGCAGGAGATGCAACACACGTCCCTATACCTCCCCTCGTGAATCTGTCCAAGGACCCCAACTGTCTTTTCAGGTGAGGCAGAGGTTCACTTGCACCTCCTCCAACCTCATCAATTGTATCCGCTGTTCCAGGTGTGGACTGCTGTATATCAGCGAGACCAAGCTCAGGCTCGGCGATCATTTCGCTGAACACCTCCGCTCAGTCTGCCTAAATACCCGATCTCCCAATTGCTCAACACTTTAACCCCCCCCCCCGTTTCAAGTGAGAATTAGATTTAGCTCTTCGGGCTAAGGAAATCAAGGGATATTGGGGAAAAAGCCGAATGGGGGTACTGATTTTGAACAATCAGCCATGATCATATTGAATATCAGTGCTGGCTCAAAGGGCCAAATGGACTACTCCTGCACCTATTTTCTATGTTTCTGTCCTGGGCTCTTCCATTGTCAGTGAGGCCCAGCGCAAATTGGAGGAACAGCACCTCATATTTCACTTGGGTAGCTTACATGCCAGCGGTATGAACATTGACTTCTCTAACTCTAAATAGCCCTTGCTTTCCTTCTCTCTCCATCCCCACCATCTGCCCAGTTCTCCAACCAGTCTTACTGTCTCCGACCACATTTTATCTCTGTACCGCCCACTCCCTTGACATCAGTCTGAAGAAGGGTTTCGACCCGAAATGTCACCCATTCCTTCTCTCCAGAGATGCTGCCTGGCCCGCTGAGCGACTCCAGCATTTTGTGTCTATCTTCGATTTAAACCAGCATCCATGTTTCTTTCCTGCACTTGTCATCCATCCATGTTCTCCAGGGATGTTACTTGCCCACTGAGTTACTCCAACACTATGTGTACAAGAGTGTATCAGTGTTCACAAACATGTTCCATTCCTATTATACTCTCTTTTCAGAGTTGAGACAAACACAATATTTTTAAAGGCTGCAACTTTTACCGGCAGTTCCTATCACTGCTATTTGAAAAGCCGAATGAGAATATAAATTCCAATGCCCTTACTGCACTGAAATATTTGACATTTGTGACTGCACTGTAATGGCATTAAAGTCATTAAACTCTTTTGATGCAAGCTGCGACATCCATTTTTGCACACTGGAAATGCCTTGCTTAGATATGTCGTTTGATGTCATCGTGAGTCATTTTCAGTTCATATAAGTACAGTAAGTGTTTAAAGACAAGGAACAGGGTATAATAATCTATGTTAGATAGAGCTCTTTAAGATAGCGGAGTCAAGGGATATGGGGAGAAGACTGGAACAGGGTACTGATTGTGGATGATCAGCCATGATCACAGTGAAAGGCGGTGCTGGCTCGAAGGGCCGAGTGGCCTACTCCTGCACCTATTGTGTATTGTGACATATGCATCCCCTGACTAAGAACTGGCGTCACAAGCTCACAATTAGGGGTAGGCCATTTAGGAGTGAGACGAGAAATACATTTTTCACAATAGAAAGGTTAATGAACCTTTCTCAAATTTCCAACCCCAAAGGGAACTGGATACTTCGTGATTCGTTACATTCCAAACAGAGATTTGCAGCTTTATGGACATTTAAGAAATCAAGCTATAATGAGATAGTGTAAGAAAATGATGCTTTTTTTTCACACAAAGAGTGGTAGATTAATGGAACAAGCTGCCAGAGGAGGTAGTTGAGGCAGGGACTATCCCAACATTTAAGAAACTGTTAAACAGGTACATGGATAGGACATGTTTGGAAGGATATGGACCAAAGGCTGGCAGGTGGAACCAGTGTAGCTGGGACATGTTGGCCGGTGTGGGCAAGTTGAGCCGAAGGGCCTGTTTCCACACTGTATCACTCTATGACTCTTTAACTCAAAAGAAAGGTAGCCATAATTTTATTGAATGGCAGAGCAGGTTCGAGGAGCTGGTTGGCCTATTCCTGCTCTTAACTCATGTTCTTAAGTTCTCTCAACAATGTAAAATGTACATTGTAAAATATCTCAAGTTGCTTCATCGGAATGCTATCAAATAAAAACTGATACCAATCCACGTAATGAGCAATTATAGTACCTAACCAAAAGCTAAATCAAAGAGGTGGTATTTGGGGAGTGTTGTAAAGCAGGGAAGAGAGGCACAGAGGTTTTGAGAAGGAATTACAAATCTTGAGGTTTTGGGTGGTGTGAGTACAGCTTCCAGTGGTGGAGTGTTTAAATGCTGGAACTGCACAAACAATCAGGCGGCCTTTGTGGCAGGACCAGTGTGGAACCTCAGACAAACCATCTCTTTCAGACACTGGAGGAATCCATTGTTCAAAGCGCAGCAAGCAAATTCAATTCTGTGCAGTATCTTCAATGAATATTAAAAAGTGAAATTTTAAAGAATGATCTCGCCAATAAATCCTATACATGTGGACCAATTTTAAGGGACGGGCAGTATTGAATGACCTGGAGAAATTTGAGTGTCATGACCATTTCAATGGAGTTCAGATAAGATAAAGTACAGAAGGCGAGTCCAAATCTTTTCCATATTAGGAGATATGGTTCAGACTGCCTTGCCAAAGTGGTCATTCAATATACATTAACTCTGAAGGTAAATGTTGAGAGGGTTCAGAGAGTTGAGGGGAGGCCAGAACCAGGGGTCACAGCTTAAGGATAAGGGGGAAGTCTTTTAGGACCGAGATGAGAAAACATTTCTTCACACAGAGAGTGGTGAGTCTGTGGAATTCTCTGCCACAGAAGGTAGATGAGGCCAGTTCATTGGCTATATTTAAGAGGGAGTTAGATGTGGCCCTTGTGGCTAAAGGGATCAGGGGGTATGGAGAGAAGGCAGGTACAGGTTACTGAGCTGGGTGATCAGCCATGATCATATTGAATGGCGGTGCAGGCTCAAAGGGCCGAATGGCCTACTCCTTCACCTATTTTCTATGTTTCTATGTTTCTATGTTCTCCACTGTCTATACAGGGCATTGTAAGTGAATCTGGTCCTATTGTCCAACTGAACACCAACATGCATAGTACAAGCTGCTTGTTGGTGAAGATTGGGATCCTGCCTGATATTTAACTTTCCTAATCTTGGGCACCAATTGCCTGTTGACAACTTACATATTTATATTTTCAACTGACCTCAACAAACCTTAAGAGGGCAGAATTCAATGTTCTACTACTCTTGGGAAGAAAAGGTGCTTCCTAACATCACTTATGCTCTTTCCTCTAAACTCCCCCAACCGAGGATCTTGGTTTACTCTTCCGACCTTAACAATTCCTTTGATCATTTTAAACATCGGTGTGGGCAAGTTGGGCCGAAGGGCCTGGTTCTATGCTGTGTGACTCGATGACGTTACCGATAATTTTTTATATTAAGGACTGTTCGAATTGAGAATATGAGACATGGTACATCTAGGCTGATGACACATTGCCCTGTTTTCTCCAGAGAACATGAGAGAATTTGGCCAACATTTAAATTATAAGGTGCTACAAAGAATACCTAGTAGACGGCCCAGAAGATCATCGGCTGCTCACTGCCCTCTCTGGAGTACCTGTCCAGCCTACGCTGCCTCAGCAGAGCAGACAAAATAATAAAAGACCCATCCCACCCTGGCCACCATCTGTTTGATCTTCTGCCCTCTGGTCGACGTTTCAGGTCGATCAAATCTCGCACAAACAGACTCAAGAACAGTTTTTACCCCAGAGCCATACGTGAACTGAACACTGTCAAACACTGATACGCACTGTTACACTGACTTTCAGCACTAGGTTACACTTTTTAAACTGCACTACAATGTGATCCATATTCATTCCTGTATTTATTTTTTATTTATTTATCAACTACTCGCTTGTTTGTTACATTTTGTATTTGCATTTATTGTATATATGTTTTATTTCTCGTGTGTTATGCACTGTCAGGATTGCTATTTTAATTTTGTTGTACCTGTTGCAATGACAATAAAGGAATTCTATTCTATTCTAGTTCACTTTGCATTCATTTTCATAGCTGTATTTGCCCCCTGTAACGAATCACCACCACAGGGGGAGGTAAACAAGATCTAACTTGAAACCATTTCAAGATTTTTGTTTGAAAGTGTATTTTGCAAACTTTACGAGGTGATTAATTCCATTTTTCTGCAGAAAGCCTTCCTAGTGGAACTCTTTACACAAAAGCAACTTAATGAGAACAATTAATCAACGAGAGTCATTCCTAACGACAGTGGTGGATTTTACACTTCTCTGGTGATTTATAACCAGAAAATAGGCCAGGACTTCCAGAGCTGTTTATGATAAAGAAAAATCAAAAATAACTTCAGATACTGGAAGTCTGAAATGAAACAGAAAATTCTGGAAACAGGCAGCAGTTTAGGCAACTTATAAGAAAGAAGAAGCAAATCTTTTATAGTTTCAGTCAAGGATCCTTTCACAAAATGTTGTTTTAATAAGCTGCTGAAGTCAACACCATGAAATATCCTGAGTCACATAGATCGATCTATCTATCTATCTATCTATCTATCTATCTATCTATCTATCTATCTATCTATCTATCTATCTATCTATCTATCTATCTATCTATCTATCTATCTATCTATCTATCTATCTATCTATCTATCTATCTATCTATCTATCTATCTATCTCTCTCTCATCTTGTATGTTTGTTTGTTTGTTCCCAAAATACTGCCAAAACAGTACACGATAGTGCAACAATTTTAAGCCCACCTTCCTCACCATTGTCCTGTGGTGCGCAGTAGCAAGTTTCATTCAAATTATTGTTATATTTTAAAAATCATTCACATTTTTAACTTTAACAAATCACATCACCATTTGCCATACCCGTCAGCCGCCCGGCTAATGAGGGGCTAGGGCGGGGTGGGATCTGCCCAATGGGAGCTAGGAGGTGGGCGGGACTTACCCGAGTGATGGGTGTGGCAGCCAATGAGGGGGGGGTGAGGAGAGCGGAAGAGACAGGGCCGGAAGGAGGGGGTGGGGATAGGACCCGCATGAGTGATGGGAGCAGCGACCAATGAGGTGTGGGGGAGTCACTTTTCCACTAACCGAGCCCCTCAGCCGCCCCTGCGCAGTAATACCTCCGTGTTCGACGTCACAATGGGAGAAGGTCAGAGAAGATGGCCGCCGGATCCACGCGTGCGCTGTTGGGGGAGGGTTTCCGGGGAGGACCGGCGCTCGGAAGGGGGTGGGACCAGTCCGCGTGACGGCCAATGAGGGGGGGTGAGGAAAGCGGAACAGGCGGGACCGATAGGTGGGGGAGGGGACAAGACCCGCACGAGTGACAGGAGCAGCGGCCAATGAGGGGTGGGGGAGTGGAGCAGAAGAGGCGGGGGGAGGGAGATTCCCGCCCCCCAATGAAGAGAGGAACCGCGGGGCGGGAATGGCGCCGCCGCCGGAGACCACCTATGAGTGGAGGGAGGGAAGGAGGGGGGGATAAGGGGGGTTGAGGGGGGATGGAGTAGGAGAGTGGGTGAGATGGGAGGAGGGGGGATAAGGGGGCGATGGAGTGGGTGAGTGGGTGGGGGGTGAGGGGAGGCGGGATAAGGGGGGGTTGAGGGGAAATGGAATGGGTGAGTGGAGGGGGGGGGCGGGAAACGGGAGAGGGGGGAATGGGGGAGGGGAGGGTGCTACACCAATGCAGGAGAGGTTTGTCCCAACGGGTCCACTCTATTCTAGTATTTTTTAAAATCTTGAGTTCAGCCTTATGAGAGCTTTGAGCAAGTGTTTCTTCTACAAAAGACAACAACTTTAAAAACTGTTCATCCCCACGAATATATATTTTTTTCGAAAATTGACTTTTTCGGAAGTATTACTTCAAAGTTGAATAGCTTGGTTGTTATTCCTTCATAGTCTCTGGCTTGACTAATTTCTCTGGGAAAATGCTTGGGTTCAATGACGCTGAATTCTCCCAAGAAAGAGCTGGAACCTGTAACTGAAAGGGGGCAGCTCAGGAATGTTCTGAAATGGGCTGAAGTGTGGTAACACAGGAAACCAGGCAGCCAAGTCACGACAGCAAGCTTTCCCAAACAGCAATCTGATCACGACTTGATCATCTGCTTTAATTTTATTTTGTGATGATCTCAACACTTTTAACAAGAGAATCAACAGCTCCAAGTTCCTGGACGTGCGCTGAAGATCTCTGAAGGTCTGTCCTCCTGGGGTCACATTCATCCAGCCACAAAAAAAAAGCTCATCCACACCTTTACTTCATCAGAAGGTTGAGAAGATTCAGCAAGTCACTGAATACTCAATCGAGGCTCTCCAAGTGTGTGGGAGAGAGCACACTGACTGGCTGTATCACCGCTTGGTTTAGTAACACAATTAGCCAAGAACAAATAAATCTGCAAAAGGTGATGGCCGTTGCCCAGTCCATTATTGATACTGACCTCCCCATCATTAAAGGGATCCACGTGAAGCCCTGCCTTAAAAAGGCAGCTCAAATCATCAAAGACTCACATCACCCCGGCCACACTCCCATCTCACTGCTTCCATCGGGTATTTACAGGAGCCTTTGAACTGTGATCTTGAATTCAAGAACAGCTTCTTTCCATCAATCCCCTCAGGCTCTTGAGCCACACTTTACAACCCTAACCACAATCCCACTTCGAAGGTATTTATTCACAAAATGCTGGATTAACTCAGCAGGTCAGGCAGCATCTCAGGAGAGAAGGAATGGGTGATGTTTCAGGTCGAGACCCTTCTTCAGTCTGAAGAAGGGTCTCGCCCCGAAACGTCACCCATTCCTTCTCTCCTGAGATGCTGCCTGACCTGCTGAGTTACTCCAGCATTTTGTGAATAAATACCTTCGATTTGTACCAGCATCTGCAGTTATTTTCTTATACAATCCCATCTCAGTAACTATCTACATAGACTTTGTACAGATGGTAATATGTACTTCGGTTTGCACTATTATGGTCTGATTACCTAGTTTTCCTGAGATTTCATTATATTATTGATTATTGTAGACTTGTTTTTTGTGTTGTTGTGTTAATGCATCTGTAAAGCTGCAGCAAAGAAGAGATTCATTGTTCCATTCCCAGTGCATATGGCAATTAAGCACTCCTGACTCTTGACTATTTGATGAATGCTTGAAGAATTGTATCTACCTGGCTACGAGTCAGAAGCAAGTTTGTCTCAGAGACAGGCTGAAGGCTAGAAATGGAGTTATGCGACATAGAAACAGGCCCTTCAGCTCAACCCATCTCTGCTGGCCAAGATGTCTCCCTTAGCTACTTCCATTTGCTTGCATTGAGCCCATATCCCTCTAAATCTTTATTATCCATGTGCCTGTCCAAATGTCTTATAAACATTGCATTTGTACCCATGTCTATGGTTTCCTCAGCAGGTTGGTCCATGTACTCACCACCATTTGTGTGAAAATGTTGCCCCTCAGGTCTCCTTTAAAATGTTCTCCTCCCACGTTACATCTATGGCTCCCCTATTCTGTGACCTCTATATTTATAAACCTCTATAAGGTCACCCATCAACCTCCTATGCTCTGGGGGGAAAAAATCTGAGCTTATCCAGTCTCTCCTCTTAACTCAAGCCCTCCAGTCCCAGTAATATCCGTGTTAATCTTTTCTGTACTCTTTCTAGCATAATAACATCTCCCCTATAGTATGGTGACCAGAACTGCAAACAATTCTCCAAGTGCCATGGCACCAAGGACTTGCACATTTGTGACATGACATCCCAACGCTGATACTCAATGTCCTGACCATTGAAGGCAAGAATGCCAAATGCCTCCTTCACCACTCTGTCTACTTGTGTCACTACTATCAGAGAAGCATGTACTCGTACCACATGGTCTCCCCATCATTCTCCAGGGTCCTGCCATTTTCCGTGGTTTAATTGGCCAAAATGCAACAATTTGCCCAAGTTAAATTCCATTTGCCAATCATGTCCACTTCTCTAGTTCATTCTATCGTAATCTTAAAATAGACACTAAAAGCTGGAGTAACTCAGCGGGACAGGCAGCATCTCAGGAGAGAAGAAATGGGTGACGCTTCGGGTCGACACCCTTCTTCAGTCCCGAACTGTCACCCATTCCTTCCCTTCAGAGATGCTGCCTGAACCGTTGAGTTACTCCAGCTTTTTGTGTCCATTTTTGGTTTCAATTCGGCATCTGCAGTTCCTTCCTACAATATTGTAATCTTCATTTTTTTCATTGCCTACTATACCACCAATTTTGGTGTCAGCGTGAAGTGTAGATGCAATCAATGGTATGGAGTCGGATCTGTGTATTGGACTGGGTTACATCCACAACTCTCTGCAATTTTGTGTGGTCTTCCCAAACCAAGCTGTGATGCAACCCAAGAATACGCTTTCTATGGTGCATCTGCAGGTCTGCAAGACTTCTACAGATCTCATCCTATGCTTTAAGTTACAATCTCAAAGCTTTCTCCCTGCCCCCAATTCCCATTTGCACAAAGTCTTGACTCTCTTAAGCTTTTAGTTTGGACTGCAGCCATTTTGGATCATCTTCCAGCTCGCTGTGATCTTTCACCCAGTTGGAATATCAACACAGAATTCAGATGGAACAGGACAGCATCATTTCGAAACTCTCCAGCATTCCATGACTTATTTAGGATTTGCCAAAAACAGTGGCTCCAGGCTGGTTTTTATCAGATTACGTGTCCGTGTGTCACCATGCCAATCCCGTGGCACCTTCAAAAAGAACCTGCTCATTTGACACAGCATGTCAACTGGAATTAACTAATCCCCACACTTTCCCCTTGATGCCCTATATAAATTAGAGTATTGATGTGGCCCTATACCTGCTTAATTGATGCACACAATATTATAAATGGATGGCTCTGAAGGCAATGGATTTAATTACTAAAAAGGTATTGTGTATTTTCAACTGCTGCAAATGCTGAGGGATCCCAGTGTTCCCGACTAGGCAGGGCCAAAGAGTGTATTGGTAAAGAGTCAGTGGTGACTGTGCCTTTGGCAGGCCTGCGGGATCAGGTGCTGGGTGGAAGCCTTGATGTTAGGTGGCATGGTGTGGAGGGAAGCAGATGGTGGCATTGATAGTGTTTGTGGGCCACTGGGGTGGTATTGGGAGGCATTGGGTTGAGTGAAGAGTAGGGGGTTGGGAAGCTGGTTGAGCTCTGAAGAGGGTTTGAAATCCTGGAAGGAGGAGGCTATGTTCAGGGATGCGACCATGGGAATGATCAGTAGTTGTGCGGGGGTAGGTGGTGTGGGCCTGGGTGGGAGGCGATTAGGTAATCAAGAGTTGAGTCTGATCAGGAGTCAGTAGGGTGTGTTATTAAAAGAACACTATGAAATTCACTAATATATCCCATGACTGATGACCTAAAACTTCCTTAAAGCAACTTGGGTAGATAGATCTGAGAAGTGCCCAGGTTTGATTCAACAGTTCAATGATGCATTATTTGTCACATATGCAACTGTACAGTGAAATTCTTTTCGCATATATTATACATGCAAGTCTCGCCCTTTTTGGCGCCATTATTCAAAGTGCAAAGTGCACGCTCGGTCTACTTGAGCAGTTCCCGTGAACTGACATCCCTCTCCTTGTCCAGCCATCTTTGTGACCAGGGTCTAAATCCTACCTTGAAGGCGCTGGAGGCATTAGCCTGTTTCACCCACCTACTGGCTCACTCTTAGCACCCGACTTCTCCGGCTCCCTCCTAGCTACGCTGTATGATGAGCCTATGGGCAGGGGTTCCAGAACCTGCTGACTAACGAGCCTTTGGGCGACTTACACTGTCCGACGAGCCTTATGGCGGGTTACACCGTTCGATGAACGTTCGGGGCTGTATTATATCATCACATCCATGGCCACCACATTCAGTCTCAGCCACGTTAGATTCAAAATGGGAAATAGTTATTTTTAATGATCTCTGCTGATCTCCTGTGGGATGAGTACGTGGAAACAAGACAAGAAATTGTGTGGCTGGGTCCAGTATTGCTCACGACAAGCTCAATGTATAAAATATCCTCGTTCCTGACAGGGAAGAAGCTGTTGTCCAGTCCAGTGTGATGGAATTCTGTTCTTTTGATATGGGTGCCTAGATCTGGGAATCCATAACATGTCAGACCTTATTTTTGAGTAGAGAAATCTGTTTTCCATAACTCATCAATAAACTCCCCAGTGTTTGGAATCTGAATTTGATGAATGATATAAAAGCAGCCAGTTTAAACTCTGCTCTTGTCACACATCTGTCAGAACAAGCTGGCCCTATGGATGACTGTATAAGTTCAGAGCTGATAGGCATTGCTTCTCAAACTATGCGATCACAGGCTTAATTTATTCAGTTGATCTGCTTTCCAGGAACAATGGATAAGCTTAGCAGTTTTGTTTTACCAACAATCAATGGCCAAAAAGGTGGTTTTATGAGAAACCACAAATCACAATTTTAACAATGCACAATCATATTAGTAATCAGGGTGTAAATTAGAAAATAATAAATATATTTATATTCATTAGCTCAGAACATCCCAAAGCATTTCATACGCAACAAATAGTATAAGAAAATAACTGCAGATGCTGGTACAAATCGAAGGTATTTATTCACAAAATGGGTCAGGCAGCATCTCAGGAGAGAAGGAATAGGTGACGTTTCAGGTCGAGACCCTTCTTCAGACTAATGTCAGGGGGGGCGGGACAAAGGAAGGATATAGGTGGAGACAGAAAGATAGAGGGAGATCTGGGAAGGGGGAGGGGAAGAGAGGGACAGAGGAACTATCTAAAGTTGGAGAAGTCGATGTTCATACCACTGGGCTGCAAGCTGCCCAGGCGAAATATGATGTGCTGTTCCTCCAATTTGCGGTGGGCCTCACTATGGCACTGGAGGAGGCCCATGACAGAAAGGTCAGACTGGGAATGGGAGGGGGAGTTGAAGTGCTCGGCCACCGGGAGATCAGTTTGGCCAACGCGGACCGAGTGCAGGTGTTGAGCGAAGCGATCGCCGAGCCTGCGTTTGGTATCCCCGATGTAAATTAGTTGACATCTGGAGCAGCGAATGCAATAGATGAGGTTGGAGGAGGTGCAGGTGAACCTCTGTCTCACCTGGAAAGACTGTTTGGGTCCTTGGATGGAGTTGAGGGGGGAGGTAAAGGGACAGGTGTTGCATCTCGTGCGGTTGCAGGGGAAAGTGCCCGGGGATGGGGTGGTTTGGGTAGGAAGGGACGAGTGGACCAGGGAGTTACGGAGGGAACGGTCTCTGCGGAACTCAGAAAGGGGAGGGGATGGGAAGATATGGCCAGTGGTGGGGTCCCGTTGTAGGTGATGGAAATGTTGGCGGATGACTTGTTGGATTCGCTGGCTGGTGGGGTGGAAGGAGAGAACGAGGGGGATTCTGTCCTTGTTACGAGTGGGGGGAGGGGGAGCAAGAGCAGAGCTGCGGGATGTAGAAGAGACCCTAGTGAGAGCCTCATCTATAATGGAAGAGGGGAAGCCCCGTTTCCTGAAGAATGAGTACATCTCTGACGCTCTAGTGTGAAACACCTCATCCCGGGCGCAGATGCAGCGTAGACGGAGGAATTGGGAGTAGGAGATAGACTTTTTGCAGGAGACCGGGTGGGAAGAGGTGTAGTCCAGATAGCTGTGTGAGTCAGTGGGTTTATAGTAGATGTCAGTCACTAGTCTGTCTCCTGTGATGGAGTTGGTGAGGTCCAGAAACGGGAGGGAGATGTCGGAGATATTCCAGGTATATTTAAAGGCAGGATGGAAATTGGAAGTGAAGTGTATGAAGTCAGTGAGTTCTGCGTGGGTACAAGAGGTAGCACCAATGCAGTCGTCGATGTAGCGGAGGTAGAGTTCGGGGATGGGGCCAGTGTACGTCTGGAACAGGGATTGTTCGACGTACCCGACATAGAGGCAGGTGTAGCTAGGGCCCATGCGAGTGCCCATAGCTACGCCTCTGGTTTGGAGGAAGTGGGAGGAGTCAAAGGAGAAGTTGTTAAGAGTAAGAACCAGCTCTGCTAGGCGGAGGAGAGTGTTAGTAGATGGGGATTGGCTGGTTCTACAGTCGAGGAAGGAACGGAGGGCTTCGAGACCATCCTTGTGGGGGATGGAAGTGTAGAGTGACTGGACATCCATGGTAAAGATGAGGGAGTGGGGGCCTGGGAACCGGAAGTTATCGAGGAGATGGAGAGCGTGTGAGGTGTCTTGGACGTAGGTGGGGAGGGATTTAACCAGGGGGGATATGATGGAGTCGAGGTAGGTGGAAATAAGTTCGGTGGGACATGAGCAGGCAGAAACAATGGATCTGCCGGGACAGTTCTGTTTATGGATTTTAGGTAGGAGGTAGAATCGGGCCGTGCGGGGCTGGGGAACTATGAGTTTGGAGGCATTGGAGGGTAGATCGCCGGAAATGGTGAGGTCCGTGATGGTGCTGATGATAAAGGTCTGGTGTTTGTCAGTGGGGTCATGGTCCAGGGATAAGTAGGAGGAGGTGTCTGAGAGTTGTCGTCTGGCCTCGGTCCGGTAGAGGTCAGCACGCCAGAATACCACAGCACCTCCCTTGTCAGCGGGTTTGATGATTAAACATACACATGCGCAACAAATCACTTTTGAAATGTAGTTTCTTCCAAAAGTCGCAAATTCAGAGCAAGGTTCCACGATGTGCATGAAGTGCATCAGTTACATCAATTTTTAATGATATTGATTGAGGGATAATGATGGAAAGAGCAGCTGGAGAGTTGTCAGCTCATTGTCAAGCATGCTATGGCGTCTTCACCTCAAGAAACTGAATATCTTACCTTAAACATGGCACCTCAACCAATTCAGATCAACAGAGCTTTGCAGAAAACCATGTGTACTCACTCAATCTGGCCTTCTGTGCCCAAATGAAAAACATGATGGAGGGTGTCACTATCAGGTGGTAGATACACTAACCTGCTCATGATTGTTCAGTTCAGGCTTGACCAGGACTCTGACCTCATTATAACCCTGCTCCAAATATGACCGAAGAGCTGCATTTCAGAGATGGGATGAAAGGTTAATGCAAAGGCAGCGTTTGATTGAACACAGCTTCAAGGAACTCTGGTCAAATTGAAAATGGACACCAAGGTGCAAACATTGAAACTAGCCGAATTCATATCTTGCATAAAGGAAAATAGCTGTGTCTGTTATGCGCCAGTCCTTGGTGTTTGGATGTTCCAGAAATGAGCGTAGGGATAGGAACATGACATATACTGCAGGGCTGTTGTGATGGTAATGGATCAAAGCTGACTAAGAGGCTGGAGTTAATGTGGGCCATCACCTGTCTCTCAACACTTCAAGACAGTGGATGTCAGAGCCACTGGACGATAATCATTAAAGCGCACTACCTTGCTTTTCTTTGACACAACGGTGGCAGTGATCTTCTTAATGCAGGCAGGGACCTCAGAGTAGAGTCGTGCGAGGTTAAAGATATGTGTGAATACTCCTGACTGCTGGTCCACACAGGTCTTGAGGATGCATCTGATAATTCTGTCCAGGCCAGTTACTTTCTGCTAATTCACCTCAGAGTGGACAATCCTACATCTGTCATGAGAAGTTGAAGATGCCTGTGAATACTCCTGCCCCCTGCTCCATGCAGGCCCTGCGGACATGGCTGCAGACTCTATCCGGGCCAGTCTCTTTCTGCTGATTCACTCTCAGGAAGGCCGATCTTACATCTGCTCAGTGACCATGGGTAGTGTTATTATTTACATTGATGTTGTTGCATGCGGGTTGTACCAACCGTCATGGAACAAAGATTGATTCAACAATGGTTTTAGTGAGGACTTAAGTAGTATTTTCACAATTATCGATCCTGTTTAAATGAATGGGAACGCCATTGGTACCTGCCCTTGCAGGCATAAAACTGAGCTGGGCATTGCATGCATCTACAATTATCAGAAGGGCATCACGTTTATTTTAAGCACACAGTTCTGCTTTATATAGTGACTGAATTAGAGGCCGACCGATGAACTCAGAACAGTGCAGCATGGAACACCCACCCGGCCTTTGTTCTCAAGATAGAACATGATTTACTGCACTCATCTGCTTTAATTGTGACCAGGGAGCGCCCATGTTACCCTGCCAAAGATGAGCAAATACCATAATAGAAGATACTTGCTGCTGACGTGCGAGAGTTCCCACATCAAATCACCACAATTAGACTTCAATTTGAAATCATATAGAAATCTTGTTATCCCAAATCACACTGACTAACTGCTCATTCTTCTAAAGGCAACTACTAGCAATGAGTCTTTCATGCTTCGGTAAGCCTCAAACTTCAACGGATGTGGAAAGTAGGGCAGAAGCTTAAACTGAGCTGCCACTGGATTTAATAATGAGCCCTGCGGTGAAGTAGGAGTGTGCTGAAAAGAGGCCCTAGATGCATGCTATGTCCAGTTTATGCCTGCAAGAGCAGGTACCAATGGCGATCCCATTCATTTGAACAGGATCGATAAAGCTGGGTAAAGTAATGAGTGCTGATAAGTTGACTAACTTATATGGGACAAGCTGTCAGTAGAGGTAGTTGAGCCAAGTAGTTCAACAGCATTTTAAAGACACTAGACCAAGTGGACCCTTTGGGCCCAAACCTCTCCTGCATTGGTGCACCACCCTGTCCTCCCCCCCCCTCCCCTGTCTCCTCAGCCCCCCCCCTTCTCCCCCACTCCCCCCTTCCCTCCCTCCTCCCCTCCCCCTCCCCCCTCCCCTCCCCCTCCCCTCTCTCCTCCCCTCCCCCTCCCCTCCTTTTAAACTTAAAAATGTGGATAACTTTAAAAATATAACACCGATTTCAATAAAACTACTTGCATTACCACTAAAGTGACAATGGTGTGTACGGTGGGCATAAAATTGTCGCGCTATCGTGTACCGTTTTGGTTGAAGTTCAGTCACAAACAAGATAACAAACGAGAGTTTTAGTATATAGATTTGAACAAGTACACAGATAGGAAGGATTTAGATGGATATGGGCCACATGCAGGTAAATGGGACTAGATTGGATGGAGCATCTTGGTTGGCACGGCCAGGTTGGGCCTAAAGGCCTGTTTCTGTGATGTATGACTCCATGACTAAGTGCTTGATTTGGTTTATTTTACTGTGTTTTAAAGTACTTGAATATATTTTTCATTAGATTTATTTATTATTTGTAATTTAAAAAAAATCATTTAAATCTTGAATCGCTTTTGACTCATCACTCAAGGATGATTAAAAATAGTTTAAAAGCTTTTGCAGGGTGATCAGCCAAAGTCTTTAAGGAGGTTCTGAAGGAGAATGATCAAGGATAAGCAGCTTGATGCCAACTCGTCCCCAGGGCCTGCTCCACCTTACATCTGGAGAAAGCATGGGTGGGAAAGGAAAATAAACAGTGAATTTGGGCAGCAATCTGGGTCCAGTTAATTCACAAAGAACTTTACAAACAGTGAAGGTAATTTTTACTCAGTAGGAAAGTGGACCATGTGTGAAAGCAAATTGACTATGTAGATTATCCAAATAACTTGAGTATAGCAACACCAGAAAGGGAAATGTTGATAAAACAAACGTGTGATAGGAGTAGAATCAGGCCATTCGGCCCATTAAGTCTACTCCGCCATTCAATCATGGCTGATCTATCTCTCTCTCCCAATTCCATTCTCCTGCCTTCTCCCCATAACACCCGTACTAATCACTTGTCTTGTTTAACTTCCTGAAGTCTTCATACATGGTGGATGTACACCTTACTCTTATTTCTCTGGAAGCTGGACTTAATGCTAATGATGAGACGTGTACAAGGTGAAATGATGCTGGAACTGTTTAGCCCTTTGCATTGGGTAAGTTTCAAAACCGTGCAGGAAAACTGCAGCAAGTGGAAATTGCGGATTGTGGTTCATGAGGTTAGACGGTAGTGCAAGCAAAACTGAAGGCCAGCTGAGGGTAACAACAAATTTGACAATGGTGATAAGACATGAGAGACATACTGTACAACTCCTTTCCAGAAAAAACTAGAAATGTTTCTTCATACTAATAACATAGTGGAGGTAGCAGGCAAAAATGATAGCGCAAAAAAGGAAATGATCCACAAACAAACAATCCAGGATGCAACTTGCTAGTGTATCGCAGAACAATTGATGTTCCATTTAGTGAGGTCTTTGAAATATTATGGACTCATTTTCATCCACAAACCTCAGAAACTTTTTTCACGCTATAGAGTTGGCATTTGCTACCAAGGTCTGGAGAAGCAACTAGCTCGAGCGTACAGCTGAGTTGAAGAATTTGTGGTGCTAACGATGGGAATCTTCGCATAATGGATGTTAAGCAATAGATTTGTGTTCAGCCTTGCAGGTGAGCATATTCAGGTAAACTCGTCAGTACATATGATTTTATCGTTAATTGGGCATGTAACATCACTACTGCCATGGAAATCCACGGGACAGTTTTATTTAATACTAGCCGGGCATGGACCCGTTGGGCCCAAACCTCTCCAGCAACCCCCATTGGGTCCAAACCTCTCCTGCGAGCCCGGCAACCAGAAAGACTCATGGAAATCCAGGGGAGAGTTTTATTTAATTCTAGCCGGCATGGACCTGTTCGGGCCAAACCTCTCCTGTGGGCCCGGCAACCCCCGTTGGGTCCAAACCTCTCCCAACCGATGACCCGTGGACCCGTTGCCTGGCGGGGAGTCCCCCTGGGGCTGGGGATGGACGAGGGGGGAAACGAAAGTGGAGAAGGAGCACTCACCCCGGCCCTGGGCAGCCAGCAGCAGGAGAGCTCTCCTCACTCCCCCTTCCCCTCATTGGCCGCCACTCCCGTAACTCGGGCGGTTCCCGCCCACCTCCGAGCGGCAACCCTCCCCCATCTGTGCGCGCGCGGATCCGGCGCCATCTTACGTATTAGATCAACAGGCCCCAACTGCGCAGGCGTGGACCCATTTGTTCTGCGCACGCGCGGATCCGGCGGCCATCTTACCTAAGTATAAGATCAACGGCCCCAACTGCACAGGCGCGGACTCGTTGGGTTCCTATTGTGACGTCGAACATGGCTGATGGGCAGGGAAGTGGAAAAGGGATTTATTAAAGTTTAAAAAGGTGATTTTTAAAGTTTAAAAGGTGAAAAACTTTTTTTTTTTAAATCAACCATTTGAACCGCAGGCCAATAGTGAGTAAGGTGGGCCTAAAATTGTTACACTATCGTGTACCGATTTGGCTGTATTTCAGGAAGAAATCTATCCACAAATACACAAGATGAGTGTTTTAATAATATATATATAGATAGGAAGTAAATAGGCATGCAGGGTGTAAGACCCTGACCGCAGTAATGGTCATGTTCTTTGTCAGGCCTGAGTCACAGGACTGTGGAAAACAGCTTCAAAGGGCAACCCTGCCAAACATTGTTAGGAATACCATGCATCTTAAATCTGCAAGAAAATGATGCACAAAGCATCAACTTGTAAGACTAGTTTAGCTTAGACATATAGTGCGGAAAGAGGCCCTTTGGCCCAACGGTTCTGCACCGACCAGCGAGCACCACATATAAACACTATGCCACACACACTCGGGATAATTTACACACACCAAGCCAATTAACCTACAAACCTGTATGTAGTGTGGGAGGAAAGCACAGTTCTCGGAGAAAACCCACACGGTCACGGGGAGGACGTACAAACCCCGTACAGACAACACCTGTAGTCGGGATCGAACCCGGGTCACCAGGACTGCAACTCTACCACTGCGCCACCGTGCCACCATATAAAGCTTATGACAAAGACAACTAGACAATGAGCCAACAAAGCATTATGATTGTAGAAAATGAGGCCACAGATATCCTGACTGCCAAGCAGAAAATAAACATGGAGAGGTGTTTTACATTTTAGTGAGTGTGAAACTAGGAGGAACGTTCTTTACAAAGTATACACAAGATGCATAGCAATGGGTGTAAATGTCAGTAGATTTGTTATCCAGTACATATGCTCAACTTATTCACAAAATGCTGGAGTAACTCAGCAGGTCAGGCAGCATCTCGGGAGAGAAGGAATGGGTGACGTTTCGGGTCGAGACCCTTCTTCAGACAGATGTCGGGGGTGGGACAAAGGAAGGATATAGGTGGAGACAGGAAGATAGAGGGAGATCTGGGAAGGAGGAGGGGAAGGGAGGGACAGAGGAGCTATCTGAAGTTGGAGAAGTCGACGTTCATACCACCGGGCCGCAAACTGCCCAGGCGAAATATGAGGTGCTGCTCCTCCAATTTCCGGCGGGCCTCACTATGGCACTGGAGGAGGCCCATGACAGAGAGGTCAGACTGGGAATGGGAGGGGGAGTTAAAGTGCTGGGCCACCGGGAGATCAGTTGCGTTAATGCGGACCGAGCGCAGGTGTTCAGCGAAGCGATCGCCGAGCCTGCGCTTGGTTTCGCCGATATAGATGAGTTGACATCTAGAGCAGCGGATGCAACAGATGAGGTTGGAGGAGGTGCAGGTGAACCTCTGTCTCACCTGGAAAGAATGTTTGGGTCCTTTGATGGAGTTGAGGGGGGAGGTAAAGGGACAGGTGTTGCATCTCGTGTGGTTGCAAGGGAAAGTGCCCGGGGTTAGGGTGGTTTGGGTAGGAAGGGACGAGTGGACCAGGGAGTTGCGGAGGGAACGGTCTCTGCGGAATGCAGAGAGGGGAGGGGATGGGAAGATATGGCCAGTGGTGGGGTCCTGTTGTAGGTGACGGAAATGTTGGTGGATGATATATTGGATCCGCTGGCTGGTGGGGTGGAAGGTGAGAACGAGGGGGATCCTGTCCTTGTTGCGAGTGGGGGGATGGGGAGCAAGAGCGGAGCTGCGGGATGTAGAAGAGACCCTAGTGAGAGCCTCATCTATAATGGAGGAGGGGAAGCCCCGTTTTCTGAAAAACGAGGACATCTCGGAAGCCCTAGTCTGAAACACCTCATCCCGGGCGCAGATGCGGCGTAGACGGAGGAATTGGGAGTAGGGGATAGACTTTTTGCAGGGGACCGGGTGGGAAGAAGTGTAGTCCAGATAGCTGTGCGAGTCGGTGGGCTTGTAATAAATGTCCGTCACTAGTTTTTCTCCTGTGATGGAGATGGTGAGGTCCAGAAACGGGAGGTAGATGTCAGAGATAGTCCAGGTATATTTAAGGGCAGGATGGAAATTGGAGGTGAAGTGTATAAAGTCAGTGAGTTCTGCATGGGTGCAAGAGGTAGCACCAATGCAGTCGTCGATGTAGCGGAGGTAGAGTTCGGGGATGGGGCCAGTGTACGTCTGGAACAGGGATTGTTCGACGTACCCGACAAAGAGGCAGGCGTAGCTAGGGCCCATGCGAGTGCCCATAGCTACGCCTCTGGTTTGGAGGAAGTGGGAGGAGTCAAAGGAGAAGTTGTTGAGGGTAAGAACCAGCTCTGCTAGGCGGAGGAGAGTGTTGGTCGATGGGGATTGGCTGGTTCTACGGTCGAGGAAGAAACGGAGGGCTTCGAGACCATCCTTGTGGGGGATGGAAGTATAGAGTGACTGGACATCCATGGTGAAAATGAGGGAGTGGGGGCCTGGGAACCGGAAGTTATCCAGGAGATGGAGAGCGTGTGAGGTGTCTTGGACGTAGGTGGGGAGGGATTTGACCAGGGGGGATAGGATGGAGTCGAGGTAGGTAGAGATAAGTTCGGTGGGGCATGAGCAGGCAGAGACAATGGGTCTGCCGGGATAACCATATGCTCAACTTAATGTGTATCAGATAAGCTCATGTTACTTGACAGTGAGTAAACATAGAAACATAGAAAATAAGCGCAGGAGTAAGCCATTCGGCCCTTCGTGCCAGCACCACCATTCAATATGATCATTGGTGATCATCCAAAATCAATAACCCGTTCCTGCTTTTCCCCATATCCATTGATTCCATTAGCCCTGAGCTATATCAAACTCTCCCTTGAAAATATCCAGTTAATTGGCCTCCAGTAGCAGAGAATTCCACAGATTCACAACTCTCGGGGTGAAAAAGCTTTTCCTCATCTCAGTCCTAAATGGCCGACCCTTTATTGTTAAACTGTGACCGCTGGTTCAGGACTCCCCCAACATCGAGAACAGTTTTCCTGCATCTAGCCTGTCCAATCCCTTAAGAATTTTATATGTTTCTACAAGATCCCCTCTCATCCTTCTAAATAATGGAAATTCCAGTGAGTACTCATGAGGTCATATGATCATCAGTGATAGGAGCAGAATTAGACCATTCAGTCCATCAAGTCTGCTCTGCCACTCAATCATGGCTGATCTCTCTCTCCGAACCCTATTCTCCTACCTTCTCCCCATAACCCCTGACACCAGTACTAATTAAGAATCTATCTATCCCTGCCTTAAAATTATATATTTACTTGGCCTCCACAGTAAAGAATTCCACAGATTCACCACCCTCCGACTAAAGAAATTCCTCCTCATCTCCTTCCTAAAGGAACATCCTTTAATTCTGAGGCTATGACCTCTAGTCCTAGACTCACCCACTACTCTATCCAAACCTTCCACTATACTCGTAAGTGCTTGAAAGCTCACTCAAAACATCCTGATGAAGTAAAATCATTCCCGAGTATTTTCCAGGAGATTATGGGATGAGACACAGCAAGGTATTCGGTCTTCCCTCTTTAATCAAGCCAACAGTTTGACTTCTACAACTATGGAGGAAGAAAACCTGAGAGGGTTTGAAGTAGCATTCCAATGACTTTGTAAGCACAATGCAAAACTGGAACAAAGCGTGTATTTTTCGCAAGAAGAAGTTGATTGCTTGGAACAGCAGATGAAAAAAAAAAGAACTGCAAGAAAAAGAGACAAATATATTGAATGCCCAAAGACAAAAAATATCATGGATCTCACGTTGTCTCTGGGAATGCTGTTGTATTTTACCAGGTTCTCAGCAGATCTTGCAACAACAGTGCCATTTCACCACCCGCCACCGTAAAAGAATGAACTGTGGCATCAGAAAGAGAACACAAGTGCACAATGAGTGTCAGTAGTGTCATTTCTGGTCTACAATGATGCTGTACGGATGCCAACACTTGCCTGTGACACATGTAATTATGGTGCTGAGGCTATCATCACCTATGTTGTGGATGCTGGCCATGGGTACACAATCCTTGCAAACTGAACAAAGGCAAGATGGGTTAACCGCACGGATTGAGGAATGGGTTGGCGTTTATAGGTTCCGTAAATTTCTATTGGTACAACCCTTCTACATCCGTGATAAACGCAAAGTTTTTGTCAGCCATCCAAGGGGTAGACACCAACCATCCCAATCAGGATAGCATCATGGATACAAAGTTAGATCATTTTGCTTTTTCAATGCAGTAATAGAATATCGAACCTCAAAGCAAAATGCCACAGTGGGCATCTTATTTATCGATACAAAGGCATTGAGGAAATTAAAAAAAACATTGGCAGAGTCAACATGGTTTTCTGGAAGGTAAATCACATTTGACAAATCTGTTGTGGTGGTTTTTGAGGTTATATTGGGTTTTGAGTTTATAATGGTTTTTGAGACTATAATGAGCAACATAGATAATTGGGAACCAATGCAGGTGCATTTGGATTCCAGAAATCCTTCAATAAGCAGCCACACGAGAAGATATTAAATAAAACTGTAAGACTCTAAGACATGGGAGCAGAATTTGGCCATTTGGCTCATCAATTTTACTCCACCATTCAGTCTTTACTGATCTATTTTTCCCTCTCAATCCCATTCTCCTGCCTTTTCTTCATAACAATTTGATACCCTTTCTAATCAAGAACCTATTAAAAGTACCTTTTAAAAATACACAATGTCTTGGTCTCCATTGCTGTCTGTGGCTATGACTTCCACAGGTTCACCACCCTCTGGCTAAAGAATTTCTTCCTCATCTCCATTCTAAAGGTACATCCTTCTATTCTGATGATGTGCCCTCTGATTCTAGACTCTCCCACTACTGGAAACGTTCTTTCCATGTCACTGCGGCACGGTGGCGCAGCGGTAGGGGTTGCTGCCTTATAGCGAATGCAGCGCCGGAGACTCAGGTTCGATCCTGACTACGGGCACCGTCTGTATGGAGTTTGTACGTTCTCCCCGTGACCTGCGTGGGTTTTTTCCGAGATCTTCAGTTTCCTCCCACACTCCAAAGACGTACAGGTATGTAGGTTAATTGGCTGGGCAAATGTAAAAATTGTCCCTAATGGGTGTAGGATAGTGTTAGTGTGTGGGGATCGCTGGGCGGCGCGGACCCGGTGGGCCGAAGGGCCTGTTTCTGCGCTGTATCTCTAAATCTAAGCAATCTAAATCTAAAAATCTTTATGTGGGCCTTTCATTATCCGGTAGGTTTCATTGAGATCCTCCCTCATCCTTCTAAACTCCAACAAGTAGAGCCCCAGGGCCTTCAAACGTTCCTCATGCATAAACCCAATCATCCCTGGGATCATTCTTGCACAGTTCCTCTGGACCCTCTCCAGCACCAGCACATCCTTCTTCAGATATGGGGCCCAAAACTGCTCACAATACTTCAAATGTGGTCTCACCAGAGTTTTATAAAGCCTCAGCATTATATCTTTGCTTTTATATTCAGGTCCACAAACTGGAGTGCATGGGCTGCCGTACTGTCGTGGACGAAATACTGGTTAATGAGTAGAAAACAGGGAGCAGAGTAAATGAGCCATCTTTAGATTGGGGGTTGTGACCGGTGGGATGCCGTAGGATTCAGTGCTGGGCCTACTGTTTACACGATTTACATTAATAACTTACTTGAGGTGATTAAATGGAATACATCCAAGTTTGACAAAGAAACAAAATGGTGTGTTGGTCTTCAATGCATGTGGATTTGAGTATAAAGTAAAAACATTTTCCTGAAATTATTTAGGACCTGGTGAGACTGAACCTAGAATGAAGTAAAGTGCTGGTACATGGAATTAGCATACATAGGTAATTGATCGCTGTGGACTTGGTGGGTTTGAAGAGCATGTTTCAGCGTCGTATGACTCTCTGATGCTTTTTCAAGGGATAAGGGTCAGAGAAGGATTGTGGCTCTGAGGTGAGAAAATCAGTCATAATCTTATTGAATGACTGGGGGTACTGAATGGCCTTCTCTGCTTCTGTTCGTATGCCAATGGCTCAATATGAGAGGTCAAAAGGGATTTAAGGAATAACATTTTCACATTACACCAAAAGGCAACAACTTTCCGGACACACCAATGGAAACTGCAAACATAGAAACATAGAAACATAGAAAATAGGTGCAGGAGGAGGCCATTCAGCCCTTCGAGCCAGCACCACCATTCATTGTGATCATGGCTGATCATCCACAATCAATAACCCGTGCTTGCCTTCTCCCCATATCCCTTGATTCCACCAGCCCCGAGAGCTCTATCTAACTCTCTCTTAAATCCATCCAGTGATTTGGCCTCCACTGCCCTCTGTGGCAGAGAATTCCACAAATTCACAATTCTCTGGGTGAAAAAGTTCCTTCTCACCTCAGTCTTAAATGGCCTCCCCTTTATTCTAAGACTGTGGCCCCTGGTTCTGGACTCGCCCAACATTGGGAACATTTTTCCTGCATCTAGCTTGTCCAGTCCTTTTATAATTTTATATGTCTCTATCAGATCCCCTCTCATCCTTCGAAACTCCAGTGAATACAAGCCTAGTCTTTTCAATCTTTCCTCATATGACAGTCCCGCCATCCCAGGGATCAGGGGTGGGGGGAGGAGAGAGTGGGGGTGGGGGGGGAGTGTGGGGGTGGAGGGGAGGGGGTCGGGGAGAGTGGGAGTGGGGGGAGGAGGGGTGGGGGAAGGGGGACAGTAGGTGTGAGGGGAAGGGGAGGGTGGGGGTGAGGGGGTCGGGGTAAGAGAGCGTGGGGTGGGGGGGAAGGGAACAGTGTGGGGCAGGGGAGAGTGGGTGAGGGGAAGAGGGGAGAATGGGGGAGGGTGTGGGGGAGAGAGTGAGGGTGGGGGGGAAAGGGGGGTGGGGAGGAGAGAGTGGGGGAGTAGGGGAGTAGGGACGGGGTGGGGGAGGCGAGAGTGGGGGTGAGTGGGGGTGGGGGGGAGGGGTTTGTGGAGAGTGGGAGTGGGGGGAGGAGGGGCGGGGGGAAGGGGCACACTGGGTGTGGGGGGCAGGGGGGGTGAGGGGGTTGGGGTAAGAGAGAGTGGGGGGAAAGGGGACAGTGCGGGGCAGGGGAGAGGGGTTGGGGAAGAGGGGAGAATGGGGGAGGGGGTGGGGGAAGGAGAGAGTGGGGGTGGGGGGGAAATGGGGGATGGGGAGGAGAGAGTGGGGGAGGAGGGGGTGGGGGTGGAGAGGGTGGGGTGGAGAGAGTGGGGTGGGAGGAGAGTGGGGGTGGGGAGGGCAGGGTTGGGGTGGGTAGAAGGGAAGAGTGGGGGTGGGGGAGAGTGGTGAGGAGGGAAGATTGGGGGTAGGGGGAGAGTGGGGTGCGGGCAGGGAGAGTGGGGGTATGGGAGGGAGGTGGGGGTGAGGGGAGGGGGAATAGGGGTGGGGAGGGCGAAATAGGGTGGAGGAAGGGCTGAGGGGAGTGGGAGTAGGGGAGGGGCAAGTGGGGGAGGGGCAAGTGGCAGTGGGGGCAGGGGAGGGGCAAGTGGGGGTGGGGTAGGGGGGATGGAGTGGGTCAGTGGGGGGAGGATGGGGGGATAAGGGGGATTGAGTGGGGGGGTTGAGGGTGCTACAATACAGGAGAGGCTTTGGGTCCAGGGCTCACTCACTCACACCCTCTCCCCTTCCCTGTCCCCCCTCTACGAGGAATGGGCCCAACGGGTCCACTTGGTCTAGTTTATCTATATTATACTGCATCTGCCATGCATCTGCCCACTCACTCAACCTGTCCAGGTCACCCTGCAACTTCCTAACATCCTCTTCGCAGTTCACACTGCCACCCAGCTTTGTGTCATCCTCAAACTTGTAAGTGTTACTTCTAATTCCTTCATCCAAATCATTAATATATATGGAAAACAGTTGCGGCCCCAACACCAAGCCTTGCGGCATTCCACTCGCCACTGCCTGACATTCTGAAAAGGACCTGTTTACTCCTACTCTTTGCTTCCTGTCTGCCAACCAATTCCCTATCCATGTCAACACCCTACCCCCAATACCATGTGCTCTAGTTTTGCTCACCAATCTCCTGTGTGGGGCCTTATCAAAGGCTTTCTGAAAGTCTAGATACACTACATCCACTGGCTCCCCTTCATCTATTTTACTTGTCACATTCTCAAAAAATTCCAGAAGATTAGTCAAGCATGATTTCCCTTTCATAAATCCATGCTGACTTGGACTTATCCTTTTACTGCTATCCAAATGCACCGTTATTACCTCTTTAATAATTGATTCCAGCATATTCCTCACCACCGATGTCAGGCTAACTGGTCTGTAATTCCCCGTTTTCTCTCTCGCTCCTTTTTTGAAAAGTGAAATAACATTAGCTATCCTCCAATCCACAGGAACTGATCCTGAATCTATTGAACATTGGAAAATCGAAGGTATTTATTCACAAAATGCTGGAGTAACTCAGCAGGTCAGGCAGCATCTCGGGAGAGAAGGAATGGGTGACGTTTCGGGTCAAGACGCTTCTTCAGACTATTATACTACTTATTGAACATTGGAAAATGATCACCAATGCGTCCATTATTTCTAGAGCCACCTCCCTGAGTACCTTGGGATGCAAACCATCATAGAAACATAGAAACATAGAAAATAGGTGCAGGAGTAGGCCATTCGGCCCTTCGAGCCTGCACCGCCATTCAATATGATCATTGCTGATCATCCAGCTCAGTAACCTGTACCTGCCTTCTCTCCATACCCCCTGATCCCTTTAGCCACAAGGGCCACATCTAACTCCCTCTTAAATATAGCCAATGAACCGGCCTCAACTACCTTCTGTGGCAGAGAATTCCACAGCTACACCACTCTCTGTGTGAAAAAAAACATTCTCATCTCGGTCCTAAAAGACTTCCCCCTTATCCTTAAACTGTGACCCCTTGTTCTGGACTTCCCCAACATCGGGAACAATCTTCCTGCATCTAGCCTGTCCAACCCCTTAAGAATTTTGTAAGTTTCTATAAGATCCCCTCTCAATCTTCTAAATTCCAGCGAGTACAAGCCGAGTCTATCCAGTCTTTCTTCATATGAAAGTCCTGCCATCCCAGGAACCAATCTGGTGAACCTTCTCTGTACTCCCTCTCTGGCAAGAATGTCTTTCCTCACATTAGGAGACCAAAACTGTACGCAATACTCCAGGTGTGGTCTCACCAATGCCCTGTACAACTGCAGCAGAACCTCCCTGCTCCTATACTCAAATCCCCTCGCTATGAATGCTAACATACCATTTGCTTTCTTCACTGCCTGCTGCACCTGCATGCCTACTTTCAATGACTGGTGTACCACGACACCCAGGTCTTGTTGCATCTCCCCTTCTCCTAATCGGCCACCATTCAGATAATAGTCTGCTTTCCTGTTCTTGCCACCAAAGTGGATAACCTCACATTTATCCACATTATACTGCATCTGCCATGCCTTTGCCCACTCACCTAACCTATCCAAG
Source organism: Rhinoraja longicauda (assembly GCF_053455715.1). NCBI lineage: Eukaryota > Metazoa > Chordata > Chondrichthyes > Rajiformes > Arhynchobatidae > Rhinoraja > Rhinoraja longicauda. The sequence continues at coordinate 6,037,089 of NC_135980.1, read as the reverse complement.
TCACGTTGCAGCCTCCTAGCATCCTCCTCACAGCTAACACTGCCCCCCAGCTTCGTGTCATCCGCAAACTTGGAGATGTTGCATTCAATTCCCTCGTCCAAATCATTAATATATATTGTAAATAGCTGGGGTCCCAGCATTGAGCCTTGCGGTACCCCACTAGTCACTGCCTGCCATTCTGAAAAGGACCCGTTTATTCCTACTCTTTGCTTCCTGTCTGCCAGCCAGTTCTCTATCCACATCAATACTGAACCCACAATACCGTGTGCTTTAAGTTTGCATACTATTCTCTTATCTGGGACCTTGTCGAAAGCCTTCTGGAAGTCCAGATATAACACATCCACTGGTTCTCCCTTATCCACTCTACTAGTTACATCCTCGAAAAATTCTATAAGATTCGTCAGACATGATTTACCTTTCATAAATCCATGCTGACTTTGTCCAATGATTTCACCACTTTCCAAATGTGCTGCTATCGCATCTTTAATAACTGACTCTAGCGTTTTCCCCACTACCGATGTTAGACTAACTGGTCTGTAATTCCCCGTTTTCTCTCTCCCTCCCTTTTTGAAAAGTGGGGTTACATTAGCTACCCTCCAATCCTCAGGAACTACTCCAGAATCCAAAGAGTTTTGAAAATTTATCACTAATGCATCCACTATTTCTGGGGCTACCTCCTTAAGCACTCTGGGATGCAGCCTATCTGGCCCTGGGGATTTATCTGCCTTTAGTCCATTCAATTTACCTAATACCACTTCCCGACTAACCTGGATTTCATTCAGTTCCTCCATCTCATTTGACCCCCGGTCCCCTGCTATTTCCGGCAGATTATTTATGTCTTCCTCAGGCCCTGGGGATTTATCAACCTTCAGTCCCATCAGTCTACCCAATACTATTTCTCGCCTAATGCAAATTTATTTCAGTTCCTCCACCCCCCTAGATCCTCTGTCCTCGAGTACATCTGGGAGATTGTTTGTGTCTTCCTTAGTGAAGACAGATCCGAAGTACCTGTTCAACTCTTCTGCCATTTCCTTGTTACCCATAATAATTTCACCCGTGTCTGCCTTCAAGGGGCCCACATTTGACTTTGCTACTCTTTTTCTCTTAATATATCTAAAGAAGCTTATACTGTCCTTTATATTCTTGGCCAGCTTCCCCTCGTACTTCATCTTTTCAACCCGTATTGCCCGTTTTGTTACCTTCTATTGTCCTTTGAAAGTTTCCCAATCCTCTGGCTTCCCGCTACTTTGCTGTGTTATACATCTTTTCTTTTAGTTTTATTCCATCCCTAACTTCCCTTGTCAGCCACGGTTGCCTCCAACTCCCCTTAGAATCTTTCTTCCTCTTTGGGCCAATCAGACATACGATCTTAAACTCCTGAGTCCAGATGTGCTGCATTAACACAGTTCATTCTGGTTTCAGTTTAATACGGAAGCTGGAAATATTGCATGCCCTGTAAAATTTCCATTAACTGGCAGGAACAAAAATCGTAGTCAAATTTTGTCACCACCTTGCAGCACAGTGTTGATTGTATCGATACACAATAGCCACTCTGTGTGCAGCAACTTACAATAAACAGTAGACATAAAAAGCTGGAGTAACTCTGCGGGACAGGCAGCATCTCTGGAGAGAAGGAATGGGTGACGTTTCAGGTCGAAACCTTTCTTCAACAGTGGAGAGTTGAATGCCTAATGAGCCAGACCTTTAGTTTTGTTAGTGCAGGGGCGCAGAGACAAACACATGCACACAGTTCTGGCAGAAGTCACTTTGGGATCCCTTGATAACGTGAAAGATGCACGATGTGCAAGTTATTTTCTCAGCAGAAAATTCTTATCCCCTTCGTTTCAATATGAGGCCAGTTATAATATCCGTATCTCCATCCCAACTGCAATCAGATAGCGCAGTACAAACCAAAGAGTACTGAATGACTCTGGGAGCCTCCGGGTTCATGTGGCTGAGTTATTCACTTCCTTAATTAAATGAGTCAGTGATAGTTTTGACTGTTTTACATGACAAATTAAGGTCGAGACAAAACAAACTTGGCACAGGTACTGTGTGTAAATGCGTAGAACTAATTCTGAGATGGGATTCGAGGTAAAATGTGATCAACCAATGAATGGCATGCTATTGAATATTATAAAATGGAGGAATTTATATCATAATTCATGCCCTGTACATTTTATTTTTTATGCTTGAATAAAAAGTTAAGATGGAAGTTACAGGTTTGTAATTTTACTTTTGGAGACGGGGTGGAAGGGAAAGTGTGAGGACGATTAAAGAGAGCAGAGTTGCTGCTTGTTCTCTTGAACTGGAATACAGTGTAATCTGAGTAAAAGTAACATCATACTTTAGTTTAGATTAGCTTAGAGATACAGCGTGGAAACAGGCCCTTCGGCCCATCGAATCCGCACCGACAGCGATCCCCGCACACTAACATTATTCCACACCCACTCGGGACAATTTACACACGTACCGAGCCAATTAACCTACATACCTGTATGTCTTTGGAGTGTGGGAGGAAACCGAAGATCTCAGAGAAAACCCGCGCAGGTCACGGGGAGAAAGTACAAACTCCATACAGATAGCACCCGTAGTCGGGATCGAACCCGGCTCTCAGGCGCTGCAAGCGCTGTGAGGCAGGAACTTTACTGCTGCACCACCGTGCAGCCCTCTTTTCTTACTTCATTTCTCACTTTTCTCACTTATTTTTCGGAACAAAAATTTAATCACATCGTCTCAAGAATTAAACTCTGCTTCAGTGACAATGTTTGGATGTTATTGACTGCATCATCCCTGCCAATAATTTCATTGGATCGTGACCTAACACTCACTGACTCAGTGTAAGGATCCAGGGGTCTGTTTCACACCTTTTGGGGGTTGACACCACATGTCCGATATCTCCAATTCAATAGAAATTTACAATTGCAAGGTAAATAATTGCTGTCAATTTTTTACTCCACGAGGGGCCATGAGTGGGTGGTGTTCCGAATACTTGGTGGTGCCAGTTGCAGGCTTGTAAGATGCTATTGGAGAAGCCCAAGTGACTAACTAAAGTGCATTTTATAAATGGACGCACAGGAAATTGCAAATGCTGGAATCTTGAGCAAAAAACAAAGTGCTGGAGGAATCAGCGGATTAGACAGCATCAGTGGAGGGAATGGACAGAATGCGTTTCAGGTCGGGACTCTTCGTCAGGCTGCAAGAAATATCTCAACCTGAAATAGTTTGACTACTCATATATAGTCTGAATTTTCTGGATACCACAGAATGTAGACATACTTGACAAATAATAAACCAATACCAATACTCTATAATTTCTGACCTCTTCTTGTAGTCAATGTACTCGTAGCTGGTCCTATTGAGTATCTGGGAATAGTGATCCCTAAAATGCGTCCTTCTGACATTGGAATGGAAGGACAGTCATTGTTGAAGCAACTGAAGATGTTTGAAACATAGAAACAGAAAATAGGTGCAGGAGTAGGCCATTCGGCCCTTCGAGCCTGCACCGCCATTCAATATGATCATGGCTGATCATCCAGCTCAGTAACCTGTACCTGCCTTCTCTCCATACCCCCTGATCCCTTTAGCCACAAGGGCCACATCTAACTCCCTCTTAAATATAGCCAATGAACTGGCCTCAACTACCTTCTGTGGCAGAGAATTCCACAGACTCACCACTCTCTTGGGACTTGGATACAGTCCTGTGGAACGCCTGCAATAATGTTTGTGACTAAAATGGTTGATTTCCATTAACTACAGCTACCTTCCTGCGTGGAACATCCGCTCGGCACTTCTGGTTGAAACATGGTTGCGATAGCTGGACATTGTCTTTTTAAAAAAGCTTTGGATGTTTGTGAAACTTCCACTTCTAATATTCTCTTCTTCTAATTATCCATCACGATTCACAACTACATGTGGCAGGACTACAGAGATCCACTCTGATGGCTGTGGAATTGCTTTGATCTGTTTACTGCATGCTAGTTTTGCTCCTTAGCCTGCAGTTGAACATAGAACAGTACAGCAGGGGAACAGGCCCTTCAGCCCACATTGTCTGTGCAGAACATGATGCCGTGTTGCCATTTCATGTTGGTTTGTTCATTAATTGCCATAGACTCTTTCTGGTTGTTACATCCTTCCGGACTAGTCAGCTTTGATGCAACCAGCTCCCTTTTGGCGATTGGCATTGAGGTCCTTCACATCAAGTACATTTGTGCTTTGTTGCTCTCAGTGCTTTTTCCAACTGTTGTTCAACGTGGAGGAGGACTGATGCATCAGCTGAGGGAGGATGCAGGCTGGTAATAGAAAGGTATCCTTACTCTTAGACTTCATGGGGCTTTACCTATCAATGCTGAGACTCCCAGCCTTTCCCCTCTGCACCGTATCACCCATTCACGTGAATGTCTTGCTGGTGAGATACAGAATTCGAAGGAGGAGTCTGTGAAGTGTCTGTAAAGTTTAATTCTCTGAGTATCTGACCCATTGAGTTACTCCAGTGCTTTGTGATTTGATCACTGTGTCCGTTAGACAACTCTGTGAATTGAGACAAAGATCCCCATATTTTTATGACGAATATATTGAAAAGTCAACGGTATTGCAAACAACTTTGATGTGTCTACATTCAGTGCTTAGTGTGAAGCTGGATGGTCTTTTTATGAAGCAACGGAGTGGCTTGAACGGTCATTTCAAAGAGCTGTTAAAAGTTAACCACCTTGTCAGTTCAGTTTAGTTTATTGTCACGTGTACTGAGCTATGGAGAAAATATCTTGTTGCGTGCTAAAATCATGCAAATTCCTGCAATTGTGCAAAGGCTGAACCAGGTAAGTGTGGCGGATTTCCACTTCAGGAATACAACAATGAATATGGCGGAGCAGAAGTAGAGTTTCTGCCTTACAGCGCCAGAGACCCAGGTTCGAACCTGACTATCGGTGCTTGCCTGTACGGTGTTTGTACGTTCTCCCCGTGACCTGCGCGGGTTTTCTCCAAGACCTCCGGTTTCCTCCCGAACTGCAAATCCGTACAGGTTTGTAGGTAATTGGCTTGGGATGATTGTAAATTGTCCCTAGTGTGTGTAGGATAGAGTTATTGCGTGTGGATTGCTGGTTGTTGCGGACTCGGTGAGTCAAAGGGCCTTTCTCTGTGCTGTATTTCTAAACTAAACTAACCAAATTGGTCTTTACAACTTAGCAGTCATGGACGGTATTCTTATTGTTGCCTCAAAATTCCAGATTCCTGGTTCAGAATTCCAATTCCACATTTGTTTTAGTGGGACATGCATTCACAGTTGGGGTTGCTAGTCCAGTAACTTAATCATTGCAGCAGCACCATCACTTCATAAAGCTTTAAATCAACATAAACACCATCGTACCACATTAACACATCTGCATCTATTTTGAAGCAAATCGTCCTTGTTTATTTCATTATAGATATTATCAGCAGGAGACTGTAAATGTAAATGAAATGTGTTACTGAGATATAAGATAGAAAATGCAGGAAATAGTCAACACGCCAGACAGGATAATGTCAGACTGCAGAGCTTTTGGAAGACCGTCCAGCATTGACATTTTATGGAACTGCAAGAATTTGTTTTTAGACACAATAGACTCCCACTGAATACAGTAAATGTAAAATGAAAGGTAAATATTGAGAGATTGCTCAATAATTCAGTTGGAAATTGTCACCTATCAGAGATTCCAAGGAGAAAGTCAGTTGGAATAACTTTAAATTCTCAATCATAAAACATTTTGAGAATTTATAGATTCTTTAAAAGGGAATTTATTAGCTATTAGATGAAGATTTGATAAAGAGGACTATGAAAAGACAAACAAAGTGTGATCAGGGTACAGTGACAAGATAGCGTCTGATACGGCACCGGAAGAGAGTATTCAACCTGTTGCGTTTGTGCCAGCTCTCTGCAGCACATTGCAGTCAGTCCTATTCTCCACCTCCCCATATGGCCCCATTGTCCCATGTTTATTTCCCTCAAGTGGCTGTCTAATTTCCTTTAAGATCATTGGATACTTCTGTATCTAATAATTCTGATTATAATAACTCTTAGAGATGGCAAATTAAAAACCATCAGCATTTGCAGCATTAAAAATATCTTCCTCACATTGACTAAATTTTCTTGCCCAGTAATTAAAAACTGTCTACTCAGATCCTTATACCATCAGCCAATTATGTTATCCATTAAGTGATGGTATAAGGACCAGAACACTCAACAAAACCTGTCATTGCCTTGTACTCTGTCCGATTTTCCTTCAACCTCCCTTGCTCCAGGGAGAACAATCCGAGCTATCTATCCTTGCAACTGAAACCGTCATCCCTGTAATCATTGTTTACAACACATATTTATGGTGTAACCAGTTTAATAAAGGTTCAACATAACTTCTCTGCTAATGTACTCAATAATTATGAGGCCCAAGATAGCATATGCTTTACTAACTCCGCTTTCTGCCATCTTCAACAAACGATGGATATGAACTCAAAGTCGCTCCAGACTTCACACGCTCTTTGTACATGTGGCACAAAGTCTATTTACCTCTTTCTTGCTGTTCTACTAAAATTCATCACTTCACAGTTCTCTGAATTTAATTCCATTCACCACCTGTCTGTGTCCTGTTGATGTCAATTGATCCTCACTGCTGCACCTCTATGTTTGAAATTTTTATTACAATCTTTGAAATTTAAATTCCAATATCAATGTAATTTATAAAAATAAAAAATGCAGTGGGTGTAGCACTGACCTTTGGTGAAAATCTGATTTTCATTCTTCACTCTCAAAAGCTTGTTTACCATCCTCCAATCAATTATTTTTACTCCAGCTGACTCTGCACTCGCCTCCCCCCCCTCCCCCCCCCCCCCCCACAACATCCACCCCCACCCCCACCAAACTCCACAATACTCCATTTTGTTAACCAGGCTTTTTTGCTGTACTTTGTCAATTGCTTTATTGAATTTCAAAGTGATAACATCGAACTTCCACTTCAGTTTTGCGTTAAATTACCTCATCATTGAGGTTACTTAAATATAATATGCATTTAACATTTTTGGTGCATGGCCAAGAGGTGTTTGCATATAGTTCATTTCTCCTGCGGAACGGTGAAGGAACGAGGCAGCTAAAAAGGCCAGTCATGAAAAAGAAATGCATTAGAGTTTGACCTCTATCTTTCTGCCTTCAAACTTACCTTCATTCAACCGCACTTCCTCCGCATTTCAATGCTATTCAAGTTATAAAGACATACAGCCAATGTGAAATCCAGAATGTGGTAGATGAACAAACTGAAATCTGCTATTCCTCCGATTCTAGATTTTATCATTCCCTTGCTAAATAAAAAACGTTCAAAGTCATCAAGCTACATCAGGTTTGCACTTAAATTCTCCTCAAATTTTTCATTTGATTTTTTTTCTCTCTTCACTTTCACTCCTAAAGCTCATAGCTTGTTAATGTACAGCTCAGTTTAGTGTGGGGTGTGTATTATTATGTATGCACTACTTTGTTTTAAAGGCAAGGCCAATAGTAATTGGGTTACTCTGACTGAGCAGAAATAAATTCATATGGAAATTCATATGGGAATAGTTTGACAGTTTGACAGATTGAGATAAAAGGAAGGGACCAATGAAAGAATAAGGGATGAACAGCCACGTCCTGTGCATGACTGTGCAGACTGCGCCTAACGGCTGCGGCTCTCTGGCAGTCTGTTGTCTTTTTTTCTTTTTGTTGTTGTTTGTGTCGGTGTTGGGATGGTTTTTGTTTCTGTTTTTGGCTGTGTATGTGTGGTGGGGGTGTGGGGTGTGGGGGGGGTGGGGTGGGGCGGGGGGAAACCTTTCTTTTATTAGGTCTCTTCCCCGGGGCGCAGCTCGCCCGCGGGGCCTTCCATCGCCCGGCGCGGCTCGGCTGCGGGACTTAACATCGCCGGCGCGGCTCGGCCGCGGGACGTTTCAGTGCCCGGTGCGGCTCGGCCGCTGGACTTAACATCGCCCGGTGCAGCCGCAGGACGTTTTGGTGCCCGGGGCGGCTCGGCCGCGGGGCCTTCCATCCCCTTGCGGGGGCTGTGCGTGTCGGTTGCCTCGGTAGGGGTCGAGCTGCCTGTCCGTGGGTGCAGGGGGAAGAGAGGGGAAGTTTTGTTGCCTCCATCACAGTGAGGGGGTGTTTGGAGTCACTGTGATGGATGTTTGTGTTGGGGTCGGGTGTCCTGTGTTCTTTTCTTTTTTGCTGTGTCTTGTGACTGCTGAAATTTCGTTCGGTGTTTGTGCCGAATGACAATAAAGTGTTGTTATGTATGAACAACCAAAAAGGTTTGAATTACAAACATACAAACATATGAATTTGGAGCAGATCGAACACCCAGCCCTTCATACTTGCTCTGCCAACCAATAAATCATCAGAGACCTGATTGTAACTTCAACTCCTCATTCCTATTTACCTTGTGTTAACCTTTCATTCCCTTCCAAACTTATTTATTGTGAAGAATCAAAACTCTATTAATTCTGCTTTATAAGTATTTGAAATCATTTTTTCCACTGACACATGAAGAGGATTGTTGCAAAGGTTCATGAGAGAAATAAATATTCACTACATTCCTGTCTTATCTGCTGACCCCGAGTTCTCCTACAATAGAAAATCTCCTGCCTACAGCCACCTTTTCAGGATTCTTCATGATTTTCTAAATTTAAATCAAGTCTCACCTCAATCTAAACTCCAGTAGATACGAGCTCAGCCGTCCAGTCACCAAACAACTCATTTCAATCTTCTCTGAACTATTCCAGTGCGTTCCTGACCGTCCTTAAATTAGAGCATTATCATCCTTTGCTGTTAGTTAGATGTTTAATATAACCTGAATTTTGCAATGGTACAATTTATATTTCATATAATTTCTGAAAATAACCAGAAATACGTACAGTAATTTACTTTTGTAACAACCTTTGAGTGAGGCTGCAAAAACCATGGAGGACATTGCTGAGCAATAAGGCATCACATTAAATGCAGAGACAAAGGAAGGGCGGTCTAACTCTTCAGTTTTTACACCACTATAAAGCTGGTAATTTTGGAGTCTAAAAATATTTCTGCTAGTCAAGTTCACAGCCTCACCCATGAATATTTTTAGAAGTGGGCCATGTCATGTACTGTTCACTGTACTGAACCAGGACTGCAGGCAGCAAAAGGCAACAAACATCACCACACTTTACACCAGAAAAGGCCATTTCGTTCAAGTGCAGAAAATATTTAGTTTACTTAATTTTCTGCTTCGCGACAATTCTAAATAATAATAGTGCAATCTGGTTCTATAGAAAAGAATTTTCAATATTTTTGCATTCCAATTTCCAAATGATTAAAGATCTTTTGTAGTAATTGATTTTCAATATCCTTCCTCAAATTTGGAGACCAAAACTGCACACAGTACTCCAGGTGCGGTCTCACCAGGGCCCGGTACAACTGTAGAAGGACCTCTTTGCTCCTATACTCAACTCCTCTTGTTACGAAGGCCAACATTCCATTGGCTTTCTTCACTGCCTGCTGAACCTGCATGCTTCCTTTCATTGACTGATGCACTAGGACACCCAGATCTCGTTGAACTCCCCCTCCTCCTAACTTGACACCATTCAGATAATAATCTGCCTTTCTATTCTTACTTCCAAAGTGAATAACCTCACACTTATCTACATTAAACTGCATCTGCCATGTATCCGCCCACTCACACAACCTGTCCAGGTCACCCTGCAGCCTTATTGCATCTTCCTCACAATTCACACTACCCCCCAACTTAGTATCATCTGCAAATTTGCTAATGGTACTTTTAATCCCTTCGTCCAAGTCATTAATGTATATCGTAAATAGCTGGGGTCCCAGCACCGAACCTTGCGGTACCCCACTGGTCACTGCCTGCCATTCCGAAAGGGACCCATTTATCCCCACTCTTTGCTTTCTGTCTGTCAACCAATTTTCTATCCATGTCAGTACCCTACCCCCAATACCATGTGCCCTAATTTTGCCCACTAATCTCCTATGTGGGACCTTGTCGAAGGCTTTCTGAAAGTCAAGGTACACCACATCCACTGACTCTCCCTTGTCAATTTTCCTAGTTACATCCTCAAAAAATTCCAGTAGATTTGTCAAGCATGATTTCCCCTTCGTAAATCCATGCTGACTCGGAACGATCCCGTTACTGCTATCCAAATGCTCAGCAATTTCGTCTTTTATAATTGACTCCAGCATTTTCCCCACCACTGATGTCAGACTAACTGGTCTATAATTACCCGTTTTCTCTCTCCCTCCTTTCTTAAAAAGTGGGATAACATTTGCTATTCTCCAATCCACAGGAACTGATCCTGAATCTATAGAACATTGAAAAATGATCTCCAATGCTTCCACTATTTCTAGAGCCACCTCCTTAAGTACTCTGGGATGCAGACCATCAGGCCCTGGGGATTTATCAGCCTTCAGTCCCATCAGTCTACCCAAAACCATTTCCTGCCTAATGTGGATTTCCTTCAGTTCCTCCATCACCCTAGGTTCTCCAGCCCCTAGAACATTTGGGAGATTGTGTGTATCTTCCTCAGTGAAGACAGATCCAAAGTAACGGTTTAACTCGTCTGCCATTTCTTTGTTCCCCATAATAAATTCCCCTGCTTCTGTCTTCAAGGGACCCACATTTGCCTTGACTATTTTTTTCCTCTTCACGTACCTAAAAAAACTTTTGCTATCCTCCTTTATATTATTGGCTAGTTTACCCATGTACCTCATCTTTTCTCCTCGTATTGCCTTTTTAGTTAACTTTTGTTGCTCTTTAAAAGAGTCCCAATCCTCTGTCTTCCCACTCTTCTTTGCTATGTTATACTTCCTCTCCTTAATTTTTATGCTGTCCCTGACTTCCCTTGTCAGCCACAGGTGTCTCTTAGTCCCCTTAGAGTCTTTCCACCTCTTTGGAATAAATTGATCCTGCAACCTCTGCATTATTCCCAGGAATACCTGCCATTGCTGTTCTACCGTCTTCCCTGCTAGGGCCTCCTTCCAATCAATTTTGGCCAGCTCCCGCCTCATGCCTCTGTAATCCCCCTTGCTATACTGTAATACCGACACTTCCGATTTTCCCTTCTGCCTTTCCATTTGCAGAGTAAAACTTATCATGTTGTGATCACTGCCTCCTAATGGCTCTTTTACCTCTAGTCCCCTTATCAGATCAGGATCATTACACAACACTAAATCCAGAATTGCCTTCTCCCTGGTAGGCTCCAGTACAAGCTGTTCTAAGAATCCATCTCGAAGGCACTCTACAAACTCTCTTTCCTGGGGTCCATTTCCAACCTGATTTTCCCAGTCTACCTGCATGTTGAAATCTCCCATAACCACCGTAGCATTACATTTTTGACACGCCAATTTTATCTCCTGATTTAACTTGCACCCTAAGTCGAGGCTACTGTTTGGGGGCCTATAGATAACTCCCATTAGGGTCTTTTTACCCTTACAATTTCTCATTTCTATCCATACTGATTCAACATCTCCTGATTCTATGTCACCCCTTGCAAGGGAATAAATATCATTCCTTACCATCAGAGCAACCCCACCCCCTCTGCCCACCTGTCTGTCTTTTCTATACGTTGTGTACCCCTGAATATTCAGTTCCCAGCCCTGGTCCTCTTGTAGCCATGTCTCAGTGATCCCTACAACATCATACTTGCCCATGACTAACTGAGCCTCAAGCTCATCCACTTTATTTTTTATACTACGCGCATTTAAGTACAACACTTTAACTTCTGTATTTACCTCCCCTCTCACATCGTTCACAATTGGCCCTGCCCTTAATTTCTTTTCCGCTCTAGAACTTCTGTTCCCATTCTTCCGAGAGTCTTTTGCAATATCTCCTGTATTCCCTTTTACCTCATCTTCATATTCACAATTTGTTAACCCCTCCCCCCCACTACTTAGTTTAAAGCCACAGGTGTCACACTAGCAAACCTGCCTGCCAGAATGTTTGTCCCCCTGCTGTTAAGATGCAACCCGTCCCTTTTGTACAAGTCACCCCTAGCCCAGAAGAGATCCCAGTGGTCCAGAAATCTAAATCCCTGCTCCCTGCACCAGTCCCTCAGCCATAAATTCATACCCTCTATCTCTCTGTTCCTGGCCTCACCAGCACGAGGTACCGGTAGCAGTCCAGAGATAACTACCTTCGACGTCCTACTTCTCAGCGTTTTTCCCAACTCTCTAAACTCCCGCTGTAGCACCTCCTTCCTCTTCCGCCCGACGTCATTCGTGCCCACGTGCACAACGACTTCAGGTTGATCGCCTTCCCTCGCTAGGATTTTCTGAAGCCGGTCTGTGATGTGTTGAACCCTGGCACCAGGGAGGCAACAGACCATCCTCAAGTCCCTCCTGCTGCCACAGAATCTTCTATCCGTCCCTCGGACTATGGAGTCACCGACCACTACGGCTCTTCCAGACTTCGGTCTCCCCTGTCGTGTATCCTTGCCAACAGGTCCGCCACTCGGACTGGAAACGTCTTCTGCCCCGACATTTCCCAAGAGGGTATACCTATTTGCAATAGGCACAGCCACTGGGGTCTCCTGTAGTCCACGTCCACTCCCCCCGGAAACAGTCTCCCACCTTCGCTCGACCTGGACCCTTGGCGTGACAGCCTCACAATAGGTCCTGTCGAGGAAACTCTCGCATTCCCGGATGGTCCTGAGGTCATCCAACTGCCTCTCCAACTCCACCACACGTCCCTTCAGGAGCTGCACCTGGACACAGTTCTTGCAGGTGTAGCTCCCAGAAGCTCCCGCGACGTCCCTGTCTTCCCACATCCTGCAGGAAACACACCGCACCAACTTTTCCGCCATCACCTTGTGCCTATAACCAGCTCTGGCTTAAAACAATGGTATCCTCCTCACCTCAGCCTCCTCGCCGAAGACTCGCAGCCAAAGACTCGCACTTTTCTCACTGGGCTGCACCTGAACAGGGCTGCACCCTTTTGTGAGCCTTGCTTATATCACCAATTTAAATTGCCTGATTGTCCAATTTACCTGACTTCTCACTTAAACTGCCTGTTGAACTGTGATTAGCACTTACTTTACTGCTCAGCCAACGGGCGTCCTTGCTCTGCTCCCGGACTTTTCAAATTGACTACTACTTCCTTTTGGCGCTCTTTTTAAACTGCCTGTTCAACTGTGATTAGCACTTACTTTACTGCTCAGCCAACGGGCGTCCTTGCTCTGCTCCCGGACTTTTCAAATTGACTACTACTTCCTTTTGGCGCTCTTTTTAAACTGCCTGTTCAACTGTGATTAGCACTTACTTTACTGCTCAGCCAACGGGCGTCCTTGCTCTGCTCCCGGACTTTTCAAATTGACTACTACTTCCTTTTGGCGCTCTTTTTAAACTGCCTGTTCAACTGTGATTAGCACTTACTTTACTGCTCAGCCAACGGGCGTCCTTGCTCTGCTCCCGGACTTTTCAAATTGACTACTACTTCCTTTTGGCGCTCTTTTTAAACTGCCTGTTGAACTGTGATTAGCACTTACTTTACTGCTCAGCCAACGGGCGTCCTTGCTCTGCTCCCGGACTTTTCAAATTGACTACTACTTCCTTTTGGCGCTCTTTTTAAACTGCCTGTTCAACTGTGATTAGCACTTACTTTACTGCTCAGCCAACGGGCGTCCTTGCTCTGCTCCCGGAAGGTGTGGAATTCTCTGCCTCAGAAGGCAGTGGAGGCCAGTTCGTTGGATGCTTTCAAGAGAGAGCTGGATAGAGCTCTTAAGGATAGCGGAGTGAGGGGGTATGGGGAGAAGGCAGGAACGGGGTACTGATTGATAGTGATCAGCCATGATCGCATTGAATGGCGGTGCTGGCTCGAAGGGCTGAATGGCCTACTCCTGCACCTATTGTCTATTGTCTATTGTCTATTGTCATCATTTTCTACTTCATCATTTTCTTTAGATTATTTCATTATGTGATTTTTGGCAAAACTTCCCCGTCCAGTAACCTTTCCTGTTATGTCCTAAATTGATCGCTAAAATCACAGACCAGTTGCAACACCCACTGGATCACGTGGATCATATCAATCTATAACAGGTGGTACAGAATTAACCTGTTTTACAAGTTTCCCCAGAATGCTTTTTAAAGGATCAACATTCAATCCAACTTCTTTATCTTCACTGAGATCTGTAACCTTTTCCAACCCCAAATACAATTTCAATCCTGTTTAGGCCATTTCTTTCTGGGGTAGGCAGAATGATCACAGGACTTCCTATCGCATCCTCGCACCCCGGCTATCCCCTCTTCTTCCCTCTCCCATCAGGCAAAAGGTATAGAAGTGTGAAAATGCATACCTCCAGATTCAGGGATGGTTTCTTCCCAGCTGTTATCAGACAACTGAACCACCCTACCACAACTAGAGAGCAGTCCTGAACTACTATCCACCTCATTCGGTGACCCTCGGACTATGTTTGATCGGCCTTTACTGGCTTTATCTTGCACTAAGAGTCATTCCCTTATCATGTATCTGTACACTGTGGACGTCTCAATTTTAATCATGTAGTGCCTTTCCGCTGACTGGTTCGTACACAGCAAAAGATTTTCACTGTACCTCGGTAAACTAAAGTGTAGGCATTCATAAACTGCACTCATATCTTGACATAACTCTTTCTGCTTACTTTCTGCTTAGTCAAGGTTTCCTGGCTATTGCCCTGAAGGGCCTCTGTGGAATCCTTGATTAAAGAATGTGCCTCCAGCAAGGTATGGTTTTCACTGCCCTAACTGCGGCAATGGATAGAGAACTGGTTTGCAGACAGGAAGCAAAGTGTAGGAATTAAGGGAACCTTTTCAGAATGGCAGGCAGTGACTAGTGGGGTGCCGCAAGGCTCGGTGCTGGGACCCCAGTTATTTACAATATGTATATTAACGATTTAGACGAGGGAATTAAATGTGACATCTCCAAGTTTGTGGATGACACAAAGCTGGGTGGCAGTGTGAGCTGCGATGAGAATGCTATGAGTCTGCAGGGTGACTTGGATAGTATAAGAAAATAACTGCAGATGCTGGTACAAATTGATTTATTCACAAAATGCTGGAGTAACTCAACAGGTCAGGCAGCATCTCGGGAGAGAAGGAATGGGTGACGTTTCGGGTAGAGACCCTTCTTCAGACTGATGTCAGGGGGGCGGGGCAAAGGAAGGATATAGGTGGAGACAGGAAGATAGAGGGAGATCTGGGAAGGAGGAGGGAGAGGAGGGGAAGGGAGGGACAGAGGAACTATCTAAAGTTGGAGAAGTCGATGTTCATACCACTGGGTGACTTGGATAGGTAGGGTGAGTGGGCAGATGGTTGGCAGATGCAGTATAATGTGGATAAATGTGAGGTTATCCACTTTGGTGGCAAGTACAGGAAGGCACATTCTGATCTGAATCGTGTCAGATTAGGAAAAGGGGAGATGCAACAGGACCTGGATGTGCTTGTACATCAGTCACTGAAAGTAAGCATGCAGGTACAGCAGGCAGTGAAGAAAGCTAATGGCATGTTGGCCTTCATTGCGAGAGGATTTGAGTTTAGGAGCAAGGAGGTCCTGCTGCAGTTGTACAGGGCCCTGGTGAGATCGCACCAGGAGTTTTGTGTGCAATTTTGGTCTAATTTGAGGAAGGACATTATTGCTATTGAGGGAGTGCAGCGTAAGTTCACCAGGTTAATTCCCAGGATGGTGGGACTGACATATGATGAAAGAATGGGTCGACTGGACTTATATTCACTGGAATTTAGAAGGATGAGAGGGAATCTTATTGAAACATACAAAATTCTTGGACAGGATTGGACAGGCTAGATGCAGGAAAAATGTTCCCGATGTTGGGGGAGTCCAGAACCAGGGGTCACAATTTAAGAGTAAGGTGGTAGGGCATTTAGGACTGAGATGAGGAAAACCTTCTTCACCCAGAGATTTGAATCTGTGGAATTCTCTGCCACAGAAGGCAGTGGAGGCCAATTCATTGGATGTTTTCAAGAGAGAGTTAGATTTAGCTCTTAGGGCTAAAGGAATTAAGGGATATGGGGAAAAAGCAGGAACGGGGTACTGATTTTAGATGATCAGCCATGATCATATTGAATGGCAGTGCTGGTTCGAAGGGCCGAATGGCCTATTCCTGCACCGATTTTTCTATGTTTCTATCTCTGGAGAAAAGGAATAGGTGACATTTTGAGACAAGACTTCTTCCGAGTCTGGACCTATCTCTACCTATCACATGTCAGCGATAGACACAAAATGCTGGACAGAACAGGCAGCATCTCTGAAGAGAAGGAATGGGTGACATTTCGGGTTGAGGCCTTCTCTCCGGAGATACTGTCTGTCCCGCTAAGTTACTACAGCATTTTGTGTCTATCGTCGATTTAAACCACCATCTGCAGTTCTTTCCTATCACTTGTTAGCTCTTTTTTCCAATTTTCTCCCCCCTACTCCAATCAGTCTGAAGAAGGGTCCCGACCCTAACGTCATCTGTTCATTCCTTCCACAGTTGCTGCCTGACCCACCGAGTGCTTTCCTCACACTTTGTGTTTTCCTTCCCTAATTTCTTGTTGTTATGTTCTAACCCATGACCTTTATACTGTCCTATATTATTTTGGAATATTGCCACCTCATGTTGTTGATGACGTTGTTATTTTCATTTCCTTTTCTCAGTTAACCAAATGAAATATTTTACTGTGAGAAAATCTGCACCCTTGATAAGAATGCATCTTCGTGCACAGTTACAACACATATCTAGTTCAGCATTTTCAACTGAAAAACCTCGCAAAGGAGAGATTATGTTTCAAAACCTCTCTGGGCACAAAAATAAATGCAGTCTCAATAATTAGTGGTAACCATTTTGCTGTGAAGTCATTTCCAAAGCTGCAATTAGACCAGATGCATCCGCATCATATTCTTTCTTGGACAGGCTTGGAAAAAAACACCTTCTGATTTGCTTTTGGGTCACAAGATTTCATGGGACACTAGTTCAGCTGTTTTCGCAGGAGGAAAGGAAGGATGTTCCTATCCAAAATGCAGCAACATGGCTATTAAAATTACATTGTGCAATATTCAACCCACAGGTCAATCAAAGATTATGTATTACTTTTAATCGTGACACCCTCATGAACAGATAAACAAAAATATAAGTTGTAGCGACCATAGAGAATGGTCCAGGTCGTCGAACCCTCGGATTGGCCAGCGAGGTCACGTGGGAACGCGACCATAGGGATTGGTCCAGAGAGCGACATCGCTGATTGGCCAGCGATGTCATGTGCGCGTTTGGCGCCCGATTGAGTCAGTTCGGCGAAGTCTTCAAGGAAGACAGTAAGTTTGTATTGGTTGTCCTTTACCTTGTTGTTTAACTCTGTATCCGAATATTGCGGCTGCAATAAACTCCTCTTACAACCAACAAGTTTCGGACTCGCCATATTGGTGACCCCGACGTGATCTGGACGATCACCGACTGAGCAGGAACCCGACGCCTCGTTGACGATGACCGAGCAGGGCACACCGGAGTCAAGCGCGGCAGGCGTTCATCTACCGTTGTTTTGGACGCACGCACCGCAAGCTTGGTTTATCCACGCCGAGGCTCAATTTCATATAAAGAAGGTGTCGGACGAATCCACGAAGTACTTCTACCTCGTCAGCGCTCTATCACCGGACACAACCAAGCGCGTGATGCGGTTCATCGTGAATCCACCTGCGGAAAACAAGTACGAGGCCATGAAGAAAGTATTACTGCGAACCTTCGGGTTTAATAAGCATGGTGGTGCGGCAAAACTTCTGCACCTACCGGATCTTGGAGACCAACTGCCTTCCGTCCTCATGGCCGAAATGATGATGCTAGCCGGTGAGCATACGGATTGCCCTATGTTCGAGCAGGCATTCCGCGAGAAACTTCCCGAGGATGTCCGACTGCTGCTCACGGATTGTTCTTTTAAGGACCCCGAAGCATATGCAGCAAAAGCGGACGCGCTCATAGCGGCAAAAAACAAGGCGAGTGGTTCGATCAACAAAGTCTCGACATCAGTGACCACGCCACAGCGACGGCAAGATGGCGCCATGTCTCCCGCCAATTCTCAGAAAGCCCGCCAAAAAGATCCGCACAAGCGCGGCTGGTGCTATTATCACCTACGATGGGGTAACGAATCCCGCAACTGTCGTTTGCCTTGTACCTTCGCGGGAAATGCCTCGGCCGATCGTACATAGGGGCAGTTACGATTGGCCAGAACCGGCGCCTCTATGTCCATGATCGATTCACGGACACAGAATTTTTGGTAGACACGGGAGCCATCGTCAGCATAGTGCCGCCGACCGACCTCGAAACCAGATCGGGTAAGACAGGTCCCACCCTCATCGCGGTTAATGGCAGCCCAATTCGCACTTTCGGTACACGGAAGATGTCCCTTGTGTTAGGCCTCCGCACGTACGAATGGCCATTCATCATAGCCGACGTCAAACAAGCGATCCTGGGCGCAGATTTTCTCTGGGCTTTTTCACTGGTTCCTGATGTCCGCGGTAACGACCTCCGACCCTCCGCCGAAGATGAGCACGTCGCTCCGACAATCGCCTCCTCGCCCAGCCCTACTGTCCAGGCCGTCGTCGCGGCCCCCGACTCGTATGCTGCGATTCTGGCAGAGTTTCCGGAGCTGCTCGTCCAACGTTTTGACACGCCTTCGGCTAAGCACGGTGTGGTCCATCACATCCGCACCGAAGGCCCTCCCGTTTTCGCTCGGGCCAGGAGACTACCGCCAGACAAACTGGTGGTGGCAAGGGCGGAGTTCAGGAAAATGGAGGAAATGGGAATTGTCCGTCAGTCTGACAGCCCGTGGGCCTCGCCGTTACACATGGTCTCCAAAGCATCTGGGGGGTGGAGACCATGTGGCGATTATCGGCGTCTCAATGCTGTCACCACGGCTGATCGCTACCCCATACCGCACCTACAGAATTTTTCATCTGGGCTGGAAGGAGCGGTGGTGTTTTCCAAAATCGATTTGGTGCAAGGATACCATCAGATTCCGGTGCGACCGGAGGACATACAGAAAACTGCAACAATTACTCCGTTCGGGTTGTTTGAATGATTGCGTATGCCTTTCGGTTTAAAGAACGCGGCACAGGCTTTCCAGCGACTGATGGACCGCGTGGGCCGGGGTTTACCGTTTTTGTTTATTTATTTAGACGACATCCTGGTAGCCAGCCCCTCCGTGCAGGAACACCAGGCCCATTTGCGGACCGTGTTCCAGCGGCTCCAAGACCACGGGCTCATAATCCAACCCTCCAAATGTCAATTCGGCCTTCCTGCTCTTGATTTTCTAGGGCACAGAATTACCCCTGCCGGCGCCTCCCCTTTGCCCGAAAAGGTGGAGGCTATCCGGGCATTTCCTAGGCCCACCACAGTAAAAGGGCTACAGGAGTTCGTAGGCATGGTTAATTTCTACCATAGGTTCGTTCCGGCAGCTGCGCGAGTCATGCGCCCACTCTTCCAATGCCTTGCAGGGAATCCGGTAGAGTTGTTGTGGTCCCCGACCGCTGAGTCGGCTTTTACAGCAGCTAAGGCAGCTTTGGCAGACGCCACCATGTTGGTCCATCCGAGCCCCTCCGCCCCCACGGCCCTGACGGTTGACGCCTCTGACGTGGCGGTGGGCGGGGTTCTGGAGCAGCAGATCGGTGGCCGTTGGCAGCCTTTAGCGTTTTTCAGCCGGCAACTAAATTCGGCCGAGCTGAAGTATAGCGCATTTGACCGAGAGCTTCTGGCTCTCTATTTAGCTGTTCGTCATTTCAGGTACTTCCTCGAGGGCCGCCCATTTGTGGCATTTACGGACCACAAGCCATTAACATTTGCTTTTTTGAAATTGTCTGACCCATGGTCGGCCCGCCAGCAGCGGCACCTGACCGCTATCTCCGAATTTACAACCGATGTCCGTCATGTCGCGGGTAAGCTTAATGCCGTTGCTGACGCCCTGTCTAGACCTGCTTTTCCCCCTATTTCGGCAGTGGACTGCGAAGTGGATCCCAAGGAGCTTGCGGAGGCACAGCTCCTAGCGGATACCGTTTCGGCTTACCGGTCCACCACTTCGGGATTGAAGTTGGCCCAGGTAGCTTGTGGGTCGGAGGGCACGAAAGTCTGGTGCGATGTTTCTCTTCCCCGTCCCAGGCCGGTAGTACCGCCCTCCCTTCAGCGCCGGGTTTTCGATGCCATTCATGGGCTGGCGCACCCGTCCATCCGCTCCACCTCTGCCTTGGTAGCAGCGAGGTTTGTCTGGCATGGCCTGCGGAAACAGGTAGCGGGGTGGGCACGTTCCTGCGTGCCCTGTCAGACCGTTAAAGTCCAGCGCCACGTCCAGCCCCCCGTACAGGATTTCGAGGTCCCGGCTGTTCGTTTTTTCCACATCCACGTGGATTTGGTCGGGCCTTTGCCTTCCTCCCGGGGCTACACCCACCTCCTCACGGTGGTGGATCGGTTCACCCGGTGGCCAGAGGCTTTCCCATTGTTTGATATTTCGTCAGCGTCTTGTGCTAGGACTTTGGCCCTTCATTGGGTAGCTCGTTTCGGGGTCCCGGCAGTTATTACCACTGACAGAGGGCCACAGTTCACTTCGTCCCTCTGGGCCGCGCTGGCAGAACTGTACGGGTCCAAGTTACAACCCACGACTGCATATCACCCCCAAGCAAATGGACTCGTAGAAAGGTTCCACCGCCAACTTAAGGCGTCCCTCAGTGCAAGGCTTGAAGGCCCGGACTGGGTAGACCAACTCCCTTGGGTTCTTTTGGGCATCCGGACTGCTCCTAAGCCAGATCTCGGTGCGTCGTCCGCAGAGCTATTATATGGCTCGACACTTCGAGTACCCGGAGATCTGTTTCCGGACCCTTCAGACCTGCTGCCTACAGTCCCATCAGTGTTAGCATCTCTCCGGGAACGGGTGGGCTCCCTGGCTCCAGTTCCGACTTCACGTCATGGGTGTCCCATGGTACATGAACCGTCTTCCCTGAAGGACTGTGAGTTTGTTTTTCTGCGTAAAGATGCCCATCGCGCCCCGTTGCAGAGGGTCTATCAAGGGCCGTTCCGGGTTTTACGTAAGGGAACGGCTACCTTCACCTTAGACATGTGCGGCAAGAGTGAGCTCGTCTCGGTGTCCCGGCTCAAACCTGCCCATTTGGACCCGGATCAACCAGTCCTGGTCGGTCAAACCCCTAGGAGAGGCCGACCTCCGTTAGTTCCGCTCAGTACGGGACCCCCCGTTCCGACAGTTCCTCCAGGACCCCCCGTTCCGGCAGTCCCTCCAGGACCCCCCGTTCCGGTAGTTCCTCCAGAACCTCTCGTTCCGGCTGTTCCGCCAAGTCCGGAACCTCCGGCTCCTGTGGTTCAGGCTGTCCCTCTCCGTACTCGTTATGGTCGCGAAATCCGGCTCCCTGCTAGGTTCCGCACCTCGGGTTCTGGGGGGAGGTCATGTAGCGACCATAGAGAATGGTCCAGGTCGTCGAACCCTCGGATTGGCCAGCGAGGTCACGTGGGAACGCGACCATAGGGATTGGTCCAGAGAGCGACATCGCTGATTGGCCAGCGATGTCATGTGCGCGTTTGGCGCCCGATTGAGTCAGTTCGGCGAAGTCTTCAAGGAAGACAGTAAGTTTGTATTGGTTGTCCTTTACCTTGTTGTTTAACTCTGTATCCGAATATTGCGGCTGCAATAAACTCCTCTTACAACCAACAAGTTTCAGACTCGCCATAAAGTTATCTTAAATTTGTGCATGCCATGCAGATTGATGCTGTAGTATGTTCCATTTTAGCAAAAACACAAATAACCTATTGAGCTTTGCTCTCATGATTAAGCCACACCCTGCTATGTTACTGCTTTGTTTTATATGTACGCATTGTTGAATCATGTGTACATTTACAGGGTCACTATTGGAACGATTCTTTTTCCAATTAGATGCGTGCTAGTGTTACATCATAAAACCTATCTGTTAATAACAAATAAATAGGCATGTAATTATTTACTGCCTGCCCAATGAATTATCGAGGTCACAGTGGCAGTGTAAAACATGAGACGTCTGGAGAAACAGAAAGTAATGTTTTACTATGATAAATTTCAAGGTCAGGGAATTTTATGTGAGGTTTCCGAAAAAGACTGTT
The DNA here is from genome assembly GCF_053455715.1 of Rhinoraja longicauda. Classification (NCBI taxonomy): domain Eukaryota; kingdom Metazoa; phylum Chordata; class Chondrichthyes; order Rajiformes; family Arhynchobatidae; genus Rhinoraja; species Rhinoraja longicauda. Next base: position 6,014,973 of record NC_135980.1, on the reverse strand, counting down.
CTCAAGTGTTGGGCACCACTGCTGTGGATGGTATTTATTAGTCAAAATAATCTCAAATGTAGCAGTGGGTCTACTTTGGAAGCAAGCTTGGCATCTTCAAATGCAGTTAAAAATCAACTGCTGCCTTACTGTGGACCTCAAATTAAATATATCGGCAGAATTGGATGAGAACGACAGATTTTCTTCCTTACTGAAGAACCAGATGCATATTTATGACAGCCCATTGCATCATGATCCTTTTCACAGATATGTTATTTACAGATTTTTGCTTTAACAAGAATTTAAATTACCAAACTGGTTCTGTGTTTTGTCAGCCAGAGTATGAAGCATTGATGGAGGCAGGTTTCACAGCAGTCAATCGTATAAGTTCAGATAAAACAGTTAGCAGAATAGAACAAATATTTGAGAGAAATGCGTTGTGCCATTAATGTACATTGTGCTTAAAGCTTTTCAGCTGGCTGCTTCAAAGAGCATTGTTTGAACTCGAGCCAAATTCTTTAGACAGGATGCACTAATAAATTCAATTGTAACAAAAACCAACTACTACACTGAATGAGTTATTTCCAAAAATATGCCTGCTCTGTACTTAAAGGTCAGAATTTAGAAACCTGTAACACGCTGGAAAATAATACTTTTCTAAATTGGCTTGTAAAGAACCTTTGCTTGGTTGGTTTTTAGTCATTGGGGCTTGAAGTTTGTCTCTGCTATTTTTGGTGAGCTGGTGAGCACGTCAGAATCTACATTGCCTTGTTGTAATTAAATCAATAATCTTTTGGGTTAATGACCTGGTAAAAATAATCCATCCAGGTACTTGCCATGTACAAGTTAACCAATATACTAAAAATAGTGCATTGGAAATATTTCAAATCTCCAATTGATTCTTTTCTTTTGGCTCTCTGTACCCTCCTATCTATTTGGATGAAAGAATGGAATTGGTAATTCCCCCAACATGGATGTTTATGTTGATTTTGCTGATAATTGTAAAATACTGTACTTTCTTATTTTTATTTTTTCCATCTTTCCCAATTTTATTCATTCATGTCAATAAGAATTGTAATTCTTTGAATATTTCCAAGAATCTGAGTAGAAAAGCTAGGCTGACGTTCCAATAATAATAATAATAATAATAATGTATTACATTTATATAGCGCTTTTCATACACTCAAAGACGCTTTACAGGTCATGTAATGCCATGGTGTGGGAATGTTGTTCCAATTCTCAGCAGATACCTGCCAACATTGCTCATTTTAAAAATTGTCACATTCCTTAGAACATCAGAAGAGGTTATTTGACCCATCAAGTCGATACCAGTTCTCTGAACAATCCCATCAATTCCATTCCCCCAGTTATGTTTCTGAAACCCATTCTCGCTCACTGGTCGATTGGCTTCATCCTGACTCTCCTACCAGCGCTCGACATCAGGGGAAAGTTACAGCAAAAAATTAACTTACCAACAACCACATTGTGGTGATGTGGGGAGAAACCAAAGCACCTGGGGCGTACACACAGTCACGGAGAGTGCATGCAAATCACATGTAGACAAGCATCAAATGTCTGGATTGAAACTCACTAGGACTCCAAAACAATTGTTCTATCAACTGTGCAATTGTGCCAATGATGCTCTGCATTGCCTTACTTTAATGAAGTCAATAATATTTTAAGGTGGTGTCCTGGTAAAAATAATTTATCCTTGTGCATGTCAACCAGGGCACTAAATGCTACATGGATATTTCATGTCTTTAATTTATTTTCTTTTAGTTCTCTGTTACTCTCCCACCTAATTTGAGAAAACACCAAATTAGATTTCCTCAAATGATAACCTGTTCATACACAGGTATTAATCAAGTGAACCTTGTCTGAAGTTTTCCAAAGCATGTTCATCCTTACTTGAAAAAGTCTACTACTATACACAGTACGCCAGATGTGGTCTCACCTGCGATAGACACAAAAAGCTGAAGTAACTCAGCGGGTCAGACAGCATCTCCGGAGAAAAGGAATAGGTGATGTTTCGGGTTGAGACCCTTGACTGAAGAAGGATTTCGACCCGAAACGTCACCTATTCCTTTTACTACACACGTGGTCGCACCTGTGCTAAATATCTCTATTTTGAAGAAGTGGCATTAACTATTCCCTATTTCTGTAATACGTCTCTTTATCCAAAGATTATGGTTAGTCCCCCTGATTTCCTCTTGTGTGTCTCTGAAAACTTTACGATGCATCCCATCCAGTATTGGTACACACCGATATTTTAGAGGAGAAAACATAGAACATGGAACAGTACAGCACAAGAACAGGCCCTTCACCAAACAATGTGCCGAACACGATGCCAAGACCATCACTTACCTACTTGCACACAACCCATATCCCTTCATTCTCTGCTTATCAACATGCCTATCCAAAAGTATATTAAATGCCACTAACATATCTGCCTCAACCACAATCAGCAGAAAAAGATTGTTCCACTTATCACCCTCTGTGTAAATAACTTGGCTCTCTTACCCTAAAGCTATGCCCCCTAAATATTTGGATTTTTTCCATGATGGGCTAAAGATTCTGACTGTCTACCACATCTCTGCCTCTCATTATTTTATATACTTCTATCAGGTCTCCCCGCAACCTCCAGTGTTCCGAGTCAGTCCAACCTCTCCCTGTAGCTAATACCCCCTAATCCAGGTATCATTCTGGTTTTGCCCCGGTTGCTAACCACTTGAATTCCCCTTCCCATTCCCAAACTGACTTTTCTGTCCTAGGTCTCCTCCATTGTCAGAGTGAGGCTAAACGCAAATGGGAGAAACAGCATCTTATATTTCGCTTCGGCAGCTTACAACCCAGTGGTATGAATATTGATTTCTCTAACTTCCAGTAACCCCTGCATTCCCGCTTTTTCCATCCCTCCCCCACCAAAGTCACACCAGTTTTTCATTCTCACGTAGCAAACAGCTAACAATGGCCTTTTTCCTTTATTATTGTTACTTTTTTGCATGTCTTTCATTCATTTAGTCTATATCTCTCTACATCATTGTCTATATCTCTCGTTTCCCTTTCCCGTGATTTTCAGTCTGAAGAAGGGTCTCGACCTGAAACGTCGCCCATTCCTTCACTCCAGAGATGCTGCCTATCCCGCTGAGTTACTCCGGCATTTTGTGTCTATCATTCTGGTAAGCTCCTCTGCACCATTTCCGAAGCCTCTGCATACTTCCTGCAATATGGCGACCAGAACATGCACATAATACCACAAGTACGGTCTAACCAAAGTTCTATCAAGCTGCATCATGACGGCTTTTTAATGTCCACAGCACCTCAACCACTGATTAATCAATCAAGAGGGAGTGTTGGACACCCTCCTCAAAATGTTGTTGCTACACAACAGTTGAGATCTTCCAAAAATGTCCTTGTAAATAGAAACGTACCAGCAAATTGGAAAACCAAAATTGTAATGTTCCAATTCAAGTAAGGAAAGAGAATGCAGGATGCAAAAGATCAATTAGGCGAACATCTGTCATTGGAAAAAAATATACACATAATATATTCAGGGAAATATTCAGGGACTAGTAAGAGGGTCTTTAGAAAATGATAACATAATCAAGTGTAGCCAGCAACCTCTCAAGCGAAATAGTGGAGACCACACCTGGAGCATTGTGTATACTTCATGTCCCCTTATTTTGGTCTATCCTTGCAATGCAGCCAATTCAGATAAAGTACAACAGTTACTGAGATGAAAAGGCTGTGCTATGAGTGAAGATAAGTAGTTTAGGGCTGTGTTGATTGGAGTTTAGAGGGATGAAAGATGACTATATTAAAGCATGTAATGTGCTGGGTGGGATTAACAAAATACATACTAAAATCATATATTCCATCTTGAGAAAACCTAGAACCAAGAAGCTAAGTTTCAGATTGAAGGGTTGCCCTTCAGAAATGAGGAGGGAAGGTTGCGAGTTATGTCAAGAGCGTTAAGTCAAGAGCGTTATATTGACCTATATCCCAGGAAGAACAATGAAATTCTTACTTGCAGCAGCACAACAGAATATGTAAACATAGTACACTGTAAACTATATAACAAACAAGAAAAAGTTAAGTGCATGTATATATACATATACACACACACACACGTGTATATTTATACATACACACACATATTTATATATATGCACACATACATACACATAAAAAACAAACCAACAATAATAGTGCTAAAAGACAAAACCAATGCCCCAAAGTCTATGGGGTTCAGAGCTTATTTGGAGGTTGCAGTGTTTAATAGCCTGATCGCTGGAGGGAAGCAGCTGTTCCTGAACCTGGATGTTACAGTTTTCAGGCTCCTGACGGCAGGAGTAAAATGAGTGTGGCCAGGGTGGTGTGAGTCTCTGATGATGCTGGCTGCCTTTTTGAGGCAGCGACACCTGTAAATCCCTTCGATGATGGGGAGGTCAGAACCCGTGATGGACTATAGGCAGTGTTCACCACTTTTTACAGTCTTCTTCGCTCCTGTGCATTCAAGTTGCCGAACCAGGCGGTGATGAAAACAGGCAATATGCTCTTTATTAGAAATTCAAGAGTGACATAGAGCAATACAGCAGAGGAACAGGTTATTTGGCCCACAATGTCCATGCCAAACATGAAGCCAAGTTTAACTAATATCTTCTGTCTGCACATGTTCCATATGCCGCCATTCATTGCATATCCAGGAGCCATCCAAAAGCTTCTTAAAATGCCATTTTGTATCTGCCACCATCACCTTGGCAGGGCGTTTTAGACAGTTATTCAAATTCTCCACTCAAGAGAACTGTGGACGCTGAATTAGATAATATTTTTAGGGTGGAGTCAAAGATTATGTGGAGTTGAGACAGTACCACTTTAATGTGCCTTTGCTGTCATTCCTCAGCTGAAGTGCCTTCCCCATAAGGTGGCATGGTGGAGCAGCGGTAGAGTTGCTGCCTTACAGCGCTTGCAGCACCGGAGTCCTGGGTTCGATCCCAACTAAGGGTGCTGTCTGTACGGAGTTTGTATGTTCTCCCTGTGACTGCGTGGGTTTTTTCCGAGATCTTGTGTGTCTTGTGTTCTTTATTGTTTACTGTCGGACCCTGACGTGAGAGGACGCTGGCGCTGTTTGTTCGCCGCTTCTCCGTCTGGACAAATCTTTTGTTTGTTTGTTTGTTTGTTTTTATGTCTTGTTTGCTCTGTAAAGCGTCTCTGAGTTTCCTGAAAAGCGCTATATAAATTAAATGTATTATTATTATTATCTTCAGTTTCCTTCCACCCTCCAAAGACGTACAGGTCTGTAGGTTAATTAGCTTGGTGTAAATGTAAATTGTCCCTAGTGTGTGTAGGGTGGTGTTAATGTGCAGGGATCGCTGGTCGGCGTGGAATCGGTGGGCCCAAGGGCCTGTTTCTGCTCTGTATCTCTAAACTAAACTAAAGTGCAAAACACAGATGACCTTTTTTTGTTCTTTACTTGCCAACCATATACAGCAGAAGAGAAGTTATAAAGAATGCCTTTATTTTCTTATTTATTGCACTGTTTGTCTCATAGAAACAGAAACATAGAAAATAGGTGCAGGAGGAGGCCATTTGGCCCTTCGAGCCAGCAGCACCATTCATTGTGATCATGGCTGATCATCTACAATCAGTAACCTGTGCCTGCCTTCTCCCCATATCCCTTAATTCCACTAGCCCCTAGAGCTCTATCTAACTCTCTTTTAAATTTACCCAGTGAATTGGCCTCCACTGCCTACTGTGGCAGAGAATTCCACAAATTCACAACTCTCTGGGTGAAAAAGTTTCTTCTCACCTGAGTTTTAAATAGGCTCCCCTTTATTCTTAGACTGTGTCCCCTGGTTCTGGACTCCCCCAAAATTGGGAACATTTTTCCTGCATCTAGCTTTATAATTTTATACGTCTCTATAAGACCCTCTCTCATCCTTCTAAACTCCAGTGAATACAAGCCCAGTCTTTCCAATCTTTCCTCATATGACAGTCCCTCCATCCCAGGGATTAACCTCGTGAACCTACGCTGCACTGCCTCAATAGCAAGGACATCCTTCCTCAAATTAGGAGATCAAAACTGCACACAACACTCCAGATGTGGCATAATTACTCCATGTTTGGCATAATTACTTAGAACTCTTGCAACTCTATTTCCTTTCTCACGTTGTCCTAAATTAAAACGAAAAGGCTGGCATGTGAAAAATGGAACCAAGATCACAGCGGTATTTAGAGGAAAATTCAGGTTATTATTACTCACATTCTCTTCCACCATTTATCAACCCTGGAGAGAATAATAGAATTAGCTGCAGCTTATTCTACACCTTCGAGAAAATGTGGCCTATCTTGGATGCTTGGACAGCCTTGAAAATAATTGGTCTCGTCTATTTGAAGCAATTCTTGACTTCAAACACTCTCTCAGTCTGGCAAATGATAGGCTTTAAGTAAAAATCTCAGAACTATAAGGGAAATATAGAATAATGTGGAAGCTGCTGGTGGATTTGTATGAAAGCATTTCTTAAAAATATCAATTTAAAAGAATGTCCGTAAAGGTAATATTAAAGCCATGGTATTATTTGTGTTTTGTATTATTTTATTTTGTTGTGCATCGCGCTGTTGAATGGGGAAACTGTTGGTGGACAATTTGATTTTACTGAATATAACTTACCCATTGGCAGAAGACTGAAATCAAAAGTTCTATTATCTCGCAAATGATAGCAAAAGACATGATTTATTTTGAAATTCCAATTTCCACACTTCCAACAGCAATTTTGAATGAAAGAGTCCTGATAATGTCTTCAAGCATCAAGAAACTGGATTGGTAGTCAACTCAACATCTCTGTGACGTGTAATGTTTGAATTAGGGATTGTTAGACAAACATCTGAACAGGTCTTGGTTTAATCAGATGTTGAATAATATGGGGTGAACTGTTGAACGGTCTCTGATACTCTAACTCCTCCCTCTGTTTGGGATGTTCAGGGGTAAGGGGGCCTAGCAGCGGCAACTCGTAGTTATGTTCATGTCTGAGCTGATCCCGATCATGTGCCGATCATCCCAATCAAAGGTCTACCCTTTGGGCCTTTTGCTGTAGGCCCACACAGCGTTTGATCCTTACCACCTCTATTGGGAGATTGGTGCCTTTGATAATTTATAAACATCTTAAACTCTTTTTTTCACCGAAAACATGCTAATTTGCTTAATCACTTGATAATACTCTATTGCATTCTGGCTTTAAACATTCGGGTTGCTCTCTCTTGTATCTTCTCATTAGCTGCGATGTGTTTTTTACTGTGATAACCAAAATTGTAAAGTCTTCTCAGAGTAACTGTATCAATGGTTTATATGGAGTTGATGCTGCCTTACTACAGTCTGAAGAAGGGTCTCGACCCGAAACGTCGCCCATTCCTTCTCTCCTGAGATGCTGCCTGACCTGCTGAGTTACTCCAGCATTTTGTGAATAACTGTCTTACTACACAGGCTTAATATTGACCTTTGGTGTGACGCAGTGGTGCCGCTAGTAAAGATGTCGCCTTGCAGCTCCAACACATTGGGTCAATCGTGACTTGCGGTGTATCGTGTACAGAGTTTACATGTTCTCCCTGTGACTGCATGTGTTTCCTCCATTTGCTGGTTTCCCTCTACATCCCAAGGATGTGAAGGGTGGCATGTTAATTGGCCTCTGTAAATTGTCCTGACTGTACAAGTGAGTGGTAGAAATTGAAGGACGTTTATGGGAACATGGCAAGAATAAAATGGGATGAATGTAAGATTGATGCAAATAGGTGGATAATGGTTGGTACGGACGTGGTCGGCTGAAGGGTCTGTTTCAGTACTGTGAGGCTCTATGATTTTCTAATATATCCTATTACCTGAATTATTTACTAAATGCCTTGTGGCATAAATGTCATTGATCATTAATAGCTGTTCTGATGAATAGATCATCGACCTGACATGTTAAGGTGTCCTGCCTCCATAGATTCTACTTGTCCTACAGAGTATTCCTCACATTTTCTGTTTATATTTCAGAATCTGTAGTATTTAGCAACTGGGCATTATTAAGATAGTTGCAATCCAATCATATTCCAGATCTAAAGACCTCTTTTAATTTCCAGGCGTATTTTCTGCCTATTTAATTTAGATTTGTTTCAGTTCGTGGAGCAAAGTGTGTTCTTTAAGAGCATGTGCCATCCATATGTTCAACTCTCGTGAACATTAAAAAATAATTGAAATCCATAGATTAAATCACCTCGAAACGGCCTAAACTGAGAGGAATTGTAAGATTTGAGAAGTTTTCCCTCATTCTGAAAGCAACACCAAACCAAAGAGCTGCAGTTTGGACATTTTAAACGGGAGACTGGGGCTGATAGCGGAGAAAGGCTGCGGTCAGTTTACCAAGGGATGTCACAATCTGTGGGTCCTAAAATGGCCGCAGGACCTCGTGACCAGCCACAAAAGCAAAAACCTTACAGCCCAGTCTCTAGGTTTCTGCAAAGCCACGGCCAGAACAATGGATGGATATTGGCCATGCAGAAACCTGCGAAACCAGGTCGAAGTCCAGACACCGGGGCGCTGACATCAGCATACTCACCATGCCCCAAGCCGACCTACACAGTTAATCTCGTTACGGGGGCACAATAGCCCATAGAAAACTACCTGGTAGGTGATGGGAAACCAGTTAAACCCATCACCTCGCAACGAAATACCAATTAACACCGTCTGGCCATCCCCGGTAAGCGCAGATCAAAGGGAAAACTCAATACATATCTTTTAAACAAAGAGATCCCGAGATCTGGCGGGAGATAGGAAGGGTCAGAATAGTATAACTGGCCACGACTTTTGGGTTTTAATCTCAAGAAGAAATACTGCAAGAAAACCGGGAAGTCAAACGGATGCAGGAGGAAGAAAAGACAGGCAAGAAGAAGCGAAGTGCAAGAGAGAGGAACCGGCACGCAACTCGAGAAGAAATACTGCGAGAAAACCTGCAAGGAACGCAAGAAACGGAAGGAACTCAGGGGACAAGCACGACCCTCACGGAAAGCAGCGGAGAAGCAGCACGAACAGCCAGTAACCCCAGTAATAGCCCCATGGTGAGCATGTACCCCGATCCTGCATATCCTGGACATAGTTTAGTGTAGAGGGGAGGGTGGTTTGAATAAACGTGGGTGTGTAAAGGAATATGTGTTGGTCAATTTTGCGATGTGTCGTACGTTCCCCATCTTACAGTCGTGTATATGTCTTGTAGAACTGCGTTTTAGAATTCATAGTCAAAAGTATTCATGTAATTCGGTATGTGTCTTATAGATATGTCTTATAGAACTGTATAAGTATTCATGGACAATAGTCCCAAGCGCTCAATAAAAGTATTTTCCATTTAAACCCTGGTCTTCAAATCTGGTCTGGTTGAATTTTCCTGCACTATAAACGCTCCTGCATCTAAGTTCAGTGTCTAGAACCGTAAGGGGTGAGTGGGTCGACCCACTCACGGGGAACCAGTGTGCGCGGCCTGGTCAAGGGATCAGAGCAAGGCACGGGGACCATAGGTCAGGCGAAAGTTCGGCGCAGAAACCCCTTACAGAATACAAGCCAGGTTTATGGAAATTTACCATAAATATTACATCCTGAAGTTGAATTATACCTGTCCATGCCTGAAACATCTTTACTAATATCCAAAGAAAGCCAATGGAATGTTGGCCTTCATAACAAGAGGAGTTGGGTATAGGAGCAAAGAGGTCCTTCTGCAGTTGTACAGGGCCCTAGTGAGACCGCACCTGGGGTACTGTGTGCAGTTTTGGTCTCCAAATTTGAGGAAGGATATTCTTGCTATTGAGGACATGCAGCGTAGGTTTACTAGGTTAATTCCCGGAATGGCGGGACTGTCGTATGTTGAAAGACTGGATCGACTAGGCTTGTATACACTGGAATTTAGAAGGATGAGAGGAGATCTTATCGAAACGTATAAGATTATTAAGGAGTTGGACATGTTAGAGGCAGGAAACATGTTCCCAATGTTGGGGGAGTCCAGAACCAGGGGCCACAGTTTAAGAATAAGGGGTAGGCCATTTAGAACTGAGATGAGGAAAAACGTTTTCAGTCAGAGAGTTGTAAATCTGTGGAATTCTCTGCCTCAGAAGGCAGTGGAGGCCAATTCTCTGAATGCAATCAAGAGAGAGCTAGATAGAGCTCTTAAGGATAACGGAATCAGGGGGTATGGGGAGAAGGCAGGAACGGGGTACTGATTGAGAATGATCAAGCCATGATCACATTGAATGGCGGTGCTGGCTTGAAGGGCTGAATGGCCTCCTCCTGCACCTATTGTCTATTGTCTATCTGATGTTCATTTCCTGACAACATTTGGCAAAGGATCGCCAATCGTCAGTTCCTCATTTTTAAATCCTGACATCTGTACAATAGTTCAAAATTCCAGAGGCTTTTCCACATAGTATATATTGACATAGTCATTTGTGTATAAATTCTATTTTTACTTCCATAATTTTTACATTTTCATTTCGCTCACCCTTCCAGGTCCAAACCCAACCATTTAATTCCACCTTCGAAAATTTCTGCATTCATTTAGGCTGAATATTTCACCTTGTAAATTCTCTCATCCACAAAATTTGCTCACTTACAGTCATCTATAAACCTAAATGCCACATTCTTCATTCATTCTTCTCTCTGTTAATATATACAGTGAAAATCTAAGGCCAACATGCCATTATTGAAAAATACCACCGTCTACATTTTAGCAGGCTGAGGGAAAAAAGAATTCCCCGCTCTTGTCTCCGACCTCCAAACCAATTAAAAACCCATTTAACCAAGTTATCTCCAATTCTATGTTTTCCTCAAGGGCCAAAACAGCTCCAGATATCTGATGGTCATCAACACAAGTCAAGGATAGACTTAGACTACCAAATGTTTTGCTCTTAAATACTAAAAACGGTTTAGGTTTAGTTTTATTATTGTCATGTGTCCTGAGGTTCAATTAAAAGCTTATAGAGCTTTTTGCTTTAGACTTTGGACTTTAGACTTGAGAAATACAACTTGGAAACAGGCCTTTCAGCCCACCGAGTGCGTGTCGCCCAACAATCACCCCATACAATAGACAATAGCACCAGCACTATCCTACACACTGGGGACGATTTTCAATTTACATAAGCCAATTAAACTACAAACCTGTGTGTCTTTCTCGTGTGGGGAAAAAGAAAAAAAAATCTTTAATTTTTTTAAACTGGCGAATGTTATTCAGCTTTGTGACAGCACAGCAGCACATCAGCTACCTCACAGTGCCGGAGACCTGGGTCCTGGCCTTGGCTGCTGTTCTGTGTGGAGTTTGGACGTTTTCACTGTGATAGCCTGGGTTTCCTCCAAGTGTTCAAGCTTCCTCCAACATCCCAAAATGTGCAGGTTTGTAGGTTAACTGGGCTCCGTAAAATTCCCTCGAATGTAGAGGAAGTTAATGAGAAAGTGGGATAAAATAGAATTAGTGTGAACGGACGATCAATGGTGTGCGTGAACTCAGTGGGCCATCATGTCTGTATCTCTAAACTAAACTAAACTAATTTGTTAATAAACTAGGCTATCTTGGTATGGTAATAAAAGCTGACTGCTGGGTGAGTATTAAGGCCACAAATGTTTATGTAGCAATGTTTATGCAGCAGCTCGGAGAGCTTTTATGCTGGGAGTGTTATTTTATTATAGGCTTCATCAAAATTGCACCACAATCATTGAGTGAAGGAAAGTATTTCATAATGTGATTAAAATCAATCACAGAAATAATGCATTTGTCTGATCAGCGTTCAGCTTTGAATTATTACGAATGACACTTCGCAGCTTTTATCAAATTCTGTTCGGGATAAAACTACTTTTAGCAAGAAGGAAAATTTGATGCAAGTCTGCTGAATGTTCCTAGAGTGATATTGTTCATACTAATTGTCAGTTTCAGCTCTGCTAGATCTCCAAAGAATCAGACAAAAACACACACAAAATAAATGACACATTAATTATACCTAAATTTAACCTACACATAAAACTAAAAGGAAGACTGCAAAAAACGAGACATTAGTTGAAAAACATGATTACAAAAAACACAAGGCCATGGTAGTGCAAGAAGTGAACTGCAGTGTTCCACTGTCGAGGTATGATTCAGGTTGTGCAGGTTGGTTCAAGAGCCTGATAATTGTAGGAAAGTAGCGAGTCCTGAGGGCAGCACATGTGTTGCAGCAGTAGAGTTGCTGCCTTACAATGCCAGAGACCTGGGTTTGATGCTGACCGCGGGTGCTGTCTGTGTGGAGCTTGTACATTCTCCCATTGACCATGTGGGTTTTCTCCACTCTGGCTTCCTGCCACTTCCCAAAGACGTGCAGGTTTGTAGTTAATTAGCTTCAGCAAATTGCCCCTTACGTGTAGGATATTAAACTGGGATAATATAGAACTCGGGTACAGGTGATTGATGGTTGGTACAGACCTTGTGGGCCAAAGGGCCTGTTCCCACACTGTATCTCTATTAGCTAAACTGAAGCAAATGGTGTGTTATTTCAGTCTTCTGGACCTCCTGGTGGACAGTAACAGCAGGTTGAGGGCATGGCGCAGATGGTGGAGATCCTCGATGATAGATGCCACCATCTTGAGGCAGTGCCTCTTGTAGATTATTTCAATGGAAGAGAAGGCTGTGCCCGTGATGGACCCGGCTGAGTCCATAACTCTCTGGAGCCTCTGTTCCTGTTCTTTGGAATTGCCAAAGCAGGCCAGTAAAGATGCAACCAGTAATGGATACTTTCTACAGTACATCTACGGAGGTTTGTTAGAGTATTAAGAGACACACTGGGTCTCTTTAAATTTTGAAGAAAGCAGAGGTATATTCTTTTTGATTACATTGTGTTGGGGCCAAGGCAGGTTATCGGATACGTTAATGCCAAAGAATTTAAAGCTGGGTGATAATATCTCTCCATCACTAACCCAGCGATGAAAACTGGTGCATGGTATCCCGACTTACCCTTTCAGTCAACAATTCGTTCCTTGATGGTATTCACTTAAAGCAAGAGACTGGGTAAACACAAAATGCTGGAGTAACTCAGCGGGTCAGGCAGCATCTCAGGAGAGAAGGAATGGATGAAGCTTCGGGTTGAGATCCTTCTTCAGACTCAACGAGGGTTAAGCAAGAAACTGTTGTGGCACGACTCCACAAAGTGTTCTATTTCTCTCCTTTAAATGGACTCATCACCACGGATGATGCAGCCAACCACAGTGGTTTCATCAATGAATTTACAGACGGCATTGGAGCTGTCCTTGGCCACACACTCATGGATGTAAAGAGAGCAGTCCGAGGGGCAGTGCACCCAGCCTTGAAATGCACCTGTGTTGATGATCAGCAAGGAGGAGATGTTGTTATTGACCCGCACAGATGGAGGGCAGCTGATCAGGAAGTCAAGAATCCAGCTGCAATAGGAGGTACAGAGGCCTAGGTGCTGGCGCGAGGGGATGGGTTTCCAGGGGACCATAGAGTTCAACGCCGAGCTACATTCAACAAATGTATGTGTTCCTGCTATTCAGATGATCCAGAGCAGAATGGAATCCAGTGGGATAGCATCTGCTGTTGATCTGTCGTGGCAATAGACAGATTGAGGCGGATCCAGGTATTGTCGGAGGCAGGAGTTGATTCGTGCCAGTACCAACCATTCAAAGCTCTTCACTACTGTGGACGTAAGGGTTATCAGACGATAGTCATTGAGGCAGGTCACCGTGAGGGAGTCGGACATCTTTTCACTCAGAACCTGGAGGTGTAAACTCATGGCGTGCAGTTATATGCCACCGACATATTACATATTAAACTCATGGCGTGCAGTTATATTACCTTGGCCACCGACATATTACATGATTTTCATACTGCCTCCATTCGAACACAGGCAAAGCTGATTCAATGAACTAACTCAGTCAGGCAGTTCAAGCTGCATCCATTGTAGAATTGCTGATGCCATCTCTGAACAGATTGCTGTTTTGCATGAAAAAGCTTTTATTACAGCGGAACAGAGAAATGCAAAATGCAACCGGAGAGCAGCAGTGTGCGAGTGATTCCATGGTCCAGGAAGGGAGGCATTAATATCAGCTTGTGTGATCTGTCTCACAGCAGTTGCATTATACAATGTCTGCCCAGTCCCCTGAGAGTCTCACTCAAATAGCTGAGTGGGAACATGATGACCTCTCTCAAGATGTATTCACAAATCCTGGCAGCACTGGCTCGCACATGTCCTTCCATGTATCCCCCAGCCTGCATTCTCAAACCACACCCAGTGCTTTGAAACATAAGTTTGAAGCCAGCCCCGGGAGAGAAAATGAGCTTGCAAAATGGCCATCCGACGTTGAACACGCAGATTAGCCTTCCATAAGTCTGGCTGCTGTAAGGACACTGCATCACAGTTTGAGAATTATTAAATTCATAAGTCACGCTCTCTGTAAAAAGTGAAGTGTCGATATATTGCTTGTGTAAGTCTCCTTTCTTTTAAATTTCTGCCACATAAATAATAAATTTGCTTGAGGCAGGAAAAACACTGTGTCAGCAAACATTCATGTGAAAAGTAGAAGAGTATATAAATACCTTACACATAACGCTAAGACACAGAGGAAAGCTCAGAAAGACAGCGAACCACGTAAACATGAAGATATTCAGTCTCCTTAGCAGAACATTAAACTGCCGTTTGCACTCCTTTGAAAGAAGCGCAAGATGCATCAAAGTAATCGGTCTCTCAAAATGCTATTCAGAAATTTACTGTTGAGAGTTGAAGAGAAGCTTCTTGAACTCTGTCAGATCCCATGGCAGTTTTCCTTACTTTCTCAATTCCTTGAGCAATACTTAACAATCTTTTTTTATTTGGACAGATCAGTGCCTGGTCCATTGGTGCAGGGCGACATGGTGGCACAGCGGTAGAGTTGCTGCCTTACAGCGCCAGAGAACCAGGTTCGATCCTGACTATGGGTGCTTGTCTTTACAGAGATTGTACATTCTCCCCATGACCTGCATGGGTTTTCTCCGGGATCTCCAGTTTCCTCCCACACTCCAAAGATGTAGGTTAATTAGCTTGGTATAGACAATAGACAATAGACAATAGGTGCAGGAGTAGGCCATTCAGCCCTTCGAGCCAGCACCGCCATTCAATGCGATCATGGCTGATCACTCTCAATCAGTACCCCGTTCCTGCCTTCTCCCCATACCCCCTCACTCCGCTATCCTTAAGAGCTCTATCCAGCTCTCTCTTGAAAGCATCCAACGAACTGGCCTCCACTGCCTTCTGAGGCAGAGAATTCCACACCTTCACCACCCTCTGACTGAAAAAGTTCTTCCTCATCTCCGTTCTAAATGGCCTACCCCTTATTCTTAAACTGTGGCCCCTTGTTCTGGACTCCCCCAACATTGGGAACATGTTATCTGCCTCTAATGTGTCCAATCCCCTAATTATCTTATATGTTTCAATAAGATCCCCCCTCATCCTTCTAAATTCCAGTGTATACAAGCCCAATCGCTCCAGCCTTTCAACATACGACAGTCCCGCCATTCCGAGAATTAACCTAGTGAACCTACGCTGCACGCCCTCCATAGCAAGAATATCCTTCCTCAAATTTGGAGACCAAAACTGCACACAGTACTCCAGGTGCGGTCTCACCAGGGCCCGGTACAACTGTAGAAGGACCTCTTTGCTCCTATACTCAACTCCTCTTGTTACGAAGGCCAACATTCCATTGGCTTTCTTCACTGCCTGCTGTACCTGCATGCTTCCTTTCATTGACTGATGCACTAGGACACCCAGATCTCGTTGAACTCCCCCTCCTCCTAACTTGACACCATTCAGATAATAATCTGCCTTTCTATTCTTACTTCCAAAGTGAATAACCTCACACTTATCTACATTAAACTGCATCTGCCATGTATCCGCCCACTCACACAACCTGTCCAAGTCACCCTGCAGCCTTATTGCATCTTCCTCACAATTCACTCTACCCCCCAACTTAGTATCATCTGCAAATTTGCTAATGGTACTTTTAATCCCTTCGTCTAAGTCATTAATGTATATCGTAAATAGCTGGGGTCCCAGCACCGAACCTTGCGGTACCCCACTGGTCACTGCCTGCCATTCTGAAAGGGACCCATTTATCCCCACTCTTTGCTTTCTGTCTGTCAACCAATTTTCTATCCATGTCAGTACCCTACCCCCAATACCATGTGCCCTAATTTTGCCCACTAATCTCCTATGTGGGACCTTGTCCCAAGTATATAGGATAGTGCTAGTGTGCAGAGATCACTGGTTGGTGTGGACTCAGTGGGCCGAAGGGCCTGTTTCAGCACTGTATCTCTAAACTAAACTAAAATTCCAGACTGAATCTTCTAATAAAACTAATAATATAATTCTCAGTAATTCCAGATCTTTTTTTATGATACGTTAATCCCAGTTTGCAGCACATTGACCGGTGCAATTTTACACAGTGCCTTAACAGTTCATAATTACAGTCATTTCTAATCATTGGTGATGATATAAATGAGTGGGTGGCAGAAAGGAATACACATCCAATGAGTGCTTTCAATAGAAGGCAGCCCATTAGATGTATCTTTACAACCAATGAAATTACCAAAGTTAGAACTCTGTTTACCTTGAAAATCATCTCAACACAGTGATTTTTAATGGCAAGATTAAGTCCCTAAAACTCAGAAATAATATCTGCAGTAGTTGGAATATACATCAATATTAAATTGTAATAGTTACCAGAGTACTGTGGTCTACAGCATAGGTGTTATGAGCACATCACAATAGAAAAGAGACTGAGAGCTCAGAGAGATGACTGAAAAATGTTTATGACTGATACCTTTGAAACAGGATGCTTGAATATAGATGCTGCAGTTGTGTTTTGAGAAATCTAAAAAATGAGATGAATTCTTCACTGACCCATGATAATATGTTTGTATAACGTAAATGTTAACGCCAAGATTTGAGCTAATATCTTTTCAAACTGAAGGATTTCAATCGAAAACACAGTTGTGAATTAAGATAAGACTTTGTTACCCATTATTATTAATTAGGGCAAGGTAGAATTCCAAAACTTTGGGAATAAGGCTCAATCCAGGCTTGATAAATGTTATTTTCATTTATTCAGGGTCTCAGGATCAAGTACTCCCACATTGCTGTTCGGAGGGACTTTCGGGATTTAAGCCCAGCCAGGGTGCAGCATGGCCTTACAGTTCCAAGTCAGGAGGTTGGAGTTCCTATGGATCTGCTGCCTTGTCCTTCTTGATGGGAAAAGTTATGAGTTTGGGAGATACTTTTGAAGTCGTCTGATGCAGATTACGGATTATAGATACTGCAACCACTGCACAAGTGGAAGTGGGAATAGAAGTTTAGTTTGGTGGATGGTGCACCAATCAAGCAGCCTTCTTTGTCCTGAATGGTATCAGGTTTTTGAGTGGTGTTGAAACTGCACTCATGCAGGATTATGGAGAGTATTCCATCAAACTTTGCCATGTATATTGCTGAAAAGATTTGGGGTGTCAAAAGGCAAGTTACTTGCCACAGAATATCCAGGCTCTCATCTGTTTTGGTAGTCATAATATTTAATCCTCCCCATGCAAGGCATGGCTCCAACCATTGTTTTGTTTCAAACTTGATGCCCATTGATTTGCGTTTACTAGAATTCCTTCACACAAATATTACCTGATGGCATATTGTGTCACTTTCACCTTAGTTCTGGAATTCAGCTCCTCGGTTCATGCTTGGACCAGGGCTGCAATGAGATCTAAACCTGAGCGGTCCCAGTGAACTCCAAAATGGACATCAATGAGCAGATTACTGTGCCTTTTGAGAGTGTTGACAATGACTGCTTCCATTACTTTTATGCTGATTGAAAATAGATTAATTGGATCACAATTCGCAAGGTGAGAATTGGTGCGCTTTTTGTGGATAGGATCGTACCAAGGTAGTATTTAACAATTTTTGGAATGCAAATTATTCTACTCTAACTTTAAGGTTAATAACTTTTGTGAATGGAGGGTCAAAGTGGGGAGAACATTCTTCGTAACTTTCTCCTTTGGGTATACTGTGGAGCAGCGGAATTGGTAGTCCACCAGCTGTTCTACCATAAATCAATTGCACCATTACCCTATTTTATTGCCTTCCTCTCTGACAGCAGCTGAGGCCAGTGTAAGTTGCTGAGTATCTGCAGTGTCTTTTTTTCCTCTTGCACTGCGTCTGACCAGTGCTCTAATCTGCAGACTTGATTGGACTGTGACGGCAAATGAGCCACATCTGGTGAAGAGAGCTGAATCCCATCTTCACTACATCTTTGGAATCCATCTCTCGGCTGTATGTTGTAGCTTGGCTCTTATGGTATCTTTGCTCTGCTCGAAAATATGGAGTCTTTACAGTTTGACAATTCGTGGTAGAAGAATACAAATCTCCTTGTATCTAAGAAAATAACTGCAGATGCTGGTACAAATCGATTTATTCACAAAATGCTGGAGTAACTCAGCAGGTCAGGCAGCATCTCGGGAGAGAAGGAATGGGTGACGTTTCGGGTCGAGACCCTTCTTCAGACTGATGTCGGGGGTGGGACAAAGGAAGGATATAGGTGGAGACAGGAAGATAGAGGGAGATCTGGGAAGGAGGAGGGGAAGGGAGGGACAGAGGAGCTATCTGAAGTTGGAGAAGTCGACGTTCATACCACCGGGCCGCAAACTGCCCAGGCGAAATATGAGGTGCTGCTCCTCCAATTTCCGGCGGGCCTCACTATGGCACTGGAGGAGGCCTATGACAGAGAGGTCAGACTGGGAATGGGAGGGGGAGTTAAAGTGCTGGGCCACCGGGAGATCAGTTGCGTTAATGCGGACAGAGCGCAGGTGTTCAGCGAAGCGATCGCCGAGCCTGCGCTTGGTTTCGCCGATATAGATAAGTTGACATCTAGAGCAGCGGATGCAATAGATGAGGTTGGAGGAGGTGCAGGTGAACCTCTGTCTCACCTGGAAAGAATGTTTGGGTCCTTTGATGGAGTTGAGGGGGGAGGTAAAGGGACAGGTGTTGCATCTCGTGCGGTTGCAAGGGAAAGTGCCCGGGGTTAGGGTGGTTTGGGTAGGAAGGGACGAGTGGACCAGGGAGTTGCGGAGGGAACGGTCTCTGCGGAACGCAGAGAGGGGAGGGGATGGGAAGATATGGCCAGTGGTGGGGTCCTGTTGTAGGTGACGGAAATGTTGGTGGATAATATGTTGGATCCGCTGGCTGGTGGGGTGGAAGGTGAGAACGAGGGGGATCCTGTCCTTGTTGCGAGTGTGGGGATGGGGAGCAAGAGCGGAGCTGCGGGATGTAGAAGAGACCCTAGTGAGAGCCTCATCTATAATGGAGGAGGGGAAGCCCCGTTTTCTGAAAAACGAGGACATCTCGGAAGCCCTAGTGTGAAACACCTCATCCCGGGCGCAGATGCGGCGTAGACGGAGGAATTGGGAGTAGGGGATAGACTTTTTGCAGGGGACCGGGTGGGAAGAAGTGTAGTCCAGATAGCTGTGCGAGTCGGTGGGCTTGTAATAAATGTCCGTCACTAGTTTTTCTCCTGTGATGGAGATGGTGAGGTCCAGAAACGGGAGGGAGATGTGAGAGATAGTCCAGGTATATTTAAGGGCAGGATGGAAATTGGAGGTGAAGTCACCCATTCCTCCTCTCCTTGTATCTATCCATCTATCGCAGTTTGAACTGATGTAGAATGACTGGGTTTTATGACGTCACTGGGAAGGTAACATTCACTATCATGAAGTTGTTGCAACTGGCCAACCAGCTTCCAGCTGGACAATGAGGGGGTAAAATCCTTTTTATTAAGAGCCTGTTTTTTTTAGATTTTTTAGATTTAGAGATACAGCGCAGAAACAGGCCCTTCGGCCCACCGGGTCCACGCCGCCCAGCGATCCCCGCACATTAACACTATCCTACACCCACTAGGGACAATTTTTACATTTGCCCTGCCAATTAACTGACAAACCTGCACGTCTTTGGAGTGTGGGAGGAAACCGAAGATCTCGGAGAAAACCCACGCAAGTCACGGGGAGAACGTACAAACTCCGTACAGACAGCACCCGTGTTCGGGATCGAACCCGAGTCTCCGGCGCTGCATTCGCTGTAAGGCAGCAACTCTACCGCTGCGCCACCGTGCCGTTTTGAATGGTGCATGCAATCTATAACGCCATGCACATTTGGGAAGACAGCTATATTAGCAAATGAATGTGCAGAAATTTGCATGTTTATTCTTAATGATGTAAAATTTTCCCTACAATGTGTTTAAAATCTGTAGAAAGTTGCGATGAGCAGAAAATTTGGGAAATATGGCAGCAGCTGCCTTGAAGCACCAGAGGCAAGGAAGTTAAGTTATTGCGACTTCCGAAGGGAAGCCAGGCCCTGCCTAGGTTCAACTCGATAAACTTTAATGCTGCTTTGATGAACTTGGGTGTTGTAATCCTTCTCTCTCAATGACCATTTGCATGCCTTTGAAACCTCTGGTGCTCATCCTCTACGTCTACATCCTCAATGGTGTGGAGGACACAATCACCCAAGCTCCCATTTGTGAATGTATTTTGCAGATACTGTACAGTGGCAAATGTGATGCAGTGCAGCCTCAGGTCAAAATGTGTGCTTTGATCAGCAGCCTGCAGAAAACATGAATGACCCTTTAAGTAGAGAAATTACAGAGACACTGTCACTCAAAAAGCACATTTCTGCTTGTTGATGAACAATGAGAGGAATTTCATGTTTGCAATTTAAAGAACTTCAGATTGGAAAATAATGTCATCAAACAGGTGTCCGATGCTATGAAAGTAGTATCAACATGAACACAAAGAAACAAGGAATATCTGAATCTGTAAGGAGGAAAAACAGCTTAATGGGATCGAATGTGTATGACAAATTGTTTGTAGATATGTTTAGATACGTTATGTAAAGTGCAGTACAGATTATTGTGGAAAATGTTGAAAAGAGAAGAAAATAACATTGTGTGCTGTTACTCATATGAAGAGTATTTTCTACTGATATCATCCCACTGCAAGTTGAGCTGAGCTGTATAAGGAAATAAAACGCTAACACTGAATTATCTTTCAGACTGCCGAACAGATATGGCACTTATTCCTTCCCAATATATCTTGTGAAATAATAATGTAGCAACACTGTTCAATGGACAACACAAGTATAAACCCTCCCTGAATGCATGTTATATTTTATAACCAATGATTTATTTTACCCTCTGTCTGTGCTCCACGAAAGAGAAATAATTTGTTTTTACATTTCTGTAGTTTGTTAGCCATTTCCACCCTGCTGTTCTTATATAATCATGGGATGACATAAACATCTTAGAACTACATTTAATGCAGTTAATAAATATTAATCACACTGTTAAATTATACAGAGTTATGAGATGTACCGGCAATTATGTCAATGTTCAGAAAATAAACAAAGTCTCAAATCAAGTTCCTTGCAGATGGGTGCCAGACCAGCATGTCTGATGGAGTAAATTATCTGAGCCTGTTCATTGATAGTTAATTTTTCATAAAATAACTCCAACCAAAACATGCTACTTATTCATGTGACAGATTTTAAGGATTCAAAGATTCTGTGTTCTTTAAAGTTTACCCAAAAGGCAATTAAAAGAAAATGTTCCATGACTCACTGCATGTCGACTTCATTTATGGGTTCATCGTGGACAGAATGGAATGAAAATCACTTATTAGGCTGCCTGAAGAATAGAAGCAAAAGATGGAAATCAGTCGACATGTAATGAGAAAGCTATTTGTTGCTGTTTTTTAATTTAATTGTTTGACAGAGGTTAAAACTTAAGAAGATTGAAACACGATGATTGCTATCTTGATGCTGGCTTAGATTGACTATTGGATTGGGATTGGGGTCCAGTAATTTAGGGACAGCACGGTGGCGCAATAGTGCAGCTGCTGCCTTACAGGGCCAGACAGATCCTGATGAGAGTTTGTCCATTCTCTGTATGACCGCATGGGTTTTCTCCAGTTTCCTCCCACACTCCAAAGAAGTACAGCTTTGTAGGATCATTGGCTTCTGTAAAATTGGCCCGAGTGTATAGAACAGAGCTAGTTTACGGGGTGGTCGATGGTCAGCATGCACTCGGTGGGCCAAAGGGCCCGTTTCAGCGCTGTATCTCTAAAGTCTAAATTAAAGATTCAGATTCTGTTGTCTTGGGTCCATGTTGTCACCTTAAGTATTTCTTGGGGCATGCTGCCAGGTTTTTCATGAAAGGTAGAGCAAACAAATCTTTAATGTACAACAGACAATGAGAAACAAAGCAATTGAAGATTAGGTCAATAGTTATAGTTATAAGGTGAATATCAGAACTGAGGTTAAAAATCTATTTTTGAAAAGCTCAATAATCTACCACTGAGTTACTCCAGCTTTT
This sequence comes from Rhinoraja longicauda, assembly GCF_053455715.1. NCBI lineage: Eukaryota > Metazoa > Chordata > Chondrichthyes > Rajiformes > Arhynchobatidae > Rhinoraja > Rhinoraja longicauda. The sequence goes on along the minus strand of NC_135980.1, from coordinate 5,992,568 downwards.
TGTGTCTTCCAATGATCAGCATATCTCTTGAAACAAGTTAATGACCTTTTGGTTGGAATTTTCTCTCATCCAGCAGACAACAGTATGGGTTGATTTATGTGGAAGTTGGAAAGATCAATGATATATATTGTGCTGTAAAAATAAAAACCTGTCAATTAATAAGGAAAGGAAGATGAAGTCCAAGTGACTTCACCTGTTGAGAAAATGGTGTTGTAATGTTCATATAAACTTCTTAAAGATTTGTTTCAAGAAATGAGAGGATTAACAATGATATCAGATATTTAAGGGAAAGATCTCAATGTGGTTCAAAAGGAGAATGGAAGACCACCCACTGTGAGTGGGACGGCACGTTGGTGCAGCGGTAGAGTTGCTGCCTGAAGCGCCAGAGACCCGGGTTCGATCCTGACTACGGCGCTGTCTCTGCGTCTCTGGGCAGCCTCTCTGGAGAGAAGGAATGGGTGATATTTTGGGTCGAGACCCTTCTTCAAACTGGTTAGGGATATGGGAAACAAGAGATATAGACGGTGATGTGGAGAGATAAAGACCAATGAATGAAAGATATGTAAAAAAGTAATGATGATAAAGGAAACAGGCCATAGTAAGCTGTTTGTAGGGTGAAAATGAGAAGCTAGTGCGACTTGGGTGGGGGAGGGATAGAGAGAGAGGGAATGCCGGGGCTACCTGAAGTGAGAGAAATCAATATTCAAACCACTGGGCTGCAAGCTGCCCAAGCAAAATATGAGATGCTGTTCCTCCAATTTGCGTTTAGCCACACTCTGACAATGGAGGAGACCGAGGACAGAAAGGTCTGGGTAGGAATGGGAAGGAGAATTAAAGTTTCCTTTATCAAGCTCCAGCTAACAATGGCCTGTTCCCTTTATCATCGTTCCTTTTTTGCATATCTTTCATTCATTTGTTCTTTGTCTCTCTACGTCTATATCTCTCAATTCCTTTTCCCATGACTCTCAGTCTGAAGAAGGGTCTCGACCTGAAACGTCACCCATTCCTTCTCTCCAGAGATGCTGCCTGTCCCGCTGAGTTACTCCAGCTTTTTGAATCTATCTTCGGTTTAAACCAGCATCTGCAGTTCCTTCCTGCACGGTTTATCATTGGTAATAGCCTTGAAAATCAGTCAATGTTGTGTGGCATCAGTAATGACGCCGGTTTGACAGTGACTATACTGACACTTGCAGTTGGGTGAACTCACCTAATATGGTTTATTTATGGCAGCAAGAAAGTCCAGGTCTGCAAGGGGGGCGGGGGGGGGGGCTGTCCCTCATCGTCAGTGCACATGTGCGGAGACGTTGGCGATTTTGGGCTTGTCCCAACAGCTCAGTCCTGGTCTCGTAGGAGGAGGCACAGTGATCTCAGGCACGTCCTTGCAGTTCATCCTTACCACAAGAGGTGCCAGCAGTATCAGACTTGTCCTGGCAGTTCAGCTTTGGGCTTGAAGGAGGAGCACTGACAGTCTCTGGCGTATTCTAGTAACTCAGTCGTTGCCTCTGCGTGTGAGCAGTCCCTTGTTGTCTGTGGACAGATAAGAGGCACTGGCAGTCTCAGGCGTGCTCGGCCACTCAATGTTGGCCTGAATGGAGGAGCTCGCTGTCTAGAGCTTGTCCTGGCTGTGATGTCTTGACCACAAAATGGTGGACCTGGTGGTCTCGGGTTTGTCCCAGTGGTTTTGTCTTCCTCCAGACTTACAACAGGGGAACACAGCGAGAAGGGAGGTGCCCCCTCCTTAACTCTTTTTTTTCTTCCCTCCCTTCCAACATTGAAAATAGAAAAATAGGTGCAGGAGTAGGCCATTTGGCCCTTCGAGCCAACACCACCATTCAAAATGATCAAGGCTGATGATCAAAAATCAGTAGCCCGTTCCTGCTTTTTCCCCATACCCCTTGATTCCTTTAGCCCCAAGAGCTAAATCTAACTCTCTCTTTAAAACATTCAGTGAATTGGCCTCCACTGCCTTCAGTGGCAGAGAATTCCACAGATTCACAACTCTCTGGGTGAAAATGTTTTTCCTCATCTCAGCCCAAATGGCCTTCCCCTTATTCTTAAACTGTGACCCCTGGTTCTGGACTCTCCCAACATCGGGAACATTTTTCCTGCATCTAGCCTGTCCAATCCTTTAAGAATTTAATACGTTTCTATCAGATCCCCTCTCATCCTTCTAAATTCCAGTGAATACAATACAAACCAAGCCCCTCCCCTCCCCAATGCCTAGGTTTACAAAGAGTACGCTAACAAGGTTCAGGTGCACCAATGGAATATTAGCTAATTGGACCCAGCTGTTACCAATGATGCTGAGGTTTGGCCTCTCCTGGCCTGTCTGTTGGCGATGGGGATCAGAATGGCATCTGTGGGAGGGAATTCTGATGCTGTTGATTGATAACACCTATAAGCAAAGGAGTTAAATTGAGAAATATGTTTCCCAAGTACTTTCCTCTGCAACCAAAACACTTGTCCTTATACCTCCTTCCTCGGCTCCATCCAGGGGCCCCCAACAGTCCTTCCAGGTGAGACAGAGGTTCACATGCACCTCCTCTAACCTCATCTACTGCAAGCGGTGTTCCCGATGTGGGCTCCTGTACATTGCCGATATAAAGCCTAGATGAGGCAAACATTTTGCTGAACACTTATCCACCATAGCCTACTGGATCTCCCAATTACTGACCACTTTATACCCCCTTCCAATTCCCTTACTGACATTTCAGTCCCGGGCGTCCTCCATTGCCAGAACGAGGCCAAGAGCAAATTAGAGGAACAACACCTCAAATTTCATTTGGGTAGCTTATAACCCAGGCAAAGTAACTTACAAACATTGTATTCTCCAATTTTAGGTAACTTCTACAAATATCTTCCTCCCCCTCGACTACTAAAAGTTAAGCAATTCTATAGTTTGCTACATTTATCCCTCTTGGGCTCACAACGTCTCCAGCCAACAAGTGGCCCATCTGTTGCCAACCCTGATTTGTCCTGGTCTTTACTTCGCTTCCAGTTCCTCCCACTACAATTGGATTGAAGGTCCTGACCCAAATCGGCACCTATCCAATATTGGAGAGATGCTGTCTAACGCACTGAGTTACTCCAGCATTTTACATTTATCTTTGGTATAAAGCAGCATCTGCAGTTCCTTTTTATTACGTTAAAACAAATGAGAAAGCTAGTGCTAAGTTTCCCAGATCAATACTTGCTAAATGAATAAATATTTGGAGCTATTACAATAGTGACTAAAGTAATAGTACAATGGCAGTAACCAAAACAAAGTAGTTCAGTAATCCCACCACTAATCATTAATGTAATCATGATGAAAGTATGGTGTAAAATTCGAGCCACCAGAGTACAAAAATATGATTCGGTTATTTTAGCCGCGGCGTGTGGTGGCGCCGCGGTAGAGTTGTTGCCTTACAGCGGCGGAGACCCGCGTTTGATCCTGACCATGGGTGCTGTCTGTATGGAGTTTGTATGTTTGCCCATGACCTGCATGGGTTTTCTTCGGGTGCTCCGGTTTCCTCCCGTACTCCAAGGATGTACAGGTTCGGAGGTTAATTGGCTTCGGCAAAATTGTAAATTGTCCCTTGTGTGTGTAGGATAGTGTTAGTGTGTGGGGATTGCTGGTCGGCGTGGACTCAGTGGGCTAAAGAGCATTTTTTTGTGCTCTTTCTCTAAACTGAGCTGAACTAAAACTATTTTGAAGATGCACAAGTGGAGAACCAGAATGATTAAGGGATGGAAGATGAAGAACGAATATGTGTGTGTGGGCAGCAGTCTGAATTTCCATCTTTGCCTGTGAATAAACATGTTAATTGTCAAATTTTATCCATCATACAACAAATACTGATAACATCCTTTATTTCCATAACAAATTTAAAATCATTTGTAATTGCTGCTTTTAAGATTGTAATAATGGTGGGAAAGCAACATTAAAATATTTTCATTTCTATATCATCTCTCCACAACAGGATACTCAATAATGCAAAAGCACTGCTGTGAAAATATGCAGGCTTGTGGTGGTTTCAGGGCGGGGTTTCATATTTGTTCCCAAAATGAATCATCCATCATCAATTGAAAAATAAGCAAAATATTGGCTTAAAATTTGCAATGAGAATACTCGTGAAGTTATCAGCACTTATTGTATAAGGAGGTAATCTGATAGCGTATGCATATTTGTGGTGAATCATGTAAATTCAATCGGTTTGAAGGTTAATGTCAATACCTCTCAATCAGCTGCACAGTTGCAGGTTTAATCAATGCAAAATCAATGTGAATTTCAATTTTTTCCTAAATTCTCCTTGAAATAAAAACAAAAATGTTCCACTTTGAGAAGTAAGATGCGATATTAAAAACAAATTTATTAAGACTTCTCCTGCTTATTATTAACATTGGAATGTTACTAAAAGATTTGCCCTCTATCTGGCCACAGGGTATGTATTTCAATTCCTTTGCAGCAGATTGCAACTGTGCATTGATTCAGGCCTTATAAAACCTACTGTGAATAATACCCAAGAGTGTTCAAAGCTATAAAATAATAAACATAAAAAATAGTTATTAAAATACAAAAATGGCTTTTACAACAGCATTTAATCTCTTCCAGTTGCAGTTATTAATTTTCATGGATTCATAATCTTTAAAATCTCTAAATACTTTGCTGTAATAGACAGCTTATTATGTTTTGAGATTAGTGACCAGAAACAGATGACTGCGTGTGAAGTTTATGCAGGTGATGCAAGGTAATGCGTTCTGACAAGGCTCAGTCCTTTCCTGTTACCACTGTCAGATTCACCTTTGGTTCACTTCCCAACAGAGCAACAAAGTACAATGCATACCAAATAGAAATTAAATATAATAAACTCAATTTCAGGCATTATCACTGGAGACAATAAAAGACCATTTGTGAATCACGCATACTCATAAAAATGGATGCATATGGACTCTTGTCATTGGCAGATAGCTGTAAACCTAGTAAATAATTAAATGATCGAATATAACAGGAAGATACTGAAACTTTTATGTCCATCCATCTGCTAACATTAAGAAATACTTGGCATTTCCTCAAACATACTTGGTGCATTTTATTTGTTTGTGTCCTATTATAAATTAGCAACATTCCCTCTCTAATTTCCACCTGCTCTCCAACTCTTTCTCATGAAGTTGGCAACTCCCGACTGCACACAGTCCTTTTGATGCAGTGTTGTTCTATCCAGTATTTTGTTCAAGTTGCTCCAGCAGCTGTTTTCATGATAGAGTCATAGAGTGATACAGTGTGGAAACAGGCCCTTCGGCCCAACTTGCCCCTACCAGTCACGGCGGGGTGGGGTGAGGCCAGGAGAGAGAGGAGGTGGTGGGGTACAGGGATGGCCCAATCATCTGCCTAACATTGAGAGCATGTGTGTCACTTGGTGTTCATCTCCTGCTGTTTCAAACCAATTTATACAAAATTGGCAACCAGCAATAACATATTAACTAAGATAGACGCAAAATGCTGGAGTAACTTAGCAGGACAGGCAGCATTTCTGGTTAGAAGGAATGCGTGACGTTTTGGGTCGAGACCCTTCTTCAGACTGAGAGTTAGGAGAGAGGAAGATACAGAGATAAAGAAGTGTAAGGTGTGAAAACGAGCATTTTGTGCCTATTTTCGGTGTAAACCTGCATCTGCAGTTCCTTCCTACACAACACGTTAGGCAGCATCTCTGGAGAGAAGGAATGGGTGACATGTCGGGTTGAGACCTTCTTCAGACTGAGAGTCAGGGGAGGGGGAGATACAGAGATGAGGAAGTTTAAGGTATGAGAACGAGATGATGTCAAGTAAAATGTAGAATGGATCATTGTTAGCTAGGAGAAGGTAAGCTGTGGAGGGCAGACAGCCGGAAGTGATAAAACCAGAAATGGTCTGTGAGATTATGGCCTGGTGCTCATTTGTGGGATCATGATCTAAGGATACGTAGGAGGAGGTGTGTAAGAGTTGGTGTCTGTCCTCAGCGCGGTAGAGGTCAGCGTGCCAAACTACCACAACACCTCCTTTGTCGGTAGGTTTGGTGATAATGTCAGGGTTGGTGCAGAGTGTGTGGAGGACTCTCCTCTCCTGCAGTGCTATCTCAACTCTGCTATCATCACTTCTCTCCTGAACAAATATATTGTTACCTGTTTGTCATATGGAAATTACTGCCCATTTTGCAGATTCCTTTTCCCCTCCAAAGTGCTCAACTACTTTGTGATCTCCCATTTCTATCTCCACCAGGTTTCAACCTCTACCAAAGCATGGGAACTATTCTCAAAGTTACAAACTGCACTCTACATGTTTGGGTGGTAGGCACCCAATTTAAAATTCTCCCCCTGGTAATTAACTCCCTTTATGGTCTCATCCTTACCCACCTCAAGCCCTGCAACTTTTTGAAATCTTTGGCCTCTTGGGCATTCACAACGTTCTTTCTTCTTCCGTTTGGCAGGAATAGTATTCGGTCTAAAATTCCCTTGTTAAATCTGGCTCTCTTCCCCAAGAATATTCTTTATCTGTTATTTCTCTGACTAGGTTTTTAACTCTCCTGTGCTAATACTTCCATAGTTCGTTTGTTTACTTTATTGTCAATTAACTCAGACTCTGTCACCAACATACCTTTACTTGCTAATGAATGGATTGGCACATTGACAACACAGTAAATTAAAACATATTCTCATTCTTGCTTTCCCTGATTCCGAGGTACAAAAGTATTTGAATGAATCTCTGTATGTGGTCTTTTTAGGACACAATTCATTTAACAGGATCCTGCCATGAGGTCATTGAATTCCTGATGTAGCTCCTCCCTATCATTTGCAACAGTGGGAGTACACAGTAGAGATGTTCCATATAACTGAAGAGAAGAACCATACAGATTATGGGCTGGTGTCTGACTGTATGAAATTATTTCTGAGATGATTCCAAGGAAGTGTTTTGGAATTTTTTAGCAAATTAAAGGAGTACTCTGAATGCAAATTGTGGTAGCACAGGTCCATACATGAATCAGTTGTGGCCATGTGAAAAAGCCACTGTTTACTGACATCTCGGTTCCACAATTCCCTTGCTTGTAATCCAGGAATACATCAAATTTTAAAATACTTGACTTGAAATCCTTCCTACTGTAAATTGCTCTAATTCTAGATCGCATTTAAATTTTTGATCTCAGATTTTGGCCTGTTGCACACATCCGGTGTCATTGTTCCATTAATGGCCTCTCATGTCTTGAGCTGCCTGAGTCCTCAGCTTCAGAAATCCATCCAAATGCCTCTCCAATTCAGGCCTGGTTTACCTTCTTCTTCACGGAACCTTCAGTTGCCTGTTCAGCTATCACCTTATGCAATGTGCTGCCAAATTTTGTTTAATAAGGCTACTAGAAACATAGAAAATAGGTGCAGGAGGAGGCCATTTGACGCTTTGAGTCAGCACTGCCATTCATTGTGATCATGGCTGATCATCCACAATCAGTAACCTGTGCCCAACTTCTCCCCATATCCTTGACTCCACTAGCCCCCAGAGCTCTATCTAACTCTCTCTTAAATTCATCCAGTGATTTGGCCTCCACTGCCATCTGTGGCAGAGAATTCCACAAATTCAGAACTCTCTGAGTGAAAAAGTTCCTTCTCACCTCAGTTTTAAATGGCCTCCCCTTTATTTTAAGACTGTGGCCCCTGGTTCTGGACTCCCCCAACACTGGGAACATTTTTCCTGCATCTAGCTTGTCCAGTCCTTATATAATTTTATATGTCTCTATAAGATCCCCACTCATCCTTCTAAACTCCAGTGAATACAAGTCTAGTCTTTTCAATCTTTCCTCATATGACAGTCCCGCCATCCCAGGGATCAATCTCGTGAACCTACACTGCACTGCCTCAATTACGTCCTTCCTCAAAACTGTACACAATACTCCAGATGTGGTCTTACCAGGGCCCTATACAACTGCAGAAGAACCTCTTTCCTCCTATATTGAAATCCTCTCGTTATGAAGGCCAACATGCCATTAGCTTTCTTCACTGCCTGCTGTGCCTGCATGCCAACTTTCAGTGACTGATGTACAAGGACACTCAGGTCTCGCTGCACTTCCCCCTTACCTAACCTGACACCATTGAGATAATAATCTGCCTCCTTGTTTTTGCCGCCAAAGTGGATAACCTCACATTTATCTATTTTATACTGCATCTGTCACGCAACTGCCCACTCACTCAACCTGTCCAGGTCACCCTGCAACCTCCTAACATACTCTTCACAGTTCACACTACCACACAGCTTTGTGTCATCCGCAAACAAACTAGTGTTACTTCTAATTCCTTCATCCAAATCATTAATATATATGGAAAACAGTTGCGGCCCCAACACCGAGCCTTACGGCACTCGACTCGCCCTGCCTGCCATTCTGAAAAGGACCCGTTTACTCCTACTCTTTGCTTCCTCTCTGCCAACCAATTCTCGATCCATGTCAACACCCTACCCCCAATACCATGTGCTTTAATTTTGCTCATCAATCACCCATGCGGGACCTTATCAAAGGCTTTCGGAAAGTCTAGATACACTACATCCACTGGCTCCCCTTCATCCATTTTACTTGTCACATCTTCAAAAAATTCCAGAAGATTAGTCAAGCATGATTTCCCTTTCATAAATCCATGCTGACTTGGACTTATCCTTTTACTGCTATCCAAATGCACCGTTATTACCTCTTTAATAATTGACTCCAGCACCTTCCCCACTACCGATGTCAGGCTAATTGGTCTGTAATTACCCGTTTTCTCTCTCGCTCCTTTCTTGAAAAGTGGGATAACATTAGCTATCCTCCAATTCACAGGAACTATGAAGCATCTCGGAATATTTAATCAAATGTACGCTATAAATGAAAGCTACTACTTTAACAAACTCCCACCAAATTCAGAGCAGAAATATATAGAACAGTTGGTGATCTTCAGAGCTATTTATTCTGCAGGACCTCTTTTTACAGAGGGAGGTTAATTAAAACAAAGCAAAAACGTGAAGCATTGAGCAAGACAGCATAGCTTTATTCATCTGTAAGCAAATTAGTACTGTATTTAAAACAACTGAATTTTCTTGTGATGACTCACTAACCTTAACAAATGTACGAGACATTTTATGCATGTTTTATAAACATATTTAAGTGCCTGATAAGTTTTGATTTGCCCAGTGCATGATCAACAAACCTGTCAAGGTAGTTTATGGGGAGAATAATGTAATCCCAACTTGTTCCTTCCTCACTGTGGAATGCTTTCTAGGTGTAACTTTGCATTCCTGACATTCTCTCGTCAGTTTTAATCTGTTAAAGAAAAGATATGGCCAAATATTTTTTTGCAATAAATATTGCTGTTAATAAGCATCACTACAGGCAATATCTCTGCATGTCTTAAGGATCTGGCAGACGTCTGTTCGTAGTTAGTTTTCTATTTATCAATGTTTGCAATGCAGGCATAACACAATTACGTTCTGTTAACTGGGTGTGTTAGTAATTCTCCATCCCCAAATGAATTTGTCAATGGTCAATATAGATTGTTTCCACAAAAATTATTGGTCAAAGTAACTCACTACTTGTGGTGGAAGCCGTTTTAACTTTCACTGCCCTCAAACAAGAAACTATTCTTCTATGTATGGGTGTGAGCCAAAGGAAAGGAAAACTGCTTTCGTTTTAACAGTAAGTCATGTGCTTCTGGTCCCACCTCCTTACACTGAGGCATTAAGCAGCTCGCCCCTATTTAAAAGTAAACATTCAGATCCTTTCAAACTAGTAAATCAGTCATTTGCCATCAACTTTTCTTTTCTTTTTAATTCCTGGCAATTTTACTTGAGGTATGTTACTGCAGTCAGGTGTGCGGCTATCCTGAATCAGAGTTACGTTATACTTCTGTTTTCACGTGATTCAAAACTGTGTATAGTCTGCTTCAACGTGTGAGTCGATAACACAACTAGGGAAGGGGGTGGGGGGAAATTATGAATTTCTCTGCAGTGGTCTGCACAAGTGGAATTGCTGACCACTGTTTAAATACTTAACCTTACTGTACAGTAAAGTTAAGTTTAAATACTTAACTTTACTGTAGTAACGGATGGAAATTAGAAGGGCAAAAAGAGGTCATGAAATATTCCTGGTAGGAAGATTATGGAGAATCCCATATTATTAATAAATATTAAGGGCATAAAGGTAGCTAGGGAAAGGATAGGTCCCCTCGGGACAAAAGGGGTAATCTATACGTGGAGCTGGGAAACGGGCAAATTCCAAAATCAATACTTTTCATCTGGATTCAAGAGAAAGGCAAGGAGGGTAGTGAGTTCAGGGAAGAATACATTGATTGTCTGGATCATCTAGGTATTAACAAAATACAGGTGTTAGATGTCTTGGAACACAAAGGTAGATACATCCCTGGAGCGGATGGGATCGATCCCAGAAAGCTATGGGAAGCAATGGAGGGGATTTCAGGGACCCTGATAGAGGTTTTTACATCTTAGTTTTCCTTTATTTAGGAAGGGCAGCAAGGATAAGCCAAAGTACTACAGCCCGCCAACTTTACAACAGTAGTAGGGAAATTACTGGAAACATTTAGGAATAAACTAAGGAATGTTGAAGAACAGAGAACAAGGGGACTCAGTCATCGTTCCCTGAAAGTAGCAACACATATGGATAGGTTGGTGAAGAAGATATATGGTACGCTTGTCTCAACTCTTTTATTTTATGTTCTGACTTGTGAAGGAAAACATGCTGCAACTTTACAAAACATTGTTTAAGCCGCACTCAGGAGTGTTGTATGTAGTTCTGGTCATCACACTACGGGAAGCTAGTGATGGCACTGGATTGAAAGTAGAAGAGAATCAATGGATTGTGCCTGGATTGCAGGACTTTAATTATGGGGAGAGATTGGATATACTGGGGTTGTTTTCCATAGATGAAGGATACTGAGAGGTGACCTGAGGCATTGATGAGGAAGATAGTCAAAATCTTTTTCCCATAGTTGACGTTTCAAAAAACAAGAGGACATAGCTTTAAGATGAGAAGTTGAGTTCTAAACAGGATCTGCATACACAAACTGGAGGAACAGCACCTCAAATTGTACTTGGGCAGCTTACAACCCAATGGTAGAAAAATTGAATTCTCTAACTTTAGATAACCTCTCACAATCCCCTCCCCACCCCCCACCCCCGATTATTTTCCTTCCCCTCCCCTCCCTATTCCCAAAATATCAGACTTTTCAAAGACTTGGAATTTGCAAGATAGCACCAGAACATGCTGATTCTCCAGGTGCAGTTCCAAAAGATCGGTTGTCCTAACACAAGGTATAATTTGACGAGATATCTCCTGAACAAGCATTTCACTGTATCTCTGTACATATGACAATAAATAACCAAACTAAAAAACAAACTAAATTATTTTCTTGTTGTTTCCTTTGAATCTTTAGCCAACTACAATTAATCCTGTTTTCTTTCATTACTGACCCTTTCACCATAGGATAACTTCTCCCAATCTATCCTAACACTGTGATTTTTAATAACAGTTGTTCTATTTCCTCTTAAACCGCTCTCCTTATGGAAAACCACCCGGTCTTTCCACATAGCTGACATACTTCATCCTTGGTATCATAATAGTAAATTAGTTCTGCACCTTCTTTAAATGCACATACAGTATTTATGAAAATTGGCCAAAGGCCCCCAGTTATAGTTAAACCAGTGTTTTATGAAGCACTACTTTCTTGGTTTTGTATTTCATAGCTTATATCCCCCCCTTGACCATGGGACTAGATATCAAAGGGTTAATGTTCCTGTTAATGAAGGAACAAGGCCTCTCTTATCCCCTAATAATGCCAAAGATTAATAGGTAAGAGTTCCTCACAAAACAAAAAAAAGGTATTGTTATAATATGATGAACTGTGCTGAAATCAATATGTGTAGGAAGGAATTGCAGATGAAGTAGACACAAAATGCTGGAGTAATTCAATGGGTCAGGCCTTTATTTGTTCCGGTCTTTTCTCACCTCCAGCTCTCCCCCCCCCCCCCACCCCATCCCCGACACACACCTATCTTTCAGTCTAAAGAAGGGTTCTGACCCGAAAAGTCATCTATTCCTTTTCTCCAGATATGCTGCCTGAACCGCTGAGTTACTCCAGCATTTTGTGCCTGAACTCAATCTGTTCATAATTTCGTCTATCCCTTGTAACTTATTAGAGTCATAGAGTAATACAGTGTGGAAACAGGCCCTTCGGCCTAACTCGCCCATACCGGCCACCAATGTCCCAGCTACACTAGTCCCACTTGCCTGCGCTTTGTCCATATCCCTCCAAACCTGTCCTATCCATGTACCTGTCTAACTGTTTCTTAAACGATGGGATAGTCCCAGCCTCAACGACCTCCGCTTGTTCCATACACCCACCACAAACTAGGTCAATGTTTCAGGTCTAACAAAGGGTTTACAAAATTTCTACTTGTACCAGTAAAGATGCATAATAATTCAGTCGTAGTATGAATGAATAATGTGGACCAAATGGAAAAGTCCACTTTCAATACAGTTATCACAGTGCTGGACAAACAGACACACAGTAATTACTTTGGACGCAGCTAAATAATCAAACACAGCATATAAAGACCACAACCAACTTGGATGGGTTAACTATTCTATTTTCTTTTACGTAACTCCAAATATAGTGGTTACTGTACTGTACCCTGATGTCTCAAATCTGTCTCTTTGTAAAAATTCCTTGTTCTTCCTTGTTCTTACCATGTTAAACTATCTTTGTTTGCTTCAGGCATTAACAGATTTTCGCTCAAAAATATGATGATATATATTTCAAAGACAGTGACAGAGCAATCCATATTCCAACAACCTTCTGCATTAAGATATTTTTCTTCACTCTCAAGTAACCTCACAATTCCGAGCCCTCATCATAGCAGGAGAAGTTTCATATTGTTACCGTTTTTGTCTGTCATCTTCTTCCTCTGTTGAAGACATTTCAACACAGGGGCCACAGTCAGTTTAAGAATAAGGGGTAGGCCATTTAGAACTGAGATGAGGAAAAACTTTTTCAGTCAGAGAGTTGTAAATCTGTGGAATTCTCTGCCTCAGAAGGCAGTGGAGGCCAATTCTCTGAATGCATTCAAGAGAGAGCTAGATAGAGCTCTTAAGGATAGCGGAGTCAGGGGGTACGGGGAGAAGGCAGGAACGGGGTACTGATTGAGAATGATCAGCCATGATCACATTGAATGGCGGTGCTGGCTCGAAGGGCCGAATGGCCTCCTCCTGCACCTATTGTCTATTTGCTCTTTGTTAGAGCAAAAGTTAAATAAACAGTAACTGTCCATTAGTATATTATCTAAATGCCATCCTTCCTATGTGGGATATGACAATATGATAGATCATGTATTCACAGATCATGTATTCAACATCCTGGATTTTTTGCCAGGAGTAACAAAAAACACTGCACATCAATCAAAATAATGAATCCTAAATAATTTTCTTTCTGAGAGAAAGTGCAAGCTCAGGTGAAACTAGCTGACTCAGCATAAACGAAAAGTAAAAAATCTTTGGTTTTTTTTCCAATTTGAATTGTAAAGAAGTTCTTGTCATCGGAATCATACATGTCGTGAGCAGCCAAACTATGTTTCACCAGATCGATAAAACCTTTGTATTCAATAGGTAGCTTCATGCCTCTCATTCAAATTTGCTGTCATAAGACTCCATCATTCTGATTGCACAGATATGAGTATGATTTTTCACAAACTGTTGCGAGTCTTGAGGCACTGAGTCGTTGTAGTGGAGAGTGGAAAATAACTTGTACAGGGAGGAGCAAATTGCTGGGAACATTGGTCCACAGTCCACTTGTGAGCAAATTAATCAGACAGACATAGGTAAAGGAAATTGATAAGGACCGTGAAAGGAAAGCAAATTTATATCAATTGATAATGAATGCAGTGGATTGAAACAATTGTCAGGTGCTGCTTTATTCAGAACCAGACGACATGCAAGACTGCTTTGTACATAAAAATCAAAGTAATCCAAGGTACAGAAGGAAACAGACCAAATGCTGGAAAATGGGAAATAGTATGGATAGGAACTTGATGATTAGCATGGACAGGGTGGGCTGCAGGCCTGTTTCGGCACTGTATGACTCGATTTATACAGGACTGTATGACTTCATTTATACAGGAAAAAAACACAATATAGAAAATAGGATTAACCAAGCGTTAATCTGTTTTTTTGCCAGCCATTTAGTCAGCCATGATTTCCAGCCAAATCCTTGATTTATATGATGCAATTATTAACATCCATCTGAATAGGAAGATATTCCTATTTCATTTAATGTTTTATGTAAAATACACAGTCTGGATTGTTAGATCACATGGAATCCAAGTGAGCCAGGGAATTGAAATCAAAATTGGCTTTGAGGAAGAAGTCAAAGGGTAATTGTGGAGGGCTGTTTTTAAAAAAATTGGAGACCTGTGACCACTGGTGTGCCACAGTGGTCAGTTCTGGTTTCACTGTCGTTTGTTATCTACATTAACAATTTGGATGACAATGTACTCAACATTGTTAGTAAATTTGCAGATGACAGCAGAATTGGTGTTGGAGACAGTGTGGAAGGATATCTAAGATTAAAACATAATGTAAATCAGTTGGGAAGGTATGCCAAGAAATGGCAAATGAAATTTAACTCTGACAAGTGTGAGATGTTGCACTTTGATGTGTCCAAGCATGGCAGGACTTACGCAATAAATGGTAGAGCTTTTGAGAGTGTTATGGAAGAGAGAGATCGAGGCATACAGGTACATGATTCCCTGAGAGAGGCAGTTCAGGTGGACAGGGTGGTGAAGGTGATGTTTGGCATGCTTGCATTCATGGAAAGGGTATTGAGTCCAATTGTTTGGAGAGCATGGCTGTCTATGTTGTTGATGAGACTGTGTGCATGGAGTACTGTGTGCAATTCTGGTAGTCCTACGGAAAGGATGCAATTGAGCTGGAAATGGTGCAGAAGAGTTTCATCAAATGTTACCTGGACTTGCAGGCTTAAGTTATAGGGAGAGCCTGGGACTTTTAGAGTAGGAGGGTGAATGGTGATGTTATTGATGTATATAAAATCATGAGGGGCATGGATAAAGTGAACACTCAGTGTTTTCTCTGGCGTGGTGGAATGAAAATTTCAATAGCATACCGGGGGGGGGGGGGGATACATATAAAATATGTCTCATGGGCAACCTTTTCACTCAGAAGGTGATCCAAATTTGAGGGGGGGAGGAGAGGGTGCTGCACCAATGCAGGAAAGGTTTGGGCCCAACGGATCTACTTGGTCTAATGATAATTAAAAATAAAGGTGACGTGACTAAATTGTGGAAATTGGAGAAAGGCCTCACACGGAAACAAAAATGCTTTTAGCCACTTTCCAGAATAGCATATCACCATGTGACAATAAACTAAATTAAATTGCCATAGGTGTTCTTGGGATTGAGAAACACTGACAAATTACAGGGATTAACGCAAGTTTTATATTGATCCTTTGCCACCTATTATCGACGGGTGAGCCTTGTGTGGCTACTAAATCTTTTGCAAGATCTTCTTTAAAGTTGAGATATCAACTGCATTCTTTCAAAAGCAATGGCATGATCCAGCATTCAGAACATGCACCCTGCAATTCTCTGCAATGTTGGCACATTACCTGTTGCTGTCATCTTGCCACCAGTAAACATGCTTTCTCATTGCCATCTGGGACAACCAGTCTATGAAATGCACAAAACACTTTTCACCACCAGCTTCGAGATAAGATGTGAATGCGGGCGAGCTAAATACATAAAGTTGATCATCAGCATGAAGAAAACAGAATTGGTACCATTTATCCTCATCAAAATCACTGAAAATAATCCTGAATAATGTTGTCCTATAAACCATGGATGCGTGTGAGTCACTGCCTCATGGCATTGCTTTGTCTGATATTTGCATTGTAAATTATGTTTCCGCTGTTATTTATTCTACAATAGCTTCCTGCTTTGAGATGTTGTCATTCAGATCAGGCTCTCTCTGATGAACATAGTTTCTAGAAATACCATTAGGAAGGTCACGTAGGATATTGATTTGCCACGCTTTTTCATTGGGTAATTTTCAAATGAAACACAATTCTAGCTACCTCATTCAAGCAATTCCAGAAATGTAATTATTGAAAATAACTCAAAATGTTTTTTGAATATTTTTAACCATTTTTTTCTGTTAATTGCCTTATGTGCTCATTACAAGATTATTAACATAAAGAATTTGTAAATATATTATATGCCAGAGTAATACTGATATGCATACTTTAAAATAACAATGAATTTGGGCATAGTTGTTAATATTTTAGCTTCAAAATAAAGATATCTATTCTCCTATACTGGACTTCATTATCCCTCCCCCCCATTCACTTGCCAATTGGAAAGTGGGATTCGAAAATGCCTGCAATTCTCAAGAAGCTACAATCGGAATACATATGCAGATAATGTACAGAAATGTAAAAAATGGAACATTTCTCAACAACGTAGAATTTTGTATGCTATGATATGATTTCAGAGAAACTTTGGTTTTTAAAACAACCTAAAAGATGCTGAATTTGATATGCAGGTTTGTCCAGGTAAAATTCTGCATTGAAATGATCGGTGTAGAAATGGTATGATACATCAGAAGTTACCCATGTAATTTTCTAATATTTCCTCATGTGACAGAGTAATGATTTTCGGGATTTCACTGTGAACATGAAACTCCCAGGATTACTATCAGCTGTTCAACAAGCTGATGATGGATCCCTTTCTGGGATCCCAACGAGGAAACAATTCTTTACTTGATGATATAATGTCAGGCTGTGCTTGTTGCAATGAAGGTTTCTCTGTATATTTGAATTCAAATTAACAGGTGTATTATTTTACATACGTGATTGTGTTTATTTACATTTTTTTACTGCTTTTAAGTTTTTTAGCTCATTTTATGGAAATTATTCCAGCCTATTCACTGTCTCCTCATAAATTTTGCGTGCAATCCCAGGCAACTTTCTGACAAAGCTCCTCTGCACCTTATCTCATGCAATCACATCCTTCCCGTAGTGCGGTGACCAGAATTGAATACAGTATTCGAGCTGTGTCCTAATCAATGGTGTAGTTAGGATTGTTCAGAGTGGTCCAAGTGTCCGCTGGTCGATGGGAAGAAGCAGTTCTTGAACTTGGAGGTAACAGTTTTCAGGCTCCAGTGCTGATTTATTTAATGCTATAGGAGCTGATACATTTCCACTTCTGGTCACTTGCTTTGCTGGACAAATTGATAACGCAGTAATTCATATGCTACATGCACACACTGAAAGTATTCAGGGCACAACATTCTTAATGCCATTCTTCAAACATTCTTCAAACAATGTTGACTACACCAGCTCTGCCAAATTGTGCTCTGATTATCCAGGTAAAACTGTGCCAAAGTCCCAGGGCAAAGTTAGTATGTAATTGCAAGAAGAGTTTGCCCACCTGTTCCCAACTTAAAGTGATTCTCAACTATTTCAAGGGAACATTCATTCACTGGATTTGCGAGATAAATTCGATAATTTCATGGCCCTAATTGCCTTCAGTTTAGTTTAGTTTAGAAATACGGTGTGGAAACAGGTCCTTCAGCCCACCATGTCCACACTGACCAATGATCACCTGTGCACTAGTTCCCAGTTTTGCCTCCAACACACGAGGGGCAGTTTACAGAGGCCAATTAACCAACAAATCTGCATGCCTTTGGAATGTGGGAGGAATCTGGAGCACCAGGAAAAAGCCACGCGGTCAGACGGAGAACATACAAACTCCGTATAGACAGCACCCACAGTTAGGATCTAACCTGGGTCACTGGCGCTGTGAAGCTAAACTCTACCACGGCATCACTCCCACCATGGTATTATTTCTGTACGAGCCGGTATATTTTCCATCAATGAATCAGAGATGTTATACTTCCCACTCAAGGAGAGGGGAAGTCATTGCCTTCTCTTTGTGGACAGGAAATGGTACGTACACAAGAAAATGCAAACATTGAAGCTTCCCATGATTAGAGGAGGAGATCAAATGCACCTACAACATATTCAAGGCTCCACATTGGAGCACTAAAATGAAGTGGGATACAAAGACTTTCACTCCCTTAATGTTCAATCTATTTGCTACTAAAAACAGACCATTAAAGTCAATACCAGATAGCTGGATAGCTTCTAAGACTCATTCATTCTGTGCAACCAACTGCGCTTTTTGTCCTTCTGCCACCATGCCAAATGAATTGTCTTCTCGGGGTCAAGGCTTATCTCTCATAAACCTATCTCCTGACTTAAGTCAAGGCTGCACGTAAAAGAGAGTGTTCTTATAAATAAATACAGACAGATAGTAATTCAGTCCAACGAAGATCTCTAAATTTGAGATGGCTTGTTGCAATTTTAATTGAGATGACTCATTGCATCATTTGGTGAGGCTTTTAGATAGGCACATGGATATGCAGAGAATGTAGGGATACGGATCATGTGCAGACAGATGAGATTAGTTTATCTTGGCATCATGTTCAGCACAGTCATTGTGGGCCAACAAGTTCAATTCAGAATGTTATATTATGGCGAGTCCGGAAACTTGTTGGTTGTAGAAGAAGTTTATTGCAGCCGCAATATTCGAATACAGAGTTAAACAACAAGGTAAAGGACAACCATCAAAAACTTACTGTCTTCTTCGAAGACTTCGCCGAACTAACTATTTCAGGCGCCAAACGCGCACATGACATCGCTGGCCAATCAGCGATGTCGCTCCCTGGACCAATCCCCATGGTCGCGTTCACACGTGACCTCGCTGGCCAATCCGAGGGTTCGACGACCTGGACCATTCTCTATGGTCGCTACATGACCCCCCCCCAGAACCCGAGGTGCGGAACCTAGCAGGGAGCCGGATTTCGCGACCATAACGAGTACGGAGAGGGACAGCCTGAACCACAGGAGCCGGGGGTTCCGGACTTGGCGGAACAGCCGGAACGGGAGGTCCTGGAGGAACTACCGGAACGGGGGGTCCTGGAGGGACTGCCGGAACGGGGGGTCCTGGAGGAACTGTCGGAACGGGGGGTCCTGGACTGAGCGGAACTAACGGAGGTCGGCCTCTCCTAGGGGTTTGACCGACCAGGACTGGTTGATCCGGATCCAAATGTGCAGGTTTGAGCCGGGACACCGAGACGAGCTCACTCTTGCCGCACATGTCTAAGGTGAAGGTAGCCGTTCCCTTACGCAAAACCCGGAACGGCCCTTGATAGACCCTCTGCAACGGGGCGCGATGGGAATCTTTTCGCAGAAAAACGAACTCACAGTCCTTCAGGGAAGGCGGTTCATGTACCATGGGACACCCATGATGTGAAGTCGGAACTGGAGCCAGGGAGCCCACCCGTTCCCGGAGAGATGCTAACACTGATGGGACTGTAGGCAGCTGGTCTGAAGGGTCCGGAAACAGATCTCCGGGTACTCGAAGTGTCGAGCCATATACTAGCTCTGCGGACGACGCACCGAGATCTAGCTTAGGAGCAGTCCGGATGCCCAAAAGAACCCAAGGGAGCTGGTCTACCCAGTCCGGGCCTTCAAGCCTTGCACTGAGGGACGCCTTAAGTTGGCGGTGGAACCTTTCTACGAGTCCATTTGCCTGGGGGTGATATGCAGTCGTGGGTTGTAACTTGGACCCGTACAGTTCTGCGAGCGCGGCCCAGAGGGACGAAGTGAATTGTGGGCCTCTGTCAGTGGTAATAACTGCCGGGACCCCGAAACGAGCTACCCAATGAAGGGCCAAAGTCCTAGCACAAGACGCTGACAAAATATCAGACAATGGGAAAGCCTCTGGCCACCGGGTGAACCGATCCACCACCGTGAGGAGGTGGGTGTAGCCCCGGGAGGAAGGCAAAGGACCGACCAAATCCACGTGGATGTGGAAAAAACGAACAGCCGGGACCTCGAAATCCTGTACGGGGGGCTGGACATGGCGCTGGACTTTAGCGGTCTGACAGGGAACGCAGGCACGTGCCCAACCCGCTACCTGTTTCCGTAGGCCATGCCAGACAAACCGAGCTGCTACCAAAGCAGAGGTGGAGCGGATGGACGGGTGCGCCAGCCCATGAATGGCATCGAAAACCCGGCGCTGAAGGGAGGACGGTACTACCGGCCTGGGACGGGGAAGAGAAACATCGCACCAGACTTTTGTGCCTTCTGACCCACAAGCTACCTGGGCCAACTTCAATCCCGAAGTGGTGGACTGGTATGCCGAAGCAGTATCCGCTAGAAGCTGTGCCTCCGCAAGCTCTTGGGGATCCACTTCGCAGTCCACCGCCGAAATAGGGGGAAAAGCAGGTCTAGACAGGGCGTCAGCAACGGCATTAAGCTTACCCGCGACATGACGGACATCGGTGGTGAATTCGGAGATAGCAGTCAGGTGCCGCTGCTGGCGGGCCGACCATGGGTCAGACAATTTGACAAAAGCAAATGTTAATGGTTTATGGTCCGTAAAGGCCACAAATGGGCGGCCCTCAAGGAAGTACCTGAAATGACGAACAGCTAAATAGAGGGCCAAAAGCTCTCGGTCAAATGCGCTATACTTCAGCTCAGACGAATTTAGTTGCCGGCTGAAAAACGCCAAAGGCTGCCAACGGCCACCGACCTGCTGCTCCAGAACCCCGCCCACCGCCACGTCAGAGGCGTCAACCGTCAGGGCCGTGGGGGCGGAGGGGCTCGGGTGGACCAACATGGTGGCGTCTGCCAAAGCTGCCTTAGCTGCTGTAAAAGCCGACTCTGCGGTCGGGGACCATATCAACTCTACCGGATTCCCTGCAAGGCATTGGAAAAGCGGGCGCATGACTCGCGCAGCTGCCGGGACGAACCTATGGTAGAAATTAACCATGCCTACGAACTCCTGTAGCCCTTTTACTGTGGTGGGCCTAGGAAATGCCCGGATAGCCTCCACCTTTTCGGGCAAAGGGGAGGCGCCGGCAGGGGTAATTCTGTGCCCTAGAAAATCAAGAGCAGGAAGACAGAATTGACATTTGGAGGGTTGGATTATGAGCCCGTGGTCTTGGAGCCGCTGGAAAACGGTCCGCAAGTGGGCCTGGTGTTCCTGTACTGAGGTGCTGGCAACCAGGATGTCGTCTAAATAAATAAACAAAAAGGGTAAATCCCGGCCCACGCGGTCCATCAGTCGTTGGAAAGCCTGTGCCGCGTTCTTTAAACCGAAAGGCATACGCAACCATTCAAACAACCCGAACGGAGTAATCGTTGCAGTTTTCTGTATGTCCTCCGGTCGCACCGGGATCTGGTGGTATCCTCGCACCAAATCGATTTTGGAGAACACCACCGCTCCTTCCAGCCCAGATGAAAAGTCCTGTAGGTGCGGTATGGGGTAGCGATCAGCCGTGGTGACAGCATTGAGACGCCGATAATCGCCACATGGTCTCCACCCTCCAGATGCCTTGGAGACCATATGTAACGGCGAGGCCCACGGGCTGTCAGACTGACGAACAATTCCCATTTCCTCCATCTTCCTGAACTCTGCCCGTGCCACCACCAGTTTGTCTGGCGGTAGCCTCCTGGCCCGAGCGAAAACAGGAGGGCCTTCGGTGCGGATGTGATGGACCACGCCGTGCTTGGTCGAAGACGTGTCGAAACGTTGAATGAGCAGCTCTGGAAACTCCGCCAGAATCTCAGCATACGAGTCGGGGGCCGCGACGACGGCCTGGACAGTAGGGCTGGGCGAGGAGGCGATTGTCGGAGCGACGTGCTCATCTTCGGCGGAGGGTCGGAGGTCGTTACCGCGGACATCAGGGACCAGTGAAAAAGCCCAGAGAAAATCTGCTCCCAAGATCGCTTGTTTGACATCGGCTATGATGAATGGCCATTCGTACGTGCGGAGGCCTAACACAAGGGACATCTTCCGTATACCGAAAGTGCGAATTGGGCTGCCATTAACCGCGATGAGGGTGGGACCTGTCTTACCTGATCTGGTTTCGAGGTCGGTCGGCGGCACTATACTGACGATGGCTCCCGTGTCCACCAAAAATTCTGTGTCCGTGAATCGATCATGGACATAGAGGCGCCGGTTCTGGCCAATCGTAACTGCCCCTATGTACGATCGGCCGAGGCATTTCCCGCGAAGGTACAAGGTGAGCGGCAGTTGCGGGATTCGCTACCCCATCGTAGGTGATAATAGCACCAGCCGCGCTTGTGCGGATCTTTTTGGCGGGCTTTCGGAGAATTGGCGGGAGACGTGGCGCCATCTTGCCGTCGCTGTGGCGTGGTCACTGATGTCGAGACCTTGTTGATCGAACCGCTTGCCTGGTCCTTTGCATTGTTTTTAGCCGCTATGAGCGCGTCCGCTTTCGCTGCATATGCTTCGGGGTCCTTAAAAGAACAATCCGTGAGCAGCAGTCGGACATCCTCAGGAAGCTTCTCGCGGAATGCCTGTTCGAACATAGGGCAATCCATATCCGGAACGTCCTGCAGGCACTGCAGGGAAATGACTCCATGGATCCTGTGGCGTGGTTCCCAGAGCAGACTGCCCAGCTTGTCTGGCAAAATGCCTCATCGCCAGAAGTCACCAACAAGC
Source organism: Rhinoraja longicauda (assembly GCF_053455715.1). Lineage (NCBI taxonomy): Eukaryota > Metazoa > Chordata > Chondrichthyes > Rajiformes > Arhynchobatidae > Rhinoraja > Rhinoraja longicauda. The sequence goes on along the minus strand of NC_135980.1, from coordinate 5,969,980 downwards.
ACCAAGACCTGGCTTGGCTGGCGGTGAGGGGAGCCCTCCCAGTCAGATCCTTCCTGCACCGCCAGAGCCTCACTACCAGCGCACGCTGCCCTCGGGACGGCTGCTATGGAGAGGAGACGGTCGCCCACCTCTTCACAGAGTGTGGATTTGCCAACAGAGTCTGGAGAGGTTTGCAGGGGTCCCTGTCACGATTTATTCCGAGCAGCTCCGTCACAGAGGACTCTGTGATCTACGGACTGTTCCCAGGGACGCATTCGGAGACTGACATCGAGTGCTGCTGGAAGGTCATCAACTCGGTGAAAGACGCTCTTTGGTCTGCCCGAGCTTTGTTGACCTCCCAGCGGAGCGTGCTGTCCGTTGGGGAATGTTGCCGAATGGCCCTCTGCAAACTGCAGGAGTACGTGCTGAGGGACGCACTGAAGCTCGGTGCAGCCAACGCCAAGGTTCTGAGGGGGAGGACCACAGACTAGGGTCCTTCCGCTGCTGGACATGGGGGCCAGGGTGTGGTGGAGATGCCCCTCCAAATAAGGGAAGGGTTTCTGTGTAAATCTGACAATGAATATCTGTATTGAATGTATAACCTCAGGGAAAGTCGATGGAGTTTTTGAAAAGAAAATGTTTTGTAAATATTTATTACTGGAATAAAGTATTTTTTGATATTAAAAAAATCAACGTGCTCAGTGAAACCAGCTGCTTTGCACACAGTCATAGCACGTTGAAAATTTATAAAAGTGAACATGCGCACATGTACATCAACTAGATTGTAATGAGAAAAGTTATTCCTTCAACTAGACCCGTCAGCAAGAGTAAAAAATAGCCGAAAATGAATCAAGCACAGTGCGTGGTTCCTATTGCACCCCTACTCTTGGCCTCAGCTATCCTCACAAATTTGAGAAATCAGCACATCCGCTGTGCCCACCAAAGTAGAATCCTTGAAAAGAAAATGAATCACTCAAAGATATCACCAGGGTGCTATCCTCTATTAAGTTTAGACTGTGAGCTAGGTTTAACAGTCACTGCACACAAATGACCATAGGCAAAGGTTATGCAATTTCAGAACCAGAAATGGGAGACCTTCCAGAGATTGCAGCTAACCTTCAAGCACCACATTTTAAATTTGCAAATGTCTTTTGAAAGCATAATTTTAGATCAGGATAACAGAGGACTTCAGGAAAGTGTCACTGATTAATCCTGTAAACTAAGAGGCACATAGTAAAGAGAGGTGTAATTGGTGAATGAATTGGAAGAACAGGAAATTGAGTCCATGCAGAAAATTATGCAATGTTTGGGATTCAAATCAGAACAGGTCTTTTTATTCCATATGTTTTACAAAATGGCATAAATAGCTTAGCAATAAGATGAACCATAAAAATGGGCGATACAACAGGCACAAATGGCTCGACGACAATCTCTCTGTGCCATTTCTCGTGTCTTCTGAGGCTGCTGCAATTTAAAGAATGTTGCACAACGATGAACTGACTGATGATAGCTTTAAAGAAAGGTAGCATTACATTGAGGACAGGTAGTACAGAACTGGCCCAACCAGTCCATGTCAGCGATTATGCTCTTATAAGCAAATTCATCATGACTTCTCATCCAATATTGGCATAATGTTTACAGAGCAATTTCCACATCCTTTCAGAATTTGCAGTTCTTTCTGCAGTCCAATCACAGAATTAGAATCACACAGTGGCTACAGATATCATTCAGCCCATCATATCTGTACCAGTTCTCTCTCGGAGGATTTGAGCTAATCACGTTGCCTCATCTTGTTTCCCAGTGTCCTGCAGATTCTTTCCTTTTAGTTACTATTCCAGTTCCTATGATCATTAGAATTAAACTTGCCTCCACTACTATCTCTGGCAGTGAATTCCAGAGGGTAAGCGCATGCTGCACAAAGATTATCCATATGTAAGCCTTGTAATAATCATGATGGTTAATTCACATTGGGACATAATTATACGGCATGGAAATCAGCTCTGTTCACATTCAAACTCTCTTGGTCCTACTTACACTACCAATTCAAATCCATACGTGGCACCATATGATGGCAGCCTCGCCAACAGTCTGTCTCGACGGAGATGCGACTTTTTCCGTATCGTATCTCCGACCGCACTGCGGCCTAACATCGTGGGGCTGGCGGTCCCTTCGCTGTGGATCGGCTTTGGGAGCTCCAAACATGGGAGCCTGTGGATTTAACATCATGGAGCTCACGGTCCCTTGGTTAGGGGTCCACTTCGGAAGCACCAACTGCAGGAGCTTCGACTGTCCAGATCGTGGGAGCTTCGATCGCCCCGACGCGGGGGTTTCGATCGCCCCGATGCGGGGGCTTCGATCGCCCCAACTGTCGATGGTTTGACCGCGGGAGAAAAGGAGGGAAGAAGATAATATGTTATTGCCTTCCATCGCAGTGCGCTGTGGTGAATGTTTATGTTAATTTTTATGTAGTTGTGTGTCTTGTTGCTTTTTTGGTATGACTGTATGGCAAATCAAATTCTTTGTATGTTTTTACATACTTGGCTAATAAATTAATTACAAGTACAAATTCCTCTTTATTCTCCCTATATTCACATCAACTTTCCCCATCCCCAAATTCGACCATTCACCAATACACTTGATTCAATTTACAGAGATCAATTAATCTCCCAACCGACATCTTTAGGATGCAGGAGAAAACTGAAGAACCCAAAAAAGCCTTGCGCGATCACCCATAGAATATGCGAACTCCACACGGACAGCACTGGAAGTCAGGATCAAACCAGGGTCGCTGAAGCTGTGAGACAGTAGCACTATTATCTGCACCAAGGTGCCCCACATGAGGGTCCAAACACCATTGGAAAAATTATATGACGACTGATTTTTGAGTATATAATTGAGGGAGAAACATTGGTTAGCAAACTGGAAACATGTCACTCATGTTCAAAATAGTGGGATGGAATCTTTTCTGTCCACTTGAATGAATGGATGGAAAACGATCTATCACGTATAATAAATCTACCATCAAAAAAATCTGTTCAACCCTGAACTTAAATTTCTGTGGTCTGATCTCTGAAAGGAGAACTTGAATCTTTGCTTCAAAAGGCCCGAGTGCAACCACAGAACCACTGCCGATAATTGCCTTTTTTCAGCTATCGTGCGGATTTAACTAATTCAAGAAGATACATTTCAAGCACATGAAACAACATCATGGAGTGGTTGGATTATTTGAGGGAGCAACTTATGGTAGATATTTGTTGAATAAAACACCATTATTTCACCTGCAGTTGAATTAACTTATTGTTTAATTGCATTCTGGTCAGACACATTTCCCTAAACAAAGATATACAACATTTCCATTTAATCAGAAAAGGCACTTAATAAAAAATAGATGGAGCAAGCCAATTGCCCCTTTTTTTAACCTCAGTGCCATTTTCCTGTAATAACTCCATTACCCCTTGAGTCCCTTAATATCTAAAAAAATCAACATGTCCTGAATATTCTCAGCCATTGAGCTGGAAATATTAAGGATTGACTACATGCTGGGAGAAGAAATGCATATACACGATGCAATATATAGTGTAGGAAAATAACTGCAGATGCTGGTACAAATCGGAGGTATCTATTCACAAAATGCTGGAGTAACTCAGCAGGTCAGGCAGCATCTCAGGAAAGAAGGAATGGGTGACGTTTCTGGTCGAGACCCTTCTTCAGACTGAATACACACATAGCAAAAAACGTATGTCAGAGATAATAAGTGAAGCTTTGGACGAACCTCCAACAAGCTTCGTTCTTTCATCTTTGTGAGCTCCTGGAGCCGCGCCTTCCCTGCCCCGCCCCGCCCCCGCCCCGCCCCGCCCCCGCCCACACCCAACGCGCGCAGAATGCCGTCCCGTCTTACGGGTGTGACTGGCCATCCACCACGGTGCAGGGATGTGCTCCCATCTGATTGGTCGCGGCGTACATCAGTCAAGGCCCTAACGAGTTTGATTGGCCATCCATCTGGCGAGGGGGTGGGACTCCCACTTGATTGGTTGTACCGTACGTCAGTCAAGCCCCTCACACCCCCCCTTACCTGCCCGCCCAACGGGTTTGATTGGCCACCTACCTCGCCGGGGGGCGGGAATCCCGCTTGATTGGTCGGTTGAAGCCCCCCCAGCTCCGAGCCCCCCCCCCCACCCCCCCCCGCCTTCTCCACACGCCCTGGTTGGCGCTCCGAAGGCCAACGGTCGCCGAGCGCGCCCGTACCCGCGCCCAAGAGACGTGAGCGCGCGCTGACCCCGCCCCCCCCCCCTTCCCTCACATTCCCCAAGCCTTCGCTTCCGGCCGTCAAGTTGGGAGCGAGCAGGCGGGGGTGTGTAATGAGTGTGTGAGAGTCAGTCCAGCGAGGAAGAAAGGGGGACGTTTTTTTAATTATTATTTTCCTTCCAAAAGAAACGACAAAAAAAAAATACCAGCAGGAGGAGCCGGTAACGGCGAACAGTTCGAAGGGGAGAGAGAGCGAGAGAGGAAAAAAAGGGAGGAGGAGGAGGGAAAAAAATCTGACGTGCCGGAGGATTATGTGGAAAGAAAATAACCCGTAACCGGGTCTTCGTTTTTCTTCCGCCTCCTTTTCTTTTTATTCTCCTCCCCCCCTTTCTTTTCCTTCATGTCGGCGTCGCTGTGAGGAGAAAGGCATTCCTTCCTTTTGCCCCCCTCCCTCCCTCTCTCCCTCCCCAACCAAAAGCCCCCCACCCCCTCCTCCTCCTCCCGCCCCACAACCACCTCTGCAAACAAACAATATACCTCCGGCTTCATGACTCTCGACTCTGTCATGGCGTGCTGCCTGAGCGAAGAGGCGAAAGAATCCAAGAGAATCAACGCCGAGATAGAGAGGCAGCTGCGGCGGGACAAGCGGGATGCGCGCAGGGAGCTGAAGCTGCTGCTTCTGGGTGAGCAGGAAGGCCGCGGCCGAGGGGAAAGGGACAGGGGAGGGGGTGGTGGGTGGGATGGGCAAAATACCCAGTGACCCCCCCATCATCAACCTCACAATCCTCACCCTGCCTGATTCCTTCATATTGGATTTCTGGGTTTTTTTCTCGCTGGCATTCCCAAGGATTTTTTTTAAATTCTGTGTGTGTCAACATCGTTTGTGAACTTGCTTACGCCGAATATATTAATTAGATTTCGTTGTTGGAAGGGACGATGTTGGGTTTTCGTTTTGTTCGTGATCAGATTGTGTGTGTATTCCTTAGGCGGGCGAGGAGATTGATCAGTCTTTGAAAGGCCTAGGCAAGGCCTGGGATATGGAGTGGTCTTTCTGTAAGCTTGCAGAACGGTGTTTGCCTTTTTTTTGTGTTTGGGCATATGTAATTTTATTTTTTTTGTAATGTAATTAACTTTGATTCTCCATTTGTAAATTACATTGGGGAAAATGATTCCCAGCAGAACTGCTTAACAGAGTTTAATTATTATGAACGTCAGGTTTTTTTGCCTGACTTTAAAAATTGTATTTTTAGCTGATTATCTTTTCTTTGTAATCATTTTATTGCATTTTCATTTTGAGTAGTAGTGCGACAAGTTATAGATTAAAGGCTGGAAATGTGCAGCAGGTTGATCAGCGTGTGTGCAGTTATCGTTTCAGCCTGACCTCAGAATAAGTTGTCACTTTGTTAGAATGTGATGCTAGGGAACTGTTATTGAAGGGACTTTTTGCAAGATTATGTCCAACTTGAGATTATTTATAACTCTTTGGTAGACCGTTTGAGATATTGATAATAGGTTATAAACGAAGTGAAGTTCATCTAAATTTTGTTTTAGTAAAAAATCGGCCGAGTCAATGGCGAGTTAATTTTTGTGTAATTTTAGCCTATCATAGTTGCACTAAATATACCTGCTGATTTTTGCCAAGCAACATGTAAGTTAAAACTTCAAAATATTGTTTTCCATTTTAATTTTCCATAAGATTAGGAGCAAAATGATGAGTGCTTATACAAAATAGATGATGTCAAAACACTGCATTAATACTGTGTTGGCATGTTTGGTATACCAGTGTCAAAAGGATAGAACAGGTCCCTTGTCCAGAAGCATAAATTGATTTCCTGAGGAATCTTGGCTCTATACAATTAAAGCAAAGAAACATCTTTTAACGTCGTCTGATGTTGTCTATCCTTGTGGTCTTAACTGTCCAAAAGAGCCAACTGAAGACAGAAATTGACCGGAGTTGTGAGCAGCAGTCTGTGGTGATTTTTTTTGTATGATACAGTATTAGAAACAGACATGAGAGACGGTATAGATTTTTGATATTTCAAAGCCTACTTTCATTTCTCCCATTAGTTTAAAGTGGAAACAGTCTGAGTTTTTAATCATACTTTGATGCCTTAAGTCCTTTCAAAAGTAAGGAAATATTTTCTGTACCTTGCAAGTTACACTACATAATATCATAGTATATGATATGCATGAAATTAAAAATGCATCTGCCCAAAATTTCTATATTTGACTTTATTTCATATATTTTGTTGGTTTTGAAGATCTTTTGTAATAATTCCAAAGAATGATCATGGAAGCAACTTTGGGATTTTTGCTTTTGCTATTAGAGGTACACAGTTCTTCCTGTTTTTGCCCTCCAGCCGATAGCATGAATGACAACAGTGTGCAGTCATTTGAGCGGGAACCTGCATCCCTCCAGCCTTTGGCACAGTATATTGCAGTTGCCTTCCACTTGTTACACTTCATATCACTAGTGACATTTAAAGTTTCTTGTTGATGCTACCAGTTTCTGTAACACAACTGTGATTGTCTAATTTTGTAAACTAAGGACTCTTTTAACTGAGTTCATAATTTGTACATTAATATGTACAATGCCAGATTGGTATTATTTTTTATAAATTTTTATTAAATTTTATGTACTTCGAACTTTGGCTGAAGTAAAGGCATGCCATTTTTCTGACTGGCTGCATGTACGACAGAATGCGATGAATTCCCACTTTGGTTTGTGTTTCTATTTTTACTATTAACACCTTTTTATATACACCTTTTAGTTCCCTTCAGAGTTTAAAATTTTATGTGGTTGGAATTATTGGGTAAACCATTTGACATCTTGTTTCACTTCAAAGTCCAAGCTTTGAATCAGTGCCACAGAATTGCTGAAAGATCCTATGTGAAGTGGATTTTGGCTATTTAAACCCAATTCTGTCAGATAATTCATCTCAGTTCTACTGAATAATATCACTTTGTCTGTGTGAGAAGTGATAAAGCTTCATTACAGTTGTGAATTCATTATGATTATGGCCAAGAGATTAGTTATCTCCATATGTAAATTAATTTTGAACCTATTTTGTCAACTATTGTTTATTTACAATATGTTTTAGATATTGGTCTTTATAAACATCCCATCGACAACTAGAGAACAGTCCTGAGCTAGTATTTATCTAATTGAAAAGTCTCAGACCATCTTTAATCGGATTTTACTAGACTTTATCTTGATAAAGGAGCGTTATTCCCTTTGTCGTATCTGTGTACACTGGATGGAACAATTGTAATCATGTATAATCTTTCAACTGTTTAGCATGCAACAAAAGCTTTTCACTGTACCTCAGCACACATGACAGTAAACTAAACAATTACAGGATTGATATGGTATACTTTAAAACTTACAATACCTTTGAAATATGTGTTTTAATTTGAGCAAGTATGCAGGTGGCAATGCAATTTTTCTTTACTGTAAATCACCTTGTAGACAGTTGAATGGAATGTACTCAAAAACATAGGCTGTGAGAAGTAGCAGTAGATGTCTCAACCCCAAATTTGTGAATTGTCATTCAGCGTGGGTAGTTTTTTAAAGTTAATGTCCAGAATAACAAGTTTTTATTTTTGCCATTTCATCGTAGTTTTATATCACTGAAAATTGTGAGCCAGTTCTGACATTATTCCATCGTGCTACATCACACAGTGATACGTGGATCTTGCTTGTAATTACATGCACTTCAGAGATTTTAAATGCTACATTGGATAGTTGCCAAGATAAAAACTGGTAATTTACTTTCACAGATTGGAAGTAGGGACACAGGGGAATACAACAATAGGATAAATTGCCATTGTGTCAAAATTATGTGTCCTATAACTTAATGAGTGTTTTTTCATTCGGTCTGCGAATACTGGTATAGCATTATTGTACTAGATAGTGAAAGGAAATTTATACTGAGATGGTGCAGCTGTAAGTAACCCAGAATCAGTATTGTGTGCTTGCATTTATATATAGTCTTCAATATTAGAACAATTCTCCAAAGCACTTTATTAAATGGGAATTGTGACTTAAAGTAAGCAGGTGGAAATACCCTAAAAATAGGGATATTGTGGGACACTTTGGAAGGAGAAGGATCTGGTGAAATTTTAAAAAAAAATTGAAAAGCAATTATTGTCTAGGGTGGCATTATATCACCCGTGATCATATGGAAGGAAGGGCATCAGTTGAATTAGAGGCAGGCAAGGCACTTTTTTACCAACCTTTAAAGAGGTGGGTAACTTGAGTCACCCCTCTTAATATTATAATCGTAGCTGGTTGTGCTGAGCAGGAAATGTATCAGTTGGGAAACTGAAATTCTTCTTGATGTTCATTCGAAGTTGCAATTATCACGCAGTGTTGAGCATTAATTTCTTTATTTGCAAATATTGGAATAATGAATCGAAGGTATCACAAAATGCTGGAGTAACTCAGCAGGTCAGGCAGCATCTAGGAGAGAGGGAATGGGTGACATTTCGGGTCGAGACCCTTCTTCAGACTGATGGTTACTCCAGCATAGTGTAATACCTTCGATTTGTACAAGAATCTGCAGTTATTTTCCTATACTACTTGGAATAATGAATTATGTTTTGCATTGATCCAAGTGTTCTAAGTTCAGACAAGCACTTGATCGTGTCAAATTATTAGCAGATATGTTTGTTAATGGTAATTAATATAATTAAATTACTTTGGCTTCAAATAGCTAAATCTTTTGTTGGTGAAATGGTGAATCAGTTAAATTTGACAATTTTCTATCCTGATATTATTTGAATGTTGCATGCATTTCCCTTTAGCAACTCAAGCATACTCTTTGGAGTAATGTTAAATGACTAGAACAATAGATTGATATAGGATTATAATATACTATTTTAGGTGCAGTAGGATTAAGTAATTTCTAGAAGCCTAGCAGTTGTACATGGGAGATTCTTCAAGTATAAATACCAAATTGTTTGAACATACATTATAATTGTATGACAATTATATTGTATGTAGGTTATAATTGTATGTAGGTTAATTGACTGGGTAAATGTAAAAATTGTCCCTAGTGGGTGTAGGATAGTGTTAATGTACGGGGATCGCTGGGCGGCGCGGACTTGGTGGGCCGAAAAGGCCTGTTTCCGCGCTGTATATATATGATATGATATGATAAATGAAAATTATCTGAATATCACCTCATCCTTCCATGTTGTGGAGAATTGGTTCAAAAACTATGATTTTAAAGTAGATGTTGATTTTGTTTAAAGGAAACATTATTATATGCCACATGGCAAGACTATTTGGCCAGAAATTGTAAACGTATAATGCCACAAAATTTATTCTATTCGACATTTATCCATCCAGAGCTACGGATTGGTTGAAGATAGGATAAAACATTGTTGGAAGACAAATACTAGTATAGAATTGTGGGGCAAAATGTCACAAGTCATTTGTAATAATTGATTGGCATGATACATTTGAAATAGTAAGGTCTTTGGAGCACAAATTAGCTTGTTTTGTGATTAATGCTAAACATGCTTGTTCTGTGTACAGCTGGAGCAATGCAATAATTAATGAAATTTCACATTTGCTGTCAGCATCCAATGTCTTGTTGCTGTACTTGTGTTATCGTCCATTCAACATGTGCAGAACATGTATTTAAATATAATGAATGAAATTTGTGTGTTCTTAACCAAATGGAATATGATGTATTGGTTGACTTTATTCTGCATATCCAGGAGCAGTTCCAATTGAGGCAAGTGTCATGAAAATTTCAATTTGTTAAATTAGCACTAAATTCAACAGGTTTACACAAGAATTATGTTTATTTGTGGCCTTTTTAAAAGTATTTTTCTGTGCCATTTCATAGAAAGCAAAGTCAAACATTTTTAGGTTAGGTGGTATTTTTTTCCATTATTGTTGACCACTCTGGGCATTTTGAGTTATTTAAAAACTTCAGGCAAATGTAACAAGCTTCCTATTCGATAATAAATTACAGAATAGGTTGCGAATGACAAATGATCACTGTGCATTCAAAGTTGTCCATTGCCATCCAATGTTTCCCCTCAAATTAATGAGTCATGTCACTGAATATTAATTTCTATGGCATATCGATAAGAACATTTGTTAGGATGGAAATTTGTGCACCATATTTTGATGGAAAATCCACTTGTTCAAAGCAAAGTGCTTGGTTGATATGATAAAATATGTAAAGTCAATTAAAATGAATTAAATTTTGATATCTCTGTTTTTATTTAGTAAATCTTGTGTAAAAAAGAAAAAAACAGTTTTCGTGTATGAAATCACCTCTTTAAGACATTAGCATGCAGAATTAAAACAAACAGATTTAAAAGATGGGAAACAGTAGGAATTCCTAATGTTGGGGCAGTTAGCACCTACTCATGGGGTACTCCAGGGATCAATGCATGACATGCAGCTGCCTTTATTTTTAATCAATTTTTTTCAATGATGTGGAGAAAGCATGAAACAAATAAACTATCTATGTTTACTCGTGACACAATACTGAGTGGTGTAAGGAGGTTGCAAAGTGATTTCAAAGTAATTTGGACAAGTTCATTGAGTGGGCAAATGAATGGCAGCTACAGCATAACATGGATGAATATGATGCTGTCAGCTTTGTTTAAAAAAAAGATGATGCATAATATAATTTCAATGGTGAAAGATTGGTAAATCTTGATGTACAAAGGGATTTGTATACCAGTCACTGAAAGCAAACATGCTCATGCACTCGCCGTTAGCGAAGGCAAATAGAGCGTTGACTTTCTTTGTAAGAGGTTTTGTGTGTAGGAATAAGAATGGCTTACTGCAATCATACAAGACTTGGTTAGACCACACATGGAGGGTTTTGAGCAGGTTTGGGTTCCTTAATATGGCCTCATATTTTTGTTGAACTTAATACCGAGTAAAAGGTTTGGGTTCATGAATGAGCAAAGAAACAGATTAATAATATGGAGCGTTGCATAGCTATGCAGAGTACATGGCCTTTGCCCATTTTATTCCATGGTAATTATGAATTTTCCATTCTGTAAGAAAGTAGAATGGAAGTTTTGTGGAATGTTTTTAATGATATAATGATGAGAAATGCTTTATTTTTGTATAATTTTCAGTATTGATTAGTTTGAGTCAATACACTTTTTTCGCTGTTTTTGACGTGTTCCTGTCTCTCCACCTCCCAGTGGATTTCATGGGGAGTATTCGCCATCGAATTATAGTTGATAACGCAATCGTTTTAGCCAATTTTTGAACTTTTGTTTAAAATTATGAAGAGATTAAAAAATCTTAATAACTGAAAATAAGTGCTGAATGGAGAGTAGCGAGTATATGCATTAAATGCAAGTTGGAATAGGTAAAGGGATAGATCTAGTCTGCAGGGATATTTAAAAATTATTAATAAAAAACTAGCAATATTGGGTTGAAATGTCAAGGTCACGTGGTACGGGATATGAGCTGCAAGTTATATGATTGTATTTAAGATTGAAGAGGGAAGGCTAATAATGTAGTGCTGAATGAACAGAACTTTTGTATTTCAGCAGCAATGGAATTGAGGGTGGCACGTGTGATATTTGAGAGGTGGAAGCATTTTTGGACAACCTACTATGGTGATATTAATAGAATGGATGCATTGTACACCTGAATATTCTCAATTTTGGTGGCTCATTAAGTTAACTAATGTTAATATTAAAGGTGAAAATAACATTTGAAGAGGTTTAATTTTCAGTAGGAACTCATTTAAATAGAGAATAAAATTACATAATTTATCTTGATTTGCTGTTAACCTATTGGTATTTGTGTTACATTGTACAATAATAAGTGTTGTATTTTGTTAAGGAATTAAAAAATTAACAGCAGAAGAAAGGGCAGAGCAATAAATGTGGACAAAATCAAAAGTAAATTAACAGAAAGCGGTGATTGGGCAGAAAGTTGCTTTCAGAATAAATTTTGCTGGGTTTATTTGACTTTGCTTCTTTTCCTTTTTTCGATTTTTATGTTCAGAAGTTTGAATGAAAAATGACAGTAGCAGTATTTTTTGTGGCCACATGATAAACCTTGTGACTGAAAACATTTATGCTGCTGGTATCACTGTTAGTTCACGGAAACTGTACTATTTCTTTTTAACCAAACTCTTACTTCACAAATCATATTACAACAGTAACGGGATGTTATTACTATAATAACATTGTATTGCACTTAGTCATAGAATTTTTAGACTTTAGGTGGGCATTCAGCTGAGTTGCAGGTGTTAGCATAAAACGGTATACTGTCAACAGCCCTGCCTTGCTGCACTTTCAAATGATATGCAATATTTTAATTTATGAAGGGCAGTGTTCCAGGCACTAATTTATCTATGGGCTCAGAATAATTGGTTGAAATTTTGTTGGTTTGTGTTGTTGTCTGAATAAAGAAATGGCTTTATTCTGTGGTGTTTGATCTAACTTCATTGAAAGAAATATACCTGGTATTCATTGACACTTTCATGTTGCTGATTGGAAAAGGATGTCCCAGAACAATGCAATGAGTGATTCTACAGTAGTTAGGTTTCTAAAGGATATAATTTCCAAGTTATTGAAATAGTTTTAACCAAAGCTGAATCATTGAATCATTGAACAACCTGTCCCTAAACACCTCTAAGACCAAGGAGCTGATCATCAACTTTCGAAGGTCACATAATGGGGAATATGCTCCGATCTTTATCAACGGGAACAGTGTGGAGAGAGTGTCCAGCTTCCAGTTTCTGGGCACTTGCATTTCGGAGGACCTCACATGGTCCACTAACACTGCTGCGCTGGTCAAGAAGGCGCAGCAACGACTGTTCTATCTGAGAATGCTGAAAAAGACTGGTCTGCCCCAACAGCTGCTGACGACCTCCTACCGCTGCATCATAGAGAGCATCCTAATGCATGGCATCCCTGTGTGGTATCTCAGCTGCAGGGAGGCAGAGAGGAGAACTCTTCAGCGGGTAGTCTACAGAGCTTAGAAGATTATCGGGACACAGCTACCAGCCTTGGAGGGCATCTACAATACACGATGCCTCAGGAAAGCCACCAGCGTTCATAAAGACTCCTCACACCCCTGCAATAGTCTGTTCGAACCTCTACCATCTGGCAGGCGCTACAAGGCCTTCTACGCCCGTACCTCCAGACTCAGGAACTGCTTCATCCCCAGGGCCATAGCTGCTCTGAACCGGTCCTGCTGAGTCGGATGGTCACGTCGCACACCGACCCGGCACAGACCTACCTGCACTTTATTCTGTTTTAACTGTTTCTAATTTTGTTTCTCTGGGTTGTCTAAATTTCTGTTGATTAGCTAAATTTATTGCATCATATGGAAGTCGCATTAACAATCTCGTTGTACCCCTGTACAATCACAATAAAGATATATTGTATTGAATTGTATTGAAAGATGCAACATGAAAAAAGGCCTCTTGGCCCACCGAGTCCATGCCGACCATTGTTCTCCCATTCACACTAGTTCTATGTTATTCCACTTATCCCATTCTAGACTGGGTATTGAGTAATGAGGAAGGGTTAAATAGCAGTCTTGTTGTGCGAGGCCCCTTGGGCAAGAGTGACCATAATATGGTGGAGTTCTTCATTAGGATGGAGAGTGACAAAGTCAATTCAGAAACAAGTGTTCTGAACTTAAAGAAAGGTAACTTTGAGGGTATGAGACGTGAATTGTCCAAGATAGACTGGCAATTGATACTTAAAGGGTTGACAGTAGACATTCAATGGAAGGCATTTAAAGATCGCATGGATGAACTACAACAATTGTTCATCCCAGTTTGGCAAAAGAACAAACCAGGAAAGGTAGTGCATCCATGGCTAACAAGGGAAATCAAGGATAGTATTAAAACAAAAGATGAAGCATATAAATTAGCCAGAAAAAGTAGCATACCAGAGGACTGGGAGAAATTCAGAGTCCAGCAGAGGAGGACAAAGGGCTTAATTAGGAAAGGGAAAATGGATTATGAGTGAAAACTGGCAGGGAACATAAAAACTGACTGCAAAAGCTTTTATAGATATGTGAAGAGAAAAAGATTAGTTAAGACAAATGTAGGTCCCTTGCAGTCGGAAACAGGTGAATTGGTCATAGGGAACAAGGAGATGGCAGACCAATTGATCAACTAGCTTGGTTCTGTCTTCACTAAGGAAGACATAAACAATCTGCTGGAAATAGCAGGGGACCGGGGGTTTAGTGAGATGGAGGAACTGAGGGAAATCCAGGTTAGTCGGGAAGTGGTGTTAGGTAAATTAAATGGATTAAAGGCAGATAAATCCCCAGGGCCAGATAGGCTGCATCCCAGAGTGCTTAAGGAAGTAGCCCCAGAAATAGTGGATACATTAGTGATAATTTTTCAAAACTCTTTAGATTCTGGAGTAGTTCCTGAGGATTGGAGGGTAGCTAATGTTACACTTTTTAAAAAGGGAGGGAGAGAGAAAACGGGGAATTATAGACTAGTTAGCCTAACATCGGTAGTGGGGAAAATGCTAGAGTCAATTATTTAAGATGTGATAGCATCACATTTGGAAAGTGGTGAAATCATCGGACAAAGTCAGCATGGATTTATGAAAGACAAATCATGTCTGACGAATCTTATAGAATTTTTCAAGGATGTAACTAGTAGAGTGGACAAGGGAGAACCAGTGGATGTGTTATATCTGGTCTTTCAGAAGGCCTTCGACAAGGTCCCACATAGGAGATTGGTGTACAAACTTAAAGCACACGGTATTGGGGGTTCAGTGTTGAGGTGGATAGAGAATTGGTTGGCGGACAGGAAGCAAAGAGTAGGAATAAATGGGTCCTTTTCGGAATGGCAGACAGTCAAGTCAAGTCAAGTCAATTTTATTTGTATAGCACATTTAAAAACAACCCACGTTGACCAAAGTGCTGTACATCTGATTAGGTACTAAGGGAAAAAAATGAAACATACAATAGCACGCAAACAGTGACTAGTGGGGTACCGCAAGGCTCAGTGCTGGGACCCCAGTTAGTTACAATATATATTAATGATTTGGACGAGGGAATTGAATGCAACATCTCTAAGTTTGCGGATGACACGAAGCTGGGTGGCAGTGTTAGCTGTGAGGAGGATGCTAGGAGGCTGCAGAGTGACTTGGATAGATTAGGCGAGTGGGCAAATGCATGGCAGATGCGATATAATGTGGATAAATGTGAGGTTATCCACTTTGGCGGCAAGAACAGGAAAGCAGAGTATTACCTGAATGGTGGCCAATTAGGAAAAGGGGAGATGCAACGTGACCTGCGTGTCATGGTGCACCAGTCATTGAAAGCAAGCGTGCAGGTGCAGCAGGCAGTGAAGAAAGCGAATGGTATGTTAGCATTCATAGCAAGAGGATTTGAGTATAGGAGCAGGGAGGTTCTGCTGCAGTTGTACAGGGCCTTGGTGAGACCGCACCTGGAGTATTGTGTACAGTTTTGGTCTCCTAATCTGAGGAAATACATTCTAGCCTTAGAGGGAGTACAGAGAAGGTTCACCAGATTGATCCCTGGGATGGCAGGACTTTCTTATGAAGAAAGACTGGATAGACTAGGCTTATACTCGCTGGAATTTAGGAGACTGAGGGGGGATCTTATAGAAACATATAAAATTCTTAAGGGGTTGGAGAGGCTAGATGTGGGAAGATTGTTCCTGATGTTGGGGAAGTCCAGAACCAGGGGTCACAGCTTAAGGATAAGGGGGAAGTCTTTTAGGACCGAGATGAAAAAACATTTCTTCACACAGAGTGGTGAGTCTGTGGAATTCTCTGCCACAGAAGGTAGTTGAGGCCGGTTCATTGGCTATATTTAAGAGGGAGTTAGATGTGGCCCTTGTGGCTAAAGGGATCAGGGGGTATGGAGAGAAGGCAGGTACAGGTTACTGAGCTGGATGATCAGCCATGATCATATTGAATGGCGGTGCAGGCTCGAAGGGCCGAATGGCCTACTCCTGCACCTATTTTCTATGTTTCTACTTGGGAGCAATTTACAGCAACCAGTTAACCTGCAAACCCAAACATCTGTAAGATGCGGGAGGAAACCAGAGCACCTGGATGAGACCCACAGGGAGAACATGCAAACTCCAAGCAGACAGCACCCGAGGTCAGGATTGAATCCATGTCTCTGGCACTGAGGCGGCAGCTCTAGCAGTGCCAGCACTGCACCACTTGTGAATATTTTCCTTTTTGGTTAACTTCCACCCCTTTCCGTTTTTTGGCATTACACAATTGTCCTTCCTCCAAATGCTTGTGGTGAATTGAGTAACTTATTTAAAGATGTTGAAGTGATTTGTGTTGGGGAAATATAGACAGAAGCAGGTGTCTATTCTCAAATATGGTGCAAGATATAAATACACTGAAAAAAAGCAGAAAACAAAATGTATTTTACATAATATATTGGGTTTGAATTAACATTGAAGTTCCAGCCAATTTGTGTCATATTTTAAGCATTAAGTGTTACCAGCCCATTCCTCGTAGAGGGGGAAAAGGGGAGAGGGTGTCGTCACTGAGTGAGCCCTGGACTCAAAGCCTATCCTGTATTGGTGTAGCACCCTCAACCCCCCCCCACTCAATCCCCCTTATCCCCCCAACCCCACCCCCACTTGACCCTCCCCTGCCCCATCTCCTAGCTGTGCCTCCACCCCCATTCCCCCCTCCCCACCCCTATTCTCCCCACCCCACCCCTATTCTCCCCACCCCTATTCCCCCTCCCCCTCTCCTGACCACCACCCACCCCACTCTCCCCTCCTCCCCACCCCCACTCTCTCCTGGCCCCCACTGTCCGCCTTCCCCCCCACCCCAACTGCTCTCCCACGCCCCCACGCTTCCCGACCCCACCCCCACTCCCCCTTACCCCCATCCCCCCTAGGTAGGTAGTAGATGGTTGGGTGGTGGGCAGGCGGATGGTGGGTGGGTGGGCGGACGATTGGTAGATGGATGGACGGTTGGTAGGTAGTAGATAGTTAGTGGATAGTAGTTAGTAGATATATAGTAGGTGGTAGGTAGATGGTAGCTAGTTAGTGGTTGGTGGTAGATAGGTGATGGATGGTTGACAGGTAGATAGATAGATCGTAGACAGGTAGGTAGATAGTAGACAGGTAGGTAGATAGATAGTAGACAGGTAGATAGTAGATATTAGGTAGGAAGATGGTAGGTAGTAGGTAGGTAGGTAGTAGGTAGATAGATGAATTGTGCACTGTAGCTGATTGACATTCCAATGCTTTCATAACATGTTTCCATAAAATTAATTGGATACAACATGATTGATGAATTAGGAAGCGCTATTTGTATTTTGTGGGCTGGATTAGTTATAACGTGGTTTTGATTGGCAACCGGAGAACCACATAAAAATTAGTTTGTAAGCTAGCAAGCAGAAAATAGTTTCCTCGGGAGGGGGCAGGGTCTGGGCAGGGCGTGTGCAGTGTAACCTTCCTGCAGTAATTATTCACCATCAACTGAATGGAATCTAGTAAAGGCACATTAAACACCATGAGTCTTTTTTCCCTCTCATATTTGTAGAGATTGAATTACATTTAATTGCATTTGAGAACAAGTCATTAAATGGACATGGCCTTTTGCTGGAAATTATAATCATTGGTGCCAATTCCTAATTTTCCACAAATAGGCAAATGTAATGCAATGCTGAAGTTATGGTGAAGGTCTTTCTGCCGCATTCTTACCTTGATAGTTCTATGTGATTTGACACTTTTGACAATATTTGGACCCAGGAGCAATTTAATCAGAAACAAAGTGGCTCTGGCAGAATCCCAATTGAATAATGGTGTGAACTGCTTGTTGGGGAATAAGTGCTTTGTCATAATACTGCCGTAGGTTCCTTTAGTTGGCTGAATTGTTGGAAAGAGTTATAATTGCCTCGACTGAACCTCCTAGTTGTGAACATGACATACCTTTTGCAGTTTACCACTATATAACTGTCTTCATTGTTGCCTTGCTGACACAGCTCTGCTTGGATATGACTCGTTCACTTACACCAAAGAAAAACATTGGGTTCATATATTGCACAAAGGAAGATGATGATGGTATTTGGAAGTCATTCAGTAGCTCTATGATATTTCTTTGGAAATTCTTCAGGGCAGTATCCCAGGCCCAACCATCATCTGTTACGGCTTCATTTAGTGACCTTTCATCACATTTTTCAACGGAAGTGACCATCAACAAACAAATCAGTTCATGGCTGCTTGCAGGAAGTCCGAAACAATATTCTGGCATTGGCTAAGAAGTATAACATTCGCATAGGTAAAGTGTCAGATAGTGAGGTTTAACCATCCATATTTTACATTCAGTGTCCTTTCCATCAAAGTTTCCCGTTTATGAACTTTACCACTATTGTATCTTCTACAAATAGTACAGCTACAGGAATAGATCAGGCTATTTATTCTTTTGTGATTTATCGTTTTAACTGTCTTTGATTTGCAATGATGTTTCTAAAGTGCTCGTCTTGTTTGAAACTGATTAGAGTTGGAACTAAATACTGAACTGGGAAACATAAGTTCTATCTTGTGTTACACCTCATCAAAATAGCCAGGTCATATTTGTCTTTGTACAACGTACCTGTTCCATTGAAAATTTATGGTGGGTTTGCTCCAGAATGATGGGAAAATTAGTATGAACTAGGGAGAATGCAGCAGCGAATTAGTCATTTGAAAATAAACACAGTAATCCTTATAGATACACTTAAAATCCATTTGTACTTCATATTCAGTTTTAAGAAAACTTTTCAGGGCAGGTACATCATTTTAAAATATCAGCGTGAAATGTGAATTATAATGAGGATTTTTAGAGTAAAAAGTTTGAAGAAAATTAAAAATAATGAATCTGCTTGATAGGCAACGATAGGTGACGACACGCCCTCCGCAACAGAACCCTCAGCAGTGGTGCATCGCAAGACTGCATTCAGTCCCTTACTATACTCCCTTTACACTTACGACTGTGCGGCGAAATTCGAGTTTACAGATGACACCAATGCAAATATGCAGTGACCGAATCACAAAGAATGTGATAGGAGGAGATATAGAACCTAGTGATATGTAAATAAATCACTTTGGCTCTTGCAAGTTACTTACCAAGGTGCAGCTTTGTAATTTGAGTACCTTGCACTTTGGTAAGTAACTTGCAAGAGCCAAAGTGATTTATTTACATGTCACTAGGTTCTATATCTCCTCCTATCACATTCTTTGTGATTCGGCCACTGCAAATTTGCATTGGTGTCATCTGTAAACTCGAATTTTGCCGCACAGTCGTAAGTGTAAAGGGAGTATAGTAAGGGACTGAATGCAGTCTTGCAATGCACCACTGCTGAGGGTTCTGTTACGGAGGGCGTGTCGTCACCTATCATTGCCTAAGTCTGTGGGGCAGAAAGTTGAGGATCCAGTGGCAGTGGGGGGAGCTGATTCCAAGATCCAGACATTGGAGATGAGTTAGGATGTGATTATGGTGTTGACGGTAGCACAAAGTCGTTAAATAGGAGTGGAACATGGGAGTCCTTGTTGCCTTGGTGTTCCAGAGATTAGTTTGGGGCCAGGGAGATGGCATCTGTAACTGTGGACCGGTTACGACGGTAAGCAAACTACACTGGAACAGGGCTAGCTGAAGCTAATGTGTGGCATCACCAGTCTCTCGAAGAACTTCATGATGGTGATGTCAGAACAACTGGATGGTAATCATTAAGGCACGCCACCTTACTTTTCTTCAGCATATTGATGATAATGGTCCTTTTGAAGCAGGTGGGGACCTCAAAATGGAGTAGTGAAAGGTTAAAGATTTTGTGAATACCTCTGCCAGTTGATCCGCACAGGTCCAGAGGATGGAGTGAGGTACTTCATTCAGACCAATTGCTTTCCATGGATTCACTCTCGGGAAGACTGATCTTGAGCCTGACTCTAACCATTGGTAGGCATACAAAAGGAAGCCTTCAGTTTGTGCAGCTAAAAGACTATAAACCAAATGAGATGACCTACTTTTGAGAATCTATACTATTAGAACCACCTCTCCCACTACTCTGTCTGACTGCGAGTGCTGTGTATTGAAACAGTAAAGCAAGGTCATGCAGCTACGAGATTGCTCGTCTATAGAGATAAGAAAGTTTCTTTCTTAGTAACAACTCCTTATTTGGGTGCGTGTGAAAGTAGGAAAAGTTTTGAATCCACTCTAGGTAAATTGATGCGTTTCTCTAAAAACATGTGACTTATATTAATGGTTTGGTTTCTGAGCATGTGACCTGTATCAATGATTTTGTCTTCTCTGTAACCATGGGAATTGTATTAGATGTGTAATTGGTCCTTGTATTAGATGTGTAATTGGTCCTTGATTTCTTTTTGTCACACCTCTTTTTCTGTATAAAAAAGTAAACAATCGTGGAGAAGTTGTTCTTCCCCTGCCCTGAGTTGAGGTCTCTTCAGACACTAGTTGTGTCTGGAGATCTTCTCGGGAAGAACCCCATGGTGGAATAAATCTGATGTGCTAATCCAGTATCACGTGTGATTATTCAGACTGAAGGTAAAGAATTTGATTTAACACTTTAATTGTGTTGATTCTGCTTTTTTAATTGTGTTAATTATTGTTCAATTCGCCTAAAACCTAGCATTTCCAACATTTAAAATGTTAACCTTGATTTTAAGTCAACTGTCAGACTGAGCTGAGGTAGATATCAAGTGTGAATATCTAACGAGGTGATAGATACATAAGTCGATGCACAATCAGCGACATTTTCCTTGTTTAAAAAATATTTTTTTTCAAGATGGTTAGCATTTAG
This sequence comes from Rhinoraja longicauda, assembly GCF_053455715.1. Taxonomy (NCBI): domain Eukaryota; kingdom Metazoa; phylum Chordata; class Chondrichthyes; order Rajiformes; family Arhynchobatidae; genus Rhinoraja; species Rhinoraja longicauda. The sequence goes on along the minus strand of NC_135980.1, from coordinate 5,948,979 downwards.
TATTTATCCTGATGGCTTGATCAGGAAGAGCACTGTTTTACAGTACCTATTTGTTGATTTTTACTCATGAAGACGTTAATATTTGTCAACTGTCAGTATAAAAGATTGCATCTTCAATGCTTGATCTCCAAATGTACATGACGCTGACTTCGTTGACACGCATTAAACTTCAGTGTGACCGTTTTATTAAAGTGAGCATAATGGTGTGAATTTTCTTACTTCAGGCGGGTGGTTCTGCAGGAAACTGTAGGCATTCAGCCACCAAGTGGAAATAGGTTCTGGATTTATCCAAGTTAAAGTATGATATATGCTGAAGGACAGATGATGCTGGGCCTACACGTGTGCAGCCCAGGTGAATGAGGGCAGGAATGGTCCTGCCCATAGCACTGAGTCACTTGGAACTGCTGCCAATAAAAGCAGTCAGACAATTTAAAGCAAAAATTAGTCTTAAATTATTATTGCTATGACATATTTCCACCAAGCAAAATTTCTTCTCAATCAGCAAGAAGTGCATATTGACTTGTTAACTTTTCTTATCTGATAGAGCCGTTTGCAGTTCTTTTTTTTTTACTTGTTAACTTTCATGTTCTAACTTCCCTTTCCTTTCTAATTCCTTGTCTCCTTTGCTGACATGAAATTTTCACAATCCTCAGGCTTGATGCTCTTCATTGTAAACCTTTTATTTCCATCTCAAATTTTTAATACTGCCTTTTGTTGGTGCTTTAAAAGAGAATCTATTTGTCCAGCCTCACATTCTTCCAATTCTATTCTCCCTAATAGCGGTTTGAAGAAGGGTCCCAACCCAAAGCTTCATCTATTGATGTCCTCCAGAGGTACTGCCTGGCCCACTGAGTTACTCCAGCACTTTGTTTTGCTCATGTATTTTCTGTAAATTCTACTTTTTTTACACATTAGCTATTGCTTGTTTACATCCCTCTTATTTATATCTCTCTCCGCAGTCCTTATTCGACTTTTTATTTGCATCTCATGCAGTCAAATCAGAGTAACAGGCCTTAACCACCACCTGTTAGTTGCCTCCACCATCACCTATGTCATTAAACTTCTCTTGGATTCCACTTTATCACAGACATTGCATTCCCTTTGTTCTCTCCATCCTTTTTAATTTAAATGGTTTGATTTGTCACTCGGCCTAGTTCTGATGATAGTTGAAATGTCAACACTGCTTTTTACTTTTCCCAGAGATGCCACTTCTGCGTATTTCAAAGTGTGCAAAAAGGCATTGATCATCCGAAGTGATATACCATGCATTAATCCTTTAAAAGTCAGTCAATTTTCTAGAAGGATTTAATCTTGGTGATGAATCTGGTGGAGAACAGAATTTTGTCAGGTGTTGTGCGCAAATTTAAAAAAACTGGAATGGAAAATCCTGTTTATTTTTCAAATGATTAAGTTGGAAAATGTTTATCTTTTGTTCACCATAAAGATGTGCATGGATTTATGGTGTTTAAGACCTTAACAGTGGCAAGTGATTGTATATCATTTATGTTTGTTTCCTAACAAGCTAGTTATGATATTGGACATATAAGAAGATAACTGCAGATGCTGGTACAAATTGAAGGTATTTATTCACAAAATGCTGGAGTAACTCAGCAGGTCAGGCAGCATCTCGGGAGAGAAGGAATGGGTGACGTTTCGGGTCGAGACCCTTCTTCAGACCCTGAAGAAGGGTCGAGACCCGAAACGTCACCCATGATATTGGACATATTCGACTCTGGTCTATTTTTAGTGTTTTCGCATGGAATTAATTTTAATTTGTACAGCAATACGTTTGTTCCTGAAAGATTATTGTTACTTTGCTCTTGGAAGTTTATTTGTTATTTGCCTTCTGATTTCAATGAAATAAAGAATAGTTTCCATTGTGACAATTTCATCGGAAGATACAACAGAATGACAACTCGTCTTTAACCTAGAGATAATGGATTCAGATCCAGCCGATCATTGATAATTTTGGAGATACTGTCATAGAAACCCAAGAGGAGGGCTAGAAGTGCACCTATTCGTACTAACATTCTTTCAATGAGGATGAATTTGCTCAGGAAAAGTGTGCTTTCTAGGTTACACCAAGTACAGGATAAATCTGGGAGAGGGCTTGCATGTTACTCAATGAATTTTTGACCTCTTTAACCTCGATTTAGATGCAGTCTGGACTGAAATGTTACTTTCTCCACAAGCTGCAAGGAACAACAAATAATATGTCTTCAAGTCTTTTAAATTGAGTTTGTGATCGTGAGAACTTGTACAAATCCATTCCTAATTTGTCACTGTTTGACAGACTTTGAAAGACATTCTGAATTTTTTTGATCATTTGCGATTAGTGGTTGGGGACAGATTAAGCAAATAAAATAACCTTTGTTTTATTTTCAGTCACTTCAATGTTTACAAATCTGCTCTGTTTTCTCTTTTTAAACTTCAATTGATTTCATTTTAGTTTTTCTTGGAGTTTGCTGTATGCAACTTCCCTACCTTTCCCAAGGTACATAATGACCTGGATGAGGTATTAAAGTAAAATATCAGATCTTCCAGCGATGGCAAATTGCTAAAGCTTGTTTATTGGTATTGGTTTTTAATGTCATCTGCAGAGACTCAGTGAAAACCTTTGTTTGTGTGCTGTTAAGCCAAATCATTCTATAAATGAATACAATCAAGCCACAAACAAGTACAACAGGTAATGCACAGAGAAAATGCCAGAGTACAGAATATAGTATTAAATCATTACAGAGCTGCAGATATAGATAAGGCGGCATTGAGGCAAGTTTAATACTGGGACTACATTCTACCATATGAGAGGGCTGTGTAACAGTCTGATAACAGGGAAGAAGCTATTTCTGAATTTGATGGTATGCATTTTTCAAGCTTTTGTATCTTCTGCCCTACAGGAGAGGGAATGCATGGGATGAAAATGAATTTTCATTATGTTGGCTGCTTTCCCGAGGCAGGAATTGATGGAGACATACCGAGGTTCCTCTGTCTTTTGTTGGAGTGCTTTATTGGCCTCAATATGGTTGATACAGCAGTGTTAGAGATATTTACACCCAGGAACTCGAAGCTGTTGTCCATTTCCACTGGGGCATGCACATTGCTTATCTGCTTGAAGTCAATAACCATCCCCTTGCTGATATTGAAGGAGAGTTTATTGCCTTGACACTGTTCCTGAGCTCTGTCTCCTTCTGTATCCTGTCTCATCATTCTTCAAGATCCGGCCAGCTATGGTGGTGTAATCTTGAAATTTGTAAATGAAGTTGGAGCAAAATTTGACTGCACAGTTGTGAATGTATAGTATGCATAGTAAGGAACTGAGAAAGCATTATGTTTTGTTGCATATCCTCGCTGATTGTAGTGTATGGGTCAGGCGGTCAATGAACCATTTGCAGAAGGGTGGGTGCTGATTCCTCAGTCTTGGAGTTTGGAGATCAGTTCAGATGGGTATATGGTGTTGAAGGGGGAGCTGTAGACAATAAATAAGAGCCAGCCTCTCGAAGCACTGTTTTGGTGAATGTCAGATCCAGTTGAAGGTGGTTATTAAGGCAAGCTATCTTGTTTTTCTTTGTCACTAGGATGATAGTGGTTTTGTTGCATGAAGGCATAGAACATTTAATTTGCTGAGGTACTGAAAAGGAAATGGGGCATGAACCAGTTATCAGCAATTTTTCAAACTTCTGAAACTATGATGGAAGGAAGGTCATTGATGAAGCAACTAAAGATGGTTGGGCATTGGGCATATTCCATTTTGGCTGGGATAATTTACCACCAGCTTCAACCATCTTCCACTGTGTGAGAAATGACTCCAAACAATGGAGTGTTCACCCATTGAAGCCTGGCTTCCTTTTTACTGTGCTTCCTTGATGCTGATAAAGGCAGGTCCACGCAAATCTAAACTAAATTCAGTCGGCTAAAGGCTTTGATGTCTGGAGTGGTCCTGGCAAAACCAAAGCTAACCATTCGGAAGTCGTTATTGATAAGTATAGATTGTTGATAAGTAACTGACAGTGTTCTGGACTTGGACTGGGAAAAGACTCGACTGTGATTGACTAGATTGAATTTGTTCTGTGATCAGGACATGCCTGGGCAAATACTGGGTGGATGCTTGTGTTTACAACTGAACTGGAGGAGCTTGGATCAAAGTTCAGCTAATTTTGGAGCACAAATCTTTAGTGGAAGAGCAGGATGTTGTCTCGTCCTCTCACCATTACCACATCTGGTGCTGTCAGTTATTTTTTTGTCACAGGGATTGAATCATATTGGCTGAATACCATCTTCTGTGATGGCGTGGGTCTTTGGAGAAAGCTGAGATGTGTAGATAGATCACAATTTTTGCCTAAATCATAAGAGTGGAAAAGAAAGTGGGGGGTTTTAGAAATGCAACTGCACAAAATTAGTTGATGACTGAAATTCAGTCTGGGTAAAATTATTTGTCACATTATTTGGGGAGCAGGGCATTGTTAGGAGCAATTCAAGGGATCAGACAAGGATAGACATTAAAATGGATTACAGATCTGAAGCACTGGAAAACAACATCCATATACTAAAACTCTCGTTTGTTTGTTTGTTCCCGAACTTAGCCAAAACGGTACACGATAGCGCAACACCTTGAGGCCCACCTTACTAACCGTCGTCCCTTTGGTGCTAATGGAGGAAGTTTCATTAAAATGTGAATAACTTAAAAAATATAACACCAATTTCAAAGTTTAAATCTACTAGGGAGGGAGGGGGGTGGAGGGAGGCTAAGGGGATGGGGAGGGGGGCAGGAGAGGGTGCTGCACCAATGCAGGAGAGGATTGGGCCCAACGGGTCCACTTGGTCTGGTGAACCAATAAGAATAAAAAAGAGCTGGCTTTGGCCAAAAGGAGAAAATTAATTCAGATGATGCTTGTGAAAGTATTGTGTCTTCAAATAATGAGAGATGTTGGTAGCACCCGTATACAAAGCTTAAATTTGATTTGGTTCTTATTCAAGAATCTGATGCAGACACCAACTCGAGCAAGTAAACATTAGAGCTGTTACGTAATAGTTCCGAAGAAACCTTGTGCTATAGAGAATTGCATGGAAAACAACTTGTCGATCGGGGAAAGGGGTTAAGTTCCAGAGTGTTTCAGGCTGACAAGTCACTTGAGTTTAATCACGGGATTTTCGAAAACCCAAGCAAATTGGGTCGATATTACATTTACAATTTTTTTTGTTCTACCCTTTGAACTGCACAGTGGTTCCATTCTTTCTCAACCTGATATCCTTATCAGATACGTTTCCACCTTCAAATGTTCTCGTACTCTCCACCTTCTGCATTTTACCCCTCTTATATATCTTGTGCAACAGTATTAATTAACCACAGGTACAGATACAGCATTTTCAAAAACTTATAAAACCTTAGAGGTGCAAGGAAGCAGCCAGATGAATTCTTGGACTATAGATAAAAGATTACATGCGTCAAGTTAGTACTTCACTTCACCACCACGATACATTGATGGAGGAAAAAGGACACAAAATGCTGGAGTCACTCTGTGGAGAACATCATGTTCAGTTCAGTTTAGTTTATTGTCATGTGTACCGAGATAGAAGTGAAAAGGTTTTGTTGCGTGCTATCCAGTTAGCAGAAAGACAATACCCGATTACAATCGAGCCATTTACAGTGTCTATATACCTGATAAGGGAATTACGTTTAGTGCAAAGTAAAGCTAGCAAAGTCCAATCAAGGATAGTCAGAGGGTCACCAAAGAGGTAGATAGTAGTTCAGCACTGCTCTCTGGTTGTGGTAGGATGATTCAGTTGCCTGATAACAGCTGGTAAGAAACTATCCCTGGACTTGGAGGTGTGCTTTTTCACACTTCTATAACTTTTGCCTGATGGCAGAGGGGAGACGAATAAGTGGCCTTGAATAAGCTGCTGGCCTTGCCGAGGCAGCAACAGCTATAACTGGAGTCAATAGAAGGGAGGTTGGTTTGTGTGATGGTCTGGGCTGCGTTCACAATTTGTTGCAAGTTCTTGCGGTCTTGAATGGAGCTGTTCCCAACCCAAGCTATGATGTATCCTGATAAAATGCTTTCTATGGTGCATCTGTAGACGTTGGTGAGAGTAGTAAGGGACTTGCTGAATTTCCTAGGGAAATTCTAAGGAAGTAGAGGCATTGGCATACTTTCTTGGTCGTTGCTTCAAAATGAGTGGTCCAGGAGAAGTTGGTGATATTGACTCCTAAGAATTTGAAGTTTTCAACCATCTCTATTTCGGCACCGTCGATGCAAACTGGGGTATGTGTACTGCTTCGCTTCCTGAAGTCGATCACTATCTCCTTTGTCTTGCTGACATTGAGAGAAAGGTTGATGTCAAGACACCAGGACATGAGGTTCTCGATCTCCTTCACTGCTCCGTCTCATCATTATTTGATATCGGGCCCACAATGGTGGTATTGTCTGCAAATTTGAAAATTGGATTAGATTTGTACATGGCCGCACAGCCGGGGTGTCCAAGGAGTAAAGAAGGAGGCTGAGAACGCAGCCTTATTTGGTGACATTTTGGGTCAGGACCCTTCTCTCAGTCTGAAACGTCGCCTATCCATGTTCTCCAGAGAAGCTGCCTGACCCGCTGAGTTACTCCAGCATTGTCTTTTTTTGTAAACCAGCATCTGCAGTTCTTTGTTTATTCACTAATAGAGGGACTGTCTAAACATTTTTCAGCAGTTAGGTAACCCACCTCACTCCCTCATTGAAAATTCAAGAGTTCCTTTTTATAGGAAATTTGGATTTTTTAAAACCAACCTAAAAAAGTATCTTCAAAAAACATCTAAAAGATCAAAATATTTTAAAAGGCACCGAGACTAATTAGCCCAGTTTATCTTGGCAGAACAAATACCACAATGGAGACATCCCAAGATCTTGAAACATAAAGTGATGCCTACTTTCTTCCTTCCCTGTTAATGAGAAGCCAAATTCCACACTATAATTTCTAAAATGCGTAAGACTTAACAACTACCAAAGGTTACATTAAATCTTTGAGTCAATAAATGTAAACAGAATTTTAGTCATCCTTACTAACAAAATAATGGCATCTTCTATGACAAATATGTCAAATACAAACATATTAAGTCATTATTGACTAAGTTGCCAGCATCTATATCTATATACTAAAACTCGTTTGTTTGTGATTGAACTACAGCCAAAATCGTACACGATAGCGCAACAATTTTAGGGCCACCTTACTCACCGTCACTGCTTTAATGGTAATCCAAGTAGTTTTATTGAAATCGGTGTTATATTTTTTAAGTTATTCACATTTTAATGTTTAAATCTATCTCCTAGGGTTGGGAAGAGGGAGGGGGGGAGGGAGGATGAAGGATAAGGGGATTGAGGGGGATAGAGGGGAGGGGGAGGAGGAGGGAGGGGGTGGAGGGGAATAGGGGGGAGGGGGGAGGAGAAGGTGCTGCACCAATGCAGGACAGGTTTGGGCCCAATGGGTCCACTTGGTCTAGTAGTTCTTTAAAAACTTGATTTCCCAAATTAATGCCAAATTACTTAAATTTGAAAACATCTGGGTAATGTTAAAGCAAATGTGAAGGTTCATGTGCTCTTTCAAACTTGTCTGTAAAGTTCAAACGCAGGCTCGACGATCGTTTCGCTCAACACCTTTGCTCAGTCCGTCTTAACCAACCTGATCTCCCGGTGGCTGAGCACTTTAACTCTCCCTCTCACTCCCAGTCTGACCTTTCTGCCATGGGCCCCCTCCAGTGCAATAGTGAGGCCCACCGGAAATTGGAGGAACAGCACCTCATATTTCGCTTGGGCAGCTTACAGCCCAGCGGTATGAACATTGACTTCTCCAACTTTAGATGGCTCCTCTGTCCCTCTCTTCCCCTCTCCCTTCCCAGTTCTTTCGCTATCTTCCTGTCTCCACCTATACTCTTCCTTTGTCCCGCCCCCCTGACATCAGTCTGAAGAAGGGTCTCGACCCGAAACGTCACCCATTCCTTCTCTCCTGAGATGCTGCCTGACCGGCTGAGTTACTCCAGCATTTTGTGAATAAATACCTTCGATTTGTACCAGCATCTGCAGTTATTTTCTTATACTGTCTGTAAAGTTCAATCAATTTCTTGGAATTCAGTACTGATTGACTAGAAAGTACAAATAGTACCAATGTTGAAAACAAATCACAACTTGCACTGGACAATTTAGACTTTTAAAAAAAACATATCAATATACTGCAGCTTTTAGCTGTGTGCATGTGAAAAAAATATTAGTCTTTCCTATGCTATGTTTCCATTTCTTACCTGGCTTCTGCAAATATATCTAAACAAGAAACATACCAATTGATGACCAATTATCTTTGTGTCACATCGATGCCAGTGGGTTCATGTGCCTTCCTGACAAAGAGGGCAATATTAAAACATTTTCTGAAAAATACATTTTCTTTAACAGCAACTTTCATTGCACAGCTTTCAAAATGAAAATATGAAAAATTTCTGAATGAAATCACAAATCAAAATGCACAGAACAAATTAATCTTTATCCAAGCACTGTACCCCCACAAAACTAAACAGCCAAAGTAGAACCACATTAAAAAAAGACATACAAATATTATCTGGCTGCTTTGAATTAGCAGTTGTACCTTAACTGCAGGTATATACCACTTGAAAGCTTGTGATTTAAATTTGAATAGATGATTCTCTCTTCCAAAGTAAACAGTTGTGAATTTACAAAAGCAAGGGCCTTGCCACTCCTTCACCCCTCTCACATTCTCAAGAGTAACCCTCTCAACCCAGCCTTGTAATTTCCCATTGCTTGCTACCCATCTATAGTGGAATACAATGGACAATAGGTGCAGGAGTAGGCCATGCGGCCCTTCCAGCCATTCAATGTGATCATGGTTGATCGTTCACAATCAGTACCCCATTCCTGCCCTCTCCCCATACCCCCTGACTCCGCTATCATTAAGAGCTCTATCTAACTCTCTTGAAAGTGTCCAGAGAATTGGCCTCCACTGCCTTCTGAGGCAGAGAATTCTACAGATTTACAACTCTGAGTGAAAAAGCTTTTCCTCATCTCCGTTCTAAATGGCCTACCCCTTATTCTTAAACTGTGGCCGCTGGTTCTGGACACCCCCAACGTTGGGAACATGTTTCCTGCCTCTAGTGTGTCCAATCCCTTAATAATCTTATGTTTCAATAAGATCCCCTCTCATCCTTCTAAATTCCAGTGTATACAAACCTAGTCGCTCCAGTCTTTTAACATATGACAGTCCCGCCATTCTGGAAATTAACCTAGTGAACCAACTGCACTCCCTCAATAGCAAGAATGTCCTTCCTCAAATTTAGAGACCAAAACTGCACACAGTACTCCAGGTACAGTCTCACTCGGGCCCTGTACAACTGCAGAAGGACCTCTTTGCTCCTATACTCAACTCCTCTTGTCAAGGCCAACATGCCATTGGCTTTCTTCACTGCCTGCTGAACCTGCATGCTTTAAGTGACTGATGAACAAGGACACCCAGATTTCTTTGTACTTCCGCATTTCCTAACTTGACACCATTCAGATAATCTGCCTTCCTGTTCTTGCCACCAAAGTGGATAACCTCACATTTATCCAGGCTTCTGCCATGCATCTGCCCACTCGCACAACCTGTCCAATACACTAAGGCTCTCTGCCCTCAACTGATGAGCACTGATGGAGTTCTGACACTGTTCGACAATGAAAAATGAAGCAACCTCCTTTGACTACTGTTTAAAAGTGATAGCAGAACAATGCAGAATTACTTCAGTCATGCTCAACATGCTGTAGTGTTACTGACTTGTTGACCTAACTGGGAAAATGGAAAATAGCTCCATTAAATGCTAAATCTGAATTTTACAACTTTTTCAAGTTGAAACAATTCAATAGAAGTGTATAACAATTGTCACTGTTTGTAGAAATTTATATTTTTGCTCCAGCACTTTCTGGGACAGTACTGACTGTCAGTACAGTGGAACACATTTATTCCCATCTGGCAAAATCCAGAAAGATTTAAAAAGCAACACCTACCATTTCATTCATTCTTCAGGATCTATGCTAATTATATTGCTTGTTGAACTGGTGATTAACTCAGAGGTGGGGGGGGGGGGAGGAGGGGAGAAGAAATATAATTGGTAATTCTGGAACACTGACATGAAACATTAACTTTTTTTACCCCATACTTGACAAGTTTTTCAGTATTTCCAAATATTTTCTATTTTTTACATGAAAACATATATTTAGTTAAATATGATCTGGATGTGCCAGGAGGCTGTCATCCTGCTGAGATCAGTCCATGTGGGTACACTGATGTTGCAGTGGTTAAAATTATCAGACTAGTAATCTCAGATTAACAATAAGCAAAAATCACAACAGCCAAATGCAAGCCACATTGTGCCCCCCAATCGCCTTGCCTGGAGAAAATCTGCCATGCTTACCTTGTCTGGCTGAAAAGTGACTCCAGATTTATCCGTATAGTATTTAAATGCTTTGTGAAATAACCTAGCCGTGAAAGTGTTCTATTGGTCCTACATTTACATGGACAAAGGAGGATACAACTAGTAGACTGGGGCTTGTAAGTGAATCAATGAGAATAAAGCCTGCTTGACCTTGACCTCACAAAGTTAAACAACAGGACCACAATTGCCCAAAATAGAATCTAATTTTGTAATACCAAACTAGCAGTTATAGATGCATTTGTACATGGCACTAGTGTTGCAAATGACTATGGGGAAACACCCTTTAAAGCTCTCTCCAGCTAATGAGAAGCTTGAGCATTCAAACCCTGTTTTGTACAATATTTGTACTGATCCTGTTTTTGACCAACCCAGTCTCTTCCCATCTATGTTTTTGAATACCAATGTTCTTTCTCTTGATGTGAAATCTGCCAAGACCTTGACTTTATCACAATATCTCAAACATAAATGCTATGTCTTTGGCAAGAAATTCTTATCACAGACTGCAGACTCTTTCTCCTATTTCCAAAATGTCTGATCCTGCTGGACTCTCCTTTCTGTGAGGTAGTTTCAAGAAGCGGGGTGGAATACACACCCTAGTCTGTGTCGATGGTGCTGAAGTGGAGATGGTTGAGAGCTAAGTTCCTCATCATAAATATCACAACAATTTGTCCTGGTCCAACCACATTGTCAAGGTCAAGGAAGCACACGAACACCTTCAGAAACCAATGAAATTCGATGTGGCTCCAAATGCATTGTAGCAACATCGACAAATACACCGTTTAAATTATGCTGTCAGGATGTATGGCAACTGCTTTGCCCAAGATACACCAGAAAATGCAGAGTTATGGACGCAGTCCAGTCCTTCATCCAAACCAGACTCCCTCCCTTCGACTCAATCTACCTTAGTGTAAAGGTGTCTTAGAAAAGCCCAAAATAAACAAGGATTACTCACACCCATCAATCCCACTTCTCCCCTCGCACCGCAGAAGCTTGAAAGCAGCATACCACCAGAGTCCAGGAAAGCTCTTACCCTCTGTTATCAACTCTTGAAGAGACCTCTCATAAACTACAGATGTATTCCTAATTTCCTGACCTCTCAATCTACCAGATTGCAGCCCTTGCACTGTTTTAATCTGCACTTTCTCTGAAATTATAACACTATTCTGCACGAAATTCCCTTTCTTTATTTGCACTACCTGTTGTACTTGTATATGGTGTGATTCACCTGGATAGTATATTCAACCATGTTTTTCACTGCAACTCAGTACACGTGATAGCAATAATTCAATACCAAAGAAGAGAGTTCCAATATTTATAGCCACTGATAATTTGCAATATACATGGAAGTCAGAATTGTGTGGAACTGAAACATGATGGTTCTTCCAGGTATCTATTACCCTAGTCCCCTCTTGTTGCAAAGAATATGGGTTTAAATGCTGTTGGATTAGCTTGGGCAAATAACTGCAGTGACTTTTATAGATGATACACACTGATGGTGGTCAATTGCAGACACTCCTGTAGATTGAATGTTACTTGCCACATATCAACACATGCCTGAATGTGATTGTATACAAGCATGTGCTGTTTCGTTTTTTGAGTTACGAGTTTAATTCAGCATTGTGCTATCGATGAACACCAATACTCCAATTTTATAATGGAAGGAAGGTCACTGATAGAGCTATTGAAGATGTAAGAAAATAACTGCAGATGCTGGTACAAATCAAAGGTATTTATTCACAAAATGCTGGAGTAACTCAGCAGGTCAGGCAGCATCTCAGGAGACAAGGAATGGGTGACGTTTCGGGTCGAGACCCTTCTTCAGACTGAGTCTTCAGATGACTGGCTGAGATTTCCTATACTAGAGTGATGTCTCAAGGCTGATTAACGACAAAAGACATGACCAATTTCATTTGTGCGGGCATTGGGAATGTAATACTGGGTTTGGATTCAGATTACAAAATTCTAATGAGTTTTTAACGCTTATCTTGTTTTTTTGGGGGATGTGGGAATGGGAGGAAAAATCCAGATTCTCAATCACAGCTAAGAACAAAATTTACCAATTTGTATCTTGATGACATAACTCAAACGTTTTTCTCTTCCACAACCAGAGTCTTCCAGAGGAAAGACTTGGCATAATTTTCCCAAATTCATCATAACCTGGGCCCATGTAACTGTCCTTTCACGGTGATTTTGGCATTTATAACAAATCTCACTATTATGCACCAAATAACATTATCAAGTCAAGCCACTTATAACCATAAGGACTCCCCGTATTATGGACGACCTGTTTTACAGAAAACTTTCTTTATGTAATTTGAAGATATATTTCCATATCAGTTATAAAATATTTCACAATGTTCATTAATGTCTGCATGCAAAATACATTCCATTGGTTTAATTATAGGTGGTGCGAGGGCAATTATTCTATGAAATGAAATTAAAGCACGTGTATGAATAACCATGTGATATTGGTTGTGATAGAAAATTTACTTTTCATTGAAAGAAATCAGCTTGTGCACTGCCTGTACATTATCTGCCTGTATAATTCCTATATTGAAATGTAAAGAGCAGCTTTCATAGCAGTAATAAATGACCCCCTTTTTAGTTTGTGCCTATTTCAAGGAAATTAGAAAGTATTATTATACAAGTGAGGAAGCCTCAGCAGCATAGGACTCTATGGGAATGGAGCCCTCTCACTGCCAGTCTCAAGCCTGGTGGAGGAATTCAAATGGGCCAAAGCAAGGCTGGACATGACACTAACAGAATCCCGGGACCCAATAGTTAGAGGTGTCGCTCCAACCCCAGCAACAGGGAAGAAATGGACTCCAGCAGCACTGGTACAGGACGCAAAATCTGCCCTCCGACACCGGGACATAGTGGGCCATGTCCAACAAGGCCGAGGGGGCTTTGGCCTGGGAGCAATGAAACCTACCTGGCAAAAGGCTACTCCAGCTGAACGTCGGCACCTGGTGGTGGAGGAGGTGCGCCGCCAAGAAGAAGCAGCCAGGTGTGCCAAAGCTATATCTTAAGCCAAGCAAGGCCGCTGGATGAGGTGGGATGGCATTGAGAGGAGGAAGATCACATGGAGTGAGCTGTGGAACATGGAGTCAAGTATGTTGAGCTTTATTATCAGAGCTATGTATGACGTCCTTCCCTCTCCCACAAACTTAAATCTTTGGCTGGGAGAGGATCCAGCCTGCCCTCTGTGTGCAGTTCCAGCAAACCTCAAGCACATCCTGGTCGGTTGTAAGACCAGCCGAACACAAGGCAGATACACCTGGCGACACAACCAGGTGCTAAGGTGTTTGGCAGCTGCACTCGAGTGCAAGAGAGTTACCACCAACGCCATGCCTATCAATGCTGAGCTAACATTCCCGCAAATCCCATCGTTCATCCGGGAAGGAGAGAAACGGAAGACTACCACCTCGCCTCTCAACTCATGCCCACTGAGCGCAGCTAGAGACTGGGAAATGCGGGTTGACCTCGGCCAGAGGCTTTCCTTCCCAGTTGAAATCGCAGCTATCAACCTGCGACCAGACCTCGTCCTCTGGTCCAACTCCTGTCGGCGTGTTTTCATCATTGAGCTGACGGTGCCCTGGGAGGAGGCATTTGAAAGGAAAGAGATATTCCAACCTTGCAGTAGAGGCAGAGGAGCGAGGTTGGAGTGTAAGAGTGCGTCCAGTGGAGGTGGGGTGCAGGGGCTTTGTAGCCAGTTCCACTGCAAGGCTCCTGAGGGAAGTTGGAGTCAGAGGGCAGGCCCAAAGGAGGGCAATCAAAGAACTTGCAAATGCCGCCAAACAGAGCAGTCACTGGCTGTGGCTGAAAAGAAAAGATACTGTCTGGGCTGCCACGTGACCATCTAGAGGCTAACCATAAGACACACACCCAGGTCTGATCACCCTGCGGTGGGCCTGCCTCGACTGAGGGTGTCTTGTGATAAAAGGCTGAAACACCCAGTGATGTTGAGGTACACAGCTGAAGATGTGTCTGAATGGTAGCAACATCACCTAGTGGTCACCCCCAAGAACAACACCAGTCAATTGTAGTGCAAACCTTAGGGATTGTAACATCTAGTCCTACTAATCAATCTATCACTTGGAACGAATTTTGTCCAAAATTACTTTTGCCTCAACACATATAAAAATATATTGTTCAAAGGTCAGTAAACCATCATCCCAAACAGACTCGAGTTGAGATGCGGTTTGAGGGAACTGTGAATCATCTTTTTTTCCACAACGTGGCAGGATGATTAAATCTTCCTTTATCACAATTTAATTTGGGATATACAGTACAGTTCTTTAATGTTGAAAACCAAAGCTACTTTGGTGGTATTTCTCAGGCAATTCTCATATGGTGATTTAAATAATTTAATCCAATATCAATCAAATATTGTTCATTCCATCGTCAATAGAATGCAGTATTACTGCTCAAGTTTAGATTTTTTTGTTTTCCATCTCATGCCATGTACTGACTTCCCTGTTCTTAATATTTCAGATTATCTGATGTGGAATTTCATTGCTTTGTTAAATGGGGAAATATTCACCTCTCCTTAGATAATTTTTCTTAAAATAGTTCATTTGGATTACCTCCAATTCTTTTGGATATCTTGAAGTTTTATATCAGAGCAGTATATTTTTATTGAAGCATTGAAATTCTGGCACTTGGAAAGTGACATCGTAAACATTTGCAGGTGTTAAACTGTCTGTAGCATATGCGAGTTTTCTTCCGAAGATCGCAATTTCTTCCGAGGAGCTACAATTATTGGGGAAACAGTTACTCCACAAGTTCTATTACCTTCTTTGATAATGTTAAAAAAGTCATGAATAGCTACTTCAACTGTTGCACAGTTGATGACATATTTATCCCCTCCCATCCATTGAGGTTCATATTAACCTACTCATTTCATACTTGTCAGTTGGATTCATTTCAAAGATGCTCCAGTTTCCAATTAGTATATTGTTTAATCTTAATATTTGACTGAAATGTTATCTATGGCATCAATACTTCCAAATTTTCAAGTGTCTCTTGAAATCCATAATTGAGAAACCGGAGAGATTTGTATTCTTTGTAGTCAAAATGATGGGTAATTGTGCATTTACGGCACCTAACAATATAAGTTTGAAAGAAAAACAATTTACTGCAAGCATTCAAAGGGTCAAGCAGCCACGGGGATCGAAACTGTCAATATTGTGGGTCAGAAATGTCAAGGTAACCATTTTTGAAAACTGGTGGTTGAAGGAAACAAATTTGAACAGAAAGGTTGGCAATGTACACAAAAAGGGAAGGGGATAAAAGGAAAAACATAGCTGATTTTTAATTTAACAACTTCAAGTAACAAATCTCAAGGACAATAGATGAGGTTTTGTTTGTGTTTTGCTCAACTTGTGTTGGGCATCTAAGGAGCAATTGAAAAACAAAGTGAGAGTGGGATAAAGACTGACGGATGACCAGAAGCTCAGGTTGTCCTTGTGGACAATATGATGTTCTATAAAATGGTCATCCATCTGAAATGTAATAAGACTGAGAAATTTAGACAGGAGAGATGTCTAATAGTCCAAGTAAATTTGAGGCCAGGGTGGAAGTTTGTGGTAAAGTTAATAAAAAAACAAATCCTGCACAAGTGCGGGAGACAATTCCAATGAAGTCATAGATGTGGCAGAGAAAGAGTTGGGGAGTGACCCAGTGTTTACGTTTGGAACAAAGGCTGTTCGATGTCGCCAACAAAAAGGCAGACCTAGGGGCTCGGGAGAGTGCCTAATGGCCACAACATCATGATTCCAAGCATGGATCCAAGTTCTGTTCATCTGCTTTACCCATGATACTGCTTGTGTTCAAATACGCACACTTTCCAATAAGTCCTACCATTTACTGTTCTCTCTTTTCTAACCCCCCCCCCCACCACCACCACCACTCTAGTTTAAACCCTCCTGAGTTACACCAGCAAACCTCCCTACAAGGTTATCATAAAAAGCTGGAGTAACTCGGCGGGTCAGGCATCTCAGGATGACGTTTCGGGTTGAGACCCTTCAGACTGATGTCAGGGGAGTGGGCGGGACAGAGATAGAATGTAGTCGGAGACTATTCTGGTGGGAGAACTGGGGAGGGGATGGAGAGAGAGGGGGAAAATAAGGGCTATTTGAAGTTAGAGAAGTCAATGTTCATACCGCTGGGATGTAAGCTACCCAGGCAAAATATGAGGTGCTGTTCCTCCAATTTGCGCTGGGCCTCACTCTGCAATGGAGGAGGCCCAAGACAGAAAGGTCAGAATGGGAAGGGGAGTTAAAGTGCTGAGCAACCGGGAGATCAGAGTATGTTGCTTATTTTGTTTTTGGGTCGAGACCCATCTTCAGACTGATGTCGGGGCGGGACAAAGGAAGGATATAGGTGGAGACAGGAAAATAGAGGGAGAACTGGGAAGGGGAGGGGAAGAGAGGGACAGAGGAACTCGGGTAGGTTAAGGCGGACTGAGCGAAAGTGTTTAGCGAAACGATTGCCGAGCCTGCGCTTGGTCTCACCAATGTGCAGGAGTTGACACCTGGAACAGTGGATACAGTAGATGAGGTTGGAGGAGGTGCAAGTGAACTTCTGCCTCGCCTGAAAAGGCCGTTGGGGTCCTTGGATGGAGTCGAGGGGGGAGGTAAAGGGACTGGTGTTGCATCTCCTGCGGTTGCCAGAGTTGACCAGGGAGTTGCGGAGTGAACTGTCTCTGCGGAAAGCAGAAAGGGGTGGAGATGGGAAGATGTGGCCAGTAGTGGGATCCCTTTGGAGGATTATATGCTGTATGCGACGGCTGATGGGGTGGAAGGTGTGGACAAGGGGGACTCTCTCCTTGTTGCGAATGGGGGGAGGGGGAACAAGAGCGGAGCTGTGGGATATCGAGGAGACCGAAGTGAGAGCCTCATCTGTAATGGAAGAGGGGAACCCCCGTTTCCTAAAGAATGAGGACATCTCCGTTGCCCTAGTATGGAAATCCTCATTCTGGGCGCAGATGTGGCGTAGACAGAGGAATTGGGAGTAGGGGATAGAATCTTTGACTGGAGGTGTGGTTAGTTCAACCTTGTACTTTTGCAATACTGCAGCTTGATTGCCATCGTCCAGTGCTCTCAAATATTTCTTGACATCACATGATGTAAATGGAATTATCTGAAACAACTAGTTTCATCCAGCCAGCCTATCTGGCTGTGCATTGTTGTAAATACTTTGTAAGTGAACGTGTGCCTGTTAGCAGTAGAGTAATTGTCATTGCAGGTGGTACTTTTGCCAGAAATGGAGAAACTAAGATTTCTTGGAAGGATAAAGAATAGAGTGATTAGGCAACAGTTGGACTTGAAAACAAGGAAATATTTAAATGTGAGAATTTGAAATTTGCTGTAAAGAGCATACAAAACTTGTGCAAATTGTAAACTGTTTGTGTCTGTGTTGTTAGGTTTGTGTACTATTGTATGTTCTTTTTTAGTACCTACACTGATGTACAGCACTTTGGTCAACGTGGGTTGTGTTTAAATGTGCTATACAAATAAAATTGACTTGACTTGACCAATTGAGAAAAAATTACAAAATGGAACAGTTGTAGTCATATCGCATGGAAATAGGACCTGCTGCCCAACTTGCCCATCCCTACTAAGATGCTCCATCTACACGAGTCCCAACTGCCCATGTTGGGCTCATTTCCCTCTAAACCATTCCTGTCCATGCACCTGTCCAAATATCTTTGAAATGTTATAGTACCTGCCTCAACTACCTCTTGTTCTATATACCTGCCACCCTCTGTGGAAAAGGTTGCCTCTCAGTTTCCTATTCAATCTTTCCCCTCTCACCTTAAACCTATGTCCTCTGGATCTTAATTTCACTACTCTGGGTAAAATACTCGGTGTATCTATCCTATCTATTCCCTTCATGATGTGTAGGAAGGAACTGCAGGATTTATCTTACATGAAGTAACCTCAGCATTCTCTCTCCATCCCTCTGCAACTCCTTGGATCACTCTTCCTTTGCAGGAGACATATAACCTGTCCCTATACCTCCTCCCTTCCCTCAATCTGGGGACCCCAGTAGTTCTTCTATGTGGGAGAGGTTCATGTGCACCTCCTCTAACCTCATCTACTGCATCTGTTGTTCTCAATTTGGCCGCCTGTACATCAGTGAGATCAAGCACAAGTTTGGCGACCGTCTCGCCGAACACTTCTCAGTCTGCCAACCATTTTAACCCTGGTTGCTAATCGTTTTAACTCTACGTCCCAATCCCTCACTGACCTATCTGTCCTGGGCCTGCCCCACTGCCACTGTTGCAACCCCTTGGTCTTAATCTCTGGCCTTTGTTCCAACCATCTGCCTATCGAACCCCCCCCCCCCCCCACCCCCTTGCCTGTATCTACCGGCCACGCCATGTCCTGCCTCTCCTTGTAGCTAAGTCCCGTCCCCCCCACCACCACCTTACAATCAGTCTGAAGAAGGGTCCTGACCCAGAACACTGAGTTTCTCCAGCACTTTGTTCTTTTTCGTAAACTAGCATCTGCAGTCCCTTGCTTCTACTGTAAAATGATACCAATTGCAGTTGTAAATAAGATTTTTCATGCAAAGGAGACCAGTAAATGATACTTGAAATATGTTTATTTGGACTTTACTGCAATAGAAATGATGATTTCCTGGTTTGATCATAATTTAAAACTCTTTCTTGTTTCAGATATGTAGCAACTGAAATATTTAGCAATTTGTTCAGAACACTGAAGGAAATGGTTCCTAATTTTTGTTTTGCTGAATCACAGTGCAAGGGTCTTCTTTCTTGGACCCAACCGTATCCCATTCTCCAAACTAATTATAAGGTGAATAAAAATGTATGCCTATTTGTGGACCTACAAATCAAGACTCAGAACCACCAAATGTAGACATAAAACCACTGCACATTAAGCAAGGCTTTTAAAGAACACTTAGAAGTATGATAGGATGGAACTGCAGATGCTGGTTTAAACTGAAGATAGACACAAAATGCTGGAATTGTTGATGGAATTTAATACTGAGATGTGAGGTGTTGCATTTTGGGAAGTCTAACAAGGGCAGGGCCGACACAGTGAATGGTAAGCCTCAAGGGAGTGTTGTAGTGCAGAGGGATCTAGGAGTGCAGGCGCATGGTTCCTTGAAGGTTGAGTCGCAGGTAGATAAGGTGGTCAAAAAGGCTTATGGCACATTGGGTTTTATCAGTCAATTGAGTGTAGAAGTTGGGAGGTCATGTTGCAGATGTATAAGGTGTTGGTAAGACCGCATTTAGAATATTGTGATCAGTTCTGGGCACCACGTTATAGGAAAGATATTGTCAAGCTTGAAAGCGTTCAGAAAAGATTTACGTGGATGTTGCCAGGACTAGAGGGTGTGAGCTATAGGTAGAGGTTGAGTTGGTTGGGTCTCTATTCCTTGGAGTGCAGGAGAATGAGGGTGATTTTAGAGGTGTATAAAATCATGAGGAATAGATTGGGTAGCTGCACAGAATCTCTTTCCCAGAGTAGGGGAATCGTGGACCAGAGGATATAGGTTCAAGGTGAAGGGGAAAAAGATTTAATAGGAATCTGAGAGGTAACCTTTTCACACAAAGGGTGGTGGGTGTATGGAACAAGCTGCCAGAGGAGGTAGTTGAGGCTGGGACTATCCCAACGTTTAAGAAACAATTAGACAGATACATGGATAGAACCAGTTTGGAGGGATATGGACCAAGCGCAGGCAGGTGGGACTAGTGTAGCTGGGACATGTTGGCCGGTGTGGGCAAGTTGGGCCGAAGGGCCCTTTTCCACAGTGTAGCCACTGTGGCTCTATGGGCATGACACATGGTTGCCTTCACTTCTGCATCTTCTGCTGAACGCCGCCTATTGAGGCACCAGTTGCTCTGGTGGTTGGGTCCAACATTCGAGGCAATGTGTGAACTGTTCTATGGTGCAATGCCATTTTTAGCATTTTCCAAATTTTTGAATGTTTTTTCCTATTATTTTTCCTGTTAGTTGACATATCTGACTTTTTGCTGGTACATATCTCCCAATCAATTAAATTTTTCTAATTTTAATTTAATCTGTTTTCCAAACATATCTTATTGCACGTGTCACCTTAAATTGACCAATTTATTTGGATTTCTTTAAAGTGGCATGTTCTGGCGATTCATTATTACGATCAGAACTTGTCAACCTGGGGACAAATTGAAGCTTAGTTAGCACGCTGATCTAAAAAAAGTTGGATGGTGTTAGCATTGGTCTTTTGGGTTGTCAACGATCAAAAGTGCTCCACAAAGATTGTTGCCCAAGCAACTGTTTTGTTATCTGTCAGGTTGGACTTGATTTAGATTTAGAAGTGCAACTACAAAAATGTACAGCCAATATCCAGTTAATGATATTTTTATTACTTTTCAATGTTATAGCACAGTAAAGGTGTGGATTTTGAGAACGTGTGTAATTAGCAAATTAATCAAGCAAGAAGTTGTTAAGAATAAATCGTCCTTGGAAAATGTCTAAAGTGGGCAGAGGCGCATATAAAATCTGGGGTTACGGGTGCATAAATCAAAAAGTTGCAATATACATTGAGACGGTTATTAAAATGTGGGGACTCCAGACTATGATATACCTTATTTACAGAAATCTGACATAATGCAAATTCTCCCATACACTTTTAAAGCATTTTTTTAATTGGTGGTAAATGTAAATGTTTCGGTGTATTCACTAATAGCTGGATAAAGTATATACAGTACTACATTTAGATTAATTATGACCAATGTTTGGTTGATTATTTAAATAAATTAATTAAAGCAAGTGTTTGTAAAGTGATAGGGTATGGATTACTGGTTTAAATCAGACGTGCTGATTTAGAGAAATAATCCTTCAGACAGTTCTCAGGAACTGAATCCTTGTGCGATTTGGCGAAAACATGAAAAGCAGAGAAGTTGCATTAAACTTGTTAATGTGGAATATTATGAATGATTGTAGTTTCTTTATGACAAATGAATTTTGATGTATTGGAGAATGTACAAGATAACCAGCAAGAAAGATTGAATAGCCAATATTTCTTCTCCAGATAAGCATGTTAATAGTTTAAATGGCCCTACCTTTGGATTGGGAGGATGTTGTTTCAAATCATGCTCCAGAGACTTCAGTGCAACAATCGAGGCTGAAATGCCAATTGCAGAACTGAGGTAGTGCTGCAATATTCAAAATCTTGTTTTCTGCATAAGATCTTAAATTGAAGAACCGTCTGTCCCCGTGGTTAGATCCTGTTCAAGGTAGAATGACTAAAAATTGATAATTGGGTTATCTGTAAATGGTTGGTTGTTGGAGCTTGCTATGTAGAAATTGGCCACTGAATTTCTCTTACTGCAATAATGAATGTTATTTCAAAAATAACTTCTAAAATAAAATCTTGTACTTCAAATATTCAAATTTACTCTGAGAGAATAGACTAGTGAGGGATAACGTAACAGATATCTTTAAGATGAATGCATTGGTGAGTAGTTGTAAATAAGATTATTCTTGCAAAGGAAACCAGAACTAAGGATCATAATTAGTTGACCATTGGATGGTACATTGCCATTGCTAGTCAAGCTACTGTACAGTTCCAGTGATCAGGGTTCATTCTTCGCCTCCAGTGTTGTCTGTGTGGAGTTTGCATGGTCTCCCTATAACTCTGTTTGTGTGCGTGTCCCTGAAATGCTCCCCTTTGCACACCCCAAAAACATGCAGGGTAATTGGTTGCTGCGTATTGCCCCGAGTGTATAGGTGAGTGGTAGAATATAAGGGGAGTTGATAGAAATGTGAGAATAAAATAGATTTAATTAGTGCATGATGCAAGATGGGTGCTTGATGGTCAGTGTGGACTAGGTGGCTGAAGGGTCATTCTGTGCAGACTGACTGACTCCAATAACAAATCGATAAGAAATCTCATGAGAAACCTAATTCTCAGGGTAAGATTTAGAATTTTAAACCTGTTGCTTAAAGAACAGCTGATATAAGCAGCATAATAGAATTGAAAGAGAAACGTAGGTAAACTTGAGATAGAGAGAAAACTGAGCATTTGTTAATGTTAACTATGGTGGAAGGGACTGCAGATGCTGCTTTAAACCAAAGATAGGCACAAAACGTTGGAGTAGCTCAGTGGGACAGATAGCATCTGTGGAGAGAAGGACTGGGTGACGTTTCAGGTCGAGGCCCTTCTTCAGACTCTAGGGTGGAAGGATGTTGTGTTGAAAATGCCATCAAGTATCTGTTGATGTGAATAGCCTACTGCTTGTTTTGTCACTGCTATGTAACTAAATAAAAATCATTCCTGCTTTGAATTTCCAGTTACTTAAATGGGTATACAAATACAAGTGAAAGAAGATCAAAATGAATAATGAAGACATGAAGAACTGCAGAAGCTAGTTTTTACAAAATAAAACTGAAGTAAGCATCTCTGGAGAACATGGAGAGGTGACGTTTTGGATCCTTTAGACTAATTGTAGGTGGGGTGGGGGAGCTGGAAGAGAGATGGCAAAGAAAAGTCTGGCAAGTGATGAGTGGATACGGGTGAGGAAGGTTTTTGATTGAACAAAGGCCAGAGAAGAAAGTGTGAGTAAGGATAGAAAACGTGCGACTTGTGAAAGCAGAGTCAGGATTGTACGTGAAATAGAGGAATGTGTGCGTATCCGGGTGGGGCACCCGGAAGAGGAGGAACATGAGGTGGTTGCATCATGAAGGCTGGAAATATTAGTCTGAAGGGCCCTGTCGTGAAACTACACCTCCATGATTTTCAGAGATGCTGCCTGACCCGCTCACTTCAGCGCTTTGTCCTTTTTTGTAAACCAGCATTTGCAGGGGGTTCCCCTCTTTCATCATAGATGAGGTGCTCACATGTGTCTTCTCAGTACCCCACAGCTCCGCCATTGCTCCCCCTCCGCCAAGTCGCAACAGGGACAGAGTCCCCCAGTCCTTACCTTTCACCCCATCAGCTGTCGCTGACATTTTTGCCACCTCTGACGGGATCCCACCACTAGTCTTCCCATCTCCACCCATTTCCACCTTCCTCAGAGACCGTTCCCTCCGCAACTCATTGGTTAACTCATCCCACCCAAACCATCCTCTCCCTCCGTACTTTCCCCAGCAACCGTAGGAGATGCAACACCTGTCCCTCGACCTCCTCCCTTGACACTGTCCAGGGACCCCGACCGTCCTTTCAGATTGGGCAGAGGTTCGCATGCACCTCCTCCAACCTCATCTACTGTATCAATTGTTCAAGGTATTGACTCTTGTACACTGGCGAGGGCAAACGTAGACTGGGCGATCGTTTCGCTGAACACCTTTGCTTAGTCCGCCTGGGCCTACCTAATCTCTCGGTTGCCAAACACTTTAATTCCCCTTCCCATTCCCACACTGACCTTTCTGTCCTAGGCCTCCTGCATTGTCAGAGTGAGGCCAAACACCAATTGGAGGAACAGCATCTCATATTTCGCTTGGGCATCTTACAACCCAGTGGTGTACGAGAAAAAAACTGCAGATGCTGGAGCAACTCAGCGGATCAGGCAGCATCTCAGGAGAGAATGAATGGGTGACGTTTTGGGTCGAGACCCTTCTTCAGACTGGTGTCAGGGGAAGGGTCTCGACCCGAAACGTCACCCATTCCTTCTCTCCCGAGATGCTGCTTGACCCGCTGAGTTGCAACCCAGCGGTATGTGTCTTAATTTCCCTAACTTCAAGTAACCCATGTATTCCCTCTCTCTCCATCCCTCTCCCACCCAAATCATACCAGCTTCAAAGTCATCTTGTTGAGTCTCATTGTCTGTACTTGTTCTCAACAAACAAATAGCGAACAATTGCCTATTTCCTTTGTAATCATTACTTGTTTACATATTGTTGCATATTTTTAATTAACTTGTTCTATATCTCTCCACATCACCATCTATATATCTCGTTTCCCTTTCCCCTGACTCTGTCTGAAGATGGGTCTTGACCCAAAATGTCACCTATTCCTTTTCTCCAGAGATGCTGTCTGACCTGCTGAGTTATTCCAGCTTTTTGTCTATCTGCAGTTCCCCATTATTTATTTTGTTCTTCTTTCTCTTGTGTTTGTGAGTAGCTATAAGTTTGATATAAATCTATGGCAATATCAAAGGATAAATAACCACCTGAATCTGCAAAAAATGTTAAACACAGCCCAGTCCAGCACAGTCTCGTCACTTCCTCCCATCCAGACCATCTTCATGGTGTGTTGCATCAGGAAGGCTTGAAACATCGGTTTGAAGAAGGGTCCCGTGCCGAAATATCACCTATCCATGTTTTCCAGTGATGCTGCCTGACCTGATGAGTTACTCCAGCACTTTGTATCTTATTTTTGTTAACCAGTATCTGCAATTTCTAGTTTCTATAGGCTAGAAATATCGTCAAGGATGCCTAACCATTCCCTTTTTTCTCTCTCCTACTTTCTGGAAGAAGAAACAAGAGCTTGACAGTTCAGACATCTAGATTTAAGGATAATTTCTTCCCAACTGCTAACAGACTCCTGAACCAATCACCTCTTTCTCACATACACCTTTCCCAGAGATGCTGCTGTGTATTCATTCAGTTATTCTGTTGTGTTGTAATATTTTAGCTACTCGCATTTTGCATTGCAATCTGCTGTTTTGCACTTGTCATTGTATATATTCTACTTATCATTACTATATGTGTATTTATTCTAAGCTTCTTGTGATCAAGGAATTTCAATGCAATCTGGGGATGACAAATTATTCTGAAAATGAGGAGCAGTTTACTTGGCGAATGATTAAACAAGGTCCAGCATATTTCATCATAATTTAGTCCATTACATTCTGTTCAAGTACCAAGTGCAAAATCTGAGTTGACCCGAGTACCATTGACACATCTCATTCACTTGCACAATTTCTCATAGCTCAAGTTCCTCCGTCATGTTTGTTTGAACAATTGTACATGTCAGTTCTTCAACAAATAAACTATTAATTAAAAAATTCCGGATGTTAACTGGCCCAGGCCATGATCCGATATGAACCATCACCAAATAGCAAGTATTTTTACAGTAAAGCTTGTACCTTTTTTTCCTCTTATTCCTCTATTGTGTTTCTTCAATTAGTGTTTTTAAGATTTGAATGCAAAGCTCGCTCTTCTAAAATGATTTAAGATTAATATGGTTTAAAGAAAAGATGATCATATCATATCATATATATACAGCCGGAAACAGGCCTTTTCAGCCCACCAAGTCCGTGCCGCCCAGCGATCCCCGTACATTAACACTATCCTACACCCACTAGGGACAATTTTTTTAACATTTTACCCAGCCAATTAACCTACATACCTGTACGTCTTTGGAGTGTGGGAGGAAACCGAAGATCTCGGAGAAAACCCACGCAGGTCACGGGGAGAACGTACAAACTCCTTACAGTGCAGCACCCGTAGTCAGGATCGAACCTGAGTCTCCGGCGCTGCATTCGCTGTAAAGCAGCAGCTCTACCGCTGCGCTACCGTGCCGCCTGTGGTCGTGAATGGTCGTGAATTTCTGATGTTGGAATAGCTCCAAGTATGATTTTCAGATACGTAACTTAACATAAATTATGCATGTGTATGATGATGGCTTATCTAAATGGTAACTGATATATATTTTGCTTTTCCACAGAGTTCCTGTTTTGTTAGAATTCAGTTTGGTGTAATCAATCATTCATTTAACAGATTTAGTTCATTCTGTGACTGCAATTGATTGCAGATATGTAGGTTCTGGTAGGTTTTTATTTATAAAAAACATTTCTACATTTTCACAGGAATATGTGAACTAAAGTAGGTCATTCAAACCCAAAAGCTTGTTTTATCATTCTTTTGGAATGTGACTTGCTTGCACCAGAATCCCTATGCCCAATATGTGAAATACTGGTCCTTGATTTTGTTCCTAAATGGGTTGGCTCATAAGTTTGGATTAAGTCCCGTTTCTTATTTTATGTTTGTTATCTGGAGCCACCCATCAAAATACTTCACAATATCTTGATTGGTTCACACTACAAGCTAATAAAATAAGTAAATATGAACTAATTTTATTGAAATTCAAGTCTTTGAAGCCCTTTGTAAATCTGACAATCTTTTTATCTTTTTACTTTTGCCATGCTTATGTGTCCATGTTGAGAGTGGTGTTTTGGATACAGGTCAATTACTTCTGCTTCCTTGTAGCATGGGTTCTTCTTCCCTAAACTGCTTTAATTCCTACATTTTTCTCTCAGGTACATTTACCTAACCCAGGAGCCTCCAAACTTTTCAGCATGAGAGCCACATTATATATTTGGCACATTTTTGCAGGCCGTAGGAAAAAATAAAGAAGTGTGAGTTTTATAAATTTAATGAACTCAAAGTTTAGACTAGGTTAGGTTAGATTAGATTAGGAAAGGTTAAACTAGGTTAGGTTAGATTAGGTTAGTTTACATTAGGTTTATGTGGCAACAAATAAATAATTGATTTTTAAAAAAATGCTTGAAATATTGGACTGTAGGTATACTAAGAAAATAACTGCAGATGCTGGTACAAATCGATTCATTCACAAAATGCTGGAGTAACTCAGCAGGTCAGGCAGCATCTCGGGAGAGAAGGAATGGGTGACGTTTCGGGTCGAGACCCTTCTCTCTCTCTCTTCACCTCAGCTGAATCTTGTGGCTTGGCTGTTGAGGAAGCTGACAGATTGAACTTGACATTCTCCAGGAGGATTAATAGAGGGTTCCTGATATCCTACAAATCCAATGGTCCAACCTCCATTTTTACCTTGGTGAATGCTGGGGCTAAACCTGCCTCTGCACGCTGTCCTGCTACTCTGAACTGGAAGCCACTGTTTAATCACCAATCTAAGTTCCTCTGAAGTATATGAATATGCTGCTGCTTGCAAATTCACTGTCCAACTTTCCTGCAGTTCCCAGGCATTTAGCTCTAAAATAAGTTCTGAAAATTTCTCAAGGCCTAAATCTCCTTTCATAAAGCTTTCAGGCACTTAGCTCTAAAATATATTCCGGGAATTTCTCTCGAGCCTTAAATCTCGTTTCAGAAAGCTTTTAGTTATTCATTTGGTTCTTTGGTCTGAAATCAATAATATTTTACTGCGCATACCCACTGAGTATACCTAGCGATATTTTGTCATAAATTGAAATTGTTGCTTGAGTTTGAAAAACGTCATGTACAGTATAGATGCTCGATTCAATGAAAAAAAGAAACTTCAGAAATAGAAATGTTACAGAATGTGCAGAACCCTTGCGTGGGGATGACTAAAATAGAAACAAAATGAAAGACATTAAAAGTTGTTTTGAGTTGGATGCTAATTCTCAAATATCTTGAAATTTGTTAATATTTTCAGGCATACATGTATTTAATCAGTGGATCTATCACAAGGCGTTTATGCATGTTTTAATACACCTGCAATATTATTATTTGCCTTCCGCTAAAATCAAAAACATTTGCCTCTAGTTATTAGCAAGTCAGTTGGTGATGATTACGCCATTAACTATGCTGGTTTGCAGATTCTAGCATTGTTTCAGTTGCAAGGAGGCCAGATGTTTCAGCCTTCAAATTCATACAGAACTGCCTGACGCATCCAAATAGAAGATTATCACTCTCTTGGAATTGTCTACTTGTGCTTGGGTCTATTTCACTTTGAGAGCACAGAATACTATCTGAAAATTTAGTAGCATTTCAAGATGGGACTTTTCATTGCAATTAATATTGAATGTCGAAATGCATGCAATATTTACAACAGTGCTGATTATGCCATAGTTGCCCTGTGATGCAAGTTGAAAAATAATCATATGGCTATCTTGGTGATATTTTCTTTCATTGAGGATTTCAAAATATTAGCTAGTTGAACGGTGGGAGAAAAATACTCTATCGTATTTATTTTTCAAAATTTGGCTTTTCGGATGAAGTGTTGCCAAAAGTTATTGACAACGTTGGAGGTCAAGCAACTTGAGATGATGAAAACTAAAAATATTACATTGTGGAAATTATATTAGCTGACCTACGACATCAAATATGTCGCTTAGCCCCAATATACTGACTTCTGCTTAATCTTTTGTAAATTTTAGTAATCAATATTTTATGCCAGGCACTTTTTGAATATCAAATGTATAATTTGTGATTCTTCAGTTCATGGCAGCAGCCTATTGTTGATGCTGTAATATTTAGGAGATGGTGAACAGAAATATCCATGAACATAATGGGACAAAAATAGTTTAAATAATTATCAATGTCCCTGCAACTCAGGAGAGAGTAGTTGTACAAGCAAATATGTGAATTGAATATTTGTGATTGCTGGCAGCAACAACCGATTCTTACACTTGGTGGTTTGCCATTCTATGCATTGCATCGAGTACACTTATATTTGCACTGTTGAAATAAAGCAAATTTGACACAGAATTAAATCAAATCATTTCAAATCTTAAGTATTCATTTACAATATGGTAAATTCATTATTATCAGCCAATTTCGCTGGGATCGAAAGTGAATGATTATAATTGTAGTGTCTTTTTTGTTTACGTTTTGACTGTTGACGATAAATAAAAATCTTTCGTGTCCCAGATTTTAAACAGCAAAGGTAAATGAGGAAAATATGATCTTGGTGGAAATGAGATTTGAATATTTGGGGGCTTGGTGTGTTTGCACCCACCATACTAATTACTCCAGTTAACCAACAATTTTACTTTTGAAAATTCTAATTAACGGTGAAGGTTCATAAGTTCATAATGACAGGAACAGAATTTAACCATTCGGCCCATCAAGTCTACTCTGCCATGACTGATCTATCTCTCCCCCTCAACCGCATTCTCCTTCCTTCTCCCCGTAACCCCTGACACCTGTACTAATCAAGAATCTGTCTCTCTACCTTAAGCATATCCATTGACGGCCTCCACAGCCTTCTGTGGCATTGAATTCCACAGATTCACCACCCTCTGACTAAAGAAATTCCTCCTCATCACCTTCCTAAAAGAACATCCTTTTATTTTGAGGCTATGAACTCTGGTGCTAGATTCTTCCACGAGTGGAAACATCCTCTCCGCATCCACTCTATCCAAGCCTTTTGCTATTTGTTGGTATTCGGTTACTTATCTTTAATCTGATGTTAACACAACTCAGTTCATGAAAAGAAATCTAATGAAGGGCGCATCATTATAAAGTCGGTCATTATATAATTTGTAATGCTTATTGTTAACTGTGCAGTGTTTTCATAAAGTAATAACATTAATTGTGAAATTAAATATTTAAATTTAAATCTTGTGCTGACCCGATGGACTTGTTGCTTTTCTAGGCACAGGAGAAAGCGGCAAGAGCACATTCATCAAACAGATGCGGATCATTCATGGAAGTGGATATTCGGATGATGACAAACGGGGTTTTACTAAGTTAGTCTACCAAAATATATTCACTGCCATGCAGTCGATGAACAGAGCCATGGAAACGCTTAAAATCCAGTACAAGTATGAGCAAAACAAGGTAATTTGTTAAAATGAGGCACCATTTTTTAATTGTTGTAATGTGTACACAATTAGAACAAAGTTGTAATCCTTGCCATTTAAATAAGTCTGAGCTTCTCACCTCAATTGTAGTCAGTCATATAGCACAGAAACAGACCCTTCGGCCCAACTCGTCTATGCCGACCAAGATGTCCCGTCTCAGCTAGCCCCATTTGCTCTGATTTGACACATATCCCTCTAAATCTTTCCTATCCATATACCCGTCCAAGTGTCTTAAATGTTATTGTACCTGCCTCAACTACCTCCTCTGGCAGCTCATTCCATAGACCCATGAGTGGAAAAAGTCGCCTCTCGGGTTCCTATTCAATCTTTCCCTTCTCACCTTAAACCGTTGTCCTTTGGTTCTTGATTCCTGTGCCCTGGATTAACGACTCAGTGAATTCATGATGCCACTTTCAGGGAACTGTGCACCTGTACTCCTAGATTTTTCTGGTCTAATACACTCCCCAGTGTATTACATTCACTGTGAAAATCTTGTCCTGGCATCCCAAAAAGCAACAGCTCACATTTGGTTGCACTAGACTCCATTAGTTATTCTTTTTCTGAGTTGATCAAGATCCTGCTGCAACTTTTGATATACATCTTCACTGTCTACGATAACACCAATTTTATCTGTCATCTGCAAACTTACTAATCATGCCTTGTACATTCTTATCTAAATGCTGACATAAACCACAAACAGTAATGGGCCAACACCAATTCCTGAGGCACACCATTAGTCATAGCATACAGTTAGAAAACACCTTACCCAGAGTAGGAGCATCAACAACCAGAGGACACAAGTTTAAGGTGAGGGGGAAAGATTTAATAAGAACCCGAGGGACAAATTTTCCCATACAGATGGGTATATAGATTAAGCTGCCAGAGAAGGTAGTTGAGGCAGATACTATAACAACATTTAAAAGTCATTTGGACAGGGTTTAGAGGGATATGGGCAGGTAGGACTCGTGTAGATGTGGCATCTTGGTCGGCATGGGCAAGTTGGGCTGAAGGGCCTCTTTTAATGCTGTATGACACTCTGACTCTGACAGCCTTGCTCAAGTCCATATAGACAATGTCGATGGCCTTGCTCTCATCAACATTGGTGAGAGATGTTCTCCCCCGAACAAAGCTACGTTGATTATCCCTAATCGGCCTCTGCTTATCCACATGCACATATAATCTTATCTCTCAGAATTCTCTCCAGTAACTTACCGACCCAATTGTTAGGCTCTTTGGTCATCAGTTCGCAGGCTTTTCTTTGCAGCTCTTCTTAAACCATGGCACAACATTATCCCCCCTCCATTCATCTGGCTCCTCACCATGTCTAATGATGATTCATGTATATTAGGGGTCCCGAAATTTCTTCTCTCGCATCCCAAGGTGTCTTCATCCCAAGACACACGGGTCTTGTTGTTCCTCCCCTTTTCCTAATCTAACACTGGGGTCCCAGCACAGAGCCTTGTGGCACCTTACTTGTCACTGCCTGCCATTCTGAAAAGGACCTGTTAATTACTTCTCTTTGCTTCCTGCTTGACACCAGTTCTCTACCCATGTCAATTCTCCACTCTCAATACCATGTACTCTAATTTTGCACACGAATCTCTTGTGTAGGACCTTGTCAAAGGCTTTTTGAAAGTCCAAATACACCACATCCGCTGGCTCTCCCTTATCCATTCTACTTGTTACATCCTCAAATTCCAGAAGATTAGTCAAGCATGATTTCCCCATCATAAATCCATGCTGACTTTGACCGATCCTGTCGCTGCTTTCCAAATGCGCTGCTGTTACATCTTTAATAATCGACTCAAGCATCTTCCCCACTACCGATGTCAGGCTAATCTCTCCCTCCTTTCTCTCTCCCTCCTTTCCTAAAAAGTGAGGAATTGATCCAGAGTCTATAGAACATTGGAAAATGATCACCAATGCGCCCACAATTTCCCAGGCCACCTCCTTGAGTACTCTGGGATGCAGACCATGGGGATTTATCCTCCTTCAGTCCCAACAGTTTACCTAACACCATTTTCTGACTAATGTGAATTTCCTTCAATTCCTCCTTCCCACTAGATCCTTGGTCCACTAGGTATATATTAGGAAAGTTTAAAATCCCCTACACTGACCGATTAGTCTTACAACTGCCATCAATCTCCAAACATATTTGTTTTATTTTCCGTTGACTATTTGGGGGCTTTTAGTACACTCCCAACAAAATGATCATCCCCTTTTTATTTTTAACTCCACCCAAAGAACTTCACTGGATGAGCCATCAACAATGTCATCTTGGACGATTGCCTTGACGTTCAGCTTAATCAGAAAAGCAATACCTTTGTCTTTGACCTCCAGTTCTATCTTGCCTGCAGCACCTATACTCTGAAATTATAAGTTGCTCGTCTTGTTCTTTCCTTACCAGGTTTCCCACACGGCCATAACATACCAGTCGCACGTACTTATCCACCCCCTGAGTTCATCCGTCTGAGTTGTAGGTCCTCTTGTATTGAAATAAAGTTAATCCTTTCTCCCTACTGCCCAGCCACTGCCTATCCTGTCAATGAAACTTCTTTTCATCGACTTCGAGCCTCTCACTTGCCTCACTCCTGCTTTTTATCCCATCCCTCTGCCAATCTTGTTTAAACATCAATTTGATTAAAAGATAGTCCAATTGGTTTTTAACTCTGCCTTTTACTTATGCACGAGTGGATACCAGTCGAAGTTTGGAATATGCTCTACCTGAATGTAACTTCAAATCTACACTCCTATCTACTCTCAGTAATTATTCCACCAATAGGTTAGCAAGAATCTATCCAAAGTTGTCTTTTAAAAAAATTAAAGACTACTTCCTCCACCTGAGGAAAAGAGTTTCAAAAAAATTCTCATCACCGTCTTAAATTGACAACATCTTATTTTCAAACTGTCCTCTCTAGTTTTAGGTTATCCCATAATAAATCTCTCCACATAACATCTTGAGGGGTTTTGACAGCATGGATATGCTTCAATTAAATCTCCTCACAGTTTTAAATTCCACTAGATATAAGCCTGGTCTGTTTAACCTTTCCCCATAAACATTCCACCCATGCCAGTTATCAGTATTATAAGCCATCATTAACTGCTTTTCATACTGTTATCATCCTTCCTAAATAAGGAAAATAATGCACGCAAGATGTAGCAAAACCTTTGCCTGATGACAGTGTCAACGGACTTGTGTGTACAATTCATTTAGCAAGAAAACATAACAATTTTAGCTTTCCTAATTACTGACTGTGTGTGGTAGCTTTGTGTCAATCTCGCATTCGGACAACGCAGATCACATTACAATTCAGCTCAATAATTTCTTGCCATCTAGTTTTTTAAAATTTCTGTCAAAATGGACAACTTCACATTTTGCCACATTATACTCCATTTGCCAGATCCTTGCTCATTAGATTTGAACAATTCTCCCAATGATTATTTATTTTCATATGAAAGAGGAAACTTGCAGCTGCTTGCTAAATTAACAATCTAACTGAAGCATTAAAAAAGATTTGTGGTAATGGATATGGTTAATATTTCTAACTCGGGTAGCATAAGATAAGCAATTTGCAGCTGTCTCAAAACAATCATCATTGGAAATGAGAATTTACTTATTAGCTGCTATAATATGTATATGACACTGATTAGTATGGAACACAAGAGTGCTGAGTAACTCAGCAGGTCAAGCAGTATCTCTGGAGGACATGGATGGGTGATGTTTTGGGTATGAGACCATGCAAGATTCCAGTATCTGCAAATTCTTTTGCCTATCTCTTGAGTTCTCTCGATGTTCTGCCTCACCTGCTGAGTTGCTCCAGCATTTGGTGTTCTTTGCAAGATTCTTTCATCTGCAGTTCCTTATGTCTCCATTGATGTCTCCACTATCAAATGTGTCATTTTGTGTTTTTATTGCAATTACCCAGAAGGAGATTTGAAAATACTGCAATGCAATTTGGGTTGATTGCCTTCCGTTCTTGTGGATCTGTGTAACATTGCGCAATACTTTAATTTCACAGTATTGATGTAGCCGAGGAAACTGGTACTTGCCAGTTATATTTTGGCAAGACTTCTTTTGAAATTTTGATAGGATATTTTCTTGAATTTGGGAAACTGCTCAAATTATCACCTATCCACATACTCTCGATGCTGCCTGACCCGCTGAGTTACTCCAGCACAACACTTCAGAATAAACCACATTGGGGTTGGAATTGCGTATTATCCAGGCTAGTAATGAATGTCAGGGGATTCAATCCCTGAAGGATGTTAGTGAGCTGTGAATATTTGCATTTCAAGTATTTTGTGATCACTTTTAATACTTATCATGACGTGTAGTGTTTCAGTAGTAGTTATTTGATAAGATGTTTCGGCAATTGTATAGATTCTACAGCTGAAAAAAATTTCACAGAAAGATTTGAAGAACTGTTGTGGTGCAGTGCGTTTGTAAATGGTGCATAAAAGCAAATAAATATTTATCAAATGTGAGATGTAATATTTTTGATATTTTGTCATGTGTTCATTCAACTAAGCACAATATGTGTGCATGTCGTATAACAGAGGATTAGCTATTGCCCTGCAGGACATTTAGATGGAACAAAATAAATGAATTCAACAAATCTGCCTCCTAAAATTATATGGGAATCATAATACTAGAGACAAAGCAATTCAGCACTTTTTTGCACTCTTTAGTGAGACTACATATCTTTTTGTGTTCGCATTTTATTTACCTTTAGTAAGATGTACTCGAGTTCTATAATTCTTCTTGTATTTTAATGTTAAGAAAATTCCATTTTTGTTAAATTGTTATACCTCTTGCTTGGAAGGAATGAAAGCTGACTTGTGTGAGAATTGTACATCTGCCATTACTTTATGATCAATCTCCAATACAAATTTAATTGTTGCTGTATTAGTGTACTCTTGGCAGAATGATCTTCTTGCATTTGAGGCAACAGAAGTTATGAAGCTGCTTCTGCTTCTGCTGTCTCTGTTGTCGTTCGGCTGACTGAGGTCAGTTGACAGGGCTCACCACGGGGAGGTCGACAACATGAGCCCCAGAATGAACTTAAGTTTGTTGAAGAGTAGGTGGGTAGATTTGAATTTGTTCAGTTTGATCATTGTACATCTAGCATAATTTCAGTGTAAGCCATTTTCAAGTGTCAAATGTTCATCCTTTTCATTCTCTCCATTAAGCACTTGGATTCGCTCATGCTCCTTGTGTCTCAAACTGTAGTGTTTTTGTAGCTTGGTCACTTGATTTGCAAGCTGTACCTTATCCCACTGTGGAATTTGGGTTTAACTTTGAGAACCTGATGCTCATTTCTTTCGTGTTGGTGCATATGTCATGCTGAACAATGGTATTAATTCACCAGGACTTTTCCTCACCGTCTTTGAGATGAAATCAATAATTGCAACTCATCTTGAAAATAGTGTTTTGAATTCTTTTAGTGCTTCACACTATATTGGATAAAACTGCAGAAAAACAAATCCAGGCCACTTTGGTTGGGTCGCATTTTATTGAACTGTGATTTAACAGGAACACAAAGGCACTGCACCACAACAATTTAGGGAAATTCTTGAATATTTTAATTGATTTGCCAGGATTGCACGCAAAGTAAAGTTTTTCACTCTCTTTGTATACATGCCAATAATAAAGCAATACCAAATATAAGTATTGGTAAGTCACACATTTGCCACTCTGGTGTTCCTCAAAATAAGATCCAAGCTGATCTGCACATCAAGTCATTTCTTGATTGACCAACCCTGTTGAACTATAGGAATCTTCAAACAATAGAATAGTATATTATGCGCTTCCTATTATGCTGTAATCATTCCTATGCCCTATCATTCTAATCCCTTCAACTTGAAAATCCAGCCTGTCAGCAAATTCCCTCTTCAAACCTTTCATAGCCTTTGGGTTTCATTAAGATTAACAATTATTCCAAACTTGCATTCCTCCAAAAAGATGATCCCCTCATCCCAAGAATTAGGCATTCTGCTTTCAAGGAGAGTATTATTTCAATGAGGCAACTAAAACTACACACAGTGCCTCAAATGTGGTATTCTTCAGTCCCGAATGGTTGCAACAAGGCTTCCCTAGTTCTATATTGAACTCTAATCTGATTATGCCAACTTGCAGCTTTCATCCTGATTACTGGTTTGTAGTGGCCTGGCGGAGGCCAGAAAAAGGCTGGACGCCAGGCAGGTTTAGAAAGTTCTTTATTTGGCTGTGAGCCTCCACTCACAACGAAGTTCACCTCAGGATAAACCACTCCCCCCAACGGGCTGAGTCTTAACCGCTTAAGCCTGTCCGTCAAGTGCCGAGGGGGCTGACCCAAGGAGTAGCCTGATATCCAGGGACCGCCACAGGACCCCACCCCCCCCAAGAACCGGAGGTACGAAGCGGACAGGAGGGCGCACGTGGCGACCAGCCCGGGTGTGTACCACGCCCGGCACAGGGACCAGCGACCGACCGACAGGTGGAGGGGACGTAGCAGACACCGGCGGGGGTAACGTGGACGGAGGGCGACCGCGCGGGCGGGCCTGCGCAACCGGCACCGGCCGATGAATGTCCACGTGTGCCGGCTTCAGCCGTGCAACCGAAACAGTCTCACTGCGACCCCCCATGTCCAGGACAAATGTGGACGAGCCGTGTTGCAGGACCCGGAAGGGGCCCTCGTACGGCCGCTGGAGAGGTGTCCGATGAGCGTCCCTGCACAGAAAAACGAACTGGCAGTCCTCCAGAGCAGGAGGGACGTGCGGGTGGAAGGTCCCATGACGAGACGTGGGCACAGGCGCCAGTGTGATGAACGTTGAGGTCACCAATGTAGTGGCCTGGCGGAAGCCAGAAAAAGGCTGGACGCCAGGCAGGTTTAGAAAGTTCTTTATTTGGCTGTGAGCCTCCACTCACAACGAAATCCACCTGTGGATAAACCACTCCCCCCAATGAGCTGAGTCTTAACCCCTTAAGCCTGTCCGTCAAGTGCCGAGGGGGCTGACCCTAGGAGTGGCCTGATACCCAGGGACCGCCACAGGTTCTTATATTTTCTTTGTTTTATCAATCAATGTTCTCAGATTTCCCATTATACAAATTTGATTTGTATCATTATTTAAATAAATATTTATACCCATCTTCGCCAAATGAATAATATCACTTCAACCA
Source organism: Rhinoraja longicauda (assembly GCF_053455715.1). NCBI lineage: Eukaryota > Metazoa > Chordata > Chondrichthyes > Rajiformes > Arhynchobatidae > Rhinoraja > Rhinoraja longicauda. Next base: position 5,911,890 of record NC_135980.1, on the reverse strand, counting down.
ACGTAATTTTGCATCTGCCTTTTCTACTCACTGAACCTGTCTAGAACACTTACAAAACATTATTGATGCAAATAATTGAGCTGATAGTTCATTAATTATCTTTATGGCATCATCTTTAGTAACTGTCCACCAACCTGAGAATTACTTTTTTCCCCTACTAGCAGCTGCTTTCTTCATGCGAATATAGTCTTTAAGGAACCCTCAGTTTCCTTAAATTTGTGAACTTTTATCAAATGCATTATGAAAATCTAGATTTTACATGCACCTGTAACTTTCCCTTTACCTAACTTGGTTATAATCAATAGACAATAGACAATAGACAATAGGTGCAGGAGTAGGCCATTCAGCCCTTCGAGCCAGCACCGCCATTCAATGCGATCATGGCTGATCACTCTCAATCAGTACCCCGTTCCTGCCTTCTCCCCATACCCCCTCACTCCGCTATCCTTAAGAGCTCTATCCAGCTCTCTCTTGAAAGCATCCAACGAACTGGCCTCCACTGCCTTCTGAGGCAGAGAATTCCACACCTTCACCACCCTCTGACTGAAAAAGTTCTTCCTCATCTCCGTTCTAAATGGCCTACCCCTTATTCTCAAACTGTGGCCCCTTGTTCTGGACTCCCCCAACATTGGGAACATGTTATCTGCCTCTAATGTGTCCAATCCCCTAATTATCTTATATGTTTCAATAAGATCCCCCCTCATCCTTCTAAATTCCAGTGTATACAAGCCCAATCGCTCCAGCCTTTCAACATACGACAGTCCCGCCATTCCGGGAATTAACCTAGTGAACCTACGCTGCACGCCCTCCATAGCAAGAATATCCTTCCTCAAATTTGGAGACCAAAACTGCACACAGTACTCCAGGTGCGGTCTCACCAGGGCCCGGTACAACTGTAGAAGGACCTCTTTGCTCCTATACTCAACTCCTCTTGTTACGAAGGCCAACATTCCATTGGCTTTCTTCACTGCCTGCTGAACCTGCATGCTTCCTTTCATTGACTGATGCACTAGGACACCCAGATCTCGTTGAACTCCCCCTCCTCCTAACTTGACACCATTCAGATAATAATCTGCCTTTCTATTCTTACTTCCAAAGTGAATAACCTCACACTTACCTACATTAAACTGCATCTGCCATGTATCCGCCCACTCACACAACCTGTCCAAGTCACCCTGCAGCGTTATTGCATCTTCCTCACAATTCACACTACCCCCCAACTTAGTATCATCTGCAAATTTGCTAATGGTACTTTTAATCCCTTCGTCTAAGTCATTAATGTATATCGTAAATAGCTGGGGTCCCAGCACCGAACCTTGCGGTACCCCACTGGTCACTGCCTGCCATTCCGAAAGGGACCCATTTATCCCCACTCTTTGCTTTCTGTCTGTCAACCAATTTTCTATCCATGTCAGTACCCTACCCCCAATACCATGTGCCCTAATTTTGCCCACTAATCTCCTATGTGGGACCTTGTCGAAGGCTTTCTGAAAGTCGAGGTACACCACATCCACTGACTCTCCCTTGTCAATTTTCCTAGTTACATCCTCAAAAAATTCCAGTAGATTTGTCAAGCATGATTTCCCCTTCGTAAATCCATGCTGACTCGGAATGATCCCGTTACTGCTATCCAAATGCTCAGCAATTTCGTCTTTTATAATTGACTCCAGCATCTTCCCCACCACTGATGTCAGACTAACTGGTCTATAATTACCCGTTTTCTCTCTCCCTCCTTTCTTAAAAAGTGGGATAACATTTGCTATCCTCCAATCCACAGGAACTGATCCTGAATCTATAGAACATTGAAAAATGATCTCCAATGCTTCCACTATTTCTAGAGCCACCTCCTTAAGTACTCTGGGATGCAGACCATCAGGCCCTGGGGATTTATCAGCCTTCAGTCCCATCAGTCTACCCAAAACCATTTCCTGCCTAATGTGGATTTCCTTCAGTTCCTCCATCACCCTAGGTTCTCCGGCCCCTAGAACATTTGGGAGATTGTGTGTATCTTCCTCAGTGAAGACAGATCCAAAGTAACGGTTTAACTCGTCTGCCATTTCTTTGTTCCCCATAATAAATTCCCCTGCTTCTGTCTTCAAGGGACCCACATTTGCCTTGACTATTTTTTTCCTCTTCACGTACCTAAAAAAACTTTTGCTATCCTCCTTTATATTATTGGCTAGTTTACCCTCGTACCTCATCTTTTCTCCCCGTATTGCCTTTTTAGTTAACTTTTGTTGCTCTTTAAAAGAGTCCCAATCCTCTGTCTTCCCACTCTTCTTTGCTATGTTATACTTCCTCTCCTTAATTTTTATGCTGTCCCTGACTTCCCTCGTCAGCCACAGGTGTCTCTTACTCCCCTTAGAGTCTTTCCACCTCTTTGGAATAAATTGATCCTGCAACCTCTGCATTATTCCCAGGAATACCTGCCATTGCTGTTCTACCGTCTTCCCTGATCAGACACAACTTTTTATAGGCGGCACGGTTGCGCAGCGGTAGAGTTGCTGCCTTACAGCGAATGCAGCGTCGGAGACTCGGGTTCGATCCTGACTGGCGCCGTCTGTACGGAGCTTGTACGTTCTCCCCGTGACCTGCGTGTGTTTTCTCTGAGATCTTCGATTTCCTCCCACACTCCAAAGACGTACAGGTTTGTAGGTTAATTGGCTGGGCAAATGTTAAAAAAATTGTCCCTCATGGGTGTAGGATAGTGTCAATGTGCGGGGATCGCTGGGCGGCGCAAACTCGCTGGGCCGAAGGGCCTGTTTCTGTGCTGTATCTCTAAAAACAAATCTATAGTTTAGAGATACAGCGCTGAAACAGGCCCACCGAGTCTGCACCGACCAACGATCCCCACACACTAACGCTATTCTACATACACTAGGGACAATTTTACACTTATACCAATCCAATTAACCTACAAACCTGTATGTCTATGGAGTGGGAGGAAACTGAAGATCTCGGAGAAAACTCATGCGGTCACGGTGAGAACGTAAAATGTCCATACAGACAGCACCCGTAGTCAGGATCAAACCTGCGTCTCCGGTGCTGAAAGGCAGGCATTATTTATTGCCCATCCCCAGTGCCCTTAAGGTAGTAGTGAGTCCACTGCTTTGAATGGTAGCACTCCTTGTACTACAGGCACTCTGTCCTTTTTGAGCTTCAGCAATTACCTTGATGATGATGCAATGCTTCATATTTCAAAGCAATGGAGATGGGGAACATTGCTAATTAATTACTACCTTTGCCTTTGTAGATGAAAGTCTTCAGTTCAGAAGGTCAAAGAACCTATGGTGGGAGGTTGCAGTATATGCATATAGATGGAATAAAACGCTGCTCTCTGTGCCAAAAGTGAAATTACTAAATAGTGAACTGAGGTGCTAGAAAGCTGAGCTGTGTTGTTGAAGCGACACCCAACCCCACAATTAGAATGAGGGAGTGTGTTTCTGTATTGATAATAAGGCTTTAGGAAGTCATGTGGTGAGTCACTTTCCATTTGAATACCCAACTCTTTAATTTTTCTTGCCCTGATCATTGTCAGCCACTTCGGCAGTACTGATTTAACTCATCACTATCAGAGCAGGCGTGAATATTAACCAAGTCATACTGCACATGACATAAACTGCTTTGTTATTGTAGTAGATGTGAATAGACTTGATCACTGTGATCAACAATTATCCACTTCTGATAGAGGGAAGATAATCGATAAAGCAGCTGAAGATGGTTGTGCCTGAAGACTTTACAGTGAAAAATACTCAGGTTTTTAAGCAATCAAACCATGCATACTTTCTGAAACAGTACAGAATAATTAAAATTCCCACAACTCCTTGTCTGAAAGCACCAGTTCAAATGGTATTCATATGATTCTAGAAATCTGGTAAATATTGCCATGTGCCTGTCACAAAACCATGTCACTGTTCTGTACTTAGCATTATCCTCATCTGTAAAATCCAAGTGAGCTCCATCAGTGGAGCTAGGCTAGATAGTTTAGAGGTTTCTTGATTATGTTTGTCCCAAGTATGATGGCCCTTCAAAATTACTATATTTAAGTGGTATAGTTGAAAGGTAACCCAAAATTCTAAAGTAAGTAATGACTTTCCATCTTTTTTCTTTATTTGTACTGTTCTTTATTTGAATCCACTTGGTTACTGTAAATTCCTGCCCCAGCTTTGCTGTGGCAGTTTAGCATATTCATTGAGTCTCAGTATTTGTGGTTTTGGTAATTGCAGAAAGTAGTGCGTTTGATCATGAATATAGCTCAACTGCAAATTTCTGAATGTTAGCCTGTTTCACGTTTTAATTCTCAATGCCACTCAACAATTAATAAAATGTATTTTCAGTTTTAAAAGAATTTCATGTAACCTTTTTCAAGGCATTGATTAACAGTTCAATTTCAGGTCAGTAGCCCAAATTGTGGGACATAGCATGAAGAAATACATAAATCAGTGTCTGCCTGGGGAATGGTGAGGTCCGCTATTTTTGTCTTAAATGGAGTCTCACTTGTCATTCGAACAATAGTTCACATTTGCCATTTGATCTCCAAGTTCAGTCTTTCCAGGAGCTATTGTAGCCCAATCTCCTAAAATTATATTTCTTTCCCACTGGTTGAACTATTAATCTTGACTGTATTGACCCCAAATCCAGCCAAATGCTTTAAAATATTTGACTTTGTTTTCAGAAAAAACAGACATTTGCACACTTATGGTTATATCCCTTGTGCATGCCTGATGTTAATTGATTCACATTTGGCAGCTGTGCAGACAGCTGCCGAGTCCCTTAGTTCTGAAATTATCTTACCAATTCTTTATATTGCTTACTAAAATCAACCTCCTTGAATTAAATTTTGTTCATCCAATCTACTGCCACTGCTAATGTTAATGCCAGTGATATTTCTTGTGGTGATTTATATGGCAAAAGGTGTTGGTTGAATGTAAACGGCTGATTTTTCATCAGATAGAAGGAAGCAATTTGACCTGTTGAGTTAATGCCAATTCTCGGAGCAATCCCATCAATTCCATTTCCCTTATCTCTCAGTAAACTCTTCCATATATCATTATCTCCATGATTTTCCCATCATCCTCAGGCTCAGCATAATTTAGAGTAACCAATTAACCTACCAACTGGCATAAATATGGCTATGGAAGGATACTAATGAACCTGAGGGGAACCTGAGGGGAACCTGAGGGGGAGGAGGAGTGTTCATAATAAGATGCAAGCTTCACAGTACTAAGATTTGTGATTGAAACTAGCCGCTATACCTTTTTGCCCTGATCAACCAAAAGCAGAATTTAACTGGGTAATTTAAATACAATTAGGAAAATTATGATTAAAACAAATTAGCATCATTAACAGGTAAACACAGGCAAGGAAGTTATTTGATGGGCAAATCATTGGACAAAGGCCAAAGAGACTGGTGAGAGGCTAGAAGGATAAAGAGTTGCAAATGTTTAAACTTTGGGATAGTAAAGTTGCAAATTGTGCATCCGTTGTAAATGGTACAAGTGGACGGGGAGTAGGGGAGGAAACTGGTGCAAGGTCAGCCAAGTTTTAGGGGAGGGGAAAACCCATTGTTGAGGGAGAAAAGGGGAGGGGGAAGGAGGCTGTTGTGGGTTTAGTTTAGAAATATAGCACGTCCGCGCAGACCAGCGATCCCCGCACACTTGCACTATCCTACACGCACACTGGGGACAATTTAAAATCATACAAAGCCAATTAACCTACAAGCCTGTACGCCTTTGGAGTGTGGGAGGATACTGGAGAGACCCCACGCAGGTCACAGGGAGAACATACAAACTCTGTACAGACAAGCATCTGCAGACAGGATTTAGCCCGTTAGTTACTTAAAACTGGAAAAAGATATAATGTTCATACCGTTGGGTTGTAAGCCACCAATGTGGAAACTGAGGTGCTGTTGTTCCAGTTTGCCTGAGGCCTCACTTTGGAAATGGGGGCACACACAGACATGTCAGTATTGGAACAGGAAGGGCAGCTAAATTAGTTAATGTTAGGGAGATTTAGTTGGCCTTGGCGAAAGTGTTCGGCAAAGTGGTTGTCAAGTCTACGCTTGGTCTTGCTGATGTACAGGGGGCCACATTGGGAATACCAGGTGCAGTTGATGAGGTTAGAGGAGGTGCTCGTGAACTTCTCTCACCTGGAAGGACGGCTGCAGTTCGTGGATGGAGCCGAGGGAGGAGGCATAGGGACGGGTGTCACATCCCGTTCATGAACATAGATGCAAACGGGTTGGTTAGAAAGTTTGCAGATGACACCAAGATTCCTGGGCTTGCAGACGGTGAGGAAGGCTGTCAGCGGGATAATGCGGGATATAGATCAACACAGGAATGAGTGGAGAAATTACAGTACTTTCTGAGAAGACAGGATATTGGGCATGTCTCCAGTGACACTAAACCATCTTCAGATGTACCATAGAGAGCATAATATCAGATTGTATCACACTTTGGTTTGGGAGCTCCTGAAGATGACAAAAAATTGCAGTGTTGTATATGTAGCCCAGACCAGCACACAAACCAGACCTCCCACCATTGATTCTATCTACGCTTAAGGCTCTCGAAAAAGTAGGAAACCTAATTAACCTGTCCTACCCTGGTCATTCCTGCTTCCATCAGGCAGAAGGTGCAGAAGCTTGAAAGCGCACACCACAAAACTCAGGAGCATTTGTTTCCCTTATGTTATCAGGCTTCTGAATGGTCCTGCCATAAGCTATGGATACTTTCCGATTCACCTCTACCCCATTTTGGACATTGGACTTTGTCTATGGGACTGGTGTGCTATAATGCCTAGAACTATATTCTGCACTGGATCCTCCCCTTTGATCTATCTATTGTATTTGAATTTGATTTGATTATATTTATGTACAGTGTTATCTGATCTAATTGGATAGTAGTTTCACTATCCGTGACAGTAATAAACCTAAATGTAAAAATGGAGTTTGATCGGAACAAGTAGAAACATAGAAACATAGAAAACAGGTGCAGGAGTAGTCCATTTGGCCCTTTGAGCCAGCACTGCCATTCAACATGATCATGGCTGATCATCCAAAATCAGTAACACGTTCCTGCTTTCTCCCCATATCCCTTGATTCCGTTAGCCCTGAGCTCGTGTGAAGAAGTGTCTTAACCCGAAATGTCATCTGTTCCTTCTCTGCAGAGATGCTGCCTGTCTCTGGCCTTTTGTGTCTATCTTAGCCCTAAGAACTCTTTCTAACTCTCTCTTGAATACATCCAGTGAATTGTCCTCCACTGCCCTTTGTGGCAGTGAATTCCATAGATTCACAACTCTCTGGGTGAAAAGGTTTTTCCTCATCTCAGTCCTAAATGGCCTACCCCTTATTATTAAGCTGTGACCCCTGGTTCTGGACTCTCCCAACATGGGGAACATTTTCCATGCATCTAGCCTGCCCAATCCCTTAATTTTGTTTCTATAAGATCTCTCATCCTTCTAAATTCCAGTGAATATAATCCCAGTCGATCCATTCTTTCATCATATTTCAATCCCACCATCCTGGGAAATAACCTGGTGAACCTGCGCTGCACTCCCTCAATAGCAAGAATGTCCTTTCTCAGATTTAGGAGACCAAAACTGCACACAATACTCCAGATGCGGTCCCACCAGGGCCCTGTACAACTGCAGTAGGACCTCCTTGCTCCTATACTCAAATCCTCTTGCTATGAAGGCCAGCATGCCATTTGCTTTCTTCACAGCCATCTGTACCTGCATGCTTACTTTCAGTGACTGATGCCCAAGGACACCCAGGTCTCGTTGCACCTCGCCTTTTCCTAATCTGACACCATTCAGATAATAATCTGCCTCCTTGTCTTTGCCACCAAAATGGATAACCTCACATTTTTCCAGTTTGAGGTGTTGCACTTTGGGAGGTCAAATGTAAAAGTTGATGGCAAGACCTTTAACAGCATTGATGTGCAGGGGAATCTTGGGGTCCAGGTGCATAGTTCCCTGGAAGTGGCAACACAAGTAGAGAGCGGTAAAGGTGGTGTATGATATATTTGGTTTCATTGATTGGGGCATTGAGTATATTAATCAGGAGGTCGATGCAGTTCTGGAAACCTTGGTTTGGCTTCATTTTGAGTATTGTGTACAGTTATGGTCGCCCCTTTACAGGAAGGATGCGGAGCCTTTGGAGAGAGTGCAGAAGTTGTTAACCACAATGCTGCCTGGATTATAGGGTATTAGCTACAAGGGGAGACAAACAAATTGTTTTCTCTGGAATGCTGGTGCTTGAAAGGACACATGATAGAAGTATATGAAATTGAGGCACCCTTACTCAGTTTATTAGCCTGAAAATATATTTTCATGGCAATAATTCAATTAAAAAATTGGATTGAAGATTAATACTTGGGAATAACAATGTTTGCGGGAAATATGGTTACTGAGTTTGGGTTTTTAACGATGGTCACATTTACAAGAGGCAGAATCTGTAGTGGCGGAGCCAAGAGTGAGCAGTGTACTCGGAGTGAGTATCAGGCTTGATTGGTTTCAACGGTATGAGCCTTAGCTGCTGATCCTATTTACAGAAATTAACTTTGGTTTTGGTCATTTGTAATTGATAGTTTGTCTTTTTAAATGTATATGAGATAATTTCCACTTCCACCTCAAAAACATTGCCCGTCTCTGTCCATCCCTCTCCTCCACAGCTGCAGAAACCCTCATCCACCCCTTCATCACCTCCCGTCTGGACTACTGCAACAGCCTCCTCTATGGCGCACCCTCAAAAATCATCAATAAACTTCAATACATTCAAAACTCCGCTGCCCGTCTACTCACACACACCTCGATCCGTGACCATATCACCCCCGTCCTTTATAAACTCCACTGGCTCCCCATCCCCCAGAGAATCCAGTACAAAATCCTCCTCATAACCTACAAAGCCCTCCATAACCTGGCCCCATCCTACCTGACCGACCTCCTCCACAGGCACACTCCCACCTGCACCCTCCGCTCTGCCGCTGCCAATCTCCTATCCCCCCACATCCGGACTAAACTCAGATCCTGGGGGGACAGGGCTTTCTCCATCGCTGCTCCCACCCTATGGAACTCACTACCCCAAACCGTTAGAGACTCCCCCACACTCACCACATTCAAAACATCGCTGAAGTCTCACCTGTTCAGTACTGCCTTCAACCACTGAAGGTCACCTCACCTTCTGTCTCCTTTCTCTGTTCATTTATTTATTTACTTATTTATCTATTTATTCATTTACCTATGTTCTCAAAATCTCTGTAAAGCGTCTTTGAGAATATGAAAAGCGCTATATAAATAAAATGCATTATTATTATTATAATTTTAGTATCTTGGAGAAGAACCAAATTTAAGAAAATCAAATTTTCTTTGTTTTCTAGGCCAATGCACAATTGATTCGAGAAGTTGATGTAGAAAAAGTAGCATCGTTCAGTAGTCCATACGTAAGTGCAATAAAGACTCTGTGGAATGATCCAGGAATACAAGAGTGTTATGACCGAAGGCGAGAATATCAACTGTCAGACTCTGCTAAATAGTAAGTACGTGACTTGTTCGGACTATCTTGGATTAAACCAGGATATGTGACCCTTTTAATTTAACCTATCAAAGAATATAATCTCTGAATGCTTTTAAAATAAAAAGGCATAAAATTGTACATTTATATATTTGCACATTTTTGGTCAGTTCTCGCATCATTCCAAAAGAAATTAATGTTTTATAGTGAAATCCAATCAGATCTGGAATTTTTTTAACCTGTACTGTTTCAAACTTACTTTCACTTAGCAGTAATTGGATTTTGCTACCAGGATCCATTAGTTCCCATATAAAACTTAAGTGATACAATTTGATTTTATCTTTGGATGGTCCTTGTGAAGAGTACAACTGTTAAGAAGATATGATATTCTAAAATGTTCCTTGTTGCTCATTGAGGAACAAGAGTAGAGAAGTTTGAATTCATTTTCTAAAATTTTCTTGTGCTTTCTTCCCATTTCCTTCAAATTCTACACATCCTTTCTATTTCCTGAAATGCTTGCTTCAGATGGAGCTTCATTGATTAATGAAGATTAACTTAAATAGTAATTAAACAACTTAAATTCTGCAGATGGTGGAATCTGGAACAAAAAAACAAACTGCTGGAGGAATTCAGCAGGTTAGACAGCACCAGTTGAAAGAAATGAAATTTTACGTTTTCAGTCAGATTGAAAGTGTGTAGGGTAGATAGCCAGTAAAAAAGGGGTCAGAGACACATGGTCAGGCACACAGTGTGGATCCAGATGAGGAGGAGTGGATTGATGGATGGAGTTAGACAGGGGAGTGAGGGGTAGAAATGACAGAGGCTGGGGCATGATTAGCGGAGGTAACCAGGGGCCGCAGACAGTAATTAGGCATTAGGTACACATGAGTATAGAATCATAGAGCATGGAAACAGGCCCTATGACCCAACTTGACCATGATGCCACATCTATACCTGTCCCTCCTGCCTGCGTTTGGCCCATATACCTCGAAGCCTTTCCTATCCATGTACCTGTCCAAATGTCTTTTAAATGTTGTTATACTATCTGCCTCAACTACCTCCTATAATAGCTTGTTCCATATGCCCACCACTCTTTCTGTGGAAAAAGATTCCCCTGAGGTTCCTATTAAATATTTCTCTTCTCGCCTTAAACCTATGTTCTCTGGTTCTTGATTCCCCTACTCTGGGTAAAGACTCTGTGCATCTACCCTACATATTCCACTTGTGATCATGTGGACATCTATAAGATCACCCCTCAGCCTTCTGCACTCCAAGGAATAAAGTCCTGGTCTGCTCTACCTTTCCCTGTAGCTCAGGCCCTTCAGTCCTGGCAACATCCTCTTAAATGTTATTTGCACTCTTTCCAGCTTAACATGTATATGATAGCAAGGTCACCAAAGCAGAACAACATACTCCAAATGTGGCCTCACCAATATCTTGTACAACTGTAATATAACATCCCACCTTCTATATGTAGGAAGGAACTGCACATACTGGTTTACTTCTATACTCAATGCTATATCCCAATTTCTATACTCAATAGTCTGCCTAATGAAGGCTAATTACCCGATCTACTTATGACGTCACTTTCAAGGAACCCTACTAAGGGTGTCAAGGGTTATGGGAAAAGACAGAAGAATGGGGTTGAGAGGGAAAGATAGATCAGCCATGTTTAAATGGTGGAGTAGACTCATTGGGCCAAATGACCTAATTCTGCTCCTATAACATGAACTATGTACCTGCACTGCTAGATCTCTCTGCTCTGCAGCACCCCCCAGAGTCCTGCCATTCACTGTTAAGATTCTGCCATGGTTTGAATTCCCAAAATGCAACACCTCACATTTATCTGCATTAAACTCCATTAACCATTCCTCAGCCCTACCACTTTCCCTACTGATCAAGATCCTGCAGTAATTTTTGATAACCATCTTCACTATTTACAATACCGCCCACTTTAGTGCAATCTACAAACTTGCTAATAATGCCTTGTACGTTCTCATCTAAATTGTTGATATAAACCACCAACCAGCAATGGGCCCAGCACCAATCCCTGAGGTACACCACTAGTCACAGGCCTCCAGTCCGAAAACAACCTTCTGCCAATCACCCTCTGCTTCCTTCTGCGAAGCTCATTTTCTATCCAGTCGACCAGTTCCCCCAGGATCTCGTGCAATCTAATCTTCCAGAGCAGCCTACCATGTGGAACCTTACCAAATGCCTTATAGATCCATAAATCTATTATGTCTCTGGCTCTGCCCTCATCAACAATTTTGGTTACATCTTCAAAAAAACTCAAATTAGACATGACCTCCCATGTACAATACAGGTGCTCCTCAACTTACGATGGGGTTACGTTCCGAGAAACCCATTGTAAACCGAAAATATCGTAAGTCGAAAAGCATTTAAAATCTCATTATAGGAATTAAGCCAACTAATACTATGAGTGTTCCTTAATTCTTCAAGAAGTGGAATTCCACTGTTGCCCAAATACCCAAATATTGTCAATGCAGAACCTATTTCATTGATTGCCTTTCTCATTCAGATTGATTTAGAGCAATAGTTTGAAATTGTTCTGCATTGCTGAGTATTATCCTTGCCCTTGGACTAAAAACTTGTGCTCTCAAGATCTTCTCTGTTGTGATGCAATGGTCACTCCATGTTAAAGAATTTGCATAAATGAAATGGGAGGATAACCTTGAAGGAGAGCCAGAGGAGGAGGATTTGCTAAATCTTAATTAAAAAAACAAATCTGAAAGGAAACAGAAACATCAGAAGGCTGTGGAGGCCAAGTCAATTGATATGTTTAAGGCAGAGATAGATAGATTCTTGATTAGTACGGGTGTCGGGGGTTATGGGGAGAAGGCAGGAGTATGGGGTTGAGAGGGAGATAGAGCAGCCATGATTGAATGATGGACTTAATGGGCCTAATGGCCTAATTCCTCCCCTATCACTTCTGAACTTATGAGATACAAGTGCTTTGTGGGCTCCATTTACTTGACACAGTATCTTCGAGGTAACTGCCAACTCTGGAGTTGGCAAATGTGACTCTTGTTAACCAATGTATGTGGATTCACAGTGCTGAGGGCCAACCCAATGTATAATGGAGAATTTTCTATGTAATTCTGAGATATAGGGAGATCACAGGAAGTATATATAATATAAGAAAATAACTGCAGATGCTGGTACAAATCGATTTATTCACAAAAAGCTGGAGTAACTCAGCAGGTCAGGCAGCATCTCGGGAGAGAAGGAATGGGTGATGTTTCGGGTCGAGACCCTTCTTCAGACTGATGTCGGGGGTGGGACAAAGGAAGGATATAGGTGGAGACAGGAAGATAGAGGGAGATCTGGGAAGGAGGAGGGGAAGGGAGGGACAGAGGAGCTATCTGAAGTTGGAGAAGTCGACGTTCATACCACCGGGCTGCAAACTGCCCAGGCGAAATATGAGGTGCTGCTCCTCCAATTTCCGGCGGGCCTCACTATGGCACTGGGGGAGGCCCATGACAGAGAGGTCAGACTGGGAATGGGAGGGGGAGTTAAAGTGCTGGGCCACCGGGAGATCACCGAGATCAGCGATCGCCGAGCCTGCGCGTGGTTTCGCCGATATAAATAAATTTCAGGAAGTATAGTTTGCCATCATATTTCTTAGGGAGAAGTATAGATCCCAAGGGAAGCATGTTGACAAATTCATCTTATGCTTTCATGTTTGTATTCATGCATTTATGCCCTTTTGCAGTTACCTTAGTGATTTGGAGCGTATATCAGATCCTGCCTATCTACCAACCCAACAAGATGTTCTTAGAGTTCGAATCCCAACAACAGGGATCATTGAATACCCGTTTGATTTGCAAAGCATCATCTTCAGGTTGGTGGTTTCTAAAGAATTTGTCGTTTTAATGTAATGCATTTATTTTGGGGGTAAATCTGGCTCATATCCATATCAATTTGTTTTAAATTCAAGGGTAATAAAAATTTAAATGAACTTAATGAAGTTCATATTTAGTTGTTTTGAAATATTGCTCTGAAAAGTTGTCTGCTGTGTGAGTAAGTAGGGCAAATATTACAAAAATGGGTCATTTGGTTTATCGTAGTGTTATTTTGGGTGCATCTCCACAAGGCATCATTTGTCAAACCGATAGGTTGACGGGTACTAAACACCTGGGACTAAATGAACTTGCAAAGATTTTTTTTCTTTTACAAAGACATTTACCATTTGAAGTTCCCTTATTCTTTGACTTCAATGCCCTTCATATATTAGTTTTGTCTGTATTTTTTTGAAAGCCACCTTGTCAGGGAAAGGTAGCAAGATCCACCATCTTCTGTAATCCTCTTTATAACGAAAATAGGTAAATAGCATTTGGAGATACAAGAAATTGTGCATGCTCAATTTTGACTAAAAAACTGTTGGAAGAATCTGGTTTATCCCTCCTTTTCCCTCCTTCCTGTCCTCTTCTACTTTTTTCCCTGCTGACTTTACATTTCACTCGTACTCTTTCTTAGTTAGCATCGTCCATCTGCCAAGAGATGATGGTGCGGCTTTGATGATCTCCCTTTTGGAGAGGGGAATGACATAATTTTGTCTCCTTTACACCTCTAGCCTTTGTCACTATCTCTACCCACCTGCCAATCTCCCACCTCACCTTTCATTTCCAAGGGTATGCCCCACCTCTCTCCCCTCCCATACTCCACCAGTCTAAAGAAGGGTCCCAACCAAAGCATCGTCTGTCCATTGCATCTGCAAATGCTGTCTGGCCCACTGTGTTCCTCCAGCAGTTTTTTGGCACTCTAAAGTCGTTTTGTAAATGATAGAATAGCACTAGAAAGAAGAAATGAAAGGTTCTTGAACTAAGCTTGGCTGTTTGAGAGCCTTAATTATGTCTTTCTGCTGTCTCTTTTCATACATAAAGTTTTTAAAAAAAACCTGATTCCTATTTTGTAATATAAAATGCAAATTATTTATGAAATGAAACACACAAATTACATCTTTAGAAGTGCCAAAACATTAATTAAATGACCATTAAATACCATGATGCTAAGTAAATTTTCTTTTACCATTTCAAGCTGACGGTCAGCATCATGTAAAATTATGCATTTTTCAATACTGCGTCATCCCTGTGCTTCCAAAGGTTTTGTTTACCATCTCGCCTCCTTGCTCCCACGCCAACCATTCTCTCTCTGTAGCACACCCTACCAAAATCTCCATCAGTCCCGTGCCCCACTTATCTTCCATGTGACGCTCAAGATCCATCGTATTTTTTGTCCTGCCTTTTGCTGTTTTTTCTTGGCATTGGGCAACCTATGATTGTCTACTCCTGAGTTGGTTACTCGGCATTGAGAAACCTGCCATAACTTGTCTGATCCATGTTTTAATCCATCACGTGGCAAAGTGCTTAGCCCTCCAGTTGATTTTTCCTTTGAAATGGAAAATCAATTTGGTACTCTTATCTCTGTTCTTCGCTCATATTTATGGCCTTCAAATTTCCCCTCCATGCTGACCCACAGATCAGTTAAACTCAAAGGATAACTTGCACTTTTGTATGACCTTTATGAATTGGGTAATAAATATTGGCCTTGTCAATAGCTTTTGCATTCAGTAAATCTACGAAAAATTGTTAGAAACATCCCAAGGCATTCATGTCCGAAGTGAACTTCTATCCAGCTGTATTTCTTCCAGTCTACATTCAGCATTCTTGCAGAGGAGAACTCAAGCATTGGTTGACTGCCGTGTGAAACATCAGCATTCAGTCTGCAAAAGTGATTCAGACGCCCTATTTACCACCATTGTAATTCTCCATCCCATTTTACTCTGACCTATGTGTGGTGTTACTGCATCATCATCCCTCTCTTTGGTTCTGCACTCCCCACCTTCCTCCTTCCTTCCTTATCAAATTCCACCTTTTGCACCCTATTGTCTTCACCACCTCCATCCTTGATTATTCTCTCTACCCCTCTCCTCCTCCACTTGACTCATCTATTTGCCTCACCCTGCTTTGATCCACCCATTACAAGCTCTTACCTCACCCCTTCCCCTTCCTCATCCTACCATCCCTCGACTCCATCAGTCTCAATAAGGATTCCGACCTGAAACGTTATCTGTAATTTCCTTCTATGGATGCTGCCTGACCCGCTGAGTTTCTCTATTAATTGATTTCTTGCTCAAGATTCTAGCATCTGCAATTTCTTTATGTCTCCATTTCATAAATCAACTTATACAAACAGTTTGAATATCTAGAACTAAATAGAATTTTTAGAGAAGTTCATCATTCATCCCAGCTGGCTAGGATGTTTCCTCCTTGCAAAGGTAAAATTGTAACTTGTTCTCATTGTCGTCAGATTTTTTTGCTACATCCGTTACCTACTCTCATCTTGAATGTAGATATAAGAGAAAAGGTTAATGTTTCAGGCCAGAAACCCTCTATCAGACGT
The DNA here is from genome assembly GCF_053455715.1 of Rhinoraja longicauda. Classification (NCBI taxonomy): domain Eukaryota; kingdom Metazoa; phylum Chordata; class Chondrichthyes; order Rajiformes; family Arhynchobatidae; genus Rhinoraja; species Rhinoraja longicauda. The sequence goes on along the minus strand of NC_135980.1, from coordinate 5,895,956 downwards.
GAAAGAGAGCACCAAGTTAAAGACAGAGAATGTGAGAGATGAGGTATGGTGGAATCAAAGGATCTTCCAGGTGTGCAGATTGTTAATAGATAAAAAGCACAGCATGAATAAACTGACCATCCTCCAATTGTCAGTCTACGACCAGTAGGGTAGTTTAAACATTGTTTCTTGGGCTTCAGTTGATCAATTTGTATCGACAACATAGCTGATGCCCAAATATAACATTGAAACTTTGTGGAAATGTGGGTAGTGATGACAAGGCAACGAAGTTTAGGAAGAATACAGACAAGGGATTCAACATGGCAGATGAAATACAATACTGCAACATTTTAAAAAAGAAATGAATATTTAGTGTAGATTAAAGATCGGGAAATGTTCACTTTAAAAGGAACAAAGGTGTTCTTGCACATAAGTCACTACTTTTGTATGGTTGCAGCAGTCAGTTATGAAGGTGAACGGCACATTGGCTTTTATTGCAGGATGATTTATTTATATGAATAAAGATGTCTTACTACAATGTTAAGGGGCCTTGGTATGATCATACTTGGAATATTGTTTGCAATTTTGGTCTCCTAACCCGAAAAAGATGTATTTGATGAAGAAGGAAGAGTCCCAAGGGTTCCCAGGTTCTGTGAGTGCACCATCTGGGAAAGTTAGAGTAGGCTAGTCCTCTATTCTCAAGATGTTTGAGAATAAGAGGTGGTATCATTCAAACGTCCTTTATTTTAAGTGTGATATTTGCAAGGAAGAAGTTTTCCTTATTACTGGGGAGTCAATCCCAAAATAAGAAGTAGTATAACAGTATAACAGTATAACAGAGCTTTATTTGTCATTCGGTACCGAGGTACCGAGGTACCGAACGAAACTACATAGCAGTCATACAAAAAAAGAACACAAGACACATAACCCCAACACAAACGTCCATCACAGTGACTCCAAACACCCCCTCACTGTGATGGAGGCAACAAAACTTCCACTCTCTTCCCCACGCCCACGGACAGACAGCTCGTCCCCGACCGACCCGCACAGTCCCCGCAAGGGGGTGGAAGTCCCCGCGGCCGAATCGCACCGGGTGCTGAAACGTCTCGCGGCCGAGCCGGGCGATGAAAGGCCCCGCGACCAAGCCTTGCGCAGCTAAGTCCCGTGGCCGAGCCGCACCGGGCGATGTTAAGTCCCGCGGCCGAGCCGCACCAGCGATGAAAAGTCCCGCGGCCGAGCAGCACCGGGCGATGTAAAGTCCCACGGCCGAGCCGCACCGGGCGATGTTAGGCCCCGCAGCCGAGCTGCACCGGGCACTGTTAAGTCCAGCGGCCAAGCCGCACCAGCGATGTAAAGTCTCGCGGCCAAGCCGCACCGGGCGATGTAAAGTCCAGCGGCCAAGCCGCACCGGGCGATGTAAAGTCCAGCGGCCGAGCCGCACCGGGCACTGTTAAGTCCAGCGGCCGAGCCGCACCGGGCACTGTTAAGTCCAGCGGCCGAGCCGCACCGGGCGATGTTAGGCCCCGCAGCCGAGCCGCACCCCGCGCCGTGGGGAAGAGAAAAGTTTCCCCCACCCCCCCCAACCCACACCACCACCCCCCACACATACACAACCAAAAAAAATACAAAAACCATCCCAACACCGACACACAACAAAAAAAAAAGGAAAAAGACGAACAGACTGCTAGCGAGCCGCTGCCGTTAGGCGCCGCCACTTCCGCTGATCCCCCCTCAGGTCATTTAGGTCAGAAATTAAAAATCTGTCACCTTAGACAGTGATGATTTTTTGAAATACAGTACCCAAAGGGCTACGGAAACTGGAATCTTCCTAAGAGATGTCAATAAATTTATTTTAAATGAATATGGCGATGGCATAGGAAAATTGAAGTGAAAAATGGCGATGATTTTTGTTGAATGGCAGAGCAGGCTAAAGGGCTGATTGGTCTATTTCTTCAGCACACTTTGTGTTTTCCTTTTAGAATGGTGGACGTTGGAGGTCAGAGGTCAGAAAGAAGGAAATGGATACATTGCTTTGAAAATGTGACATCGATCATGTTTTTAGTGGCACTTAGTGAATACGATCAGGTTCTAGTAGAATCTGATAATGAGGTATGTATATAATGAGCATATAAATTGGATTGGGGATCCAAATTTGTTGGCCATTGAAATGTAATACCATAGTATGTTGAATTTATTAAGTAGTGTGAAAAATGTAAAATAATGCTTGAATGCATATGAAAACACAAAGGATCATAGAAAACATTCCACTTCATGATTTTCCATGATGCGGAAGCCATATGATTTTCCATGATGCGGAAGCCATGTCACCTGTGTGCGAAAAGAAAAAGTAGTTTAACTTTTTATTCATTTATTTGCTTTTTCTTAAGCAAATTTCGTAAGCATATTTTATTCCGTAGTTCAAATTTTGGTTTGTGACCTGTGAATTCTGTTTTGGGAAATTTCCATATCCGAATGGGTGTATTGTGAGGTCACCTGCAGTATCGTGTACACTATTGAAACTTATTTTTTAAATGTCCATTTGTGCAATATTGTGCAATAGAAATTTAATATCAGTTTGTTACACATCATCATGATGATGAGCGGCCAAATGGAAGTGTAAGTAATGTTTGGAGCTTTCAGAATTTATCCAAATAAATTTCTTTGTAGAATCGTATGGAGGAGAGCAAAGCTCTATTTAGGACGATAATCACGTATCCATGGTTTCAAAACTCTTCAGTCATTCTCTTCCTAAATAAGAAGGATCTTCTGGAAGAAAAAATAATGTACTCCCATTTGGTTGACTATTTTCCAGAATTTGATGGTGAGTAATGTATTGTTGGGTATCATTTTTCTCTCGTGTTGCTTGGGTAAGTTGGGAAAGGGGGGTTTCAATGAGTGGTGGAGTACACAAAATGGCTTGAAGTGCTGGAATAACTCATCAGGTCAGGCAGCACCTTTGGAGAACATGAATAGGTGATATTTTGTGTGGAGATCCGTCTTCAGACTGATTATAGGGGGCGGGGGAGAAGAAAGACCCCTCTTCCAGCTTCCTTTCCCTCCCCCCTTCCGCAATCAGTCAGAAGAAGATTCTTGACCTGAAATATTACCTATCCATGTTCTCCAGATATGCTGCCCGACCTGAGTTACTCCAGCATTTTAACGCATTTTATATATTAATCAGCATCTGCAGTTCCTTGTTTCTACGAGAGGTGGAGTATTTTGAATTCAGTTGGCTTCCAATGATGTGAATACACAGCTCATGGGAATCAAAATAATACATTCAATGTTGCATAAACTATATTGTAGAACAGAAGCCATTGAATAGATGCTAACACTAAACTATGATGACACCATTTAACCATGTGTACTTATTTTAGTGGGAAAACCATTGCATTATTGTATCTATGCATGTAATTAAGACAGTCAGATATAGTTGTACCCACAACATCATCACTCGCCCCATAGAATCTGCTTTGACCTTTTAAGGAAAAGTTATTTGTTTTCATCTCTTGCCTCTTTTCCTACAATATTGTTTCAAGTATTAGAACCGGATGGAGGAAGACCTTGCACAAGGAGAGGAAGGAGGGAACCACGTGGCAGGATGCATGAGAAAAGAAAGGAATTATATGCATTAGAGGGAGGAGGATTGAAATGAGGGGAACACCGAAGGATTGTTCGCGGTGCATGTCCAACACTGATTAGAACTCCCAAAATACATCATGAACATCAAGATTAATTCCCATTTGCCATTGTAATCTCTAATTTAAAACTAAAGTGAGCAACCACATTCCTTTACCCATAGTAAGGAAGCTGGAAAATAGAGGGCATACAAGAACCTGCAGATGCTTGTTTATACATTAAGACACAGTGCTAGAGCACCTCAGCAGGTCAGGCAGCACCTCTGATGAACATGGATAGGTGACGTTTTGGGTTGAGACCCTTCAGATTTCAGCATAGGTTTAAGATGAGAAGGGAAAGATTTAAGAGGGACCTGAGGGGGGCACAGGATGGTGCAGTTGTGAAATGAGCTGCTAGAGCAACTGGTGGAGGCGGGTGCAATTAATACATTAAAAAAATACATGGAACAGGAACGTGGATAGGAAAGGTTTGATGGGATATGGGCTGGGCGCAGGCTTGGTTAAGCAGCTTGGTCAGCAAAGGCGAGTTGAGCCAAAGAGTATTTCTGTGCTCTGACTATTGAATTGCCTAGATATTTATTGAATCCATGACAAATTGTGACCTTTCATTGCAAAGGTTTTTCCTATGTCACATCTGTTACCATTAAAATCTGCGTGTTCTGGTTATTGACAATTCAGCTGATTTCAAAAGGTTTCAAAACTATTAAACAAATTGTAATTTTAAACGATTTAACCATCAGAATAATTTTATTCCTGAATTTGCATTAATTTATTAAACGCGGCACATCTTGATCTTGAACAACTCGAGCAGCATTTTGACTTAATATGGTTTATATGGCTGAACATGATGACTTGAATAATGATGGGTGCTGCTTCCACTCCTGCGGATAGCTGGCTCTTGCTCCCCTTTGTTAAAGACGTGTAGGATCTCTTTGTTCTTGTTAGAATAAAATTGGGTTCATCCTTGCACAAATCCCGGTTATACAGTACCCTCCATAATGTTTGGGACAAAGACCCATCATTTATTTATTTGTCTCTGTACTCCACAATTTGAGATTTGTAATAGAAAAAAATCATGTGGTTAAAGTGCACATTGTCAGATTTTAATAAAGGCCATTTTTATACATGTTGGTTTCACCATGTAGAAATGACAGCAGTGTTTATACATAGTCCCCCCATTTCAGGGCACCATAATGTTTGGGACACAGCAATGTCATGTAAATAAAAGTAGTCATGTTTAGTATTTTGTTGCATATACTTTGCATGCAATGACTGCTTGAAGTCTGTGATTCATGGACATCACCAGTTGCTGGGTGTCTTCTCTGGTGATGCTCTGCCAGGACTTTATTGCAGCCATCTTTAGCTTATGCTTGTTTTGAGGGCTGGTCCCCTTCAGTTTTCACTTCAGCATATAAAAGGCATGCTCAATTGGGTTCAGATCGGGTGATTGATGTGGCCACTCAAGAATTGACCATTTTTTAGCTTTGAAAAGCTCCTTTGTTGCTTTAGCAGTATGTTTGGGATCATTGTCTTGCTATAGAATGAACTGCCGGCCAATGAGTTTTGAGGCATTTGTTTGAACTTGAGCAGATAGGATGTGTCTATTCACTTCAGAATTCATTATGCTACCACCATCAGCAGTTGTATCATCAATGAAGATAAGTGAGCCAGTACCTTCAGCAGCCATACATGCCCAGGCCATAACACCCCCACCACCATGTTTCACAGGTGCGGTGGTATGCTTTGGATCTTGGGCAGTTCCTTCTCTCCTCCATAATTTGTTCTTGCCAACACTGATACAAGTTAATCTTCGTCTCATCTGTCCACAAGAACTTTTTCCAAAATTGTGGTTGCACTTTTAAGTACTTGGCAAACTGTAACCTGGCCATCCTATTTTTGCGACTATCCAGTGGTTTGCATCTTCCAGTGTAGCCTCTGTATTTCTGTTCATGAAGTCTTCTGTGGACAGTGGCTATTGACAAATCCACGCCTGACCTGTCGGACAGGTGTTTAGGGATTTTTCTTTATTATAGAATTCTTCTGTCTTCAGCGGTTGAGGTCTTCCTTGGCCTGCCAGTCCCTTTGTGATTAGTAAGCTCACCAGTGCTGTCTTTCTACTTAATGATGTTCCAAACAGTTGATTTTGGTAAGCCTAAGGTTTGGCTGATGTCTCTAACAGTTTTATTCTTTCTCAGTCTCATAATTACTATGTTGACTTTCATTGGCACAACTTTGGTCCTCATGTTGATAAACAGCAATAAAAGCTTTTAAGGGTGATGGAAAGACTGGAGGAAAGACAAGGTGCTTAGAGCTCTCTTATACCTGCATTAAGGAGGCAATTAAACACACCTGAGCAATTACAAACACTCGTGAAGCCATGTGTCCCAAACATTATGGTGCCCTGAAATGCGGGCTACATATAAACACAGCTGTAATTTCTGCATGGTGAAACCAAATTGTAACAAATTGGCCTTTATTAAAATCTGACACTGTGCACTTTAACCACATATAATTTTTTTCTATTACAAATCTCAAATTGTGGAGTACAGAGGCAAATAAATAAATGATGGGTCTTTGTCCCAAACATTATGGAGGGCACTGTAAGCTTTTCCCTAGTTCGTGACCAACTTGTAGTTCCTTTTCACTTTTTAATATTGGCATAATACTTATAAAAAGCAGTTGTTATAAAATATCTAAGCAATTCCACTGGTTTATAAAACTAGATTAATAAAGAGAAGCTTACAAGAAGCAGGAGACCTGAAACTTCAGCAGTGAGATTAGATGTTTCATGTATGGATTCATTGTTCTTTTTATGAGAAGCATTCTGTTAACATATTTCACAAGACTTAAATTTAATTAGTTTATTACTGCTGAGTGGGGGAGGGACAGAGAATTAACATAACCACATTATTGGTTCCTGAAATTACTTTTTGCTGTAATCTTTGAAATCACCATGTAGGAGGCAGTAGATGCCGTCATTTGGCAGTAGTGAATATTTAGTAATGCATGTTCTGTGTTTATTTTGGTCATTGCCCCCTGTGTATCATGCAGGTGTTGGTCACTTTAACTAAACTTGTTTGATTTTCACAGAAGACTTTAACTGTTTCTGATACTGTAGATGACTGAGAATCAGGGAAACGTTAATGTCATGAAATGCTATGTTGCCTGTCCTATTGATATTCTTTCACATTTCCACGTTGGCCAAAATGTTACTGGTATCCATTTTAATGCCGGAGAGTCAGGTCCCAACTATGCATCTGGTCTGCAGGAAAATCATCTGCATATAAGAAAGATGAATAGGTAAAATAGCTCAGCTTCCCATGATTGCAATATAAAAGCATTAGCAGTAATTTAATTGAGATTGAATTACTGAACCTACTAAATTTTAACAGACGCTTGAGGACAGGATAATGTCTGTCTCAAATCTCAGAACAACCATTTTTTTCTTCATAAAGTGGCAGACGTTACAATTGTGTTTATTTGTTTTCTTTTAGGCCCACAGAGAGATGCACAAGCTGCCAGAGAATTCATTCTGAAGATGTTTGTTGACCTGAATCCAGATAGTGATAAAATCATCTACTCTCACTTCACATGTGCCACAGACACGGAGAACATACGTTTTGTCTTTGCAGCCGTCAAAGATACGATCCTACAACTGAATCTGAAGGAGTACAACTTGGTCTGACCTGACCAAAGCAGCAAAGAAAGGAAATAAGAAAATTTAAACCATAATGATCGCAATTGTTATGATCTGTGAAGTTTGCAAACTGCTAATTGTCATCCTGGATACTTGTCTTTGTGCGTCCACGAGTTGTAGCTTTAAAAAAAAAACAGAAATGGTTTTATTCAACAATGCAGGGTGGGGAGGGACAGGTGACACAACATTTTTAATGTGCATCTTTTTTGGTGCCAATCGACATTTCCATTTTTTTTCAGATCACTTAATAACTAGCTGTATAACAGATAGTTGGCTTGAGCTACAATCTCTTTAATGCTTGTTCACACAAACAAATCGCAAGTGTTATTCCACTTGCCAAATCAAAATGCAATGCCACCCCTCTTGCTCTTTTGGTTATGCTGGCCATCTGCTGTCTGATCACAGATATACTCTGTGGTGCGAAGTGGTGATGTTTCAGAACTCTGTGACAGAAACCAGGTCATCACTTCCTTAATTGATGTACTGTTTCTGTTTTTTTTCCTGATCAATGAGAAAGTGTTGATACTGTGATTTATTTTTTGATTTTTTAAAAAATAAATTATTGATGTTATACATATAGTTTGCTACTTGCTGTACTTCAGCCATGGACTACAAAGTTGGGAGCTCATTAAGCAATAGCAGCTTGAGCAAATATCATGGGGAAAACTGGGGGTGGCGGGGGGAATTTGCTCATAGTTAGAAACCAGAGATGTGGAAATAATGATTACTTGGCAAACAAATGAAGCCAAATCTAGTATAAAGAAATGAGTGTATTTATCTAATTTATGGACCAGTATACTTAGGCTTAATTTCAGATTAGAATGTTTCTGTATGAATTGGTTTACAGATACTCACCTGTTGCCAAACTTTGATTTTTTTTACTGCTGTACACTACAGTGGCAGGTTATGGAGTTTTTTTTAGGATGACTTGCTAAACTAAAGTAAGTTGACAGTTTATGCTAAATTTAGCCGGATGAGGGTTTTTAAACCTTGAAAGTTTTTAATAGAAGGATAGTTTTATGCGGTCAGGTACTTTTTACAGAATCTTTTTTTAATAGGTGTATCAGGCCTGTTTGAAAAGAAAACCTCTGTTTTATAGGAATGCAGGTGCCAAGAAAGTTGCACTACACAGCTCTTAATTTGTGATTTATCTGTACAAAAGTTAAAGGATGGCTTTTATAAATGCTGCATAGTGCCATAACTATAACGTACCTTACATTTAAAAATTTTGACCTCGCCAAACGAATATTGAGACTACTTTGTAATATTGATCGTCAGTAGTCCTGATCTAAATGCTACATCTCAGTGGTGATTTGGTATAGCAGAATATGGCATGTTCAGAAGTATGTGTGGTTTTCAGTGCAGTTGAAAATGTATTTCTTCTGCATTCAGATCATTGTGCTGCTCCCTACTCAATGATAGTACAGTCAGTAAGTTTGAGCCTCCAAGTTGTAGTTCTTGATATCACCAATAGGAAATGCCCTGTCATTTGTTCTGAGTTTTGGCCAACATTCAACATTGTGGTGATTGATTTAATATACACATGGATCTTCTCACTAAAGCAACTGGGGTAGAATAAGATAGAGCAGCAAAGGCAGACAAGATATAACATTTTGCATTTTATTGTTTGACTATAATCCGACAAATGCTTTTTCAAATATTGCTGACTGTTCAGAAGTATAGCCGTAGGTAATAGATTTTGTGTATTTTTTAAATGGAATGCAGATTGATGATTCAGAGTTAAATAAATCTTATTATTTCAAAAATGGCCAAAAGTGTAATTTGGTAAACACGGAACTTGATAATATGGAATGAGTCATTGTGAGAATGCCATTGTAACTGCATAATTGTTTATCAATATTAATTTGTAAGATAGTGCAACATAGGCTGAAATGTTTGGTTGGCAGAAATGTGTTGAAACTGTTGACAGCAAAGATGTGTTTCTACAATCCCAAGTATTTTTTGGAAAAGTAATGATTGAGCGGAATATCTGGTAAAATGGATTATCTGGCATTTGTGCATGCTATATGTGGAGAATATTTAACTATCTGCAGTTATGCCAAATATAAACTTAACACCCCTTCTGAAAAGGGATTTTTTAAATAAACCTACCATATCTGAATGGTTGAGTAAAGAGAATAAAAGGGGGCATCATCGAATGTAAAGCTCCTCATGTGAATATCTCTTATGTTTCTACCCTTAGGATTTTTAAGGATTTTTAATAACACAGAGTTCAATTTTGGAGTTTGTAAATGTGAACGTAGTACATACAAGCATGCATTTGACTTAATTTAAAACACTTTCAACGTCAGTTTAGATTAATGATTGAAAGAGAAATTTGATTGATTTACCAAGCTCTTTATTCCTCTTTTCTCAATCTACTTAAGTTGCTGTTTAAAACAGTCAATTATTCTCTACACTACAAACCATTATTGAACACTCTAATGTCCTTCCAAAGTTCTCTGTTTTCTGTTTAGTTCCAGTTTTAATTAGCAATTTTATGATACAACATGAGATTTCCTTAATTCTTGTTTACATACATCTGGAATATTTTGACAGGACTAGACAGTGTCAAGGTGGGAGGGGAAGGGGGGAGGGAGGGGGTAATACTTTTGGATATGCAAGCAGAAGGAATTGCACTTCCTAACATTGACTGTGGATGAGAAAATAAGGAATCTGGATAGTGAAGTAGTGAGTGCCTTATCAAATCCTGAAATGTAAATTGCCTATAATGTGCACACTTCAGCCTTATTGCATAAGGCTAGAACAAAGATTTTTGTCCCTTGATCCTTCCTCTGTCCCTCCTTGTTTAACACTTGTATGAAATAATCCAATAAGTGCAAAATATATGTACTTCAGGAGTGGAATCAAATTGCCTCAATCCTTGACCGAAAAGCAGGAATGCGTCATGAGATTTAGGGAATATTGCATTTGCTGAATAAAGATTCAAAAATTGGTTTGTGAGCCTGACTCTAATATATAACAGTTATCATGGAGTAGAATAAAAGCTTTACTAAAACCATCTGGTATGATTTGTTTGCAGCAAAATTGCCACGATGAAAACTACACGCCTTCAGTTGAGAATATTCCACAGATACTTGTCCCACCATACATTTGTCCATTTTCTTCATTGATTATTTTACAAAAGCTTGTTAAATTTTAAGGGAGCTCCTCCCCCCACAATATCATTCCTTGTAATATCTCCCACTTCCTCAACATTCAGAAGGAATGATTTAGTTATCACAAAATGAGATATCATCTTTGTAGAGTGCTTTTTTTTGGCTCTAATGTTTTGGATGAATGTTACTATTATGTACAGTGGCATGCAACTCCAGAGAACTTCTACTGAGTGTCAGTGGTGCTGTTTAACTTTCAACTATTTTTGCATAATTAATTTCTTGAAGAGAAAACTAGCAAAATTCCAGAACTGAACTTTCTGTGCATGTAGCAATAAAATATAACATTTTAAAGTTGAGCTCGGTGGATAAACATAATTGGAATAACGTGATTTTAAGTAACACTACATTTTTTTAGATAAGAACGTCTGACCCCTAGTGTCTCAAGTCCCTTAGGAAGGAAAAACTGACTTTTAAATAGTTTGTTTACATAAATGGTGGATTTGATATTTGCAGAATGTGTAGCTATTGAACATTTACTCGTTAGCCAAGATAAACTAATTGAAAATTTCAAATGTTATATCACAGTGGAAATTCAATTCTATAATTTTCAAATATAACCTAAAGACCAATTTTCACTCCTAATATTCAACCATGTACAGCTTGTTTTGATTGTAAAGCTAACCAACTTGTGTACTTGAGATTTAATTCACTTTATACCCTATACAATATATATAAATAATTTATATATATATATATATTATATATATATATATAAAAATAAAAACACTACTATGAACATATTGAGTGATCTGTTATTGGCCCTGGGTTTGTGCAGTTTTTAGTTTTTTATGCATAACTTGTACACTTCATGTTGAGAATTTGGACCCATATTCAGAAAGGTTACACAATGCATGATGTTGATTCCAATTTACACTTTTTGCACTTTTACTTTTGTGAATATGGGCCTCAATGTGAAATGAAACAATTTTCCAAATTGAGGGTGGTAGTTAGATTTTTAAATTTTAACCCAGATTTGCAAAAGATTGTACAAAATGTAGCATATGCTTGCATACTACAGGAAGGCAAAAAAATGGGAAATGCCTGTATGTATTGTATTTAAACTGGGGAACCAAGCTTCAGTTGCAAATCTTTCTTTAGTTTCAGTTTGTTCCTTGAGGACTAGCAAGCTGCTTATAGCAAAGGCATATTGCATTTCAATCTTCCCAACTATCTGCTTTTTACAGTATTGATCAGTGTAGGTTATTTTTCCATGTTGCTTTCACTGTTTCAACCCTCTGCTTTTGGTTATATTCTGCAGATAGCTGGACATCCATGTGAGAATTCGGGGTTTGAATGACCATGCTAACCTTGATTTGTTGGGGTTGATCTTTATTGCATATTTAAAAGCCTCGATCAATCAGTAAAGGAAATGGTTTGTTATTTGCAAAAGGTATTTGAATGATCTTTGTATTTGGACCAGGGAGTAAATCCTAAAAAAGTCGTCTGGCACAGAAACGAGTTCTTTGCCCATTATGTTGGCATCAAGCATCCATTTACCGACTATGTTCTCCCTACACTTCTATCAACTTCCCATAGATTCTACCAGTTATCCACACTAATGGAGATTTACAGTGGCAATTAAACCACCAATCCGTATGTGTTTGGGATGTGGGAGGGAACTGGAGCATCTGGAGAAAATTCACAGAGTCACAGAGAACGTGCAAACTCCTGGGGCAGCACTGGAGATCAAGATTGAACCCAGGTTGCTGGAGCTGTGAGGCCATTACATTTGCAGGTATATATTCCTACAATGAAATCTGAAGTACAAGTTGTGTTTAAATTTGCTGATTCATTGTTGTAAATGGACTAAGTAGGTTTTTTGTTGGAGGGGCAAGTGGTAACGAAGGAGGGCAACCCTAACGAAGTGTGCTATTTATAAACCTATTTCGCACATAATTACTTTGCCTTTTTGTACTTTTATACCTTTTGTTGGATTACTAATGAGTCTGTCACAAACATAATTTTTAATGATTAATATGCCATAAAGATGATGTGGGAATGAAGAGAGAGTGCAGAAAGTGATGGTGAGATGAAAGATCAATCATAATCTTAATGAATAGCTGAATAGGTATGAGGGTCCCAATGGTCTATTCTTGCTTCTATTTCTCATGTTCTAAACAATTACTTCAAAGAAAAATTCATTGATTTGATTACCTACAGAACTTCTTAGAATAGGAAATGTTGGAAATACTTAGCAGGTAGGGTGGCATCTTCAATCTAATCTCTCCACACGTTGCCTGGGGTGAGTTTTTGCAGCATTTTCTGTTTTCATTTCAGATTTAAAGCACTGTAGTTTCTCTGTTGGAAGATTGTAAAACACCAACCCTCTCCTCCCCCACACAATCTTCATTCAAACAGGAGTGATGGCATGAATCGGTTTTCTTGTTTAATTCGATTGCATGACGATGTAATTACACGTTTTAAATAAGAGACCAATATTTCATTATGTATGCTTGATGGTAACATTTATAGTGTAACAATTGTTCTGTGGACAGGAAGGTAGCCTGGAGCTGGAGCTCCTTGTGCCCCTCCTTGTGCCCCAAATTCTCATGAGAATTTCACAAGGCAAGGATTGGCAATTCTGCAGCTGGCAATAAATGAAAGAAAGTATGAATTTGCTTGACCTACACATCTTGTCATGACCTTTGAGCAGTAGAATAAAGCCTACACCCATGTGCATTGAAGGGTAGAAACTGAAAAATCGTAGTGAGAATGGTGGAGAGATTTCACTATTTCTGCTCACTTGCTAATTGTCACCTTTCCACCAGATTTCCTCCTTTGTGGGCTTTTCTGGGTATTTTAACATCCATGTTGTCTGTATTCATGATATATTTCTCCCTTTCTGGCTAGATGGGATTCTGCATTGGTCTCTGATTAACAATTATTTTTATGGGTGGACCTAGCATCCATAGTGCAATTAAGAATGTTCAATTGAAGTTAGATGTTTAATATTGTTTCCATTGAGGCCTTTTGTACTGTGGATACTAGCATAAACTGTTACTATGTTCTCACTGGTGGAAAGTAAAAACGCAATGTGATCATAACATTCCAGCAGGTAATCCAGTGATAGTTAGTTGAGGGTGAGAGGAAAAATCTGATATTCTGTGCTATATTCTATTACAGTCATAGGAACAGAGTTTAAGAAAGCAATATGTCTGCATCTTTTAACAACATTTTATTGCCTGCATATCCCTGCACCATGAAGTTGAAATGTTAGCAGTTGCATATCATTTTGGCTAGCTGTTGATGAAGGGGCATCTGGAAGAGACTGTTTTGCACTCTCTGACAGCTTTCAATGGTGAAGGCAACTTTGATTGTTGTTGCAGAGCCATAATATACTGGGTTCATTCATCAAGCAAGGATGATTAGAAGATTTAAACTTTCCATTGCTGGTATTTTGCCAGGTGAACAGATAAAGCCCAATGCCGTATGGATTTGAAAGGGGAGGAATACTAAGCAGCAATCTTGCTTTGTATCAACATCGCAAATCATATAAGGCTGGCCATCTGATAATTATGGGCACTACAAATTCCATGAGGGCAAATAAAAGTCTGTTCAGTAGGGGAAATACAGTTTGAGCTGAAAAGTCATCTTTAGCTTCAGTAAGGTTGTGTATAGAATGAATATTATACCTGTAGATGTCCTACCTTCATGCAAAGTAACTGTTCTGTCATAGGTCTGGGATGTTGACATTTTATTATTCATTTGGTGGGATATACAAACTTAATACCTTGTTGTGTATTTCTATGCTTGTATCTTTTTGAAGAAAATTGAAGCATGGCAGCCATCGGCAGTGGTGTATTGAACTAAAATATGTATTACTGATCTTTCACAGAATTTTTTAAGTAAACCAAATGTAAATTATGTAGAATAATGAATTAAAGTGTGCCAAGTCCCTTCTTTGTAGTGCCAGACTCTCCAAGTGCCAATGTGGTGGAAATTTAGGTTGGACTTGTATATTAGGTCCTGTTAAAAGGAAACTTTAAACTATTTAAGAGCTATAACTGCTGTTTTTAAATTGTCATTTTAATGCATGTATTGATGTTTGGGGAGGGACACAGTTTTTGAAAAATAAAAAAAAATCTTGTATAATTCACCCAAGAAGGGTCTTACTGGTTATTAATACAGTATTTTTCGGCCATAATTTTGTAATAGTTTCATTTGACCTCTGTAGCTTGACTCTCATGGAAACATGAACTTGATTTTCATATCCTTATCCTGAAATCTCTGTTTTAAATTGGAATAAATTTTGTTCCTATATGGTTTGCACTTTGTCATTATTTTAATACAAATTACAGAGTATAATCCAGCAACACACAAGCATTTGTTGACTGCAAAGATATTAATGGATTTTCACCTGCTGTTTGTTGGCAGAGCGTTTGATAATTTTATGGGTCAATGAGAGGACATGCAGAGGTTTGATCAGGTGATTCAGCCTGATTTGCATTTGCCGCAGTTAGAGGTGCAAGTTCTCAGTGGGTGGCAATGGTTGTGAATTTGGTCCAGAATTTGGGAGTTGCCAGGAAGTTAAGTATATTGTTGAGCTGCCTGCTTCAGATAACCAGTTCCATGCTGGAAGCTATTGAGGGATGTCCTGATAAACCAATACAGTTCCAACCAAGCAGGGCTTTTATAACTTGTTTGGGTAGGGAGTACCCAATGGCAAATGAGTTTCAGATCAAGATGACATGTTCTAAAAATGTTCCAAATGAGCACTGCATGGAGATTGACATTACATGTGCAATCACAGAAAACAGCTGATCCTCTGCATTGCAAGGTTTGCATCAAAATTGCTCGAGTGAATTTACAGAATTGTGTAATTCAGCAGTGAAACCATTGTGATCCCATTAAACTGGGAAATACTGATTCATGTGTGATATTGGAAAATGTGACAATTTCTGCCAACTGGGTCATTGGCTTTGAATATGTGCAATATCACAGACTTATTTTTAAATAATAATCTTGATTGGAGAACCCAAATGCAGATCAATTGATCACCATGCAGTCTCAGTTTAGTCTACAAGGATGACCCCAAGATTCAAGTTGATTGTCTCTGATTTCCCATTTCACCCCTACAATTAATGCCTTCTTTAATTGCTTACATTAGAGTCATAGAGATGCATCCTAGAAAAAGGCCCTTCCAGCCTTTAATTCTGAGAAAACCATTAAGGTGCACCAATCTTAACTTGATCCTTCTTATTCTCCCCACATATTTATTAATTTACCAAACTCTTAGTTTCTGGGATTTGGTTGACAACCCTCATACTCATTGAGAATGTACATCCCTACACACCTGTGGTCATGATTTCTCTACTTCCTGTGCCACTGTTGCTTCCCCACAAATATTCCCCTCAAAACAGTACGTCTTCGAACAAATCGCTTTGCAACCTCTGGACTCGACACTGAATTAAACAATTCTACAAAACAATACTTTTTTTAGTGTAGCAGAGTGAGCCAAATCTGATTAAGTTAATGTAACAGGTCAATAAACAGTTTTTTCTTTCCACAGATGTGCCTGACCTGCTGGGTATTTGCTGGTAATCAGCATCTGCAGTTATTTTCCGACACATCTTGCTGGGTATTTCTAGTTATTTCATTTATTACAGATTTCCAAGCAACACCAGTGCTTTGTATCTCTCAGTTCCAAATCTTTTTTGGAGATGCAAAGAACTGCAAAAGCTGGTTAATGACACAGTATTGGAGTAACTCTGCAGGTCAGGCAGCACCTTTTCCAGCTTTCTTCTTCCCTCTCCATCCCCATACAATCGGCTGAAGAAGGGTCTCGTCCCGAAACGTCACCTATCTGTGTTCTCCAGAGATGCAGCCTGATCCGCTGAGTTAGTCCAGCACTTTATGTGGATTTACAAATCTTTTATCTGTTGTTGTTCGTGTTTTAGTTACACCTTTTCCGGACAGATTTGGACATGATTAGCGAACCTTCCCAATCAGTCAGCACCGCTATTTCCTGTTATTTGGTCTCCACCCTTTTGTTCCCTCCATCCCCGCGATCTCTCAATGAAAACATGTCCAATTCCAAATATTTCTAGTTCTGATTATAGATATTTGACCCAAAATGTTAACTCCAATTCTCACTCCACGTAGCCGACCTGTCCTGCTGAATACCTCCAGATTTTTCTGTTTTTATTTAAATATTTATAAATGGTGTATTTGATTGGAAGCTTTTAAAGTGTTAACATGAAACTTCAGCAAAGGTAAAATTGAAACTGGCAAGATTATTAGATTTTCCACATGTTTCATTACCGTAGGAAAAATCCACAAATAAATAGAAAACATTACGGCAAAACAAAACTGCAAATCCACCTATCCAACAATTTAAGTATTTACTCTTTCCAATGGTCGTGCTTTGTGGCTGCAATGTGTACCCTCTACAAATTGCATTTTCAGTCCCTTGCGTAAGCTACCTGCCAAACCTGCAAAGTAACCGAAGCAAGGATGGCACACTCCACCAAGAGTCATTCCTTACTGATTTGGAAATACATTTTTCTGCTACTTTGACTTTGAGTCTCTCCTCTCGTACCGTATTCAATAACATGGTAGTACTTAAAAAAGGATAATTATAGCTGTTCAGAAAATGGCTACTCACCATCTCAAGAGTCAATATAGTTATTTAAGAATTACCGCCAATGCCAGTATTCCCTTTTCCTGTAACATGACTAAATATATCCATTTTCCCTGAAGATAGACACAAAATGCTGACGTAACACAAAATGACAATTTTCACTGTTCATTTTTAAAACCTGCCTGTGAATTAAGTTGGGTGTGGAAGATTTTTAGTGGGGAAACCAATTAAGTGGCAGAAAACGGTGATAAGGAAATTGTTGGTAGGAAAGTGCCTGTATAGACATGATTGACATTTGCGGTACAGTATTGATAACATATTTGTGCGACGGCTGAGGAAGCTGACTCCAAACTTTCATGCCTGCAGACATGTTAACTTCAAAGTTGATTAAGGGTAGGTCTCAATTCATTGCTTGGAATGAGCTGTTTAAATACCAGTGTGGATAGTAACTTTCTTCCCCAGCATACGGGAAAAGTACCAAAGATAAACCCAAAGTGCTTGAGTAACTGCATCTCTGGAAAAAGAAGGATGGGTGATGACTCAGACCTGAAGAAATGTCCTGACCAGTGCCGGATTATCATAGTAGCAAAAGCTATTTGCTTGAAATCGGCATCCCGCTGTGTTGCGCGTACCGCTCCCCACTAGCCGTGGTTTTAATGTGTTGGCGGGGAAATGGGCAGCCACCGCCCAACTGCCAACCCCGAGACACAGACCCTCGCCCCAGAGGGATAGAGACCGGCAGCAAGACGGAGACAGGCAGCGGCACAGAGGTGAGACACCGGGGTGGGCTGTGGGGTGGGAGGAATACCTAGGGTTGCCAACTGTCCCGTATTAGCCAGGACACCCCGTATTTTGGGGAAAACTTGTTGGTCCCGCACGGGACCGCCCTTGTCCCGTATTAGTAGGGTTTGCCCTTGTCCCGTATTAGGCCTGTCTCGTATTAGTAGGGTTAGCCCTTGTCCCGTATTAGGCCTGTCCCGTATTAGTAGGGTTAGCCCTTGTCCCGTATTAGGCCTGTCTCGTATTAGTAGGGTTAGCCCTTGTCCTGTATTAGGCCTTGTCCCGTATTAGGCTGCAGGCCCCGACACTGTAGGCCCGGACAGTGTATGCTAACGGAGGCCGACTGTTCGGTAGGGTTGCCAACTGTCCCGTATTAGCCGGGACATCCCGCATTTTGGGCTAAATTTGTTTGTCCCGTACGGGACCGCCGTTGTCCCGTATTAGTAGGGTTGCCAACTTCCTCATTCCCAAATAAGGGACAAGGGGTGACCGCGTGCTCCCGCTCCGCCGGTGGCGGGCGCCCGGGAGGCGGGTTGTAGCGCGGCCTCCATTGGGGGCTCCCGGAGGTCGCAACAAGGTGTGGTGGTGGTCGGCGAGGTCTTGAAATCCGAGGTTAGGGTGTGTGGGTTTGGGCGGACTCGGTGTGGAGTTTGGCAGAAATGCCGCGGGGAAAAGCTCAGCGGGTCAGAAAGAGAAACAGAGTTAATGTTTTGAGTTGGCGACCAAATCGCTTTAAGTCGGACGGTGGAGCATTCATTGTGGCTCCTTGAGTAAAAGGTCGGAAGGTGGTTTCTAAAGTACAAGTGGGGGTCTCTGCAGAGTATGGGCAGGGAATAAATACATCGCGACCTTGCATTGGGTGGCGATTGCAGTGAGGGTGGGCGGGCGGGCGGGTGCGGTCAGCGCCTGCTCCCATGTGTACGCCAAGGGCAGCTCTCTCTCTCGGTGGGTGTTGGTGGCGCCGGCTGCACACCATGTTCCCATTGGGGCGAGGGCTCGGACCCCTGTTCCTACTGGTGGCCGGCGCCTCCTTCTCTTGCCCGCTTCCACCCCGGGCTCCACCGGCATCGTGTGCAGGTTTGCCGGGGACGCTGCCTTAGTCTGTTGGATCTGGGGAGAGGAAAGGAATCTCACCCACCCACCCACCCAACCAAACCTGCCCTCCAGGACAGCAGAGTCGGGCCCGGTTTGCCGGCTGCCGCGGGGAATTGTGCCGGACTGTCAATGAGGAGGAACCTGCGATTGGTGTCGGTTTCTGACTGTCTTTCGTGAATTGGACGAATCCCCGCGGGTTTGGGCAGTTTGAGTGGATCTGTGGGCCGCTGCGTGTCTTGGAGGCGATGATTTAATGTTGCTTGTGGCACTGAATCGATGCTTGCGGGTCACAGTCCACTTGCACTGTTTGAACCTGCGCGGGGGGGGGGGGGGGGGGGGGGTCGTCGTCCAATGCACGGGGGAGCGAGCGAGCGGTCAGGGACTGGGGACATCCTTTGCCGCTGGGTCGCCGGTTCCCCATTGACGGTCCGGTTTGGTTCCTTGGAGATCTGGTTTTCTCCGAGATCTTCGGTTTCCTCCCACACTCCAAAGACGTACAGGTATGTAGGTTAATTGGCTGGGTAAAAAATGTACAAATTGTCCCTAGTGGGTGTAGGATAGTGTTAATGTACGGGGATCACTGGGCGGCACGGACTTGGAGGGCCGAAAAGGCCTGTTTCCGGCTGTATGTATATATATGATATGATGATATGATTGCGGCAGGCAGCCGGTAGACCGAGCCGGACTCTGCTGTCTTGGAGGGCACGTTTGTTTGTTTGTTTGTTTGTTTGTTTGGGTGGGCGGGAAGTCGCCGGGTTTTGTGATTCCTTTCCCCTCCCCAGAGCTTGCAGGCTGGGGCAGCGTCCTTGGTAAACCTGCACCCAATGCGGGTGGGGTTTGTGGTTGGGGCGGGCGGGCGGTAGAGGGAGAGGGAGGCACCGGCCATCGTGGGGGTGAGCTGCCCCGATGGGAACATGGTGTGCAGCCGGCGTTGTGGACACTGGGAGAGCTGCTCTTGGCGTCTCCCAGTGCCGTTGTATGTATGGAGCGGGCGCCGGCCGCACTGCGGTCGCCGCCCAAAGCAGGGCAGGGGGGGGGGGTGATGTGTTTCCTGCCCATACTCTGCAGAAGTCCCCGCGGCGTTTCTGTTGGATTTTGCACCAGGTTGGGTTGGCCCAAGCGTGCGCATTTGCACCCTGGGTTTTGGGGCCTTGGGGTCGCTGCGATTTCTGGGAGCCCCTAACGGAGGTTGCGTAGCAACCCGCTTCCCGACCCGGGCGGCCGCCATTGGTGGAGCGGGGGCACGTGGTAGCTGGCCGGGCGAGGTCACGTGGGGCGCGGGCGGTGACGTCACCGTGTCCCGTATTTAAGCCCCCTTTACAACACACTAGACAATAGGTGCAGGAGTAGGCCATTCAGCCCTTCCCGTTCCTGCCTTCTCCCCATACCCCCTCACTCCGCTATCCTTAAGAGCTCTATCCAGCTCTCTCTTGAAAGCATCCAACGAACTGGCCTCCACTGCCTTCTAAGGCAGAGAATTCCACACTTTCACCACTCTCTGACTGAAAAAGTTCTTCCTCATCTCCGTTCTAAATGGCCTACCCCTTATTCTTAAACTGTGGCCCCTTGTTCTGGACTCCCCCAACATTGGGAACATGTTTCCTGCCTCTAATGTGTCCAATCCCCTAATTATCTTATATGTTTCAATAAGATCCCCCCTCATCCTTCTAAATTCCAGTGTATACAAGCCCAATCGCTCCAGCCTTTCAACATACGACAGTCCCGCCATTCCGGGAATTAACCTAGTGAACCTACGCTGCACGCCCTCAATAGCAAGAATATCCTTCCTCAAATTTGGAGACCAAAACTGCACACAGTACTCCAGGTGCGGTCTCACCAGGGCCCGGTACAACTGTAGAAGGACCTCTTTGCTCCTATACTCAACTCCTCTTGTTACGAAGGCCAACATTCCATTGGCTTTCTTCACTGCCTGCTGTACCTGCATGCTTCCTTTCATTGACTGATGCACTAGGACACCCAGATCTCGTTGAACTCCCCCTCCTCCTAACTTGACACCATTCAGATAATAATCTGCCTTTCTATTCTTACTTCCAAAGTGAATAACCTCACACTTATCTACATTAAACTGCATCTGCCATGTATCCGCCCACTCACACAACCTGTCCAAGTCACCCTGCAGCCTTATTGCATCTTCCTCACAATTCACACTACCCCCCAGCTTAGTATCATCTGCAAATTTGCTAATGGTACTTTTAATCCCCTCGTCTACGTCATTAATGTATATCGTAAATAGCTGGGGTCCCAGCACCGAACCTTGCGGTACCCCACTGGTCACTGCCTGCCATTCCGAAAGGGACCCATTTATCCCCACTCTTTGCTTTCTGTCTGTCAACCAATTTTCTATCCATGTCAGACCAAGTGGACCGTTGGGCCCAAACCTCTCCTGCATTGGTGCAGCACCCCCCTCTCCCCCTTCTGCCCCTTCTGCCCCTCTCCCCCTTCTGCCCCTATCATATCATATCATACCATATATATACAGCCGGAAACAGGCCTTTTCGGCCCACCAAGTCTGTGCCGCCCAGCGATGCCCCTACATTAACACTATCCTACACCCACTAGGGACAATTTTTACATTTACCCAGCCAATTAACCTACATACCTCTCTTCCCCATACCCCCCACCCCCCCCCCCCCACTCTTCCCCCCACTCCCCCTCTCTTCCCCCCCACCCCCTCTCTTCCCCCCACCCCCTTTATTTAATATCGCCTCTTTATTTAATATCACTTGCTCTTCCATCCTGGATTCTATCGCTCCCCTTAAAATGAAAAAGCCTAAGCCCAAAGGTTGGCCGTGGCTCAATGACACCACCAAAGCCCTAAGAAGGGAGTGCAGAAAATCAGAAAGGAGGTGGAAATGTGACAAGCTTCAAATTTCCTTCGAAATTCTGAGAAACAATCTTCTCAAATACCAGGAAGCAGTAAAGTCTGCTAGAGCACAATACTTCTCCGACCTTATTTCCAAAAACTCTCATAACTCCAAGGTCCTATTTAGAACAATTACCTCTGTCATATGTCCCGCCCCCAGTACCAGCTTAGTTGGGTCCCCTGCTAAGTGCGAAGAATTCGCTAAATTTTTCACCAACAAAGTTGAGAACATTAGAATGAACATTTCCCCTCCCACCCGTGACCTAGCTGTCTCACTAGTCTGTTCATCTAAATTGGACTGCTTCCAACCCGTCACTCTATCCTCCCTTGCAAAGCTTGTCTCCGCTATGAAACCTGCAACCTGCCCCCTTGATCCTGCCCCCACTGCCCTTCTGAAGGATGTCATTGCAATAGCCGGTCCCAGCATCCTCTCTATTATCAACAGTTCCCTGGCCACTGGCACTGTTCCAACCAGTTTCAAGCACGCGGTGGTCCAGCCCCTACTGAAAAAACCTAACCTAGACCCCACCTTGCCTAGCAATTACAGACCCATTTCCAAACTGCCATTCCTGACAAAAGTCCTTGAAAAGGCAATTCTAAACCAATTAGTGCCCTACCTGCACCAATACACCATCCTGGAAAGTTTCCAGTCAGGTTTCAGAGCCCACCACAGCACAGAGTCTGCCTTGTTGAAGGTACACAACGACCTGCTTCTCGCCATCGACACCGGCGACTGTGCAATCCTGCTCCTTCTCGACCTCAGCGCAGCATTCGATACAGTGTACCACACCATCCTTATTGACCGTCTCCGGTACGCGGTTGGCATTAATGGCACTGCCCTGAGCTGGTTCGCTTTGTACCTCAAAGATAGGAGTTTCGCCATCAACATAGGCAGTTATTCCTCTGCTCCAGCTAGCCTCTCCTGCGGAGTTCCACAAGGCTCCATCCTAGGCCCCATTCTCTTCTCTCTATACATGCTCCCCCTTGGCCAAATCATTCAAAGGCACGGCATTTCTTTCCACTGCTATGCCGATGACACTCAGCTTTACCTCCCCCTGAAACCCAACAACCAGTCAAATTTAAACAGCCTCTTACACTGCCTTGAGGACATAAAATGTTGGATGGCACAGAACTTCCTCCAATTAAATGAGAGCAAGTCTGAGGTCATCCTATTCGGCCCCCCCCCCCGACTCCATCAAATCGATAACAGGCAGTCTTGGAAGTCTATCCTGCCTAGTCAAACCGCATGTCAAAAACCTTGGCATGATATTTGACTCTGCATTAAAATTTGATAAGCAAGTCAACGCTGTGGTAAAAGCCAGCTTCTTCCAACTTCGAACCATAGCTAAAATCAAACCTTTCCTCCAATTCGACGACACAGAAAAAATCATTCACGCATTCATTTCCTCCCGCCTAGACTACTGCAACTCCCTATACACTGGGATCAGCCAATCTTCCCTGTCCCGCCTGCAACTGGTCCAAAACGCCGCAGCGAGACTCCTGACGGGTACCCGTAAAAGGGACCACATCACCCCGATTATGGCCTCTCTCCACTGGCTCCCTGTACGGTACAGAATCAACTTCAAGCTCCACCTATTCACGTATAAAGCCCTAAATGGACATTCCCCCCCCTACACCAAAAATCATCTAACCCCCCTCTCTAACTCCAGGTCCCTCAGGTCGTCCGACTTGGGGCTACTCACTATCCCGCGGTCTAGGCTTAAGCTCACGGGTGACCGCGCTTTTGCGGTTGTAGCTCCTAGACTGTAGAACGGCATCCCTCTCCCCATCAGAACTGCCCCCTCCATCGACTCCTTTAAGTCCAGGCTCAAAACCTATTTCTACTCCCTAGCGTTTGAGGCTCATTGAGGAGGCGCTGTGAACTGTTTGCGTGCTACTGTATGTTTCATTTTTTTCCGTAGTACCTAATCAGATGTACAGCACTTTGGTCAACGTGGGTTGTTTTTAAATATGCTATACAAATAAAATGGACTTGACTTGACTTGACTTGACTCTCTTCTCCCCACTCTTCCCCCCACCCCCCTCTCTTCCCCCCATCCCCCTCTCTTCCCCCACTCCCCCTCTCTTCCCCCCCACCCCCCTCTCTTCCCCCACCCACCCCCCTCTCTTCCCCCCCACCGCCCTCTCTTCCCCCCCACCCCCCTCTCTTCCCCCCCACCGCCCTCTCTTCCCCCCACCCCCCTCTATCCCCCCCTCTCTTCCCCCCCACCCCCCTCTCCCCCCCCATCCCCCCTCTTTCCCCCCCACCCCCCTCTCTTCCCCCCCCACCCCCCTCTCTTCCCCCCCACCGCCCTCTCTTCCCCCACACCGCCCTCTCTTCCCCCCCACCCCCCTCTCTTCCCCCACCCCCCTCTCTTCCCCCCCACCGCCCTCTCTTCCCCCCACACCGCCCTCTCCCCTCTCTTCTCCCCCTCTCTTCCCCCCACCCCCCTCTCTCCCCCCCACCCCCCTCTCTTACCCCCCCACCCCCTCTCTTCCACCCCCCTCTCTTCCCACCCACCGCCCTCTCTTCCCCCCAACCCCCTCTCTTCCCCCCACACCCCTCTCTTCCCCCCACACCCCTCTCTTCCCCCCACACCCCTCTCTTCCCCCCACACTCCCCCACTCTTCCCCCACTCCCCCTCTCTTCCCCCCACTCCCCCTCTCTTCCCCCCCACCCCCCTCTCTTCCCCCCCACCCCCCTCTCTTCCCCCCACACTGCCCTCTCTTCCCCCCCACCCCCCTCTCTTCCCCCCCACCCCCCTCTCTTCCCCCCACCCCCTCTCTTCCCCCCCACCGCTTTCTCTTCCCCCCACCCCCCTCTCTTCCCCCCCACCCCCCTCTCTTCCCCCCCCAATGCCCTCTCTTCCCCCCACCCCCCTCTCTTCCCCCCCACTCCCCCTCTCTTCCCCCCTCTCTTCCCCCACCCCCCTCTCTTCCCCCCCTCTCTTCCCCCCGTCTTTCCCCCCCACCCCCCTCTCTTCCCCCCCACCCCCCTCTCTTCCCCCCACCGCCCTCTCTTCCCCCCACACCGACCTCTCTTCCCCCCACCCCTCTCTTCCCCCCCACCCCCTCTCTTCCCCCCCACCCCCCTCTCTTCCCCCCCACCCCCCTCTCTTCCCCCCCCAACGCCCTCTCTTCCCCCCACCCCCTCTCTCCCCCCCACCCCGCTCTCTTCCCCCCCCACACCCTCTCTTCCTCCCCCACCCCCCTCTCTTCCCCCCCACCGCCCTCTCTTCCCCCCAACCCCCTCTCTTCCCCCCACACCCCTCTCTTCCCCCCACACCCCTCTCTTCCCCCCACACTCCCCCTCTCTTCCCCCACTCCCCCTCTCTTCCCCCCACTCCCCCTCTCTTCCCCCCCACCCCCCTCACTTCCCCCCCACCCCCCTATCTTCCCCCCACACTGCCCTCTCTTCTCCCCACCCCCTCTCTTCCCCCCCACCCCCCTCTCTTCCCCCCCACCGCCCTCTCTTCCCCCCTACCCCCCTCTCTTCCCCCCACAACGCCCTCTCTTCCCCCCACCCCCCTCTCTTCCCCCCACCCCCCTCTCTTCCCACCACCCCCTCTCTTCCCCCCACCCCCTCTCTTCCCCCCACCCCCCTCTCTTCCCCCCACCCCCCCTCTCTTCCCCCCCTCTCTTCCCCCCCACCCCCTCTCTTCCCCCCACCCCCTCTCTTCCCCCCACCCCTCTCTTCCCCCCACCCCCCTCTCTCCCCCCCACCCCCCTCTCTCCCCCCCACCCCCCTCTCTCCCCCCCACCCCCCTCTCTTCCCCCCCACCCCCTCTCTTCCTCCCCCACCCCCTCTCTTCCCCCCACCCCCTCTCTTCCCCCCCACCCCCCTCTCTTCCTCCCCACCCCCCTCTCTTCCCCCACTCCCCCTCTCTTCCCCCCACCCCCTCTCTTCCCCCCCACCCCCCTCTCTTCCCCCCCACCCCCCTCTCTTCTCCCCCACCGCCCTCTCTTCCCCCCTCACCGCCCTCTCTTCCCCCCCACCCCCCTCTCTTCCCCCCACCCCCTCTCTTCCCCCCACCCCCCTCTCTTCCTCCCCACCCCCCTCTCTTCCTCCCCACCCCCCTCTCTTCTCCCCCACCGCCCTCTCTTCCCCCCTCACCGCCCTCTCTTCCCCCCCACCCCCCTCTCTTCCCCCCACCGCCCTCTCTTCCCCCCACACCGACCTCTCTTCCCCCCACCCCTCTCTTCCCCCCCACCCCCTCTCTTCCCCCCCACCCCCCTCTCTTCCCCCCCACCCCCCTCTCTTCCCCCCCCAACGCCCTCTCTTCCCCCCACCCCCTCTCTCCCCCCCACCCCGCTCTCTTCCCCCCCACACCCTCTCTTCCTCCCCCACCCCCCTCTCTTCCCCCCCACCGCCCTCTCTTCCCCCCAACCCCCTCTCTTCCCCCCACACCCCTCTCTTCCCCCCACACCCCTCTCTTCCCCCCACACTCCCCCTCTCTTCCCCCACTCCCCCTCTCTTCCCCCCACTCCCCCTCTCTTCCCCCCCACCCCCCTCACTTCCCCCCCACCCCCCTATCTTCCCCCCACACTGCCCTCTCTTCTCCCCACCCCCTCTCTTCCCCCCCACCCCCCTCTCTTCCCCCCCACCGCCCTCTCTTCCCCCCTACCCCCCTCTCTTCCCCCCACAACGCCCTCTCTTCCCCCCACCCCCCTCTCTTCCCCCCACCCCCCTCTCTTCCCACCACCCCCTCTCTTCCCCCCACCCCCTCTCTTCCCCCCACCCCCCTCTCTTCCCCCCACCCCCCTCTCTTCCCCCCCTCTCTTCCCCCCCACCCCCTCTCTTCCCCCCACCCCCTCTCTTCCCCCCACCCCTCTCTTCCCCCCACCCCCCTCTCTCCCCCCCCACCCCCCTCTCTCCCCCCCACCCCCCTCTCTCCCCCCCACCCCCCTCTCTTCCCCCCCCACCCCCTCTCTTCCTCCCCCACCCCCTCTCTTCCCCCCACCCCCTCTCTTCCCCCCCACCCCCCTCTCTTCCTCCCCACCCCCCTCTCTTCCCCCACTCCCCCTCTCTTCCCCCCACCCCCTCTCTTCCCCCCCACCCCCCTCTCTTCCCCCCCACCCCCCTCTCTTCTCCCCCACCGCCCTCTCTTCCCCCTCACCGCCCTCTCTTCCCCCCCACCCCCCTCTCTTCCCCCCACCCCCTCTCTTCCCCCCACCCCCCTCTCTTCCTCCCCACCCCCCTCTCTTCCTCCCCACCCCCCTCTCTTCCCCCCCACCCCCCTCTCTTCCCCCCACTCCCCTTCTCTTCCCCCCCACCCCCTCTCTTCCTCCCCCACCCCCATCTCTTCTCCCCCACCGCCCTCTCTTCCCCCCTCAACACCTTCTCTTCCCCCCACCCCCTCTCTTCCCCCCCACCCCCCTCTCTTCCCCCCCCCCCCCTCTCTTCCCCCCCCAACGCCCTCTCTTCCCCCCACCCCCCTCTCTTCCCCCCACCCCCCTCTCTTCCCCCCACCCCCCTCTCTTCCCCCCTCTCTTCCCCCCACCCCCTCTCTTCCCCCCCACCCCCTCTCTTCCCCCCCACCCCCCTCTCTTCCTCCCCACCCCCCTCTCTTCCTCCCCACCCCCTCTCTTCCCCCCCACCCCCCTCTCTTCCTCCCCACCCCCCTCTCTTCCTCCCCACCCCCCTCTCTTCCCCCCCACCCCCCTCTCTTCCCCCCACTCACCCTCTCTTCCCCCCACACCCCCTCTCTTCCCCCCCCACCCCCCCTCTCTTCCCCCCCACCCCCCTCTCTTCTCCCCCACCGCCCTCTCTTCCCCCCTCACCGCCCTCTCTTCCCCCCCACCCCCCCCTCTTCCCCCCACCCCCTCTCTTCCCCCCACCCCCCTCTCTTCCTCCCCACCCCCCTCTCTTCCTCCCCACCCCCCTCTCTTCCCCCCCACCCCCTCTCTTCCCCCCACCCCCTCTCTTCCCCCCCACACCCCTCTCTTCCCCCACCCCCTCTCTTCCCCCCACCCCCTCTCTTCCCCCCACCCCCCTCTCTCCCCCCCCACCCCCTCTCTCCCCCCCCACCCCCCTCACTCCCCCCCACCCCCCTCTCTTCCTCCCCCACCCCCCTCTCTTCCCCCCACCCCCCTCTCTTCCCCCCCACCCCCTCTCTTCCCCCCACCCCCTCTCTTCCCCCCCACCCCCCTCTCTTCCTCCCACCCCCCTCTCTTCCCCCCACCCCCTCTCTTCCCCCCACCCCCCTCTCTTCCTCCCCCACCCCCATCTCTTCTCCCCCACCGCCCTCTCTTCCCCCCTCAACACCTTCTCTTCCCCCACCCCCTCTCTTCCCCCCCACCCCCCTCTCTTCCCCCCCCAACGCCCTCTCTTCCCCCCACCCCCCTCTCTTCCCCCCACCCCCCTCTCTTCCCCCCCACCCCCCTCTCTTCCCCCCTCTCTCCCCCCACCCCCTCTCTTCCCCCCCACCCCCTCTCTTCCCCCCCACCCCCCTCTCTTCCTCCCCACCCCCCTCTCTTCCTCCCCACCCCCTCTCTTCCCCCCACCCCCCTCTCTTCCTCCCCACCCCCCTCTCTTCCTCCCCACCCCACTCTCTTCCCCCCCACCCCCCTCTCTTCCCCCCACTCACCCTCTCTTCCCCCCACACCCCCTCTCTTCCCCCCCCACCCCCCTCTCTTCCCCCCCATCCCCCTCTCTTCTCCCCCACCGCCCTCTCTTCCCCCCTCACCGCCCTCTCTTCCCCCCCACCCCCCTCTCTTCCCCCCACCCCCTCTCTTCCCCCCACCCCCCTCTCTTCCTCCCACCCCCCTCTCTTCCTCCCCACCCCCCTCTCTTCCCCCCCACCCCCTCTCTTCCCCCCACCCCCTCTCTTCCCCCCCACACCCCTCTCTTCCCCCACCCCCTCTCTTCCCCCCACCCCCTCTCTTCCCCCACCCCCCTCTCTCCCCCCCCACCCCCTCTCTCCCCCCCCACCCCCCTCACTCCCCCCCACCCCCCTCTCTTCCTCCCCCACCCCCCTCTCTTCCCCCCACCCCCCTCTCTTCCCCCCCACCCCCTCTCTTCCCCCACCCCCTCTCTTCCCCCCCACCCCCCTCTCTTCCTCCCACCCCCCTCTCTTCCCCCCACCCCCCTCTCTTCCCCCCACCCCCCTCTCTTCCCCCCCACCCCCCTCGCTTCCCCCCCACCCCCTCTCTTCCCCCCCACCCCCCTCTCTTCCCCCACCCCCCTCTCTTCCCCCCACCCCCCTCTCTTCCCCCCACCCCCCTCTCTTCCCCCCCTCTTCCCCCCACCCCCTCTCTTCCCCCCCACCCCCTCTCTTCCCCCCCACCCCCCTCTCTTCCCCCCACCCCCCTCGCTTCCCCCCCACCCCCTCTCTTCCCCCCCCACCCCTCTCTTCTCCCCCACCGCCCTCTCTTCTCCCCACCCCCTCTCTTCCCCCCACCCCCTCTCTTCCCCCCACCCCCCTCTCTTCCCCCCCACCCCCCTCTCTTCCCCCCCACCCCCCTCTCTTCCCCCCCCACCCCCCTCTCTTCTCCCCCACCGCCCTCTCTTCTCCCCACCCCCTCTCTTCCCCCCACCCCCTCTCTTCCCCCCACCCCCCTCTCTTCCCCCCCACCCCCCTCTCTTCCCCCCACTCCCCCTCTCTTCCCCCCCACCCCCCTCTCTTCCCCCCCACCCCCCTCTCTTCTCCCCCACCGCCCTCTCTTCCCCCCTCACCGCCCTCTCTTCCCCCCTCACAGCCCTCTCTTCCCCCCACCCCCCTCTCTTCCCCCCCACCCCCCTCTCTTCCCCCCCCAACGCCCTCTCTTCCCCCCACCCCCCTCTCTTCCCCCCACTCCCCCTCTCTTCCCCCCACTCCCCCTCTCTTCCCCCCTCTCTTCCCCCCCACACCCCTCTCTTCCCCCCACCCCCTCTCTTACCCCCACCCCCTCTCTTCCCCCCACCCCCTCTCTTCCCCCCACCCCCCTCTCTCCCCCCCACCCCCTCTCTCTTCCCCCCACCCCCCTCTCTTCCCCCCCACCCCCCTCTCTTCCCCCCACCCCCTCTCTTCCCCCCCACCCCCTCTCTTCCCCCCCACCCCCCTCTCTTCCTCCCCACCCCCTCTCTTCCTCCCCACCCCCCTCTCTTCCCCCCCACCCCCCTCTCTTCCCCCCACCCCCCTCTCTTCCCCCCACCCCCCTCTCTTCCCCCCCACCCCCTCTCTTCCCCCCACCCCCCTCTCTTCCCACCCCACCCCCCTCTCTTCCCCCCCACCCCCCTCTCTTCCCCCCCACCCCCCTCTCTTCCCCCCCACCCCCCTCTCTTCCCCCACCCCCTCTCTTCCCCCCCACCCCCCTCTCTTCCCCCCCACCCCCTCTCTTCCCCCCACCGCCCTCTCTTCCCCCCCACCCCCTCTCTTCCCCCCCACCCCCTCTCTTCCCCCCCACCCCCCTCTCTTCCCCCCCACCCCCCTCTCTTCCCCCCCACCCCCCTCTCTTCCCTTCCACCCCCCTCTCTTCCCCCCACCCCCCTCTCTTCCCCCCACCCCCCTCTCTTCCCCCACTCCCCCTCTCTTCTCCCCCACTCCCCCTCTCTTCTCCCCACTCCCTCTCTTCCCCCCACTCCCCCTCTCTTCCCCCCCCACCCCCCTCTCTTCCCCCCCACCCCCCTCTCTTCCCCCCACCCCCTCTTCCCCCCCCACCCCCCTCTCTTCCCCCCCACCCCCTCTCTTCCCCCCACCCCCCTCTCTTCCCCCACTCCCCCTCTCTTCTCCCCCACTCCCTCTCTTCCCCCCCACCCCCTCTCTCCCCCCACCCCATCTCTTCCCCCTCCCCTCTTCCCCTTCCCTCTACCCCCTCTTCCCCTTCCCCCTCAACCCCCCTTATCCACCCTCCTCCCCCTCCCTAGGAGGTAGATTTAAACTTTAAAATGTGAATAACTTTAAAAATATAACACTGATTTCAATAAAACTATTTGCATTACCACTAAAGTGACAATGGTGAGTAAGGTGGGCCTAAAATTGTCGCGCTATCGTGTACCGTTTTGGCTGAAGTTTAGTCACAAACCAGATAACAAACGAGAGTTTTAGTATATAGACTAGACCGTGGGCCCAAACCTCTCCTGCATTGGTGCAGCACCCTGTCCTCCCCCCCCCCCCCCCCCCCTCTCCTCAGTATAAACTAGCACCTGCAGTTCCTTTCTGCACATTTGGGAAAAGTACTTGGAATTGAAGACAAATTCAAAGGTGCAAGAATCACTCCACAAAAGCAGGTGTAGAATTATTATCTGGTGGATTAGAAGATGCACGCACGTGTGAACAAATGCATTTTACTGATGTTCTTCAGAACCTAATTAAGAATAGGTAATTGACAACTTTCTTGTGGGGATGTTGTGAGTTTGCCTCTGCAAAAATACATTTGATAACCTGTTCACTGTTCAATCCAGGCACATTAGGACCACGGTGATGAGAGGGGAAATGTCCAAATTCGCTAATTTTGAAGATCACTTTGAAGCTGTCTAGACAGTGATACAAAGTGGACTGATACTGAGATAACTAGTGTGTGTGCGCACAGCATGACTGGTTACATTCGAGTTTGAAGGTAATACATTTTGAATTACAATCTAGCATTGATCTTGAGCATGACCCAGTTATTTGAAAGCAGCACAATGAGAAATGGTTAATGAGGCTCAGGAGAGTGAGCTGGTATTAAATTAACAAAGCGCTGATGAACCCAGACTGGAAACGAATCTGGTTGTTTCTGTAATTGCACTGGTTGGGTGAGTTTTGAGGGGGTTGCTCTGTTGAAACGGAGAGCTTGCAGTTGAGGGCTAAAGAGAACTCGTACCTCATAATAATTATCCGTGAGACAGCGGCAATTAAAAAGTAGTACTGGAGGAATTAATGCCCATAATTAGGATTGTACATCAAACTGTGGCAGCATGTTGCAGTCTCTGAATTTTATTTATTTTGAAAACATGGTAACTATTGAAAGAGCAAAAAAAAAACAGTGCTGGAGGAAAGCAGCTGATCAGGCAGTATTTGTGGAAGGAAACGGACAGATGACGTTTCTGGTCGGGACCTCCCTGGCTGACGGAGTGAGGGGGAAAAAAAGCTGAAAAAGACAGGTTGAGGCAGGGCAAAGCCTGGATACAGATGTGGGTGGTAATTAGTAAATGGGTGCCTTAACCACCAACGCACCTGCTCCCCCTCAAACCACCTGCCCCCCCTTATCCTGTCAACCCCTGCCTCAGTTCTCCCCAGTCTCCACCACCGACCTCTCTGACCTCTTCACAGGAATAAAAACTGCCACCTGCTCTCTGGACCCCATCCCCTCCAGCTTTGTCAAGGCCTGCCTTCCTGCTCTCTCTCCACTTATCACTGCAACAATAAACTCCTCCCTGTCCACTGGCATCGTCCCGCCATCCCTCAAAATCGCTGCTGTCACCCCCATTCTGAAAAAACCTGGTCTCAACCCTGACACCCCAAACAACTTCAGACCAATCTCCAACCTACCATTTCTGTCCAAAGTTTTGGAACGTGCTGTAGCTTCCCAACTCAAATACCACCTCTCTACCAATAACCTGTATGAAACTTTCCAATCCGGATTCCGCTCCAACCACTGTACTGAAACTGCGCTCCTCAAAATCACAAACGACCTTTTCCTCTCCTCCGACGCTGGCAACCTCAACATCCTCATCCTACTTGACCTCAGCGCCGCCTTTGACACCATAAATCACTCCATTCTCCTCACCCGACTTGAAACCTCCTTTAACATCACCGGCACAGCCCTATCCTGGTTCAAATCTTACCTCTCTGACAGGCACCAATTCATCTCCATTAACAACTGTAAATCCCCCACCGCTCCCCTCCCCCAAGGTGTCCCCCAAGGCTCAGTCCTTGGCCCCCTCCTCTTCATCCTCTACCTGTTCCCCCTTGGTCAATTAATCCGCCGTCATGGTCTCAACTTCCACTGTTTCGCCGATGATATCCAGCTCCTCATCTCCACCAAGTCAATCTCCACCACCACACACTCTACACTGACAAACTGCATCTCTGAAATAAAATCTTGGCTTCAATCAAATTTCCTCAAACTCAACTGCAACAAATCTGAAATCATCATCATTGGTCCAAAAACGCTCACCAAATCCACCCAAAACTTCATCCTCAATACTGATGGTCTCCCAGTATCCACCTCCCCTCACATCCGGAATCTTGGAATCATCTTTGATCAAACCCTCTCCTTCGACAAACACATCAAACACATCACAAAGACAGCCTTCTTCCACCTCAAAAACATTGCCCGTCTCCGTCCATCCCTCTCCTTTACAGCTGCAGAAACCCTCATCCACGCCTTCATCACCTCCCGTCTGGACTACTGCAACAGACTCACCCTCAAAAATCATCAGTAAACTTCAATACATTCAAAACTCCGCTGCCCGTCTACTCACCCACTCCCCGATCCGTGACCATATCACCCCCGTCCTTTACAAACTCCACTGGCTCCCCATCCCCCAGAGAATCCAATACAAAATCCTCCTCATGACCTACAAAGCCCTCCATAACCTGGCCCCATCCTACCTGACTGACCTCCTCCACAGGCACACTCCCACCTGCACCCTCCACTCTGTTGCTGCCAATCTCCTGTCCCCCCCCCATCCGGACCAAACTCAGATCCTGGGGGGACAGGGCTTTCTCCATCGCTGCTCCCACCCTATGGAACTCACTACCCCAAACCGTCAGAGACTCCTCCTCACTCACCACATTCAAAACATCACTGAAGTCTCACCTCTTCAGCACTGCCTTCAACCACTGAAGGTCACCTCACCTTCTGTCTCCTTTCTCTGTTCGTTTACTTATTTATCTATTTATTCACTTGGGGGAAACTTTTCTCTTCCTCACGGCGCGGGGTGCGGCTCGGCCGCGGGGCTTTACATCGCCCGGTGCGGCTTGGCCGCGGGACTTAACAGTGCCCGGTGCGGTTCGGCCGCGGGACTTTTCATCGCCCGGTGCGGCTCGGCCGCGGGACTTTTCATCGCCCGGTGCGGCTTGGCCGCGGGACTTTACATCGCTGGTGCGGCTCGGCCGCTGGACTTAACAGTGCCCGGTGCAGCTCGGCTGCGGGGCCTAACATCGCCCGGTGCGGCTCGGCCGCGGGACTTTACATCGCCCGGTGCTGCTCAGCCGCGGGACTTTTCATCGCTGGTGCGGCTCGGCCGCGGGACTTAACATCGCCCGGTTCGGCTCGGCCGCGGTGCTTTACATCGCTGGTGCGGCTCGGCCGCGGGACTTTTCATCGCTGCTGCGGCTCGGCCGCGGGACTTAACATCGCCCGGTGCGGCTCGGCCACGGGACTTAGCTGCGCAAGGCTTGGTCGCGGGGCCTTCCATCGCCCAGCTCGGCCGCAAGACGTTTCAGCACCCGGTGCGACTCGGCCGCGGGGACTTCCATCCCCTTGCGGGGACTGTGCGGGTCGGTCGGGGACGAGCTGTCTGTCCGTGGGCGTGGGGAAGAGAGTGGAAGTTTTGTTGCCTCCATCACAGTGAGGGGGTGTTTGGAGTCACTGTGATGGACGTTTGTGTTGGGGTTATGTGTTTTGTGTTCTTTTTTTGTATGACTGCTATGTAGTTTCGTTCGGTACCTCGGTACCGAATGACAAATAAAGCTCTGTTATACTGTTATATGTTCTAGAAATCCCTGTAAAGCGTCTTTGAGTGTTTGAAAAGCGCTATATAAATGTAATGCATTATTATTATTATTATTAATATTGACAAAGGCTAGAGGTGAACACGAGACCAAAGGGTCAGATGAAAAAAGTGAAATGTAAAGCTGGAGGGAGGGATATGCGCGGAAGGGGACAGAGATGAGGGGAAAAAGGGGGAATAATGAATAGGGGACTTTTGAGAAGAGAAGGGTGGGAGATGAGTGGAAAAGAACTGGGTGGTGGGAAGAATGTTATCCAAAACATCATTCCCTCCATGGGTGCTGCCCGATCTATCAAATTCTTCCAGCGAAGATAGATACAAAATGCTGGAGTAACTCTGCAGGACAGGCAGCATCGCTGGATAGAAGGAATGGGTGACATTTCAGGTTGAGACCCTTCTTCAGACTGAGAGTCAAGGGTGAGGGAGTCACAGAGATAAGGAAGGGTAAGGTATAAAAATAAGACATCAAAAGAGATGGTGTCAAGGAAAATAGAATAGATCATTGTTAGCTGGGAGAAGATGGCAACAAAGCAAAATATAATCAGGGACAGTCAGACTGGTCAGAGAACTAGGAAGGGGGAGGGATGGATAGTGAGAGAAAGCAAGGGTTACTTGGAGTTAGAGAAGTCAAGATTCATACTGCTGGGGTGTACGATGCCTTAACAAAATTTGAGATGCTATTCCTCCAATTTGCGCTGGGGCTCACTCTGACAATGGAGGAAGCCCAGGACAGAAAGGTCTGTGGGAATGGGAGGGGGAGTTACAATGTTTAGCAACCAGCAAATCAGGTAGGTTTAGGCTGACTGAGCGGAGGTGTTCAGCGAAACGATTGCCGAGCCTGCGCTTAGTCTCGGCGATATATAGGAGTCCACACCTGGAACAGCGGATACAGTTGATGAGGTTGGAGGAGGTGCAAGTGAACCTCTGCTTCACCTGCAAGGACTGTCGGGGTCCCTGGACAGGCCAAGTTTTTCTAGCTCTTTATTTTTGGCCTTTTGGCCTCTTTGTCTGATCCAAGGAAATCATTGTGAGTAAGCTAGACTCTGGCACAGATCTACAGCATTTGTTTTGCTGAATTTGCTGCTGTGTAATTAAAAGGGAGTTTCTTCAAAATAATTTTAAAGTAAGGCGGTAAAAAAACCCAACAAGTACAAAGATTTCTCAGCCCAAAGTCAAAACTGGTATCCAAGACATCTTTCCAATGTCATAAAACTCGATGTGTTTTGTTCAGCAGAGGTTGGTAGCTTCAGAGCTGCAGTAAGGATGGCTAAGCATCCTGGAGAAAATAAGCAAACCATAGTTTTATTCCATATGCAATAGTTAAGTCTGGCAATTGAAAAGGTTTGATGAGCATTTTTGAGACAGTTTTCCTGTCAGATTTGGAGAGAGATGGTCGGGAAATCACTTCAGAGGGATAACAAATGAAGGTCAGAGCTACCTGGTCAATTGTGAATTAGAATTATTCAGAATTTATAGCACAGGAACAGCAAATAATCCATGTTATTTTCCATACAAATCTCTCCTGTTCATATGCATACACTTTAGCTATACTTCATCTTGGGAGTGCTGGAACAGTAAGCTCAAGGAAACACAAATCAAAAGCACAGGTGTCCACTGTATTCTGCGTTAAATTAGCTTTGTTTAGAATGTTCTGAGTGAACACAGCTACTCTTTGCATTGATCTCAGTTTAAACATGTATATTTGCGCTATTAAGAAGCCGTTGGTGTAACCAAACTACATGGTAAGTTGAGGGGTGCGTGACCAAAATTAAGAGATTTGTTCACCTCGCAGAAGCTGCAATAGTTGGTTGTTTACACCAAGGTAGACACAAAATGCTGGAGTAACTCAGCGGCTCAGGCAGCATCTCTGGAGAAAATAGATAGGTGACGTATCGGGTCAGAGGTGGAGCCACGCGGTGTAGATGAAACCACGTGGGTAGATGGTCGGAGCCAAGGAGGTGTCCGGAGAGGGCCTGGCAGGGTTAATGGAGAGGTCGGTGCTGCGTTCGATGAGGGCGCCGACCGACGGACAAGGCCAGGCACGTGGAAGTGAGGACGCCGCTGCCGGGGGAAGGAACAAAGGAGGGGGGCGGACAATGGAGATCGCTAGGGGGGAAGTGGGGAAGAACAGAGGGAGAACTGGTGCGTGGGGGAGAATTTGTAACTTTGTAAGCTCCCTTTATGGGCGACTATTTGCATACCTTGAATATGCACGCAAAGAATTTCACTGTGACTTGTCACGTGACAATAAAGTGTTCAATTCAATAAACATCTTTTCCCTGTCAATCCAATCAAATTACTTTAGTTTTGTTTAGAGATACAGCGTGGAAACAGGCCCTTAGGCCCACCGAGTCCACACAGACCACTGATCCCCATACACTAACACTATCCTACACACTAGGGACAATTTCCAATTTTTACTAAAGCCAACTAACTTACAAACCTGTACATCTTTGGAGTGTGGGAGGAAACTGGATGACCTGAAGAAAACCCACGGGGTCACAAGGAGAACATACAAACTCTGTACAAATAGCTCCCCGAACCCGGGTCTCTGGCGCTGCAAGGCGGCAACTCTACCACTGCGCCACCGTGCCACCATCCTTCCATAAAATTCATAACAGGAGACCACTCATCTTCTCATTTCTGGGGAAGGATGCATCAGCTTTGGTCAATCTTTTCCGATGGATATAAACCCACAGCTATGGTGGAGTTTAAGCTGTGGTGGACTTTTCACCGTCCGGCGCGGCCTGGAACGTGGCAACTCCAACAGCGGGAGAAGACGGCAGGGGAAGAGAAAAGACATTCTGGCCTTCCATCACAGTGAGGAGTGGACTGGAGGAGACTCACTGTGATGGATGTTTCTTTTTTTGTGTTTTGTGTTGGTTGGGGTTGTGTAATTTGCTTACTTTATTGCTCTTATTGTTGGACTGTGGGTGACGAAATTTCATCCAAAAAAACGTTTTTTTGGATGACAAATAAAGATATCCTGATTCCTGAGTTGGGGGAAACTTTTTCGAATCTCTTACCTCGACAGAGATGCGATTATGTTCCGTATCGTATCTCCATCCGCACTGTGGCCTAACATCGAGGAGTTGGCGGCCTTTGCTGGAGACCGACTTCGAGAGGTCCACCGCGGGAGCCTGCGGACTTAACATCACAGAGCTCACGATGCCTGTCGGGGATCAACTTTGGGGCTCCAACCGCAGGTGCCTGCGGACTTAACATCGTGGAGCTCGCAGTCTCTGGTCAGAGACCAACTTCAGGGACTCCAAGCTACAGGAGCTTCGACTGCCCTGACGCGGGGGCTTCGACTGCCCCGACGCGGGGGCTTCGACTGCCCTGACGCGGGGACTTCGACCGCCCCGACGTGGGGGCTTCGACTGCCCTGACGCGGGGGCTTCGAATGCCCTGACGCGGGGGCTTCGACCGCCCCGATTCGGGAGAATAAAAGAGGAAGAAGTTTAGACTTTATTGCCTTCCATCACAGTGAGGGACGTGGGGAATCCGCTGTGCTGGATGTTTATGTTAACTTTTATGTAGTTGTGTGTCTTGTTGCTTTTTTTAGCATGGCTGCCTGGTAATTCGAATTTCACTGTACCGCAAATGGTACACGTGACAATAAACTGACCTTGAAACCTTGATCCTTGGGAATCTTATATGCACCTTTCTTTAAAACTTCAAATAATTTTCAACCAT
The DNA here is from genome assembly GCF_053455715.1 of Rhinoraja longicauda. NCBI lineage: Eukaryota > Metazoa > Chordata > Chondrichthyes > Rajiformes > Arhynchobatidae > Rhinoraja > Rhinoraja longicauda. Next base: position 5,857,788 of record NC_135980.1, on the reverse strand, counting down.
ATTTATCATGGACCATTTGTTACCACGTGACTTAAACACTCAAGTCTCTGGACCTTATCCAAGGGGGGGGAAAACTTGATGGCTTCTTTATCCCAGAATGCAGGACGACACAGTGGTGCAGCTGAAAAGTTTCAGATCTATTTGAACCTGCAGGAGACTGGGATTGATAGGGGGGAAATAGATCAGCCATGATCGAATGGTGGAGCAGACTCAATGGGCTGAAAGGCCTAATACTGCTCCTCCGTTTAGTTTTAGTTTAGAGATACAGGGCGAAAATACAGCCTTACGTCTCACCGGGTCCGCGCTGACCTGTGATCCCCATACATTATCGCTATCCTACACACATTGGGGATATTTTACAATGTTACCAAGCCAATTAACCTACAAACCTTTATGTCTTTGGAGCGTGGGAGGAAACCGGAGCTCCCAGAGAAAACACACGCCATGCGGGTCATGGGGAGAACGTACAAATTCCATACAGACAGCACCCATAGTCAGGATCGAAACTGGGTTCCTAGCGTTGTAAGGCAGCAACTCTACCGTTACGCCACCATGCCACCGTTATGGATCTTACTTTGTAATTCTGCAATCAGGAGTATTTTACCTCAGCGATTCTGACGATTCTTTAATTTCCTGAAATGGTCGTGGCAATCCAGATGGTTTGAAGCCTATCTAACATTCAATCTTCAACCATGATTTACTGGTAATTTTCTTTTCATTAAATCATAAAATCATAATCATCATGCTATCCTTTTTAGTGGCCTCATGTGTGGCCTCATCAAAGGCCTTCTGAAAATCCAAGTAAACAACATTCACTGACTCTCTTGTGTCTATCCTGCTTGCTATTTCCTCAATGAATTCCAATAATAATGGACTCTAAAATCTTACCAATCACTTGTAAACCCAACCGACCTGTAATTCTCCTTCTTTTACCTCACTCCCTTCTTAAACAGCGGAGTGACATTTGCGATTTTCCAGTTCTCTGGAACCATTCTTGACCTTAGTCTTTCTTGAAAGATCACAACTAAAACCTCCACAATCTCAGCACTTCATTGCACACCCTCGGACTTTATTTAATCGGACTTTGTGTAGGAAGGAACTGCAGATGCTGGTTTACACCAAAGATAGGCACAAAATGCTGGAGTAACTCAGTGCAACAGGCAGCAACTCTAGAGAGAAGGAATGGGTGACATTGATCGGACTTTACTGGACTTTATCTTGCACTAAACATTATTCCCTTTAACATCTTTATGTACACTGTGGATGGCTCGATTGTAAACATGTGTAGTCCTTCCGCTGACTGGTTAGAACGCAACAAAAGCTTTTCACTGTACGTTGTTACAATAAACTAGACAAAACTAAAACCTACCTGATTTCCCGGTTGCTAAACACTTTAATTCCCCTTCCTATTCCCACGCTGACCTTTCTGTTCTAGGTGTCCTCCAATATCAGAGTGAGGTTAAATGCAAATTGGAGGAACAGCATCTCATATTTCGCTTGGGCAGCTTACAGTCCAATGGTATGAAATTGATTTCTCTAACTTCAAGCAATAGACAATAGGTGCAGGAGTAGGCCATTCGGCCCTTCGAGCCAGCACCGCCATTCAATGTGATCATGGCTGATCATTCTCAATCAGTACCCCGTTCCTGCCTTCTCCCCATACCCCCTGACTCCGCTATCCATAAGAGCTCTATCTAGCTCTCTCTTGAATGCATTCAGAGAATTGGCCTCCACTGCCCTCTGAGGCAGAGAATTCCACAGATTCACAATTCTCTGACTGAAAAAGTTTTTCATCATCTCCATTCTAAATGGCCTATCCCTTATTCTTAAACTGTGGCCCCTTGTTCTGGACTCCCCCAACATTGGAAACATGTTTCCTGCCTCTAACGTGTCCAACCCCTTAATAATCTTATATGTTTCGATAAGATCCCCTCTCATCCTTCTAAATTCCAGTGTATACAAGCCGAGTCACTCCAGTCTTTCAACATATGACAGTCCTGCCATTCCAGGAATTAACCGAGTAAACCTTCGCTGCACGCCCAGACATTCATCCTACGCTGCATCCCCGACATTCCCTCTCTCTCTATCCCTCCCCCACCCAAGTCGCACCAGCTTCTCATTTTCACCCAGCAAACATCTAACAATAGCCTGTTTCCCTTATCACCATTACCTTTTTTCATATCTTTCATTCATTGTCCTTTATCTCTCTACATCATCGTCTATATTTCTCGTTTCCCTTTTCCCAATCTAGTCTGAGGAAGGGTCTCGACCCGAAAAGTCACCCATTCCTTCTCTCCAGAGATGCTGCCTGTCCCGCTGAGTTACTCCAGCTTTTTGTGTCCATCTTTGGTTTAAACCAGCATCTGCAGTTCCTTCTGAAATAAATCTTTTAGTTCCATGGCGTGTGGTCCATCTGATGGCTTATCCACCGTCAGACCTTTCAGCCTCCCAAGCACCTTCTTCTTAGTAATAGTGAGATCTTGTTAGCCTGCTGAATTTTCTTGAAATAAAACATTTTGGAATTTAATATCACATCAGGATTGCTTCCACCATTGTTGGAGAAAACCCCAGTGCTAGCATGTGCTTAGAGCACCATCTTGTGGGCAGAAAGAATCTTGCAGTAAATGGATTAATTTGTTTTTCATAAAATCAGCAGCTGGTTTTAGTACTGCAATTAGTCATTTAAATCTTACATTGATTGCATGGTTATATTTATTGTTTATGCATATTCAATTATCAGTACCTAATGTAAGAAATAAAATGGAAGTGTAATGAACATCAAAAACAGCAGATGCAGGAGAGGTCTTTGAAGTGAAACACCGCGCACACGCTCCACACTGGAAAGTACTGCACTGGTTATGATGTGTAGATAAAAGTCAGCATGTTTGAGGGTGCATTTGTTTTTATGGTTAAAGATGATTTAAATCCCCAGCGGGAGAACCATACACACAATATTATCTTATACTGTCCTCTTATATCAATTGGGCCATCAGTTTTATGCCCTCCCCCAGAGGAACAGACCTGTTAGTCCCATTCCCTCTTATCTCCCTGCACACTGGCAACTTATACTCTTGCACCTGCCCACCAACTCCCTATGGATTCTTTCTTGTACTATAGTCCGCCAACTAAGCAATAATTTACATTTGCCAAATAGTCGACCAGCGCATCTTTGTGATATGGGAGGGAACCAGGGCACCCAGCGAGAAAACAGATGTGGTTACAGAGAGAACATGCAACTTAGTGGCGAAAGTCAGACTGGAAGCTGCGCTCCTGGGGGTGAGAGGCGGCAGCACTAACTATGCCCACTGCAACCATTGGCTCGGTCTCTCCTCAACTCCTTGTGTAGGAAGGAACTGCAGATGCTGGTTTAAAAACCAAAGATAGACACAAAAAGCTGGAGTAACTCAACGGGTCAGGCAGCATCTCCGGAGAAAAGGAATAGGTGACATTTGGGGTCGAGACCCTTCTTCAGAATGAGAGTCAGGAAATAGGGAAACGAGAGATATATCAACAGCAATAGAGAGATATAGAAGAAATAAATTACGGTGATATAGAGAGATTAATTTGTTCTATATCTCTCTATATCACCGTCTAAATCTCTCGTTTCCCTTTCTCCTGCCTCTCACTCTTAAGGAGGGTCTTGACCCGAAATGTCACCTGTTCCTTTTCTCCAGAGATACTGTCTAACCCACTGAGTTACTCCAGGTTTTTGTGTCTACCTCCTTGTTGCTTCTGCCCTCTTCCTTTTCTCCTTCTTTGGCCATTTATCCCCCCACCACCCACCACCATCTCTGTCCCCAGTAATTATTCACCCATCTTCCAATAACCACCTCCTCTGCCACCACTACCTCTTTCAGCCACATCTCCCCTTTCTCCTCCCCATGTACCTCCTCCTCCTTTTGCTTTCTTGCCCTTCCCACTGTCCTAACTAAGCAACAACCCCTTCTTCCTCAACCTTCTTCCCTTCCATTCCCTCCCAATACTCCTCTTCCCACTTTCTTACCTTTCTCCATCCTTCCCTCCCAGCTCTTCGTTCCCTTCTCCACTCTTCCTTCATTCCTAACCTTCTGCTTAATTTTCTCTCTCCTTCCCACTATTTTCTTCGCTCACACCCTCTTCTCCAATCCTTCCTTCATTCTCTTTCTCCTTTCCTTCAACGTTCCTTCCATCCCATCTCTCTTCACTTTTCCCTTGTCCCTTCACTAGCAAGTTCTGGGTCCTCTGTAGAGGGCACAAGGGCACAAGTGCAGGAATAAAGCGACACCATAAAAACTGCTCAGTGAAATCAGACACTTTGCCATCCACAAATTGATTCAAATAATCCAGTACGTATATTTGGTACCAATATCATATTTTGCACTCATTCTTAAATTTAGGTTGCAGGAGCTTTACTCCTCTTTACCCTCTTTCTGGCTTTGCTCAGATAGGCACAGACACAAAAAAAAATAGTTCATAGATCAGTGGTGAGTCTATCGAACAAGTCGGTTTAATAAGGGCCTTAGCAATGTACATCAGAAACAGTGTGAGCAAGCGACAGTAACCGTAGGATTTTTATACCCTCGTGACACGATGGTTACTTGTGGAGTTGAAATAAACCATCAATAATCAATGTCTCTGTAACCTTTCATCTTTGTGTTTCCCCAAAGTTAACTTTAATCCTGGGTTTCTTGTTGTTTAGAAATCTTCCTGCCAAATATGTGAAAAATCATAAATGTCCAGATTCTACTCGCCAAATGGAGTCCCCTCGTAAAAGAGGTCATTTGTTAACATTTGGGAAACTTGCCCGCGAAACCACAGTGACCAAGAGCAGCTGTGATGCAAGATTGCAACAGATAAGAACCGAGACAGAACTACAAACGATTATCCACCCCCCTCCAATAGCTGAGGAAGCCTGTGCTTCCCAGCAGGGTGTTTCAGCTTTAGCTATTTTAACCATATTCTATCTTGGCAATTTCCCCATCATGCTCCCCAGTACGTGAGCTCCAGGGTTAACCAAACCATAACCTACTCATCTTCCTTATAATTCTCAAAATTCCCGACAACAAAGGTGCAGATTGTTTAATTAGAATGTAAATAATAATTGAAAATGGAACAAGAGACATTGACAATGATGCAACATTTCTGTTATTTCCTTTCTATGAATTACACTTTGTGCAATTTTTTTCCAAGAAGAGTCTGAAGAAGGGTCTCGACCAATGTTCATATCAATGGGTTGTAAGAAGGAGCTGGTTTAAACCAAAGATAGACAAAAATGCTGGAGTAATTTAGCGGGACAGGCAGCATCTCTGGATAACTCCCCCTCCCATTCCCACACTGACCTTTTTGTCCTGGGCCTCCTCCATTATCAGAGTGAGGCCGAGCGCAAATTGGAGAAACAACACCTCATCTTTTGCTTGGGTAGCTTACACCCCAGCAGTATGAATATTGACCTCTCTAACTTCAAGTAACCCTTGCCTTCCCTCCCTCTCCTTCCCATCCCCCTTCCTCGTTCTCCATCTAGTCTGACTGTCCCCGTTTACTTTTTATCTCTGTTTGTTTTGTATTTACCTTCTCCTAGCTAACAATTGTCTATACATTTTCCCTGATCTCCATCCCCTTTTCACACCTTACTCTTCCTTATCTCGGTATCTCCCCCTCCACCACAATAAATCTGAAGAAGGGTCCCGAACCGAAATGTCAACCATTCCTTTTATCCAGAGATGTTGCCTGTTCCGGTGAGTTAATCCAGCATTTTATGTCTATCCACTGGGTTGTAAGTTACCCAAGTGAACTAGGAGGCGCTGTTCCTCCAATTTGCATGCGTGTGGCTTCGAGAGAGGTTCAACTCAAAAAGACACCAATGTAGTGGGCCAAGTAGGCCAAAATAACGACAAGTAGGCAAGGTTAACGAAAGCGTGTTTACTGTATCTCTGGAACTCCAAAAGGGAATGAGAGTCATGCGGTCCTTGACCTTTATACTCCCGGCCGAAGTCCGCCTCCTTGGCTCGACCCATTCCCGTGCCGAGGGGTCGTGAGTGGTATGGCCCGACCCTCGGGAGCCGCCACAGGACCCCCCCCCAGAACCAGAGGCACGAAGCGCACCGGTGGTCGCACTAGTCGACCGAACCGTGTACGGTACCCGTCCGACGGGGGGTCTGGCGGGGGCTCAGCTGAAGGGACAACCGGGGGGGCTGGCGGGGGCACTGCTGGAGGGACAAACGGGGGCGGAGAAGGGGGTACACCTATATTTTATTCTCCAGAGATGTTGCCTGACCCGCTGAGTTACTCCAGCAGTTTGTATCTATCTTTGGTACAAACCAGCATCTGCGGTTCTTTGTTTCTACCCAATCACCATCTGTCTCATTTCCCTTCGCAGATGCTGCCTGACCCCTTGAGTTTCTCCGCCACTTTGCTTTTTGTCCATTCTCTTGGCTCCTCACTTTTTTCGATGTTTTGTTCTGCCTTTCATGTTTTATTTCGCATAAATGTTACCTGAAACCATTTATCAATGATCAACCATGTACTACCTACCCCCTCATTGGGATTGTTGCCACACGCTATCCAGTACAGTTATATTTACAGCACCTTGATAGATCAATAAAGAAGCAACAATAATTATTATTAACGTTGGGCAAATGTCCTTTGGAACACTGTATAATGGGCCCAGAAATAACTGCCTGCTCTCAAACAAGCTTCCTGGAAGCAAAAAAAAAAAATCTCTAGCTTTAAAAGCCATTATCCTTTCAGTAAATTAATTGTGTTTACTTAGCACCAACCAAATTTTGCAGCCTAGCAGAGAACAATTTTACTTCATAATTATATTAACTGGTATAAAGTGCCTAACAGAGGCTTGTAAGTATTTTACTGGCCTGGAAACCTGGAAACAGGAGGAGGCTCTACTGCCACCACTGTTATCCCATCATTTACTTTTATAGTGGACTCTTCTTCAACTATTCTCACTCTAGTTTTCATCCAGATTCCAATATCTCACAAAAATCATTCAATCTTGAAAATTTCATTTCACCCAACATCCATAGATATTGTAAGCAAAGGAATAAAAGGAAATTGAGACAAAATAATTTAGTTTCGTTTAGTTTAGAGATACAGCGCGGAAACAGGCCCTTCGGCCGACCGAGTCCGCACCGACCAGTGATCCCCGCACATTAACACTGTCCTACACTCGGGACAATTTTTACATTTATATCAATCCAATTAACCTACAAACCTGTACATCTTTGGAGTGTGGGAGGAAACCGAAGTTCTCGGAGAAAACCCACGCAGGTCTCGGGGAGAATGTACAAACTCCGGACAGACAACACCCGTAGCCAGGATCGAACCCGGGTCTCTGGCACTGTAAGCGCCGTAAGGCAGCAACTCTACCGCTGCGCCACTGTGCCGCCTAATTTCCCAATAATTGGGCAAAACCCTCAATTGAACCAAATAATTGGAATAGATAGGGTAAATGCACAGTCTTTTTCTCAGAAGAAGGGAATCAAGAACCAGGGGACATAGGTTCAACGTGAGAGAGGAAAAATTTAATAGGAGCAGGTGGGACAACTTTTTAAACACGGAGGTAGTGGACGTATGGAACGAGTTACCAGAGGAGGTGGTTGAGGCAGGTACTACAACAATATTTCACAAGCATTTAGACAGGTACATGGATAGGAAAGGTTTAGAGATATTGGCCAAGAACAGACAGGTGGGACTAGTGTAGATGGGGCATCTTGGTCGACATGTGCAAGATGGGCTGATGGGCTTGTCTGTGCTATAGGACTCTATACCTATGACAGATGAAGGGGAAATCTGAGTTTATCCACTCTGGTAGGAAAAATAGACAGAGGAATTATCAAATAGCAAAAGATGAAAATAAAAGCAACAAATACTGAAGATGGAGATAGATCTGGGAACAGAGTATTTTTTTAAATGTTCTGAAACAAATGAACGCTGGTATTCAGAAAAATGTCAGTATCTGCAAGCATGAATCACAAAGTTACCATGAGGATGCATGAAGAAGTAATTACGAAGGTAAATTAGATATTGGACTTTATTGCAAAAGTATTATCATGTAAGATTAACAAAATCTTGCTGCAACTGTAATGAGCTTTTTAGCAGGGCACAAATCAGGGCAGATTTCTCCTCTCCAGTAAGTTTACTTATTATGTATAAATCTTGCTTGCAATGCAAGGCAGGTCTCAATGTTGTTTCTTTTTAAATCCTATTCCCCTTATTGGATTGCTGATTGGATATGATATTTCACGAAGAACGCATTTGTGTGGAAATTCGGATTTTTATAGACAGCAGGTACATTTCCCAGTCAGTTAGTTCAAGAGATAAATTATTTCTTTAAACTTTAATCTTTTTACTTTGGTCATTGGCTTTGCCTTCAGGACCTTCTCAGAGCTATGACCTAAATAAAAGTTCTGAGACATGCTTGGCTACAAACCAACCCCATCCACCCTGTGTTGAGGTTGGTTTTAATGCTGAATATCCTCTAAAATGGAGTCGGTGATGTTCAACAGATTTTACTGAATAAAAGTCTTTCAATCAACGATATCGCAAATTACATCCAGATTTAATTCCAGCAAGAAGCATAAAAGAGCAAAGTAAAAAGCAAAGCAAGAGGAGATTTACGAGGATGTTGCCAGGACTAGAGGATTTACGAGGATGTTGCCAGGACTATGGAAAGACTGAGTAGGCTGGGTCTCTATTCTTTGGAACGCAGGAGGATGAGGGGTGATCTTATAGATGTGTATAAAATCATGAGAGGAATAGGTCGGGTAGATGCACAGAGTCTCTTGCCCAGAGTAGGGGAAACGTGGACCAGAGGACATGGGTCCAAGGTGAAGAGGAAAAGATTTAATAGGAATCTGAGGGGTAACCTTTTCACACAAGGGGTGGTGGGTGTATGGAACAAGCTGCCAGAGGAGGTAGTTAAGGCTGGGACTATCCCAACGTTTAAGAAACAGTTAGACAGATACATGGATAGGACAGGTTTGGAGGGAGATGGACCAAACGCAGGCAAGTGGGACTAGTGTAGCTGGGACAGTTTAGTTTAGTTAATTTACTTTAGCTTAGTTTAGTTTAGTTCAGTTCAGTTTATTAATGTCACGGGTACCGAGATACTGCAAAAAGCTTTTGTTGCGTGCTATCCAGTCAGAGAAAAGACTATACGTGAATGCAATCAAGCCACGGATAAGGAATAAAGGGTAAAACATTCAGTGTAAGATATAACATTGAAGTCCGATAAAGTAAAATTAAAGATAATTCAAAGGTCTCCAATGAGGTAGATGGGAGGTCAGGACCGTACTTTAGCTCATGACTTTGGAAATAATACTTCATAATTTCATGATTTCCTTTTACTCATTTCATTTTTTAAAGTTGTGTAGGAAAATAAATGCAGATGCTGCTACAGCAGGTCAGGCAGCATCTAGGAGAGAGGGAATGGGTGACGTTTCGTGTCTGAAGAAGGGTCTCGACCCGAAACGTCACCCATTCCCTCTCTCCTAGCTGCTGCCTGACCTGCTGAGTTACTCCAGCATTTTGTGATACCTTCATTTTAAAAAGTTTTTTTCTATTAAGTAATTCTCAGCTCCCAACAATAGTAACTTCAGTAACTTATTGTCCTCTCGACGTCCACAGTGTTGCAATTACACACGTCTCTTAGCAATTTCTGGGTTCCAGTCCGTGTCCCTCAAGAGTCAAGGATCTTTTGTTGTCATGTGTCTCGAAACAAAACAATGAACTACTTGCCATAGCAGCATAATAGGTTTGTAAACACAATACTCAATAGATAATATAATTATCAAACAAAAAAAGTTGAATGAATAACGTTTAACAAAAGATTAAAGACAGGTACATGGATAGGACAGGCTTAGAGGTATACGGGCCAAACGCAGGCAGAAGGGGCAAGTGTGGGACATGTTGGTCAGTGTGGGCAAGTTGGGCTGAAGGACCTGTTTCCAAGCTGTTTTATTCTATGACAATATAATTTTAAAAAACCTCGTGCAAAAACAATACAAAGCGCAAAGTTCCTAATGCAACCCAGGCAGTTCGTAGGTTGGAGTTCAGTTGAAGGTTGTAGTGTTCAATAACCTGATAGTTGTTGGAATGAAGCTGTTCCTGAACCTGGACGTTATAGTTTTCAGATGACAGGAGCCAAATGAGAGTGTGGCCAGGGTGGTGAGGGTCTCTGATGTTGCTGGATGTGTTTTTGAGACAGTTCCTCTTGTGGATCCCTTCGATGGTGGGGACGTCAGTACCCGTGATGGCCCAGGCAGTGTTCACCACTTACGTAATCTCCTTTGTTCCTGGGCATTCCTCAGCATAAGCACAATAAGCCAGGCTGACACCTGACACCTGACACACCAGGGCAGATGAGGGAGTGGGGGATCGGAAAGCGGAAATCATTAAAAAGACAAAGGGGCATGTGAGGCATCTTAGACATAGGTCGGGAGAGATTGGACCAGGGGGGATAGGATGGAGTTGAGGTACATGGAAATCATGGAAAAAAACCTCAGTCCTGGAAGTAGCAATTAGAATAAGAATTCTAACGCAAAGAAACTTTGGAAGTTTGTTACTCTTACTAACTCATTTTGGACAATAACCCTCAACAATATTTAACCTTTGCAATGACATGCTGATGAACTTTTTCAAATCCAAGTTAATTCAATGGATTTGGAGGTATTTCAGATTTTTTTGTTTTTAGTATCAAAGACACTCTAAGAAGGTTGTCCACTTGCTTTTGCTTTAGGTTTAGATTTATTTTTGTCGCGCGAAAAGCTTTGTTTTGCATGCTATGCAAACAGATCAGATATACCATCCATCTGGTCTATCTGATGTAATGGTATATCTGATACATCAGATAAACCAGATGTATCTGGACTACATCAAGTCAAGTCAAACTCAAGTCAAACTCAAGTACAATAGATGGACCAAAGGGGAAGACACAGAATGCAGAATATAGTTCTCAGCATTGTAGCGCATCAGTGTAGTTTGGAGATACAGCATGGAAATAGACCCTCTGGTCCACCCAGTTCACGCCGACCAACGATCATCCATTCACTAGTTCTATCCAACACAATCGTGACAATTCACAGAAGCCAATTGAGTTACAAACCTGCACGTCTTTGAAATGTGGGAGGTAACCGGAGCACCGGGAGAAAACCCACGCGGTCACAGGGAGTACTTACAAACTCCACACAGACAGCACACGTAGTCAGGACTGAACCCGGGTTTCTGCCGCTGTGAGTCAGCAGCTCTACCGCTGCACCACTGTGCTACCCCTTAGTTCCATAGACAAAGCATCAAATTCCAAAGACCTTTGGGGATCAGACAAGGGGTGTATCTCAGCAAGTAAGAGGGAAAGATAAAAAATTGGGTGGACGAAGCCTTACCAAAAAAAAGAAGTAAAGGAAATAAATATGTGACCATAAGGCTGAATTCAAAACAATCATTGTGGGATGAAAGCATTTATGCTAAATAATACATTAATACTGTAGAATGTCAATAATGAGCAACGAGTGCCCTGTGAAGGATAGATTAAAGCTGGGACATTAAGGAGTCAACAAATTCAACATTGCACAGGATTGTCTGGTCAGCTTAACCTACATGAAAGAAACTTGGCAACATGTTGCAAGACAGTTGCCTGAATCATATTTCAGTAAGCAGTCAAAATTAATATCTGTAAAATGTTATGTATTTAATCATTGGATCTGTTGCTGAGCCGAGCAGATATAATGTATGCTCACTGTAGATTTCCCCCCAAAATTAACTGCAAATTGCCCACAGTAAATAGGCAGTGGATGACATTAACATCATAAACATTTCAATGTTTTTAAATTTTATTTTTTAGCATGTGGGCACCACTGGTAAGAACTCCTTTAATTCCCCGTCCCCATTAACGCTTGAGAAAGTGATGGTGATCTGAGTTCTTGAATAGTGCAGACCTTCTGGTGTTGTCACGGTGCCATTGTGTTTAGTTTAGTTTAGAGATACAGCGCGGAAACAGGCTTTTCAGCCCACCGAGTCCGCACCGACCAGCGATCCCCGTACATTAACACGAGCCTACGCACACCAGGGACAATTTTACAATTATACCAAGCCAATTAACCTACAAACCTGCACATCTTTGGAGTGTGCGAGGAAACCCAAGATCTCAGAGAAAACCCACGCAGTCATGGGGAGAACATACAAACTCCGTACAAACAAGCACCTGTAGTCAGGATGGAACCCATGTCTCTCGCGCTGTAAGGCAGTAACTCTACCGATACGCCACCATGCCACCCATTGTCAGACAGGGAGTTGCACAATTTAGATCCACTGACGATGAAGGAAAGTCAACATATTTCCAAGTCAGGCCTGAATGAGAACTTGCACCTAAATCCCTTGTCCCTCTTGGAAGTAGAGGTTGCACATTCAAGTGGCGTTGTCAGCACTACAATGTAGCTTGAGCAGGCTGGGACTCTATTTAGGTTGAGCAGGTTGGGAATCTTTTCCCTGGAGAGCAGCAGGTTGAGGGATGATCTGATACAGGTGTATAAAATCATGAGAGGAATAGATCAGATGGACAAAGAGAGTCTATTGCCTAGAGTAGGGTAATCAAGAACCAGAGGGCATAGGTTTAAGGTGAAGGGGGAAATATTTTATAGGAATCTGAGGGATAACTTTTTCACGCAAAGGATGGTGGGTGTATGGAACGAGCTGCCGGAGGAAGTAGTTGAATCAGGGACTATTGCGACATTTAAGAAGCAATTAGACAGGTACATAGATAGGACAGGTTTAGAGGAATGTGGGCCAAATGCAGGCAAGTGGGACTAGTGTAGATGGGATATGCTGATCTGTGTGGGCAAGTTGGGCCGCAAGGCCTGTTTCTACACTGTGTGACACTGTGACTCTCTGACTAATGTATTTTGTAGATAGACATGCTAGAGTCATGATTGATAGGTGATAGAGGGAATATCCTTTTAGATAGTGGATTTGGTGCCAATGGTACTTTGTAGCAATCAACCGAGCTGCTTTCCTGTGAATAGTCTTGAGCTTCTTGAGTTTTGTTGGAGTTACAGGCAACCAGGTAAGTAGCAAATATCTCATCCCATGCCCGACTTGTGCCTTGTAGATGTTGGAAAGGCTTTGGGAGCTGAGTCAGTCACAGATCAAGAGGGTGGCACGGTGGCATAGCGGTAGAATTATGGCCTTACTGCGCCAGAGACCCGGGTTCAATCCTGACTACGGGTGCTGTCTGTACAGTTTGTACGACCTCCCTGTGGCCTGTGTGGGTTTTCTCCGAGATCTTCGTTTTCATTCCAACCACCAAAGATGTACAGATTTGAAGGTTAATTGGCTTAGGAAAAAAAAAAATTGTCCCTCGAGTGTGTAGGATAGTGTTCGCTGGTCAGCACGGACTCGTTAGGCCGAAGGGCCTGTTTCCACGCTGCATCTCTAAACTCTAAACTAAACTAAACTAAGCCAACTCCTTGACTTGCTATTGTGTATGGTAACCCCCAGAATATTGAAGATGAATCATTGCTGATTATAATACCAATGAATGTCAGGGGTAAGTGGTTAAACTCTCTCCTTTTAGAGCGCTTTCTGGCATGTCTGAGGTGCAAATGTTATTTGCCATGGATTGTACTGCTTCATTCTCTCAGGGCTGCAAACAGAATTGAACACAGTGCGATCATCAACCAACATATCCACTTCAGAGCTTATAATAGAGGTTGACTGAATGAGCAGCTGTATTTGGAGGGGGCTGGAACACTTCCCTAAGGAAGTGCTGCAGTGAAGTCATGAGATAGATACAAAAAGCTGGAGTAACTCAGCAGGACAGGCAGCATCTCGAGACCCTTCTTCAGACGTCTTGACCCGAAACGTCACCCATTTCTTCTCTCTAGAGATGCTGCCTGTCCCGCTGAGTTACTACAGCTTTTTGTGTCTATCTTCAATTTAAACCAGCATCTGCAGTTCCATCCTGCACAGTGAAGTCATGAGGTTGAGCTAATTTGACCTTCAAACACCTCAACCATTTTCCTGCAAGGTACAACTCCACCAACTGAGAGAGTTTCCCCTCAATGCCCATTGATTTCCATTTTACCTTGTCTCGTTGAGGCCACACCCGGCCTAATGCTGCATCGATGTTAAGGGCAATCACTCACGCCTCGAAAATTCAGCTTTGCGGTTGAAGTTTGGACCGTGAGGCTGTAACGGGCTCTGAAGCCGACAGGTCCACGTGAACCTCAAACGTGGCACCAGTGAGTAAGTTATTGGTGAGTAAGTATTGCTTGATCGCACAGCTAATGAGCCACCTTGTTCATGATTGTGGGTAGACTGAATGGTGGTAATTAGCTGGATTGGATTTGTTCTTTATTTATGGACAGGACATACCCAGGCAGCTCTCCATGTTGGTGGATATTTGCCAGTAAGTAAGTATTGGGGCAGCCTGTGTAGTGTTGCAGTTAGTTCTGGAGTTCAGAAGATCACGAGATAACATTGAGTAAAACCAGCCCAGTGAATAATAACATTGGCAAGTTGCCCAAATCATGAGCTGATTTCAAGGTTGCAATCAAATGAGTTGAAGTGTGCCTGAATGAGTGGGCTTCCTGATCCCTCACCCTCCCCATATTTCCTGTCCCTTCTCACCCCCGGGATCCCCCCATGCTTCTTCTCACTTAATGCTCCTTATTTGCAGTTGCTTCGGCTCCTGTTCCTGGGGTTGGAATGGGGCCCCATGCGATGATACCCCAACCCCTGAGCTTTGCCCTGATGGCCTTTAACATCTGGATGTTAGATTTTTTGGATTGTTTTTTAAATATCCCTACATTTTAAACTATTTCGATTTACAGAGCATTTTAAATTATGACTGTTAAGGCAAAAAGTACGTGCTGTATCACCAGGATAAGCTCTCAACCAAGAAAACCAAGCCCAGTGCCAAAGTAGTATCTAAACTGCTTACGCTACAGGACAGTAACTAACTCCACATTCAGTAATAAACTATCTGCATGTTAACAAACACACAAGCTAAATGTTCAATTAAAACACATTAAAATATTTTAAAGTACCAAGAATACATTTTAAGACGGTAAGTGCTGCAGAATCTCAGTGGGTCAGGCAGCATATCCGGAGAATATGGATAGGTTACAGTCAGGGTTTAGTTTAGGTTAGTTTATTATTATCACATGTACCAAGGTACAGTGAAAAGGGTTGGGACCCTTTTTCAGATCCGAAACGTCACCGACCCATGTTCTCCAAAGATGCTATCTGACCCGTTGAGTTACTCCAGCACTTTGTGTCCTTTTGTGTAAACCAGTGTCTGCAGTTCTGTGTATCTAAATGTACAGGAATAGAATTGACCTGTTTCCACCGACCAGTGATCCCCATTGAAATGAATGGGGCTGCCGCTTGTATGCCAGTCTTCCCTGGTATAAAGCTAACAGACCAGCTGACATCAGAGATGGTCCATACAGTGGCATCTGATCTGCAGATCATCTTGGACTTCTGCGTTCCATGTCGCATGTGACCAACTGATGAACTGTACTCCCGCAAGATGGAAAGCAGGTTTTACCTCAATTTTACTCAAATTGTCTTACAGCAAACAAGGAGTCCATTCATCCCATCAGGCCTATACCGGTTGTCAGAAGAACCCCAAGAAAACCACTCCCCTTTATTTCCAGATAACCTACACTGTCTCACATTTAGTTTAGTTTAAATTTACAGACACTTGGTGGAAACAGGCTCTTTGGCCCACCGAGTCCGCACCAACCAGCGATACCCACACACCAACACAATCCTACACACACTAGGGGCAATTTACGGTAATACCAAGCCAATTATCCTACAAACCTGCACGTCTTTGGATTGTCGGAGGAAACCGGAGCTTCCCGGAGGAAACCCACACAGATCACAGGGACAACTTACAGCCTCCGTACAGACAGCACCCGTAGTCAGGATCGAACCTGGATCACTGGCACTGTAAGGCAACTGGCACATGTTTATCCACTCACCCTCTGATTCTCCTGGCACCCACCACGCAAGGAAAATTTTACAATCACCAAATAACCTGCAATCCTGCCCTTATGGTGAAGGGATTACCAAGAGAATATAGGAGGAAAACTCACATGAACACAGGAAGAATTTGCCAATTCTGACAAAATATCTTGGACCTAAACGTTGACACAGATGCTGCCTTACTTGCTGAGTTTTTCCAGCATTTCCTGTTTTATATATCAGATTTCCAGCATCTACAGTTCTTTGACATTCACATTTTGTCCTTATTTTCATTACTTAAATTCCCCACCCCCGCCTCCTCCTTTCCCAGATTTTGTTTCTGCAAATTCTGTCTCTGCCATTACATGCCCACCGATATTTTGACTAGTTTGTACGGAACCCATGGCCCACAATGACAGCAAACGAGAGTACATGTACATCATGGTCTGATAGCGATTTTAGAGTTTAATCCAGCTCCCCCGCCAACTTCACTTTTTTTATTATAGAACTCCTTCAGCACGGATGAAAAAATGTCCAAACGACTAAGCCGTTTGTTACAACGAGGAGAGATTTATGGAGAGAATTCCACAGTTTAAAAGTTTGGCTGAAGCACAGTTGTTAACTTTGGGCCAGTGGAAGTATCAATTCTTATGAGGTTATTCTTTGGCAAATAGACAAATTCTTGTATATCTTGCAATGACATTAACAAGGGCTTTTTAATGGACTCTTCGTCCTAACAAAGTAACCATAGGCAGTACCTTTGTGCCAAATCCTCACACTTACACCCAGTAATCCTCTGGGTGATGACACCACCAGCACACTGTTGCAGGAGACATTTCTCCGAACCAACAATGATCTATTCTACATGGTCCTTGATCCCCATTCCCTTTGACTTGTTTTCGCCCCTTACACTTCCTTATCTCTGTACCTCCCTCTCCCCTGACTCAGTCGGAAGAAGGGTCTCGACACCAAATGTCGCCCATTCCTTCTGTCCAGTGATGCTGCCTGTCCCGCTGAGTTACTCCAGCATTTTGTGTCTACCAGCACACTGTTAGTTGGAACAAATCATTTCAAAAATAATTAAGATTCACACTCCCATCAAAATGAAAGCTGGTCATTGGACTTGCAAATCAATCTGAATGTTCTCTCCTCGATCAAAACGGAAAGTGCTGGAAGAACTCAGTGGGTTAGACAGCATCTGCGGATAGAACGGACAGGTGACATTTCAGGTCAGGACTCTTCTTCAGACTGATTGGAGTTCGGGGGGGTGGGGGTTAGAAACCTGGAAAAGAGGTGGGGTGGGACAAAGCTTGGCGAGTGATAGGTGGGTACAGGTGAGGGAGGTTTGACTGGCTGATGGCTAGAACTGGTCATTGAGTCATAGTCATACAGCGATGAAACAGGCCCTTTGGCCCAACTTGCCCATTCTGACCAACATGTTCCATCTACACTAGTCCCACCTGCTTGCGTTTGGCCCATATCCCTGTCCTATCCATGTACCTGTCTAAACATTCCTTAAACGTTGCAATAGTAACTTAATTGTTGCGATGGTAACAAAGACTGAAAGTGAAAAAGAAACAAAAGGGTGTCAAACATGGTATGGTTGCACTAACTGACATCCAAAGTATTGCAAGCAGCAGCAATATTCATCTGAAGTGTTTCAGAGAAGTATGTCAATTAAGAGCAACTTGGCCTCATGTTTGGCATGGGCATCATGGGCCAAAGGGCTTGTTCCTTTCTATATTGTTATACGCTTCTATTTGTTCTAACCTATCCAGTAATCTGCTGGAAGTGAGGCCCAAAATTTAGTCCATGGGCACAGGCCTCAGAAAGCAGTGCAGAAAGACCATTCAGACTATCCTTATTCACTGAGAAGGGGGCAAAATGGAGTTCCGATGACGTTATCTTCTTGAATGGCAGCATAAGATAATAGCTCCTCCGAGGATCGGGAGAAGGACATCGTGGAGAGACTACGGGTCTTCAGAAGACAGCCTCCAACATTAGAAGAGCTTTTTTAAGTTATAAATAACTTTAAAAATGTAGGAGAGAGAAACTGAATTAAAAAGTCGACGGTGCTTTATTTCATCTGTTACGTTCAACTGTTTTCCCTTAATTAAATGAAGAAAAATTACAGAGGAGGAATGCGCAGGGAAGTGTGTTCTGTCTTATGGACGGAGTTTTTTTTTCTTTTTGGATGCCCCAGCTCACAGATGAGAGAGGCTATCCCCCACAACTAGGCTCTTCCTCAAGCCTAGCCCAGGGTCACCCACAGGAGACCCCTACCTTGGAATCATGTCTTTGTTTTTTCATATGTTTTTTTGTTCTTGTCTGTTCAGGGAGCAGATTTGTTATGTCTTATCTCACAATGTTATTGTTATGTCTTATTTTACCTAATCATACCTTTGTTTTTTTGTTCTAGTCTATTTAGGGAGTAGATCTGTTATGTCTTATTTCACCATGTTACTGATATACAGAAAGTCAAATACAAATGGCTAATGGCAAGGTAAAATTCATTTCTTTTAATGTGAATGGACTGTTAAACCCAATCAAATGCAGTAAAATTCTAACTAAAATGAGGAAAGAACAAGCCCATATAGTATACTTACAGGAAACCCATCTAAATGACAAAGAACACGAAAAACTTAAAAGAATGGGTTTCTTTTTCTCCTCATATATATCGGGACATAGGAGAGGAGTCAAACTCCGCTGCCCGTCTACTCACCCACACCCCGATCCGTGACCATATCACCCCCATCCTTTACAAACTCCACTGGCTCCCCATCCCCCAGAGAATCCAGTACAAAATCCTCCTCATAACCTACAAAGCCCTCCATAACCTGGCCCCATCCTACCTGACCGACCTCCTCCACAGGCACACTCCCACCTGCACCCTCCGCTCTGCTGCTGCCAATCTCCTATCCCCCCACATCCGGACCAAACTCAGATCCTGGGGGGACAGGGCTTTCTCCATCGCTGCTCCCACCCTATGGAACTCACTACCCCAAACCGTTAGAGACTCCTCCACACTCACCACATTCAAAACATCACTGAAGTCTCACCTATTCAGTACTGCCTTCAACCACTGAAGGTCACCTCACCTTCTGTCTCCTTTCTCTGTTCGTTTACTTATTTACTTATTTATCTATTTATTCATTTCCCTATGTTCTCTAAATCCCTGTAAAGCGTCTTTGAGTATATGAAAAGTGCTATATAAATGTAATGCATTATTATTATTATTATTACTCTCATCTCAAGCAAGTTAAATTTTGAGAAAGTATTTGAAATGAATGATAAGGAGGGTAGATTTATTTTAGTAAGGGGGAATATAGATGGGAATCAAGTTACATTGCTGAATGTATATGCACCCCCTGGAAGTGATTTTAATTTCTTCCAGAGAATTATTAATATCATGATAATGGAAACGGAATTATCTTATTTGTGGGGGAGACCTAAATATACATTTACAACCAGAACTGGACTCGTCCAGTAGAAAAACTCATGATACAAAGTCTCTACATAAGAAAGTCAAAATTCTTCTTAAAGAGGTCGGTTTAATTGATATATGGCGGAACCTTTTCCCTAATAGAAGGGATTATACCCATTACTCGACCCCACATTCTTTATACACAAGAATAGACTATTTTATAACATTTGGAAAGGATAAAGATAAAATACACACCTGTGGAATTGGAACAATAGACTTAAGTGACCATGCACCTATTTACTTGTTTGTTGATTTAGACCTACATCCAAAAAATGCCACATGGAAACTGAACTAGAGCCTACTCAATGATCTTAACTTTAAGGAACAAATTAAAAAGGAGATAAGTCTTTATTTAGAACTCAATGATAACGGAGAGGTCTCTCCCACTATTTTGTGGGATGCTTTGAAGGCTGTTCTAAGAGGAAAAATTATAGCAATATCTTCATATAAGAAAAAAATAAGGAATAAAACATTTGAGGATTTGCAAAATAAGTTGAAGGGCCTAGAGAGGAAACACAAATTGACGCTGGCATGGAATATATTGGAGGAAATTAGGAATATTAGGAATGAAATCAATAATTTGGCTGCACAGGAAATCAAGAAAAGTTAATGTTCCTTAAACAGAGGCACTATGAAAGTGGTTCTAAATATATGAAAGGACTGGCGTGGAAATTGGAAAAAAAGATGGCTGAAACTACAGTTCACAGAATCAGAGACCCAAGAACAAAAATATTGAAAAGTAAATTGTGAAATTCAGGAAGCCTTTGAAGTATTTTACAGAACTCTGTATTCTGAAGTTCCAGGAGGTATCCAAACTCAAGTAAACACCTTTCTGAATTCCTTAGATTTGCCCACCTTAAATGAAGAACAAACAAGATAATGACTGGAGACATAACAGAGGTTGAATTAAAAACTGCAATTATTAGGCTCAAGCTGAGCAAGTCACCAGGATCTGATGGTTATATGGCAGAATGGTATAAGGAATTTAAAGATGAGTTAACACCTATTATACTTCGTACATTAAACTGGGTTTTAAAAAAGGCACAAATTCCACCGAGCTGGAGGGAGGCAATTATCTCTGCTATACCAAAAGAAGGTAAAGATAAAACAGAGTGTGGATCATTTAGACCGATATCTGTTCTTAATGTAGATTATAAATTATTTACCTCTATCATGGCCAAACGGTTAGAACAGTTCTTGCCTAAATTAATACACAATGATCAGATAGGTTTTATTCGGCAATGTCAAACACAGGACAATATACGACGGACACTACATATTGTCGACTACATTCAAAAAAATAAAATTGAAGCAATAGTGATAAGTATGGACGCTGAAAAGGCATTCAATTCTGTGAACTGGAATTTTCTCTATCGAGTTCTACATGGATTTGGCCTGCATGACACTATTATCAAACCCATCCAGGCACTATATAATAAGCCCACTGCTAGAATTAAAGTGAACTGATATTTATCAAATAGTTTTTCTCTAGAAAGGGGTTCAAGACAGGGGTGTGCGTGGTCACCATTACTCTTTGCATTATATCTGGAACCACTAGCTCAATATATAAGACAAAATAAAGAAATTAAAAGGTATTACTATTCAAGGGACTGAACATAAATTGGCCTGTTATGCGGATGACATTTTGATTTATTTGGGGCAACCAACAAACTCTCTACCCAAATTGATGCAATCATTCGAACAATATGGTCAACTATCAGGATACAAGATTAATATAGGTCAAACACAACTGCTTACATACAATTGCAGCCCATCAGGAGAAGTCAGAAGTAGGTACCCTCTGGCATGGCAAGCAGAAAATCTCAAATATTTGGGCATCATTATACCAAGGGATCTTACAGAACTATTACAATGCAACTATTCACCTATACACCAAAAGATTAAGGAGGATATAGCTAGATGGAACCTAATTCCTTTCTTAAGTCTCAGCTCGAGAATTGAATCTATTAAAAAGAACATATTGCCAAGACTGTTATATTTATTTCAGACCCTACCAATAGAGATTAACCAAAAACAATTTAAAGAGTGGGACAAAATATTGTCAAGATATAAATTTATATGGCAAGGTAAAAGGCCTAAGATCCATCTCAAAACCTTACAGTTAACAAAAGAAAAGGGGGGATGGGGTTTACCCTCTTTCAAAGACTATTATCAGGCAGCACAGTTAAGACCTATGCTATGCTGGTGCAACCCATCATATGATGCTCAATGGAAAAATATTGAAGAGAGAACACTCCCCATCCCTGTACAAGCGATTATAACTGACAGCAAACTACAAGACTATATAAATGCTATTGAAAATCCTTGGGTAAAATTGACTCTTAAAATATGGAAAACAGTTATAACAGTATAATTTAGAGGAAGACATTACAATCCTTAAATGGTGCGCATATGACACGGATTTTACTCCTAATAAATTAGATAGTAGGTTTAAAGAGTGGACAGTTCAAGGCATAACTGTTCTTTGTAACATAATAAAAGGAACACTGTTAAGTTTTGAATTGCTTAAAGAAAAATTCATGTTAGAAAAACAAGACTTCTATCGATACTTACAGATGCGGAACTACGTTAATACAAATGTTAAAAACATAATGAAGTCGAGTATAGGTTTGACGGGATTATTTAGGAAAGCGTATAATTCAAATACTGGTAGTAAAATTATTTAATGTATGTATAAAGGGTTACTGAATCTTAAATCACACTCAACCTTATATATTAAAATGAAATGGGAGAAGAAAGAAGGGATAATCATATCCAAGGAAGAATGGACAGCAATATGGAGTTATCAATGGAAGTGTACCAGCTCACAAAATTGGAGGGAGTTTAGTTGGAAAATGCTGATACGGTATTTTATTACGCCCTCTCAGAAAGCCCATTATTGTGGGAACTCTCCAGTTTGCTGGAGAAAATGTGGAAATTTAAAGGCAGATCATTACCATGTTTTCTGGGATTGCCCTGTTATTAAAGATTTTTGGAGAGAGTTACATGATGCCTTAAAAGACATTTTTAGATGTCATGTGCCCCTGGAGAGTAAGACTATGTTTTTTGGACTCATACCTGAAGACTGGCGGAAAAAAGACAAATACTTACTGAATATATTGATGGTAGCTGGTAAAAAAAGCTCTCACAAAGAAATGGTTATCACAGGAGAGCCCAACTCTGAATGCATGGATGGTCATCACAATGGACATTTATAAAATGGAGAAAATAACAGCATATGTTAACTTTAAATTGGATTTATTTGTGACATGCTGGGAAAATTGGGTTAACTATGTAACGCCTCATAGGCCAGACTTTAATTTTACAAATTTTTGATTATATGGTAAAGAAAGGATCACTCCCTAAGTGTTTGTAGTTTTTATTGTGTTTCTGTTTCTATATTTGCTTTGTACAAATTACAAAAAGAGGCAATTCAAGACAAACATAAGTGGATGATGTATACATATAGCATTATACCTGAAACCTGTCTTATGGAAATGTGTTTGCTGTGAAATGCCAATAAAAGAGTACATTATAAAAAAAAGAAAGTTAGCACAATATATTCCATCATAATAATAATAATAATAATAATATTTATACGTTAATCAAGTTGCAAACGTGACCTATCGCAATACAATTTAATGCAGTAACTATCATCCCCCCCGGTATCCAGCCCCATCAGCATCAAGCAACACGCAAAGTGATGGAGTAACTCAGCGGGTCAGGCAGCATCTGTGGAAAGAATGGATAGGGATCATTCCGGGATGGGACCCTTCTTGTTGCCTGAGTTACTCCAGCACTTTAGGCTTTGCTCAGGATTCCAGCTTCTGCAGTTTCTTGTGCCCTATTCAGCATCAAAGTGTTTCGAAACAGAATGATGAGAAACCAAAAAGATGAAAACGAAAACTGCAGCACCATTTCCAGCTGAGGCTATTCTGAAAAATGTAGGAGGCATATTTCAAACATCAGTGCTGGTGGGCACAGATTCACATTGTTGGTAGAAGAGCTTGGTTGGCATGGTGGCACAGCTGTAGAGTTGTTTCCTTACAGCGCCAGAGATCCACGTTTGATCCTGACTACGGGTGCTGTCTGCACAGAGTTTGAACGCCCCCTCCGTGACCTGCGTGGGTTTTCTCTGAGATCTTCGATTTTGTCCCACATTCCAAAGACGTACAGATTTGTAGATTTATTGGCGGTATAAATGTATAAATGTAAAATTGTCCCTAGTGTGTGTAGGGTAGTGTTAATGTGCTCAGATTGCTGGTCGGTGCGGATTTGTGGGCTGAAGGGCCTGTTTCCACGTATTATCTCTAAACTAAACTAAACTAAACTAAACTAAACCTCAGGTAGCTCGCCAAACAAGTACAACCGGGATCAAGACACTGAGCAAAACTCCAAGGTTCTGTGTGTCATAGAGTCATAGAGTGACACAGTGTGGAAACAGGCCATTTGGCCCAACATGCCCACACCGACCAACATATCCCAGCTACACTCGTCCCACCTGCCTGCGCTTGGTCCATATCCCTCCAAACCTGTCCTATCCATGTACCTGTCTAACTGTTTCTTAAATGTTGGGATAGTCCCAGCTTGAACTACCTCCTCTGGCAGCTTATTCCATTCACCCAACACCCTTTGTGTGAAAAGGTTATCCCTCAGATTCCTATTAAATTACCCCTCAGATCCCTATCAAAGTATGTAATTTTGTAATTTTGATCTCCCATTAATACAAGACACATCCAGTTATCAGCAAGAGATACAAGGGCCGAGAAGTATTTTTCTACCAACGGTGATCCAGGAGGGAGTTGGAGGGGAGGCAAGTAATCGTCAGCAGTGGCCAATGATTGTAAAAATAACAGGACTGTCACCGGCCCTCAACTCCACTACCATCCCCTTCCATCTCACCACTCTTCCAGATCCACCTCCAAGAACTTTATAAACGACATTCTAGCTAGTGGCCTAATACTAACTGGCCACTTGCACCTGATTTTCTTGAACTACTGAGGGGGTCTCAAATTGCTCAAGAGTCAAGAGCCAAGAATCAAGAGTGTTTTATTGTCATATGTCCCAGATAGAACAATGAAATACTTACCAGCAGCATCACAACAGAATATGTAAACATAGTACACTGTAAACAATATAATAAATGAGAAAAAAAGTTTGGTGTGTCTAAATACACACATACTCACATATACATATATATATATTATATATGTACACACACACACATACACACACACGCACACACATATATATATATATATACAGAAATATATACATACACGCACACACACACACATATCGATATATACACACATACATACTCATAAAAAACAAACAAACAATACTAGTTCAATAATAACAATATTAGTCTATGTAGTTCAGAGCTTATTTGAGGTTGTAGTGTTCAATAGCCAAATGGCTGCAGGGAAGAAGCTGTTCCTGAACCTGGACGTTACAGTTTTTAGGCTCCTGTACCTTCTTAATGATGGCAGGGGTGAAATGAGTGTGTGATCATTTCACTGAACAACTTTGCTCAGTCCGCCTGGACCTACCTGATCTCCCTGTTGCCAAACACTTTAATTCAGCTTCCCATTCCCACACTGACCTTTCTGTCCTAGGTCTCCTCCATTGTCAGAGTGAGGCTAAACACAAATTGGAGGAACAGCATCTCATATTTCAACCCAGGGGTATGATTTTGATTTCTCTAACTTCAAGTAACCCCTGCATTCCTGCTCTCTCTATCACTCCCCCACCCAAGCCACACCAGCTTCTAGTTCTCACCTAGCAAACAGCTAGCAATGGCCTGTTTCCTTTATCATCGTTACTATTTTTCATATCTTTCATTCATTTGTTCGATATCTCTCTACGTCTATATCTCTCATTTCCTTTTCCCATGACTCTCAGTCTGAAGAAAGGTCTTGACCCGAAACATCATCCATTCCTTCTCTCCAGAGATGCTGCCTGTCCCGCTGAGTTACTCCAGCATTTTGTGTCAATCTTCGGTTTAAACCAGCATCTGCTGTTCCTTCCTAGACGCTCCTAACTTCCTCCTTTGACGGGGAATTTGACCACCTCTTTGTTCTGGCTCAGTTTTAGACTTTTTCTTTCACCACATTGAAGTTGCTATATAAATTCAAGTTGCTTTGCTATTCATTACCTCGAGTCTGTTGTTTGTGGTTCACCTGTTGCTAAGCAACGCATATCTCTCCACCGACAGTAAACAAAACATCTGGGGCACAGTGTATTTCTGATGCTTCTTGTGATGATAATCGCAGGGGAAAAAAATTTAAAGTTGTTTTAATGAAAAAGGCCTGAAGGAAACCACAGAACATAAGAAAAAAACAGTAGTTGGCCACATGGCTCTTTGAGTCAGATCCACCATTCAATAAGTCCACAAGAGATTTAATCACTGCCCTGAACTCCAATTTCCTGCCTAATCCTGATAACCCTTGAATCCTCGGTAATTCAAAAACCTGCCCAATTCATCCCTGAATATACTTTGTAACTCAATATGTACATCTCATTGAGGGATTGACATCCAAAGATTCACAGATAATAATTTCCACTTCATCCCAATGTTAATTATCTTGCCTTTGATCTGAGACCATGCCTCCCACTTCTCCATTCCCCTGCCAGGTAAAATATCATCACAGTATCAACCTTGTCAAGTCCTTTCAAAAATGGAATATACATCAATAAGGATCTTAGTATATCAAACTCCAGAGGGTATAAATTGAGCTCAAGTCAGTCAACACTCGTGCTTTGGCAAATTGCACAATTCTCATAGATCTAGTTACCTATTCAATTACATAAAGCAAAGGGTGAAAATCACTTTCCAGGTGTCTTTCAAGCCTCTTGCAGTGTTTCTCCATAAACTGGTTGAGCAGGTTGTGCAAGGACATGGATATGTTCACCACATTAAGGGTGGTACACTGTCACAACGGTAGAGTTGCTGCCACACAGCGCCAAAGTCCCGGGTTCGATCCTGACTACGGGTGCTGTCTGTATGGAGTTTGGACGTTCTCCCCATGACCACGTGGGTTTTCACCGGGTGCTCCAGTTTCCTCCCACACTCCAAAGACGTACAGGTTTATAGGTTAATTGGCCTCGGTAAAATTGTAAATTGTCCCAAGTATGTGGGATAGTGCTAGTGTACGGGGTGATCGGCGGTCAGCACGGACCCGGCAGGTCGAAGGGACTGTTTCCGCGTCTCTTTATCTCTAAAGTCTAAAGCGAAGTCTAAACACACAGAGTGGCGGGTGCCTGGTGTGATGGAGGCAGATACGTTAGTGGCATTTAAGAGGCCTTCAGATAGGCACATGGATATGCAGGGAATGGAGGGATGTGGATCATGTGCAGGCTGCGGAGATTAGTTTATCTCGGCATCGTGTTTGGCACAAACGTTGTGGATCAAACGGGCGCACCTCTGCTGAACAGTTCTATATTTATGCACTGCAGTCCTGGTGAAGTCAGTGATGTTGGGCAAGGATTTCATGATTCAAACACAACAATGCTGAAGGACAGGCGATGTATTTCCAAGGCAGCTTAGTGCGTGACTTGGAAGAGTAAATTCAGGTGGTGGTGTTCTCTTGCTCCTGCTGCCCTTGTCATCTACCCTGGTAGTCACAGAGTAGCTTGGGCGAGCGTGTTATGTAGGTGGGACACGTTGAGGCAATGGTGCACTGGTGGTAGATGGAAGGAATATTTAGTGTGGTTATTGGGATGACAGGCTAACGTCTGCTGGTGTCAAGCTTCCTGAGAGTTGTACGAGCTACACTCATCCGGGCAAGTGGAGACCATCTCATCATGCTCTTGAGTTGTGCCTTGTTGAGGAATAAAAAGGTCTTGGGACATCAGGAGGGGAGTAGTCCTCTGCAGTATACCCAGCCCAGAGTAGGGGAATCGAGGACCCTAGGACATAGGTTCAAGGTGAAGGAGAAAAGATTTAATAGGAATCTGAGGGGTAACATTTTCACACAAAAGGTGGTGGGTGTATGGGCCAAGTTGCCAGAGGAGGTAGTTGAGGCTGGGACTATCCAAACGTTTAAGAAACAGCTCGACAGGTACACGGATAGGACAGGTTTGGAGGGATATGGACCAAGCGCAGGCAGGTGGGACCAGTGTAGCTGGGACATGTTAGCCGATGTGGGTAAGTTGATCCAAAGGGCCTGTTTCCACACTGTATCACTCTATGACTCCGTGACTCTATGATCCTGATCTGCACTTGAAGCCACAGCATTTACGTGGCTGGTCCAGGGTCCAAGATATCAATGCTATTGAATGTCAAGGGTACGTTGTCAGGTTCTCTCTTGTTGGTGATTGTCATTACCTAGTACTTGTGGTACAGATGTTCCTTTCCCATGGCCGACATGTTGTCGGGATCTTGTTACATACAGGCTTGAGTCACTTAATTTGCAGTGGAGTTGAAAATACCATTGAGACTGTGCAATAGTCAATCCATTTCCCCATTTCTGACCTTAAGATGGAAGTCAAAGAGTGTAAGAAAATAACTGCAGATGCTGGTACAAATCGAAGGTATTTATTCACAAAATGCTGGGGTAATTCAACAGGTCAGGCAGCATCTCAGGAGAGAAGGAATGGGTCTGAAGAAGGGTCTCGACCCGAAATGTCACCTATCCCTTCTCTCCTGAGATGCTGCCTGACCTGCTGAGTTACTCCAGCATTTTGTGAATAAATACCTTAAGATTGAAGTCAGGTCATTTGATGAAGCAGCTGAAGATGGCTCAGCCTGGGACACTGAGGAACTCCTGTAATGAGTTGGGGCTAGGATATTTGACAACCACAACATCTACTGTCCAGTGGCTCTGACATCCATCATCGTGAAGTGCGTCGAGAGGCTGTTCATGTACCACATTAACTCCAGCTTCCCAATAGTCTTGATCCATTGCATTCCGTCTATAATGCAACAGATCCATGGGAAATGGTCCCTGGCCCCACGTTCATTGCTGGAGCACTTGGATAGTGAGGACACCATCTTCAACACCAGAATCCCAACCCAGCTCATCTCCAAACTCCTGGACTGAGGAGTCAGCACATACCTTACAACTGGATGGTCGGCTTCCTGACCCATAGACCACAATCAGTGGTGATAGAATTTAGACTTTAGAGACGCAATGGCAAACAGGCCCTTCGGCCCACCAAGTCCACGGTGACAAACGATCACTTGCGCTATCCTAGGGGCAATTTACAATTTTTCCGAAGTCAATTAACCTACAAATCTGTACGTCTTCGGAGTTTGGTAGGAAACCGGAGCACCCGGAGAAAACCCATGCGGTCACGGGGAGAATGTACAAACTCCATATAGACAGCACCCGTAATCAGGATTGAACCTGTGTCTCTGGCGCTGTAAGGCAGCAACTCTACCACTGCTGCGCTACTGTACCACCCAAAGCAACAAAACATCCTCCATGATTATTCTCAATACCGGTGCCTTGCAGCCCCTTACTGTGCTCCCTACTGTGTGGCCGTATTCTACTCTATTCTTCATTTATAAGGTTGCAGATGACACCACAGGGTGGGCAAGATCTCGAACAATGACAAGGCAGAATGCAGGAAGGAGATAGGGAGCTTTGTAACATGGTGGTAAGACATAGCCTCTCCTCTAATATCA
Source organism: Rhinoraja longicauda (assembly GCF_053455715.1). Classification (NCBI taxonomy): domain Eukaryota; kingdom Metazoa; phylum Chordata; class Chondrichthyes; order Rajiformes; family Arhynchobatidae; genus Rhinoraja; species Rhinoraja longicauda. The sequence goes on along the minus strand of NC_135980.1, from coordinate 5,828,716 downwards.
GCAAGACAAAGGAGGAAGTTATTAATGTTGGGTGGTGCTCACACCCCAGTCAGTAAATTCACAATGGTACTTGGATTATTTCACCATCAGTGAACAAATACCCCTGAATACCCATCCCCATGTGTTTAACCCACCTGGCAGAACTGGGTTGGGTTCGGAAAATGCACCTGTTGTACACACTCTCCGATTTTACTCTTTACAGGTCAAAGAAGATTGAGGGTCAGGCATTGATACAAAGCAGACAGCTGATCCAAACCCATCCATTGTTGACCTGATAGGGTTTGCTTCAAATGAGATGTGTAGGTGACGTCACCTATTCCTTTTCTCCGGAGATTCTGTCTGACCCGCAGAGTTACTCCAGCTTTTCGTGTCTATCCAGGGTTTCCTTCAAATCGCCCAAAAAAAGCATACAATGATATATGGAAAAACTCTATAAATCAAGGAATAATGTATTGAGATACAGCCTTAACAAATATATCGGCCAAGGAGTTGTCTGAGCATTGAGTTAGATAATGGGTTTGTATGATTAGGACCTGCCAATCTTTTGGATGAGCCATTAATCCATGGCACATGAAAGGTCCCGTGGCAGAGAGCAAAGCAGACCGTTTTTCAATGTCCTCAGCTAACTAGTAAGTCTCGGTAAAGTAGATCATCTGCTTTACTTTGCATTACTTTGCTCAAATTTTACTCCATCGGCTGAAAAATATTTTAAGACATCATAAGTTTGTGAAAGGCACTGAAGAAGAAAAAGTTTTTTTTTAAAAAAAAGCAATTCAACGAGATAAACCACAAGCTTCACGTTCATGAAAACAGGTTGAAGTTTTCAGTAACAAAAGGGAGATATTTTTTGAATATTTCTATCCTCTTGGTCGGATATCTTCTATAACAAAGCATAGACAAATTTCTGTTCTTGCTTCCTTTGCCCTTTATGCATTGAAATCATTGCTCCAATGCTTTTCACTGTTGAGCAGCTCAAAATGTCTCAGGTATATGCAACCCACCCATTTCAACCTAATCGTGCTTGTACATGCTAGAGGTTTCTTTAAATGTTCTTAATGATTCATTGAACATTGAGCGGTAGAGCACAAGCACAGGCCTTTCGGCCCACAATGTTTGTGCTGAACATGACGCCAAGACCAACACTTATCCGTGTAAGAAAGAATTGCAGATGCTGGTTTAAATCGAAGGTAGACAGAAAATGCTGGAGTAACTCAGTGGGACAGGCTGCACCTCTGGAGAGAAGGAATGGGTGACGTTTCGGGTCAGGACGTCTGACGAAGGGTCTCGACCCAAAACGTCACCCATTCCTTCTCTCCAGAGATGCTGCCTGTCCCGCTGAGTTACTCCAGCATTTTCTGTCCACCATCACTTCTCTACGTGCCCATAACCCAGATCCCTCCCATTCCCTGCATATCCACGTGCCGGTCCAAAAGTCATCCGATTAACCTACAAACCCGCCCGTCTTTGGGACGTGGGAGGGAACTGGTGCACCTGGAGGAAACCCACGTGGTCACAGGGAGAACGTGCAAACTCCATACAGACAGCACCCGAGGTTGGGATCAAACCCAGGTCTCTCATGCCGTTAGTCAGCAGCTCTACCAACTGGACCACAGTACCACCGATATTGCCAATGTAATAAATGGCAGCAATGTTTGTAAATATCTGCCGAGTAAATAGGTATAAAAGAGAATTTAGAGAGTTAGGTAGCAATTTTTAAAAAAACATCATAGGATTATTCCATGGGTTAGTGGGGCAAGAAATAGGTAACACTGCTGAACGTGTGGCTAAGGGGCTGGTGGAGGAGGGAGGCCTTCAGGGATATGGATCATTGGGCTCTCTTCCAGGGCAGGTGGGGCTTGAACAAAAGGGACAGGTTGCACATGACCTGGAAGGGAACCAACATCCTGAGGGGGGAGGGAGGGAAGAGGATTTAAACTCTTCTAGCATGAGGCATGGTCCATGACAGTTGTGTGGGAGGTGGGTCTGTTGATGCAGGCAAGCAGGGACAAGCCTGGCAGGCATGGCAAATTAGCTAAGCGTATTTTTGGGACATGGGATTGGGATATTATAGGACAGATTTGGAGGGATATGGGCCAAATGCAGGCAGGTGGGACCAGTGTAGATGGTAAAATTGGCCGGTGTGGGCAAGTGGGCAAGTTGGGCCATAGTCTGTAAGACTATGACTCTATAACAAAAACATAGTGGATGATGATGATACTTTATTATCACGTACAGGTACAGAGGCTTCAGGAGTGATAGAGGTGCAGGTAACAGACGAGAAAGTATTGCATTTTTGATTGGGGTTAACATTATGGTTGTACTTGGGGAGAATATTCTTGTGGATTTTCCACTGAAGCTCCATCAGTGGAAATAAAGTTTGTGTGGGACCTTGTGGCACGGTGGCGTAGCGGTAGAGTTGCCGCCTTACAGCGCTTGCAGTGCCAGAGACGCGGGTTCGATCCCGACTACGGGTGCTGTCCGTATGGAGTTTGTACGTTCTCCCCGTGACCTGCGTGGGATTTCTCCGAGATCTTCGGTTTCCTCCCACACTCCAAAGACGTGGAGGTTTGTGTGTTAATTGGCTGGGTATACGTGTAAATTGTCCCCAGCGTGTGTTAAAGTGTGGGGATCATTGGTCGGTGCGAACTCGGTGGGCCGAAGGGCCTGTTTCCACGCATAACCTCTAAACTAAACTAGAAAAGCGATGATCACTTTGAAGGGATTGTATTACAGATCTCCCGATTGTCCAGGGGAATTGGGGGAGCAAACACGTAGAGGGATTGCAGATAGCTGGAAGAATTATAAGGTTGTAACAATAGGTGATTTCAACTTCCCTCTTATTGACTGGGGGTACCATCGTGCAAAGGATTTTGATGGAGTGGAATTTGTTAAATGTGTCTGGGAAACACACGTGGGAGTGGGGTAACACTCTTGGAAATGAGGCAGGGCAAGTGCCTGAAGTGTCAGTGGGTGAAGGCCTTGGGACCAGTGATCTATTAGTTTTAAAGTAGCAATAGAAGGCGATAAAATTGGTCCACAAATTAAAATTCCATATTGGGGTGAGACAAATTTTCAAGATATGTTGCAGGAAATTTGCAACAGTTGATTGGAAGGGGCTTTTTGCAGGTGAAGGGACAACTGAAACATAGAAACATAGAAAATAGGTGCAGGAGGAGGCCATTTGGCCCTTTGAGCCAGCACCGCCACTCATTGTGATCATGGCTGATCATCTACAATCAGTAACCTATGCCTGCCTTCTCCCCATGTCCCTTTATTCCACTAGCCCCTGGAGCTCTATCTAACTCTCTTTTAAATTCATCCAGTGAATTAGCCTCCACTGCCTTCTGTGACAGAGAATTCCACAAATTCACAACTCTGGGTGAAAAAGTTTCTTCTCGCCTAGGTTTTAAATGGTGGTTTTAAAAATGAGCTAGGGGAGAGTCCGAGAATCCTGGTTGACAAGAGATATTGAGGCAATCGTCAGAAAAAGAAGAAGCCATTTGTCAGGTAAAGGAAACTGGGATGAATCTTTTGAGGAACATGAGAGACGTAGGAGTACATTTAAAGAAGGAAATCAGGAGGGCAAAAACCGGACATAAAATAGCTCTGGCTTTGGTGCAAGTGGTGGAACAGTGTCCTCTGGGTACAGACGCTTAATTCCCTGAGACTGGGGACACAAATAGACAGAGTGGTGAAGAAGGTATTTGAAACCCTTGCCTTCATTAGCCAGGGTATTGAGTACATGAGTTGGGACGTCATGTTACAACTGTCCAAGTCCTTAGTGTCTCAGTCTAGTGAAGTTCAGCCTGAAGATGGGTCCCAACCTGAAACGTCACCTATTCATGTTCTCCAGAGATGCTGCCTAATCTGTTGAGTTTATGGTACTTTATCGGTTCAATGGCACTTCACCATCACATGTGCAAAGGCACCGTTAAATTTTTTTTTTGCATACAGTTCAGTACCAGTGTTATTATGTATACATACGCACATCTTAGATGCAGTACAAGTGTATAGAAATAGTACACTGAGACATTGCACAAGAGTCACCAGATTTGGCAACATTTTCAAGTCCCAGTTGTACTCCAGCACTTTGTGTCCTTTTGTGTAAACCAGCAACTGCAGGTGCACGTTTCTACTGAGTCCTTGGTGAGACCGCACTTGGAGTATTGTGTGCAGTTGCAGTGGTCTGGTTATAGAAAGGATAGCCACAAAAAGCTGGAGTAACTCAGTGGGTCAGACAGCATCGTGTAATGTCCCGTCATATCTGTTAGTCTTGTGTCATGTTCTGTGTTTAGATTCCCATGTCACGTCATGTCCACGTCTTGTCCTTAGTGCGGTTGGTCAAGTTACAATCACTCAGGTCAAGTCTTGTGCTCACTTCCTGTTTTAAGGTGAAACTTACCTCTTATCTCATTTCAGGTCCCTTGACTTCCTGCCATTGTAATTGTCAGCCCCACCTTGATTGTTTCCACCTGTGTGCCCTTACCTCATGTATATATAGTCCACGCCTCCCTTTGTCCTGTGCCAGTTCGTCTTGTGATTCATGTGCTCTCGGTCATTGATTCGCGACTTACCCGCATTGTCTCCAAGTTCTTGTCAAGCGTAGTATAGTTAGTGAGTATCCTAACTCTTGTGTGTGAGTCGTGCGTTTGAGTCCAGTTCCTGTGTGCCTCAGAACCTAACAGAACGAACTGGCCATAATATGGACTCAGCCGACTCTAAGATTTGGAAATCAGCCCTTGCCAACCAGGGCACTAAGATCCAGCACCAGGAGGAGCAGCTGCGCTCAGTCAGTCACGGGGTGCGCGAGCTGAACGATAGACAAGGCGAGTTCCAGTCATCAGTGACGACCCAGATTAACCACCTCGCTGTACAACTCCATCAGGTTCTGGCTCGTCTCGACCCAACCTCGGCAGCTTCTCCACTGGCTCACGTTGAACCTCCAGCCGGCCATCCGCCTGCTGTTCCGGCCATGCCTGCGAGCCCCACGCTGATTCTACGCCTGGCTTCACCAGATAAGTTCTCTGGAGACTCTGAGAATTGTAGATCATTCCTTGTACAATGTGATCTCCACTTCAAGCATAACCCTGCACACTTCCCCTCAGACCAGGCCAGGGTAGCATTTATTGTGTCCCATTTGGCGGGACGAGCCGCAGCATGGGCCACTGCAGAGTGGTCTCGGGGCTCCACAGTCTGCCAGGATCTAGACCTCTTCCAAAGAACATTTAGCAGTATTTTTGATCACACTTCCTCTGCTAAGGAAGCTTCCCGAGTCTTACTGCAGCTAAAACAGAACACTCGCCCAGTGATAGACTATGCCATTTACTTCCGAACCCTTGCAGCAGACAGTGGGTGGAATATGCCTGCACAAGTGGATGCATTCATGAATGGGTTGTCGGAGGCTATAAAGGACAGACTTTCACCTTTTGAGTTACCCAGTGATCTAGAGACATTAATTACCAGGGCTACTCGTGTCGATAACAGGATAAAGGAAAAGGAAAGACACCAGGCTGCTGATCGTCCTCCCAATCACCAGGGGCGCTCCTCCGGGTCCTTCACACCGAAGAAGTCATCGTTCCCTGTCCATCGCTGGCCGGAGAAAACAGCGCCCTCTCAGCCGTCGGAGGAACCCATGCAGCTAGGACGAACCAGGCTGACTCCGGAGCAGCGACAGCGCCGCCTGAAGGACGGAGCCTGCTTTTACTGCGGTCAATAAGGACACCGTCTGGCCGACTGCTCGGTAAAAGGGGTGGCTCACCAGTGAAAAGGAGGACACTGGTGAGCCAATTCCCCGTTTTGGACTTACCTCCTCGACCTCTGACACAGGTAACCCTCACTCTGAATCAGCAAATTGTGACTCGGGGGGTTTTGATCGACTCCGGAGCCGACGAGAGTCTCATGGACTGGACTCTAGCTCGATCGTATAAGGTTAAATCTGTGCCCTTGTTGCAACCTATTGTGGCGAGCGCTTTAGATGGACGTCAGTTGTTTGAGATAACTCATCGTACAGAACCTGTCAAAGTCATGTTCAATGCTAACCATGTGGAGATAATGTCTTTTCACTTGTTTGACTCAGCTCAACATCCCTTGGTCTTTGGTTTCCCCCGGCTGCAGAAACACAATCCTCAGATTGATTGGCGATCTGGTAAGATCAGACGATGGGGGGGTTGAGTGCACACAATCATGTCTTGTTGAACCAGTGAACAAAGGGGTGAGTTACGGGAAGATCGGGGCGGTTTTGGGAATAAATGTTCTTAAATCTGAAGAAATAAAGATTTCTAATGATGATGATGACTATCCCGATCTGTCGAAGGTTCCACCCTGTTACCATGAACTGAAGGAGGTGTTCAACAAGTCCAGGGCCACCACCCTACCTCCTCATCGACCTTTTGACTGTGCTATCAACCTGCTGCCGGGGGCCCCTATTCCCAAGGGGCGACTGTACTCCATATCCGGCCCCGAGAGGAAGGCGATGGATGAGTACATTGAGTCCTCCCTGAGGACGGGCATTATTCGCCCGTCCTCCTCGGCAGCAGGCGCGGGGTTTTTCTTTGTCGGCAAGAAAGATGGGTCACTTCGTCCCTGCATAGATTACAGCTTCCTAAACGAGATTACGATCAAGAATCGTTACCCACTTCCTTTGATGTCTTCTGCTTTTGAACTGTTGCACAAAGCCAAAGTATTCACTAAACTAGACTTAAGGAATGCATACCACCTAGTGAGAATCAGAGAGGGGGATGAGTGGAAAACTGGGTTTAACACCCCTAACGGGCACTACGAGTATCTGGTGATGCCGTTCGGGTTAACCAATGCCCCCGCAGTCTTCCAAGCTTTTATGAACGAGGTCCTCAGGGAATTTCTCAATGAGTGTGTTTTTGTCTACCTTGATGACATTCTTATCTTCTCTCCAGACATAGTCTCATGAGCGTCATGTCAAGTGTGTGTTGCAGAAGCTCCTAGCTAACCGTCTGTATGTGAAGGCCGAGAAGTGCGACTTCCACGCAGACACAATGTCCTTTCTGGGCTACATTATATCGGCCGACCACATCCAGATGGACCCTGATAAGGTCAGTGCGGTGGCCAATTGGCCCACCCCCACTAACAGAAAGAAGGTGCAACAGTTTCTCAGATTTGCAAACTTACAGACGTTTTATTAGAGACTTCAGTGCTGTTGCTGCTCCTCTGCACTCTCTCACGTCTTCCAAGACCCAGTTCCAGTGGAATCCTCAGGCCGAAGCCGCCTTCCAGCGCCTCAAAACATTGTTCACCAACGCTCCTGTTCTGACCATCCCAGATCCCCAGAGACAGTTCATTGTGGAGGTGGATGCCTCCAACGAGGGGATTGGGGCGGTACTTTCCCAGAGAGCGGAGAAGGGCAACCGGATTCATCCCTGCGCCTACCTGTCATGTAAGTTGACCCCAGCAGAAAAGAATTACGATGTCGGAAACAAAGAACTGCTGGCGGTCAGAGCCGCATTGGGGGAGTGGAGGCACTGGCTGGAGGGGGCCGAGCAGCCTTTTCTGGTATGGACAGATCACAAGAACCTGGAATACATCCGTAAAGCCAAGAGACTCAACTCACGTCAGGCCAGATGGACTCTGTTTTTTAGTAGGTTCAACTTTTCTCTGTCTTACAGGCCCGGTTCCCAGAACACAAAACCAGACGCCCTGTCCCGACTTTATGACTCTGAACCTGATACCAGAGAACCCGAACCCATCCTGCCACTTAACCGTGTGGTAGGAGCGGTGTCTTGGCAGATCGAAACAGATGTGAAGCAGGCTAATGATGAGACTCCAGCACCGAGTGGCTGTCCTACTAACTGTTTGTTTGTTCCTGTGACATTGCGCCTCCAGGTAATCCACTGGGCTCACACGTCCCTGCTCACATGCCATCCAGGTGCCAAGAGAACTGTTTTTGTGGTTAAACAGCGTTTTTGGTGGCCTTCACTTGAGAAGGATGTAGCTGAATATGTGGCCGCCTGCCCTGTCTGTGCAAGGAGCAAGCCCTCCAGACAAGCCCAAGCGGGCCTGCTGCACCCACTTTCAGTCCCTCAGAGGCCCTGGTCCCACATCTCTATTGACTTTGTTACTGGGTTGCCGACCTCCAAAGGTAACACAACTGTCCTGACGGTGGTAGACTGATTTTCAAAGATGGTACATTTTATCGCTGTGGCCAAGCTCCCCTCTGCCAAAGAGACGGCAGAGGTAATGATGTCTCACGTTTTCCGTATCCATGGTTTCCCTACAGACATTGTCTCGGACCGAGGCCCTCAGTTTGTGTCCAAGTTTTGGAGTGAGTTTTGTTCCCTCATAGGTGCCACCGTCAGCCTGTCTTCTGGTTACCATCCGCAATCCAATGGCCAGACTGAGCGGATGAACCAGGAGCTCGAGACCTGCTTGCGCTGTCTGGTCGCGCAGAACCAGACCACATGGAGCGACCATCTCATCTGGGTCGAGTACGCACGCAACACGCTTCCTACGGCTGCCACGGGACTCACACCCTTCCAGTGTGCCTACGGCTATCAGCCCCCCTTGTTCTCGGCTTATGAGGGTGAGGTGACGGTGCCTTTTGCCCATGCCATGATCCGACGCTGTCGCCGAATCTGGGACGGAGCTCGGAGGGTTCTACTCCGGGGTCAGTCCCGGATGAAAGCGGCAGCCGACCGCCACCGCAGATCCGCTCCGCATTATCGCCCAGGCCAGAAGGTATGGCTGTCTACAAAGGACTTGCCACTTCACGTCCACGCCAGAAAGCAGGCTCCAAGGTTCGTGGGTCCATTTCCCATTTCGAAAGTCATTAACCCTGTTTCGGTCCGTCTACAACTCCCCAGGTCATTAAGGGTTCACCCTACATTCCACGTCAGCAAAATAAAACCGGTCAAGGAAAGTGCACTTGTGCCCGCCTCCAAGCCCCCTGCACCCCCCCGGCTCGTCGACGGTGGTCTGGTCTACACAGTTAAGGCACTTCTTGCAGTCCGCAAGAGAGGTCGCGGTCGCCAGTTTCTGGTCGACTGGGAAGGCTACGGTCCTGAGGAGAGGTGCTGGATTCCTGCCAGCTTCATTTTGGACAAGACTTTGATCAAGGACTTTGACAAGACTCATCCTGACCAGCCTGGACCGTCAGGAGTTGGTCCTAAAGGGGGGGGTACTGTAATGTCCCGTCATATCTGTTAGTCTTGTGTCATGTTCTGTGTTTAGATTCCCATGTCACGTCTTGTCCTTAGTGCGGTTCGTCAAGTTAAAATCACTCAGGTCAAGTCTTGTGCTCACTTCCTGTTTTAAGGTGAAACTTACCTCTTATCTCATTTCAGGTCCCTTGACTTCCTGCCATTGTAATTGTCAGCCCTGCCTTGATTGTTTCCACCTGTGTGCCCTTACCTCATGTATATATAGTCCACGCCTCCCTTTGTCCTGTGCCAGTTCGTCTTGTGATTCATGTGCTCTCGGTCATTGATTCTCGACTTACCCGCATTGTTTCCAAGTTCTTGTCAAGCGTAGTATAGTTAGTGAGTATCCTAACTCTTGTGTGTGAGTCGTGCGTTTGAGTCCAGTTCCTGTGTGCCTCAGAACCTAACACATCGCTGGAGAAAAAGAATAGGCGACATTTCGGGTCTCGACCTGAAGCATCACCTATTTCTTTCCTCCAGAGATGCTGTCTGACCCGCTGAGTTACTCCAGCTTTTTGTGTCTATCTTCGGTTTAAACCAGCATCTGCAGTTCCTTCCTTGTAGAAAGGATGGCGTTAGGCTGGAAAGGCTGCAGAAAATATTTGTGTGAGTGCCTTATCAAGACTGGAGGACGAGATATAAGGACTTGGAAACGCAGGGAATAGAGGAATACGGATCATGTGCAGGCAAAAGAGACCAGTTCAGCTAGGCATCATGTTCGGCACAAACATTAGTAGCTGAAGGGGCCCGTTCCTGTGCTGAACTGTTTTATGTTCTATGACGGGTGGGATTAACTGGAACTATTTTCCCTGGAATGTAAGACGTTGAAGGTATGACCAGTGTATATAAGTGGACAGTTACAGTCTTATTCCCTGGGTAGTGGTGTCTAAAACCAAAGGGAATAGATTTAAGATGGGTCTCGAAAGATTTGCAACATTTTCACTGAGGGTAGGTGTACAAGGAATGAGCTGCCAGAGGAAGCTGTTGAGACTGGTACAATGAAAACTTTTAAAAGACAGGTGAAGAAAACAGAGGGATATGGGCCAAGTTTCGAGGGAGATGGATGACTTGGGGCCTATTTCCACACTGTATAACTCTGTGATTCATAAAATAAATTGAGTAATTAGCAACGACACAGAAACTGGTGGAGAAACTCAATGAGTCAGGCAGCATCTGTGGAGGGAATGGATGGTTATGGGTCAGTACCCTTCTTCTTTCTGATCGTAGTAGGGGGGAGAAAGCTGTGAAGCAGGACAAAGGCTTGCAAGTAATAGGTGAATACAGTTGAGGAGGGCTTGATAGGCAGATGGGTGGACTAAATGACAAAGGCAAGAGATGAAAAAGATGTCAGGTAAGGAGAATGGAGGAGGGAAATGTAGAGCCAGAGGAAGGAGAGAGGTGGGAGGGGAGTGGAGCAGAAGAGGGGCATGATAATGGTAAAAATAGGGGACACAGATAAAAGAGGGGGGGTGCTCAGGGTGGCACAGTGGCGCAGTGGTAGAGATGCTGCATTTCAATGCCAGAGACCCAGGCTTGATCCTGACTATGGTTGCTATCTGTATGGAGTTTGTACGTTCTCCCTGTGGCTGCGTGGGTTTTCTCCGGGTGCTCCGGTTTTCTCCCACACTCCCAAGACGTACAGGTTTGCAGGTTAATTGGCTTGGGCATAATTGTAAATTGTCTGTAGAGTGTGTAGGATAGTGTATGTGTACGGGGTGATCGCTGGTCGGCGCGGACTTGGTGAGCAGGAGAGCCTGTTTCCGCGCTGCATCTCTAAAGTCTAAAGTAAAATGTTACTTAAAATAGGAGAATTCAATGTAAGCTACCCTAGCAGAATAAGCAGTGCTGTTCCTCCAGTTTGTGCGAGGCCTCCCTCTGGCAAATGAGGAGGCCCAGGACAGAAAGATCATTTGGATTACTCAACAGGAGATTTAGAGTAATTATCCTGACCACGGGCGCCGTCTGTACGGAGTTTGTACGTTCTCCCCGTGACCTGCGTGGGTTTTCTCCGAGATCTTCGGTTTCCTCCCACACTCCAAAGATGTACAGGTTTGTAGGTTAATTGGCTGGGCAACTGTAAAAATTGTCCTTAGTGGGTGTAGGATTGTGTTAATGTGCGGGGATCGCTGGGCGGCGCGGACCCGAAGGGCCTGTTTCTGCGCTGTATCTCTAAATCTAAAATCAGGTCCACTTTGTACACAACATTCAGCACATGAAATGCCTCCATCACATTGCACAACATGAATGTGGGTCAGACTTCTGTGTAGTTGCCGAAGTAATGCGGAGAGCACTGCAGACTCCTTGAACAATTCACTGACAAATATGATCAACAGGCATACACACGTTCTTGCACACCCAGCTCAACAAGTTTATGAGGCTTGGAGAAATAACTCCTCCCATCAGGAGATTTATGTTGGCCTTTGCTGTATTTTAGTGGTTGGGAAAGTGGAACTTGATCCATGGGAAAACGGTTGAATACCCACTGGTTGCACCAGTCAGGGAATCATTAGTGTGCTCCTCATTATTGTAGTGTTGGAAGCTGTTAAAGGGACTTGCTGCCAGTTTGTGGAGATTCGGCCAGCGCAGGTATTTGCAACCTACACACTGGAAATTCATGGGCCCTACTCTTGCAATTTCCCAATATGAGTAAGAAGATGACATTCATAAATTCTTGCACTGATTAGTTCCTTTACCAAAGCACACTGATGCATTTTGCAGTACAAATGTCCCAACTGAAATGTTATTTGCCTCGTACCCAGGGTGTACCGTAGGATTAACTTGCAGTGTAGAATTGTAATTATGCTTTCAAAATGACAGAGGAGAGACTCCTTAAGGAAGAGGAAATTCAAAACTTTAATTAACTCATCATGGCCAGAACTGAGCAACTCTGCATATCTGAGCTTTGCTGCAATTAAGCTTCATGTATTAAAAGTACCAGCTCCTATGGTGAGGCAACATGTTTTATTCATGATTTTATTAATTGAGCATTTCACTTCATTTATTTCTTCAAGGTCAGGATGTCGAAAACAGCTTAAACTCAGACTGAAGAAAGGTTCTGACCTGAAACATCACATACATCCTTTTCTTCAGAGATGCTGCCTGACCCGCTGAGTTACTCTAGAATTTTGAGTCGATCTACAGCTTAAACCCTAGTAGTTTTCATTGATTCCACGGCTTTAGACTGTGTTTACACTGTGTTTAGGCTGTGTTTAGACTGTGTTTAGACTGTGTTTAGACTGTGTTTAGACTGTGTTTAGACTGTGTTTAGACTGTGTTTTCCCCCTTATCCTGACTTGCACCAATTTTTGTTGACCCATCACCCTCTGCTTTAATACCTACATGAGTTCCCAATTGAGTAGCAGTTTCATGTAGTCAACTTTATTTGTAAATCCTTCAATTATCTCATTCTTTCTGATCTCTATACCCTCCTCCTCTGCTATAACCCTTCAGAATATCCACCAATGTCAAGAGAATCAAGAGTGTTTTATTGTCATATGTCCCAGATAAGAGCAATGAAATTCTTACTTGCAGCAGAAAACCCAATGTTGGCCTAAAACACAAAATGCTGGAGTAATTCAACAACTTAGTGTAGTTTAGTTTTGAGATACAGTGTGGAAACAGGCCTTTTGGCCCAAGTCCACGCTGACCAGCGATCACTGTGCATTAACGCTATCCGACACACACACATGGGACAATTTACAATTTTACCGAAGCCAATTAACCTACAAACCTGTACTTCTTTGGAGTGTGGGAGGAAACTGGAGCACCCGGAGAAAACGCACGCAAGTCACGGAGAGACTGTACAAACTCCGTTCAGGCAGTACCTGTGGTCATGATCGAACCTGGGTCTCTGGCGCTGTACGGTAGCAACTTTACCATTACATCACTGTGCTGCCCCAAACTTGATGGCCCAAATGGCTTAATTCTGCTCCGATATCTTAAGATTTTGGGTCACCAATGTTGGCCTCTTGTTTATCCCAAATGCAATCTTTCCACAGTCATCAGCCATTCTGACAAGATTCTCAGATCTAGAATTCTCACCCGAAATATCGGTGTCTCTTTTTCTCATTATCCATCTTTAAGACACTACTTCAAACTTGTTTTTTGGTTATCAAACCTCACATTCTTTTATAATCTGGCCCAGAGTCAAATTTGATTGACTAACAATCCTGTGAAGTGCTTCAAGACATTTTTCTACATTAAAGTTGCTATACAAATCCCAGTTGTTACTATATGTTTTATGTGACTCGAATATGTTACACAGAGCAAGAAATAATTAGATATCCTGGGCTTTTGTGCTGAGACTTGACACAAAATGAGACAAAGCTTTTCTGATTTAAGATTCAATTTATACTTTGGACTTTAGAGATACAGAGTGGAGACAGGTACTTCGGTCTACTGAGCCCGTGCTGACCGGTGATCACCTCTTAGACTAACATTATCCTACACACTAGGATATGCCTTTTGGAGGGTGGGAGGAAACCGGAGCACCCAGAGAAAGCCCACGTGGTCACAGGCAAAATGTACAAACTCCGTACAGATAGCACCAGTCATCAGCATGAAACCTGGGTCTCTGGTGCTGTGAGGCAGCAACTCTACCACTGCGCCACGAGGCCGCCAAATCTGTGAATCTTGCCTATGTGATGATTTACAATTGACATTTGAGTCATTTATCACATATGCCAACAAATAGAGCATAAAACACAGACAGTACAGTACAGGAACAGGCCCTTCGGCCCATAATGTTTGCACTGAACATGATGCCACGTTAAACTGATCTCATCTGCCTGCACATGATCCATATCCCTCCATTCCTTGCATTTCCATGTGCCTGTCTAAAAACCTCTTAAACGCCACTATTGTATTTGCCTCTACCACCACCCTTGGGAAAGTGTTCCAATCCCCCACTACTCTGTGTGGAAAAAACTTGTCATGCTCGTCTCCATTAAACTTTACCCCTGTCACCTTTTCGCTATGCCCTAATAGAAATGGTGAAATTTCCATCCTGCGAAAATGTGTTTGACTGTCTATCCTATCTATGCCTCACATAATATTATATACTTCTATCAGGTCTCTAGATTAGGCTGAAACCCTCTAATCCTAGCAACATTCTGGTAAACCTCCTCTGCACCCTCTCAACGGTCACGGCCACGGTGGCGCAGCGGTAGTGTTGCTGCCTTACAGCGAATGCAGCGCCGGAGACCCAGGTTCGATCCTGACTACGGGTGCTGTCTGTACGGCGTTTGTACGTTCTCCCCATGATCTGCATGGGGTTTTCTCCGAGATCTTCAGTTTCCTCCCACACTCCAAAGACGTCCAGGTTTGAGGGTTAATTGGCTTCCAAATGTAAAAATTGTCCCTAGTGTGTGTGGGATAGACAATAGACAATAGACAATAGGTGCAGGAGTAGGCCATTCAGCCCTTCGAGCCAGCACCGCCATTCAATGCGATCATGGCTGATCACTCTCAATCAGTACCCCGTTCCTGCCTTCTCCCCATACCCCCTCACTCCGCTATCCTTAAGAGCTCTATCCAGCTCTCTCTTGAAAGCATCCAACGAACTGGCCTCCACTGCCTTCTGAGGCAGAGAATTCCACACCTTCACCACCCTCTGACTGAAAAAGTTCTTCCTCATCTCCGTTCTAAATGGCCTACCCCTTATTCTTAAACTGTGGCCCCTTGTTCTGGACTCCCCCAACATTGGGAACATGTTATCTGCCTCTAATGTGTCCAATCCCCTAATTATCTTATATGTTTCAATAAGATCCCCCCTCATCCTTCTAAATTCCAGTGTTTATAAGCCCAATCGCTCCAGCCTTTCAACATACGACAGTCCCGCCATTCCGGGAATTAACCTAGTGAACCTACGCTGCACGCCCTCAATAGCAAGAATATCCTTCCTCAAATTTGGAGACCAAAACTGCACACAGTACTCCAGGTGCGGTCTCACCAGGGCCCGGTACAACTGTAGAAGGACCTCTTTGCTCCTATACTCAACTCCTCTTGTTACGAAGGCCAACATTCCATTGGCTTTCTTCACTGCCTGCTGTACCTGCATGCTTCCTTTCATTGACTGATGCACTAGGACACCCAGATCTCGTTGAACTCCCCCTCCTCCTAACTTGACACCATTCAGATAATAATCTGCCTTTCTATTCTTACTTCCAAAGTGAATAACCTCACACTTATCTACATTAAACTGCATCTGCCATGTATCCGCCCACTCATACAACCTGTCCAAGTCACCCTGCAGCCTTATTGCATCTTCCTCACAATTCACACTACCCCCCAACTTAGTATCATCTGCAAATTTGCTAATGGTACTTTTAATCCCTTCGTCTAAGTCATTAATGTATATCGTAAATAGCTGGGGTCCCAGCACCGAACCTTGCGGTACCCCACTGGTCACTGCCTGCCATTCCGAAAGGGACCCATTTATCCCCACTCTTTGCTTTCTGTCTGTCAACCAATTTTCTATCCATGGTGTTAATGTGTGGAGATCGCTGGTCGGCGTGGACCCAGTGGGCCGAAGGGCCTGTTTCCGCGCTGTATCTCTAAAACTAAAAACTAAAAATTGTCTCCACATCCTTTCTGTAATGGGGGGACCAGAAATGCACACAATACTCCAAATGCAGCCTAACCAAAGTCATAGATCCACATCATGTCTTCCTGACTCAATGCCACCAGCAATGAAGCCAAACATACCATACGTCTTCTTTACCGCCCTATCTACTTGTTCTGCCACCTTCAGTGAGCTATGAACTTGGACTCAAAGATCCCTCTGCACATCAATGTTGTTAAGGGTCTTGCCATCAACTGTATACTCTCCCCTTACATTCTCGAATGTGAGAAAAAAACGGTGCTTCATTTATTTTGAACAATTACAAATCACCTTTTAGACAATAGACAATAGACAATAGGTGCAGGAGTAGGCCATTCAGCCCTTCGAGCCAGCACCGCCATTCAATGCGATCATGGCTGATCACTCTCAATCAGTACCCCGTTCCTGCCTTCTCCCCATACCCCCTCACTTAATTGTGAGATAGACATGGAGTCATACAGTGTGGGAGAAAACCAGAGCTCCCGGAAAAAACCCACGCGGTCACGGAGAGAACGTACAAACTCCATACAGACAGCACCCGTAAATCAGCATTGAACCCGTGTCTCTGGCGCTGTAAGTCAGCAATTCTACCGCCGCACCACCTATATGGGAAAAGATAACGTTGAAAATATGTCCTGGCTGGCCAAGCAATTACAACACATTTAATTTTAAATTTGAGCTCTATTTGCTGATCTCGGATGGAAAGAGAGTAGAATTAAATGGATTTTGGGTTAATGAGTTGTTATTCATTAACTGGGACCTAGGCTCGTGTATGCTGCCAGCCACCATTACACTTGCATTTGTGTCAGTGTTGATGCTAAGTGTGTGTTGTGCTCATCACGTAATGAATGTGCTGTAAATCACCTGAGGAGAATGGGAATCTGAGCACTAACTGTTTGTAACATTCTCATATCCGTCTGAAAGCTAACATGGCACTTCACACTGGGGGAAAGAGAATTAATTGCATGACGGAACGTGGGAAAGGACTTGGAAGTAAATATGTTTCTTGTAGTTTCCCCTTCCATTTTAACAAAGGTGATGTAACTGCTCCAGATTTCTTGCTTGATAACCTCAATTAAACATGCAAAAATAATTGTTAGTATGTCAGAGATTAATGTCTGGTGACAAGGCATCTGTTCGAAGGGATCAGATTCATAGTGACAGAGCAGTTTGAGTCGTTACTTGCCACACGAAACCCGATAAGAGATTATTTCCGTTTGATTACTTGCATTCAAACATTTTTAATTTTTAATTAATTCATTCTGACCTCTCGTTGGCATGCGCTTACAGCCATTGAAAGGTGTTTTGTTTGGCAAAGGGTGCTTTCAGAAGGTTTTATCCAGTCAGGCGTGGAAAGTAATGCTAATGTGTGTAGGCCGGCCACTTATTTGGAGTTGGGACTTCCATCTCCATCCGTCTATTCCAATTAGATGATGGGAAATGGGAAGGTGAGGGTGCTGGGTGAGAGGTGACGTTTCTGTTTACATACTGCCCTTATTAATTTAATCACGGGACAATGCGAGCCTTAATTTACCACCTCACATCCCTGTGCCCCACCTGCATTTGCACCTCTTTCTCCTCTTTAGTTTAGTTTAGAAATCCAGCGCGGAAACAGGCCCTTCGGCCCACCGAGTCCGCGCCGACCAGCGATCCCCGCACATTAACACTATCCTACACACACTAGGAACAATTTTACATTTATACCAAGCCTTTGATGTGCGGGAGGAAATTGAAGATCTTGGAGAAAACCCACGCAGGTCATGGGGAGAACGTACAAACACCGTACAGTCGGCACCCGTAGTCGGGATTGAACCTGGGTCTCTGGCACTGTAAGGCAGCGACTCTACTGCTGTGCCGCGGTGTCGCGCGCCGCCCTCTTCTCCCTTCCCTCATCCCCTTCCACCTATATTATTACCCCTGGCGTCACAATTCGCACCTCTTCTATCCTGATCTCACACTTTTTTTGTCTTTTCATCTTTGGCCTTTGCCCACCTATCTACTTATCAAAGAACTCCCCCCCCCACTCATCTGTATCCACCGATCACTTACCAGGCTTTGTCCTGCCCCACCTCTCTTCCAGCTTTCTCCCCGCCCTCCCCCCACCATTAGCCTGAGGAAAGATCCCAACCTGAAACGTCAGCTATCCATGTCCTGCAAAGATGCTGCCTGACCTGCTGAGTGGCTCCAGCACCTGTCATTTTTTTGAGAGCCTTCATTGATTTGTGAGAACTTACTTCCTAACAACAATTACTCACCCTCGGGATTGAGTCAAGTTGGGTTTATTGTCATATGCACAACTACAATGTAGTACAAGTACAATAAATTCTTAATCTTAATGAAATGTGCAGATCCAAAGAAACCAGTCGGTGCTTTAGTTCTGAAGATAGACACAAAAAGCTGGAGTAACTTAGCGGGACAGGCAGCATCTCTGGAGAGAAGGAATGGGTGACGTTTCGGGTCGAGACATCACCATCTCTCTCTCATTTCCCTTATCACAAACCAGTCCGAAGAAGGGTCTCTACCCCAAAACGTCACCCATTCCTTCTCTCCAGTGATGCTGCCTGTCCCGCTGAGCTTCTCCAGCTTTGTGTGTCTATCTTTAGTTTAAACCAGCATCTGCAGCTCCTTCCTACACATTTTGAGTGCTTTAGTTCCTCTGGTTATCCGTAGAGAATAAAACAGACCGAGTGTCTCAGAGGAATGACCTCTCATCAGATATTAACTGCTTTTGAGAAATTAAAGAGCCAGAAGAAACAATATTTCTGCTGAGGTGCAGCACAACTATGATGGAATACGAAAGGAATCATGTTTTAAGCCAAAACATGATTGTAAGATAAGCATAGTCAAGTCAAGTCAAGTCAAGTCAATTTTATTTGTGTAGCACATTTAAAAACAACCCACGTTGACCACAGTGCTGTACATCTGATTAGGTTCCAATGGAGAAAAAAAATGAAACATACAGTAGCACGCAAACAGGATAGGAACTAAAGCACTGACCAGTTTCATTGGACCTGCACATTTCATTGAGATGAATATTGTCATCATACCTGTGCCACATTGGACTTGCGCATGTGACAATAAACACAACTGGACTCTATCCTGAGGGGGAGAAATCGGTGATAGGATGGGAGGAGGGAAATTCTCACAAACCAATGAAGGCTCTAAAAAAAAAGACACAAAGTGCTGGAGCAACTCAACGGGTCAGGCAGCATCTCTGCAGAACATGGCTAGGTGACTTTTTCAGGTCAGGACCTTTCCTCAGACTGATTGTGGTGGAAGGAGAGGAGGGGAGGGGGAGAGAAAGCTGGAAGAGAAATCGTAAGATCATAAGTGATAGAAACAGAATTAGGCACATTTGGCCCATCAAGTCTACTCCGCCATTCAATCATGGCTGATCTATCTCTCCTCACTAACCCCATTCTCCTGTCTTCTCCCCATAACCTCTGACACAATTGGGGCAGGACAAAGCCTGGCAAGCGATAGGTGGACACAAAATGCTGGAGCAACTCAGCAGAACAGGCAGCATCTCTGGAGAGTCGGAATGGGTGAAGTTTCGGGTCCAGCCCCTTTCTTTAGTTTTAGTTTTAGATTAGCTTTAGTTCCTATGATTATCGTACAATCATCTTTTGGCTTACAACATCATTCCTTTCGTATTCCAACATACTTGTCTTTCACCTCAGCAGAAATGTTGGTTCTTTTCTTCTGGCTCTTTAATTTCTTTAAAGCTGTTAATTTCTGATGGGAGGTCGTTCCTCTGAGACACCCAGTCTGTTTAATTCTCTGTGGTTACTGACTGGCCCATTGATTGTTCCTAACATTTCAGGTGATCTATCCCTTATCAAAAAGGAAAGTGTCAGAAACAAATAGTTCCCACTTAGTGTGGAGATAGAGCGCAGAAACAGGCCCTTCGGCCCACCGAGTCCGCACAGACCAGCAATCCCCACACACTAACACCATCCTACACACACTGGGGACAATTTACAATTAAACCAAGCCAATCAGCCTACAAATCTGTACATCTATGGCTGTGGGGCTGGTGCAGGGAGCAGGGATTTAGATTTCTAGATGACTGGGATCTCTTCTGGGGTAGGGGTGACCTGTACAAAAGGGACGGGTTACACCTTAACAGCATTGGGACCAACGTTCTGGCAGGCAGGTTTGCTAGTGCTACACGTGTGGGTTTAAACTAAATAGTGGGGGGGGGAGGGGTTGACAAATTGGGAGTATAAAGATGGAGGTAAAGGGGAAGCGAATACAGGAAAAATTGCAAAAGACTCCCAAATAAATGTGAAGGAAAGTTCAAGATGGGATAAGAGAGTAAGGTCAGGGCCAATGGTGTGAGAGGGGAGGTGAATAACGAAGTTAAAGTGTTGTATTTGAATGCGCAAAGTATAAAAAATAAAGTGGATGAGCTTGAGGCTCAGTTAGACATCGGCAAGTATGATGTCGTGGGAATTACAGAGACATGGCTACAAGAGGACCAGGGCTGGGAGATGAATATTCAAGGATATACGACCTATCGAAAAGACTGACTGGCGGGCAGAGGGGGAGGGGTCGCTCTGTTGGTAAGGAATGATATTCACTCCCTTGCAAGGGGTGACATGGAATCGGGAGATGTAGAATCAGTATGGACAGAACTGTGGAATTGTAAGTGTAAAAAGACCCTAATGGGAGTTATCTATAGGCCCCCAAACAGTAGCCTGGACATAGGGTGTAAGTTGGATCAAGAGTTAAAATTGGCATGTCGCAAGTGTAATGCTTGGGAGATTTCAACATGCAGGTAGACTGGGAAAATCAGGTTGGTACTGGACCCCAGGAAAGGGAGTTTGTGGAGTGCCTCCGAGATGGAGTCTTAGAACAGCTTGTACTGGAGCCTACCAGGGAGAAGGCAATTCTGGATTTAGTGTTGTGTAATGAACCTGATTTGATAAGGGAACTCAAGGTAAAAGAGCCATTAGGAGGCAGTGATCATAATATGATACGTTTTAATTTACAATTTGAGAGGGAGAAGGGAAAATCGGAAGTGTCAGTATTACAGTATAGCAAAGGGGATTATAGAGGCATGAGGCAGGAGCTGGCCAGATTTGACTGGAAGGAGACCCTAGCAGGGAAGACAGTGGAACAGCAATGGCAGGTATTCCTGGGAATAATGCAGAAGGTGCAGGATCAATTCATCCCAAAGAGGAGGAAAGATTCTAAGGGGAGTAAGAGGCACCCGTGGCTGACAAGGGAAGTCAAGGAAAGCATAAAAAAAAAAAAGAAGTACAACATAGCAAAGAAGAGTGGGAAGCCAGAGGATTGGGACTCTTTTAAAGAGCAACAGAAGATAACTAAAAAGGCAATACGGGGAGAAAAGATGAGGTACGAAGGTAAGCTAGCCAATAATATAAAGGAGGACAGTAAAAGCTTATTTAGGTACGTGAAGAGGAAAAAAAAGTTAAGGCAAATGTGGGTCCCTTGAAGGCAGAAGCAGGTGAATTTATTATGGGAAACAAGGAAATGGCAGACGAGTTGAACCGGTACTTTGGATCTGTCTTCACTGAGGAAGATACAAACAATCTCCCAGATGTTCTAGTGGCCAGAGATCCTAAGGTGATGGAAGAACTGAAGGAAATTCACATTAGGCAGGAAATGGTGTTGGGTAGACTGATGGGACTGAAGGCTGATAAATCCCCAGGGCCTGATGGTCTGTATCCCAGGGTACTTAAGGAGGTGGCTCTAGAAATCGTGGACGCATTGGTGATCATTTTCCAATGTTCTATAGATTCAGGATCAGTTCCTGTGGATTGGAGGGTAGCTAATGTTATCCCACTTTTTAAGAAAGGAGGGAGAGAGAAAACAGGAAATTATAGACCAGTTAGTCTGCCTTCAGTGGTGGGGAAGATGCTGGAGGCAATTATAAAAGACGAAATTGCGGAGCATTTGGAGAGCAGTAACAGGATCGTTTCCGAGTCAGCATGGATTTACGAAGGGGAAATCATGCTTGACTAATCTTCTGGAATTTTTTGATTATGTAACTAGGAAAATGGACAGGGATGTAGTGTACTTTGACTTTCAGAAAGCCTTCGACAAGGTGCCACATAGGAGATTAGTGGGCAAATTTAGAGCACATGGTATTGGGGTAGGGTACTGACATGGATAGAAAATTGGTTAGCAGACAGAAAGCAAAGAGTGGGGACTAATGGGTCCCTTTGAGAATGGCAAGCAATGACTAGTAGGGTACCGCAAGGCTCGGTGCTGGGACCGCAGCTATTTACAATATACATTAATGACTTGGACGAAGGGATTAAAAGTAACATTAGCAAATTTGCAGATGACACAAAGCTGGGTGGCAATGTGAACTGTGAGGAAGATGCTTTGAGTTTGCAGGGTGACTTGGACAGGTTGTGTGAGTGGGCGGATGCATGGCAGATGCAGTTAAATGTGGATAAATGTGAGGTTATCCACTTTGGTGGTAAGAACAGGAAGGCAGATTATTATCTGAATGGTGTCAAGTTAGGAAAAGGGGACATACAACGAGATCTGGGTGTCCTAGTGCATCAGTCACTGAAAGGAAGCATGCAGGTACAGCAGGCAGTGAAGAAAGCCAATGGAATGTTGGCCTTCATAACAAGGGGAGTTGAGTATAGGAGCAAAGAGGTCCTTCTGCAGTTGTACAGGGCCCTAGTGAGATCACACCTGGCGTATTGTGTGCAGTTTTGGTCTCCAAACTTGAGGAAGGATATTCTTGCTATTGAGGGCGTGCAGCGTAGGTTCACGAGGTTAATTCCTGGAAGGGCGGGACTGTCGTACGTTGAAAGACTGGAGCGACTGGGCTTGTATACACTGGAATTTAGAAGGATGAGAGGGGATCTCATTGAATCATAAGACTATTAAGGGATTGGACACACTAGAGGCAGGAAACATGTTCCCGTTGTTGAGGGAGTCCCGAACCAGGGGCCACAGTTTAAGAATAAGAGCTAGGCCATTTAGAACGGAGATGAGGACGTACTTTTTCATTCAGAGAGTTGTGAAGCTATGGAATTCTCTGCCTCAGAAGGCAGTGGAGGCCAATTCTCTGGATGCTTTCAAGAGAGAGTTAGATAGAGCTCTTAATGATAGCGGAGTCAGGGGATATGGGGAGAAGGCAGAAACGGGGTTTTGATTGTGCATGATCAGCCAAGATCACAGTAAATGGCAGTGCTGGCTCGAAGGGCCGAATGGCCTACTCCTGCACCTATAGTCTATGGTCTATTGAGTGTGGGAGGAAACTGGAGCACCCGGAGAAAAACCTCGCAGATCATAAGGAGAATGTACAAACTCCGTATAGACAGCACCGGTAGTCAAGATCGAACTCAGGTCTCTGGCACTTATGGAGAAAGTGTAGAAAAAAAGAACTGCAGATACTGGTTTATACCAAAGATAGACACAAAGTGCTGGAGTAGCTCAGCGGGTCAGGCAGCATCTCTGAAGACAAAGTTTGGGTGAAGTTTCGGGTCGAGAATTTCCTCTTGTTGCCTTTGATAAGATTCAAATTTAATTACTTGCCTGCAAAAGTTTTTACTCTTTTAGTGGACTCTCCCTTCACACCCTTCATTTATAGAAAGGAAAACCCCCCCACAAAATTCTGGAGTAACTCCAGCACTTATTGATTTTCTGTAAACCAGCCTCTGCAGTCCCAATATTGAAAGGATCTTGTGACTAAATACAAACGGTCCCATTTAGCACCAAGGGAGGCAATTTATGCAATTGACTTATTGAGCAGCTACACTGCCTCCTTTTATAGAAACAAGGAACTGCAGATGATGGTTTACAACAAAATGCAGGCGTATCTCAGCGGGTCAGGCAGCATCCCTGGCGAACATGAATAGGTGACGTTTCTGGTCGGGACCCTTCTTCAGGCTGTTGTCTGAAGAAGGGTCACGTCCCAATACGTCACCGTTCCATCTTCTCCTGGGATGTTGCCTGACTTCTGAGTTACTCCAGCACTTTGTATCTCTTGTTTTGCCTGATTCGATAAACAAATTCGGCCAAGTACTCTTCAGCTGATGAAATAACCCTACTGTGATGCACACCAAGAAATTTCCAGTGTTGGTTGAGCCCATTCACATGGCATTTGCCTTCCTAATCCTTGATCAGAATTTCTTTGTCCTTTGATCTTGAGAGGATTTCTCCTTCCCCTGCAGCTGATGATTTATATCCTCTCTTATTATCAGGGAAGAGTCTTCCAAATACATCTATAAGTCTATCCTCATGCTGTCATAGCCAACAAAGCGTTTGTCGAAGATAGACACAAAAAGCTGGAGTAACTCAGCGGGTCAGGCAGCATCCCGAGAGAGAAGGAATGGATGACGTTTCAGGTCGAGATCCTTCTTCTGACTGAAGAAGACAGTCTGAAGAAGGGTCTCGACCCGAAACGTCACCCATTCCTTCTCTCCAGAAATGCTGCCTGTCCCACCGAGTTACTCCAGCTTTTTGTGTCTATCTTCGGTTTAAATCAGCATCTGCTGTTCCTTCCTACACAGCAAGTGTCTGTCTCTGTGGTAACATTTGGGCAGGACAGCAACTTGACACACTCTTAGTGAACAAATTAAGAACAATTTTAAATTGACTGCAAATTCTGAATATTTCTAAATGTAGAACGTGCATTTGTTAGACACAAAATGCTGGAGTAACTCAGCGGTGTGGAGGGAACTGCAGATGCTGGTTTACACCAAAGATAAACCCAACATTTTTTAGACCTTTATTTGGAATGCAAGTAATCTGTGTGGCAGTAATCATTTGTTCTTTACAAGAATCTGTACAATTCGCAAATGGGACTAGCTTAGATAGGGCACCTTGGTCGGCACGGACAAGTTGGGGTGAAGGGTCTGTTTCCATGCTGTACAACTCTATGACACTTCTTCAATGCACCCAGGGTAAAGAATAACAAAGCACATTTCTGTTCAGTAACTAAAATCCCAGTTTGCCTGATGGGAACTACAGCTCTGAACGTGAGAGGTGTTTTAGGTGAAAAGGCCAAAATGTCTTGGATTGCTTTCATACAATGGATTAACCTTTGAAGTATGGTTGCTGCTTTTGAAGTGAAATGTTCTGCACCAGCAATGTCCCACAATCAACAATGATGTGATGGACCAGTTAACCTTATGTTGTTGGCACTGTTGGTTGATGTGGGTCACGATACAGAGAGAGTTCATACCTTTATTCCTTCAATTCTCTCTGCAATATTTATTTCCTCAAACACAAGTAAATCTCTCTCCACCCTGGCTAGCTTCCCTTGCCTCCAGTCCCACATCCTCTCCTTCCCCCTTCATCTTTCTTTTAGACTTTAGACTTTAGAGATACAGCATGGAAACAGGCCCTTCGGCCCACCGAGTCCACGCCGACCAGTAATCACTGCGTACACTAGCACTATTGTGTACACAGGGGACAATTAAAAACTTTACCATAGCCAATTAAACTACAAACATGCAGGTCTCTGGGGTGTGGGAGGATATTGGAGCACCCGGAGAAAACCCACGCGGTCACAGGGAGAACCTTTATACAAACTCCGTACAGACAAGCACCCGTAGTCAGGATCGAACCCGAGTCCCCAGCGCTGTAAGGCAGCAAATCTACGTTTGTGCCACCGTACCACCTCCACACTGTCGTATCCCTACTCCATCCTTCCCCTTATTCCCTTGCCTTATTATTTCCCCTAATTGCTCTCTCCCTTCAGCCTTCCTCTCTCCATTCCCTCCTCTCCATCCTTTCCCTCCACCAACTTTGCCTTCACTCCATCCCACCTCTCCTCTTTATCTCCCGTGTCTTCCATCTTTCCACCCCATTACATTCCTGTGATCTTTCTGCTCACATTGCTATCTTCCCAATTGTTCACTGTATTCCATCTCCCTCCTACCATCTTCCCTCATCTTCTTCTCCCTCCACCTCTACCCGCTACCTCTATTCTCCATTCGTCCTGTCTCCAACCCCCCACTCACCCCTTTCTCCATCTCCATACACTCTCCCTATCTCCATTCCCCCTTGGCATCTCCACTCCCAAATGTAAATGTGCGTAGGACAATGTTAATGCCCGGGGATCGCTGGTCAGTGCGGACTCGATGGGCTGAAGGGCCTGTTTCCACGCTGTATCTCTAAACTAAACTAACTAAACCTCAAAGTCCCTTAACAGTTCCTGGTAAGCCGCAGTGGCGGAAGGTTCCGGGAGAGGGAAGCCTCTCATCCCCGGAGACCGTCCCTGCTCATCCCCGGAGACCGTCAAGAGAGAGTCAAGAGTGTTTTATTATCATATGTCCCAGATAGAACAATGACATTCTTACTTGCAGCAGCACAACAGAACATGTAAACATAGTGCACTGTAAACAATATAATAAACAAAACAAAGATCAGTGTGTGTGTGTGTATATACATACTCACAAATACACGTATATACGTATTTGCACACATATGTACACACACAAAAAAACAATAATAGTGCAATAATAATAATCGTCTATGTAGTTCAGAGCTTATTTGAGGTTGTCGTGTTTAATAACCTTCTTCCTGATGGCAGGGGTGAAATGAGTGTGTGGCCAAGGTGGTGTGGGTCTCTGATGAGGCAGCGACTCCAGTAAATCCCTTCGATGGTGGGGAGATCAGAGCCGGTGATGGACTGGGCAGTGTTCACAACCTTTTGCAGTCTTCTTCGCTCCCGGGTGTTCAAGTTGCCGAACCAGGCCGCGATGCAACCAGCCAATGTGCTCTCCACTGTACACCTGTAGAAGTCCAAGAGAATCCTCTCTGACATAGCGAACCTCCGTAATCTTCTCAGGAAGTAGAGGCGTTGATGTGATGTGCTTGATGTGATGTGACCGGGGAGGAGAGCGGAGGGAATCTGCGAAGCTGCGGACGCTGGACACAGGGCCGGTAAGAAGAACCGTGAGGTCTTACCTCAAGGTCGGCTGTTGTAGGCGCCTCCCCTGGGGAACAAATGCTGAAAATGTTTCCACTAATGGGAGCGTCTAGGACTAGAGGTCTTAGCCTCAGAATTAAAGGACGTTCCTTTAGGAAGGAGATGAGGAGGAATTTCTTCAGTCAGAGGGTGGTGAATCTGTGGGATTAATTGCCACAGACGGCTGTGGAGGCCAAGTCAATTGATATATTTAAGGCTGAGATAGATAGATTCTTGATTAGTGCGGGTGTCATGGGTTATGGGGAGAAAGCAGGAGAATGGGGTTTGGAGGGAGAGATAGATCAGCCATGATTGAATGGCGGAGAAGACTTGATGGGATGAATGGCATAATTCTGCTCCCATCAGTAATTAATTTACGAACTTATGAACTTATGGCTGGGTGAAGAGAGGGAGGACAGTTTGTGGGAGGACCAGTTGGAGGCGACGGCTGCAACAGGCCTTTATGGCCAACTGCAGTTGGGAAGGTGAAAATGGTGCCAAATCCTGGTGACTCTTGCGTATCATGGGTATCACAAAATGCTGGAGTAACTCAGCGGGTCAGGCAGCATCTCAGGAGAGAAGGAATGGGTGACGTTTCGTGTCGAGACCCTTCGTCAGTCTGAAGAAGGTTCTCGACCCGAAATGTCACCCATTCCTTCTCCCCTGAGATGCTGCCTGACCCGCTGAGTTACTCCAGCATTTTGTGTCTACCTGCAATATTCTCACTGACCTGTATGCAGAAACAATTTCCCTGTACCTTGGTACACGTGATAATATATAATGAACTTTTGAATCCCTGTGGCCATGGTGGGCACTGATTACAGTCCTAACACTGGTTCCAGATCTACCACACTGGACTTAAAGTCGTACATGGAGGTTCCAAGTGGGGTGAAGTCGCCGGCACCAAATGAGTTCACTCGATCAGCCACAAATTCAGTGTGATTTCATTGTGGGCGTGCCAGAGATTCATGGCTCTCGGGGCGTTTTGAAAGTAGATTTTCTTCCAATCCGCGAGTTTTAAAGGAGCTTCTCCCTCTCTCTCTCTCTCTCTCCCTCTCTCTCTCTCTCTCTCTCTCTCTCTTTCTCTCACTCACTCTGAACTTTAGTAGGTTGAAGAAGAAGCTTTAAAAAAAAGAAGCTTCCGCACCCGGCGGTTGTTACCGGTCGATTCTGTGTTGGGGGGAAAGTTTGGAGTTGGCAGATTCAAGGGGGAAGTTTGGCGAACTTCATCCAGTTGCAACTGTGTGAGTGGGTGGGTGAGTGGGGGGAGAGACGGTGAGACAGCGAGGCTTCGCTGCTTCCATGGCCGCTCGCCGGCGCCTCCTGCCTCGCTGCCCCTGCTCCTGCTGCATGACAGAGGACGAGAAGGTGGAGTTTGACACCAACAAAAAGATCAACTTGGCGCTACAGCAGCAAAAGAAGAGGTGGAAGCGGGACTTCAAGCTACTGCTCTTGGGTAAGGAACTCTCCGGGTCAATTGAGTTAGGAAGGACAGAGGCTGCTGGAGGCAACTCAGCGGGACCAGGCAACATCTGGGGAGGGAGGCACAAGGAACTGCAGATGCAATTAAAAGACACAAAGTGTTGGATGAACTCAGCGGGACCTGGCAACATCTGGGGAGGGAGGCACAAGAAACTGCAGATGCAATTAAAAGACATAAAGTGTTGGAGGAACTCAGCGGGACCAGGCAACATCTGGGGAGGGAGGCACAAGGAACTGCAGATGCAATTAAAAGACATAAAGTGTTGGAGGAACTCAGCGGGACCAGGCAACATCTGGGGAGGGAGGCACAAGGAACTGCAGATGCAATAAAAAGACACAAAGTGCTGGAGGCAACTCAGCGGGACCAGGCAACATCTGGGGAGGGAGGCACAAGAAACTGCAGATGCAATTAAAAGACATAAAGTGTTGGAGGAACTCAGCGGGACCAGGCAACATCTGGGGAGGGAGACACAAGGAACTGCAGATGCAATTAAAAGACATAAAGTGCTGGAGGAACTCAGCGGGACCAGGCAACATCTGGGGAGGGAGACACAAGGAACTGCAGATGCAATAAAAAGACACAAAGTGCTGGAGGCAACTCAGCGGGACCAGGCAGCATCTCTGGAGAGCATGGATAGGTGAAGGTTTGTGTCGGGACCCTTCTCCAGACTGGTTGGGGCCCTCCTTCAAGAAGTTCCTCCAGCAGTTTTGCTCCATATTCCAGCATCTGCAGTCGCCTTGGACCTCACTTTCCACCACAACCGAAATTGTCTGTTAAATTCCACAGAGGGAGTTGTTTGTCGGACTTGAACAGCTTTAAAAAAGTATTGTGTTGAAAAGTATTGTGTGTTTTGCATTGTTTGAGGGTTGTCAGTCAGACGTTTATTGGAACTGTGTTGGAGTTGGGGCTGGGAGTCGGATGATAGACATTATAAGATCTCCCTGCACCATGTGGCATCTCGATCGGCAAAGTTACGGCTGATATGCGGAAAGTAGACTTTGATTTTTGACCATCTCACAGCGCCCCAAAGCGTTGGGTGGCCGCTGTAGCCCAGAACCCAGACAGTCAACGATTGTCGTGTTGGAAACAACGCAGTAGGATCTATGCGGGAGGGCAGATGGGTCCATGGTTTAATAATAATAATAATATTACATTTTATTTGTCATATGTAGGTTGGCACAGGGTCAACGGTACAATGAAATGTATTTGACAAAACAACGGGTCACCTCAGCAGTAATATTCCAAGGATAAATAAGATTTTAAAAATGACATTAGTAAGGTAAAAAGACAATATTACAAATAATCAACATATATGATTTGAAATGTGTTTGAGTTCAGTGGCCTGATGGTAGAAATTGTTCTTAAGTCTGGTGGTACGCACAGCCATACTCCTGTATCGTCTGCCTGACAGTAACAAGGAGAACAGCCTGCATGCTGGGTGGCTGTGGTCCTTGATGATGCTGCGTGCCTTCCGCAGGCACCGCCGGTAGAACATGTCCTGAATGGCCGGGAGACAGTTGCCAGTGATGTGCTGTGCCGTCTTCACCACTCTCTGTAGTGATTTGTGGCTGTGGGCAGAACAGTTCCCGTACCCGACTGTAATGCAGCCCGTCAGCAGGCTCTCGATGGTGCATCTGTAGAAGTTTGTGAGGATGCTGGCGTCCATGCCAAACTTCTCAGGTGGAAATAAAAAAGGACACCCTTGATAAATAACAGCATCCCACACTCGCTCAGATTGGTCTCCAGAGTCTCAGGGTTTTCTGAACTTTTTTGCAGTTTTATTTAAAATATATTGGGTAAATATATGGATAGGAAGTGTTCAGAGGGCTACAAAACAAACGTAAGCAAATTGGCTGTATTTACTTGCAGTTGCCTGCGTTTGGTAACTTGGTCAGTATGGACAAGGTGGGCCGAAGGGCCTGTTCCAGTGCTGTACACCTCTGTGACTCTAAATCTTCCCATTTGCTAATTGTCCGCATATTTCCACCATTGCTCGTTTCAAAGTTTAACTCCTTGAATGCCAACTTTAAATATTAATCGTTCAATCGACCACCGTTCCGCCCCATCATGTTTCTCCCCACACCCCCCCCCCCTTTAATTGAGTTACCAACAGCTCCCACGGCCCTACTCTAAATGCTTCAAGTTGGGCTTTATTCCATTCCATCCATTGTTCAAATTCCAGTGCATCTTTCCAAAGATATCTGAACACAGTTGGAGGAACCCTGGTCTCGGCTCAGCACTGGGCCTGAAGGTTCAGTCTTCTGACTCAGAGGCAGGTATTCACGGAGCCACACCTGACATTTAATTGCAAGAGTGTGTTATGTAACTCAAGCTTTTTGGTTGTGATCCAGAACACTAACTTACTGGAATCAAATACCATGAGCTTTTCTGTCGGAGGGCTCCTCATTCCAATGTGATTTTAGCAAGGTACACCCTGAGCCCGCGAGTCAAGAAGGAACATTGTAAATGATCCATCTGTTAATCTGCACACATAAAACATTGTATGGATCTAATGCTGCCTGGTGTAGAGGGCATTAGCGATGAGGAGAGGTCGGACAAACCTGGATACAAAGTGCTGGAGTAACACAGCAGGTCAGGCAGCATCTCCGGAGAACATGCATAGGTGACGTTATGGGTCGCGACTTTTCTTCAGACTGCTGAGACCAGAACAATTGTTGTTCTGATTGTACTGGTCTTCTTCAGAACTTGGATTGTTTTGTCTGGATCGTTGTAGGCCAAGGGAAGACCTGATAGAAATATAAAAAATCATGAGAGGCATTAATAGGGTAGACAGTCAGAACCTATTTCCCAGGGTGTAAATGTCAAAGACTGTGGTGCAGCATTTGAGTTGCTGCCTTACAGCACCAGAGACCCGGGTTCAATCCTGACTACGGGTGCTGTCCGTACAGAGTTTATACGTTCTCCCCCCCCTGACCTGCGTGGGTTTACTCCGGGATCTCTGGTTTCCTCCCGCACTCCAAAGACATATAGGTTTGTAGGTTAATTGTCTAGGTATAATTGTAAATTGTCTACTAAACTAGAGAGAATAACTTTAAGGCAAGTGGGGCAAAGTTATTTTATACCACGGGTGGTGGGTGTCTGAAACACACTGCAAGAGGAGGTAGTGAAGGCAGATATGATAGTGACATTTAAGAAGCTTTGAGGGTGGCACTCTGATGTCGCTGGTAGAGCTGCTGCCTCACAGCACCAAAGACCCAGGTTCGATTCTGACCCCAGCTGCTGTCAGTGTAGAGTTTGCTCGTTCTCACTGTGACCACATAGCTTTCCTCCGGGTGCTCCTCTTTCCTCCACATCCCCAAAACGTGTGGGTTTATGGTTTAAATGGCCCCTGTAAAATTGCCCCCAGCATTCAGAGAGTGGACGAGAAAGTTAGTTAAACTAGAAGTGGCGTGAACGGGTGATCATGGACTTGGTGGACCGAAGGGCCTGTTTCCATGCTTTATCTATAAACTAAAGACTCAACTAGATAGGCACATGGATATGCAGGCAATGGAGGGATATGGATAACGAGCATGCAGAGGAGATCAGTTTTACTTGGCATCATGTTACCACTGATATTGTCGGCCAAAGAGCCTATTCCAGTGCTGCGCTGTTCTATGTTTTAAAGTTTAATATACTCACTTTCTCATTCAACACCGGATATTTAGACACCGCGGATAGGAAATTGATCATAATTTGAAATATCAATGCTCTATGTGGGTTCATTAAGCTGAGGACCTTGCACCTGATATTCCCAGATCAAGATTGCTGGAAAGACGATGCTTCCATGAGGGATCAGAATGGGGATTTGTGGTTCATGAAGGATAGTAATGACTTCCAACCAGCCATGGCTGTGGGCTGTCACATCCTGGGATCTGAGGCACTGATGTACAGCTTGATGTGCCACATGGGTAGTGGTAGAGATTGGCAGAGTGAGTTACTACATAGGTGGCTCCAAAGATTCTGAGTACCATATGGAGGTGTAGAGATTGACAGAGATAACATACAGGTGGGCACTGGAGATGGGCAGTGGCTGCAGTGAGGTACCACACAGGTGTGTGTAGTGATGGGCAATGGTGTGATGGACACATTAGAGGCAGGAAACATGTTCCCAATGTTGGGGGAGTCCAGAACAAGGGGCCACAGTTTAAGAATAAGGGGTAGGCCATTTAGAACGGAGATGAGGAAGAACTTTTTCAGTCAGAGAGTGGTGAAGGTGTGGAATTCTCTGCCTCAGAAGGCAGTGGAGGCCAGTTCGTTGGATGCTTTCAAGAGAGAGCTGGATAGAGCTCTTAAGGATAGCGGAGTGAGGGGGTATGGGGAGAAGGCAGGAACGGGGTACTGATTGAGAGTGATCAGCCATGATCACATTGAATGGCGGTGCTGGCTCGAAGGGCTGAATGGCCTACTCCTGCACCTATTGTCTATTGTCTATTGTCACCCAGGTGTGTGTAAAGATGGGTGTAGGGATGGGCAATGAGCTACCATCCAGGTGAATGTAGAGTTGGGCAGTGATGTATAACCCAGGTGTGTGTAGACATGGGTAGTGAGGTACCACACAGGTGTGTGTAGTGATGGGCAATGGTGTACCACCCAGGTGTGTGTAGAGATGGATGTAGGGATGGGCAATGAAGTACCATCCAGGTGAATATAGAGTTGGGCAGTGCTGTATAACCCAGGTGTGTGTAGACATGGGTAGTGAGGTACCACACAGGTGGCTGTAGAGATGGGCAGTGATGTGCCACCCAGCTGAGTGTAGAAATAAGTTATCCTATGATGAGTGTTTGTCGGCACTGGGCCTATACTCGTTTGAGTTTAGAAGAATGAGGGGGGGGACCTCATTGCACCGTACAGAATAGTGAAAGGCTTGGATAGAATGGATGTGGGGAGGATGTTTCCACTAGTGGGAGAGTCTAGGACTAGAGGTCATAGCCTCGGAATTAAAGGAGATGGGGAGAAATTTCTTTAGCCTGAGAGTGGTGAATCTGTGGAATTCTTTGCCACAGAAGGCTGTGGAGGCCAAGTCAGTAGATATTTTTAAAGCAGAGAAAGATAGATTCTTGATTAGTACGGGTGTCGGAGGTTATGGAGAGAAGGCAGGAGAATGTGAGATAGATCAGCCGTGATTGAATGGCGAAATAGACTTGACGGGCCGAATGGTCTAATTCTACTCCTATCATTTATGACCTTATGATGGGCAGGTAATAGCCAGGTAGGCACTATCGATTGACAGTGAGATACCACCCCGGTGTGTGTAGAGATGGTTTGGTACCAACCAGGTGGGCATTGTCGATTGGCAGTGAGGTACCACACAGATGTGTGTAGTGAGATACAATCTAGGAGTGTGTAGCGATGGACAGTCAGGTACAACCCAGGTGTGTGTAGAGATGAGCAGTGAAATACCACCCAAGTGGGCATTGTGGGTTGGTAGTGAGTCACCACATTGGTATATAGACATGGGTGGTGAGATAACCACACAGGTGGGCATTGGAGATTGTACCAAAGAGGGAAGCCACAAAGGTACAGGCAGCAAAGACTTTGACAGAGTGAAGTGCTGCATGGGTTTGATCCAGAGACTCTGGTGAAAGAACCAGTTAGGAAGAGACTTTAGGCCAAGCAAGGGGTTGCCTGCCTCAGCTACACTGGCATTTTAAACCGGAAATACCCAGCAGGTCATGCAGCCTACGAAGAGAGAGAAAAACTAAATGAATGTTTCAGGTGACTAACCTTTTCTGAGAAAGATGATGACGACATGTTCAGATATTGTTGAAAAGCATCCTCCCTTCTGTTCCATACAATGAAATGGCCTTTCAGCTAGAACTTATCTTCAAATAAACATTTATATAATTGCCAGAAAATACCAGTAGCAACAGCAAAGTAAGTAATAATTTTAAAAAAACAATAATTATTTTCTGATTCTTTCCATCCTCTTCCAAGGCTTTTAATACATTCTCTTACCTGCAGTAAGATGAAGGTGTTTGGGTCCATCTTCCTTCAAGTACACACAAAGTGTTGGAGTAACTCTACGGGCCAGGCGGCATCTCTGGAGAAAAAGGTTCTGGTTTTCTGGAGATAAAATGTCACCCATCCTTTATCTCCGGAGATGCCACTTGACCTGTTGTGTTACTCCAGCACTTTGTGTCTATCTTTGGTGTAAACCAGCATCTGCAGTTCTTTGTTTCTACATTCTACCCTTCAGGTGTCCCCCTGGGAAGTGGATCTTGGCAGATTTTCAGCTGCAGGGAGTCACAAGGCACAACCATTGCTCATTGTGCATCCCAGCAGGGAGGTACCGTCCTGGGTAGCAGTGAATCATGAATTCCTTCCCCATATCCTCGTTCCAGTAGGTGACGCCATTCAGGTTCCTTGAAGAACTGCACTGGTTACAATGATCTAACTTGATACAAAGTGGGTTGAAAACCAGGCTTTACTGGCATCGAATGACTCAATGCGGTAGAAGGCTGCAAACTCATGTGGATTAAAAGAAAACAAAGAACTCGTGGGGCACCTGTGATGGGAACGGACAGACTGAGTCAGTCTGAACCGGGGTCTAGTCCCAAAACGTCATCGGTCTCATTCCCTCCACAGATGGTGCCTGACCTGCTGAGGTCCTCCAGCACTTAGTGTTTTGCTCAAGATTCCAGCATCTGCAGTTCCTTGTGTCTCCAGCTCTTGCGGATGTTTGGGGTATTATGAAACAAAAGATTAGTTTCCCACGTACAACTGGGTGCACTCCATAAGGGGAATATTTCACACAATCATATAGATGTTCATTGTGTTTATTGTGTAGAATTGGAATAAAAAACAAGATTAGCTTGGCTGTGTCTGGTGGTTCCAGAGAGAACACCACCCTACACCACCACCCTGGCCACACACTCATACCACTCCTGCCATCGGGAAGACGATACAGAAGCCTGAAAACTGTAACGTCCAGGTTCAGGAACAGCTTCTTCCCGACCG
The DNA here is from genome assembly GCF_053455715.1 of Rhinoraja longicauda. NCBI lineage: Eukaryota > Metazoa > Chordata > Chondrichthyes > Rajiformes > Arhynchobatidae > Rhinoraja > Rhinoraja longicauda. Next base: position 5,793,596 of record NC_135980.1, on the reverse strand, counting down.
CCATCCAGCCTTATAGCTATTAAACACAACAAACTCCAAATAAGCTCTGAACTACATTGGTTTTGTCTTTCTGCACTATTATTGTTTGTTTGATCAATGTGTATGTGCACACACAGATGTGTGTACATATATAACCGTATAACCATATAACAACTACAGCACTGAAACAGGCCCGTTCGGCCCTACCAGTCCACGCCGACCACTCTCTCTGACCTAGTCTCATCTACCTGCTCTCAGACCATAACCCTCCAATCCCCTCTCATCCATATACCTATCCAATTTACTCTTAAATAATAAAATCGAGCCTGCCTCCACACCGGAAGCCCATTCCATACAGCCACCACCCTCTGAGTAAAGAAATTACCCCTCATGTTACCCCTAAACTTTTGTCCCTCAATTCTAAAGTTATGTCCCCTTGTTGGAATCTTCCCCACTCTCAAGGGGAAAAGCCTACCCACGTCAACTCTGTCCGTCCCTCTTAAAATTTAAAAAACCTCTATCAAGTCCCCCCTCAACCTTCTACGCTCCAAAGAATAAAGACCCAACCTGTTCAACCTCTCTCTGTAGCTTAAGTGCTGAAACCCAGGCAACATTCTAGTAAATCTCTGTACCCTCTCCATTTTGTCGACATCCTTCCTATAATTTGGCGACCAAAACTGCACACCATACTCCAGATTCGGCCTCACCAATGCCCTGTACAATTTTAACATTACATCCCAACTTCTATACTCGATGCTCTGATTTATAAAGGCAAGCATACCAAACGCCTTCTTCACCACCCTATCCACATGAGATTCCACCTTCAGGGAACAATGCACAGTTATTCCCAGATCCCTCTGTTCCACTGCATTCCTCAATTCCCTACCATTTACCCTGTACGTCCTATTTTGATTTGTCCTACCAAAATCCAGCACCTCACACTTATCAGCATTAAACTCCATCTGCCATCTTTCAGCCCACCCTTCCAAAAGGCCGTAGTCTCTCTGTAGACTTTGAAACTCTACTTCATTATTAACTACACCACCTATCTTAGTATCATCTGCATATTTACTAATCCAATTTGCCACACCATCATCCAGATCATTAATGTAAATGACAAACAACAGTGAACCCAACACAGATCCTTGGGGTACTCCACTAGACACTGGCCTCCAACCTGACATACGGTTGTCAACCATTACCCTCTGGTATCTCCCATTCAGCCATTGTTGAATCCATCTTGCAACCTCACTATTAATACCCAACGATTTAAACTTCTTAATCAACCTACCATGTGGAATCTTGTCAAATGCCTTACTGAAGTCCATATAGACAACATCCACAGCCTTGCCCTTATCAATTTCCCTGGTAACCTCTTCAAAAAATTCAAGAGGATTAGTCAAACATGACCTTCCAGGCACAAATCCATGTTGACTGTTTCTAATTAGGCCTTGTTTATCCATATAATTATATATATTGTCCCTAAGTATCTTTTCCATTAATTTTCCCACCACAGACGTCAAACTAACAGGTCTATAATTGCTAGGTTTACTTTTAGAACTTTTTTAAACAAAGGCACAACATGCGCAATGCGCCAATCTTCAGGCACCATCCCCGTTTCTAATAATGTTTGAAATATTTTCGTCATAGCCCCTGCTATTTCTGCACTAACTTCCCTCAATGCCCTAGGGAATACCCTATCAGGACCTGGAGACTTATCCACTTTTATATTTTTCAAAAGTGTCCGTACCTCCTCTTCTTCAATCCTCATAATTTCCATCACTACTCTACTTGTTTCGCTTACCCCACATAATTCAATATCCTGCTCCTCGGTGAATACCGAAGAAAATAAATTGTTTAATATCTCCCCCATTTCTTCCGGCTCAGCACATAGCTGTCCACTCTGACTCTCTAATGGACCAATTTTATCCCTCGCTATCCTTTTGCTATTGACATATCTGTAGAACCCCTTGGGGTTTACTTTTACATTACTTGCCAAAGCAACCTCATATCTTTTTTTCGCTTTTCTAATTTCCTTCTTAGTTCAATATATACATATACACACATATTTTAATTTATATACTGAAGATAGACACAAAAAGCTTGTGTAACTCAGCAGGCAGGCAGCATCTGGAGAGAAGGAATGGGTGACGTTTCGGGACGTATTCAAGAGAGAGTTAGATATAGCTCTTAGGGCTAACGGATATGGGGAGAAAGCATGAATGGGGTACCTATTTTGGATGATCAGCTATGATCATATTGCTGGCTCGAAGGGCCGAATGGCCTACTCCTGCACCTAGTTTCTATCATTTCCATGACTCCCGATATTTTATACTGAACCTTTTTTTGTTTATTATATTGTTTACAGGGCACTATGTTTACATATTCAGTTGTGCTGCTCCAAGTAAGAATACCTTTGTTCTGTTTGGGGCATATATATATATGACAATAAAACACTCTTAACTCTTCACCATCGGCAATGTGGCTTAGATTGCATTGATTTTCATGTGTGCAGTGTTGGAGGTCAGATGTCAGTTGACATCCTATTCCAATCCTGTCGCTGGTCTTATCAGTGAGTCCGATGGAAAAAAAACCTGACTGGGGATTGCTGAATTGAGTAAAAAGCATATTTCGGTGATTTGTTTCTTTTTCTTTCATTTTAATTTTTAGTAAGTTGTTACTCTTAAAAATCCAATTTTTACTTCCAAAGACATGCAGGCTTATAGGTTAATTGGCGTATGTAAATTGCCCCTAGTGTGTAGGATGCGAAACTGGGATAATTAGTGTAGAACTAGTGTGTGGGTGATCGCTGGTCGGCGCAGACTCAGTGGGCCAAAGGCCTGTTTCACACTGTAAATTTAAAATAAACTACTGTAGTCTCACTGAAAAGCACATGGAGAGAGTGCTTGGAGACTGAGCCAGCAATGCTGATGGAACCATGATATACCTCCAAGTTAGGATAATAACTGACTTGGACAGGGTCTGGTGATATTCATGTGTGTCTGATGGCCTTGTTCTTCGAGATGGTAAAGAGTAGAGTTTAGATACTACGGTCCTAGAAGGTAGGTTATTTCAATGAAATGCCTCCCGCGTAATGTAGGTGAACTGCACTGTGGTCGTAGATCACCCTTGATAAATTGAGTGGATGTGGTGCAAGTTTTTGAGGATCTTTGGTTGGTTTTTGAGGATCTCTTCCAAGCTCTGTCATAGCAATTTCATCTTTTGGTCAGAAGTCCCATGCCAGAACATAGAACATTGAAATTTGCAGACAAGCACAAATAGCTGGAGTAACTCAGCGGGACAGGCAGCATCTCTGGAGAGAAGAAATGGGTGATGTTTCGGGTCGATAAGCTTGTTTCTCCACCCAAAATGTCAGACTAAAATGTCAACCCCAAATTCAGACTGAAAAAGGGTCTCAACCCGAAATGTCACCCATTCCTTCTCTCCTGAGATGCTGCCTGACCTGCTGAGTTACTCCAGCATTTTGTGAATAAATACCTTCGATTTGTACCAGCATCTGCAGTTATTTTCTTACAAAGCAATGCTGCCTGACCTGCTGAGTTACTCCAGCATTTTGTGAATAAATACATCATGACTTTTATACTCAATGTCCAAATTGGAACACATAATCTAAGATGACACCCAAAATCACTGAAGCCGTACAGCTCGAAATTCATGAGAGATTGTGCAAAAGTAGATGTGAAACATTTCATGTCATTATATGAGGAAATGATCTGGTGTTCAAACCATATTGCAATGTGCTTGGATTGTCTGCCACATTTCCCTGCATTGCATTAGTGACTGCTGGTGACTCCTCAGCATATCCTAAATTGCACAATGCACTAAAATAATGCAAAGTTGTTCCTTGGGGAAATAGTAAGATCATAGAGGCAGCACAGCAACAGAGACCTGGGTTCGATCCTGACTACGGATGCTGTCAGCACAGAGTTTGTACGTTCTCCCCGTGACTGCATGGGTTTTCTCCGGGTGCTCCGGTTTTCTCCCACACTCCAAAGACATTCAGGTTAGTAGGTTAATTGGCTTCTGTAAATTGTCTCTTGGATCTGGATAGTGTTAGTGTAGGGGGTGATCGCTGGTCGGCGTGGACTCGATGGGCCGAAAGGCCTGTTTCCACGCTGTATCTCTAAAGTCTAAAGTCAAAGGTGACTCCAAGGTCATCATTGAGTGAAAATTAGCAATCGTAAAATGTGGGAATTTATGGGCTATCACATATTCCACAACAAAAGGCACTTGGCAATTAAAAAACTGCATAACATTACCAAAACACAAAGCGCTGGAGGAACTCAGCGGGTCAGGCATCATCTGCGGAGGGAATAGACAGATGATGTTTCGGGTTGGGGCCCTTTTCCAGACCCATCAAAGGGTCCAGACCTGAAAAGTCACCTGTCCATTCTCTCAGACGCTGCCTGACCTGTTGAGTTCCTCCAGCACTTTATGTTTCATAAGGCAGAGTTTATTGATGCTGAACAACGGGGCCCTCAATGGTTTTTAAGACTGTCCCTAAGTGAGACAATGTGTAACAGGTTATGTCATTCGGTCAATGATTTTGAATTGGCAGTAAAAATTGTAAATTATCTCTAGTATGTAGGATAGTGTTAATGTATGGGGATCGCTGGTCTGTGCGGACTCAATGGGCCAAAGTGCCTGTTTCTGCACTGTATCTCTAAACTAAACCAAACTAAACTAGGCCTGATGAAAAATACCATTGAGTAAACTGACAGAAAAGAGGCTACATTCAGAAGCCACCAGGAAAAATGGATAATCAAATTTATGTTGGAGAAAAGATGGAAACAACTTCTTTTTGGAGAGACAATAGAAATATGAAATGGTAATTGATAGGTCATTAAAAATCAGAAAGAACAGTAAAAGAAAGCAGAATCACCAATAGACACAAGGTGCTGGAGTAACTCAGTGGGTCAGACCGCATTGCTGGAGAACATGGATAGGTGATGTTTCAGGTTGGGACCTTTCTTCAAACTCTAAGTTTGAGGAAGAGTCCCAACCTGAAACATCACCTATTCATGTTCTCCAGAGATGCTGCGTGACCCACTGAGTTACTCCAGCACTTTATGTCCTTTTGTGTAAAACAACATCTGTAGTTCTTTGTTTCTGAAGAATCACCAATAACTTGCTTTGGTCTTAGAATGTGTATGATAACATTGAGATTAATTTGGACACAAAATGCCAGAGTAACTCAGCAGGTCAGGCAGCATCTCAGGAGAAAAAGGATGGGTGACGTTTTGGGTTGGAACAATTCTTCAGGTTAATTTGTTGGACAAAAAGCCTAAATACTGGTCCATTGATCCAAAGATGTGAGCTTGAATCCCACCATGGCAATAGAGTAACTAAACACATATGTATTTAAGAAAAGAACTTGTTTTATTAATGGTTACCGTGAAATGATCAGCTTGTAAAACCCTTCTCCTTCACTAATGTCCTTTGCGGGTGGAAATCTGCCATCCTTATTCAGATTGACTTATTTGTGACTCCAGACCTACCTTTGGAAGTGGTTGAATCTCAATAGTGTCCAGAGTTGTAATTAATAGCGGACAATATTGCCCATGATATCTGCATCGTATGAACAGATAAAATGAAATACATGTTCCAATGTTGTGAATTGGAGATAACGCGATTGATGAATGAAGGAACCCCATTTGTATTCGGCGGGCCGAATAGGTTACAAGGTGCTTTCGATCGGGAAGTGGAGAACCACTTAAAAGTGACTTTCAAAATTGACAATCAGGGGAAAAAAAGCTGTTTTCGGAAAATAAATCTCGGGGGGGGGGGGGGGGGGGGGGGAACTGTTTCCATGTAACCTTCCTGCAGTGATGTGACACCATTATCTGTTAAGAACACAGCTGCTACTTTAACTGAGGAGGCCATTGATATTGATAAGTGATCACTTCCTTGACATTTGTGCAATGCTACGAAGCAATGTAACGTACAGCCTCAATTTAACAAAAATAATCTTATTGTTTTTTAAAGGACCTTTCCTTGTGAAAATCTTGCAGGAAAAATAACTTTGTTATTGTCAGTCTGAACTCTCAAGCCATCAAAACCACTTTCCCCCATTGACATGATTATTTTTATGATGCGATTTTCTTTAACGTGAGTTTTTTAGGAACACAACTGTTGTGTTGTAGCAGAACTACCTGTAAACGGGGTACTTCAGAGTGACAGCAGTATCTCAACAATGATCAGGATGATCTTAGTGAGGAAAGAGTTTCAATACTGTTTCAAAAGCCATTATGTGGTGGTGATTCTGTGGAATTCATTGCCACAGAAGGCTGTGATGTTGAAGTCAGTGGATATTTTTAAGGCAGAGATAGATTCTTGATTAGTACGGTTGTCCGGGGTTTTGGGGTGAAGGCAGGAGAATGGGGTTGAGAGGGAAAGATAGATCAGCCATGATTGAATGGCGGAATAGACTTGATGGGCCGAATGACCTAATTCTGCTCTTATCACTTATGAACTGATGAACAATGTATCTGCAGTAAACCTTGCCAATGGTGGCTGGGTTTTGGTCTGAGGACGCATCCCAGACCATCACGCAAACCGATCTCCCTTCCATCTATGTTTTACGCTACCTTAGCAAGGCCACCAGCATAATCGAGGATGAATCTCACTCCCTCTTCTCCCTCTCCCATCAGGCAAGAGGTACAAGAGGTACAAATACAGGGACTGTTTCTTCCTGGCATGTTTTAGGCAACTGAACCATCCTATCACCAACTAGAGAGTGGTCCTGACCTACCATCTACCTCATTGGAGACCATCTGACTTTGTTTAGTTGAACTTTACTGGACTTTATCTTGTGCTAATCGTTATTCCCTTTATCCTGTATCTAATAACTGTGGAATGCTTGATTGTAATCATGTGTAGTCTTTCCACTGACTGGACAACACGCAACAAAAAAACATTTCACTGTGCCTTGGTACAGGTAATGATAAACTAAACTCAACTCAACTCAACCAAAGGATTTAAAAATATTAAATTGTGGTTCTGTTGAGAGAATTTCTTTTTGTGTTCAACTTGGGAAGCTAAAGCTTGAGTGAGTCTGGAATACTGCAGGAAACTGAGCTGAGTGTCAGTGATGGCTTCAGCACTTGAATGTGCTGTCAGGTCACCTGTGGTTCCTGGAGCAATATTTCTGGCCTAATCAGATAAACGATCTTTCAATGCAAGACTCTGCAGGGTTAGAAATAATTAATATTGACTCCCCATTTGTTACAGAGGGATTTGGAATTTCTTCAGTCAGTGGGTGGTGAATCTGGAATGCATTGCCACAGAGGGCTGCGGAGGACGTCAATGGATATTTTTAAGGCTGAGTTTGATAGATTCTTGATTAGTATGAGGGTCAGGGGTTATGGGGAGAAGGCAGGAGAATGGGGTTGAAAGGAGAAGATGGATCAGCCATGATTGAGTGGCGGAGTAGACTTGATGGGCCGAATGGCCTAATTCTGCACCAAAAACGTATGAACTTCTTGAGAATCTCGTAAATTGAGAAAATGATCTGAAGCGAGAGAGGCTGTCAAATCTATGTACAATTGCATTGCCTTTCCCTGGGTCTTTGGTTCATTCCACAGCAGGCCGTAGCAGTGAGACAGAGCCCAGAAAGCACAAAGATACGTATTACCAGATGAACAAAGCTCATGAAAGACTCCATTTAAAGAACTCTGCGAATAGGTTAGTCTGCCAGCATGTGTAAAGGGACTTCTTTACATAACTGGTTCTGAACATTTTCTGCTCACTTGCTGTGTGTAGAAATCACCAAAAACACCTTCGCTGCAGTCACAATAACTCTCATTGGAAAAACCCAAGGAACACTCCCATGCAAAATTGAAACGTCTACTATCTACATGTGTTTTCTCAAATCTCTTGCACCATTTATTTCTTCTTTATTAATCACCTTATCCTTTTTTTCAATAACACAAGATGATTTTTTTTCTCTAAAGATAGAAACAAAAGGCTGGTTTCGAACTGCAATGTTGTCTACCCGTGTTCTCCAGAGATGCTGCCTCACCCACTGAGTCACTCCAGCATTTTGTGTCTGTCGTTGGTATAAACCAGCATCTGCAGTTCCTTGTTATTACATTGTGATTTTCTTTTCTATTGCCTAACCTTTACGTTAAGATTAAAATATTTACCTTGCCTTTCTCGGCCCAACCTAGTCCTAGTTTTCATCTGATGGGTTGGATTGACTTTTGGAAAGAAAAGAATTAATAGGTTAAGTAGGGCAGGGTTTCCTCACACTGGAGAAATGCCTTCATTGATAGTTGAGAGCTTGTCGCAATGTTACAATAAACGGGCACCACAAATCACTCTTCTCTCTTCCTTGCTGTGGGCTAAAATGTGCATTGTATTGATTCATCATTCATGAATCAATCCGTCAACAGTCCCATGAGGAATGGCTTCCAATGAATAGTTGTTTTACTTCCCTCACTGTCGCCCCTGTTTCAACGTTTAGTGTAGTTTACAGACACAGCGCGGAAACAAGCCCTTCGTTCCACCGAGTCCACTCTGACCGGCGATCCCCGCACATTAACACTATCCCTAACAAGCCAATTAACCTCCTGTAGGTCTTTGGAGTGTGGGAGGAAACCGAAGACCTCGGAGGAAAACCACACAGGTCACGGGGAGAACGTACAAACTCCGTGCAGACAGCACCCGTAGTCGGGATCGATCCCGGGCCTCTGGAGCTGTAAGGCAGCAACTCTACTGCTGCACCACCATCCGCCCACTGGGGATCCTATCTCTGTGTGGCTACTCTCTCGATGCTCCCCAACCTCCATGTGACTCTTGTCTCGATATCCTCTATCATAGTGTACCCCCCACTTTGTTGTGACCTCTGCTTCAATGGTGCCCCTTGCTCGGCGTGCACCCTGGCCCAATATGCCACCCACCATAGTGTGCCTCCTACCTGAATACCCCTTCTTAACTGACAACTACTCCCTTTTTACCTCTAGCCTTTGTCACTTTCTCCAACCATCTGTCCCTTCACCAGTATCCACCCATCACTTGCCAAGCTTTGTCCTACCCCACCACCCTTTTCCAGCTTTATCTCCCCCCCCCCCCCCCACTCCAATCTGAAGAATGGTCCCAAAACCTCATCAGTCTATTCCCTTCCGAGATGCTGCTTGACCCATTGAATACCTCCGGTACTTGGTGTTTTGCTTTAGACGAGGAATAAGTTTTAAAATCTCTGCAATTTATTCTGAAATTGTGAATACACAGATTATCTGTAAACAAATTTGTGTGGTAAAATTATAGCATTTAAAAGACAAGACCGATCATCCCTTAATTGTGTTATTTTTTACAATGCAAAATACTGTGCAGGCATGCACTTTGGCTCAATGTGCTTATGCTCCTTACCAAGATTTCTTAATCCAAGTTAAATATTTCTAAATTGCGAGTTGATATTGAAGTAGAAAAAATAATAGATAACATTAACAACATTTTTATATGCTGAACTGAGGAATTGAAACTGGTCATTGGAGTTTTAAAAAAACACATAAATTACGAGATTCTGTGGAATCTCAATGAAATATCTCCAAGCGATTTATGAAGAATAACTGAAGTTCAGGATTACACTTGCACGTTCAGTTCACGAAGCAACAATGATCTGAATGTCCTGTTAATCAGTTTTGGGTGGTGTTATATGAGGGAGGAATGTCGGACAAGATATAAGTAGATCTTCCTGATCGTCAAAGGTTTAGTTTAGAGATACAGCATGGAAACAGGCGCTTTGGCCCAACGAGTCCGCACCGACCAGCGAGTCCCACACATTAACACCACACTACGACACACTGGGGGCAATTTAGATCCCCGCACATTAACACTACCCTATGCACACTAGGGGCAATTTACACTTATGCTAAGCCAATTTACCTACAAACCTGGATGTCTTTGGAGTGTGGGAGGAAACCTCAGATCTCAGAGAAAACCCACATGATCACAGGGAGAACGTAGAAACTCCATACAGACAGCACCTGTAGTCGGGATCGAACCTGGGTCTCCGGTGCTTCAAGTGCTGTAAGACAGCAACTCTACCGCTGCATCACTGTGCCGCCCTCAGTCTCAGAGATTATTGACTATCACCTCAATCTTTGGAATTAAAAGGTCGGGCCTTGGTATGACCTTTTACTTATTACAACACAAAAGGAGGCCACTTTCTAATCCATTTCCTAGACACTAGGGGTAATGGACAGAGGCCAATTAACCTACAAACCTGCATGTCTTTGGAATGTGTGAGAATCATCCATCGGCTTATTTAATGCATTCATTCCTAATTAAATGCTCTGAGTATAGACATTAATGTAAAGTTTAGTTTGGAAATACAGCGTGGAAATAGGCCCTTCGGCTCACCGTGTTCATGTTGACCAGTGAACAATCTTACACTAGTTCTATCCTACAATAGGGGCAATTCTACAGAGGCCAATTAACTTACAAACCTGAGGTATCACAAAATGCTGGAGTAACTCAGCAGATCAGGCAGCATCTCTGGAGAGAAGGGTCTTCGTCTGAAGATGGGTCTCGACCCAAAACGTCACCCATTCCTTCCTTCCCTCCCTCTCTCAAGAGATGCTGCCTGACCTGCTGAGTTACTCCAGCATTTTGTGATACCTTCAATTTGTACCAGCATCTGCAGTTGTTTTCCTACACAACCTACAAACCTGTGCGTCTTTGGAATGTGGGAGGAAGCAGGAGCACCGAGAGAAAATCCACGTACAAACATAGTCAGGATAAAACCCGGGTCTCTGGCGCTGTAAGGCAGCAACTCTACCACAGCGCCATTGTGCTGCCTCCATAAAGAAATGTGGCAGCCAATTTACTTGTACAAGCTCCCAGAATGTAACATTGCATAAGATAATCTATTTCTTTAAGAATCTTGAATGATTCCTGCTTTTCTGTGAAGTTGTCTTGTTCATATGTTCTAGGAGCAGAATTACACCATTCGGCCCATCATGTCCATTCTGCCATTCAATCATGGCTGATCTATCTTACTCTCTTCAACTCCATTCTCCTACCTTGACCTCTGATACCAGTACTAATCAAGAATCTATCAACCTTAAAAATATCCACTGACTTGGCCTCCACAGCCATCCGTAGCAATTAATTCTACAGATTCACTACCCTCTAACTAAAGAAATTCCTTCTCATCTCCTTTCTAAAGGTAAGTCCTTTTATTCTGAGGCTGAGTCCTCTGGTCCTAGACTCTCCCACCAGTGGAAACATCCTCTCCACATTCACTGTATCCAGGCCTTTCACTATTTGGTAAGTTTCAATGAGGTCCACCCTCACCCTTCTAAATCATCCTTCTGTTGAGTCTCATTTTCTGTACTCGTTCTCACCTAAGCTACAGCGAACAATGGCCTATTTTCTTTATCATCGTTACTTTTCGGCATATCTTTCATTAATATATTCAATATCTCTCTACATCACCGTCTATATTTCTTGTTTTCCTTTCCCCTGACTGTCAGTCTGAAGAAGAGTCTCGACCCGAAATGTCGCCTATTACTTTTCTCCAGAGATGCTGTCTGGCCCGCTGAGTTACTCCAGCATTTTTGTCTAAACTCCAGCAAGTGCAGACCCAGTGCCTTCATGGGGTCTTTCTTGAGATTAGACAAGACTAGAGTTTAACATCTCATCCAGAAGAAGAGAGCCTGACAGATCAGCACTCCCTGGGTAAGTAGTAGCGTCAACTGTGTTCTCAGCTCTGAGGTTTGAAACCTACCCAACCTGGGAGAGTTCCCCTTGTCAGAGAGGGAAAGGAATTGGGAGTGGACTCAAGCCTAAAATTATTACTGAGAATCCAATTTCCTGAAAGGATTCTAAAAGTCTGCAGCAGAAGTTCTGATGATATGAATAGGTGACGGGCGGAGGCCATTCGGCCCCCTGCTCACTGTTTGCAGGACTGATTTGATTCTAACTTTAGTTGAGTTGAGTTTATTGTCACGTGTACAAAGGTACAGTGAAAAACTTTTGTCGTGTGCTATCCAGCCAGCGGAAAGACTATACATGATTACAATAGAGTCGTCCACAGTGTATAGATGCATGATAGAGGGAATAATGTTTAGTGCAAGATTAAGTCCAGTAAAGTCGAATTGAAGATAGTCCAAGGGTTTCCAATGAGGTAGATAGTAGTTGAGGATTGCTCTCTGGTTGTGGTAGGATGGTCCAGTTGCTGTTAGCAGCTGGAAAGAAACTGTCCCTGAATCTGGTGGTGTGTGTTTTCACACTTCTGTAGCTTTTGCCTGATGGGAGAGAGAGAAGCGGAAGATGGAGCGGCCAGAATGCGATTCGTCCTTGATTATGCTGCTTGCAGAGGCATCGTGAGGTATAAATGGAGTCAATGGAAGGGACCTTGTATCTCTGCCTAACACTGGTAACTATACATCCTCCTGGTTATCAAGAATCTATTTACCTTTGCCTGAAACTATTCAAGGATTCTGTCTCTACTGTCTTTTGAGGAAGAGAGTTTCCAAGACACTCAAACCTCGTAGAGAGAAAAAAAGCCTTACATTTTTTAAATGTGTATCCCCTCATTCTAGAGTCTGCCACAAAGGAACCATTTTCTCTGCATCCACCTTGTCAATACCTCTCAGGATCTTTTAAAAAGTTTTTTAATTTTAGATATACAGCGTGGAAAGAGACCCTTTGGCCCATCGAGTCCGCGCAACCCAGCAATCACGCTAGTTCTATCCTACATATTAGGAACGATTTACAGAAGCCAGTTAGCCTACAAACCTGCACATCTTTGGAATATGGGAGGAAACCGGAGTACCCGGAGAACACCCATGTGGTCACAGGGAGAACATACAAACTCTGTACAGGCAGCAGCCGTAGTCAGGACCCGGGTCCACGTTGCTGTAAGGCAGCAACTATCGCCACTTCACAGTGCCGCCCTTTCAATGAAGTCTCTTCTGCCTCCTCTAATCTCCAGCAGATACAAGCTTTGCCTCCAAATTGCCTCATGTAAAAATCCACCCATTCCAGGTATCATTCTCTGACCTGATTCCATTATATTTGCTTTGTTCCTTCAATAAGGAAACTAATACTGTACATGGTTCTCCAGATGTGGTCTCACTACTACCTTATATGGAGCAGAGGCTCCCTACTTTTGTATGCAATTCCCCGAGTAACATTCCGATAGTTGTCATAATTACTTGGCGTTCCGGCTAATTGTTTATCATACACTGGGACGCTCAGATCCCTTCTTATCTCAGAGTTCTGCAATCTCTCCCTTTCAGATAATTTGTTTCTCTTTCATATTTTTACTGCCAAAATGTACAAAATCAAACTCCATTTGCCCGAAAAACTCAAAGTGCTCGAGCTAACCAGTGAGTCAGGCAAGCATCCCTCGAGGACACGGATAGGTGATGTTTCAGGTCAGGACCTTTCATCATTGTGAAGAAGAGTCCTGACCTGAAATGTTGCCTATTCATGCCCCTGACGATGCTGCCTGACCCACTACTTTGCGTTTTACTCATGATTCCAGCATCTGCAGTTCCTTGTGTCTACATTTGCCAAAAGATTGCCCGCTCTCTGAACCTATCTGTAACTCTTTCCAGCCTTCTTATCTCTTTTACTTCTTATTTTCCAACTTACTGTAATGCAACATCTTCAAATTTAGCAAACATTTCTTTGGTCCTTGCTCCCCAGATTTTCATATAAATTGTTAAGTTGGCAATAATTGCTGTGGCACCGCCTTATTATATCTCCCCAACCGGAATAGACCCATTGATGCCTACCTATGCTTCCTGCTAGCCAACCAATCTTCTAACCACTCTGGTACGTTACCTCATACACCATGAGCTCTTCTAACCTTTGATGCTGCACCTTATCAAATGCCATGTGGAAATCTCAAGTATATCTGCCCATTCCCCCTGAATCCACAATCCAGGGCGGCACGGTGATGCAGCGGTAGAGTTGCTGCCGTACGGCACCAGAGACGAGGGATCGATCCTGACTATGGGTGCTCTCGGTTCAGAGTTTGTCCGTTCTCCCTGTGGCAGTGTGGGTTTCCTCTGGGTGCTCTGGTTTCCTCTCACACTCCAAAGACGTGCAGGTTTGTATGTTAATAGGCTTTGGTAACGTTGTAAGTTGTCCCTAGTGTGTGGGATAGTGCTAGTGTATAGGGTGATTGCCAGTCGGCATGGACTCGGTGAGCCGATGGGCCTGGTTCTGCACTGTATCGACAACCTAAACTAAACTTGTTACATTTTCAACAAATTCCAATAAATAGGCCAAACATTATTTCCTTTTCACAAAACAAGGTTGACTTTGATCAAAGTCCAATTTGGGCTTTGATTTTATAACACCATAAACTCTGGATGTCAAAATGAAGGCAACACCAACTAGTGAGAGCATAGATGATATCACCAGTCTGTCTCACATCTACCAAACCTTATAAGTGGTGCAAATTGTGTAAATTTGACTTCCCTCATTTAACTTCAAACACACAATTAGATGTCCAATGTGATGCATGATTTTGGACATCTGATAATGGGTTTGAAGTCATTTGTGTCTGTGGCGTATGCCAAATTTCTTTAAATATTTTCTTCCAGACAGATTTATAGATTAGATTCAAGTACACATCGTTTCAGAGATATCAAGTCAGATGAGTTTCTTGTACATTTTCTTCAAGCTTTTAAGTCTACAGGTTCAACCCTATTCCAGAACGTCAATGTTAATATTGCAACATACAGATATGAAGTTAAACAAGACCAAGTCTAATCCACTTGTCATTAAGACCTCCATGCACATCTTGAAAAGAAGAAAAATATGTTTTGGTCAAAAGTGAATTAAGTTGTTCTTTCATTGCTTTTTGCGGGACTTTGGCGTGTTCACACATGGGCGCGGCACGGTGGCGTAGTGGTAGAGTTGCCACTTCACATCGCCAGAGACCCGGGTTCATTCCATACTACAGGTGGTGTCTGTATGGAGTTTGTATGTTCTTCCTGTGACCGTGTGGGTTTTCTCCGGTTTGCTCCCACACTCCGAAGACATGCAGGTTGGTAGGTTAATTGGCTTCTGCAAAATTA
The DNA here is from genome assembly GCF_053455715.1 of Rhinoraja longicauda. Taxonomy (NCBI): domain Eukaryota; kingdom Metazoa; phylum Chordata; class Chondrichthyes; order Rajiformes; family Arhynchobatidae; genus Rhinoraja; species Rhinoraja longicauda. The sequence goes on along the minus strand of NC_135980.1, from coordinate 5,778,555 downwards.
TCCCTAGGATCCAGGAACAACTAGTGTATGGGTGATCACTGGTCGTCGTGGACTCGGTGGGCCGAAAGGTCTGTTTCCACACTGTATCTCTAAACTAAACGAAACTAAGAAGCGACACTTACATTTACCTTGGAGGTGGAAAATTGGCTCCTCATATGGTCAAATCCAATGAGCTGATTATCACAACCCCCTCTCCTGTCTCCCTCCTCTTGGACTCCCCAGAACGGCCTTCTACCGTCTCTAGACCTCTCTATTTCTAACTGTGACCACATGGGTTTCCTCCGGGTGCTCCGGTTTGCTCTCACATACCAAAGACGTGTGGGTTTGATGGTGAATTTGGTGCTGCAAATTGTCCCTGGTGTGTTGGGAGTGGATGAGAAAATGGGATAGCATAGAACTAGTGTGAATGGGTGATCAATGGTCAGTGTGGTCTCGGTGGGGCAAAGGGCCTGTTTCCTTGCTGTATCTCTCAAATCTCCTAAATGAGTGCAGCTTCGACAAGTTGTTGAAGCCAAAGCCAGCAAGATTGGAGACCTATTTGCCACCTGAAATATTCACCACCTCCACCAATGCCACACAATGCCAGCAGTTCGTACGAGCTTAAGAATATTACAATAGTTAAACTCGCCAAGGTTTCCAACAGCTCTCTCAAAACATATGACCCTTCACATCAAGAAGGTCAAAAGGAAAGGGAAAGCATTCAGGAAACACCATCCATTGCTTGTTCTCATTTACATCAATTCTGACTTACAAATAGTTTGCTGTCTCTTCATCAATGGTTGAATTTAGATTTTCCCAACATCACTGTGGGAATACAGTGTGAGTTACAGTGAGAGGGGAAAGATTCAATAGGAGCCTGAAGAGCAATATTTTCACACAGAGGGTGGTGAGTATATGGAACAAGCTGACAGAGGAGGTAGATGTGACAGGTAAATATTGCATCATTTAAATAACATTTGGACAAGTACATGGATTGGAAAGGTTTAGAGCGATATGGACCAAACACGGGCAGGTGGGACTAGTATAGAAGAGGCATTTTGGCTGGCAAGGGGAAGTTAGGTCAAAGGGTCTCGTTTTCATGCTCTATGACTCTATGACATTTATGTTCATAAGATCATAAGTGATGGGAGTAGAATTAGGCCATTCGACCCATCAACGACTACTCTATCATTCAATCATGGCTAATCTCACTCTCCTTACCCCATTCTCCTGCCTTCTCCCCATAACCTTTGACACCCGTACTAATCAAGAATCGATCTATCTCTTAAAAATATTCACTGGCTTTACCTTGACAGCCTTCTGTGGCAAAGAATTCCACAGATTCACCACCCTCTGACTAAAGAAATTCCTCCTCATCTACTTCCTAAAAGAACATCCTTTCATCCTGAGGCTATGACCTCTAGTCCTAGACTCTCCCACTAGTGGAAACATCCTCTCCACATCCACTCTATCCAAGCCTTTCATTATTCTGTACGTTTCAATGAGGTGCCCCCTCATTCTTCTAAACTCCAGTGAATATAGGCCCAGTGCCGTCAAAAGCTCATCGTATGTTAACCTACTCATTCCTGGGATCATTCTTGTAAACCTCCTCTGGACCCTCTCCAGAGCCAGCACATCCTTCTCAGATATGGCGCCCAAAACTGCTCACAAGATTCCAAATGCGGCCTGACCAGCGCCTTATAGAGCCTCAGTATTCCATCCCTGTTTCTGTATACAAGCCCTCTCAAAATCAATGCTAGCATTGCGTTTGCTTTGTTTACTACTGATTCGACTTGCAGATTAACTTTTTTAGGAATCCTGCACCAGCACTCCGAAGTCCCTTTGCACCTCTGATTTCTGGATTCCTTCCCCATTTAAAAAGTAATCTACGCCTTTATTCCTATTACCAAAATGCATGACTCCACACTTTGCTACACTATATTCCATCTGTCACTTTGCTGGCTACTTTCCCAACCTATCCAAGTCCTTCTGCAGAGACCCTGCTTTCTCTACACTACCTGCCCCTCCACCTATTTTCGTATCATCCGCAAACTTAGCCACAGAACCTTCAATCCCCTGATCCAAATTGTTAATATACAACGTGAAGAGCAACGGCCCCAACACTGGGCCCTGCGGAACTCCGCTAGTCACTGGCAGCCAACCAGAAACCTCCCCCTTTATTCCCACTCTTTGCCTTCTGCCATCCAGCCAACCTGATATCCATCCTAGTATCTGCCCTTTGATACCATGGGCTCTCATCTTCCTTAACAGCCTCCCATGAGGCACCTTATCAAAGGCTTTCTGAAAATCTAGGTATACAACATCTACTGACTCTCCCTTGTCTGTCCTGCTATTTACTTCTTCAAAGAATTCCAGCAAATTTGTCAGGCAAGGCACCTGTTACAACAACTGCAGCAATTCAAGAAAGCCCCTCAGTGATACCTCCATGATGATAATTAAATTTTGAGGTTCATTCAGATGTACTCAGATCCCAGAGGAGAATAATAAAAGTGATCTTAAAAAACAATTGAGGCATCTCAAATCTTCCATTTCCGAAAGCAAGCCAATCCAATTTTTTAATTTCCATCCCGTGAAAACATTCTAGTTAATTTGTTCCGTAATATCTCGGGAGCAAAAATATTCCCATTTTGAAAAGGTGACCATCTCATTCAAATGCACCCATATCTTCCAAGACTGAGATATGAAGTAACTGCAATCTAACTGGGATGTGGGTTCACTTGTCGATGGGAGATTACAAACGCGTTACTCTCCTGTGGAATCTGAGTCACACCTGAAACAAGCTCAACAATTAAATATCTCTGAGGGACTTTCTTGAATTGCTACAGTTGTTGTAACATAAGAGTCAGGGAGTCATGCAGCATGGAAACAGGCTGTTTGACCTAAGTTGCCTGTGCCGACCAAGGTGCTCCTTCTACACTAGTCCCACCTGCCCGTGTTTCATTTACTGCCCTCTGATTTTCCTTTCAGCGCATCATTTTGGGTTTTCTTTTGTCTTTATTGAAGTTTGGGAACTGCACACACAGGGAATAACTGGCACTGATGAGCAAAACCATGCCTTGTGCCACAGCATATTATGTCACAGTACAGTGTGTATCAGTATATTGACCTGAGCAACATCCAACCAATTTAACAAGAACTTGTATGCGCAATGGAATAATTGGAGTGCCTTGCATCTTAGTATTGAGCCAATAAATTCCCAAAACAGGATTTGTTATGCACACTGTGGGAACGTACAGTACATCAATGGAATTAATCGATTTATTCACAAAATGCTGGAGTAACTCAGCAGGTCAGGCAGCATCTCGGGAGAGAAGGAATGGGTGACGTTTCGGGTCGAGACCCTTCTTCAGACTGTTTTCTTATACTAATGGAATGAATCGTCTAGGTTTGTTTTAACGGATGGTCAAGTGACATAAAATTGACTCAGTCCATTGAATTTAGAATCAGTATTGGTAATACTGGAACATCATTCACTGCACGACCACCGTTTTAAATCTTTATCATACAAACAAACAATGGTTGGAAATTGGACATGGAATTCTCCAAATATAAGATACTTTTAAGGAATCGTTTAATAATTCCATGCTAATTATCATGCTAGCCATCAACCATTTAATAATCGTTAAATTCCACTTTACCTAATCCTAATCTGTAAAAGAATTTTGGTCTAATTTAGTTTGGTTTAGAGGTAGTTTTTAGTTTCGAGATACAGCATGGAAACAGTCCCTTTGGCCCACCGAGTACATGCTGTCCAGCAATCACCCTATACGCAAACACTATCCTACACACCAGGGACTATTTACAATTTTTACCAGAGCCAATTAACCAACAAACCTGTGTGTCTTAGGAGTGTGGGAGAAAACCAGAGCACCCAGGGAAAACCCACAAGGTTAAGGGGAGAACGTACAAATTCCATACAGACAGCACCTGTAGTCAGAATCGATCCCGGGTCTCTGATGCTGTAAGGTAGGAACCTGCATTTGCTGTAGCAGGTTCCAACCTAATTGATTTACTCAACCAAACACCGAACTGTTTGGACGAAAGATTTTGATCAATGGCAGCTTGAAGAAGCCCTCGTTCCTTTGATTCTCCTCCGGAGGACCACTTGTTAAACAACCACTTGTAGTATCGGCTGCTTGAGGTGTAAATCTCTCCATAAATAAATCTTTTTGAAGGCAATTCGTTATTGACCTTGGGCTTTTTGAGTACAATAAAAATCAATACAGCTTTCTACAAGAAGAAATTCATCGCAAAGGTTTTATTACGGGCAATCAAAACATTGATTTAATACAAATCCAGCTTAGTGCAAAGGTATAAATTTTACAGCAGAGTTTCTCATAAGGCCATAGTAAAATGCTGCAGTTTCTGGAAGTCTGCAATAAAATACAATTAGCTGGAAATGTTCAGCAGGTAATGGAATATCTGTGGACAGAGAATCAAAGTTAATATTTCTTGTTGATTACTTTAGATTAGAACCTCTCTCTTCATAATTGCTGGTTGAATTATTTTTTAATGGTACAGCATTGGAAACTGGCCGTTTAGCCGACTGAATCCATGCTGATCATCGATCACCCTTTCACACTTGTTTCATGTTCTCCCACTTTCTCATTCACTCCTTACACTCTCAGGGCAATTTACAGAGGCCAAATTAACCTACAAACCCACACGTTGTGGTTTTGGGATGGACTAATTATGACTTCAAAATGGAGAAAGCCAAATGTGCTTTATCTGGTTTATTACTAATATTGGTAACCTCATAAATAAATAAATCTCTTTTCCTGCTAGTTTGCTTCGAAGGATTTTTGGGTCAAAATGTCTCGGCGAAATATTATGATACAATATGAAATCCAGATGGAATGAGCTATTGAGGAGAGCTAGACAATATATTGCCATTATTCTTTTCGGCCTCTTAGATTTATTTTCTGTGGAAAAATTTCTTTTCGTTAAATACCAGATATCTGACTTGATTATATTGCACACATAAACATGACACGAAGTGAAAGATTTTCTCGGAAGTAATTAAATAAATTATTTAAAATATGCATGAACTACTGATAAAATGCAAGCAATCTTATCTAACATCTATGTCATTTCCTTCACATGATGCTAACATAATGTTTTCAAATGCTGGATAATCTTTCTTCCCCTTCTAAGCCTGAAGTTTATCTTACAATTGTTTATCGCGTTAATGCATTGATAACCTGGAAGATGCTGTGTGGAAACATGGAACTGCAGACGCTGGTTTACAGAAAAAGACACAAAGTGCTGGAGTAACTCAGCGGGTCAGGCAGCATCATTTGAGTCCTTTTACCTGGAAGATACTGCCTGGCAAAAGGTTCCATAGCTGCTTTCAAGACATTAATAGAAATAAATTTGGAATGAGGAAGATAAAGTGGGGTTATTGGAAAGAATGGGCATTTAGGATAAATAGTATAATTCTCTCAGAAATATTACAGAGATGAAGGGTATGTTGCCCTCTTGCTATGCTGTGTGATTTTATAAGAAGACTAGAAATCATTGTTTATCTGTATTGTTACTGTCTTAATCTTTCTAAATTCCAAATACACCATCCAAAGTTTTCGTCCTCCCTTTTGAAAATTCCTCCTGCTTTATGTACATGTTCTAGTTTATCTTTTTTTTTCCCCCAGGATCTCTTTAATTTATTTTCTTCTTTACGCTTCCTGCAGCATAATAAAACCTTAATTGTAGTGAGGTAACTTGGTATTTTATTCATTGACAGTCTAGTCTCTGCTAATCTCGAAACACAATGGAGGCTTGGGTCTTTTAATTATCCTTGCCGTACTATGATGTACGACTAACTTTGCGTTAAGGATAGTTAGTTAGAAGGAAGGGTGCCTGTGGGTGGCCTTGTTGCTGCTTCTGAAGTATATTATTCTGCACTGTCTCTTCCACAGTTTAAAACTTCAGAGTATTTCGATTTTAGAGATTTAGACTTTACAGAGGCAGTTCAGAAACAGGCCCTTTGGCCCACCGAATCTGTGCTGACCACCGATCAGCCAGCACACTAGCACTATCCTGCTCACTAGGGACAATTAACAATCTTTACCGAAGCCAATTAACCTATAAACCTAGACATCTTTGGAATGTGGGAGGAAACCGGAGCACTCAGAGAAAACCTATGTGGTCTCAGGGAGAATGTACAAATTCTGTACAGAAAGCACCCATCGTCAGGATCAAACCCGGGTCTCTGGTTCTGCAAGGCAACAACTCTACCGCTGCGCCACTGTGCCGCCCTATATATTTGTGATTTTTTTAATGGATCATTTCAATTTCTAAGCAGTAGATGCCTAATGAACTTTGGAAAGGGCTATTATATATTTTGTAAACCATCTATAGAGACATGACGTAATTTAACAAAAAGAAAGACACAAAGTGCTGGAGTAACTCAGCAGGTCAGGCAGCATCCCTGGAGAACATGGAGAGATGATGTTTCGGATTGGGACCCTTCTTCAGACTGATTGCGATGGAGAGCGGAGAAACTAGAAGAGAGAAGGGGCAGGACAAAGCATGGCAGGTAATAGGTAGGCACAGGTATGAATGGGAGAGTCCAGGACCAGAGGGCACAGCCTCAGAACATAAGGACGTACCATTAGAAAGGAGATGAGGAGAAATTTCTTTGGTCGGACGGTGGTGAATCTGTGGAATTCATTGCCAAACACAGACTTGGAGGCATTGGGTGTTTTTAAGGTGGAGATTTACAGATTCCTGATTAGTAAGGATGTTTTGGGAAGGCAGCAGGAGAATGGGGTTGAGAGGGAAAGATAATAAGCAATAATAGACCGGCTGAGTAGGCTCGATGGGCCGAATGGCCTAATTCTGCTCCTATGAACTTATGAACATTGAACTTTACCGTGGGCAATGAGGAAAGAGTCAGTAGCAGCAATCAGCAGCAGTAGCAGCAATCAGCAGCAGTAGCAGCAATCAGCAGCAATCAGCAGCATAGCAGCAATCAGCAGCAGTAGCAGCAATCAGCAGCAGAGCAGCAATCAGCAGTAGTAGCAGCAGCAGCAGCACCACCAAGCTGTGTTGCTTGGGAAGTATTGTGTGGGGATAGTAAGGAGTAAGACCTGTGTGATCTCCCGGACAAGTTTCGATCGCCTAGCTTGGGGTCGGAGAGGAATTTCCCGGATTTTTTTCCCCAAATTGGCCTGGGTTTTTTATCCGGTTTTTCGCCTCTCCCAGGAGATCACTCAGTTCTTTTGGGTGGGCGGTTTGAGAGTACAGAGTCTTTATGTCCCTGTTCGGTGGAAAGGAAAGAATAATAAATTGAAAGAGCCGTGGTTTTCCAGGGAAATTGGACACGGTTCAGAAAAAGAGGGAGATATACAATTAATATAAGCGGCAGGGAGTAAATGAGGTCCTTGAGGAATATAAAGAATGTAAAAGGAATCTTAAAGAGGAAATTAGAAAAGCAAAAAAAAGATATGAGGCTGCTTTGGCAAGTAATGTAAAAGTAAACCCCAAGGGGTTCTACAGATATGTCAATAGCAAAAGGATAGCGAGGGATAAAATTGGTCCATTAGAGAGTCAGAGTGGACAGCTATGTGCTGAGCCGGAAGAAATGGGGGAGATATTAAACAATTTCTTTTCTTCGGTATTCACCGAGGAGAAGGATATTGAATTATGTGAGGTAAGCGAAACAAGTAGAGTAGTGATGGAAATTATGAGGATTAAAGAAGAGGAGGTACGGACACTTTTGAAAAATATAAAAGTGGATAAGTCTCCAGGTCCTGATAGGATATTCCCTAGGACATTGAGGGAAGTTAGTGCAGAAATAGCAGGGGCTATGACGGAAATATTTCAAACGTCATTAGAAACGGGGATGGTGCCGGAAGATTGGCGCATTGCGCATGTTGTGCCTTTGTTTAAAAAAGGTTCTAAAAGTAAACCTAGCAATTATAGACCTGTTTGTTTGACGTCTGTGGTGGGAAAATTAATGGAAAAGATACTTAGGGACTATATATATAATTATTTGGATAAACAAGGCCTGATTAGAAACAGTCAACATGGATTTGTGCCTGGAAGGTCATGTTTGACTAATCTTCTTGAATTTTTTGAAGAGGTTACCAGGGAAATTGATAAGGGCAAGGCTGTGGATGTTGTCTATATGGACTTCAGTAAGGCATTTGACAAGGTTCCACATGGAAGGTTGATTAAGAAGGTTAAATCGTTGGGTATTAATAGTGAGGTTGCAAGATGGATTCAACAATGGCTGAATGGGAGATACCAGAGGGTAATGGTTGACAATTGTATGTCAGGTTGGAGGCCAGTGTCTAGTGGAGTACCCCAAGGATCTGTGTTGGGTCCACTGTTGTTTGTCATTTACATTAATGATCTGGATGATGGTGTGGCAAATTGGATTAGTAAATATGCAGATGATACTAAGATAGGTGGTGTAGTTAATAATGAAGTAGAGTTTCAAAGTATACAGAGAGACTTGGGCCTTTTGGAAGGGTGGGCTGAAAGATGGCAGATGGAGTTTAATGCTGATAAGTGTGAGGTGCTGCATTTTGGTAGGACAAATCAAAATAGGACGTACAGGCTAAATGGTAGGGAATTGAGGAATGCAGTGGAACAGAGGGATCTGGGAATAACTGTGCATTGTTCCCTGAAGGTGGAATCTCATGTGGATAGGGTGGTGAAGAAGGCGTTTGGTATGCTTGCCTTTATAAATCAGAGCATCGAGTATAGAAGTTGGGATGTAATGTTAAAATTGTATAGGGCATTGGTGAGGCCGAATCTGGAGTATGGTGTGCAGTTCTGGTCGCCAAATTAGAGGAAGGATGTCGACAAAATGGAGAGGGTACAGAGGAGATTTACTAGAATGTTGCCTGGGTTTCAGCACTTAAGCTACAGAGAGAGGTTGAACAGGTTGGGTCTTTATTCTTTGGAGCGTAGAACGTTGAGGGGGGGACTTGATAGAGGTTTTTAAAATTTTGAGAGGGACGGACAGAGTTGACGTGGGTAGGCTTTTCCCTTTGAGAGTGGGGAAGATTCCAACAAGGGGACATAGCTTCAGAATTGAGGGACAAAAGTTTAGGGGTAACATGAGGGGTAACTTCTTTACTCAGAGGGTGGTGGCTGTATGGAATGGGCTTCCGGTGGAAGTGGTGGAGGCAGGCTCGATTTTATTATTTAAGAGTAAATTGGATAGGTATATGGATAAGAGGGGATTAGAGGGTTATGGTCTGAGTGCAGGTCGATGAGACTAGGTCAGGGAGAGTGGTCGGCGTGGACTGGTAGGGCCGAACGGGCCTGTTTCCGTGCTGTAGTTGTTATATGGTTATATGGTTATATGATGAAGGGTCTTTGATCGGAAACGTTAATTCCATTTTTTTCTCTCTCTCTCCAGCTGCTGCATGACCTGCTGAGTGTTTCCAGCATTTTCTGTTGGTATTTCAAACTTCAAGCATCTGTATTTAAAAAAATAATAATTCCTGGTCATGTGACCCCCATATACATGTAGGCCAAATTGCGAAGAGCAATTAGTGGTTCAGCAATTCAACCCTCCCTTTCCCTTGAAGTTAAATATCTTTAATATTTCAATGATCTTAACACAATCGACTGCATTCTGAAGAGAAGGGAGAACATGGTATCCAAAACACCTCATCACTTTGATTCCAACAAAAATAATTACGTGACTCAAATTCTTTTAATTCCATCAGTGTCATATTTGAACTCCTTGCTTCTGACTGATGGTAACGCAATGCAGTTAAACTGGTTATTCCTCTATCATATTCTTGTCAAAACTCAGTCTTCTGGCTGTTGCACAATTGCTTCCAGCACCAGCATGACCTCCCAACAACTAAAACGAAGTGGTGTAAATTCTTGCATCTATTTCCTTGTAGGCCTCTTTGATTCCAGTTTTGGGTTTTCTGAAATTTTGCAGTGGACCAACTTGATCTCCCGGTTGCTGAACACTTTAACCCCTTCCCCCTCCCATTCCCACACTGACCTTTCTGGCCTCGGCCTCCTCCACTGCCAGAATGAGGCTTAACACAGATTGGACAGCATCTCATATTTCACTCGGGCAGCTTACAACCCAGTCGTATGATTAGCGATTTCTCTAACTTCAAGTATCCCCTGCATTCCCCCTCTCTCCATCCCTCCCCCGATCCCCCGGGATCTTATCGAAACGTATAAGATTATTAAGGGGTTGGACACGTTAGAGGCAGGAAACATGTTCCCAATGTTGGGGGAGTCCAGAACAAGGGGCCGCAGTTTAAGAATAAGGGGTAGGCCATTTAGAACGGAGATGAGGAAAAACTTTTTCAGTCAGAGAGTTGTGAATCTGTGGAATTCTCTGCCTCAGAGGGCAGTGGAGGCCAATTCTCTGAGTGCATTCAAGAGAGAGCTAGATAGTTCTTAAGGATAGCGGAGGCAGGGGGTATGGGGAGAAGGCAGGAACGGGGTACTGATTGAGAATGATCAGCCATGATCACATTGAATGGCGGTGCTGGCTCGAAGGGCCGAATGGCCTACTGCTGCACCTATTGTCTATTGTCTAAGTCGCATCAGCTTCTCGTTCTCACCCAGCAAATATCAACTTTTTTGCAAATCTTTCATTCATTTGTTCTGTATCTCTCTAAATCCTCATCTGTATCTCTTGTTTCCTTTTCCCCCAACTTTCAGTCTGAAGAAGGGTCTCGACCCGAAACTTCACCCATTCCTATCCCGTTGAGTTACTCCAGCATTTTGTATCTATCGGGTTTTATGAAACATTTTACCATGCCAGCAAAATGAATACCAGTTTGACATCCTATTGTCTCCTATTTTCTTAAACTTACTTGATGAAACTGTCAGCTGGAAATCACAAGTGGTGAAATAAAGGATATTCCAAAAACTAAATACTGTAGATGGTGGAACCTGCGTAGGTGAGGTCTGCTGTATGATGTCCGATGCCAAGATATGGTCTGCTGTGTGGTGGTATGCAAAACCATGCAGACGGCTGTGGAGGCCAAGTCAATGGATATTTTTAAGGCAGAGATAGATAGATTCTTGATTATTACGAGTGTCAGGGGTTATGAGGGGAAGGCAGGAGAATTTGGCATTAGGAGACAGAGATAGATCAGCTGTGATTGTATGGTGGTGTAGAGTTGATGGGCTGAACGGCCTAATTCTGCTCCGATCACTTATGAAAACAAAGCATTCCACTGTACCTAGGTACATGTGACAATAAAGAATCATCATCATCATCATCATCATCACATAAAGGAAACACAACAAGAAAATGCTGGAAATAATAAGTTAGGCAAGATCCTATGAAAAGAGAGAGAGAGAATCAAAGCCAGCGTTTTCTGTTCATCAGATGAAAGTTCTTCCCAATGGTGGCCAACCTGGGGAAATGTAGACTCGGTAACCATTTTGCAAATATCCCCACTCCGTTCTCGAGCATGACTTATGCTTCCGATTATCTGTAACTTGAATTCTCCTGACTTTTCCTACTCAGACCTCCGTGTCTCCAGCCTTCTGCACTGTTCCCTTGAAGCCTGATATAAACTTGAGGAACAACAACTTGTGTTGCAACTGGACACAGTACAGCCTTCTGGATTCCAAACTGAGTTCAAGAATTTCAGATAATCAGCAATTCCTGTTTTTGTTACCCGCATTTCTGGATATCCAGTATTTTTCTTCTTTCTATTGATAATTTTAGATAAGAAACTAAATAACATCTGGGAACATTCAAAGTCTCAAACCCTCATGCTCCATAATGACTTCACCTCCGTATTCAGGAACAGCTTCTTCCCAGCTGTTATCAGGCAACTGAACTATCCTACAAACAACTACAGAGCAGTCCTGAACTACTATCTACCTCATTAGTGACCCTCAGAATATCTTCAATCAGACTTTACTGGACTTTATCTTGCACTAGACATTATTCCCTTCATCATGTATCTGTACAATGTGGTAACTCGATTGTAATCATGTAGAGTCTTTACGCTGACTGGTTAGCACGTATCAAAAAGCTTTTCACTGTACCACGGTACACGTGATAATACTCTAAACTCAAATGCTGGCTTACATTAAAAAGGACAGAAAGTGCTCGAGTAACTCAGCGGGTCAGGCAACATCTCAGGATAGATGGCTCAACTGTAATCATGTATAGTCTTTCCGCTGACTGATTAGCATGGAACAAAAGCTTTTCACTGCACCTTGGTGCATGTGACAATAATCTAAACTCAACTCAACTTGCTCTCTCCTTCAGCCAATGTCCTCCCACCAACTGCGGGAAATGAATAGGAACTGCAGATGCTGCTTTAAACCGCAGATAGACACAAAAAGCTGGAGTAACTCAGCGGGACAGGCAGCATTTCTGGAGAGAAACAATGGGTGACGTTTTGGGCCGAGACTGAAGAAGGGTCTCGAGCCGACCCAAAATGTCACCCATTCCCTCTCTCCAGAGATGCTGCCTGGCCCACTGAGTTACTCCAGCTTTTTTGTCTATCTGCAGGAAATGAACATTGCATTGCAGAAAGACTCTTGTATTGTAATTTTCTGTGCAGTTCCAGGCTCCTTTCCAAACCAATTTCTTCCTAAAACAGTTAAATGTAGACTTAATAGCATATGTACTTCCCTTATTTTTGCAGCAGTAGAGAATGGGTGTTAAGAATGGTTCTAGATTAATCTCATCCAGCTCGGACATGATCAACTTGATCTTTTCTGGATTGATATTGTTTCATAAGGATCCAAATCAGAAAGATAATGTATTTCAGAGGGAAAAGCAAGGCAAAAGAATCCATGATAAATGGCCAGACGCTGAGGACAGTGAAGGAACAGAGAGACCTTGGAGTGTGTATCTACACAGTAGATCCCTGTGATAGCAGGGCAGTTCAATAAAATAATGTTGAGAAGGCATATGAGATGCTCATCTTTACTGGCTGCAATATAGAATAAAAGAGCAGAAAGTTCTTCGTGCCAGAACTATATGAAACACAAGTCAGGCAATCGTTGGAATTGTGTGTATAATCTTGCTTGCATTGCTCTGGGAAGAATGGGCCAGCACTTTGAAATGTGTAGAAAAGTTTTATGGGACTATGGCCAGGGTAGTAGAATTATGGTTGTGTGGAAAAACTGGCTTGACTGGGGTTTTTTTCAGGAACAGAAGAACAGATTTAACTGAGGCGTAGAACGTTAGATAGTTAGATAGAGCTCTAGGGGCTAGCAGAATCAAGGGATATGGGGAGAAGGCAGGCACAGGTTATTGATTGTGGATGATCAGCCATGATCACAATGAATGGCGGTGCTGGCTCGAAGGCCAAATGGCCTCCTCCTGCACCTATTTTCTATTTCTATTATTATAGGCCTAGACAGTAAGTACACACTACCCTTAACATAGAGAAAAATATTCAGGCTACGTTGAGGTGTTTGGTAAAAGGTTTTGAGAGAGCTGAGAAAAAATATTTCAACTTAACAGTGTTGTGGACACATAGTCCAGACCATCACAAAACCAAACCTCTATCCATTGACTCCATCTACATTTCACACTGCTTCGGCAAGGCCGTCAGCATAATTAAGTACGAGTCTCATCCCCGGTCACTCCATCTTCTCCCCTCTCCCATCAGACAAGAGTTACAGAAGTTTTAAAATATATACCTCCAGATTCAGGGACAGTTTCTTCCCAGCTGTCATCAGGTAACTGAACCATCCCATCAACAAATGGAGAGCAGTCATGAACTACCATCTATCTACCTCATTGGAGACTCTCGGACTATCTTTAATTGGACTTTATTGGATTTTATCATGCACTAAGCGTTATTCCTTTATTATGTATCTGTACACTGTGGACGGCTCAATTGTAATCATGTACAGCCATTCCACTGACTGGTCAGCACTCAACAAAAAGCTTTTTTCTGTGCCTTGCTACACGTGACAATAAACTAACCTACACGATATGGGGCCCTGAAACACGCTGTGTGGCAGATTGTAGAAGCAGGAATCACATCGGGATAACACAGATTTAGCGTGAACGGATGATCGATTCAACATGAACTCGATGGGCCGAAGAGCCTGTGTCCACGCTGTATCTCTGAACCCCCAAATGAATACTTGAAGAGCTGTGACCAACAAGATTATGGACCAAAAGATGAGAAATAATATTGACCGATCCTCCATTTTAAGCATCAACATAATGGCCCAAACGATCTCTCCCATTTTATAAATGTTTATGCTTTTTGGTTTTGCTCTTTCAGGATTCCCTCTCAGTTCCACCATCTTGGCATTTGACACGCCCTTAAATTACTTCAAGGAACTTTATTGTGACTAACATTGTATACAATCATTTCTTTACTTTTACAAATTTAAATTGAATAACATGATTAAAGAAATGCTTCTCCTTATTTTGCATGAATTTATCCTTTTTGGATTTGAACCATTACTCTGTTTCCGTTTTTATTTTCAAGTTCTATTATTACTCTGGAAGGCTCCCTATAAATCACCTCCTACTAAAGCTGACGAGCTTCTGCATTCTTCCTCAATGGCTCAATCTTCTGACTCAATGAGTCAGTCTCAATACCCTTTGGTATAACATCTCTCCCATGTACTTAGTCATAGTCAAAGAGTTATAGAGTCATACAGCTTGAAAACAGGCCCTTTGGCCCAACTTGCCCACATTGGCCAACATGTACCTGCTACACTAGCCCCACCTGCCTGTGTTTGGCCCGTATCCCTCCAAACCTGTCCTATCCATGTATCTGCCTAGCTGTTTCTAAACATTGCATTAGTCACTGCCTTAATTATCTCCTCTGGCATCTCATTCCAAACACCCACCACTCTTTGTGTGAAAAAGGAACTCCTTAAATTCCTGTTAAATATTTTCCCCTTCACCTTAAACCTACGTCCTCTGGTCCTCAATTCACCTACTCTGGGCAAGAGACTGCATCTACCCGATCTATTCCTCTCATAATTTTACACACCTCCATAAGATCACCACTCATCCTCCTGTGTTCCAAGGAATAGAGTCCCAGCCTACCCAACCTCGCCCTATAGCTCAGACCTAGTCCTGGCAACACCCTCGTAAATCTTCTCAGTGCCCTTTCCAGCTTGACAACATCTTTCCTATAACATGGTGCCCAGAACTGAACACAATACTTGAAATGTGGCCTCACCGACGTCTTATACAACTGCAAAAAGACCTCCCATGCTCAATACTCCGACTGATGAAGGCTAAGGTGCCAAATGCCTGTTTGTTGACCACCCTATCTATCTGTGACTCCACCTTCAAGGAACCATGCACCTGCACTACCAGATCCCTCTGCTCTATAATGCTCTATAACATTCCCCAGAGCTCTCCCATTCACTTTTTCGGCCCTGCCCATGTTAGACTTCCCAAAATACAACACCTAGTCCAATGGTTACAGAAGTCATGCAACCGTGTTCAAAGAGTGATCTGCCCACAATACTGGTCTGTTTCAATATCACATTCTCCATGTGGAAGTACAAGGCTAAGAATATATATGAATGGTGATCAGAACCACCAAAACGCTAAACCACTTAGCCAGAAAGTGATATAGAAAGGTGTAAAAGAGGAAAGTGGAATATAAAAAAAGGAAACGAAAATATCAATTAAATTCTCCCTTTCTGATTTACATGTTAAAAACAACATTTTCATCTAGTAACCTGTAACTGTCACCAATTCTGATCCATTACATTTATTATGTTATCAATTGTGTACTGTGTTAACTGAGCCGTTATGCTCCTGCAAGTAAGAAATTCATTCTTCTGTTTCCGTACATTTGACAATTAAACACTCTTGACTCTTGTCTATGCTGGTGCCTGATTGTTGTCAGAGTGACTTAGAATTGACCATGATCGTAGATTATAAAAGCACACAAATACTTAATTTATCACGAGAATTAATTAGTCTCAATACGAGTCAATGAGAGGCACCTATTAAACTTGATTGATGAATGAATTGATTGAAAGGTACAACATGGAAACAGGCCATTCCCCCTTCTGGGACTTTGCAGAATGATCGCCCATTCACATTATCCCATTATCAGGTTGAAATTAATAAATGCACAAAAGCCAGAAAAATGGTTCAATTATTCACCTTTGTACCTGTCCAGCCAGCCCTACATTTAGAATAGTTTTAAGTGCGGTCAGTGGTCAAGATATCTTTTTTTTGTTTTTGAATGGGTAAGGGAACCAGTGCAGCAACAGACTGTTTGTTCATCACGTTCCTGACTCAGGCCTCTCAGATGGTGGAAAGGGAAGGCCTTGGTGTGTCAGGAAGTGTAAGATACTCAACACACTTGGCCCACTTTGGTGTAAACCAGCATCTGCAGCTCCGTTCCACACACTTGGCTGATCCAGTTGAGTTTGTGCTCAATGGTGAGTCCACGATGTTGATGGGTGTGGGAACTCGGCAGTGGATTGCCATTGAATGTCAAGAACGTTGTCTGGATCGTGCCGCAAAAAGGGACAGACTGCTTCATTTTCTAAGGAGTCGCAAATCTAATATGTATCTTGGTATCTGTTGTCATCCAGGCACTGGAGAAAGTGGCAAAAGCACGTTCATCAAACAGATGAGAATTATTCAAGGATCGGGATATTCTGAGGAAGAACGTAAAGCCTTTGCAAAGTTGGTCTACCAAAATATAATCACTGCAATGCAGTCCATAACAAGAGCAATGGACACCTTGAATATCCAATATCAGTATCAGGAAAATAAGGTAAGATCAAGATGATTCATGTTATAAAATGACTTATCTTCTGTTGCTTTGTTCTTGGAACTGTTTTGTCTGATCAGTAGGGTGGCACGGTGGCGCAGCGGTAGAGTTGTTGCCTTAAAGCGCCAGAGACCCGGTTTTGATCCTGACTACGGGTTTAATCCTGACTATATGTCTCCACCTATATCCTTCCTTTGTCCCGCCCCCCTGACATCAGCCTGAAGAAGGGTCTCGACCCGAAATGTCACCCATTCCTTCTCTCCTGAGATGCTGCCTGACCTGCTGAGTTACTCCAGCATTTTGTGAATAAGTACCTTTGATTTGTACCAGCATCTGCAGTTATTTTCTTACACTGATTATGGGTGCTGTCTGTATGGAGTTTGTATGTTCTCCCTGTGACCTGTGTGGATTTTCTCTGGGTGCTCCGGTTTACTCCCACATTCTAAAGACGTACAGGTTTGTAGGTTAATTGGCTTGGTATAATTGTAAATTGCCCCTAGTGTGTGTCGGATAGTGTTAATGTGCAGGGATCGCTGGTCAGCGTGGACTCAGTGGGCCGAAGGGCCTGTTTCCGCGCTGTATCTAAACTAAACTAAACTAAACAGAAGTATAATGGTTGTGTCTATCTTTAAAATACATATTTTATTCAAACTTCAATATAAGCAGCATAGACAATGGGCAAAGAAAGGTGTAGGCATCAATATCAACTGGCTGGGAACCCTTCCTGTGTATACCAGGAAACTACAAGAGGAAGTAGCACAGCAGTTTAATTAATGGAAGTCATTGGCATTGCCAGGTTCTCTGCATGGCTGGCAGTATAAGTTTGGAATTTAAAAGGAATTATTTATTGGGGTGTGGGTGTCATGACGAAGGGGGGGGGGGGCATGGTGGCGCAGCGATAGAGTTGTTGCCTTACAGCGCCAGAGACCCGGGTTCGATTCTGACAACGGGTGCTGCTTGGACATTCTTCCTGTGGCCATTGTTGGTTTTCTCTCGTTTCCTCCCACACTCTTACAGGTTTGTAGATTAATTGGCTTTGGTCAAATTGTTAATTGTTGCTAGTGTGCGTAGAATAGTGTTAGTGATTGCTGGTCGGTGCGGGCTGAAGGGCCTGTTTCCGCGCTGTATCTCTAAAGTCTAAAGAAGGTCAGTATTTACAGTGAATCCCACGCTGCCATTAAGTGGCTTGTGAGGCTGTTTCAAAACGAACCACTTTTACGGGTCCACAGTCACTCTTTGACAAGGTCGGATAAACCTGGCAGATCTTCTCTAAAATGCACAGGAGAACATAAAGCTTTTTAACAACAAAGCAGATGTCTTATGATTGCCATTACTGATAATCCATGTTTATTCCATTGAACTTAAATACCACCTATTGCTGTTGAGTGATTTAGACCTACACCATCAAAATTCATGGAGACACAATCATGGAGAACTGTAGATGCTGGAGCAAAACACAAAGTGCTGGAGGAACTCAGCGGGTCAGGCCGCAGAGTTTCCATAACTAAGTACTAGGCAGCATACAGTCTCCATGATTGTGGAATCAGTCTGAAGAAGGGCCCTGACACGAAAGGTCACCTGCCCATTCCCTCCACAGATGCTGCCTGACCCACTGAGTTGCTCCAGCTCCTTGTTTAGCTTCAAAATTTATCTTGGAAAGATTGTGTTAAATGAGCCATATTACTTAAGCTGCACATTTTATCTGCCTCTGAAATTCAATACCTTTGATTTCAATTAAATTGAATGTTAGAGGTTAAGTAGAACATACAGGCCATTCTCTCTAGGATAGTTGGGGTAACATATTAGATATGAGTTTCCAGGGTTGTTTTTCTACATTAGTTAATTTTAGTTTAGAGATACAGCGTGGAAATGGGCCCTTCAGCCCACCGAGTCCGCACCGACCAGCAATCCCCGCACATTAACACTATCCTACACACACTAGGGATAATTTTACATTTATACCAAGTCAATTAACCTACAAACCTGTACGCCTTTGGAATGTGGGCGGAAACCGAAGATCTCGCAGAAAAGACACGTGGTCACGGAGAGAATGTACAAACTCTGTACAGACAGCACCCGTAGTGAGCTACCCAAGTGGAATATGAGGTGCTGTTCCTCCAGTCTGCATGTAGACTCCCTCTAGCAATGGAGGAGGCCAAGATCAGAAGGACATAAAAGTGCTGGAGAAACTCAGCGGCTCGGGCAGTTTCTGATCGTGGCCCTTCTCCAGAGTCTTTCCATCATTTTGTGTGAACCAACAACTGCAGTTCCTTGTTTCGAAAGAAAAATGAGAATGAGAATGGAAAGGGGTGTTAAAATGGTTAGCAACCAAGAGATCCGGAAGGGCTTGGCGCAAGTGTTCAGAGAAGTGATCGCCTAATCAACACGGTACAACAGTTCAGTTTAGTTTATTCTCACATGTGCAAAGTACAGTGAAAGGCTTTTGTTGCGTGCTATCCGGTCAGCAGAAAGACAATACATGATTACAATCGAGCCATTTACAGTGTTTAGATACGTGATAAGGGAATAATGTTTAGTGCAAGGTAGAGCCAAAAGTCCGATCAAGGATAGTCGTAGGGTCACCAAAGAGGTAGATAGTAGTTTAGCACTGCCCTCTGGTTGTGGTAGGATGATTCAGTTGCCTGATACTGTGGTACTCTACTACACAGTAGCAGATCGCCAAATTTTCTTTTACCCGACGACAATAACCACGACAATGCCGAGTCAGGTCGAGATTACACCGTCTTCGGAAACATTGCGAAATTCCCAAGCTGTCAATGCTTCTCCTGCGTCTTCATTTTTGCTGAAATCACTGACAAGTCGGTTAGTACTTGAGAGTTTTGAGCTATAACATCTTGTATAACAATTGGATTTACTTCCAGTTTACTAATGGCTGTATTAAAAAAAAAAATTTTAAGTGGTTAAGTGGATTTTTGTGAAAAGTGTGTGGGCATTCTTTGAAAATGTATGGGAGATGCATATCTGGTTTCTGGGTTGCATATCTGGGTTGGGAGCCTACTTTATATGTAATGGCTGATGGCCATCAACATCGCAAAATTCCCACGCTTACCTGACCGTCAAACTGTCGCCTCCAATCTACCTGTCAAATGTCCTGACAGTAAATAAATTGGTTAAACACAAGCATTTTATGGTATTTTGAAATGACTTTACTTATTTTAATATTACATGCTTCTAAATGCATCTAAGAGAACCTAGCAAACCTGGGGACAGCAGGCGACAGCGCCTGCAATAAGCAAACGATACCTGGTGACAAGCCAGTTGTCACCGAGAAATTTCACTCTGGATGATTTCTCAGCGACGCGCTGAGATCCACTACGATTCTTGGAAGACTCCTCACGATCATGCCCACGACACCCGGCGAACTGTCGGCGACAGCCTAGTCACCGGCAGTCGCCTTAAAATCGCCTAAAGTTGTTTCAGGCCCTTCACTATACTCCAAAACACTCACCCTGTGAAACATCCCAAAAGTAAGTGACTGAGGGTATTATCATCATATCATATCATATCATATATCTACAGCCGGAAACAGGCCTTTTCGGCCCACCAAGTCCGTGCCGCCCAGCGATCCCCGCACATTAACACTACCCTACACCCACTAGGGACAATTTTTACATTTACCCAGCCAATTAACCTACACACCTGTACGTCTTTGGAGTGTGGGAGGAAACCGAAGATCTCGGAGAAAACCCACGCAGGTCACGGGGAGAACGTACAAACTCCTTACAGTGCAGCACCCGTAGTCAGGATCGAACCTGAGTCTCCGGCGCTGCATTCGCTGTAAAGCAGCAACTCTACCGCTGCGCTACCGTGCCGTATTGAGACAGAAGAAGCAATACAACCTTTCGGATAGCTGGAGCGCTAGAATAAGCTTTAATAACATTTTGCAGGATTAACTTTTATTTTCCTTTAAATATTTTGCTTTAAATATCTTCCCCTTCCAATTTCTAAAGACATAAGGCTGGAGGTAGTAGAGTACCACAGTATCAGACAACTGAATCATCCTACCACAACCAGAGAGCAGTGCCGGCTGTCGCCTAAAAAATCACCTAAGTCGGACAGGCCCTTGAGTGTTTCATCGGTAAACATGGGAACAACCTCTTGGTTTGAAGAAGTATCCCGTCCCAAAACGTTACATCCTTTTTCTCCAGAGATGCTGCCTGATGCCGCTGAGTTACTCCAGCACTTTGTGTCTATCTCTTGGTTTCATCATTCCACATATAGTAATAGAATGAATGAACGGTTAATCTTTTCTTGTAGTTGTGTTTAAAGAAGAAACGTTGGCCAGACACCAGGAGAACTCATTGTTATTTTAAAAACAGTTACATGAGGTTTAGCAGTCTTCTAAACGGGCAAAGATGAAGCTCAGCTCACTGAATTACTCCAAAGGGCAGGACTCCCCCATCATACTATCAAGAGCAGAGCACTTTGTTTTATGAATGCCCCCTGCCAATGGTTTGGGTATTAGCACCTTCATAAGTTCATAAGTCATAGGAGCAGAATTAGGCAATTCAGCCTATCAAATCTACTCAGTCATTCAATCATGGCTGATCTATCTTTCCTTCTCAACCCCATTCTCCTGCTTCTCCCCATAACCCTTGACACCCAAGCATCGGTCAATCTCCGCCTGAAAAATACCCAAAGCCTTGGCCTTCACACAAGTTGTGGCAATGAACTCAACTGATTCACCCTCTGACAAAATAAATTCCTCCTCATCTCCTTTCTAAAGGTCCGTCATTTTATTCCACCGCTACGACCTTCTACCACTATTGGGCACAAAGCCGCCCAGCAAAGTTACTATGATGACTACCTCTAACTATCTTGTGATCTCTATCGCCAAGAAGGATCAAAACAGGAATGACATGAGAACATCATCGCCAGTTGTCCATCACTTGTCCATCAGTTATCCTGACTTGGAAATACATTACCATTCATTCATCCTTCGCGAGGGAGTACAGTAGTATACGGGTCAGAGTACAGGAAGACCTGCCGTTCTTAGGTAACTGGGATGTGGTTATAAAATGAGGCCTTGAAGCTTCACAATCATCCCAAAGGCATTTTGGTAGAGGGGTAAAGTTTAAAGGAGATGCGTGGGGCAAATTTTCTAGATAATGGGTACCGACCTCCAAGATGGTGCCCAAGCCAGGCGACTCTTTGTGTGCTGATCACAGAAGTGGATCTGCAATCGCGCATCCCTCCACTATTTTAAATTTCTACTCCAGCAGCATTTCTTACTTTAACTATGCTAGCTGTACTTGTGGCTGTTCCTGTGGATGGCTCAAATGTAATCATAAGCTGTCCTTTTGCTGACTGGTTAGCAAGCAACAAAAGCTTTTCACAGTACCTCGGTGCACGTGACTAAACTAAACTAAATTGGAAAGCGTTGTCAGGGATGGTTGTGGAGGCAGATATGAATGGGGCGTTTAAGAGGCTTTTAGATATGCAGAGAATGAAAGAATGTGGATCATGTGCGGAGACGGAGGGGACTAGTTTATCTTGGCATTTTGTACGGCATGGTCATTGTGGGCCAAAGGGCCTGTTCCTGCCCTGCACTGTTTTATTATAATGTTTATTATTTTTTTATAAAAGTCTGCCTTTTGGTTCATATGTTCAGTTACATTTCAACTGTTTTGCTCAAACTTTAAGTTAATGCACCGATTAAAAAATCATGGAGGAAGGAGGAAGTGAGGACAAAGATTTCCTTAACTTTGAAAGAAGGAAAAAAACTACAGATGCTGGAAATCTGAAACAAAACCAGAAAATGCTGGTAAAGCTCAAGTAGGTGAAGCAAAGGGGAGCAAAAGAATGGATTTTGACCTAAACCATTAACTCTTTCTTAACTATCATCATTTTTGTTTTACTATTAAGTTACATGTGCAATAATTTACAAGCTGCTGGTCTAAATGTTGCCTTTTTGGTAGAATATCTTTGCTTAAATTTAGTTACTTCACCATCAAGCCATACAGGACAGACATTGTGGGCTGAAGGGCCTGTTCTATATTCTAGATATTCTCAATTGTGCCATTTTCCCTCATGAATTCTCTCTTATTTACCAGTACGGTCTGTTAAAAAACCCACCACTTCTGAGCCGTGAACAAGAGACAATAAAGATTGGAAGGAGAGGGAAATATTTTGTTTAGAGCTTAAGTCTCATGTATGTACAACACTCCCCCCTCCCCTCATCCCTGCCAAATCTTCCATGAAGATAAAATAACTAACAGCTTGAAAGGTTAACAGATCTCTTTTTGTTCTCACTTTAATTTGAGACAGTGCTGAAGTATTTCTTTCATTAATACTCATACCAGGAAATTGGTAGGTCCTGTCAAACATTAAGGAATTGATTTATTTTGAATAACACAACAAACAAAAAAAAATTAGGATCTCATTCATTTGGTTTCCTGTTATTTTTTTAAATAATTCTTAAGATGATGAAAACAGGTTTGGGGTAATGGAACAAACATTGCCCAGAGCTATTGTGAAGGACGTCCCAAGCTGAGAACGGAGAGGAGAGCACAAGGCTTAGCAAAGGTCAATTGAGAGACACAAGATTTATAGTAAGTGGTAGGACTTTGGGGAATGTTGTTGAACAGAGAGATCTTAGGGTTGCAGGTGCTTAGTTCCAGGGAGGTGGTAACGCAGTGTATAGGAAGGTACTGCAGATAAACACAAAATGCCGGAGTAACTCAGCTCTGTGAGTCTGAAGAAGGGTCTCGACCCGAAACGTCACCCATTCCTTCTCTCCTGAGATGCTGCCTGACCTGCTGAGTTACTCCAGCATTTTGTGAATAAATACCTTCGGAGTAACTCAGATGGTCAGGCAGCATCATTGGAGAAAAGGAGTAGGTGATTTTTCGTGTCAGAACGCTGGGAACTGAAAGTAGAGGTGTGTGTGTGGGGGGGGGGGGAATAGATTGGAGGTGAGAAAAGGCCAGAACAAATCGGGTCCGGCAACAGATGACCTGAGGAAGAATGGAGCCCATAATGGCCCATTGTTGCCTGGGGAAGGTATGATAACAAGAGGGGTACGAGGATGTGGCCGGTGGAACAGGTAGAACTGACTAGGGAGAGGGGAGCGGAGGGAATGCAGGAGTTACTTGAAATTAGAGAAACCAATGTTCACATCATTGGGTTGTAAGCTGCCCATGGTGGTGACGTAGGTTTAGTTTAGGAAAATAACTGTAGATGCTGGTACAAATCGAAGGTATTTATTCACAAAATGCTGGATCTCAGGAGAGAAGGAATGGGTGACGTTTCGGGTCGAAACCCTTCTTCAGACTCCAGGTTTAGTTTAGAGATTCAGGTTTAAACTTCAGGTTTAGTTTAGAGATACAGCACGGAAACAGGCCCTTCAGCCCACCGCCTTCATGCTGACCATCGATCACCCATTTATATCAGTTCTACGTTAACCCACTTTTGCATCTACTCCCAACACACAAGGGGCAATTTATAGAGGCCATTTAATCTACAAACCCGCACGTCTTTGGGATGTGTGAGGAAACCAGAGTACCTTAAGGAAACCCTTGCGGCCAAGGGAAAATGTGCAAACTCCATACAGACAGCACCGGAGGTCAGGATCAAACCCGGGTCTGTGGCGCTCTGAGGCAGCTGCACTACTGTGCTGAAGCAGACAGGATGATGATAAAGTGTTTGACACACTTGCCCTCAACAGTCACGGTATTGAGTACTAGAGTTACATCTATACAAGATGTCAGTAGGGCCCCATTTGGAGTGTCCTATACAGTTGTGGCCACCCAGCTATAGGAAGGATGTCATTAAACTGGAAAAGGTGCAGATAGGATTTATGAGGATATTACCAAGTTTGGGGGATCCGAGCTTTCAGGAAAGATCAGGGGATGCAAGGAACTGCAGATGTTGGTTTAGAAAAAAAGACACAAAGTGCTGGAATAACTCAGTGCACCAAACAGCATCTCTGAAGAACATAAATAGGTCACGTTTCAGGTCAGGGCCCTTCTTTACACTGATTGTGGTGGTGGGGAGAGAAAGCTGGAAGAGAGGTAGCACGGTAGCGGCACGGTAGCGCAGCGGTAGAGTTGCTGCTTTACAGCGAATGCAGCGCCGGAGACTCAGGTTCGATCCTGACTACGGGTGCTGTACTGTAAGGAGTTTGTACGTTCTCCCCGTGACCTGCGTGGGTTTTCTCCGAGATCTTCGGTTTCCTCCCACACTCCAAAGACATACAGGTATGTAGGTTAATTGGCTGGGTAAATGTTTTAAAAATTTTTTTTTTTTTAAATAAAAAAATTGTCCCTAGTGGGTGTAGGATAGTGTTAATGTACGGGGATCGCTGGGCGGCACGGACTTGGTGGGCCGAAAAGGCCTGTTTCCGGCTGTATATATATGATATGATATGATAGAAGTGATGGCAGGACAAAGCCTGGCAAGTGATAGATGGATACGGGTGAGGAGGGAGATTATTGGCAAATGGTTGGACAAAGACCAGAGATAAAAAGACATAAAGTGTGAGATAAGGAAATAAAGATGGAAGAGGAGCGGGTTGTATCACTTGGCTCTATCACTTACATTCCTGTCAATGAATATTAAAATTCATAGCTAAATGCCTTCTGATATTCTATCTTTCGAATTCAGCATGCTTCCTGGATAACTCTTTGTCGATTTATTTCTAGACGAAATGGATAACGGATCACAGCCTCTGATTTGAGTCTCTTGGGATGTTTTAATACTTCAGAGGTGGAAGTAAATACAAGTTGTGTAGGAAGGAACTGCAGATGCTGGTTTACACCGAAGATAGACACAAAATGCTGGAGTAACTCAGCGGGCCAGGCAGTATCTCTAGGGAGAAGGAATGGATGAATTTTTGGGTCGAGACCCTTCTTCAGACTGAGAGTCAGGGGAGACATAGGGTTATGGAAGGGTAAGATGTGAAAACACAGATCAAAGGGGACGATGATCAAGGAAATGTAGAATGGTACATTGTTAGCTGATGGGAAGGTGACAATGAAGCGTTCAATCAGTAATATTGAATCAGGAGGACAATCGGAGAACTAGGATGGGGGAGGAATGGCGAGAGAGGGAAAGGAAAGGTTACTCGAAGTTAGAGAAATCAAGATCCATACCGCTGAGTTGTAAGCTGACCAAGCAAAATGTGAGGTGTTGTTCCTCCAATTTGCGTTGGGCCTCATTCTGAGTGGAGGAGGCCCAGGACAGAAATGTCAGTATGGGAATGAGAGTGGGAGTTAAAGTGTTTAGTAAATACAAGTTGTTATTGCTGCCTAGTTGTGTTCCTTAATGGAGTAAGCCTCCCATGGAATGGGGAAAGAATGAAATTTCCAATCCTTTTCCATTGTTATCTCATTCCCTAAGAATAAGCATAGAACATAAGAATATAGAATCTAGAACGGTATAGCACAGGAATGGGCCCTTCAGCCCACAATGTTTGTGCCAAATATGATGCCAAGTTATGAGGCCAAGTTATAAGCCAATATCATCTGCCTGTACATGATCCATATCCCTCTGTTCCCTCCATTTCCATGTGTCTAACTAAAAACTTCTTAACCGCCACTATCGTATCTGTCCCCATAACTTTCCCTGACAATGTTTGGAGGTCTTCACCACTCTCTATATTAAAAAAACTTGCCCTGCATATCTCAATTAAACTTTTACCCCTCTTAGAGGGGGAAACTAGTAGTAACTACTTCATATTCCAGATGCATACAGCATTCTGAGTAGCTATTCATTGCTAGCTGTTTAGAAAACATTTGGATAAGCAGGTTGTGATAAGCAGTGCCCATCTAAATCCACTGCTAATTAAATTGGGATCATGTACAAAATTGCATTAAATGTCTCGGCCAAAACCACACACACAACATTAGATGTATAATTGAATTTTCTTGCTCATTGGGCTGAAGCTTGATGCAATACAGTATTAATCATGCATTGAACTCCGTAAACTTAATTCATTTGAACGTATGAGGAACATTGACATGATAACACAAATTGGGTGCAACCTGCTTTATTTTTGTGACAACTTCTTTAGACGTTTGAAAGATGAGTGATAAGATCATTGTTGTGGGGGTACACTGTTAGATGCTTGATCTCCTCGTCAGGGGTGAGTTAACCAAATCCATCAGGGTTAGTGAGCATAAGTATCACTGTGGGCCTTCAATGGACCATTGACAATTTGTTGGCCAAGATTGGCTATTATGCAGGGACCTTCCATAGAAATTCTTATGCAGACATCTCTAGCCAATAGTGCTGAATTCAGTTGAGATGGTTTCTGCAGCTAGCGCCTACTTTGTAAGATCAGATCAAACATGACAGTTGGACAGGTACATGGATAGGACAGGTTTAGAGGGATACTAGGCCACCATTGGGCCCAAACCTCTCCTGCATTGGTGCAGCACCCTCTGCTCCCCCCTCTCCCACCCCTCCCCCTCCCTCCCCTCCCCCTCCCTCCCCTCCCCCTCCCCCCCTCCCTCCACCCCCTTCCCCTCCCCCCCACTCCATCCCCTTCAACCCCCCCTTATCCTCCCCCCCTCCCTCCCTCCCCCCTCCCTCCCCAGGAGATAGATTTAAACTTTAAAATGTGAATAACAAAAAATATAACACCGATTTCAATGAAACTTCTTCCATTCGCACCAAAGGGACAACGGTGAGTAAGGTGGGCCTAAAAATGTCGCGCTATCGTTTACCGTTTTGGCTGCAGTTCAGGAACAAACAAACAAACAAACGAGGGTTTTCAGTATATAGATGGGCCAAACGGAGGCAAGTGGGATTAGTGTAGATGGGACATGTTGGTCGATGTGGGCAAGTTGGGCCGAAGGGCCTGTTTCCACACTGTATGGCTCTATGACTCTATCTATGACTCTATTAGACTGTTTGAATGAGAGCATGGAGAGTGATTGGTCCATGTATTCCAGTGAGAGATCCTGCCATCAATAGTCAATAGTCAATAGTCGTTTATTTGTCACATACACATAAATGTGTAGTGAAATGAAACATTACCCGCAGTTAAACAATAAGACCAATAAGAATAATCAATAAAAATGCAATAACACATACAATCACAACTAACACCAAACAAAAAGAAACATCCATCACAGTGAGTCTCCTCCAGTCCCTCCTCACTGTGATGGAAGGCCAAAAATGTCTTTTTCTCTTCCCTGCCGTCTTCTCCCGCGGTCAGGCTGTTGGATTTGCCACGTCGGGGCGGTCGGGGCTCCCGATATTGAAGCCGGGCGGTGAAAGGTCAACGGCCTATTTCAGGCCGCGCCGGACGGTGAAAGGTCCGCGGCGGGCCGACCCAAGCCCCGCGATTCGGGGCGGGCGAACACGCTGCCTCTGCCGCTGCCGGAGCTCCCGATGTCGGCCCCCATCCAGGGGCCTGCGGGCTTCCGACGTCCACGCGGCCCGCGCCGGAGCCTCCGGAGACGAGTCGCAGCCGCTCCCGTAGCATCCGCAGGCAGCCAGCGCCGCAGGTGGTGAGTCCGCGCCGCGGGCTCTGCGAACCAGAGCCCCAGGTGGTCCCAGGTGAATGGCTGATGGTAGGCCGCAGCGGGAACGGAGACACGACACAGAAACAAAGGTCGCGTCTCCGTTCTGGAGAGAGAATTTTACAGTTCCCGTTCCCTCCCACCCCCCCCCCAAACATAAACATACAAACACTACACCATATTAAAACTACAATTCAGACAAAAACAACAAAAAACACAAAAGACAGACGGACTGCAGGCAAGCCGCAGCTGCGACGGCAGTGCTGGCTCCTCAATATTTGCCATATTTGAATTGCTAACTTTTGGCAAGGAAGGAAATTAGATGATGCTCCAGATATGCTACAACTTTGACCCTTCATAATAGTGTCCTAACTGATTGCACATTTATTTTCATGCACTGGGACTACTCAGCAGTATTTTCTGCTGACTATCCTTGTAGTTCCTATGAGCATAGAATTAAATGGGAATTAGTTTGGGAAAATTGGAGGATGGAAGGTCAGTTGACGAGATTTAGATTGGAATATTGAAGACCACCCATGCTACTTCTGAAATTTCTATTCATGGATGTCTGAAAGTTTCCCCCCTTGATTCTCAAGATAACAGAGGGGGGCGTAACGGTTCCTGTTGTTGAGATGAACACGGAGGCACAATCATTTAAGGAACAGTGTTGAAAGAGTGCAGTTAAGTATTTGTTAGGATTTGGTGATAGGATCATCCAGTGGTCAACAGAACTTTCATAATGAAATAATTATTATTGTAAAGAGTATAAAACAATGTTGATGAGTATGTATTGGAATATCCAATTTTAAGCAGAGACATTTGCTCTACCCATGCTTTAAGGTGGAACCTTTCCTCTGCCTATTGAACTGAGTTTAACTTGAATGTTTTAAAGAGTAGTATGACCTGATTTGATAGCATGTAAAACAAAGCTTTTCATTGTAAGATACATGTAACAATAATAAACCGAAACCTAAGCAAGAATGTCTGTAAGGTTTTATTCTTGAGTAATTGATATCCGTTGACATTTTATTCAAGGCACCATGAAGAGGTTTATTCTTTGCATGATTAGAGTTAGAGGCAGGGGATATAACTGGACATAAATTAGGGGCGGCACAGTGGTGCAGCAGTAGAGTTGCCCAGAGACCCGGGTTCGATCGTGATTGCGGGTGCTGCCTGATCGGAGTTTGTGAGTTTTCCCTGTGACCGCACGGGCACCGGTTTCCTCCCACATTCCAAAGACGTGCAGGTTTGTAGGTTAATTGACTTCTGTAAATTGTCCCTAGAGTGTCGGATAGAACGAGTGTGCGGGGATCACTGGTCGGCATGGACTCAGTGGGCTGAACGGCCTGTTTCCACGCAGTATTTCTAAACTAAACTAAACTAAACTAAAACAGAATTATGTTTAGGTTTAGTGTTAGCTTTATTATTGCCACGTGTACAGCGAACAGCTTTGTTTTGCATGCTGCCCAAGCAGATCAGATAGTACTATAATTCATAATTATAGTCATCATTCAGTCCCCGTTTCAACATTTTACATTCCATTCTTATTGCTCACATCTCAATGTTAAATTCTTTGTGAGTACTTGAAGTGATACTGTTTTTGGTAAATCGCCTTGTTATGAACTGACTCACTCCCCGGCATAGAAAACTGAACAGCTGACGCCTGGCAGCGAAATATGTGCCACACTCACTACTTATGTCCTGACCTTTATTTCAACAGGGACATTCCCATGTGATAAAGGAATTGGAGGCTTATAAAATCACGACCCTAGAAAGAATTCATACGGATGCAATTAAAAGTTTATGGAACGACTTAGGAGTAAAGGTCTGCTATGAACGTCGCCGAGAGTACCAATTGCTCGACTCCACAAATTAGTAAGCTTTTATTCCTTCTTTTAACTATATTCTTCTCCTTTCAAAGGTTCCATTCTATTGCTGCGCAGTTAGAATTAGTGGCCTCCTCTGTCTTTGTACCTTTTTACTGCCTGATTGTGTTGTATGAATTCCTGAGTCCCATAACTCAGAGCCTCACAGCCCTGCTGTTCCCTAGATTCCCTCTGATTTGCCTTGTGAAATGTTTCATATTATGTGGTTTCCATGATAACCTGATGATTCCTGTAAAGTCCGTACGTGAATCTAATTTAAATATTGCGGTATGTTTTTCTTTGCTGCCAACAAACTCTTAAGATGTAAAAAGGGTGCTAGTCAAGTTAGTAATGGCAACTTGCTCCAATATTATCCACCTCTTGTATAGGCAATCAATTCTTTCAAATCAAATTAATTCCCTTGCATCGATTTGTTCAATATCAATTTTTTCAAAATCAATTTTTTCAAAATCAAATTTCAATCAAAAATAAATTCAAAATCAAATTTCAATCAAAAATAAATTCAAAATCAAATCATTTTTTTCAAAATCAATTTTTTCAAATCCATTTTTTTCAAATACATTTTTTTAAATCGATTCTTTAAAATCAAATCAATTATTTCAAATCAATCAATTCCACCCTTATTTAGGCAATCAATTCTCCAGCAAGAAACCGCTTGTGGTTGTGGCTTCATTAACACAGTGATGCAATTTGGAGCCTGGTGGAGCATCACCAGCAGGAGAAGTAGCCATTGATCACTTGCCCTTTACCAGAACATGCCCATGAAATATCACTCATCCTGCACACCCGACCTCACTGTTAGCAGTGTTACCAAAGGCTCCATAAGCTGCAATTAAATATTAAGAGAAGTGGACAATAGACAATAGCCCATTCGGCCCTTCGAGCCAGCACCACTATTCAATGTGATCATGGCTGATCATTCTCAATCAGTACCGCGTTCCTGCCTTCTCCCCATACCCCCTGACTCCGCTATCTTTAAGAGCTCTATCTAGCTCTCTCTTGAAAGCATTCAGAGAACTGGCCTCCACTGCCTTCTGAGGCAGAGAATTCCACAGATTCACAACTCTCTGACTGAAAAGGTTTTTCCTCGTCTCCGTTCCAAATGGCCTACCCCTTATTCTTAAACTGACCCCTGGTTCTGGACTCCCCCAACATTGGGAACATGTTGCCTGCCTCTAACGTGTCCAACCCCTTAATAATCTTATACGTTTCGATAAGATCCCCTCTCATCCTTCTAAATTCCAGTGTATACAAGCCTAGTCGCCCCAGTCTTTCAACATATGACAGTCCCGCCATTCCGGGAATTAACCTAGTAAACCTACGCTGCACGCCCTCAATAGCAAGAATATCCTTCCTCAAATTTGGAGACCAAAACTGCACACAGTACTCCAGGTGCGGTCTCACTTGGGCCCTGTACAACTGCAGAAGGACCTCTTTGCTCCTATACTCATCTCCTCTTGTTATGAAGGCCAACATTCCATTGGATCTTTGTGAGATTGTTCTTTTTGAAGATTTTTAAGTTTTCAAGGTTTCCTCACGATAACTTCTTTGGTGTTTGGTAGGCTCTTTGTATTTCTCCATCCATTCATCGGATCCGTTAAACCCACCATTTTAAGCCATGGCTGTGGACCTGTGCCTCCCCTGATTGTTAAGCTGCTTATTAACACTGTGATGCAGTGGTTCGGAGCTCCAGTGTTCAACTGGGTTTGATTCTGACCTAGGAAATTTGTCTGTGTGGAGTTTGCTCATTCTCCGGAGCCATTTAATCCACGGACATGCTTTGTGGGATGTGGGAGGAAATCGGAGCACTGGGAATGACATAGCTGGTCTGAGAGGGAATGTGAAAGTTCCACACAGACTACAGAGGCTGCAGCCATGATGGAACGGGAGCCCCTGGAGCTGGCTGGCAGCAGCACTAACTGGTAGACCATTGTATTCACAGCCCATTGGAGCAGAACATTCACAACCCCCAGGGAGAAGAAATCCCTCTTTATCTCAGCCTTACATGGGCGACTACACCTCCCCTAACCTCAACTACTGCATTAGTGCACCCAGTGTGGCCTCCTGTACGTCAGCAAGACCAAGCATAGACCAGGCGACCATTTCCCAGAACATAGTGCGGCACAGTGGCACAGCGGTAGAGTTGCTGCCTTACAACACCAGAGACCTTGGTTCTATCCTGACTATGGGAGCTGTCCGTATGGAGTTTGTACGTTCTGACTGTGACCAGAGAGTTTCCTCTGGAAATCCGGTTTCCGCACATATTCCAAAGACGCGCTGGATTGTAGGTTTGTAATTCGCTTTTGTAAATTGTCCTTAGTGTGTAGGATAGAACTAATGAACGGGTGATTGTTGGTCGGCACGGACTCGGTGGGTCGATGGGTTTGTTTCCATGCTGCATCGCTACATTAAGTTAAACTAAATTAGCATTGGTCTGCCAAGGCATGCTGGATCTCCCGATTGCCAACCATTTTAACTTCCATTACTATTCCCACACTGACTTTTCTGTCCTGGGCCTTCTCCATTGCCAAGGTGAGGGCACATGCAAGCTGGTGGAATAGCACTTCACAACCTGTTGGTATAGTTTATAACCCAGCAGTAAGAAATTGAATTCTCCATTTAGCTAACCAACCACCAACTCATCCCCCCCCCCCCACCTCTTTTAACCACCCCCTGCGTTCCACCAAGATACGCACCCATTTCACCCACTATTCTGCCCTCCATTCCCCATCACTCCATCCCCTTGCACCTTCATCCCCTCCTCCGGCTTCACAAAACATGCCCCCTCTCTTTATCTCATAGGTTTTTGTCTCCTTCTCATCTTTGGCCTTTGTCCACCCAATCTACCGATCAACAAGGGTCCTGACCTGAAATGTCCCCAATCCATGTTCTGCAGAGATGCTGCCTGACCCACTGAGTTACTCCAGCAGTTTTTTGTCATGTTTCCAGTATCTGGAGTTCCTTGTGTCAACCGTTTGATTCTTGGTCTCTGGCACTTAAAGCTGTATTGGCCATTAGTTGAATTCACCACTTGAAGTGAGATCCAAATGCAAACCTTTAGGCCTTTGATGCCAGTGGAACTGAATGCAAAGAGTTAGGTACACCGATGACCACTATTCTTGCATTTGTTTAGCTCAGGCAAACAGATTTTAAATCTGAGCCAGTTGACATAGTATAGATCACTTGAACCTATCTTTATTTTTGTAATTTATTTCATTGAACAAGAACACCTCTTCATGTTTGTTCATGCCAAAGACGGCTGTGGAGACCAAGTCTTTGGGTATTTTTAAGGTGGAGATTGACAGATTCTTGATCAGTAAGGGCGTCAAGGGTTATGGGGAGAAGGCGGGAGATTTGGGTTGCGAGGGAAAGATAGATCAGCCATGATTGAATGGTGGAGTAGACTCGATGGGTCAAATGGCCTAATTCTGCTCCTATGACTTATGAACTTATGAACATGTCAAATACTAGATGGCATAGCATTAAGGTGAGAGGGATAAAGTTTAAAGGAGATGTCCGGGCAAGTTTTAGATACAGAGATTATAAGCCCTTAAGATATAGGTGCAAAATTAGGCCATTCAGCCCATCGATTCTGCATCACCATTTGATCATGGCTGATCTATTTGTCGATGGGGAATGGAGGGCAGAATAGTGGGAGAAATGGTTGCTATTTGTCCCTCTCAACCTCATTCTCCTGCCTTCTCATAACCTGTGATGCCCTTACTATTGAAGATCCTGTCAATCTCTGCTTTAAAAATACCCAATGACTGGGCCTCCACTAATGTCTGTGGCAATGAATTTCACAGATTCACCATCCTCTGGCTAAAGAAATTCCTCCTCATCTCCATTCTAAAGGTTATGCCCTTTTAGTCTGAGACTCGGCCCTCTCGTTCTTGACTCTACCATTACTGGAAACATCCTCTCCACATCCACTCTATCTAGAAGGTGGTGAGTGTTTGGAACGTGTTGCTAAGGGTGGTGGTTGAAGCAGATACGTTAGTGGCATTTAAAAGACATTTAGATAGGAGGGATTTAGGATACGTGCAGGTAGGTGTGATGGTCTTGGCACAGGTATTGTGGGCCAAAGAGCCTGTTCGATGTCCTATGTGCAATATTAGTTATTCACCCTTTGAACCCTGCTCCTGCCCTAACTCAGGCTAATCTGTTGATTTCTCTTTCAGTTACCTCAGTGACATTGATCGCATTGCAGCCAGCGATTACATACCGACCGATCAGGACGTGCTGCGGGTCCGAGTACCAACAACTGGCATTAACGAGTATTCATTTAATATGTATAAAGTATGCTTGAGGTATTCAGACATCCTTTTATGGGGGATAGGAACAAACGTCTTCAGTAGCTGTAAATGCGCTAGATAGGAGCAAACGATACACAACCTGCGAGGCAAAAGGCAGAGTTAATATGTCATAGCGGCAGCCGTAGAGTTGCTGCCTTACAGCACCTGAGACCCGGGTTCAATCCTATATACAGAGTTTGTACGTTTTCGCCGTAACCCCGTGAGTTTTCCCCAGGCGCTCCAGCTTCCTCCCACACTCAATAGACAATAGACAATAGACAATAGGTGCAGGAGTAGGCCATTCAGCCCTTCGAGCCAGCACCGCCATTCAATGCGATCATGGCTGATCACTCTCAATCAGTACCCCGTTCCTGCCTTCTCCCCATACCCCCTCACTCCGCTATCCTTAAGAGCTCTATCCAGCTCTCTCTTGAAAGCATCCAACAAACTGGCCTCCACTGCCTTCTGAGGCAGAGAATTCCACACCTTCACCACTCTCTGACTGAAAAAGTTCTTCCTCATCTCCGTTCTAAATGGCCTACCCCTTATTCTTAAACTGTGGCCCCTTGTTCTGGACTCCCCCAACATTGGGAACATGTTTCCTGCCTCTAATGTGTCCAATCCCCTAATTATCTTATATGTTTCAATAAGATCCCCCCTCATCCTTCTAAATTCCAGTGTATACAAGCCCAATCGCTCCAGCCTTTCAACATACGACAGTCCCGCCATTCCGGGAATTAACCTAGTGAACCTACGCTGCACGCCCTCCATAGCAAGAATATCCTTCCTCAAATTTGGAGACCAAAACTGCACACTCCAAAGACATACAGGTCTGTAGGTTAATTGGCTTCAGTAAAGATTGTACAATTGTCCCTGGTGTGTGCAGGGTAGTGCTGATGTACTGGGATCACTGATCGGTGTGGACTCAGTGGGTCGAAGGACCTGATTCAGCGCTGTATCTCTAAACTAAACGTAGCAAAACTAAAGCAGATGAGGGCTAAATGCTCCATTTCTGTTCATAAAAGTGTTAACATACATTAAGAATAATACTGATTTGAATGCAAACAGTAGTTAGCAAATGAAGCTACCCTCTCTGCCTCATCAGCGTAGGTTTCAGGGTTTCTACCAGGCAGTGCATAACCTGCATTATATCACATAAATCATTCCCAAATATTCATATAATGCAGGTTATGCACTGCCTGGTAGAAACCCTGAAACCTGATCTGACCAAACTGAATTTCAGTGGAAATATATTGTTATTTTTCACACAAAAAAAGTTCAATGAATTTGATAACCAACATTGCATTTTATGCATAGATACAAAATGCTGAAGCAACTCAGCGGGTCAGGCACCGACTGGTCAGGAGATCCAATAGGCCTTGGTGGACCGAGCTGTACATTGGCGAGACCAAGCGGAGAGTCGGCAACCGTTTCGCTGAACAATTGCCCCCCATTTTACCTCCCATTTCCATTCCCATACTGACCTTTCTGTCCTGGGCCTCCCCCATCGTCAGAGTGCGGCCACACATAAATTGGAGGAACAGCACCTCATATTTTGCTTGGGTAGCTTACAACCCAGTGGTATGAACATTGAATTCTCTAGCTTTAGGTGACATAAAATCACTTCCCTCCCCCTTTCCTCCCTGCTCCCCTTCCTCCATTAAAAATCAGTTATTCAGTTGCACAGTTCACATCCCTCTTGGGATCTTCCAACCCAAGCCATCAATCGGCCTCTCAGAACCACCCTGTCTAACGTCATCTGATTTGTCCTTGTCTTTTCTTGCTTCCAGTTCCTCTTCCCTATAATCAGTTCGAAGAAGGGTCCCAATCGAAAACATCACCTATCCATTTTCTCCAGAGATGCTGCCTGACTCACAGAGTTACTCCAGCACTTTGTGTTAATCTTTGGTATAAAAACTAGCTTCTCCAGATCATTTTTTCGTTATATTTTATGCATTCAATGGATTCACTTTTAACCCTGTTGTTTATGCTGATATTTTGAATGCAAGTTGTTATCCAGTTATGTTTATTGTCACATGTACTGAGTGAGGTACATTGAAAAGCTTTACCTTAGTGCATGTGACAATAAACTAAACCGGTTATTATATTATTATATTATATGATAATAAACTAAACAAATTATTATTTATCTGTGTTCATTTGTTATTTATGGAGACCCATGTTCTTCAAGGTTTCTAAGTCCTTGTCTCATTCTCAGAATAGTCGATGTTGGAGGACAGAAGTCTGAAAGACGAAAGTGGATCCACTGCTTTGAGAATGTCATGTCCGTTATATTCCTGGCCTCTCTCAGTGAATATGACCAGGTTCTGGAAGAGAGTGAGAATGAGGTGAGTTTGGTGCAAATCCTTTTGCATTGGGAGTTCCTTGTGTCTGTATGCCCGGTATCAGGATTGAACTTAGAAACATAGAAAACAGGTGCAGGGGGAGGCCATTTGGCCCTTCGAGCCAGCACCACCATTCATTGTGATCATGGCTGATCATCCACAATCGGTAACCTGTGCCTGCCTTCTCCCCTATCCCTTGATTCCACTAGCCTCTAGAGCTTGTGGGGAAATATCTGGGTAATGTTATAAATCCATGTTCCTGATGGAAATCGCATCGCCTGGTGCTGCATATTGGATATTTGAAATCATTTGCTGCTCCATTTTCTGATGTTCAGTTTTAATGGTAAGTCATGGTCAAGGGTCACGAGCCAAGTGCGTTTATTTATCATAGGTACTGACAGTGGATCAATAAAGTTCTCACTTGCAGCAGTATAACAGGGCTGAAAACATACCACGCATGGATAATGAATAATAACCAAAAAAATCAATAAATTAGTAACCAAAATACTCATGCAAAGCATAACCTGAAGTCCTCAGGGAGTATGGAAGAAGCTGCTGGAGGAGGTAGTTGAGGCAGGTACTATCGCAACGTTTAAGAAACATTTAGACAGGTCCATGGACAGGATAGGTTTAGAGGGATATGGGGTAAATGCAGGCAGGTGGCACGAGTGTCGATGGGGCATGCTGGTTGGTGTGGGCAAGTTGGGCAAAAGGGCCTGTTTCCACATTGTATGACTCTATGATACCAATGTGGCTTGAAAATGTATTATAATTGTTTAATGACTGACCTCCCTACTGAACAGCACTGAGGCATGTACGAACCTTCAACACATGAATTGAAGTGGTTCAAATGCAACAATTGTTCAACCTCTGCTACTCCACAGCCAAGGTCACTAATCTCAATCGTTGACCTGCACTGTGCACCTGGCCAAGCTCCAAGTCATTGTCAACTCATTCACTGAGTCGGGTAAAAGAATAGGTCTTACACTAATCA
This sequence comes from Rhinoraja longicauda, assembly GCF_053455715.1. Taxonomy (NCBI): domain Eukaryota; kingdom Metazoa; phylum Chordata; class Chondrichthyes; order Rajiformes; family Arhynchobatidae; genus Rhinoraja; species Rhinoraja longicauda. The sequence continues at coordinate 5,740,858 of NC_135980.1, read as the reverse complement.
CCTGCAGACAAAGATCCTTTACTAACCTGCCCAGGCCACATAACAAAGTCCCTAACACTGCTTCTGCCCAGAGTACATTTTCAGTGGTTAACGTTTGAAAGATGATGGTGTTCAACGGGTACTGCGGACTTGGTGCACAAGTCACTGAAAGTTAACATGCAGGTAGGGCAAGGATTTAGGAAGACAAATTAGGAGGACAAACAGTACATTGTGCAAGAGTTTAGTTTAGTTTATAGACGACAATGACCACGACAATGCCGAGTCAGGTCGAGATTACACCGTCTTCGGAAACATCGCGAAATTCCCACGCTGTCAATGCTTCTCTGGCATCCTGATTTTCGCTGAAATCAGTGACAAGTCGGTAAATATTTGAGAGTTTTGACCTATAACTCCTTGTATGGGTTACTTAAAAACCAAGCTTCACTGTAACAAGGCATAAACTGGATTTACTTCCAGTTTACTAATAGCTGTATTAAATTTTTTTTTTTTTAAAGTGGTTAAGTGGATTTTTGTGAAAGTGTGTGGGCATTCTTTGAAAATGAACGGGAGATGCATATCTGGTTTCTGGGTTGCATATCTGGGTTGGGAGCCCACTTTAAATGTAACGGCTGATGGCCATAAACATTGCGAAAATCCTCACGCTTACCTGACCGTCAAACTGTCGCCTTCAATCTACCTGTCAAATGTCCTGACGGTAAATAAATTGGTTAAACACAAGCAATTTATGGTAATTTGAAATTACTTTACTTATTTGAATATTATGTGCTTCTAAATGCATCTAAGAGAACCTAGCAAACCTGGGGACAGCAGGCGACAGCGCCCACAATAAGCAACGATACCTGGCGACAAGCCAGCTGTCGCCGAGAAATTTCACTCTGGATGATTTCTCAGCGACGCGCCGAGATCCACTACGATTTTTGGAAGACTCCTCACGATCATGTCTGCGACATCCCGGGGAACTGTCGGCGACAGCCTAGTCACCGGCAGTCGCCTTAAAATCGCCTAAAGTGGGACAGGCCCTTTACGTAATAGGTGACTGATGTAAACTTGCTCTTGCGTAAGCAATCCTTGAAGCCCTCTGCTTTATTCCCGAGTTGCGCTTCTCGGCAGCAGTGCACGACTGCGCTTGCGACAGTTTCCACAATCCAGTCAGCTGTTGTCATGGATGCTGCTCCGTGGTCTCCACGTCGGAGCTCCCCCCGTGGTGTCTACATTGGAGCTCCCTTATGGTCCCCACGTCAGAGCTTCCACATGGCCTCCACGTCGAATTGTAAATTTACGCATGTACAGCATTATTTCTGTTTCCAACATACGTACCGTCTGACCGATCCAAGGGTCCACGGCACGCAACCCTTACATGAGTTGGGCAGCGTCCGCTCTGGCCAGATTTTAACGGTAGATGCACACGACAAAGTGGAGCCAGCAACCCATAAGTACCATGTTTGGGCCCGGTTTGAATTCTCAGCGAGCGGGAAATTTTTCACAAATTACTGTATACGGTGGGTCATATTCCGAGAGTTCCCAAGTGCGGGTTCAATGAAAGATCTTTAAAATACCGTAGATGCAAAAAAAATCTGACACAAAAGCAGAAAATGCAGGAGGCACACGGTGGGTGTCTGTGAAAAGAGAAGCAGAGTCACTGTCAATGATCTGAACATTAATATTATTTCTCTTGCCATGGATGCTGCCTGGCCTGTTGAGTATTTCCAGCATTTTCTGTTGTTATGGCACTCTGTGAAGGGAGAGAGAGCAGTAGAGATCAAGGGAGAGAACTCAAAAGCTTGGAGAATAGGGCAGTAAAAAAACAGGTCAACATGGAGTAATGTTGGTGAGGCTGCATTTGGAGTATTGTATTCAGTTTTGGTCGCCCAGCTAAAGGAAAGATGTGGTTAAGCTGGAAAGAGTGCAGGGAAGATTTACCAGGATGTTGCCAGGACTTGAGGCCCTGAGCTACAGGGAGAAGTTGGGCAGGCTAGGAGCGCAGGAGAATGAGGTGTATAAGATCATGAGGGGAATAGATAAGATAGATGCACAGTCTTTTACCTAATATGGGGAATCAAGAACCTGGGGGAATAGGTTTCAGCCGAGAGGGGAAAGATTTAATAGGAACCTGAGGTAATCACAAAATGCTGGAGTAACTCAGCAGGTCAGGCAGCATCTCGTGAGAGAAGGAATGGGTGACGTTTCGGGTCGAGACCCTTCTTCAGTCTGAACTATCCCATCTGAAGAAGGATCTCGACCTGAAACGTCACCCATTCCTTCTCTCCCGACATGCTGCCTGACCTGCTGAATTACTCCAGCATTTTGTGAATAAATACCTTCGATTTGTACCAGCATCTGCAGTTATTTTCTTATACTAATAGGAACCTGAGGATCAATTGTTTTACACGACGGGTGGTGGGCACATGGAACAAACTGCCAGAGGCAGGTACTATAACACAATTTAAAAGGCTTGCGGACAGGTACATGGATAAGAAAGGTTCAGAGGAATATGGGCCCAATGCAGGCAGGGGGTACAAGTGTAGATGGGGTATCTTGGACGGCATGGGAAAGTTGGGCCGAAGGGTCTATTTCCATGCTGTCTGACTCTATGACAGTAACTAGTTTTGGGCCAAACGTGGGCAAATGAGGCTAGCTTAGACGGGGCATCTTGATCGGCATGGATGGGTTGAGACGAAGGACCTGTATCTGTAGATGTATGACTCTATGACTCTAACAGAAATTTATCATCATGAGGAAGTGAAACCTAGTAATGACTTGAAATCAATAGAACAGTTCAAGGAGCCAAAATATTTTGGCAGGATAAGTTCAACTAACCATTTTAAATGTATATAACAATTCATAATATACAAGGGTTAATTCCAAAGTTCCTGTGGATGTAAAGTACAGATGATAGAGGGTCCAGTTTTCTGACAATCTGAATACTTTGCTATGTTAAATCACTGTGTTAAATCAGGTTTAAATATAACAAACGTATATGTTTATTCTCAGGATAAGTCAGAGCACAATATTTATAATCCTTAAATCTGAAAGAATCTTTTCTTTTGCAGAATCGAATGAGGGAGAGCCTCGCTCTGTTTCACTTTATTTTGAAGTCCAAGTATTTTCAAACTTCATCAATAATTCTTTTCTTGAATAAAATGGATATTTTGAAGGAGAAGATTCCAACTTCACATTTAGCAGAGTACTTTCATGAATTTAAAGGTAAATAGAAAACATAGTTCTTTCCCTTTTGTCAGGCACCTCTCACTGTTATTTTTATTGCTCCGTTACTAAAATAAGAGTAAATTAGTAGGCAAGAGGGCGACACAGAGTTGCTGTCTTACTGCGATCGAGACTGGGGTTCAATACTGGCTACGGGCGCTGTCTATACAGAGTTTGTACGTTCTCCCTGTGATCGCGTGGGTTCGTCCCCGTATACTGCAGTTTCCTCCCCCATTCCAAAGACGTGCAGGTCTGTAGGTTCATTGGCTTCTGTAAATTGCCCCTCGTGTGTAGGACTGTGCTAGTATATGGCGTGATCTTTGGTCGGTGCAGAGTCGGTGGGCTGAAGGTCCTGTTTCCAAGCTGTATCGCCAAACTCTAACTTCTAATCTTAGGACAATTTTCTCTTAAACATGACAGTTGCCACAAGGCAATGCCTTCCAGATCACTTCAAGTCATTACAAAAGAAATGTAAACCCCCCCCCCCCCCCCCAACCCCAGTTGTATATTCAGCACATTTGCACTCCTCAGCCTCCTGAACATCTTCAAATGTACCTGGCCATATGTTCAACTTCCAAAGCTTGGAAGTTGCAGACTTCCCTCTATTTCTGTCACCGTCTCCTCCTGCTCCTCCAAGGTGCACTCTTTATCTCCATTTGATTATCTTCCAGAGCATCTCCCATCATGGCTTCCTGATCACCACAAATCATAGTTTGATTTATCGCACATCCCATGAGAAATGTTGTGGAAAGTTTCGTTAATTAGTTAGAAGTGAGACAGTGAAACAGGATCTGAAGATCAGTCAGCAGCCTTAAACATTAAGAGCTAGGGTAACTCAACGGGCCAGGCAGCATCTCTGGAGAAAAGGAATAGGCATCGCCACCTATTGCAGTCTGAAGAAAGGTCTTGATCCGAAAAGTCACTTCTTACTTTTCTCCAGCGATGCTGCCTGACCCGCTGAGATACTCCAGCTTTTTGTGTCTATCTTCGTTGTCAACCAGCATCTGCAGTTCCGACACATACAGCCTTAAATATTAACTCTGTTTTCCTCTTAATGGAAGGCATCCGACTAGCTGAGCATTTCCATTTTTTAAATTTTTGAATTTCCTGAATTCTCAGTATGTGGCGTTTTGTATAAATGCTTGTTCATGCTCTAATGACCTTAAATTGGTAAATTATTTTCTCACTTTCAGAGTACAATATCAACTCAATTTCTCTGGCTAACATCATCTAACTCAATAATAAAGATCAGTGCACAAGCATATACCGATCAGCCAAAACATTATGACCACTGACAGGTGAAGTGAATAACATTGATTATCTTGTTACAATGGCATCTGTCTAGGGGTGGGATATATTAGGCAGCAAGTGAACAGTCAGTTCTTGAAGTTGATGTGTTGGATGCAGGAGAAATGGGCAGGAGTAAAGATCTGACAAGGGCCAAATTGTTATGGCCAGATGACAGCGTCTGAAATGGCAAGGCTTGTGGGGTGCTCCCGGTCAGCAGTGGTGAGTACCTACCGACAGTGGTCCGAGGAGGGACAAACCACAAACAGGGTGTTGGGCGCCCAAGGCTCATCGATGTGTGAGGGCAACAAAGGCTACCCCGTCTGGGTCGAAGGTCTACTGTGGCACAAGTCACAGAAAACTTTAATGGTGGTCACGGGAGAAATGTGTCACAATCCATAGTGCATCGCACCCTGCTGCGTATGGGGCTGCACACGGAGGACCAACAGCATATTAGGCAGGTGGTCATAATGTTTTGGCTCATCAGGTCATAATGTTTTGGCTGATCGGTGTATATCGAATAGTTTACAAACAAACAGGCATATTGAATTCTCCAATGTTAAGTAACATCACTCCTTCCCCTCTCTCTTTCCTGTGCCTTGCCATTGTGCACCCATTGCTCCCCACCACTGTCCCATCCACCTATGTCCAGCGTTTTGGCTTTACATTTCACACCTCCACTTCTCTCCTTATCCGACACCCATTTGTCCTTTGTTCCTTGTTTCCCCTCCCCACAGCGTTTCCCCCAAGCCAAGCCATCCCTTGTTCTCTGGAGTAACTCAGCGCGTCAGGCAGCATCTCTGGAGAAAAGGAACACTGAGAGTCAGGGAGGGGGACACTGGAGTTTTGGAAGATACAGAACGAAGCAGAGACTCAGGAAAGGCAGAGCCCACAATGATCCACTCTCAGTCTGATGAACGGTCTCGACCCGAAACGTCACCTGTTCCTTTTCTCCAGAGATGCTGCCTGACCCGCTGAGTTACTCCAGTATTCTGCATCTGTCTTTGATATAAACCAGCATCTGCAGTTCCTTCTTACACATTCCATGTACATATCGGGATTAAACTGGCTAACTAGAACAGCACACACTAGCACAATGGGATAACTGTCCTCCCGTGTGCTTCATGTTGTGTGATTTTCCACTAAACAGGACAACCAGGTCTTTACTCCCACATACTTGCTTGTTTGAGTCATTTTTGAAACTCGGTTGAATGAATTTATTTGCTTTCAGGGTCGAAAAGAAATGTAGAGGCTGCAATGGGATTCATCCTGGAGATGTACCAGAGGCAGAATGAGCAAAAGAGAGCGATCTATCACCACTTCACCTGCGCCACTGATACAGAAAACATCCACAGAGTGTTTATGGATGTGAGGGACTCGATCTTGTTGAAGGCCATAATTGACCTGGGCTTGATGTAGAAGGACTCAACAAAGGCCCAATAAACAGTGTATAGGAAGCGTTGTAGCCCTGGCAAAAGCATAGACTTTAATCTCCTCTGCACAAAGTAGACATAAAGTGGAAATATTCCAGTCCATCCTTCGAGATAATCTCATCCTTGACATGGAGTCCTTCAGCATCTCCTGTGTTGAAACAGGTTTTGGGAAAGCACAACTTCCATATTAATGTACCAATGAACAAACTAAAAGCTTTCAGGAGATCTTTTCTGGATGACATTTTGTGTGGCCCTGCACACTGGGAATTAGCAATGCATTAACCAAAATGAGGCTGGGAGTGACGGTGAAATGACGGCTAAAACTTTCTTTGTTGCTCAAGCTAATGTTCAACAAGATCAATCGTCTGATATTTTATTTCTAACCAGGTTTGGTTCATTGATACTCCAAGCGATAATCTGCATTGATATAGACTGTTCCCAGAATAAACTCTAAGGTAAAGTAGTATTCGATGTGGGATGTCATGATTCTGGCGTATAAAAATGAAGGGGAGCATTGTTTGACAGAAGAAGCAAACGGTACTTACTTCTGGTCCAGTACCAGGGGAAACAGTCTAAGAATAAAGGGGAGGCCATTTAAAACTGAGGTGAGAAGCAACTTTTTCACCCAGAGAGTTGTGAATTTGTGGAATTCTCTGCCACAGAAGGCAGTGGAGCCCAATTCACTGGATGAATTTAAAAGAGTTAGATAGAGCTCTAGGGGCTAGTGGAATCAAGGGATATGGGGAGAAGGCAGGCACAAGATACTGATTGTGGATGATCAGCCAAGATCACAATGAATGGTGGTGCTGGCTCGAAAGGCCAAATGGCCTCCCCCTGCACCTATTTTCTATGTTTCTATGTGATGCATCCACCATTTTAGTGTCTGAGGAACATTCCAGCCTTGGCCTTCAATTCTATCCCTCCAGTTCAGCGACAGCAAGGTGGTAAAGTAAAAGCGAATGGCCTGCTGCTCCTTGTGCATGCTGAGCATTTCTTTGTACACTGGCAAAGGTCCCCGACGATGTTCCTGGACCTATCCACATGAGACCCAAGGCTGGTCCATTTTCAATGCAAAGAAATGTGAGGTTTGATCTCTGGCGATTGGCTTCAAACCTCGATCGTAACAAAGTTTTGATTTGGTGGCACAACTCACCACATCCACCACCACCATGGGTGGCGGCGGCAAGGTGGCGCAGCAGTAAAGTTGCTGTCTTTCAGCGCTTTCAGCACCAGAAAAATGGGTTCAATCCCGACTACAGGTGCTGTCTGTACGGAGTTTGTACTCCCTGCGACCACATGGGTTTTCTCTGAGATCTTCGGTTTCCTCCCACACTCCAAAGAGGGACAGGTTTGTAGGTTAGTTGGCTTGGTATAAATGTAAATTGTCCCTGGTGTGTGTAGGATAGTGTTAATGTGCTGGGATCGCTGGTCGGTGCGGACACGGTGGGCAGAAGGGCCTGTTTCTGCGCTGTATCTCTAAACAAAACTAAACTAATATCCACCATTCTAGTGCGCCTTATAAGGTAAACTTGACTTTCTCGGACACGGAAGAGAATGACAATTTATAAAAGATGGAAATGTTCTCAGAGAATCCGATTTTAAATCTAACTAAATACTTTTTTTCTTCAGAAATATGACTAGTCCTTCGAAATTTGAAACTCAGATTGTGCACGGTATAAAATTAAGCAGAGATTCATTTTGATAGATTTGAAGAAAGCAATCAATGTAGTGCGCAAGATTTGCGCAATTTTGTGGGATAATTTATGTGCAAAGATTGTGTAATATCACCACTTGCTCTGGAACCTCGCACAGATAAAAGATCGCCGAGGAACTAACGTTGTTTCAGATTTGCAATGTGGCCCATTGGTATCCTGTAACTTTTACCGCTGCACTTTGCTGCTGTAAAATGTCAGGTGACCTCCCAGGGCATCCCAGTGCCTGGAACAGCAAGCCTGAGGGGAGAGTTAATTAAAGTAAACAAAGCTTTTGAGATCAGGGGAAGATAAATAACCTATTTCCTTTTGTAGAGAAGTGAGTAACAAGGGGGACGTGGGGTTAGATTGTTATTTCATCGTGGTACACCTCTGGAAATCATTGCATGAAAGGGTTGTGAGAGCAACAAATCCTATATTTAAAAAGTATCATGATGAGTACTTGAAGTATTGTAGGCTCTAGGGCCACAGGCCAAGAGCTTGTCAGAGGGATTGGCTGAGAATCCATCTTTGTTTAATTTAGAGATACAGAGCGGAATCAGGCCCTTCGGCCCACCGTGTACCCACCGTGTACACACCGTGTACCCACCGTGTACACACCGACCAGCAATCACTGGCATTGCACACCAGCACTATCCTACACACTTGGGTCAATTTACAATTTTTTACCGAAGCTAATTAACCTACAGACTTTTTAAGTGTGGGAGGAAAGGAGAACAGCTGGGGAAAACCCACACGGGTCACTGGGAGAACGTACAAACTCCGTACAGACAGCAACCGTAGTCAGGATCGAACCCGGATCTCTGGCGCTGTAAGGCAGCAACTCTACCCTCTCGCCCGACGTAGGCTGCAGGGCCACAGACCTGGAGCTTGGAAGAGGGAGTGGCTGAGAATCCATCTTTGGTTGGAGTGGACATGATGGATTCTTTCTGTGCAGTCGACCTCTGGGATTCCATGGTAGTCTGTACTGCATACACACCCACCTGAGTCAGGACCTGCGCCAAGGTAAATGTGGACCTTAGCTTCTGTTACTGGGCTTTAACAAGTTTGGTTGGTTACCTTTTACTTTGTATTCTCTTCATTTCATCACCTACATTCCACCCCTGTTGCTCAATCCCGAAGTTGTTGGATTCTTCTCAAGGTTTGGTGCCAAGACTGTCGACTGCCATTGTTTAGCTACATAGGTCAGCCATTGCAAACTATTTGACTGCATCAGCATCACATGCCTGCTCAATCTTGACATCCACTCAAATAGGTAACTTGGTAAATGCTGCAACCAACACCGAGGCTCAAAATGTCGGTAGCCAATTTTCAATGTTGCTCTTATGGATGGAAACCTTCCCATTTTCTAAAGACTGATGACTGCAGTACACTGTGGAGCACTTTCAATATGGAAAAACAAAGCTGAACTATTAACGTTACTATGTTAAAGACACTGTTTAAATGCAAGTTGTTGTTAACAATTGGGAGAAGATAATATAACAAAATTTATCATTTTGATTGTCAACTAAATATTAATGCCGGGGCTTATTCTTACATCTTGAATTACCTAGAAAAAACATTCCAGCACATTATTTTGTGAAAATGTACCTCATGTCTGCATTTCCTTGCAAGTTTTCAGACTTTCATAACTAATTTTAAAATATGCAGTCTCATAGGCAAAGGATTTATTGTGCTGTGTTACTTGGTCCTGATCAGCTGATACTCTTAATTGGCTGTTCACGGCAACCGGACAAGTTAATTTTAATTACATTTATACCTTCTACAGTAGAACGTTAAACAGATGACAGAATGCAGAGAAAATGTGCAGTTGGACTCTTTTATATCCTTAAGCATACTGTCAACATAACTATAAACTTTGACATATGCATTATGTTTGTATGGTGTGTTGTAAAGTCAGATATGTATATATTTTCTTCACTGGATCCCTGTATTAAAGTGTGTTTCTCTGTAACTTGGATGAATAACTGGATCTTTAAAAAATAATATCGCAGGTGAATCATAGGTCACGTCGCGAGACATGTATTGGAATGGTTAACACTCAGCTCCGAATCGAAAGGTTGTCGGTTCAAAGGGCAAGAGTTTAACAGAGCCGATACCCTCTGATGCAGAGCCAAGGGAGTGTTGCCATGGTTTCAGAGGGACTGCCTCTTGGATGAAGAATTAAAAGGAGGCCTTATCTTCTCCCATATGGTTATATGGGATCTGGCAGCACTGGTTTAATTTTAAATTTTACTTTCAGTATTAGAGTTATGGTACGGAAACAGGCCCTTCGGCCCACCGAGCCATTGCTGACCAACAATCACCTGTTCACACTAGTTCTGTGTTGTCTTGCTTTTTCATCCAGTCCCTGCACACTAGAGGCAATTTTACAGAAGTCAATTAACCTCCAAACCCACACTCCTTTGGAATGTCGGAGGAAACCGGAGCACCCGGTGGAAAACCCATGCTGTTTCAGGGAGAACGTGCAAAATGCACATAGGCAGCACTCAAGGTCAGCATCGAACCCAGGTCACTGGCAATGTGAGGTAGAAATATATAAAATTCTTAAAGGATTGGACAGGCTAGATGCAGGAAAAATGTTCCCGATGTTTGAGGAGTCCAGAACCAGGGGTCACATCTTAAGAATAAGGGGTAGGCCATTTAGGACTGAGATGAGAAAAAACATTTTCACCCAGAGAGTTGTGAATCTGTGGAATTCTCTGCCACAGAAGGCAGTGGAGGCCAATTCGCTGGATGTTTTAAAGAGAGAGTTAGATTTAGTCTGAAGAAGGGTCTTGACCCAAAACATCACCCATTTCTCTCCCAAGATGATGCCTGACCCTCTGATTTACTCCAGCATTTTGTGCCTACATTAGATTTAGCTCTTAGGGCTAAAGGAATCAAGGGATACGGGGAAAAAGTAAGAACGGGGTACTGATTTTAGATATATAAGAAAATAACTGCAGATGCTGGTACAAATCTGAAGAAGGGTCTCGACCCGAAACGTCACCCATTCCTTCTCTCCCGAGATGCTGCCTGACCTGCTGAGTTACTCCAGCATTTTGTGAATAAATACTGATTTTAGATGATCAGCCATGATCATATTGAATGGCGGTGCTGGCTTGAAGGGCTGAATGGCCTACTCCTGCACCTATTTTTCGATGTTTCTATGTAGCGGCTCTTCCAGCTGTGCCACCCTGGGACTGTATTGGAGATATGATTTATCACTGGGGCTGATATTTATCCTTTCATCAGCGTCAGTAAAAGCAGATCATCATGTTGCTGACTGGGAATTTGCTCTGTACAAATTGGCAGTCAAGTTTTCGCTATTCTCACAATGTTTCTTTGGCTGCATGAAATATTGGAAAATCTTAGTCTCACGAAGAGTGCTTTACAGTTGCAAATCTTTCTGTAAAATGTTTTAAATGTTGGCAGGCTTATCTTTCAGGTGAGGGGGAAAGTTTAAAGGTGTGCGGGGCAAGTTTTCTTTCACACAGAGAGTGGTGGGTGCCTGGAACTGTGGTGGTGGAGTCTGATACAATGTGGTATTTAAGATGGGGACCTGGATATGTAGGATATTTAAGATTTTGGATGGGCACATAGATATGTAGGGAAGAGAAGGATACGGATCACAGGCAGGCAGAAGTGAGTTCAATTTGGCATCATATTGTGGGTCCAAGGGTCTGGTCTGCTTCCTATGCTGTACTGTTTTATGTCCTAGTGTTGTAATACGAATATTAATTGATACCACCAGCTATGGTCGTTTCCAACTCATTTTAATATTAATCGTCAAAACTGGAAATACCTTCCTTCTTCTGACTATGCTTCCCACTAAAATCCAAAGTTTGGAATTACAGCGCTGATATCTTTGGAATTACCAATAACGAACTGTTCAGATCTCAGCGGATCCTGTTCTTCTGTGGCTATGTTCAGTTTAGAGGTACAGCGTGGAAACAGGCTCACCGTGTCCACACCAACCACCTGTGTCCTGTTCACACTAGTTCTATGTTGTTCCACTTTCCTCTCCTACACCTAGGGGCAATTTACAGAAGCGAATTAACCTACAATCCCACGTGTCTTTGGGATGTGGGAGGAAACCAGGGCACCCAGAGGAAACTCACGCGGTCACAGGGTACACGTGCAAACTCCACGCACACAGCACCCAAGGTCAGGATCGAACCCGGGACTCTGGCGCTGTGAGGCAGCAGCTCTATCGCTGCACCACTGTGTGGTCAAGAGGGGAGGTTTAAGAGTGCTGGGGTCAGGTGCTGAAGCATCTGAATGTCTGGCCTATCAATGGATCTCACCACAGAGCCAAGCTGTGGAGCAGTGTGGCAGAGGAGGGTCTGATCACATTCACTTTGCATCCTCCCCCTTACCTTTACCCCAGGGAGGATTGAAACAGGAAAAGCACCTCACTCATTCACTAACGTTGTGGATAAAGGTGAATATACAGCTCGGTACTTTCCATAATTAACTTATTTTTTCAGGTCTGTATTTATTTGCACTTAAATACATTTTAATTCGTTTTAATGTTGGAAAGAACTACAGATGTTGGTTAAACCAGCATCTGCAGTTACATATTAATATACATATTAATGAGTTTTATTTTTTTAATGGCTCTTTTTACATTTTTAATGTTCAAATCAAATGGAATCATTATTCTATATCTCTGTCACAAACATTTAAACATTTGTTCAGATGTCTTTGACAGTGGTGAGCTGTGATTGGTCTTCAGGTTGTTCTAGGGTGGGGCTTTGGGATACATGTAGCTGAGGCCTACTGACTGCTTGAAGCCTGCTTTGAGGGATAGTAGTTTGGATAATTACATTGTCCAGCCCTTCACATCCAGAAGTAGTAAGTAAGAACATTTGCTGTCTTTTGGCTCTCAATCTCGAGCCAAATCAATGTGGGATTGCTTGTCTGGGAACTGGCATCAGACCAATTAAGTTCGTAAGTTATAGGAGCAGAATTAAGCCATTCGGACCATCAAGTCTGCTCAGCCATTCAATCATGGCTGATCTATCTCTCCCAGTCAACCCCATTCTCTGCTTTCTCCACATAACGCCTGACACCCTTACTAATCAAGAATCTCCACCCTAAAAACATCCATTGACTTGGCCTCCACAGCGTCAGTGGCAATGAATTCCACCCTGGCTTCTTCTGAATCACTGTATGTGTAGGTAAATCTGCCTGCTAAGGAATAATCATAATATGAAATGTTGCATTGAAGTTGCATCTCTGGAACGAGGCCCGTTGCACTGATTTGCCCTGCGTCCTCTCTCTGCGCCTGCTGATTAATTTGTCTTTATAATTGCCCCAGCTGAGAGAAAAAAATAGCCCCTCCCTTTGCTCTACCTATTCTATTTGAGCTTGATTGCATTAAAAAGATGTCCTTTTTGTCTCAGCCGGGGCAATTACAAAGACGAATGAATAAGCAGGCACGGTGAGAGGACACAGAGCAAGTCAGTGCAATGAGCATTGTTCAAGAGATGTGACTTTATATAATATAGAAGGGTTGGGCAGCAAACTCTTTGTAGCACTGTGAATAAAATTGTGTTTATATAATATACGCCCTTAAAAGATCCCAGTGTTTGCGTGACTGTTAGCATGATTCTGGCATCCAACATCATACAGAGAGTAAACTTAACTGCACCAGAGACATGGCCAGCAACTTATTTTTGTCTGAGTTTTTGGAGGGGCATGTTAAATGTATACTTGGCCCAGATTCAATGGGCTAAATGTCTTCCTCCCATGTAGTAATGAATCTATGAGTCCATCCTATTCTCTCACGCATACACACACCCACACACGCATGTGCAGGCACGTAGACATTAATCCCTATTGCATTCAATGTTTGTTAATAATGAAGTAGATTTTCAAAGTCTACAGAGAGACTTGGGCCTTTTGGAAGGGTGGGCTGAAAGATGGCAGATGGAGTTTAATGCTGATAAGTGTGAGGTGCTGCATTTTGGTAGGACAAATCAAAATAGGACGTACAGGCTAAATGGTAGGGAATTGAGGAATGCAGTGGAACAGAGGGATCTGGGAATAACTGTGCATTGTTCCCTGAAGGTGGAATCTCATGTGGATAGGGTGGTGAAGAAGGCGTTTGGTATGCTTGCCTTTATAAATCAGAGCATCGAATATAGAAGTTGGGACGTAATGTTAAAATTGTACGAGGCATTGGTGAGGCCGAATCTGGAGTATGGTGTGCAGTTCTGGTCGCCAAATTATAGGAAGGATGTCAACAAAAGAGAGAGAGTACAGAGGAGATTTACTAGAATGTTGCCTGGGTTTCAGCACTTAAGCTACAGAGAGAGATTGAACAGGTTGGGTCTTTATTCTTTGGAGCGCAGAAGGTTAAGGGGGGACTTGATAGAGGTTTTTTTAATTTTAAGAGGGACGGACAGAGTTGACGTGGGTAAGCTTTTCCCTTTGAGAGTGGGGAAGATTCAAACAAGGGGACATAACTTCAGAATTAAGGGACAAAAGTTTAGAGGTAACATGAGGGGTAACTTTTTTACTCAGAGGGTGGTGGCTGTATGGAATGAGCTTCCGGTGGAAGTGGTGGAGGCAGGCTCGATTTTATTATTTAAGAGTAAATTAGATAGGTATATGGATGGGAAGGGATTGGAGGGTTATGGTCTGAGAGCAGGTAGATGGGACTAGGTCGGAGAAAGTGTTCGGCATGGACTAGAAGGGCCAAACTGACCTGTTTCCGTGCTGTAATTGTTATATGGTTATATGGTTTGTGCTGGGAAACCAATATCCCAGCTTTACTCTTCAATCCAACATGTGCTCCTAGAATCCTGGAAGCAAACTGTTCTCAATTTCACCTTGAAAGCCTGACATGGTCTCCTTATAACTTGCCTTAGCAATTCTCTTGATCTGTACATTGTGTACATGACACTCCTTTACCGTCAGTGATTGCTTGTGCCCTGCGCCCCAACATCTATCATCTTTATTGATGATGTCCCACAGTCTCAGCAAGCCTCTGATTGAAATTTCACTTTTCTACCTGATTCTCTGCAATTAAATGTCCTTAATACTTTTCTTAATGACCATCCCTGTACACATGAACCATCATTGCCTTCAGTTCTCCCTTGTCTCACATACGCACCACAGATGTGTAAAACATTCATGATGACTTGATTTGTGTGATCTGAACGAGGATTTTCCCTGTTAATGATGGATTGCCCATATGACAAGAAACCTTTGGAGTGAACAGGCACAGATGTAGAATAATGGGGAATTTACATTAGTTACAGCAATATCCAGTCCACAACTGAGGAATCATATTTCTGTTCCACCCTGTGGCCTTTGTTCTTCATGACCTGTTGCCTATTGAATTTATGGCCCAAAGTAAAATTGAAAACCATTTCACGATTAATTTTTGATTGGGTAAAATGTCTCTTCAGAAACCGTTGCACCCTGGCAAGCAGTTTCCATTCTTTGAACTTGGCCCGTTTACAAATAGCATTTTCAAGTCAAGCCGATTACATTGTTATATGCAAAAGTACAGCAAGGTACAGGTACTGTGAAATTCCTGCTCACAGCTGCTTCACTGTTACACAGACAACACACAAGAATATCAATTGTACATAAATTACACATAATTAGACAAGACAGTGAAAAGCGAAAGACACGACATTAATGCAAAAAGCACAATTGGAAGCCACGGTAATGCAAGGGGTGATCTGTAATGGTTCATTGCTGAAGTATGATTAGGATTGTAAAGTTCTGTTCAATAACCTGATGGTTGTAAGAAAATAGCTGTTCCTGAATCTGGTTGTGGTCAGGTTTCTGTACATTCTGCCTGATGGTAGCAGTGAGAAGAGAACATGGCTCCGATGGCAGGGATCCTTGATGATAGTTGCCACCTTCTTCAGGCAGTGTTCCCATTTACCGAAGCCAATTAGCCTACAAACCTTATGCCTTTGGAATGTGGGAGGAAACTGGAATCCCCGGAGAAAATCCATGGGGTCACAGGGAGGGCATGCAAACTCTGAACAGACAGCATCTGAACCCAGGTCTCTGGCTCTGGAAGGCAGCAACTCTACCGCTGCACCACTGTGCACCTCTGTTTGTTGAATAGCAGCAACTGACTGTACCTTCATCGTCTTGGGGTGAAAGTGTTTCTACATCCTGAGTAGAAGTAAAGCAAAAGTGCATTTGAAGATGTGCTTGTAAACCACTATCTGACCTGGAAGAGCTGCTTGGGTTCCTGGATGGCAAAGAGGGAGGAGGCAGAGGGACAGATATTAGGTCTTTCTCCAAATGCATCTTTAGCTAAGAATGCAAAGGGTGATGGTGGAAGGTAGCTTATCGGACTGGAGGCCAGTGACTAGTGGTGTGCCTCAGGGTTCAGTGCTGGGCCCGTTATTGTTTGTCATCTACATCAATGATTTGGATGAGAACATACAGGGCAAGATTAGTTCAAGGTGAAGGGGAAGAGATTTAATAGGAGGCTGAGGGATAACTTTTTCACACAAAGGATGGTGGGTATATGGAACAAGCTGCCAGATGAGGTAGTTGAGGCTGGGACTATCCCAACGTTTAAGAAACAGTTAGACAGGTACATGGATAGGACAGGTTTGGAGGGATTTGGACCAAGCACAGGCAGGTGGGACTAGTGTAGCTGGACAAATTGGGCCGAAGGGCCTGTTTCCACTGTATCAATCTATGATTTTATGACTCTAATGCACTAAATCCCAATGAATCCAGAAATAATACGAAGGAAAATTTAAGAAAGAATAAGAGAGTAAGGTCGGGACCGGTGTGAGAGGAGGGGAGGTGAATACAGAATTAAAGGTGTTGTATTTGAATGCACGTAGTCTTTGAAACACAGTGGATGAGCTTGTCACACAGTAAGAAATTGGTAGGTATGATGTGTTGTACTTCGTGGTCCGGTACTTGTTGTACCTTTGTTGTGACTCTGGAAGGACCACGAGTACACATGTTTATGATGTTATCATGGTGGAGCTTAACTCCAGGCTGTTTATTCCAAGGCCGCCTGGATCCAGAGTGACCGCCTAATCACACCAATCACATATACACAGGCATACAAAGTAGTTCTTGGATACACAAAGTAGTCCCAGCAATATCACAACATCCCCCTTGTCTTATATATTACAACATCCCCCTTGTCTTATATAAAATTGTTTTCTTTACCATTCGAGGGCTAAAATATATTTAACAAACAAAACCAATAGCACAACTAAACACAATTAAACACAATTGCTTTTTTCGCCATCATGGTGGTCACTCCTCTGCGGAATTTCACCCAGAACTAGTGCATCAGTCTATGAAAGGAAGCATGCAGGTACAGCAGGCAGTGAAGAAAGCCAATGGAATGTTGGCCTTCATAACAAGAGGAGTTGAGTATAGGAGCAAAGAGGTCCTTCTACAGTTGTACCGGGCCCTGGTGAGACCGCACCTGGAGTACAGTGTGCAGTTTTGGTCTCCAAATTTGAGGAAGGATATTCTTGCTATGGAGGGCGTGCAGCGTAGGTTCACTAGGTTAATTCCCGGAATGGCGGGACTGTCGTATGTTGAAAGACTGGAGCGATTGGGCTTGTATACACTGGAATTTAGAAGGATGAGGGGGGATCTTATTGAAACATATAAGATAATTAGGGGATTGGACACATTAGAGGCAGGAAACATGTTCCCAATGTTGGGGGAGTCCAGAACAAGGGGCCACAGTTTAAGAATAAGGGGTAGGCCATTTAGAACGGAGATGAGGAAGAACTTTTTCAGTCAGAGAGTGGTGAAGGTGTGGAATTCTCTGCCTCAGAAGGCAGTGGAGGCCAGTTCGTTGGATGCTTTCAAGAGAGAGCTGGATAGAGCTCTTAAGGATAGCGGAGTGAGGGGGTATGGGGAGAAGGCAGGAACGGGGTACTGATTGAGAGTGATCAGCCATGATCGCATTGAATGGCGGTGCTGGCTCGAAGGGCTGAATGGCCTACTCCTGCACCTATTGTCTATTGTCTATTGTCTATTGTCTATTGTCTATCTCCGTGTGGTCACTCATCTCCGTGTGGTCACTCCTCTCCGGGTGGTCACTCCACAGAGATATATACATATATACAAAAGCATCAAATATAATATATTAAGCTTTCAGTAAATACAGATCACTACACAGGTCATTAAACACAAAATATTCATTTTGTTCCATATCTTCCCCTCAAGAAGACGTGCTGTGTAGATCAAACGTAGTGTAGGCTCTAGATGCTCCATCACCATGATTTGCCTGCCACTGCTGGCCTCCCACTGCTGGGCTGGCACTGCTGGGCTCCCACTGCTGGGCTGGCACTGCTGGGCTCCCACTGCTGGGTTGGCACTGCTGGGCTCCCACTGCTGGGTTGGCACTGCTGGGCTCCCACTGCTGGGCTCCCACTGCTGGGCTCCCACTGCTGGGTTGGCACTGCTGGGCTCCCACTGCTGGGCTGGCACTGCTGGGCTCCCACTGCTGGGCTGGCACTGCTGGGCTCCCACTGCTGGGTTGGCACTGCTGGGCTCCCACTGCTGGGCTGGCACTGCTGGGCTGGCACTGCTGGGCTCCCACTGCTGTAATCGCGGTGCGATCGCGCCTCCTCTGCAGTGCGCGCTGGCCCCGCCCCCTGGTGCTCCCCGGCAGCTGGCGCTCAACTTTTCGAACGCGCTGCCGCTGCGCGCTGGTCCCGCCCACAGGTGCTCCCCGGCCCCGCCCACAGGTGCTCCCGGCAGCTGCCGCGCAATTCGAACGCGCTGCCGCTGCCTCGAGCCCAGGGCCGTCCCGACTCTACGGTCGACGTGCCTGGGTAAGTATGTAGTGCCTCGGCCTTTACCGGCCGCCGCACCTCCGCGGGTGGTCGGTCCCTCCGGTCGCCGACCCCCTCCGGTCGCCGCACACCTCCGTGGGTGTCGGTCTCCTCCAGGGCTCTCCCGGTCGCCGCACACCTCCGTGGGTGTCGGTCTTCCCCGGTCACCGCACACCTCCGTGGGTGTCGGGTCTCCCGGTCTCCGGTCGCCGCACACCTCGATGGGTGCCGGTCTCCACCGGTCGCCGCACACCTCCATGGGTGTCGGTCTTCCCCGGTCACCGCACACCTCCGTGGGTGTCGGGTCTCCCGGTCGCCGCACACCTCCGTGGGTGTCGGGTCTCCCGGTCGCCGCACACCTCCGTGGGTGTCGGTCTTCCCCGGTCACCGCACACCTCCGTGGGTGTCGGGTCTCCCGGTCGCCGCTGGTCGCCGCCAGTCGCCGCACACCTCCGTGGGTGTCGGGTCTCCCGGTCGCCACCAGTCGCCGCACACCTCCGTGGGTGTCGGGTCTCCCGGTCGCCTCCGGTCTCTCCCCCGCGAAGCAGTCGCAGGCTCCTAATCTCGGGCCTGCACAGGTGCTGGGGCGCGATGTGGGCCTTCACACACCGCCCTCAGCAGCTTGCAGCGTCACGTCGGCAGCTCGCCGCTGACTACTGAGCAGGTAAGTATACCTACATATATTGGCCCCTTACCGAGCGGGAAACGTTTTTCGTTCTTCAGGGCTCTATCTTATCTTCCTGTTAACCTTTTTGCTGGGTTCCTTTTTGTTAACCTTCTTTTTTTTTTTCTTTCTTACGCACTTGTTAACTTTTTTTCTTGGGGTTTTTGTTGTTTTCCTTTTCTAGGCTAAACACCCAAACCGCTGCCACCATGTTGTCCTTCGTGGTCCGGTACCTGTTGTACCTTTGTTGTGACTCTGGACGGACCACGAGTGCACATGTTTAAGATGTTATCATGGTGCAGCTTGTACTCCAGACTGTTTATTCCAAGGCCGCCTGGATCCAGAGTGACCGCCTAATCACACCAATCACTTATATACACAGGCATACAAAGTAGTTCTTGGATACACAAAGTAGTCCCAGCAATATCAAAACATCCCCCTTGTCTTATATATTACAACATGATGTAGTGGGAATTACAGAGACATGGCTGCAAGAGGATCGGAGCTGGGAGCTGAATATTCAAGGTTATACGTCCTATCAGAATGATAGACAGCTAGGCAGAGGGGGTGGAATAGCTCTGCAGGTAAGGTCCTCAGCAAGGGGTGACATCGGATCAGATGTGGAGTCATTGTGGATAGAGCTGTGAAATTGTAAGGGTAAAAAAAAAAACCATAATGGAAGTTATTTGCAGGCCCCCAAACAGTATCCAGGATATAGGGTACTAGTTTACATCAGAAGATGCAATTGGCGTGCAGCGTAGGTTTATTAGGTTAATTCCCGGAATGGCGGGACTGTCATATGTTGAAAGACTGGAGCGACTAGCCTTGTATACACTGGAATTTAGAAGGATGAGAGGAGATCTTATCGAAACGTATAAGATTATTAAGGGGTTGGACACGTTAGAGCCAGGAAACATGTTCCCAATGTTGGGGGAGTCCAGAACAAGGGGCCACAGTTTAAGAATAAGGGGTAGGCCATTTAGAACTGAGATGAGGAAAGACTTTTTCAGTCAGAGAGTTGTGAATCTGTGGAATTCTCTGCCTCAGAAGGCAGTGGAGGCCAATTCTTTGAATGCATTCAAGAGAGAGCTAGATAGAGCTCTTAAGGATAGCGGAGTCAGGGGGTATGGGGAGAAGGCAGGAACAGGGATTGAGAATGATCAGCCATGATCACATTGAATGGCGGTGCTGGCTCAAGGGGCCGATTGGCCTCCTCCTGCACCTATTGTCTATTGTCATAGGACATTTCAATATCAGGTTGGTAGTGGACCCCAGGAAAGAGTTTCAATTCAGTTTCAAAAGCCACGATGTGGTGGTGAATCTGTGGAATTCAGGAGCCACACAGAAGAAAGAGTCTTCTTTTCAACCTGTGATGTGCTGACTGAGCTGACTTCAGCCAGGATTGTCAAAGAATAAAGGGAGACTCTATACTCGGTGATTATTTGACCCTTTGTGTTTGTGCCAGGGCTAGCTGGAACATTCATGCTGTGGTAATAATAAATCGCTTTGACTTCCAGCCTCACTGTAATATTTCCATCAAAGAATAACAAATACAAGAGCATGTAATTGCTGCAAGGTGTTTTCTCCAAATTAATGTCATAAATAAATAATAGTGCAATCCAGTTCTGAGCTTAATGATTCAAGAAAAATGTCAAAGAGAGATTGATGAAACCAGTGGTGCAGCGGTAGAGTTGCTGCCTTACAGCGCCGGAGACCCGGGTTCGATCCTGACCACCGGTGCTATCCGTGTGGAGTTGGTATGTTCTCCCTGTCACCTCGTGGGTTTTCTCCAGGTGCTCCGGTTTCGTCCCACACTACAAAGGCGTACAGGTTTGTAGGTTCATTGGGTTCGGTAAAATTGTAAATTGTCCCTACTGCATAGGATAGTGTTAGTGTACGGGGTGATCGCTGGTCAGCACAGACTTGGTGGGAAGAGGGCCTGTTTCTGCACTGTATCCTTAAAGTCTAATGTCAGCATTAAGTGCTGATCTCTATTTGCCTGTGGGACATGTTGTGGATTCACTTTCTTGAACCGCAGCAATACTTCTGGTGAAGGCCCTCTCATAACACGATTGGAGAGAGAGTTCAAGAATTGGGATCCTTCCAGGATGCTGGCTAGATTAGAGGCATTGGCTATGAGGAGAGATTGGACAAACTTGGATAGACACAAAATGCTGGAGTAACTCAGCGGGACAGGCAGCATCTCTGTAAAGAAGGAATGGGTGACGTTTCGGGTCGGGAGCCTTCTTCAGACAGAAAGTCACGGTAATGGGAAACGAGAGATATAGACGATGATGTAGTGAGATATAGAACAAATGAATGAAAGATGTGTAAAAAAGTAACAATGATAAAGGGAACAGGTCATTGTGAGCTGTAGCTAGGTGAGAACAAAAGCTGGTGCAACCTGGGTGAGGGAGGGATGGGGAGAGGGGATGCAAAGATTACTTGAAGTTGGAGAAATCAATATTCATACCCCTGGGTTGTAAGCTGCCCAAGAAATATGAGATGCTGGTCCTCCAATTCGCATTTGGCCTCACACTGACAATGGAGGAGCGCTAGGACAAACTTGGATTGTTTTCGCTTGAACATCGGAGGCAGTGGGATGATTTGAACTATAATTGGAACTTAGACAAAGAAGCTTTTAAAGAATAAAGCCAAATAATAGATCGAAGTGCCCAGAATTGTCTGTATTGTTTAGTTTAGTTTCGAGATGCAGCGTGGAAACAGGCCCTTCAGCCCATCGAGTCCGCACCAACCAGCGATCCCCGTACGCTAACACCATCGTACACACACTAGGGACAAATTACATGGACACCAAGCCAATTAACCTACAAACCTATACGTCTTTGGAATGTGGGAGGAAAGCAGAGCTCCCAGAGAAAACCCACTCAGGTCACGGGGAGAACGTACAAACTCCGTACAGACAGCACCCGTAGTCAGGGTCGAACCCGGGTCTCTGGCGTTGTAAGGGAGCAACTCTACCACTGCACCACCGTGCCGCCCTACTGGTTTAATAGTTACAGAAGTAGCGAGTCAGTTCATGAACAGGGTCCTCTTCCCCAGCAAACATTATACTGGGAAATACAAAACGTAATGTATCAGCATGTCGGGGTAGCAAGCACATTGAAATATACCACTCGGAAAGTAATGACTTGGCAGGAGACAAAAATAGGAGTCGGAACTTGCTCTCGGAGATCTGCAATGGAGGGTGTCAGCATCGGGAACAAGGAAATTCAGAAATGAAAATTTCCTAAATCTTTCCCGTTCTGCAAAGGTGTGCTGGAAAAAAAATCTGCACACACTGTGATTACCAGGTCTGGTGGTGCGCATTTCAACAGATTCCATTGAATGCCCAGACACTATCACATCACCTGCTCATGCTACATCTGTTGGCAGCTTGACAAATTGCAAAGCAAAGAACATTTTGCCCCATCTGCAATGTCTTTGCGACCAATAAATAATAACATTAATAGAAAAACACTGACTGAAAAATTCATGTCATGTGGCATAATGATTTATGTGCCAAGCAATGGAATTCTTGAAATATAAGCTCAGGGGTACTTTGTATGCTGGAAACACGCTTTTCAAATATCAATCTGTGGAGAGCAAGAGAATGGTGAAGAAATCAGAAAAAAAGGAGAAATAATCTCATACGAGACCCAATCCGTCAAGAAAAGTTTATTCCTTTTTGCAAATGGTGGTTGAAACTTTCCAGAAAAATAAGCAAATATTCGCTCATAGAGTCACAGAGTCATACAGCGTGGAAACAGGCCCTTCATCCCAGCTTGCCCACACCAACCAACATGTACCATCCACACTAGTCCCACCTGCCTGCATTGGGCCCATATCCCTCTAAACCTGTCCTATCCATGTACTTCAGACCTTCTGAAGAAGGGTCTCGACCCGAAACGTCACCCATTTCTTCTCTCCAGAGATGCTGCTTGTCCCGCTGAGTTACTCCAGCTTTTTGTGTCTATCTTTGGTTTAAACCAGCATCTGCAGTTCCTTCCAACACACTATCCATGTATCTGTCTGATTGCTTCTTAAATGTTACGATAGTCCCTGCCTCAACTACCTCTTCTGGCAGCTCGTTTCATACACACACGGTCCTTTATGTGAAAACGTTACCCCTCAGAATCCTATTAAGTCCCCTTTCACCTTAAACCTATGTCCACTAGTTCCCGATTCCCCATACTCTGGAATTGATTGCTTGTCAAGATCAAGATGTATGGAGGTAGATGGAATTGGCATACAGCCAGTTACGGTCTTGGTGAATAATTGAACTTCTGAAAGGATTAGCGGCAACATACAAAGGTAAAATGCAGATTGAATGATCAATTGAAAAGTACAGCAAGGAAACAGGCCGTTTGGCCCACAGAGTCAATGCTGACCATCGATCACAGTTCTGTTATCCCATTTAGTCCCTAGACACTTGGGGTGATCTACAGAGGCCATTTAAGTTACAAACTCTCACCTCTGTGGAATGTGGGAAGAAACTAGAGCACCCGGAGGAAACCCATAGTCACGGAGACAACATACAAACTCCACTCCGACTGCATCCAGAGTCGAGGTCAAAGCCAGGACTCTGGCGCTGTAAGGCAGCATCTCGACCAGTTGCCCCACCGTGCCACCCATCACTGATGAAGTCAAAGATAAAAATGGAAAACATTGCAGGTGATCAGTTGGTTTGAAGCTTCTGCGGAGAGTTAATGATTCAAGTCAATGGCGGTTGTATTTGTTTAATGGAAGATGGTGAGTTTGGGCTATTGAAGATCAACACAGCTTGATAGGTTCAATTTGCATATTTAAGTTGGCCTAAATGGGTGCTCTCAGTCAACATCGCGGTGGGACTGGAACTAAGATTTATTTTGTGGGCCCTAAGTATAAAGACACAGAGAGCTTCTGTAAAATAGAATATGCTAGTTTAGGTTTTTTTTAAAATTTAGTTTAGTTTTTTTTAATGTAATTTAGGTTTGTTTGTGTTTTATAGTTTTTTTAGTTCGTTTTGTATTTTTTAGTAGTTTTAGTTTAGTTTTTTTTGTTTAGATTTTTCAGTTTAATTGTTTACTTTTTTTAGTTAATTTGAGTTAATTTATTGTCACCTGTTGAAAATTGCAGTGAAATGCTTGTTCTGCATGTTCCCCAGTCAAATCATCCGACACATGAGTACAAAAGCTCATCTTCTGAAACAGCACGCAAAGTGTCAACACCTTCTGGTGCCATCTAGAAACTTCCAAGTCTCTGAAAAGATCTTGGCCCAAGGAGAGAAGCAATGTCTTATTTTCTCCCTTTAAGGCCCGGTGTCCTGGCAGCACTGGGTCGATGCAGCAGGGGTCGGTCGGCCTGGTCCAGTGTGATGCCGTTGGCTTCTTCCACCGACAGCTTGGTTCACTCGTTCACCCCGCTGTTGCAGAGCCTGCGGTGGCCGCCTCCACCAGAACGGCCGGCTGCCCTTGCAAACGTGCCGTCCGCAGACTCCGCCAGCCGTCCCTCCACTCCCGTGCACCAAGGTCGCTGGGTCCCGCTTCCCGAGCCGGTCACGGAACTTCAGGGCACTTTCTGAGGGCGCAGAATGGGGAGGGTGGGTAGACAATAGACAATAGGTGCAGGAGGAGGCCATTGGGCCCTTCGAGCCAGCACCACCATTCAATGTGATCATGGCTGATCATTCTCAATCAGTACCCCGTTCCTGCCTTCTCCCCATACCCCCTGACTCCGCTATCCTTAAGAGCTCTATCTAGCTCTCTCTTGAATGCATTCAGAGAATTGGCCTCCACTGCCTTCTGAGGCAGAGAATTCCACAGATTCACAACTCTGACTGAAAAAGTTTTCGCTCATCTCAGTTCTAAATGGCCTACCCCTTATTCTTAAACTGTGGCCCCTTGTTCTGGACTCCCCCAACATTGGGAACATGTTTCCTGCCTCTAACGTGTCCAACCCCTTAATAATCTTATACTTTTCGATAAGATCTCCTCTCATCCTTCTAAATTCCAGTGTATACAAGCCTAGTCGCTCCAGTCTTTCAACATATGATAGACTGAGGTAATGAGGCTTTGGGCAAAGCCTAGAGAAAGACAGGGAGATAAGGGGGGGGGGTGTGGTTTTTGTGAGATGGGGGGATTTGATTTGGGATTGTTAAGGGAGAGAGGGAGGGTTTGGGAGAGAGAGAAGAGGAATAGGGTTTGGAAGAGAGGGAGAGAGAGCAAGTCAAGTCAAGTCAAGTCAATTTATTTGTATAGCACATTTAAAAACAACCCACGTTGACCAAAGTGCTGCACATCTGACTAGGGAAAAAAGAAACATACAGTGGCAGGCAGCCAAAACACAACGGCGCGGCCATCTTGAACAAAATGTTAATTCAATCACCCACAGTCCAACAATAAAAGCACTAAACAGGCACCCAAATTACCCAACCCCAAAAACCCCCCAAAACACAGTCCAACAATAGAAGCATTAAATAGGCATTCAAATCACACACCCCAAAACCCCCAAAAACACAGTCCAACAATAAAAGCATCAAACAGGCACTCAAACCACCCAACCCCAAAAACACACAAAAAAGAAACATCCATCAAAGAAACATCCATCACAGTGAGTCTCCTCCAGTCCTCTCTCTCCTCACTGTGATGGAAGGCCACAATGTCTTTCCCTTCTCCTGCTGTCCTCGCCCGCGGTCAGGTTGTTGTGGTTGCAGGCCGCACCGGACGGTCCACAGCGGGCCAAGCCCAAGGCGCGTCGCGTCGCAGCCGCTCCCGCAGCCTCCGAAGACGGCCGGCTCCGCTGATGATAAGTCCGATCCGGGGCGGGCGAACACGCTGTCGCTGCCGCTGTTGCTGCACGTCGGGGCGGTCGTGGCTCCCGACATTGAAACCCCCGCCCAGCAGAGAAATATCCCGCGGCCATCTTAGGCCGCGCCGGACGGTGAAATGTCCGCGCCCCAAGCCCCGCGATCCGGGGTGGGCGAACATGCTGCCGCTGCCGGAGCTCCCGATGTCGGAATCCACGCGGCCCGAACCTAAGGCAAGTCGCAGCCGCTCCCGCAGCCTCCGAAGACGGCCGGCTCCGGTGATGGTAAGTCCGATCCACGGACTTGGATGGTAAGTCCGATGGAGGCTGACAGCTCCAGGAGTTGGGCCGATGGTAGGCCGCAGCAGGAACGGAGACACGGCCCAGAAAACAAAGGTCGGGTCTCCGTTCGGAAGGGACACATATTTACAGTGTTAGTTTCCCCCTCCCCCCCACATACACACATAGTACACAAACACAAAACACCACATCACAACTACAACTAAGACAAAAAAAACAACAAAAACACAAAGACAAATGGACCGCAGGTGAGCGGCAGCTGCTAGGGCAGTGCCGCCATTTTGTACTGAGCAGGGTGGCATTTGGGATAGAGAGGAGAAGTGGGGTTAGGGAGGGAGAGGGGTACACGGTTTGAGAGAGAGGGGGAGGGTGGCGTTTAGGATAGAGAGGAAGTGGGGATGGGGAGAGAGAAAGGGGGTGGCATTTGAGAAAAAGAGGGGGGGTTTGGAGAGAAGGAGGGATGGTATTTGAGAGAGAAAGAGAAAGAGGTGGGGATGCTGTGTGTGTGTGAGAGAGAGAGAGAGAGAGAGAGAGAGAGAGAGAGAGAGAGAGAGAGAGAGAGAGAGAGAGAGAGAGAGAGAGAGAGAGAGAGAGAGAGATTTGAAAAGAGGAGGGGTTGAGAGAGAAAGGGGGGGGTGGGGTTTGGGAGGGAGAGGGGGTACAGTTTGGGAGAGAGAGTGGAGTATTTGGGAGAGGGGTGGGGTTTCGGAGAGGGGGATCGGGTTTGGGAGGGAGAGGGGGGGATGGGCAATGAGAAAGTAAAAGGATGTGTTCAACAAGGTGAAATTGGAAAGGGAGTCTGGGAGAGAGAAGCTCGGAAATGGTGTAAGAGAGGGGAAATGGGGCACAGAATGAGGAAATTGGGGGCTGGTGGAGAGGGAAAAAGAGAACTGAAAGTCAATAAGAGTGGGGGTGGGGGTTAGAAGAGGATCAGGCTTGCCAACCAGATTTTCTGAAGAACCTGGAGATTTATCAGCAATACTAACCCAGTGAGGAAAGAGGTGCCGAGAGGGCAGGGACCAGTAAAGTGGGGGGGGGGGGGGGTGGGGGGGGGAAGGTTCAGGGTTGGTGGGCCAGGCACATTAACTTCCTTCCACAGTTGGCTGAAAGGGCTACGATTACATTTGGAGCTGTCATGATGACGGGCATCATGTGGTCAGATGCAATGTGGTCTGACGTTCACACGATTAATTCTCCGGGGGGGGGGGGGGTTCCTGCTGGAACTGGCAACTCTGCACATGCACCATGTGTATTTTCCCCAGTCGCACAAGGTTCCCTCCTTATCCGCAATGCAACAAAGTGCAACCAAGAGATGGCAGTATTGGCATTTGACACCAGGCTCGTGAATGTGAAAAGTTACTCCAGCTGCTAAATGTTCCGATAAATTTGTAAATTGTTGGGATGACTGAAATGTTGAGAACACCCCTTCGGCTTGCTTCTGACCCTCTATCAGATCCAGGGTCACCACACACGGCAACGTGACGATTTTAACCCAATTACGATTTTAAACCTTTGTGCAAACAAACAACTTGTACCTTTTCATATCTCTAGTTCCCTTGCCCCCTGACTCTCATTCTGAAGAAGAGTCTCGACCCAAAATTTCACCTACTCCTTTCCTCCAAAGAGGCTGCCTGACCCACTGAGTTACTCCAGCATTTTGCGTCCATCATCAGTGTGAAACAATATATGCAGTTCCTTGTGTAGGAAAGAACTGCAGATGCTGGTTTAAATCGAAGGTAGACACAAAATGCTGGAGTAACTCAGCGGGACAGGCAGCATCTCCGGAGAGAAAGAACGGGTGACGTTTCGAGTCAAGACCCTTCTTCAGTCTGAAGAAGGGTCTCGACCCGAAACGTCACCCATTCCTTCTCTCCAGAGAGTTACTCCAGCATTTTGTGTCTATGTGCAGTTCCTTCCAACACTAACCCATTCTGCTCAGTATTCCTGGAGTCTCACTACGTTGAATCCACAATTGCCACTGGTACGAAGTGAAAAGTTATTACAGCTGCAAAATATTCTGATAAAGATTGAACTTTTCTCAAATTGTTTGTGCTTACTGAAGTGTGAAGAACAACCCTTTAGGGCTTTTGTGCACAGAACTGGGATCTTGTGACAAGCTGTGGGTAGTTTGCACATTTTGAAGCCACAACAGGAACTGAATTGAGGTGAACTCATGCCTGCTGACAGTTATGAAAGAGGTGACTGTTGCTATCCCTGGTGTAAGTCGCATTGGGTTCAAGATGGTCAGAATGCCTCAGCAAGGACCAGTCTCACCCTGGTCACTCCTCTCCTCTCCCATCAAACAAGATGGCGTGGTGGCGCAGCGGTAGAGTTGCTGCTTTACAGCGAATGCAGCGCCGGAGACTCGGGTTCGATCCTGACTACGGGCGCCGTCTCTACGGAGTTTGTACGTTCTCCCCGTGACCTTCGTGGGTTTTCTCCGAGATCTTCGGTTTCCTCCCACACTCCAAAGACGTACAGGTATGTAGGTTAAGAAAATAACTGCAGATGCTGGTACAAATCGATTTATTCACAAAATGCTGGAGTAACTCAGCAGGTCGGGCAGCATCTCGGGAGAGAAGGAATGGGTGACGTTTCGGGTCCAGACCCTTCTTCAGACTGAACCTTCTTCAGACAGGTATGTACGTTAATTGACTGGGTAAATGTAAAAATTGTCCCTAGTGTGTGTAGGATAGTGTTAGTGTGCGGGGATCGCTGGGCGGCGCGGACTTGGTGGGCCGAAGGGCCTGTTTCCGCGCTGTATCTAAAATCAAAATCAATATGCCAAACCAATGTCTGTAGGCAGGGTAGAGCTACTGTCTTACAGCACCAGAGACCCGGGTTCGATCCTGACTACGGATGCTGTCTGTATGTAGTTTGTACATCCTCCCCGTGACCTCTGTACCTCTTTTTTAGATTTAGAGATACAGCGCGGCAACAGGCCCTTCGGCCCACCGAGACCGCGCCGCCCAGCGATCCCCGCAGGTCCCCGTGACCTGAGTCAGAAGTGGGGTCTGCAGACTCTGGAGCATGTTGTTCTTGATGGAAGAAGGTGGACAGATAGTTTGGGATGCCGTGGACTTGTTCTGCTGCCAGTGTGATGGATATTCACTAAACTGCCTCAAAATACTTCTTACAGGCCTCAGTTCTCAAGCACAGCAGCAGAAACTGACCGAGGTTCAATAGGCATTGTTAATTAAGATACGTTTCTAACCTGTACACCTTTCTAATCATCTTGACATTTATCAAGAGAAACAACACTGACCTTGATGACCTTAAGATTATGACCCTCCCCGCCTAAGAACTGATTACATTATAAAATAATCATAAGTTCCACAGTAACCTTATCAAGGTGGTGATGTTAATAAAAGGAAAATGAGACCTGCATTGATTTAATTAGGTCACGCCTTCCATTTGGCCTGATCGATGTTGTGGTGCAACTGGTAGAGCCGCTGCCTCACAGTGGCAGAGACCCTGGTTCGGTCCTGACCTCGGGTGATGTCTAAATGCAGTTTGCACGTTCTCCCTGGGACCACGTGGGTTTCCTCTGGGTGCTCCGGTTTCCTCCCATGTCTCAGATTAACTACTCAAAAAAATCTACGGTATCTGCTGTTCCAGGTGTCAACGGTGAGACCAAGCGCAGGCTGGGTGATCGTTTCGCTGAACACCTCCGCTCAGTCCACCTTAACCTACCTGATCTCCCGGTTGCTCAGCACTTTAACTCCCCCTCCCATTCCCAATCTGACCTTTCTGTCCTGGGCCTCCTCCATTGTCAGAGTGAGGACCAGCGCAAATTGGAGGAACAGCACCTCATATTTCGCTTGGATTGCTTACACCCCAGCGGTATGAACATTGACTTCTTCAACTTCAAATGGCCCTTGCTTTCCCTCTCTCTCCATTCCCTCCCCCGTCCCAGTTCTCCCACCAGCCTTACTGTCTCCGACCACATTCTATCTCAGTCCCGCCCACTCTCCTGACATCAGTTTGAAGAAGGGTCTCGACCCGAAATGCCACCCATTCCTTCCCTCACACACAAGGGACAGTTTCCAATTTTACCAAAGCCAATTAACCTACAAACCTGCAAAGTCTTTGGAGTGTGTGAGGAAACCCATGCAGGTCATGGGGTGAACAGGCTCGGTGCTGGGCCCGCAACTATTAACAATATATATTAACGATTTGGATGATGGAATTAGAAGTAACACTAGCAAGTTTGCAGATGACACAAAGCTGGGTGGCAGTGAGAACTGCGAAGAGGATGTTAGGAGGTTGCAGGCTGACTTGGACAGGTTGAATGAGTGGGCAGATGCAAAATCAAGGAGGCACATTATTATCTCAATTGTGTCAGATTAGGTAAAGGGGGAGTGCAACGAGACCTGAGTGCCATTGTACACCAGTCACTGAAAGCAAGTGTGCAGGTACAGCAGGCAGTGAAGAAAGCTAATGGCATGTTGGCCTTCATAACGAGAGGATTTGAGGAAAGGAGCAGAGGTCCTTCTGCAGTTGTATAGGGCCCTGGTGAGACCACATCTGGAGTATTGTGTGCAGTTTTGGTCTCCTAATTTGAGGAAGGACATCCTTGCTATTGAGGCAGTGCAGCGTAGGTTCACAAGGTAATCCCTGGGATGGCAGGACTGTCATATGTGGAAAGATTGGAAAGACTAGGCTTGTATTCACTGGAGTTTAAAAGGATGAGAAGGGATCTTATGGAGACGTAAAAAATTATGAAAGGACTGGACAAGCTAGATGCAGGAAAAATGTTCCCAATTATGGAGTCCAGAACCAGGGGCCACGGTCTAAGAATAAAGGGGAGGCCATTTAAAACTAAGGTGAGGAAAAACTTTTTCACCCAGAGAGTTGTGAATTTGTGGAATTCTCTGCCACAGAAGGTAGTGGAGGCCAATTCACTGGATGAATTTAAAAAAGAGTTAGATAGAGCTCGCGGGTCTAGTGGCATCAAGGGATACGGGGAGAAGGCAGGTACAGGTTACTGATTGTGGATGATCAGCCATGATCACCATGAATGGTGGTGCTGGCTCGAAGGGCCAAATGGCCTCCTCCTGCACCTATTTTCCATGTTTCTATGATAGCACTCATAGTCAGATATCTGGCGCTGTAAGGCAGCAACTCTACCACTCTGCCACCTTGCCACCAATTTCTTGGTGATAATAGACAATAGACAATAGGTGCAGGAGTAGGCCATTCAGCCCTTCGAGCCAGTACCGCCATTCAATGCGATCATGGCTGATCACTCTCAATCAGTACCCCGTTCCTGCCTTCTCCCCATACCCCCTCACTCCGCTATCCTTAAGAGCTCTATCCAGCTCTCTCTTGAAAGCATCCAACGAACTGGCCTCCACTGCCTTCTAAGGCAGAGAATTCCACACCTTCACCACTCTCTGACTGAAAAAGTTCTTCCTCATCTCCGTTCTAAATGGCCTACCCCTTATTCTTAAACTGTGGCCCCTTGTTCTGGACTCCCCCAACATTGGGAACATGTTTCCTGCCTCTAATGTGTCCAATCCCCTAATTATCTTATATGTTTCAATAAGATCCCCCCTCATCCTTCTAAATTCCAGTGTATACAAGCCTAATTGCTCCAGCCTTTCAACATACAACAGTCCCGCCATTCCAGGAATTAACCTAGTGAACCTACGCTGCACGCCCTCAATAGCAAGAATATCCTTCCTCAAATTTGGAGACCAAAACTGCACACAGTACTCCAGGTGCGGTCTCACCAGGGCCCGGTACAACTGTAGAAGGACCTCTTTGCTCCTATACTCAACTCCTCTTGTTATGAAGGCCAACATTCCATTGGCTTTCTTCACTGCCTGCTGTACCTGCATGCTTCCTTTCAGTGACTGATGCACTAGGACACCCAGATCTCGTTGAACATCCCCTCTTCCTAACTTGACACCATTCAGATAATAATCTGCCTTTCTATTCTTACTTCCAAAGTGAATAACCTCACACTTATCTACATTAAACTGCATCTGCCATGTATCCGCCCACTCACACAACCTGTCCAAGTCACCCTGCAGCCTTATTGCATCTTCCTCACAATTCACACTACCCCCCAGCTTAGTATCATCTGCAAATTTGCTAATGGTACTTTTAATCCCTTCGTCTAAGTCATTAATGTATATCGTAAATAGCTGGGGTCCCAGCACCGAACCTTGCGGTACCCCACTGGTCACTGCCTGCCATTCCGAAAGGGACCCATTTATCCCCACTCTTTGCTTTCTGTCTGTCAACCAATTTTCTATCCATGTCAGTACCCTACTCCCAATACCATGTGCTCTAATTTTGCCCACTAATCTCCTATGTGGGACCTTGTCGAAGGTTTTCTGAAAGTCGAGGTACACCACATCCACTGACTCTCCCCTGTCAATTTTCCTAGTTACATCCTCAAAAAATTCCAGTAGATTTGTCAAGCATGATTTCCCCTTCGTAAATCCATGCTGACTCGGAATGATCCTGTTACTGCTATCCAAATGCTCAGCAATTTCGTCTTTTATAATTGACTCCAGCATCTTCCCCACCACTGATGTCAGACTAACTGGTCTATAATTACCCGTTTTCTCTTTCCCTCCTTTCTTAAAAAGTGGGATAACATTTGCTATCCTCCAATCCACAGGAACTGATCCTGAATCTATAGAACATTGAAAAATGATCTCCAATGCTTCCACTATTTCTAGAGCCACCTCCTTAAGTACCCTGGGATGCAGACCATCAGGCCCTGGGGATTTATCAGCCTTCAGTCCCATCAGTCTACCCAAAACCATTTCCTGCCTAATGTGGATTTCCTTCAGTTCCTCCATCACCTTAGGTTCTCCGGCCCCTAGAACATTTGGGAGATTGTGTGTATCTTCCTCAGTGAAGACAGATCCAAAGTAACGGTTTAACTCGTCTGCCATTTCTTTGTTCCCCATAATAAATTCCCCTGCTTCTGTCTTCAAGGGACCCACATTTGCCTTGACTATTTTTTTCCTCTTCACGTACCTAAAAAAACTTTTGCTATCCTCCTTTATATTATTGGCTAGTTTACCCTCGTACCTCATCTTTTCTCCCCGTATTGCCTTTTTAGTTAACTTTTGTTTCTCTTTAAAAGAGTCCCAATCCTCTGTCTTCCCACTCTTCTTTGCTATGTTATACTTCCTCTCCTTAATTTTTATGCATAGCATAGATCAACACTCGCAGCAAGTGTGTTGGAGGTGAGGTATTGCATTACAATGAGGGTGATTGAGGGGAGCTGCAATGCCTCTTGATCCCAGTCTACAAGGGACGTTGGAATCCCAGCTTGCTTATCGTTCAATAGCTGATGTAGAATAAATGTCGAAGAAATCCCAAATTTGAGGATTGACGGTCATAGAATTTGGGGCGGTGGGGGGGGGTCATAACGAAGCATAAAGGAGGGAAGAAGATAATAGATTATTGCCTTCCATAGTGCGCTGTGGTGGATGTTTATGTTACATTTTATGTAGTTGTGTGTCTTGTTGCTTTTTTGGTCTGACTGTATGGCAAATCAAATTCCTTGTATGTTTACAATAGACAATAGGTGCAGGAGTAGGCCATTCGGCCCTTCGAGCCAGCAGCACCATTCAATGTGATCATGGCTGATCATTCTCAATCAGTACCCCGTTCCTGCCTTCTCCCCATACCCCCTGACTCCGCTATCCTTAAGAGCTCTATCTAGTTCTCTCTTGAATGCATTCAGAGACTTGGCCTCCACTGCCTTCTGAGGCAGTGAATTCCACAGATTTACAACTCTCTGACTGAAAACGTTTTTCCTCATCTCCGTTCTAAATGGCCTACCCCTTATTCTTAAACTGTGGCCCCTGGTTCTGGACTCTCCCAACATTGGGAACATGTTTCCTGCCTCTAACGTGTCCAACCCCTTAATAATCTTATATATTTCGATAAGATCCCCTCTCATCCTTCTAACTTCCAGTGTATACAAGCCTAGCCGCTCCAGTCTTTCAACATACGACAGTCCCGCCATTCCGGGAATTAACCTAGTAAACCTACACTGCACATCCTCAATAGCAAGAATATCCTTCCTCAAATTTGGGGACCAAAACTGCACATAGTATTCCAGGTACGGTCTCACTAGAGCCCTGTACAACTGCAGAAGGACCTCTTTGCTCCTATACTCAACTCCTCTCGTTATGAAGGCCAACATTCCATTGGCTTTCTTCACTGCCTGCTATACCCTGCATGCTTCCTTTCAGTGACTGATGCACGAGGACACCAAGATCTCATTGTACGTCCACTTTTCCTAATTTGACACCATTCAGATAATAATCTGCCTTCTTATTCTTACCGCCAAAGTGGATAACCTCACACTTATCCACATTAAACTGCATCTGCCATGCATCCGCCCACTCACACAACCTGTCCAAGTCATCCTGCAACTTCATAGCATCTTCCTCACAGCTCACACTACCACCCAGCTTTGATTCATCTGCAAATTTGCTAATGTTACTTTTAATCCCTTCATCCAAGTCAGTAATGTATATTTACATACTTGGCTAATTGATTATAATTATAATTAAACAAACACATGAGAATAGGAACAAAA
This sequence comes from Rhinoraja longicauda, assembly GCF_053455715.1. NCBI lineage: Eukaryota > Metazoa > Chordata > Chondrichthyes > Rajiformes > Arhynchobatidae > Rhinoraja > Rhinoraja longicauda. The sequence goes on along the minus strand of NC_135980.1, from coordinate 5,706,107 downwards.
AAACAATTTGCTGAACAGGAATTGAACAGGTCAGGCAGCATCTGTGGAGGGAAATGGATAGTGGACACTTTGGGTCAAGATTTCAAATTAAAAGATCAACTGCCCCTTTTCTTCTAAAGATGCTCCTTGAGTTCCTCTTACAATTTGTTTTTTTTGCCTCAGATTCCAGCTTATACAGTCTTTTGTATCTGTCGGGAAATGGAGCAGGAGTGGGCCGCAATCATTCCCAGCATGCCCCACCACTTAATGTGATCACGGCTGATCTATGCTGGCCTCAACTCCTCTTCAGTGCCATTCCTCCATCCCCTTCCAATCCATGTACTGTAGTAGGAATGGCTGAAGAGAATTCCTGCGATGACTTTGCCATTGGTAGATTGCAGGAGTGCACAGTTCAAACTATCCCAATTCAACATGCCTCCTAGCTTGAATGTTGATACAATAATGGTATCGCTAAAGTCCTCTTACATGCTCTCCTTTGCCCAGATGAGAGAAAGGAGAGGATGGATCTACACCAGAGGTATTTCTCTGCCATGGTTTAGTACTTCATCGGTTCCAGAACCTTGCTTATGAATTATTGGGTGAACTTGTTAACCAACTTACTGGACTGGGGTAAACCCTAGATGCTGTGTATGTGTGCCTGTAGAATGAGTAGTCCTGCACATGCCAGAATGTTGACTGAGAAGATTAGATTAGTTTAGAGATGCAGCGCAGAAACTGTACACTTGCTCGATCCTACACACTGGGGACAATTTATAATGATAACAGGCCAATTAGCCTACAATCCTGTATGTCTTTGGAGTGTGGAAGCACCCGGGGAAAACCCTCGCAGGTCATGGGGAGAACGTAAAAACTCCGTACAGACAAGCACCCTTAGTCAGGATTGAGCCTGGATCTCTGGCGCTGTGAGGCTGCAACTCTACCGCTGCACCCCCCTTGATCAAGATCTTCGATGTGGCACGGATTGCCTCTCTCAACGTGAATGTGATAATGACTTCAATGATGAGTAGAGTCAGAGACGTACAGCAGGGAAACAGGTCATTTGGCTCACCTAGTCCATGTCAACCAAGATGCCCTGTCTAAGATAATCCTGTTTGCTTGTGTTTTTCTCATGTCTCTCTAAACCTTTATTGGCCAGAATGGTAAGGAGGACATCAGCATTCTTTGACTAGAGGGCACAGCTTGAGAATAAAAGGACATAGAAAGGAGAGGAGGAGGAGGAATTTATTTTGTCAGAAGGTGGAGAATCTGTGGAATTCATTGCCACAGTCGGCTGTGGAGGCTGACATCGGGTATTTTAAAGACGGAGATTGACCGATTCTTGATAAGTAAGGGTGTCAAATGTTATAGGGAGAAGGCAGGAGAATGGGGTTGAGACGTGAAGATAGATCAGGCATGATTGAATGACGGTGTAGACTCGAAGGGCCAAATGTCCTAAATCTGCTCCTTCTTCTCATCGAGTCCACATCACCAGATTAGTTGTTCAGCCAGAGCTGAACACACATCTTGGCATCTGCACACAATGGCGTCATGTGCTTCTTGTGTTTCTTGTGCGTGGTGGTGGAAAGACTGATGGAAAGCGGGCAGTGGCGTGAGCACTCTTTCCTTGACCCCAATCTGCTCCTAAGACTTATGGATTTCAAACTTGACCACTGTTGCTAAACCCGCAGACAATAAAAAGCGCCCTGCCCTCTCCTTTCAAAACCTGACACCATCGATGTCAATTGAGTTGATTGAGAAGCAACGTGAATTCTTCAGCTGGTGGTATATCACATGTTTTCAACAAGGAAAGAAGGAAAGATTTGCATCTGTGATGGCACATTCAGCAAGGTAGCATCCTTTCAACAACAGCACTGATGTGTAATGTGGTGCTGTTTCTGCAGTGGGTTACGAAGCTAAGACCTGTTTACTTGGATCACCATGCTATACAATAAACCAAGGTTGACAATGGTTTGCAATTTTAAAAGAGGAAAAGTTGCAGTTCTGAGTAGGCAATATCTTGTTCTCTGTGCAATTTGGTAATCAGCAATACGGCAATCAATCTGGTTCTGCCTCAAATGTCAAATCAGACAAGTTAGCCACTCAAATGTCAAATCAGACAAGTTAGCCACCCTTTGCTTCACAAAATAAAACATACGTAGCAATTATGATTTGTGCAAAATACATCACAAGGTAAATTGTAGTCGAAATCTGCGTGATTGAAACGGGGTTAAGTAGCTCTGAATATTGTTTTTGACAGAATTGAAAGCTAATTAATCCAGTGTCTGATTGGAGGATTAATTAGCTATTCATTAGAGATGAGGTAGTCTCGCTGATTTTATTTGCAAATCTTAAAGAAAATGCTGAAGGATGTTTGGGAGGAAGACAGAAACGTAAATCTATATTTTCATGCCAAATGAAAGGGCAGGTTCGCTCTGCCTTGTTTTGAAAGGAAATAATGAAGCTGGTGGTTACTGGCAAATTGTTTCAGGATGATTGTCTGTAAACTTATTTTTTCCAATTGGATGTCTAATGGCACGGGCTACAGATCCTATATATATTCCATGGAGATACATAATCACACTAGTTAGGAAGTCAGAACAGTGAAACTTCCTGAGAGTGACAGTCATTCAGTGCGGAAGCAGCCCCTTCGGCCCAACACATCCATGCCGTCCCAAATGCCCCATCCAAACCCATCCCATTCACCCATGTTTAGCCCATATCCCTCGAAATCTTTCCTATCCATTATCTGACCAAATGTCTTTTAAATGTAGTTATTACGCCTGACTCAACTACTTCCTCTGGAAGCACGTTCCATTTAACCTCCAGTCTATGTGTGAAAAAGTTGCCATTCTGGTTTCTCTTAAATCTTTCCCCTCTCACTTTGAACCAATAGCCTCTGGTTTATGATTCCATTCCCAAGGGAAAATGACACTGGGCATTCACCCTGTCTGGTCTCTCTTGATTTTCTACACCTCTATAAGATTACCCCCTCAGCCTCCTGCACTACAAGGAGTGAGGTCGTGGCCTGCTCCACCTCTCCTTATAGCTCATCCCCTCGATTTAGTGAAAACCCAACAATCCACAGGATTTAATTACTTCCAGCCGAGATTTTGAATGGTTGAGTGAATGGTCTGGTCGTTGATAAGGTCTTGCGTGGCAGGTTGATCCAGAAGATTAAGATGCAAGGGATGCAAAGCATGTGGACAAACTGGATCCCAAAATTATCTGGGGGATACAAGGCAGTAGAGGTAGATGGGTGTTTTTCTGAATAGTAATCTATAACAAATGGTGTACCACAGTAATCAGTGCTGCGACTGTAAGATAGTACAGTAGTGGCAAGTGGACAGAAACAAACACAGGTTACAGTCAAGCAGTTGCCAGTGTGGGTCCTCTTTATTTTACAAAAGTACACAGAGCATATTCACACACATATTCATGAGACTGATAAGATATGATTATATTGCATGACTCAAATCACTCCAACCGTATTCAGTTCTGAAAGGTGCAGTTACCATTATATACACTACGGGGACCTGTATTATTATTGATAGATGGAGGTGACTTAGATGAGAATGTATGGAGTATGATTGGTGAGCTTGCAGACAAAACAAAAATTGATGGAGTTGGAGAGAAAGGTTGGTCAAGGATACAATGGGACACAGATCAGTCAGAAAGATGACAAGGGTGGAGGGTGCAGAAGAAATTCACACCGATATTGTTTGGGTGGCACCATATCTGGCTACTCTGTCTGCTGTCTCTACTGCTGTACTACTATACACTTGTTCCTAGTGCTTATGTACTTGTACTGAACTGAATACAAAAATGAATTTCACTGTAGATAGACACAAAATGCTGGAGTATGTCAGCAGGTCAGGCAGCATCTCTGGAGAAAAGGAGTGTTTCGGGTCAAGACCATTCCTCAGAATTTCACTGTACCTCGGTACATGTGACAATAAAGCACCATTGAACCGTTGAACCATTGAAAGGTTGCCCACTTATAAGGAGGGGCTGTGTTTATTTGTAGTGGTATTGAGGGTTGGCCTTATGGATGTTTTATTCCATTATGAGTGGTAATGCCCAGAATCTTTATCCTAGGGCAGGGGAGCCTTGAAACGGAGACACAAGTTTAACGTGAGCAGGGAGAAATTTAGAGGAGATCTGAGAGTAAGTTTTGCACAGCTAGAGTGGTGAATATCCAGAATGAGCCACCAGAGGAGGTAGTAGAGGCAGAAAAAATTACCATTAAATTTAAACTGTAGGGTACAGGAGCTTTTAAGATTTAAGATTTTTAGATTTAGAGATACAGCACGGAAACAGGCCCTTCGGCCCACCGAGTCCACGCCGACCAGCGATCCCCGCACACTAACATTATCCTACACCCACTAGGGACAATTTTTACATTTACCCCATCAATTAACCTACATCCTGTACGTCTTTGGAGTGTGGGAGGAAACCGAAGATCTCGGAGAAAACCCACGCAGGTCACGGGGAGAACGTACAAACTCCCTACAGACGGTGCCCGTAGTCAGGATCGAACCTGAGTCTCCGGCGCTGCATCCGCTGTAAGGCAGCAACTCTACCGCTGCGCCACCGATCCTATAGTTTGCTGGACTGATTATAGGTTGGCAAGACTAGGATTCCCATCCTTCGAATAGAGGAGGGCGAGAGGAAATTTAACGGAAGTCCAACAATCATGAAGGTTGTAGACATGGTGAACATGAAGGACCTATTTTTTACTAACCTAGAGGTCAATAACTAGAGAACCTCGGCGGAGAGTTTAGAGTTTTAATGCCCAATTAATTATGGAGATTTCAAATCTCCTTCATCAGATTTGAAAAACTCTCCGTGTCTTGGTCAACAAAACTATAGAGCAAGAACAGGAAATGTCCCGTGAGAATCAAGATGGCCGCCAGTTATCGAGTCACAGTAAATGGCCGCCATTCAGAGAGATACAGCAAATAAACAGACCCAAAATGCAGGGTCAGGCAGCATATCTAGAAAAAAGGAAAAAAGTTTTGACTTTTCAGGTCAAAACCCTTATTCAGAAGGGCTTGACCCGAAACGTCACCTATTCCTTTTCTCCAGAGATGCTGCCTGATCCGCTGAGTTACTCCAGCATTTTGTGTCTATCTGCAGTGTAAACCAGCATCTGCAGTCCCTTCTTACCTAAACAAACAGACCCTTTGGCCCTCTGAGCTTCACCAACTATCAAACATCTATTTTAACACCAATCTTAGCCTGCTTCATTTTATTCCCCCTATTTTCCAATTTCTTGCCCTTTTCCTTCAGATTCTACCCCTCATCTACGAACTGCGAACAACTTAACCCATCTCCACAGTTAACCCATCTCCCGTTAACCCATCTCCACAGTTAACCCATCTCCACAGTTAACCCATCTCCCATTAACCCATCTCCACAGTTAACCCATCTCCACAGTTAACCCATCTCCCGTTAACCCATCTCCACAGTTAACCCATCTCCACAGTTAACCCATCTCCCGTTAACCCATCTCCACAGTTAACCCATCTCCACAGTTAACCCATCTCCACAGTTAACCCATCTCCACAGTTAACCCATCTCCACAGTTAACCCATCTCCCATTAACCCATCTCCACAGTTAACCCATCTCCACAGTTAACCCATCTCCCGTTAACCCATCTGCACAGTTAACCCATCTCCCGTTAACCCATCTCCACAGTTAACCCATCTCCACAGTTAACCCATCTCCGCAGTTAACCCATCTCCCGTTAACCCATCTCCCGTTAACCCATCTCCACAGTTTTGGGACGTGCGAGGAAACCAGAGACCCCGGAGGAAGCTCTTGCGGCCTCAGGGAGAACATGCGTTAGAGTCTGAACCTGGGTCACAGCAACAGTGAGGCAGCAGCTCTACTAGCTGTACAATCTGAACCCAGAACCCAGGCCCCAGATCCGAAAGTGTTTAAGCTCACACTACACCTCAATCCTAAAGCCAGTTTTACTTTTCCTTATAAAATTGCAAACAAATGGTGCTTTCAAGTGACGTTGATAAGTTCAATAAATTTTTAATGACCTGCACAAGTACTGTGGTTCAATCAGTAGTAAATTAGATTTGTGAGTGGGAAGTGTCAGCAATGCTATCTTCTCCTCATATTTTACAGGATTACATTAATAGCAGTGGATGAGTGAGAATAATTTGATGCGATAGCGAAACTTTTTTTTGCCCCCCCTCTCATTAATACGAGACTAGTTCTCCTTCCAGCTGACAGTTGTGCAAATCTTGGCATGATGTGCAGTTTTTTGCTTAAGGTTAATGTGAGATGGAATCTCATGAATCTACTTCACTGGGCACGTTTGCTGTCAAGTGCTGAGATTGAAGTCCGGAGGAGAAACGGTGGATAAAAGATGAATTAGAGATCAGAACAGCCTGTAACCAAGGGAGTGATGGAAGAAAATGAGAAACAAAGCACCACAGGTACTTAATAGTTGTGTCATTTTCACAAGTCTTCATGCAGCAGGCCTCACTGTATATTCATGTCACATACTGCTACTCCCTTGACTGCTTTCTGGGTGATTTAATAAAACTCAAATTCTTTCTTGTGCTCGGACGAATGTTAAGATAATAGAGGCCCAGGTAATAATGAATGCATTGGAGATGATGATTCTTGATCTGAATGCTCAATTCATTTAGGGGCAGGACAGAAAAATGAAACAGTCCATCGAATAAGCATTGTTAAGTCTTGTGTGGCACTGCTCAACAGAGGCCCAATGACCTGATAGGAAGTGGGTGGTGAAGCCACCTCGTTGGTGACACGCATCTGTTTCTAGGTCACGTCTCCATTCATTTGCTTGGATCCCGAGGTGAATGAAGCATCTGATATGATATCAACATCATGAGTGGTATAGAAATGGGTAGATCCAGAGTCGCTTGCCCAGAGTAGGGGAATCGAGAACCAGAGGAAATAGGTTTCAGGTGAAGTGGGAACGATTTAATTGGAATCTGAGGGCTCAGTCTGAAGAAGGGTCTCGACCATAAAACGTCACCCATTCCTTCTCTCCTGAGATGCTGCCTGACCTGCTGAGTTACTCCAGCATTTTGTGAATAAATACCTTCGGAATCTATGGGGTAACTTTTTCATACAAAGGGTGGTGTGTGTGTATGGAATAGAAACATAGAAACATAGAAAATAGGTGCAGAGTAGGCCATTCGGCCCTTCGAGCCTGCACCGCCATTCAATATGATCATGGCTGATCATTCAGCTCAGTAGCCTGTACCTGCCTTCTCTCCATACCCCCTGATCCCTTTAGCAAAAAGGGCCACATCTAACTCCCTCTTAAATATAGCCAATGAACTGGCCTCAACTACCTTCTGTGGCAGAGAATTCCACAGACTCACCACTCTGTGTGAAGAAATGTTTTCTCATCTCGGTCCTAAAAGACTTCCCCCTTATCCTTAAGCTGTGACCCCTGGTTCTGGACTCCCCCAACATCGGGAACAATCTTCCCGCATCTAGCCTCTCCAACCCCTTAATAATTTTATATGTTTCTATAAGATCCCCCCTCAGTCTTCTAAATTCCAGCGAGTACAAGCCCAGTCTATCTAGTCTTTCCTCATATGTAAGTCCCGCCATCCCAGGGATCAATCTGGTGAACCTTCTCTGTACTCCCTCTAAGGCCAGAACGTCTTTCCTCAGGTTAGGAGACCAAAACTGCACACAATACTCCAGGTGCGGTCTCACCAAGGCCCTGTACAACTGCAGCAGAACCTCCCTGCTCCTAAACTCAAATCCTCTTGCTATGAATGTCAACATACCATTCGCTTTCTTCACTGCCTGCTGCACCTGCATGCTTGCTTTCAATGACTGGTGCACCATGACACCCAGGTCACGTTGCATCTCCCCTTCTCCCAATCGGTCACCATTCAGGTAATACTCTGCTTTCCTGTTCTTGCCGCCAAAGTGGATAACCTCACATTTATCCACATTATATTGCATCTGCCATGCATTTGCCCACTCGCCTAATCTATCCAAGTCACTCTGCAGCCTCCTAGCATCCTCCTCGTAGCTAACACTGCCACCCAGCTTCGTGTCATCCGCAAACTTAGAGATGTTGCATTCAATTCCCTCGTCCAAATCATTAATATACACTGTAAATAACTGGGGTCCCAGCACTGAGCCTTGCGGTACCCCACTAGTTACTGCCTGCCATTCCGAAAAGGACCCGTTTATTCCTACTCTTTGCTTCCTGTCCGCCAACCAATTTTCTATCCACCTCAACACTGAACCCTCAATACCGTGTGCTTTAAGTTTGTACACCAATCTCCTATGTGGGACCTTGTCGAAGGCCTTCTGAAAGTCCAGATATAACACATCGACTGGTTCTCCCTTATCCACTCTACTAGTTACATCCTCGAAAAATTCTATAAGGTTCGTCAGACATGATTTGCCTTTGGTAAATCCATGCTGACTTTGTCCGATGATTTCACCACTTTCCAAATGTAATGCTATCACATCTTTAATAACTGACTAGCATTTTCCCCACTACCGATGTTAGGCTAACTGGTCTATAATTCCCCGTTTTCTCTCTCCCTCCCTTTTTAAAAAGTGGGATTACATTAGCTACCCTCCAGTCCTCAGGAACTACTCCAGAATCTAAAGAGTTTTGAAAAATTATCACTAATGCATCCACTATTTCTGAGCTGCCAGAGGAGGTAGTTGAGGCAGGGATGATCGCAACACGTAAGGAACAATTAGACAGGTACATGGATAAGGACAGGTTTAGAGGGATATGGGCCAAACACAGGCAGGTGGGACTAGTGTAGATGGGGCATGTTAGTCGGTGTGGGCAAGCTGGGCTGAAGGGCCTGTTTCCACGCTTTATGACTCGTTGACCGTGACTCGATAACTCTATCAGGTGAATATCATATGTTATCCTTCTTCATGCTGTCCTTCTTTGTGGCTGCAGAGGTTTATGCATTTCACTACAAAGATTAATGCCATTGCTCATCCCCTGGTCAAACTATCTTCAATAATGTTTCTCAGGCTGGGAGCCCAGTCGGATATATCCCAATACTAGTCTTTCCCTCCTTTATAAAACCATCTCCTCCATCACAGTTCCAACTCCTGACTACTCTTTTGTCCCATGTTCTGATCTCCCCTTAACCCAATCTCTTTGAACTCCTGAGCAAGACCCCAATATTTTCCTACTTCACTCAACCATATTTTCAAATGGCAATTTACTCAGGAAATATATCTATTTAAACAGCAGAGGAATCAGAACGTATGATGGACATGACAACTACAACAACACTACAACAACAACAACTACAACAGCACTATGGCACAGAAATAGACCGTTTGACCCAAAATCTATGCCGACCAAGATGCCCCATCTATGCTCGTCCAAATTGTTGATCCCATATCCCCCTAAACCTTTCCTATCCACGCACTATCCACATGTCTTGGAAATGTTGTTATACTACCTGCCTCCACTACCTCCTTTGGCAGCTCGTTCCATATACCCACCGCTCTCTGTGTGATAAAGTTGCCCCTCAGGTTGCCATTAACTCTTTCACCTCTCACCTTGATCCAATAACTTCTTACAAACTTAGTCAGGAACATCAACAGAATAAATACAGTGAGTGGAGGATAGTTCTTTTCAAACTTACTTCACGTGAGCTACAGTGGCCCAACAGCTTCCAGCTTCTTCAATAGTAAAATATTGTGGCTGCTTGAAATCAGAAGCATATAGAAGTGTGAAAACGCACACCTCCAGATTCAGGGACAGTTTCTTCCCAGCTGTTATCAGGCAACTAAATCATCCTACTACAACCAGAGAGCAGTCCTGAGAAACTGAGAAGTTATAAGTGTAAACTACTAGAAATGATCAGCAAGTCTTGCAGCGTCTGTGCAGAGAAAAACTGTTGAATTTTTCCTTTATAGATGCTGCTTGATTTGCAGAGCATTCCCAACAGTTTCCGTTTTTAAACTCAGCATTGAAAAGTGGTATTAGTTGTGGCACAGTGGTGCATCTTGTAGAGCCAATGCCTCATGGCGTTAGAGACGGGTTCGATCCTGACCTCAGGTGCTGTCAATGTGGAGTTGCATGGTCACAATGTGACCAAGGTTTCAAGGTCAGCTTATTGACACGTGTACCAATTAAGGTACAGTGAAATTTGAATTACCATACAGCCATACTATCTGATAAGCAACAAGACACACAACCACATAAAAGTTAACATAAACATTCATCACAATGGGTTTCCTCTGGGTGCTTTGGTCTCCGCCCACATCCCAAAGATGTGTTGGTTGGTGACTGACTGCTGTAAATTGTCCCTGGTGTGTAGGTGACTGGTAAAATCTGGAAAGAACTGATAACAATAGGGAGAGAATAAAATTAGATTGGATTAATGTAGGATTAGTGTAAATAGGTGGCTAAGGATCAGCGTGGACTAAATGGGCTGAAGGGCCTGCTTCTTGCATTTCTCTATTTATCGAAAAGACACAGAAATATATGCTGTTAAATTGTTACGTTGATGACCCCCTCCCAGGATGTTAACTTCATGAAGTGCTTTATCAGAGTAAGTTGTTCTTTTTTTATTCAAAATAAACTTTATTCAGAATTTAAAAAAAATATTCAACCAAGAGCTATGCAAAAGTTCTACCGACATTTTCAGAGGCTATACATACAATGGTGTATAGGGGCATGGTGGCGCAGAGGTAGAGCTGCTGCCTTACCGCGCCAGAGACCCAGGTTCAATCCACACGACCGAAGCTGTCTGTACGGAGTTTGTAGGTACTCCATGTGACCATGAGAGTTTTCCCTGAGCACTCCGGTTTCCTCCCACATACCAAAGACGCACAGGTTTGTAGGTCAATTGGCTTCAGTAAAAGATCGTAAATTGTGTAGGATAGCGCTTGTGTATGGGGATTGCTGGCTCAGACTCAGTGGGCCGAAGGGCCTGTTTCCGCGCTGTTATCTCTAATCTAAACTAGAAATTCATTAGTCGTATTTGGTCATGTTCACAGAAATATCATTACACCCAGCACCTTTGCCACTTATGTGGCCCCCTGAGGTGATACCTCTTCCCTCGTTTGAGGGGTGTCTCCACCATACCCCTCCCCCCCCCATGTCCAGCAACGGAAGGACCCTAAATTGTGGCCCTCCCCCACAGAGCCTTGGCGTTGGCTGCACCAAGCTTCAGTGCGTCCCTCAGCACGAGCTCCTGCAGTCTGAAGTGGGACAGTCAGCAACACTCCCCGACGGACATCTGGAGTAAGTTGTCCTAACCTGCCTCAACAATTTATTGAGGATATTAATGAAGTTGGCGGACATAGAATCCTGTTTATTGACTGAAACCGTGCCATGCCCAGCTCAGTAATTGATTTACAAAATCTCACATTCACATCTATGGGTAACAAATGGTCCTTGTTAAGTACTTGGGAGTAATAAAGATTTAGAAGTTAAATCCATGGGTTTTGCTGAGGAGAATGAATGTTTTAACAGGATCAACAAAAAAAAACCTGTGGGTTGAAATTGTTTGTCCCTCCCACCATCTTCTTTTTATTTGAAACTTGCGGCATCGATGCATGAAAATTGCAGACAAAGCAGTTTGTTATGAACATGTTAGTTCATCTATTATGAACAACGCACTTTTACTATCAATACCCTTCAGCTCGAAAAAATAATTCTTTCTCCTAGTCACTTTCCGGCTGTGAGTCTTTCAAGAGTATTTAATTGTCATCTGTAGCATCAAATAAACCATGAGTATTCTTACTTGCTTCAGCTCTACAGGCCCATTAACACAATTTACACATAGATTAATATATAATCATCAATAGTAACATAAATTAATAATCAGTAATATTAGGTAACAAGACCATAATTATGCATGGTAGGCAGGGTAGAGCTACTGTCTTACAGCACCAGAGACCTGGGTTCGATCCTGACTACGGACGCTGTCTGTATGTAGTTTGTACATCCTCCCCGTGACCTGCGTGGGTTTTCTCCGAGATCTTCGGTTTTCTCCCACACTCCAAAGACGTACAGGTATGTAGGTTAATTGGCTCAGTGTAAATATAAAATTGGCCCTAGTGTGTGTAGGATCGTGTTAATGTGCGGGGCTCACTGGTCGATGTGGACTCGGTGGGCTGTAGGGCCTGTTTCCGCACAGTATCTCGAAACTAAACTAAACTAATCAAAACAAAGACCAGAGTTTATGTAGAACTTGGAGTTCACTGTTTTTCAGGCTCCTGTACCTTCTTCCCGATGGTAGCAGCGAGATGGTGTGGTCAGGCCTTGTGGTGTGGGTCTTTGTGTAAGAAGGAACTGCAGATGCTGGTTTACACTGAAGATGGACACAAAATGCTGGAGTAACTCAGCTGGTCAGGCAGCATCTCTGGAAATGGTGACTCAGCTGGTCAGGCAGCATCAAAAGAAATAGGTGACGTTTTGGGTCAAGACTCTTTTTCAGACTCAGGAAGACTCAGCATCTGAAGAAGGGTCCAGACCAGAAACGTCACCTTTTCTTTTTCTCCAGAGAAGCTGCCTGACCTGCTGAGTTACTCCAGTGTTTTGTGTCTACCTATGGAGTGGGTCTTTGTTGATTTTAGCTACCTTTTTAAGCAACGCGTCCTCTAGATCCCTTCAATGGTGGGAAATTCAGAACCCTTGATGGACTGGGCAAGTTCTTCCACTTTTCAGCCTCCTGTGCTCCTGGGCATCAAAGATCATGGTGGAATCCTGGGTATTGGGCAGGAAGGAAGGAAGCGAGTTGGGTGATGTTTGGGTTACCAAACCTAGACCAGATTTGGACAGCGGAGAACCAATGTGCATTCTGGGTAAGTTATTGGTTGTTAGGAAGTATCCATGGGCCTGCCCTTCAATAGGATCCTGAAGAGTGAGAAGAGATTGAAATATTGGCTTATGGGTGGGTGGGCTGTTGTAGGTTGGTACTTCAACACAATTCAATGTTCAACGAGCTATGTGAAATATTTCTTAGTAACATATTTAACATGATTTTACAGTGGTGCAGCGGTAGAGTTGCTGCCTTACAGCGCCAGACACCGGGGTTTGATCCAGACTACGGGTGCTGTCTGTACAGAGTTTGTACATTCTCCCTGTGATCGCATGGGTTTTCTCCGGGTGCTCCGGTTTCATCTCGCATTCCAAAGACGTACAGGTTTGTAGGTTAATTGGCTTCGGTAAAATTGTAAATTTTCCCTGGTGTGTTGGATAGTGCTGGTGTACGGGGTGATTGTTGGCCGACGCGGACTCATGTGGCCGAAAGGTCTGTTTCCGCGCTGTATCTCTAAAACTAAAAACTATAATCATTTGTACATGTCTTCAGAAAGTTTAAACAAATCGCAAGTCAGAAAAGAGGCAAAACAATTGTACACTGTGGAGTTCCAATCTTGCACAGGTTTGGCCTGGAGGCCAAAGAGGTGGAGTTTCAGCAGGGCATATGGGACAGGTTGTTCTTGGATGTTGACTGAATACAGCTGAACTGAAATGTGGCCAACGCATCATGTGAAACCTTGGATGTATTTTTTTCTTATTTCTGCAGAGGTCAGCAGTCACAATAACAACACCAAGTGTTTATTCAGCAATTGTGACGGTTAAAAATAGACACGGAGGCACAGGCGAATATGAAAGCCTGGGTTTAGTTTTGAGATGCAGCGCGGAAACGGGCCCTTCGGCCCACCGAGCCCGTGCGACCAGCGACCAGAGACCAGAGATGGACAGGAAACTGGGAGGGGGGGAGGAGGGAGGGGGGAGGGGGGAGGGGGGGGGGGGGGGAAAGTGGGGTAGTTTTTGTTGTTACCTCAAATTGGAGAATTCAATGTTCATACCATTGGGTTATAAGCCACCCTAATGGAACTTAAGGTGTTCATAAGTTATAGGAGCAGAACTAGGCCATTCGGCCCACTCCGTCATTCAATCATGGCTGATCTATCTGTCCCTCTCAACCCCATTCTCCTGCCTTCTCCCCGGAACCTCTGACACCCTTACTACCCTTAAGAATCTATCAAGCTCCGCCTTAAAAATGTCCATTGACTTGGCTCCACAGCCTCCTGTGGCAATGAATTCCCCAGATTAACCACTGTTCCTCCGATTTGTATTGGAGGAATAGCAAAGGAGGCGGCCCAGAACAGAATGAGTGAACCAAGGAGTTGCGCAGGGAATGGAATCCATGAAAAGTGGAAAGGGATGGGATGGGAAGATGTGACTGGTGGTGGGAACATCTTAAAGGTGGCGGAAATGTCAGAGAATGATGTGTTGGATGCAAAGCCTGGTGGAGTGAAAGGTAAGGACCAGGGGATTTCTATCTTGTTCAAACTCTTGAAAGCCACCAATCTGAAGAAGAATCCTACCCCAAATTGTTGCCCATCCATTCCCTCCATAGATGCTACCTAACCAACTGAGTTCCTCCAGCACTTTGTGTTTTACCAGTTCACTCTTAGAGGCCTGCAAAAAAATAAAAAGTCCTGGTTATGGAACCATTGTTAACAACGTTGCTTGGTTAAATGAAGCATCATATTTGCTGCATTTGTAAATTAATTGCAAAGCTGTTTACTCAGGTTGGCGTTTCTGTAAAGTAACTTTGCAGAATTGTTTGCTTAGTCGTAATTATTTGCCGTGTTCCTCCATCAATTCCAGAGCCTTTGCAAACACACGGGAATAAGATCATGTTTTGGGCTTTTATTAATCTCTTGTTGGCCAAAGGAGAGAAGAAATATCCTTCTTCTGCACCTCCTTAACATTTTGTATGGATATGCTTCTTGAGATGCCATTTGTATTCTGACTTCAAGAAGAGTTTAAAAAGAATATTATCTGTGATATCAAAAGAGATTAATAAAAATAATAAGACAAATCAAAAATGGCAGTTATAAAAAAAAAACAGGCAAGAAAATTGGTTAAAAACTCGGGACACAAGAAATTGTAGATGCTGGAATCCTGAGCAAAACACAAAGTGCTGGAGGAACTCAGTGAGGGGTGGGGGGGGAAGGGGGGGTTGGAGAGAGTGGTGGTGGGGGTAGTAGGAGGGGTAATGAGGGGGGGAATGGAGGGAGCGGTGGGAGGTGTGGGTTGGAGGGAGTGGTGGGGAGGGGCGGTAGGAGGGGTGATGGGGGGGGCGAGGGGGGAATGGAGGGAGTGGTGGAAGGTGTGGGTTGGAGGGAGTGGTGGGAAGGGCGATAGGAGGGGGTGTGAGGGGGGTGGGAAGGGCGGTAGGAGGGGTGATGAGGGGGCGCGGCAGGGGAGTGGAGGGAGCGGTGGGAGGCGTGGGATGGAGGGAGTGATGGGAAGGGCGGTAGGAGGGTGATGAGGGTGGAGGTGGAGGGGAGGGAGTGGTGGGGGAGCGAAGCAGTGGGGGGAGAGGTGGGGTGTTAGGGGTGGAAGAGTCAGGCAGCATCTGGGGATGAATGGACAGGCGACATTTTATGTCAGGACCCTTCTTCAAACTGGCCTGACCCGAAATGTTGCCTATTATTCCCTCCCCATATGCTGCTTGATCTGCTGAGTTCCTCCAGCACTTTGTGTTTTGGTCTGTAAGTGGACTGTTTTGGATGCTATTAGGACTTTCAGAATTGTACTAGGAGAAGGAATGGTAATTATTAAGGAATCCTGGTGTTGTGTTATTTGCCCAAGAATGTGAATAGCATTGGCAATGCCTGTATTTGTTGCTCATTCTAAATAGCCCCCTGTATAAAGTAAGTGTAAAAAGTGCATCTTGACGAGCGGAACATTTAAGCAACAGCCTTGTATATTGGCCAGAGTGATTGAAGTATAAAATCATGAGAGGAATAGATTGGGTAGATGCACAGTCTCTTGCCCAGAGTAGGGGATTCGAGAATCAGAGGACATGTTTAATGTGAGGGGGGAAAGATTTAATAAGAATCTGAGGGGTAACTTCTGAGGTGGTCGGTGTATGGAACAAGCTGCCTGAGGAAGTAGTTGAGGCAGGTATTATTGCAACGTTGATGAAACATTTAGACAAGTACATGGATAGGACAGGTTTAGAGGGATGTGGGCCAAACACAGATAAGTGGGACTAGAGTAAATGGGACATGTTGGCCATTGTGGGCAAGTTGGGCCAAAGCGCCTGATTCCACGCTGTAAGACTCTATGATTCTAAGTTGACAGGCTTTCTTCGCTGAAGTGTACCTGATGCCAATTGACAACAAAGTAGCAGCTTTATAATCACCATCAGTGATACTGCCATTTATTTGAATTTAAATATCCCAGTTTCAATTCTGTAATTTGGAAATCATATGTACATATTAATACTCTAGCTCTCCGAATACATGAAGTAGCTTAACCATTCTTCTTCAGTTCCTTCTAATCCACGAGTCTGACTGTTGTACCGTGTGTACAACAGAGCATATGTGGACATCAAATGCAGACTGGATTGAGCAAAACCATGATGGCCACCAAATGAAGACTGGGAACACAAAGTTCTGGAGCAACTCAACGGGCCAGGCAGCGCCTCCGGAGAACATAGATAGGCACCGTTTCAGTTCGAGACACTTCTTCAGACACCTGAAGGGTCTGAAAGGTCCTGACCTGAAACGTCATCTATCCGTTTTCTCCAGAGACGCTGCCTGACCCACTGTTACTCCAGCGCTTTTTGTGTAAACCACCAACTGCAGCTCTTTGTTTCCACGTACTAGCTGAGGGGTAGGGCATGTGGCACTCGGAAAGATACCGGTGACTGCTAACTGATAGTCCGAGCATTAGCAAAAGGTTTTGGAAGAACAATGGTAGGTGGAGGGGGGAAGGGGGGGGGGGGGGGGGGAGGAATGACTAAGTGAAAGAAGTATATTTATAAATGTCCAAAGATAAGATGGTGTAGTTGAATGAAAACCACCATAAATATGTAATATTCAATGATCCCTAACAAGGAGCCAATGGAGTTATATATATATATATATATATATATTTGTTGCATAGTCATAGAGTGACACAGCACAGAAACAGACCCTTCAGCCCAACTTGTCCATGTCGACCAAAATGCCCCATCTACACCTATCTCACCTGTCTGTGTTTGGCCCTTATCCCTCTAAACCTTTCCTATCCATATACCTGCCCAAATGTCTTTTAAATGTTTAGTTTAGTTTAAAGATACAGCATGAAAACAGGAAGAAGGGTCTCGACCCGAAACGTCACCCATTCCTTCTCTCCCGAGATGCTGCCCGACCTGCTGAGTTACTCCAGCACTTTGTGAATAAATACCTTCGATTTGTACCAGTATCTGCAGTTATTTTCTTATACTATAGGAAAACAGGACAACCCCACTGAGTCCACGCCAAGCAGCATTCACCCCGTACACTAGTTCTACCCTACACACCGGGGATATATATTTTTTACATACGCCAATCAGCCTACAAACCGAGGATAGACACAAAATGCTGGAGTAACTCAGCGGGACAGGCAGCATCTCTGGTGAGAAGGAATGGGTGATGTTTCGGGTCGAGACCCTTGTTCAAACCTACTAACCTGGTCATCTTTGGGATGCGGGAGGAAACCGGAGCAGCCGGAGAAAACCCACGTGGCCAAACTCCATACGGACAGCACCTATGGTCAGGATCGAACCCGGGCCTCTGGTGCTGTAAGTTAGCAACTCTACAGCTGCCCTTGTGCAGCCCTGTGACAAATGTTATATAGTAAGTGAACCAATTCAAGACAATCTGCACTTTCGTCGCAAGCTGATCCTATGCAGATGGCAGTCATTGTTCCCTCCACTCTTGTCAAGTTCCATCAATCCACTTCAATTCACCTTGTTAGCCAACTGTATGTCACTGATCTTTTTCTTTATTTGTTTCAAATGTCGTCTGCTGAGAGATTTTTCTAACAGCACCGGGTTATTTTTAACCACAAGTGGTTTGTGCAAAAGTAAATGCCGATCTGGAGGCCGGGTTAGTGACTGAAAAACAGCCGCGTTTCGGGAGAGGCAGACAGGACATGATGCAGGAACCCACTCCCACTGGACATAACGCCAGCCATGTCTGCCACTGGAAACAGTGGCTGACATGAATAAAGAAATAAAGCCAAAGACGTACAGGTATGTAGGTTAATTGGCTGGGTAAATGTAAAAATTGTCCCTAGTGGGTGTAGGATAGTGTTAATGTACGGGGATCGCTGGGCGGCACGGACTTGGAGGGCCAAAAAGGCCTGTTTCCGGCTGTATATATATGATATGATATGATAAAGCTGCATCTGCTGGAAACAACTTTTTAATGGTTTTCTTAAGTTTAAATTTAAACTAATTTGCGGAGATAATAATCGACCTGGCCAACATTTAATTGGAGATAGACACAAAATGCTGGAGTAACTCAGCAGCATCTCTGGAGAGAAGGAATCGGTGATGTTACGGGTCGAGACCCTTCTTCATTTAATTAAGTTCCCATTGCTTGATAATTAGCTTTGGAGAATGCACTCGGTATAATGAGAAGTGGGCAGCAAAGATAGTCCACATGCCCAAAAGAATCTTGGTGTAATCTTCCTTCATTAATATCATTCAACTGCTTTTCAAGCTTTGAGACAATGACATTGCTGGAAGTCAGCAGCGTTGCACTGGATATGAGTGTCCAATTGTAATAACTCATTGCACCATAAAAGGCATCACTTCAGATTGTGGAATGATGTTGAAGAATGACACTTAGCAGGTGAACAGTGCGGGAGAGGAGCAAATTACTCTGGGCCTAAGTTGGCAGTTACATAATTAAGCAATTATGATTCTCTTTACAACCTCCTGGGGAAAAATAATAATGCTGTGTAGATAGAACCCCTGAATAACTGAACCAATTCTTTTTGATGCTCGGAACAGTTGAAATCCATTTTAGAGTACAGTCTGAGTGCCACGCTTGACTAATGGGCTGTGATAATTGTAGTAAGAAATGATATTCAGCAAGCGCTACTCACTCTGGCTTGGCAGATACTCAAAGAAAGATCCCAACCCAAAATGTAACATATCCGTGGTCTCCTGAGATGCTGCCTGACCCGCTGAGTTACTCCAGAACTTTGTCTTTTCTTTTGTCAACCAGCATTTGGGTTTAGTTTATTGTCACGTGTACAGGGGTACAGTGAAAAGCTTCTGTTGCCTGCTAACCAGTCAGCGGAAAGACAACACCGGTAAGTTCGACACAAAATGCTGGAGCAACTAGGCGGGACAGGCAGCATCTCTGGAGAGAAGGAATGGATGACGTTTTGGGTTGAGACCCTTCAGTCTGAAGAAGGGTCTCGACTCGATACGTCACCCATTCCTTCTTTCCAGAGATGCTGCCTGCCCCGCTGAGTTACTCCAGCAATGTGTGGCTACCTTCGGTGTAAATCAGCATCTGAAATTCCTTCCTACACAAGACAATACATGTCTTGTGCAGTTCCTTGTGTCGGCACTTAACGATCTTGCCAGGCAATGAAGAAAAGGTTTTGAATTTGATCCTTGTCTTCTGCCGATTTTGTTTGTCATCGATGGCAATGCTGAGCTTTTGCAATTGGGCGTTGCACCTTTTAGGTTGAAGAGAAGAAAAATGCGTTGAGGCAGTGGAAGAAAGACGTTTCCTAGGCTCATTTCAATAACTGATACCACTGACCACCAAGGATGCATCGCTGACCCTATTTTTGCAAACCACGTTCTGCACCACCCAGAGAGCTTTTATCTTTACTTTAGCGATAAAGCGTGGAAACAGGCCCTTCGGCCCATCGAGTCGCCGCCGACCAGCGATCACCCCGAACACTAGCACTATCCTATACACTTGGGACAATTTATAATTTACAGAATTAACCTACAAACCTGTACATCTTTGGGGGAAACCAGAGGACCAGGAGAAAACCCACGAGGTCAGAGGAATCAGGTACAAACACTGTATGGACAGCACCCATTGTCAGGATTGAACCCTGGCTAATAAGCAAATGAACTCCTTTACCTATCTTTGCATTAGATTCCTTTTATAACCTTACCTTACAGAACTAAGTGTCACCTAATAATTAAGGGTGGCACATTGATGCAGTGGTAACGTTGCTGCCTTACAGTGCCTGGAGACCCCAAAAACAGAGAAAAGACTCCAAAAATCTTTTTTTAGTTTAGTTTAGGGATACAGTTTGGAGTCTTTTCTCTGTTTTTGGGGTCTCCAGGCACTGTAAGGCAGCAACGTTACCACTGCATCAATGTGCCACCCTTAATTATTAGGTGACACTTAGTTCTGTAAGGTAAGGTTATAAAAGGAATCTAATGCAAAGATAGGTAAAGGAGTTCATTTGCTTATTAGTTGTAATCTTGTTGGTTGATAGACTGGGCACATGGGGCTGAATGGACACATGTGCTCCCCAGAAGAACGTTGTAGATCACAGGATGACTTGCCATAGAATGGACAGCAGAGAATCATTGCAAATCAGTGGAAGGTTTCTCTGGCAGGGATAATCTCCAGATACTTTTAGCCCATTGTTTTTAAATAATTGCCAATAGATGTTTAATTGGCATGGTTTGATAAACAGAATATTTTAATGCCCATTAAACTCTGTTGACCTCTGTCGCATCACAACAGATGTTCTTCAAAAAGATATATGATTATTTTTACACCGATTAACAGCATAAAAACAGCTTCCTCATGTTGTAATAATAATGGATGATCTATTGTTCGACATGCGTTAAGAGCTTTTTGGTCCTTTTTCCCCTCACTCGGTGGTAGTGCTTCGAGTTTCAGCAGGCCAGAAGGTGGCTCTACCTCCTATGGACACAAAAACAGAGAATGGTCTCTCAATCTTTTTTTTAGTTTAGTTCAGAGATACAGCGCGGAAACAGGCCCTTCGGCCCACCAGCGATCCCCGCACATCAACACCACCCTACACACGCTAGGGACAATTTGTTTACATTTATACATTTATACCAACCCAATTAACCTAAAAAACTGTACGTCTTTGGAGTGTGCGAGGAAACCGAAGATCTCGGAGAAAACCCACGCAGGTCACGGGGAGAACGTACCAACTCCGTACTGACAATCACCCATAGTCAGGATCGAACCCGGGTCTCTGGCACTACAATGCAGTAGTTCTACCGCTACGCCACCGTGCCGCCCTGACTGTAAAATCTAACGCACAAAATGGAGATGTCATACAAGGATGCTGCTTGAAATAAAAGAGAAAGGGAGAACAAACCAGTTCTCTTTTGATCTTGAGATCTTTAAAATGATGGAAGGTTTGGAAGGAAAGCTCTTCAGCGGGTAGTCCATAGAGCTCAGAGGACCATCGGAACACAGCTACCAGCCTTGGAGGGCATCTACAACACACGATGCCTCAGAAAAGCCACCAGCATCCACAAAGACTCTTCACACTCCTGCAACAGCCTGTTCGAACTCTTTCCATCGGGCAGACGATACAAGGCCTTCTACGCCCGCACCTCCAGACTCAGGAACAGCTTCCTCCCCAGGGCCATAGCTGCTATGGACCGGTCCTGCTGAGCCGGATGGTCACATCGCACAGTGATCCGGCACAGATCTACTTGCACTTTATTCTGTCTCAAAACTGTTACAATTTGTTTCGTTGGGTTGTTGCTGTTTAAATTAATTAAATTATTGCATCGTATAGGAGGCGCATTCCCAATCTCGCTGTACCCCTGTATAATGACAATAAAGATATATTGTATTGTATTGTATTGTATTGTATGAGTGGTTAAAGAGGGAATTTAATAGGAAGAGGTCATCATTACAACCTGGTCAATAGGAAACCCAATTGAGAATCCACATGATATTCTCTTCACCCAAATAACGGTGAGAGTATAAAACTCATTACCACCAAGAGTGACTGAAGTGGAGAGTGTGGATACATTTGAATGGAGGCTAAACCAGCATTGGAGAGAGAAGGGAATAGAGGGTTAAGTGATAGATGTAGATGAAGAAGGACAAAAGGAAGCTTGATTGAACATGAATTGATTGAACATGATTTGGAAAGGCACACACCTGTCTATATAAGGTCCCACAGTTGACAGTGCATGTCAGAGCAAAAACCAAGCCATGAAGACGAAGGAATTGTCAGTAGACCTCCGAGACAGGATTGTGTTGAGACACAGATCTGGGGAAGGGTATAAAACAATTTCTGCAGCATTGCAGGCCCCGAAGAGCACAGTGGCCTCCGTCATTCTTAAATGGAAGAACTTTGGAACCACCGGGACTCTTCATAGAGCTGGCCGCCCGGCCAAACTGAGCAATTGGGGGAGAAGGGCCTTGGTCAGGGAGGTGACCAAGAACCCGGTGGTCACTCTGACAGAGCTCCAGAGTTCCTCTGTGAAGATGGGAGAACCTTCCAGAAGGACAACCGTATCTGCAGCACTCCACCAATCAGGCCTTTATGGTAGAGTGGCCAGATGGAAGCCACTCCTCAGTAAAGGGCCCATGACAGCCCACTTGGAGTTTGCTAAAAGGCTCCTAAAGGACTCTCTGACCATGGGAAACAAGATTCTCTTGTCTGATGAAACCAAGATTGAACTCTTTGGCCTGAATGCCAAGCGGCACCGCTCATCACCTGGCCAATACCATACCTACGGTGAAGCATGGTGGTGGCAGCATCATGCTGTGGGGATGTTTTTCAGCGGCAGGAACTGGGAGACTAGTCAGGATCGAGGGAAAGATGAACGGAGCAAAGTACAGAGAGATTCTTGATGAAAACCTGCTCCAGAGTGTTCTGGACCTCAGACTGGGGAGGAGGTTCACCTTCCAACAGGACAGCGGCCCTAAGCACACAGCCAAGACAACGCAGGAGTAGCTTCATAACAAGTCTGTGAATGCCCGTGAGTGGCTCAGCCAGAGCCCAGACTTAAACCCGATCGAACATCTCTGGATTGACCTGAAAATAGCTGTGCATCGACGCTCTCCATCCAACCTGACAGAGCTTGAGAGGATTTGCAGAGAAGAATGGGAGAAATTACCCCAAAACAATACTAAACTAAACTAAAAGGCTAGAACAAATCAGGGCTGGCAACAGATCATCTCAGGAAGGGTGGAGCCCATAATGGCCCATTATTGGCTGGAGAAGGTGTGATAACAAGAGGCGGCACGGTAGCGCAGCGGTAGAGTTGCTACTTTACAGCGAATGCAGCGCCGGAGACTCAGGTTCGATCCTGACTACGGGTGCTGCACTGTAAGGAGTTTGTACGTTCTCCCCCTGACCTGCGTGGGTTTTCTCCGAGATCTTCGGTTTCCTCCCACACTCCAAAGACGTACAGGTATGTAGGTTAATTGGCTGGGTAAATGTAAAAAAAAAAATTAAAAAAAATTGTCCCTAGTGGGTGTAGGATAGTGTTAATGTACGGGGATCACTGGGCGGCACGGACTTGGTGGGCCCAAAAGGCCTGTTTCCGGCTGTATATATATGATATGATATGATATGTATACAAGGATGGCTAAAGGATAAATAGACACGTCCCTCATTTACTAGTCTGGTAACAGGGCCACTATACAACCAATTCCACTCAGTACAATCACTGGGTTGTACGGGCTTGCAGTGCCTTGGACCCCAGATGATTTATCAATGGCTGGGTAAGGGGTCTAGTGAGTGGGCGGCACAGTGGTGCAGTGGTAGAGTTGCTGCTTTACAGCACCGGAGACCCAGGTTCAATCCTGACTATGGGTACAGTCTGTACGAAGTTTGTACGTTCTCCCCATGACCATGTGGGTTTTCTCCGAGATCTTTGGTTTCCTCCCACCCTCCAAAGATGTACAGGTTGGTAGGTTAATTGGCTTGGGTTTGTACAGTATACCTGGTATAAGCGTAAATTGTCCCTAGTGTGTGTAGGATAGTGTCAATGTGCGGGGATCGATGGTCGGTGCGGACTTGGTGGGCCTGTTTCTGTGCTGTATCTCCAAAGGAAACTAAACTAAACAGGCAGCCTCCTCTACTGGAAGGGGCAGTGCTGAATAGGGATGGGATGGAACGAACTTGAGCTGCTACAAACTGACGTGGCACCGAGTTGGTAAATGGTTGAACCGACATGAATACCTGCCAACTCCAAGTAAATGAGTAAACAAGCTGCCCTCTCCTGTCTTCAAAGGCTTTGTTAGAAGGATTATCTCCGTCTGGATTTGCAAATCATTTTTTTGTTTTCCCTTGAGCTTAGAAGGTATACCCTGGTGCGATTAAATGAACTGTCTTTGTTTGACTGTTTCTATCACTGCAATCAAAGAATCACCAGGAAGCAAATAAGGGGAGCAGAGATAGCAGCTTATTAAAAAAACACATTTACACAGGACTTTACAGTATGACTCTGAGATGACAGTAAATGCAACAAATTTATCTGAATGATGTCAAGTTAGGGAAAGGGGAAGTACAACGAGATCTGGGTGTCCTTGTACATCAGTCACTGAAAGTAAGCATGCAGGCACAGCAGGCAGTGAAGAAAGCTAATGGCATGTTGGCCTTCATAACAGGAAGAGTTGAGTCTAGGAGCAAAGAGGTCCTTTTGCAGTTGCACAGGGCCCTGGTTAGACCACACCTGGAGTATTGTGTGCAGTTTTGGTCTCCAAATTTGAGGAAGGACATTCTTGCTATTGAGGGAGTGCAGCGTAGGTTCATGAGGTTAATTCCCAGAATGGCGGGACTGTCGTATGTTGAAAGACTGGAGCGACTGGGTTTGTACACACTGGAATTTAGAAGGATGAGAGGGGAACTTATTGAAACATATAAGATTATTAAGGGTTTGGACACGCTAGAGGCAGGAAACATGTTCCCAATGTTGGGGGAGTCCCGAACCAGGGGCCACAGTTTAAGAATAAGGGGTAGGCCATTTAGAAAGGAGATGAGGAAGAACTTTTTCACCCAGAGAGTTGTGAATCTGTGGAATTCTCTGCCTCAGAGGGCAGTGGAGGCCGATTCTCTGGATGCTTTCAAGAGAGATTTAGAGAGAGCTCTTAAAGATAGCGGAGTCAGGGGATATGGGGAGAGGACAGGAACGTGGTACTGATTGTGGATGATTAGCCATGGTCACAGTGAATAGCGGTGCTGGCTCGAAGGGCCGAATGGCCTACTCCTGCACAGATTGTCTATTGTCTATTATCTATAAATCAGGTGAAACAAATGAGCATTTTCAAGGAGAGGGTTGTGTCTCAGTCTTGGGAAATAAATGTAATGCAATTAGTATAAGAAAATAACTGCAAATGCTGGTACTAATCGAAGGTATTTATTTCACAAAATGCTGAAGTAACTCAGCAGGTCAGGCAGCATCTCAGGAGAGAAGGAATGGGCGACGTTTCGGGTCGAGACCCTTTTTCAGACTGATGTCAGGGGGGGCGGGACAAAGGAAGGATATAGGTGGAGACAGGAAGACAGTGTGAGAACTGGGAAAGGGGAGGGGAAGAGAGGGACACAGAAACTATCTAAAGTTGGAGAAGTCAACGTTCATACCACTGGGCTGCAAGCTGCCCAGGCGAAATATGAGGTGCTGTTCCTCCAATTTCCGGTGGGCCTCACTATGGCACTGGAGGAGGCCCATGACAGAAAGGTCAGACTGGGAATGGGAGGGGGAGTTGAAGTGCTCAGCCACCGGGAGATCCGATTGGTTAATGCGGACCAAGCGCAGGTGTTCAGCGAAGCGATCGCCGAGCCTGCGTTTGGTTTCACCGATGTAAATAAGTTGACATCTGGAGCAGCGGATGCAATAGATGAGGTTGAAGGAGGTGCAGGTGAACCTCTGTCTCACCTGGAAAGACTGTTTGGGTCCTTGGATGGAGTTGAGGGGGGCGGTAAAGGGACAGGTGTTGCATCTCGTGCGGTTGCAGGGGAAAGTGCCCGGGGATGGGGTGGTTTGGGTAGGAAGGGACGAGTGGACCAGGGAGTTACGGAGGGAACGGTCTCTGCGGAACGCAGAAAGGGGAGGGGATGGGAAGATGTGGCCAGTGGTGGGGTCCCGTTGTAGGTGACGGAAATGTTGGCGGATGATTTGTTGGATCCGCTGGCTGGTGGGGTGGAAGGTGAGAACGAGGGGGATTCTGTTCTTGTTACAAGTGGGGGGAGGGGGAGCAAGAGCGGAGCTGTGGGATGTAGAAGAGACCCTAGTGAGAGCCTCATCTATGATGGAAGAGGGGAAGCCCTGTTTCCTGAAGAATGAGGACATCTCTGATGCCCTAGGACCTCTGCCCTACATTGAGTAAATGTATTCTCCTTCAGTAATTTCACTGCTGCTGTGAGTTATGCTCTTGCGCTTAACATGAAAAACGCTCAGAGTCAGTGCAGGTACATCGTCAACTCAAATTATGACAAGCCCAGATCCCACTGCTATTCCAGTCCGTCTCTTTGCTGTCACTTGTCATAAATAGTTCACTTAGGGCTTTTGTTTCAACCTGTCAGTTTGTCTGATCTCGTTCCCATTTTGTGAAAGGATTTTGTCAGGTAGCGCAGGTTTACAAACCTGCCACGTATAAAAATCCTTCTGAGAATATCACAGTGGCAGAGTACTTGAAACCTCTAACAGTGGCTTGAAGCAGAGAATATAAATTAATATAAGTGAGATAAATAGTCTATAATCCAGCAATTATCAGATGCAAGAACTCGATGTCAGGGTACAAATTCATTCTTAGTTCGCAAATGCTGCATCACCAGTTGATTGTATCATCTCAGTTCCTTAATTAGATTGTAGCTGTTCAAATTCAAACCAAGTATTGATCACATGATATTTGGTCTGCTTCCTGCTATGATTGCTATCTTCTGGTCCAGCAATTTCTGTCTATCTTATTTTAAATATACTTGGTCTTGTTACCTTTGCGTAATTAAAAAGGACAAATGTGTCATGAATTAAATAAAATCTAGTTCAGCAAAACTGATTCCAAGTAACGATAGAGGTGAACAATTTCCTTTATATTTAATCAGATGACAATAGCTCGTATAAGTTATCATACTTCAAAACTGCTCCATTTACAAAGTGAATAAATATATAAAATGGGCAAGTTTTCTGTGAAATAAAGATGGAGTAAATACCTCACGGAAAATTAAATGAGAGTTTTTGAACCTTGGGACTAAAAGGAATGGAAAAAGTAATAAAATATTATAGATTCAAGAGACTGCAGATGTTGGAATCTTGAGCAAAACGCAAACTGCTGGAGAAACACAATAGGTCAGTCAGCATCTGTGGAGGGAAATGGACAGGTGTTGTTTTCGGGACAAGATTCCATATTCAAAAGGTCATCTGTCCATTCCATAGATGCTGCCTGTTCCATTGAGTTCCTTCAGCAAACTACTATATAAGACAGTGTTACCATTTAGCTGGCATGAAAAGTCTGAACAAATCAAGTTGCTGGCACAATTGGAGCCATGATTCCACAATAATTTGTACTTATTGTATTTATTTATGGAAGGTGGGTAATAGGTTCATAAATTATAGGAGCAGAATTCGGTCATTCAGTCCATCACGTCTACTCCACCATTCAATCATGGCTGAACTATCTCTCCCTCTCAACCCCATTCTCCTGCCTTCTCCCCATAACCTCTGACACCCATACTAATCAAGAATATCTCCACCTTAAAAATATCCACTGACTTGGCCTCCACAGCCGTCTGTGGCAATGAATTCCACAGAATTCCTCAGCTGCTGACTAAAGAAATACCTCCTCATTTCCTTTCTAAAGGTACGTCCTTTTGTTGTGAGGCTATGGCCTCTAGAGTCCCAGACTCTCCCACTGGTGGAAACGTCCTCTCCACATCCACGCTATCCAGGCCTTTCACTATTCCGTATGTTTCAATGAGGTCCCCCCTCATCCTTCTAACCTCCAGTGACTACGGGCCCAGTGCCACCAAGCGCTCCTCATATGTTAAACCAATCATTCCTGGGATCATTCTCGTAAACCTCCTTGGGACCCTCTCCAACACCATTCACAAGGTCAGCATTTATTGCCTTTGAGAAAGTGATAAAGGGTTGCCTTGTGCACTGGATGTCTGTGTCGTGATGCCTCAGAGATACTGCCAGGTAGTGAATTCCCAGGTTTTTGACCCTGTGAATATGAAGGGCTGAGTGATACGTATCTGAGTGGAGTTAGTGAGTGGGTACTGGTGCTCAATGCATCTCCATCCTTCAGGCAGTATGTTGGGGAAATCTTATGAAAGAAGAGATTTGGCACTGGGATCCTTGCAAATGACTTTAGCACAGGGCAATAAATGCTGACCCTGTGAATGGTGTTGGAGAGAGTCCAGAGGAGGTTTACTTCAGATTACTTCAGGCATTACATTATCAATAGATTGGAGTTACTGGCAATATACCTGATGTTTTTTATTTTTTGGAAAAGCACTTTGAGGAAATTAAGAAAATCGTCAACATTGACTTCAATTTTCTTTTTACTTCGAGAAAATTCAATGGCTTCTTCAGGGATTTTATGTTTCTTAAGCCAAGCTAACTCCTTGTAAAATATTAATGCAAAAGTCAATACTGAGTTGCCTCTTCAATGGTTCAGTGTTTTTCCCCATTAATAGGCGAGGCACTGTGTGGAAATGGGGAGAGCTTCCTGCTAACTTTTATTTCCATACTAGACCAAGTGGACCCGTTGCAGCACCCTGTCCTCCTTCCCCTCTCTCCTCAACCCCCCCCCTCTCCCTTCTCCCCCATTCCCCACTCCCTCCCCCTCCCCTCCTTCTAAACTTTAAAAAGTGAATAACTTAAAAAATATAACACCGATTTCAATAAAACTACTTGCATTATCACTAAAGTGACAATGGTGAGTAAGGTGGGCCTAAAATTGTCGCGCTATCGTGTACCGTTTTGGCTGAAGTTCAGTCACAAACAAGATAACAAACGACAGTTTTAGTATATAGATAATAATTACTGCTCGGAAACATGTTCTTCTCACTACTCTTTCCAATCAAATAAATCATTAGATCAAAGCACTTAAATTCTTATGCTGTGATTGAGGAACTAAGACCAAACCCAAGCCATACTGTACATGATGGGCGGCACGGTGTCGCAGCGGTAGAATTGCTGCCTTTCAGCACCAGAGACCTGGGTTCGATCCTGACTCCGGGTGCTGTCGGAGTTTATACGTTCTCCCTGTGACCTGCGTGGGTTTTCTATGAGAAGCTCCGGTTTCTTCCCACACTCCAAAGACATACCGATTTGAAGCCTAATTGGCTTGGTATAAATGTAATTTATCCCTAGTGTGTGTGGGATGGTGTTAGTGTGTGGGGATCGCTGGGCGGCTTGGACACAGTGTATCTCTGAACTAAACTAAACTAAACTAAACTAAACTAAACCAAGTCAAGTGTAACAGAAAATAATTAGTTGATTGAAAGGTACAGCATGGAAATGGGCCCTTCGGCTCACCGAGTCCAAGCCAACCATTAATCACCTGTTCACACTGGCTTCATGTTATCCCACTTTCCTGTCCTATACACTCGGACCAATTTACAGAGGCCAATTAATCAACAAACGCGCACGTCTTTGAGATGCGGGAGGAAACCAGAGCACCCGGAGGAACCCCACTTGATTGACATAATTAAGATGCAATCAACATGCGAAACTAAAAGAAAGTTTCATAAAAGATGTACTGGAGGGAAGGATACATGGATGGGGTCCTGATAAACCTCTGTGTGAGTGCATAGATATTGAAAATTCTCCAGCATATATATATCCTCAGCTTCATAACTGTGAAATATCACACCTTTTTTAATTAATTCCAACAACATCTACCTATCCAGCTGGTTGCAACATATGTGATCTTCAGTGGTGACACTTAGCACAGTGAGGGGCCTCTTCTGTGGCTGAGTAACACTGGGAGGGCTGCCCACCACAGTCTACTTGCTTTATTACCAGCTAGTGAAACGGCGATCCCTTGCATATTTTAACCTTTACAAGTATCCTGGCATCATGAAGAACAGAAAGTCACTGGAGAGGATCCCAGAATGGTTGAAAAAAGTTAGAAGCCTGTGGATATCTATTCCCAGGAAACGTGAGATATAAAATGGAGCCATGGCATCCTAACACATGGCATCCCTGTGTGGTACCTCAGCTGCACGGAGCCAGAAAGGAAAGCTCTTCAGCCGGTAGTCCATAGAGCTCAGAGGACCATCGGAACACAGCTACCAGCCTTGGAGGGCATCTACAACACACAATGCCTCAGAAAAGCCACCAACATCCACAAAGACTCTTCACACCCCTGCAACAGTCTGTTCGAACTCCTTCCATCGGGCAGACGATACAATGCCTTCTACGCCCGCACCTCCAGACTCAGGAACAGCTCATCCCCAGGGCAACCGGTCCTGCTGAGCCGGATGGTCACATCGCACAGTGATCCGGCACAGATCTACTTGCACTTTATTCTGTCTTAAAACTGTTACAATTTGTTTAATTGGGTTGTTGTTGTTTAAATTAATTAAATTATTGCATGGTATGGGAGGCGCATTCCCAATCTCGTTGTACCCCTGTACAATGACAATAAAGATATATTGTATTGTATTGTATTGTACGTAGTGTCCAAGTTAATGGAGTTGAGAGTCTTTTAATTATGTGCATCGGGAACGAAACAGTGAATGTTTTACTTTTACAGCTTCACAGGCACATTAACCTAACAGGTATACAATAAACAATAAATTATCAGTTATATTTGATAATCAGGCCAAAATACATAGAAGTGAAAACACAAAGTGCTGGAGTAACTCAGCAGGTCAGGCAGCATTTCGGGAGAATGATTCAATGGTGCTTTTATTGTCACATGTGCAAGCGCACAGTGAAATCATTTTCTTACATACAGACCAGTAATGTATTGCCATACCTACTACGCACAATCCCCAATTAGCAAACAGAAATAGTCTACTGAGCCTGCATTCAAGAGGCGCTAGGTTTTGGCACCATTTTAAAAGTGCAGTCCGTGAGCATGGATAAGTGATGTTTTGGGACGGGACCCGACATCAGAAAAGACAATATACCTCGTGCAACTTCTAAAAAGTCCACAGTAGATCAATGCTGAGGTCGCATTGGAGTTAAGGTTATGCAGTGTGGTTCCCTAGTCTAATGGGAACCAGGTTCATGAATAGCTCCTTGTCAACAACCATCAGGCTCTTGAACACTACACACCACTAACCACTACCTAGTTATGATCTTGTATGAGCTGTGTCTTTGGTTGCACTAAGGACATTGGTTTTGTACTATTATGGTTATCCAGTATTACAGTTATTAATTTATTGTATTCTTGATTATTATATATTTATCTGTGTGTCATTTCATTAATGGGTCTGTTAAGCTGTAAGAATTTAAGAATAAGAATTTAATTGTTCTATTGCCAGTACTAATTCCACTCTTCACTCTTGAAGCTGTTCCTGTACCTGGAAGTCCTAGTTCTCAGGCTCCTGTACCACTTCCCCAAAGGTAGCAGTGAGACGAGAGTGTGGCCAGCGTGGTATGGGACTTTCATGTTAGCTGCCTTCTTCGGTCAGTGCATTCTGCAGATCCCTTCGATGGTGGGGAGGTCAGTACCCGTGATGCACCAGGCAAGGTCCACAACCTTCTGCATTCTCCTTTGTTCTCGGGCATTCTCATTACTGAGCCAAGCCATTATGCAACCAGTCAGTATGCTCTCCAATATACCCCTGTATAAGTTTGACAGTATTCGGCAACATGCTGAAGCTCCTTATACTTCGCATGAAGTGGAGACGTTGATGAATTGGAGAACAACACCTTCGCTCAGTCCGCCTTGGCCTATGTGATCTCCGAGTTGCCAAACACTTTAACTCCCCCCCCCCTTCCCATTCCCAAGCTGACCTTTCTGTTCTGGGCCTCCTTCACTGTCATAATTAGGTGGAGCTCATAATGTGGTGGACTCATTGCCTATGAGTGAGGTCACACGCAGATTGGAGATACAGCACCTCATATTTCTCTTGGGCAGCTTATAACCCAGTGGTATGAATATTGGTTTCTCTAATTTCAAGTAATCCTTTCATTCCCTCTCTCTCCGCCCCGCCCCCACCCAAGTTGTTCTGCTAGTTCCACTGTTTGCATGCATATATCCCTTTGTTATTACCTCTTCCACAGCCAACAATGAACCACTGTGGGCTCCACCTTTCCTTGGTCATCGGTGCTGGCTCTGATTTGGTCTGAACCTTTTCATAGCTCTCGTTTCTCTCTTCCCCGACTCTCAGTCTGAAGCAGGGTCTCCCACCCGAAATGTCACCTATTCCTGCTGACTGATGCGTTGAATTACTCCAGCATTTTGTGACTGTTTTCATTGATGAACTTTCTTGGTACTTGTGTCAATGTGCTGTACCCTGGGGTAATCTTCAGAGATGTTTATGCTCAGAAACGTGAACCCGTTGTCTCTCTCCACTGCCGTAACACTGATGAAGACAGGTTCGTGGACCCTTGCTTTCCCTTTCCTGAAGTCAATAATCGGCTCCTTGGTTAATGCATAGATAATGCATATCACCTACCAGTCAATCAGCACAAGTAATACATGTGGACCTTCTAATTGGCAGAGGCCATGAATATGTAGATATGTACACCTGCACAAAAATGCATTAAGCATTTTCGTACAGGTGGTGTGTATCTATATATGCTATTGATATGCACATGCAGTAATGTGATTAGAATTTAAAGTATCTTGCAGCATATGCTTGCTGCCAATGGATTTTTCATCTTTTGGTTCTGATAATTTTTGTATTGGCTCATCCACAATGTTTCTATTTGCAAGACAGAACAGGCTGAATCTCTTTCTTTAATCTTTTATAAGAGCTGGGATTTGTTGGCTAATAATCCAATCTCTCAGGACTCCTGAAGTCAACTGAAAATTTATCAGGAAGATGAGTTTGAGGAGGAGATGGTACAAAGAAACTTTAATGAGGGAAAGAGTACATGTTTGTCAGTTTAGTTTAGTTTGGTTAGGAGATACAGCGCGGAAACAGGCCCTTCGGCCCACTGAGCCTGCACCGACCAGCAATCCCTGTGCACTAGCACTATCCTACACACTTGGGACAACTTACAATTTTTATCAAAGCCAATGAACCTACAAACCTGTACATCTTTGGAATGTGAGAGGAAACCGGAGCACCCGGAGAAAATGCACGCGGTCACACGTACAACCTCTGTGCAGACAGCACCTATAGTCAGGATCGAACCTGGGTCTGTGGCACTGCAAAGTAGCAGCTCTATATTTCTAAGAGATTGAGCAAAGATAATTGTGATATACAAAGAAAGGATTGATACTGACGTTAAAAGAGAATTTTCCCAGCAGACTGCTGGGTGGCACAATGGCACAGCTCAGAGCGCCAGAGCCCCTGTGTTCGATCCTGTCCTCGGGTGTTGTCTCCCTGCTTTCCACATTGTCCCTGTGACCACATAGGTCTAGTTTCCTGTTGCATCCCAAAGAATAGCTTAACTTGCCTCTGTAAATTGCCCCTGGTGAATAGGGAATGGATGTGAAAGTGTGATAACGTTGAAATAGAGTGAACGGGTGATGGATGGTTGGCATGGACTCGTATCTTTCAATAAATCATATCATATCATATCATATATATACAGCGCGGAAACAGGCCTTTTCGGCCCACCAAGTCCGCGCCGCCCAGCGATCCCCGCACATTAACACTATCCTACACACACTAGGGACAATTTTTACATATTACCCAGTCAATTAACCTACATACCTGTACGTCTTTGGAGTGTGGGAGGAAACCGAAGATCTCGGAGAAAACCCACGCAGGTCACGGGGAGAACGTACAAACTCCTTACAGTGCAGCACCCGTAGTCAGGATCGAACCTGAGTCTCCGGCGCTAAATCAATTGTTTTTGGATTTTTAAATAATTGCTAAAAGGATTGCCCTGAAAGTCAACCAGTCTCACTAATGTAATGGTTTGTAACGGTTTTCCCCTGGAGTTCATGTTTTAAAATGCTTTCGTAACTTTTTCATTAGCAAATTATATCGAAGTAAGCATATTTAACATTAAATACATTAAGCTGATGTCTTGATCCATTGAACCAATGATGCAGATAACAGTCACTTGGGAACAAGACTTCATTAAAACTATTTTGAAAGAAATGAAAGGTGATTTGTATTTTGGAAGAGACAGACAATAGACAATAGACAATAGACAATAGGTGCAGGAGTAGGCCATTCAGCCCTTCGAGCCAGCACCGCCATTCAATGCGATCATGGCTGATCACTCTCAATCAGTACCCCGTTCCTGCCTTCTCCCCATAACCCCTCACTCCGCTATCCTTAAGAGCTCTATCCAGCTCTCTTGAAAGCATCCAACGAACTGGCCTCCACTGCCTTCTGAGGCAGAGAATTCCACACCTTCACCACCCTCTGACTGAAAAAGTTCTTCCTCATCTCCGTTCTAAATGGCCTACCACTTATTCTTAAACTGTGGCCCCTTGTTCTAGACTCCCCCAACATTGGGAACATGTTATCTGCCTCTAATGTGTCCAATCCCCTAATTATCTTATATGTTTCAATAAGATCCCCCCTCATCCTTCTAAATTCCAGTGTATACAAGCCCAATCGCTCCAGCCTTTCAACATACGACAGTCCCGCCATTCCGGGAATTAACCTAGTGAACCTACGCTGCACGCCCTCAATAGCAAGAATATCCTTCCTCAAATTTGGAGACCAAAACTGCACACAGTACTCCAGGTGCGGTCTCACCAGGGCCCGGTACAACTGTAGAAGGACCTCTTTGCTCCTATACTCAACTCCTCTTGTTACGAAGGCCAACATTCCATTGGCTTTCTTCACTGCCTGCTGTACCTGCATGCTTCCTTTCATTGACTGATGCACTAGGACACCCAGATCTCATTGAACTCCCCCTCCTCCTAACTTGACATCATTCAGATAATAATCTGCCTTTCTATTCTTACTTCCAAAGTGAATAACCTCACACTTATCTACATTAAACTGCATCTGCCATGTATCCGCCCACTCACACAACCTGTCCAAGTCACCCTGCAGCCTTATTGCATCTTCCTCACAATTCACACTACCCCCCAACTTAGTATCATCTGCAAATTTGCTAATGGTACTTTTAATCCCTTCGTCTAAGTCATTAATGTATATCGTAAATAGCTGGGGTCCCAGCACCGAACCTTGCGGTATCCCACTGGTCACTGCCTGCCATTCCGAAAGGGACCCATTTATCCCCACTCTTTGCTTTCTGTCTGTCAACCAATTTTCTATCCATGTCAGTACCCTACCCCCAATACCATGTGCCCTAATTTTGCCCACTAATCTCCTATGTGGGACCTTGTCGAAGGCTTTCTGAAAGTCGAGGTACACCACATCCACTGACTCTCCCTTGTCAATTTTCCTAGTTACATCCTCAAAAAATTCCAGTAGATTTGTCAAGCATGATTTCCCCTTCGTAAATCCATGCTGACTCGGAATGATCCCGTTACTGCTATCCAAATGCTCAGCAATTTCGTCTTTTATAATTGACTCCAGCATCTTCCCCACCACTGATGTCAGACTAACTGGTCTATAATTACCCGTTTTCTCTTTCCCTCCTTTCTTAAAAAGTGGGATAACATTTGCTATCCTCCAATCCACAGGAACTGATCCTGAATCTATAGAACATTGAAAAATGATCTCCGATGCTTCCACTATTTCTAGAGCCACCTCCTTAAGTACTCTGGGATGCAGACCATCAGGCCCTGGGGATTTATCAGCCTTCAGTCCCATCAGTCTACCCAAAACCATTTCCTGCCTAATGTGGATTTCCTTCAGTTCCTCCATCACCCTAGGTTCTCCGACCCCTAGAACATTTGGGAGATTGTGTGTATCTTCCTCAGTGAAGACAGATCCAAAGTAACGGTTTAACTCGTCTGCCATTTCTTTGTTCCCCATAATAAATTCCCCTGCTTCTGTCTTCAAGGGACCCACATTTGCCTTGACTATTTTTTTCCTCTTCACGTACCTAAAAAACTTTTGCTATCCTCCTTTATATTATTGGCTAGTTTACCCTCGTACCTCATCTTTTCTCCCCGTATTGCCTTTTTAGTTAACTTTTGTTGCTCTTTAAAAGAGTCCCAATCCTCTGTCTTCCCACTCTTCTTTGCTATGTTATACTTCCTCTCCTTAATTTTAAGGCTGTCCCTGACTTCCCTTGTCAGCCACAGGTGTCTCTTACTCCCCTTAGAGTCTTTCCACCTCTTTGGAATAAATTGATCCTGCAACCTCTGCATTATTCCCAGGAATACCTGCCATTGCTGTTCTACCGTCTTCCCTGCTAGGGCCTCCTTCCAATCAATTTTGGCCAGCTCCTGCCTCATGCCTCTGTAATCCCCTTTGCTATACTGTAATACCGACACTTCCGATTTTCCCTTCTGCCTTTCCATTTGCAGAGTAAAACTTATCATGTTGTGATCACTGCCTCCTAATGGCTCTTTTACCTCTAGTCCCCTTATCAGATCAGGATCATTACACAACACTAAATCCAGAATTGCCTTCTCCCTGGTAGGCTCCAGTACAAGCTGTTCTAAGAATCCATCTCGAAGGCACTCTACAAACTCTCTTTCCTGGGGTCCATTTCCAACCTGATTTTCCCAGTCTACCTGCATGTTGAAATCTCCCATAACCACCGTAGCATTACATTTTTGACACGCCAATTTTATGTCCTGATTCAACTTGCACCCTATGTCGAGGCTACTGTTTGGGGGCCTATAGATAACTCCCATTAGGGTCTTTTTACCCTTACAATTTCTCATTTCTATCCATACTGATTCAACATCTCCTGATTCTATGTCACCCCTTGCAAGGGAATGAATATCATTCCTTACCATCAGAGCAACCCCACCCCCTCTGCCCACCTGTCTGTCTTTTCTATACGTTGTGTACCCCTGAATATTCAGTTCCCAGCCCTGGTCCTCTTGTAGCCATGTCTCAGTGATCCCTACAACATCATACTTGCCCATGACTAACTGAGCCTCAAGCTCATCCACTTTATTTTTTATACTACGCGCATTTAAGTACAACACTTTAACTTCTGTATTTACCTCCCCTCTCACATCGTTCACAATTGGCCCTGCCCTTAATTTCTTTTCCCCTCTAGAACTTCTGTTCCCATTCTTCCGAGAGTCTTTTGCAATATCTCCTGTATTCCCTTTTACCTCATCTTCATATTCACAATTTGTTAACCCCTCCCCCCCACTACTTAGTTTAAAGCCACAGGTGTCACACTAGCAAACCTGCCTGCCAGAATGTTTGTCCCCCTGCTGTTAAGATGCAACCCGTCCCTTTTGTACAAGTCACCCCTAGCCCAGAAGAGATCCCAGTGGTCCAGAAATCTAAATCCCTGCTCTCTGCACCAGTCCCTCAGCCATAATTTCATACCCTCTATCTCTCTGTTCCTGGCCTCACCAGCACGAGGTACCGGTAGCAGTCCAGAGATAACCACCTTCGACGTCCTACTTCTCAGTGTTTTTCCCAACTCGCTAAACTCCCGCTGTAGCACCTCCTTCCTCTTCCGCCCGACGTCATTCGTGCCCACGTGCACAACGACTTCAGGTTGATCGCCTTCCCTCACTAGGATTTTCTGAAGCCGGTCTGTGATGTGTTGAACCCTGGCACCAGGGAGGCAACAGACCATCCTCAAGTCCCTCCTGCTGCCACAGAATCTTCTGTCCGTCCCTCGGACTA
Organism: Rhinoraja longicauda; assembly: GCF_053455715.1. Classification (NCBI taxonomy): domain Eukaryota; kingdom Metazoa; phylum Chordata; class Chondrichthyes; order Rajiformes; family Arhynchobatidae; genus Rhinoraja; species Rhinoraja longicauda. The sequence continues at coordinate 5,668,569 of NC_135980.1, read as the reverse complement.
TGGAGTCACCGACCACTACGGCTCTTCCAGACTTCGGTCTCCCCTGTCGAGTATCCTTGCCAACAGGTCCGCCACTCGGACTGGAAACGTCTTCTGCCCCGACAGTTCCCAAGAGGGTATACCTATTTGCAATAGGCACAGCCACTGGGGTCTCCTGTAGTCCACGTCCACGTCCACTCCCCCCTGAAACAGTCTCCCACCTTCGCTCGACCTGGACCCTTGGCGTGACAGCCTCACAATAGGTCCTGTCCAGGAAACTCTCGCATTCCCGGATGGCCCTGAGGTCATCCAACTGCCTCTCCAACTCCACCACACGTCCCTTCAGGAGCTGCACCTGGACACAGTTCTTGCAGGTGTAGCTCCCAGAAGCTCCAGCGACGTCCCTGTCTTCCCACATCCTGCAGGAAACACACTGCACCAACTTTTCCGCCATCACCTTGTGCCTATAACCAGCTCTGGCTTAAAACAATCGTATCCTCCTCACCTCAGCTGGGCTGCACCTGAACAGGGTTGCACCCTTTTGCAAGTCTTGCTTATATCACCAATTAAATTGCCTGATTGTCCAATTTACCTGACTTCTCACTTAAACTAGCACTTTTCAAATTGACTACTAGCTTCCTTTTGGCGCTCTTTTTAAACTGCCTGTTCAACTGTAATTAGCACTTACTTTTCTGCTCAGCCAACGGGCGTCCTTGCTCTGCTCCCGGACTTTTCAAATTTCAGGACTCCTCTTGTCTTTTGAACTTTTACAGAAAATCTAGCTTTCTTTAGCCTTGACCTGGAACAAACAGGTTCAACTAGCTCACGACTTCTAGAAAGGAGCTGTAACAAGCAAGAATATATTATTGTCAATACAAGATGGTGGGGCAGAAAAGTATTTCCTCAAGGCTTTAAAGCTTAGACTCAATAGACAATAGACAATAGGTGCAGGAGGAGGCCATTTGGCCCTTCGAGCCAGCACCGCTATTCACTGTGACCATGGCTAATCATCCACAATCAGTACCACGTTCCTGTCCTCTCCCCATATCCCCTGACTCCGCTATCTTTAAGAGCTCTCTCTAAATCTCTCTTGAAAGCATCCAGAGAATCGGCCTCCACTGCCCTCTGAGGCAGAGAATTCCACAGATTCACAACTCTCTGGGTGAAAAAGTTCTTCCTCATCTCCTTTCTAAATGGCCTACCCCTTATTCTTAAACTGTGGCCCCTGGTTCGGGACTCCCCCAACATTGGGAACATGTTTCCTGCCTCTAGCGTGTCCAAACCCTTAATAATCTTATATGTTTCAATAAGTTCCCCTCTCATCCTTCTAAATTCCAGTGTGTACAAACCCAGTCGCTCCAGTCTTTCAACATACGACAGTCCCGCCATTCTGGGAATTAACTTCATGAACCTACGCTGCACTCCCTCAATAGCAAGAATGTCCTTCCTCAAATTTGGAGACCAAAACTGCACACAATACTCCAGGTGTGGTCTAACCAGGGCCCTGTACAACTGCAGAAGGACCTCTTTGCTCCTAGACTCAACTCTTCCTGTTATGAAGGCCAACATGCCATTAGCTTTCTTCACTGCCTGCTGTGCCTGCATGCTTACTTTCAGTGACTGATGTACAAGGACACCCAGATCTCGTTGTACTTCCCCTTTCCCTAACTTGACACCATTCAGATAAATTTGTTGCATTTACTGTCATCTCAGAGCCATACTGTAAAGTCCTGTGTAAATGTGTTTTTTTAATAAGCTGCTATCTCTGCTCCCCTTATTTGCTTCCTGGTGATTCTTTGATTGCAGTGATAGAAACAGTCAAACAAAGACAGTTCATTTAATCGCACCAGGGTATACCTTCTAAGCTCAAGGGAAAACAAAAAAATGATTTGCAAATCCAGACGGAGATAATCCTTCTAACAAAGCCTTTGAAGACAGGAGAGGGCAGCTTGTTTACTCATTTACTTGGAGTTGGCAGGTATTCATGTCGGTTCAACCATTTACCAACTCGGTGCCACGTCAGTTTGTAGCAGCTCAAGTTCGTTCCACCCCATCCCTATTCAGCACTGCCCCTTCCAGTAGAGGAGGCTGCCTGTTTAGTTTAGTTTCCTTTAGAGATACAGCACAGAAACAGGCCCACCAAGTCCGCACCGACCATCGATCCCTGCACATTGACACTATCCTACACACACTAGGGACAATTTACGCTTATACCAGGTATACTGTACAAACCCAAGCCAATTAACCTACGAACCTGTACATCTTTGGAGGGTGGGAGGAAACCAAAGATCTCGGAGAAAACCCACATGGTCATGGGGAGAACGTACAAACTTCGTACAGACTGCACCCGTAGTCAGGAGCACTATCCTACACACTTGGGACAACTTACAATTTTTATCAAAGCCAATTAACCTACAAACCTGTACATCTTTGGAATGTGAGAGGAAACCGGAGCACCCGGAGAAAATGCACGCGGTCACACGTACAACCTCTGTGCAGACAGCACCTATAGTCAGGATCGAACCTGGGTCTGTGGCACTGCAAGGTAGCAGCTCTATATTTCTAAGAGATTGAGCAAAGATAATTGTGATATACAAAGAAAGGATTGATACTGACGTTAAAAGAGAATTTTCCCAGCAGACTGCTGGGTGGCACAATGGCACAGCTGGTAGAACTGCTGCCTCAGAGCGCCAGAGCCCCTGTGTCCGCGCCAACCAGCGATCCCTGCATATTAACACTATCCTACACACATTAGACAATAGACAATAGGTGCAGGAGTAGGCCATTCGGCCCTTCGAGCCAGCACCGCCATTCAATGTGATCATGGCTGATCATTCTCAATCAGTACCCCGTTCCTGCCTTCTCCCCATACCCCCTGACTCTGCTATCCTTAAGAGCTCTATCTAGCTCTCGCTTGAATGCATTCAGAGAATTGGCCTCCACTGCCTTCTGAGGCAGAGAATTCCACAGATTCATAACTCTGACTGAAAAAGTTTTTCCTCATCTCAGTTCTAAATGGCCTACCCCTTATTCTTAAACTGTGGCCCCTTGTTCTGGACTCCCCCAACATTGGGAACATGTTTCCTGCCTCTAACGTGTCCAACCCCTTAATAATCTTATACGTTTCGATAAGATCTCCTCTTATCCTTCTAAATTCCAGTGTATACAAGACTCCCCAAATCTTATGGAGGGAAAGCAATTCTGCTGGATACCATAGGGTGAAGAACAGTTAGTAATGTTGAGATTATTACAATCCATACATCAGCGGAAAGTGCATCTGAATCCTTTCCTATGCTTGGGATAACACACGCAATGAGTGGCTTCTGGGATGGGGAGTGAATGTGGGGAAGGGTGGATTATCTGTGCAGGAAGGAACTGCAGATGTTGGTTTACACCGAAGATAAACACAAAAAGCTGGAGTAACTCAACGGGTCAGGCATCATCTCTGGAGAACAGGAATAGGTGATGTTTCGGGTCGAGACCCTTCATCAGGGCGGATGGGCCGATTGCTGTGCCAGGGTCAGTACGGCTATTGGCCACGTCAGGAAGAGAGAAGATGGTGACTGGGGCCCCCAGGAACTTGGCACCCAGTTCAGGTACTCACAACCAAGATGGTGGTGGAAGGGGAAGGTTGTGGTCAATGCAAGGTCATGGGAAGGACACGAGTTGGTGGGTGGAAGCTCTGATAAGGAAATGGGTTTCAGTAGCGGAGGAACATGAGGTATTGGATATGCCACTTTTCACACATAATGATGCATCGAGGCTCTGACCTCACAGGAGACCATAAAAAATTTCCATGATAGTATTTGGAAAAAGAGCAAGTATCCCCCAATGTCCTGAATAAATAGCCCCAAAAGATATTATTGTATTGTTGACTGTGGGAGTTTGTAGTGCAGTAAAGGGCTGCCACATTTCCTATTTTACAATGGTGAATTATGTACCTCTGTGGGTGATCACGTTCTTTGCAGCATCTTGAGGTTGTCAGAAGTGTTGTGTGCTATTTCTCTCCCCGATCCATCAATTTACTTGGTTGTGGAGTTAGAAGACGTTTTATTTTTTTAAACTTATGATTTGATCAAAGAGAAAGGCAATGAAAGGCAGAATGAATGGAAGAAACACCACAGAAAGAAAAGCAAAAGTGCACTGAAATAAACCCAGGACATAATGCAGAACTCATCAGATCACAGTTTGGGGGATCAAAATAAAATGTGGGAATTTGAAATAAAAACAGATCAACAGTGAACTGAGAAGAGTTGAAATTTCAAAGCTGCATCTTACTTTTCTCTCTACAGATGCCGCCTCACCTTTTGGGACTTGCAGCTTTTTTTGTTGATTTGTTACTCGTTGTGCTCTTTTCAAAGGTTCTGTCACAGCAGCTTATAAACTGCACATTGCAGTAATGGACAGGCTGATTGACCACCTTTTGCTTCGAGTGAACATGCTGTACCTTTGGGATCTTTGGGATCTTTTGGTCACATGGTGAGCCTGTCTCTCATGCAACATGTAGAAACAAGGGTCTCGAAGACCTTGCTAAAGCCCACATAAGCATTTGACTGACGATGGGTGCCAACCTGAAACGTCACCTATCCATATTCTCCAGAGATGCTGCCTGACCCGCTGAGTTGCTCCAGCACTCTGTGTCCTCTCAAGCCATATAGCAGATTCACAGCCATTTGTAATTAATATGCAGTTGCGTAAATGTTCATTTAACTAATTTTATTGTAAATGCATGTCTCATTGCAATCTGTGATTATAAAACTACTTTGTGGAACATCTAAGTTCAATCGGCAAGGGAAATTGGATAAACATTCAAAGGTGAAAAATATGCAGATAAGTTGTGTTGAATGCTGAGGGTATAATTAGTGACTGGATTGCTCAATAAGGAGCCAGCAGGCATTTAGTGACCCTAGTGGTCCCTTTTATTTTTGTGCCGTCAAATTTAATATTCCTGTCAGTCAGTTGACAGAGCTTGATTGCCACAATTTGACAATTAGGCGGTAGCTTCATTATAGCTAAAGATACACATAAAATACTGGAGGAACTCAGCGGGGCAGGCAGCATCTCTGGGGAGAAGGAATGGGGGCCGTTTCGGGTTACGACCCTTCTTCACACTGAAGAAGAGTCTGAAGAAGGGTCTCGACCCGAAACGTCCCCCATATCTCAAGTTTCCCTCCACCCTGACCCTGTCCGAAGAAAGGTCACGACCCGAAACGTCCCCCATTACTTCTCTCCAGAGATGCTGCCTGTCCCGCTGAGTAACTCCAGCATTTTGTGTCTATCTTCGGTTTAAACCAGCATCTGCAGTTCCTTCTTACGCGCTTCATTACAGCTATTCCATGTGTCTGTGAGTAGGGTGGAGGGTGAAAGGTGAAGGGTGCATTACGTAGATAATCTTTCTCCCAGCAATTCCCACGCCGCTGTTATCAGAATAACACATAGCATGTGCCAATTGCAATCTCCTGCTTAAATACCCAGACAATCCATTATTAAGTGGAGGATAACTCTTCATTAGATCTGCAATCTCCCCTTCATTTGGTCAATTGAAAATTCTCAGACGAAACACTGCATCTCCCAGCGTGGCCGCACAAATGAAATGCCATGTAGATCGCGAGGCTCAACAATGCAGCAAATGTTTCATTATGTCGTACTTCTTGGATTTTGTGCTATTATTAGAGGTTTATATTGTAATCAAACCAGTATTACAAAGCACAATGACATAACCAGTCCTAAATCCTTCTCTATTGCCATCCAAGAGGCGGAAAGCTTTTATAGTCGACTAGTTTAGCAGGGTTTATTATTTACACGTGCACCAAGGTATGGTGATAACCTTTTGTTGGCATGCTATCCAGAGCATGCTATCCAGAGCATGTACATAAATACAATGAGGGCGGCACAGTGGCGCAGAGGCAGAGTTGCTCCCTTACAGCGCTTACAGTGCCAGAGACCCAGGTTCGATCCTGGCTACGGGTGCTGTCTGCACGGAGTTTGTACGTTCTCCCCATGACCGCGAGGGTTTTTCTCCGAGGTCCTTGGTTTCCTCCCACACTCCAAAGACGTACAGGTTTGTAGGTTAATTGGCTTGGTGTATATGTTAAAAAAATTGTCCCTCGAGTGTAGGATAATGCTAATGTGCGGGGTTTGCTGGTCAGTGCGGACTCACTAGGCCGAAGGGCCCATTTCCGCGCTATATCTCTAAACTAAACTAAACTAAACAATCAAGCCGTCCACAGTGCACAGATAAAGGATAAAAGGTGCAACATTCAGTGCATGATATAACATTGGAATCCAATAAAGTCCGATTAAAGAAAGATTAAAGGTCTTCAATGAAGTACTAGGCAACTCCGTTCAGTTGCCTGGTAACAGCTGGAAAGAAACTGTTCCCGAATCTAGAGTTCCTGATTTTCCACTTGATAACATTTTGACTGATATTATAGTAACCAGCCCTCTGACTCAGAGGAAATTGTATTCCCAACTGCGCCATAGCGGACTCCCGTTGATATTTCATGAACGTGAAATGAATGTCAACATTTGTCACAGATGAATCATGTGCTTGGACATCCCTTCCACAACCACCGCTCACACCCTCTCCCCACCCCTCGCACCCTCTCCCCACCCCTCACACCCTCTCCCCCCCCCACTCACTCCCTCTCCCCACCCCTCACACCCTCTCCCCCCCCACTCACTCCCTCTCCCCACCCCTCACACCCTCTCCCCACCCCTCACATCCTCTCCCCCTCACACCCTCTCCCCACCCCCCCAAACCCTCTCCCCACCCCTCACACCCTCTCCCCCTCCCCACTCACACCATCTCCCCCCCCCACTCACACCATCTCCCCACCCCTCACACCCTCTCCCCACCCCTCACATCCTCTCCCCCTCACACCCTCTCCCCACCCCTCCAAACCCTCTCCCCACCCCTCACACCCTCTCCCCACCCCTCACCCCCTCTCCCCACCCCTCACACCCTCTCCCCACCCCTCACCCCCTCTCCCCACCCCTCACACCCTCTCCCCACCCCTCACACCCTCCCCCCACCCCTCACCCCCTCTCCCCACCCCTCACACCCTCCCCCCCCCACTCACACCCTCTCCCCACACCTCACATCTTCTCCCCCCCCACACTCTCTCCCCACCCCTCACACCCTCCCCCCCCCCCACTCACACCCCCCCCACTCACACCCTCTCCCCACCCCTCACACCCTCTCCCCACCCCTCACACCCTCCCCCCACCCCTCACACCCTCTCCCCACCCCTCACCCCCTCTCCCCACCCCTCACACCCTCCCCCCCACTCACACCCTCTCCCCACCCCTCACCCCCTCTCCCCACCCCTCACACCCTCTCCCCCCCCCCCACTCACACCCTCTCCCCACCCCTCACACCCTCTCCCCCCCCTCACATCCTCTCCCCCCCCTCACCCCCTCTCCCCACCCCTCACACCCTCTCCCCACCCCTCACACCCTCTCCCCACCCCTCACATCCTCTCCCCCCCCCCTCACACCCTCTCCCCACCCCTCTCATGTTAAGAAGGAGGTGGAAGGAAAGCTCTCTGCTGACATAGGTGCCATATGTAGGTGCCTGGAAAACTGGAGGCTGAAGCTATGTACCACCAAGACAGTGTCATCAATATTTCACCTTAGAAATAAACTGGCGAACTGCTGTCGTAAGGAGCAGCTAGACTCAGTCAACCTTCTCAACTTTGACCCAAACCCCACATACCTAGATTGCAGCCTCACCTACAAAAGCCATCTGATGAGGCTGAAGAGCAATGTTTGTGCTAGAGTATCCTTAGTCAGGCGCCTTGCTAGCACAAACTGGGGTGCATCCTCCAGCATCCTGAAAACTTTGGTGATGGCCCTAGCATATGCACCCTCAGAATACTGTGCACACCAAGTGCCCACACTCCCAGACTAGATGTCCCCCACATGAAGCAATGAGGATCATCTCACGCTGCATCGCTGCCCCCCACTGAGTCATTCACTATTTCTTTCTGGGATTCAACCACCCCAGGCCCGTTGTGATAACATCTGTGGGCGACTGCATCAGAAAGCTGCTCAGCCTGACCACCTTCTCTGCATGATGTCCTCTATGAGAAGGAGGCCCCGTGCCAGCTGCGCTCACTGAAGCCTCTGCGCCCATGCATGGAGAGACTGGATGCAGTGAGCAATGCAGCACCAGCTGTCCCAGAAGGACTCCAGCCATGCTTTGAGGCCTGGTCACCACACCCTCCAGGCAACAACCTCCGCAGGAAGGCCTGGGTTCAACTGAACAGGCCACGAACTGGTGCTGGCCGCTTCGCAGCCAACATGAAAAGATGGGGCATTGCAGATTCCGACCTCTGTCCTTGTGGTCAAATACACACCAACAAACATGTCTTAAGCAGGGAATGTGCTGTGACAGGACCTCCCTGCCCACTATCCCAACTTGATAACCCCCAATTAGAGACTGACCTCACCAATTGCCACTTTTGATTGTTGCAGTTGACATATGAAAGAAGAAACAGTAGAACCCCTCTCAATGATAACACCTTACACAGAACACAGAACAGTGCAGCTTAACTCCTCCTGATCATCTCCAGTTCTCACCTTAATGCAGAACTGAAGGAGTGCCCACCACTTTAGTTTAGTTTAGTTTTGAGATACAGCGCGGAAACAGGCCCTTCGGGCCACCCGAGTCTGCACCGACCAGCGATCCCTGTACACTATCCTACACGTACTAGGGACAATTTACATTTATACCAAGCCAATTAACCTACAAATACCTGTGCATCTTAGGAGTGTGGGAGGAAAACGAAGATCTCGGAGAAAACCCACTCGGTCACGGGGAGAACGTAAAATTCCGCACAGACAGCACCCATAGTCAGGATCAAACCAGGGTCTCTGGTGCTGTAAGGCAGTAGCTTAACCGCAACGCCACGGAGCCACACGGTAATGTATGTGGGAGAAATTAATCAGTGTTACTTTCTTTAAATGTGCCTCAGAAATAAGGTGCCAAGTAGCTGGTTTGCACGTAAATATGTGAAATAATATAATTTCTCTTTCCCTTTCATAACGTCTAGGAAGTAAATGTAAGCAAAACGGTGATTATCTTCCAGAGATTATATATAAATACCTTATTATGGAGGGGTTTAACTATCTTTCCCTGGCAACCGTTGGCTGAAAGGATTCTGAAAATTGAATAGAGTATTATTTCCTTTCACAAGTCATTGTGACTAGTCTAAATCTGTCACAATAAAGTGCATATTGTGCCACCCATTCTGCAGGGAGAGTGCACTGCGCTCTGAAGCTAAGTCAGGCTGTGGCAGCTGGATATTGCTTTATTGTTCAAGAACGGTGAGGTACTTTCCCGTTTTAAAAAAAAAGACTCCTTGTGCTGTTCAAGGAAGTTGAGTGTTCTCATTATTGTAATGCATCTTGCAAAAAAGTAATCTGAATGTAATGACAATGCTTCAAGCTTTGATTATAGTAACCTCGAGTTACACCTGGAGATGTACAAGCATGGGTTTGGTGCCGACACCTCACTGCAACATTTTTTGGAACATGGAACATAGAACAGTGCCGCACAGCAGAAGGTCCTTCGGCCCATCAACCATAATGCAAATTAAACTAATCTTCTCTGCCTATAGGTGATCCACACCCCTCTGTCCCCTGCAAACCCACGTGCTTATCTGTAAGCCTCTTAAATGCCACTACCACACCTGCCTCCTCCACCACCCCTGGAAGTGTGTACCAGGCACCCACCACAATTTGTGCAAAAACCTACTCAGCACATCTCCTTTAAACTTTGGCCTTCTCACCCGAAAGCTGTGCCCTCTAATCTTTGACAATTCCAACCTGGGGTCATTTCAAATCTCGTCATTTAATACCAGGTCTCCCCACAGCCTCTGACACTCCAGAGAAAGCAAACCAGCCTCCCCCTCCAACCTTTCTTGGGAAAGCAGACAATATAATTAAGGACCACTCACACTCTGGTCACTCTCTCTTCTCCCCCCTCCCGTCGGGCAAAAGATACAAAGGCTCGAAAGCATGTGCCACCCTATTCAGGAACAGCTTCTTTCCCGCTGCCACCAGACTCTTGAGCAGACTTCCCGTGTGCCAAGGTTGAATTCCTCATCTTCCAACCTACTTTGTGGCTGCTCCTGCACTCCTTTTACCTGCAGTTTCTCTGTTGCTGCACCCTTGCATTCTGCATTCAGTTTGTTTTCATTTTTGCACTACTGAATGTGCCCATGCATTGTATGATTTCATTGTGTGATAACACATAAAACAAAGTGATTTTTCTACTGTGTCTCAGTACACATTACAATAACAAACCAACAGCAATAATTCTCTCGAAGATAGACACAAAATGCTGGAGTAACTCAGCGGGACAGGCAGCATCTCTGGAGAGAAGGAATGGGTGATGTTTTGGCTCAAGACCCTTCTTTAGACTCATTCAATTCTCTCCCTATTCTGCCCAAATCCTAATCATTGTCCATTGGCCAAATTCTGTAAAATACTGCTGGCATTTCCCATAGCCACCCTAATGCACTGAGCTATTTTCCCATTTCATTGCATTTTGCACATCGGAGACCCCAGTTTCCTTGCTTTTCTTATAGCTACAAAGAGACACCACAACCTGGAGCACTTTCACTGGGGCCAGTTGCCACCATCCAATTTCCTTGCACATCATTTTAACGTTCTTCAATTCCCTTTTAAGTTGTATTATTACATTAGTTCAATTGCCCAATGTGGAAACGTATTCCACAACTCAATGACTTACTAAGACAATCTTTAGACAACGCCCAGGTAAAATTAAGAATAAAAGTCAAGTTTGGTTTCACCTTGTAATAGAACTCAGACACCAGGTGAGCGTGGTGTCACAGGTGGACGGGGTGGTGTCGAAGGCTTTAGACACACTGCCCCTCATCAATGAGGGAACAGAGTACAGATGTTGGGACATTGGTGAGGCCGCACCTGTTCAGCTTTGGTCACCTTGCTGTGCGAAAGCTGGAAAGAGCTGAAAAGATTCACGGGGATGTTGCCAGGACTTGAGAGTTTGAATTATATGGAGTGGTTGGGCAGGCTTGGACTTTGGAGACTGAGGGGTGATCTTGTACAAGCCTATCAAATAATGAGGGTCACACATAGTTTGAAAGCGTAGGCTTTTTCCCAGATATTGGGAATCAATAACTGCAGGGAATAGCTTTAAGGTGAGAGGGGAAACCTTTAATAGGAAGCTGAGGAGCAACTTTCTCAGAGAAGTTGGTATGTATATAGTCATAGTCATAAGTCACACAGCGTGGGAACAGGCTCGTCAGCCCAACTTGCCCACACCGACTAACATGTCCCATCTACACTAGTCCCATGTGCCTGCGTTTGGGCCTTGTCCCTTTAAACCTGTCCTATCCATGTACCTGTCTAATTGTTTCTTAAACGTATATGGAATGAGCTGATGGAGGAAGTGTACGAGGCAGGCATAATAACACATTTTAAAAGGCATTTGGATGGTTGCATGGATAGGAAGGCATAAGAGGGATACGAGACGGGTGTGGACCTGTTGGGTCCAACCCTCTCCTGCGGGCCTGGCAACCCTCCGTCCACCCCTCTCCTGCGGGCCCGGCAACCCTCCCCCAACTGACGACCTGTGGATCCGTTGACAGCTGGGGATTCTCCCCCGGGGACGAGGGCGGGCGAGGGGGGAGAGGAAAGGGGAGAGGGAGCCACTCATCATGGCCCCGGGCGGCCATCGCGGCGTCCAGAGAGACCCGTGGACCCGTTAGGTGCAAACCTCTCCTGCAGCGACAGCTCGATGGGCGACGGCCATTGCTTTGAGTGGGAAGAAGTCCCGGCGGACAACCAGCGTGCTTTGAGCGCACACGCAGATCTGGCGGCCATCTTACGTAGGTATTAGATCAACGGGTCCCAAATGCGCTGGCGCGGACACGTTGGGTTCCCATTGTGACGTTGAACACGGAGATATGACTGCACAGACGCGGCTGACGGGCAGGGCAAGTGGAAAAGGGATTTGTTAAAGTTTTAAAAGTGATTTATTAAAGTTTAAAAAGTGAATAACTTTTAAAATATAACAACCATTTGAACCGCAGGCCAATGATGAGTAAGGTGGGCCTAAAATTGTTGAGCTATTGTGTACCGTTTTGGCTGTATTTCGGGTATAAACAATCAAACAAACAAACATACAAGTGTTTTAGTAATACATAGATATAAGGGTCAAATGGGACTAGAGTATAAGGGTGTCTTGTTCGGCATGGCCAAGTGAGCTGGAGTGTCTGTTTCCATGCTGTATAACTCTGGAACACTAAATCTGAATAATTTGCCCCAGAGATTTTATACAAAGGATCTTTTATTATGATCGTAATCCCCTTTGGTTTAAACCAACATCTGCCGTTGCTTCCTACACATCTTTTATTAAAATGGATCGATGGATTTTAATTCAGTTTATTCTTGATCTTCCTTCTTTTTTTTTACTGAGACCACACATCCCATAATATATGTGGAAATGAGTTATTGCTCTGCAACTATTGTAGTCACGCAAGATTCCAAGGTTCAGCGGTTGGATGGTAATCAAAGCTGTTCTGCTCCGTTATCCTTCGCCTTCAAAGCAGCCTGACTGAGTGCTCAGAAAATGTCACATCCGCACCTGTGCATTAAGCTGTCAATAAATCCCCTTCTATCAGCGTGGCTTTGGGCGAACCATAACATGTCCTGAAATAGGGTCCACTGGGGCCCTCTGAGAATCAAACTTAATGTTAGTTAATCATGCCTGGCTCTGAAAACTCATGAAGATCGGTGCCACCTTCAATTAATTTTGCTATTCATTACGTACAGGTATGTAATTAATTAATTTTGCTATTCATTACGTACAGGTATGTAGGTTAATTGGCTGGGTAAATGTAAAAATTGTCCCTAGTGGGTGTAGGATAGTGTTAATGTGCGGGGATCGCTGGGCGGCACGGACTTGGAGGGCCGAGGGGGCCTGTTTCCGGCTGTATATATATGATATGATGATATGATATCCCATAGTAATTGACATGTGCAGCTGGAATCCATTTTCATGTGGAACACCCCGAATGGAAAATGCAGATGCTGCCTTTGATTTGCAAAATATACTGCCTTTTTTTGTTTATAAATGTGGCTTTTGATTGTGTAGGTTTAAAAAAAAACTTGATTAGATGTAACAGTCAGATATGGATAAAAACAAATGCTAAAGAGGGGGAGTGACACAGTCTGTTTGAGCATTTGCGTTAATAGATCATTTTAGTCCAATTGTTTGGTTCCCATAATTGGAACATGTCTAGCCGACTAGACACCCTATTTGTGGAACGAAGAGCAGACCAGTGGCACAGTTGGTGGAGCTCTACTGCCTCGCAGCACCAGAGGCCCAGCTCAAATCCTGGGCGACACGGTGGCGCAGCGGTAAATAATAATAATAATAATAATAATAATAATAATAATAATAATAATAATATTCATTTATTGTCATTGCAACGAGTACAACGAAATTTAAAAATAGCCAATCCTGACGGTGCGTACAAACATATATGCAATAAATGCAAAAACAAATAAATACATAAATACAATTAAATACAATTATATTAAGTACAAGATTTTTTAACGGTGTTGCCTAGTGCAAAGGTTGTGTTCAGTTCTCGTATGGCCCTGGGGTAAAAACTGTTCTTAAGTCTGTTTGTTCGGGATTTGATCGACCTGAAACGTCGACCAGAGGGCAGATGAACAAACAGACGGTGGCCGGGGTGGGATGGATCTTTTATTATTTTGCCTGCTCTACTGAGGCAGCGTAGGCTGAACAGGTGCTCCAGGGAGGGCAGTGAGCAGCCGATGATCTTCTGGGCCGTCGTGATGACCCTCTGAAGGGCCTTCCTGTCCTTTTCTGAGCAGCTGGCATACCATGTGGTTATACAGTATGCCAGCACACTCTCGATGGAGCAGCGATAGAAGGACAACATGAGCTTCTCCTGCAGGTTGGTTTTCCTGAGGATCCTCAGGAAGTGGAGTCTCTGCTGTGCCTTCTTTACTGTGGTGATGGTGTTGGTAGACCAGGTAAGATCCTCTGCGATGTGCGTACCCAGGAACCTGAAAGCTGGTACCCTTTCCACACAGACCCCATTGATGTAGAGTGGGTCGTAATCTCCACTGGTTTTTCTAAAGTCAATTATAAGTTCCTTTGTTTTGGAGGAGTTCAGGACCAGATTGTTCACTGAACACCATGCTGCCAGCCTTTGGATTTCATCCCTATAGGCTGTCTCATCTCCTTCTGAGATGAGTCCAACCACAGTCGTGTCATCCGCGAACTTGATGATGGTGTTGGTGGGATGGGTGGGGGCGCAGTCGTGAGTGTAGAGGGAGTAAAGGATGGGGCTCAACACACAGCCCTGTGGTGAGCCGGTGCTCAGTGTAATGGTGGAGGAGAGGTGAGGGCCTATTTTGACGGTCTGGGGGCGGTTGGTCAGGAAGTCCTTGATCCATTGGCAGATGGTTTGGGAAAATCCAAGGTCGGAAAGTTTACCAAGCCAATTAACCCACAAACCTGTATATCTTTGGAGTGGGGGAGGAAACCGAAGATCTCGGAGAAAACCCACGTATGTCACGGGGAGAACGTACAAACTCCGTACAGACAGTTGCTGCCTTACAGCGAATGCAGCGCTGGAGAACTGGGTTCGATCCCGACTGTGAGTGCTTGTCTGTACGGAGTTTGTACGTTCTCCCCGTGACATACGTGGGTTTTCTCCGAGATCTTCGGTTTCCTCCCCCACTCCAAAGATATACAGGTTTGTGGGTTAATTGGCTTGGTAAATGTAGAAATTGTCCCTAGCGGATATAGGATATAGCTAATGTGTGGGGATCGCTGGTCGGCGCGGACCCGGTGGGCCGAAAAGCCCTGTTTCCGTGCTGTATCTCTAAAGTAAACTAAACTAAACTAAGTCCTGACCTCGGATGCTGTCTGTGTGGAGTTTGCATGTTCTCCCTGTGACTGCGTGGGTTTGCATCGAATCATGCAATCATCGAATACTGCAGTTTCCTTCCACATCCCAAAGATGTGCAGGTTTGATGGTGAATTGGCCTTTGTAAAGTTGCCCCTAGAGTTAGGGAGTTCATGTGAAAGTGGGATAGTAGAGCACTAATGTTAACGGGTGATCGATGGTTGAAGGGCATGTTTCCATGCTGTACGTTTCAATTCAATTATGTGTGTTGCTTACACTGTTGCTTCCGCCGAAGGTTTGGGGGCAGCAATTCATCCTAACCTGACTGAGCAATAACAAGAAAGTGGGCATGGTGGCCCTGAACTTTAATTCAATCAGATTTCAGAACTGCAGGGAATTAGTAGCTGCCACTGCATGCAAATGGCGATGAATCCCTATGCGAGAGCTGAGATCAATATGCTGGAGAGAGGCTGTGGTGCAGAGGGAGAAGGTCCACAGTTTCTTGGGCTGAGCCTGGGCCTCCTGGTGAGGAGGCCCAGAGCTGGAAAGGGAGTGTTGTAGAGCAGAGAGATCTAGGAATGCAGATACATAGTTCCTTGAATATGGCAACACAGGTTGACAGGGTGGTCAAGAAGGCTTTTGGCACATCGGCCTTCATCAGCCAGGGTATTGAGAAAAGAAGTTGGGATGCTTTGCTACAGTTGTATAAGATATTGGTGAGGCCACATTAGGATTATTTTGTTCAGTTTTGATCACCCTCTTGTAGGAAAGATGTTGTTAAGCTGGAAAGAGTGCAGAGAAGATTTACGAGGATGTTGCCAGGACCCTGCCAAAGCCCGAGCTCTAGGGAGAGGTTGAGCAGGGTCGGACTCTATTCCTCAGAGCTCAGGAGGATGAGGGGCGATCCTGTAGAGGTGTATAAGATCATAAGGCGAATAGATAGGGTGAATGCTCGGAGTCGAGGAATCAAGAACCAGAGGACATAGATTTAAGGAGAGAGAGGAGAAAGATTTAATAGGAACCTGAGAGGCAACTTTCTCACACAGAGGATGATGGGTGTATGGATCGACCTGCCGGAGGAGAGGGTTGAGGCAGGTCATGAACAGACTCAGGAACAGCTTCATCCCCAGGGCCATAGCTGCTATGAACCGGTCCTGCTGAGCCGGATGGCCACAACGCATAGATCAACTTGCACTTTACCCTGTCTAAAAACTGTTACAATTGTTTCGTTTCGTTGGGTTGCTGTTAATTACTTAAATTATTGCATCGTATGGGAGGCGCATTCCCAATCTCGTTGTACCCCTGGGTACAATGACAATAAAGATATATTGTATTGTATTGTATTGTACTCTCACAACATTTCAATACATCTGGACAGGTACATGGATAAGAAAGGTTTAGAGGGATATGGGCCAAACGCAATCAGGTGGAACTGGTGTAGATGGTCGGCATGTGCAAGTGGGGCTGAAGGGCCTGTTTTGTGCTGCATGACTCTGTGACTATGACGTTCTGCACAGCCAAGGAGAAACATCTTACCACCTTGCAGACTTGAGCCTTCCTCCTGCAGATGCAAGTGTGCTCTGCTCTGCCCATTTGCCTCCACACATTCGTCCTTCAGACCAAAGAAGAATGCGTGCAGAATGGCTGGGACCATGTACGCAATGCATAGCTTAGTGCACACTGCTTTTACCAGAGAAATCCTGAGAGAATTTCCTGAATAATTATCGCTGGAGCGCTGCTGTGATCTTGGCTGTGTGCCCCAGAAGTTAGCATGACATATTTCACAAGGCATCTTCACAGCAGCAACGAACATGAAATGATGACTATCTCTTAGAGCTGCACTTCCAAATGACATTAACACCATATGTTTTCCCAGATACCTGGTTGCCATTAGGAGAGGGCGTGAGTTGAAGCCCTAGCAACTGAAGTGACACACGCAACCTTTTTTAATGTGCCAGGAGGCACTCTGAAGTGGCATTCAGTTGAATATAACACAAAATGATGGAGGAACTTAACGGATCAGATGGTATTTGTGGAGGGAACAGGCAGGCAATGTTCTGGGTCAGGACCCTTCTTCAGACCTGATACTAGAAACAGTCTGAAGGATCCCAATCTGAAATGTCGCCTATTCATTACTTCCACCGATGAGTTGAGTTCCTCGAGCACTTTAGGTTTTGTGCAGGATTCCAGCATCTGCCTTTCCTTGGGGCATCAGTTGGATATTGAGTCTAAAGACCACTGTAGCTGTGCAAGCTTCCGTTCCTTTACCAAGATGGGATTTTATGCTGAGCATGGGATGTATTAACATTTAGGCTACTACCATGAACTTGTTTCCTAATTGTGTTTTCTATTAAGGCCTTGTTTTTTCCCGTTTTTTTTCTTTTAACTGCCTTGTACAAAGTGGCGCAGCAATAGAGTTGCTGCCTTACAGCACCAGAGACCTGGGTTCAATCCTGACTGCGGGTGCTGTCTGTGTGGAGTTTGTATGTTCTCCCTGTGACCTGCATGGGTTTTCTCCGAAATCTTCGGTTTAAAGGCATACAGGTTTGTAGGTTAATTGGCTTGGTATAAATGTAAAAAATTGACCCTCGAGTGTGTAGGATAGCGTTAGTGTGCAGGGATCGCTGATCGGTGTGGACTCAGTGGGCCGAAGGGCCTGTTTCCGTGCTGTATCTCTAAACTAAACATATGTAATTAATGTAAAATTTATCTTTTTGTATGTTGCTGTCTGTGTGCCTGTGATGTCACTACAAGCAAGATGTCCACGATACCTGTACCTTATTGCACTTGTGCTGATGACAATGAACTTAACTTAACTCCTTCAGTAGCGAAAAACGAAATGCTGGAAACACTCAGCAGGTCAGGCAGCATCTGTGGAAAGAGAGAAGGGACAGAGATAATTCTTTCCAAAGAGCATGGGGGAACTTCAAGATTTACATTTTAGTTTAGCTGTAGTGTAGTTTAGAGATACCGTGTGGAAACAGGCCCTTCGGTCCACCCAGTCCATGCTGACCATTGATCACTTGTACATTAGTTCTGTCCTAGACCCCAGTGACAATTTACTGAAGCCAATCAACCTACAAACCTGCATGTATTTGGAATGTGGCAGGAAACCAGAGAACCGGGAGAAAACCCACACAGTCACAGGGAGAACGTGCCCACAGACAGCACCCATAGTCAGGATCGAACCCGGGTCTCTGGCGCTATAAGGCAGCAACTCTACCACTGCTGCTCCATTTCTGGAAGCGAATTGACACCAAATTCAACAGGGAATGAAATCAGTTTGGATTTATTTAAGATTTCCAGCATCTGCATATGTTATTTAATTTATGAAACTTCAATTCTTGTGATTGATAGATGCACGGAATTTCACATGCTGGTGTACAGAAAAAGGCCCAAAGTACTGGAGTAACTCTGGGTCATGCAACAGCTGTAGAGAACATGGATAGGTGACGTTTAGGATTAAGTCTGATTGAGTCAGAAGAAGGGTCCTGACCTAAAACGTCACCTATCCATGTTCTCCAGAGATGCTGCCTGACCTGCTGTGTTACTCCAGCACTTTGTGTTTTTTAAATTCTGGTTTGTTACATATCCCTGAATTTAACTGCTCCACTGTTGGCAGCTGTGGGTTCAGTTACAATGATCTGAGCTCTGTATAGACAATAGACAATAGGTGCAGGAGGAGGCCATTCGGCCCTTCGAGCCAGCACCGCCATTCAAAGTGATCATGGCTGATCATTCTCAATCAGTACCCCGTTCCTGCCTTCTCCCCATACCCCTTGACTCCGCTATCCTTAAGAGCTCTATCTAGCTCTCTCTTAAATGCATTCAGAGAATTGGCCTCCACTGCCTTCTGAGGCAGAGAATTCCACAGATTCACAACTCTCTGACTGAACCTGCTGCCTATTTACAGAGCTTCAAGGTGTTGCTTGTAGGTCAGCTGCCGATCTAGTTTCACCCTGAGGTATGTAGGAAATGGGTTGTAGGGTAGGGGTGACCCATTGAGGGTGACGGTTAGCTGGCGTTAGGACCGAGATGAGAAAACATTTCTTCACACAGAGAGTGGTGAGTCTGTGGAATTCTCTGCCACAGAAGGTAGTTGAGGCCAGTTCATTGGCTATATTTAAGAGGGAGTTAAATGTGGCCCTTTTTGCTAAAGGGATCAGGGGGTATGGAGAGAAGGCATGTACAGGCTACTGAGCTGAATGATCAGCCATGATCATATTGAATGGTGGTGCAGGCTCGAAGGGCCGAATGGCCTACTCCTGCACCTATTCTCTATGTTTCTATGTTTCTATGTTTCCTTGTTGTTCAGGTGAAAGGCCGTTGTGGTGTTTTTGCCACACTCAGTTTTAGTCTCCAGGTCTTAAGGTATCCAGCGACAAGTTCCAAATCCGCCGAGAGCACATCCTCAACATTTGACCAACTCTTGTCCGAGTGCAGTAGGGCCAAGTCATCTGCGTATCCATATGGGCGCGAGGTCGTGCGTGGCAGATCGCTGATATAGAGATTGAAGAGCATGGGGGTCAGTACCGAGCCTTGGGGGACTCCGTTTCTTAGGCGTCGCAGTCAGCTAGATTGTCCGTCGCTGGTCTTGAGTACAAAACTGCAGTTGGCAAGGATGTTGGCAAGGAGCCGCACTAAATGACGGTCAGGGATGGTGCGGAGGAGCTTCAAGATCAGGCCCTGGTGCCACACAGTATCATAGGCGGCGGTGAGGCCCACCAGGGTGATGCCAGCCTTGTCACCCTTTTCACAACTGTCTTCGATGTCATAGGTCAGCTTGACTATTTGGTGGGTGGTGCAGCGGCCACGCCGAAATCCGGCTTGTTCAGCGGGTAGTTGAGGGTCAACGATTGGATGGAGCCGGGCCAGGAGAAGCCGATCGAGGAGCTTGGACGGGACACAGGGGAGTGAGATGGGCCGATAGTTCCTTGGGTCGTCCGCAGGCTTGTTTGGTTTTGGTAGCGCAATGATGGTGGCTTTCCGCCAGATCTTCGGAATGGACTGACCAACGAGGCAAGAGGAGTAAAACTCACGAGCCAGACCAGGCATTTAGGACCGCAGTGTTTCAGGAATTCTGGGGGGATGTTATCAGGACCCTGAGCTTTTCCACATTTCAGTTGAGAGATGAGAGAAGAAAGTTCTGCAGAGGAAAAGGGTGCTGGCAGGTGCCCATCAGCGCCTGGAGCTTGCCAAAGTTTAGTGGATTCCGGTTTGACAGAACGAGTGTGGTTCTTGTCCGCGTCTTTGGAGTGGCCATTTGCCAGGAACTGGTGGGCGATGGAGTTGGCCGTGACAGGGCAATGTTTTGGGCGGGTACTTCGACCGGTGAGGCGATTGAAGGTCTTCCACGCCACCCTACTGGAGTGTGTGAAGTCGATTCCTTGGACTGTCTCATCCCACCGCTCTCTGCGCTTCTTGTCAAGGCAGTTTGTCAGTTCCGCAGCCCTGGAGGTAGCCTCATCACCAGGTTCAGCGTACAGGAATGCATCGTAGCATGCGTCACAATCATCGTCCCATGTGGGGATGTACCGGCGATGATAGCCGCGAGGAATGCTGCACTGATGAGGAGTTTGCAGAGGGCTGAGTAGGCATTGTCCAGGTTGGTGGGGGTGGGAAGGCTGTCGATCCAGAGGTCCACCAGACTTGTGAACTGGTCCCACCTGGCCTTGCGAAAATTCCATCTCTTTGCCGGTTTGGTTGGGGTTGGTAGGTTTGGTTGGGACCGGCTCGATGGGATTGTCCGGGATAATGAGAGATGGACGATGTTGTGATTTCGGGAAGTGATCCAGGGTGGTACAGTGTGGGGATGGTCCATTCAGGTTTGCAAAAGCCAAGTCAGGGTTGGTAGTGGTGTTCCACCTGCCAGAGCCAAAGCTGTCCAGTTGTTTTGGGTCGTACAGGCGTTGAACGCCAGTGGCTGAGGCCCAGTCTTCTAGTGCAGCGCCATCTGGGTTAGTTGAACGGTAGTTGACCAGGTAGTGTGGCAATTAAAGTCTTCAGCGTACATGCAGGGCCAACCAAAGGCAGGGATGGAGTCTTTGTGAAGCCTGGTAGAAGGTTGCTTGTACACATTGATGACAGTGACACCTTCGACTTGCGTTGCCGCCCATTCCACGTCGGTGTCAGGAGGGGACGTTGCAATCGCTTTCCGTTTTGCTGTGTTCCTTACAAAAGTGGCAATCCCATGTGTGTGTCTCTCGGTGCAGGCGGCCAGGGTCTAACCAGGTGTCTTCAGATGGGAGCTGTCACTTTTGTGAGTCTCTCGGAGCAGGATTGCAGTGACTTTGTGGGTCTGTGGCAGGTGTTCAATGATGGTGGTCTTTGCCTTGGTGAGGCCTTCCGCATTCAGCTGCAGCAGGGTGATGCCATCCGGTTCCACATCCGTAGGTGCCCGCCCTAAGAAGGGCGCATGCTCCGGGTTGGCGCCAAGCTGCAGCGACTGCGGTTGCATTTGCGCTGCAAACTGTTGTTTCTGCTTCTGCTGTCTCTGTTTGTTACCGTTCGCCTGACTGGGGTCAGTTGACAGGGCTCACCACGAGGAGGTCGACAACGTGAGCCCCTTGTTCATGCACATGAACATGAGCACATTCATCAGTCTGATGAATGAAATGTAAGCCTACCTCTTGGCTTGCAATGTGTGTGAATTGATTATCAGTCCTGTTTCCATTTGAGTTTAAGGCTGTAGTAAAAATCCAGCTCCGAATGCCAATGACTCTTTCGCTCTCACTTACAGTGCATTCAGAAAGTATTCAGACCCCTTCACTTTTTCCACATTTTGTTACGTTACAGTCGTATTTTAAAATGGATGAAATTCTTTTTTTTTTAAATCAATCTACACACAATACCCCATAATAAAAAAGAGAAAACAGGTGTTTAGACATTTTTGCAAAGTAATTACAAAGAAATAACTGAAATATCACATTTACATAAGAATTCAGACCCTTTACTCAGTACTTTGTTGAGGCACCTTTGGCAGCAATTACAGCCTCAAGTCTTCTTGGGTATGACTCTACAAGCTTGGCACACCTGTATTTGGGTCATTTCTCCCATTCTTCTCTGCAGATCCTCTCAAGCTCTGTCAGGTTGGATGGGGATCGTCGATGCACAGCTATTTTCAGGTCCCTCCAGAGATGTTCGATCGGGTTCAAGTCCGGGCTCTGGCTGGGCCACTCAAAGACATTCTCAGACTTGTCATAAAACCACTTCTGCGTTGTCTTGGCTGTGTGCTTAGGGTCATTGTCCTATTGGAAGGTGAACCTCCGCCTCAGTCTGAGGTCCAGAACGCTCTGGAGCAGGTTTTCATCAAGGATCTCTCTGTAGTTTGCTCCGTTCATCTTTCCCTCGATTCTGACTAGTCTCCCAGTTCCTGCCGCTGAAAAACAACCCCACAGCATGATGCTGCCACCACCATGCTTCACCTTAGGTATGGTATTGGCCAGGTGATGAACGGTGCCGCTTGGCATTCAGGCCAAAGAGTTCAATCTTGGTTTCATCACACCAGAGAATCTTGTTTCTCATGGTCTGAGAGTCCTTTAGGTGCCTTTTGGCAAACTCCAAGCGGGCTGTCATGTGCCTTTTACTGAGGTTTGGCTTCCGTCTGGCCACTCTACCATAAAGGCCTGATTGGTGGAGTGCTGCAGAAGGTTCTCCCATCTTCACAGTCCTTCTGGAAGGTTCTCCCATCTTCACAGAGGAACTCTGGAGCTCTGTCAGAGTGACCATCAGGTTCTTGGTCACTTCCCTGACCAAGGCCATTCTCCCCCAATTGCTCAGTTTGGCCGGGCGGCCAGCTCTATGAAGAGTCCTGGTGGTTCCAAAGTTCTTCCATTTAAGAATGACGGAGGCCACTGTGCTCCTCTGGACCTGCAATGCTGCAGAAATTGTTTTATATCCTTCCCCAGATCTGTGATTAGACACAATCCTGTCTCGGAGGACTACGGAAAATTCCTTTGTCTTCACGGCTTGGTTTTTGCTCTGACATGCACTGTTAACTGTGGGACCTTATATAGACAGGTGTGTGCCTTTCCAAATCATGTCCAATTAATTTAATTTACCACTGGTGGACTCCAATCAAGTTGTAGAAACATCTCAAGGATAATCAATGGAAACAGGGTGAACCTAAGGTCATGTTTGAGTGTCATAGCAAAGGGTTTGAATACTTATGTAAATGTGATATTTCAGTTATTTCTTTTAAATTACTTTACAAAAAATTCTAAACACCTGTTTTTTGCTTTTTTTATTATGGGGTATTGTGTGTAGATTGATGATTTAAAAAAAGAATTTAATCCATTGTAAAATAAGGCTGTAACGTAACAAAATGTGGAAAAGGTGAAGGGGTCTGAATACTTTCTGAATGCACTGTATAATGGTTGGTGTGGAAAATGTAAACAGCTTCTGCTGCCCTTCTCATGTTGTTGGGGACAGGAATGGTGACAGGGGTGGGGATTGTTCAAGATGTTCAGAATCAGACATGTAACCTCTGCTGGAATTCTTTATGTGAACACTGGGGAAAATGGCTTCTTTCCTCAGCAAGATGTCTCTTAAACTGGTTACATGATTCAATTGTTTCTTTCTTTAATCCCCGCCACCCAGCACCACTTGGAATTATAACTAATTGGACCATTAGGATGCTCATGAGATGTCCTGGGTAATTGCATGCATTGCTCTGTTCTGAATGGGTGCCTGTGGTGTGCATTAAAAAAAATAGACTTGCGGAAAGGCACTGTTACAGTAAACATTTCAAAGGTTTGCATAATGGTTGCACTGTCTGTATATTTGTTCATTCCCTGTGCAAAAGAGAAGAGACTATGTATGGAAGCTGAATAACAGAAGGGCTACATTTTCAAACCAGGGCCAATCCAATCCCTGAGAAAAGCATTAACCCGGTTTTGTGTAGGAAGGAACTGCAGATGCTGGTTTACATCGAAGATAGACACAAAATGCTGGAGTAACTCAGCGGGATAGGCAGCATCTCTGGAGAGAAGAAATGGGTGATCTTTCGGGTCGAGACCCTTCTTCAGACTGTCAGGGGAGAGGGAGACATAGAGATGTGGAAGGGTAAGGTGTGAAAATGACAGATTAAAGGGGACGTTGCTCAAGGGCAATGTAGAATGGTTCATTGTTAGCCGAAGGGGAAGGTGACAATGGGGCATACAATCAGTAAAATTTAATGAGGAGGACGGTGAAACTAGTTGGAGAAGGAAGATGGGGGAGGGATGGAGAGAGAGGGAAAGCAAAGGTTACTTGAGGTTAGAGAAGTCAATATTCACATCGCTGGGTTGCAAGGTGCCCAAGCGAAATATGAGGTGCTGCTTTGATAGCTAAAATATATGAAACCTAGCAATGTGCTTAAAAATATCTGCATTACAAATTAGAGCAAATATCAAAAACTACTCGGAGCTCATTGGACAGCTGTGTAACATCAAAGTAAACAGTCATTTACAACCTCCCAGTAATCCTCAGCAACAGGCTAAAAGCCAATACCGTTCCCATGTGAACACAATTAGTTTGGGATGTTATGTAGGATTAGAAGTCTAGACCGTGAATCTAATTTGAAAGGTTTCTGCTTTGCTTCCCATGTCTCTCTGGTATGAATTCACTCACTATAAACACAACATTGCATTTGGCTTTGCTTTGTCTGGAACATATACACATATTCACAAATACATGCAGATACTGTGAAGAGATCTCGAGAGGAAACTTCATTGGAACTTACCAATTTAGTTTATTGCCATGTGTACCGAGGTACAGTGAAAATCCTCTGTTGTGTGTGCTATCCCGTCAACGGAAAGACTATACATGATTACGTGCTTCCAAATCAGAGGTTTGTAGATTCAGGTCTGAGTAAAAAGTAATGCTTAGTTTAGTTTAGAGACACAGCATGGAAACAGGCCCTTTGGCCCACCGAATCCGAGCTGACCAGCGATCTCCGCATACTAATACTATCCTACACACACTAGGGGACAATTTAAAAAAAATTACCAAGCCAATTAGCCTACAAACATGTATGTTTTTGGAGTGTGGGAGGAAACCGAAGCACCCGGAGAAAAACTATGCAGTTCAATGTGAGAATGTACAAACCCTATACAGACAGCAACCGTAGTCAAGATCGAACCCGGGTCTCTGGCGCTGTAAGGCAGCAACTCTACCGATGCACCTTTGCTATAATGAAACATTGAAGGAAATCAACACATTGGTGATCTTGTTCATTGGATGACTCTTTAAAGCCGTTTCTCAGGTGGACATGAAAATAAATTGAATTGCACTATTGTGAAGTAGAGTAGGGGCCTTCTCCATGGTGTTCTGGCCAATATTTATCTCTAAATTGACATTACTATAACAGAAGGTTTGATTGTTTTCCCACAGGCTTTGGGTGAAATATGTGATAGAGCATGTTAACAGGCCATTTGGCACATCACATCCATGCTGACCAATTGCCACCCACCTACCCTCCAGCACTTGTCCTGCATCATCTCTGCTTCCACCACATTCTCAGCAGTTGCATTCCAGGTACGCACCAATCTCTGGGTGGAAAAGGCCCCCCTCCAATGTGCTCAAAACCTCTTGCCTCTTGCACTAAATCTATGCCCTCCAGTTTTATTCACCGTGACCGTTCATATTGATGGAATAGGGGGGGAGAAATGATAGGTGAAATGTGTAGGAAGGAACTGCAGATGCTGGTTTAAACCGAAGATGGACACAAAATGCCGGAGTAACTCAGCGGGCCAGGCAGCATCTCTGGACAGAAGGAATGAGGACGTTTCCCTTCTTCGAGTCCCTTCTTCAGGTGAATATGTGTACGGGGGGGTGGGGGGGGTGGATGTTGACTGGCAGATTGGAGGAGTAACTGACAGAAGCTAGAGGTGAAAAGAAGGCAAAATGATGTCAGATAAAGAAAGAAGAGGAGCTATGAAATGTAAAGCCAGAGGAGGAAATATGGTTGGAATGGGACAGGCGGAGGGGATAAATCGGGGAAATCTGGGATGGGGAGTGCATGAACGAAGGGAAGAGTAAGGTGACAAAGGGTGGTGGGAGATGATGGGAGATACGTGTGCACACTACAGTGGGGATGCGGGCAGGGGAATGAGAGGGGGTGTTAGGGGCGTATTACTTGAAATTGGATCACTCAATGTTCATACCATTGGGTGGTTACCAGAAATTTGAAAACACATACCTCCAGATTCAGGAACAATTTCTTCCCCGCTGTTATCAGGCAACTGAACCACCCTCTCACCAACTAGAGAGAGGTCTTTGACCTCCCATCTGCCTCATTGGAGACCTTCAAACTCTCATCACTCAGACATTACGGGAGTTTATCTTGCATTAAATGTTGATGGCTTTTATCCTGTATCTGTCTGTACACTGTGGTTGGCTTTGATTGTAATCATGTATAGTCTTCTTGTTGACTGGGTAGCATGCAACATAAAGCTTTTCACCGCAATTCGATACATGTGACAATAATAAACTGAACTAAACTAAACAGAATATAAGGCACTGTTCTATTTGGAGATAGACACAAAATACTGGAGTAACTCAGCGGGACAGGCAGCATCGCTGGAGAGAAGGAATGGGTGAAGTTTCAGGTCGAGACCTTTCTTCAGACATCTGATCAGACAGTTCTGATTTGGACTATTTACATTCTCCCCGTGATCTGCGTGGGTTTTCTCCGAGATCTTCAGTTTCCTCCCATACTCCAAAGATGTACAGATTTGTAGATTAATTGTCTTGGTATAAATATAAAATTGTCCCTAGTGTGTGTAGGGTAGTGTTAATGTGTGGGGATCGCTGGTCGGTGGGGAGTTGGTGGGCTGAAGGGCCTGTTTCAGCACTGTATCTCTAAACTAAACTAAAACTAAACTATTTGGAGAGCAGCTTAGAAAAGCCTGATGTAGCAGATATATGTGACATCCTGAAAGTAAGTAACCTCTGCAGTGAGAACATGACTCGGTTGCCTTCAAAATCCTGCAAATTGGGCCTTGAATAGCAAGGCAACCAGGAAACAAATGTGTAGGAAAATAAAGCCACAGATGCTGGTTAAAATCGAAGGGAGACACTCAGCGGGTCAGGCAGCATCTCGGGAGAGAAGGAATGGGTGACGTTTCGGGTCGAGACCCTTCTCCAGACTGATGTCAGGGGAGGGGACGGGACAAAGATAGGATGTAGCTGGAGACAGGAAGACTAGTGGGAGAACTAGGAAGGGGGAGGGGATAGAGAGGGAAAGCAGGGAGTATCTGAAGCTAGAGAAGTCAATGTTCATACTGCTGGGGTGTAAACAAAGCGAAATATGAGGTGCTGTTCCTCCAATGTACTGTCTTGTGTCAATTGATACCTAACTATTTAATTGCTTTGTTGCTATGGGATCTGTGTACAGTACAAAGAATGATTGGTGCTGGGGAATCGTACCAGGGGAGTCAAGGAGTTGCACAGGTTAAGTGATCAGTCATGCCTCCGCAGCGGTAATTTTAATCTAACGTACTAGCCAGGAATTGAGGTCAGGGGATCAAGTTTCATATCCTGCTCAATAAAACTGTACTGACTTCAAGGGAGAATAGAATCAACAAAGTGTTATCCTCAATATCATCAGATTCTCAGGAAGCACGTTAAGTTTAAATTGTCTTTAGACCTTGTGTGTCCAATCTCATAAAGCCATAATTTATTATGTTGGTAACATGTCACAGTCAGATGCGTTCACAGATCAAGATCAATATCGAACTATAAAATCATACGATCATAAGTGATAGGAGCAGAATTAGGCCATTCAGCCCATCAAGTCCACTCCGTCATTCAATCATGGCTGATCTATCTTTCCCTCCTAACCCCATTCTCCTGCCTTCTCCCCTTAACCTCTGACACCCGTACTAATCAAGAATCTATCTCTGCCTTAAATATATCCACCGACTTCGCCTTCACAACAGTCTGTGGCAAAGAATTCCACAGATTCATCCACCCTCTGACTAAAGAAATTCCTCCTCATCTCCTTCCTAAAAGAACGTCTTTTAATTCTGAAGCTATGACCTCTAGTCCTAGACTCTCCCACTAGTGGAAACATCCTCCCCACATCCACTGTATCCAAGCCTTTCATTATTCTAGGAACCATGCGAATTAAAATCAGAAATGTTTATTAATAAGGGAAAGGTTTTCACCCCTTTGATCCTATTCCTTTGACTGAATTGTATCTTGATTGTTGGCTCAATTGTATCTTGATTGTTTCAATGTGTCATTATATCCTTACAAAATAAGCTTAGCAACATAAGTCAATAGTAGGTGTTTTAAATCTAAAATTAAATCTCTGCATCAAATGAACATTAATCTCCCCTAAATTATTGTGAAGACAGAAGAGTTTGCAAATGTTGGAGTCTGGGACATAAAAGAGAATGCAGGAAGATGTCAATGGGACAAGCAGCATCTGTGGAGGCTAAAGATGCAAGTTTACATTTTGGGTCAGGACTGATACAGGGTCTCAACTCAAGATGATGACTTATACCTTTTGCCCCCAAAGCTTCTTGAACTGCTGAGTATTTCCAGTGTTCTCTTTTTTTTACGTTTTGGAAATTATAGTTGGGAAAATGGCTGTATGACTCAGCTTAGCTTCAATGCCATCTATATTGGTGAAGATACCACTGTTGTTGGCCAAATCACGGCTGGTGATGAGTCAACTTATGGAGGGAGATGGACCGAATCAGTCTCAAGAAGTGTCACGACCTGAAACGTCACCTATCCATGTTTTCCAGGGGATGCCACTAGACCCGCTGAGTTACTCCAGCATTTTGTGCTCTTTCCTTGCTAAACCAGCATCTGCAGTTCCTTGTTTCTATGAGGGAGACAGGATACCTGGTTGAGTGGTGCCTCAATAACATCTATCTGAATGTAAACAAAACTAAGGAGCTGATCATTAACTTCTGAAAGCAGAAATATGGAGACCACATGCCAGCTTCAATGGCAAGTCAGTGGTGGAATGAGTTAGCTAGTTCCAATTCCTGAACCGCATATTCTAACAAACAGATCCATTGTAAAAAGTATTCTGACTGGTTGCCTCATGGCCTGGTTGAACAACTATAATGCACAAGAATGCAAATGGCTACAGAGGGTGATTATATTCAGCCCATTCCATAACTGGTACAGCCCTTCCCACCAGCAGAAGGCTTTGATTGAAGGCCGTAAGAATCCCCACCACCCAGGACGTGTCCTCTTCTCGCTGCTACCGTCGGGCAGAAGGTACAGAAACCTGTGGTCCAACACCACCTGGTTCAGGAGGTGGCTACTTTCTTGCAACTGTCAGGTTCTTGAACTGACCGGAGCGGCGCAGTGGTGTAGCAGTAGAGTTGTGTAGGAAGGAACTTGCAGATGCTGGTTTAAACCGAAGATAGACACAAAATGCTGGAGTACCACAGTAGGTCAGGCAGCATCTCTGGAGAATAGGTGACGTTTCTTGTCGAGAGAAGTCGAGTCTGAAACTGGGGTCTCGAACCGAAACGTCACCTATTCCTTTTCTCTAGAGATGCTGCCAGACCTGCTGAGTTACTCCAACTTTCCGTGACAATAAAGTTGGCTTGATTTAAAATATCGTACTTTACAAACAAAATAACTAATTTTGCATTAAAGTTTGCAGATGGAAGAATGTCACACGGTTCATCATATTCACAAGTTCTAGCTTGTCCCACGAGTGTTTACTTATGTTAATCCAGCTCTCGCTTTATGCCAAACCCTGTTTAGTAAGAAGTTGGCGTATTTTACTCAAGCAATTAATTCTCATGCTTGATGGAATATATTCAATTCTGTGTAAGTGATTACATTTTCCTGATTAATGCTGAAAGATAGAGCAGCTTCAATTTTAACATCAGTTGCAAGATCGATGGATTACAGGTAATGTACGGGCCAATATTTCCTCTGTGTGTTCCAACAACTTGCCTCATCAGCTTTGCAATCCAAAAGTTCTCCTTCGGTTTAAACCAGCATCTGCAGTTCCTTCTTACACCCTTAATTCAGCATGCTCCCATCTCCCACTGTCCATCTGGATCATAGTGCTGGATTATAAATGGCTTTGTACTGAGGGCAAACTCTCTAAGGGCTGAGAGGAGACAGCTTAGATTAATTGTTAGCGGGAACTTGATTGTCAGGGTAGAATCTTTTTCTCCAATTAGTCCAGGCTGCATGACAACAAAGGACATGTGATTATGGTAGCATATTTTAAAGGCATTTCATAACCAATGATGTACTTTTGCAATCCAGTCTTTGGCTTACTTTAGAGATACAGCGCGGAAGCAGGGCCTTCAGTACACTGAGACTGCACCGACCAGCAATCCCCGCACACTAACACTATCCTACACAGAATTGTACCAAGCCAATTAACCTATAAACCTAAGATAGACCCAAAATGCTGGAGTAACTCAACAGGACAGGCAGCATCTCTGGAGAGAAGGAATGGGTGACGTTTCAGATCGATACCCTTCTTCAGACTCCTGTACGCCTTTGGAGTGTAGGAGGAAACCGGAGCATCTGGAAACAATTCAAGCAGGTCAAGGGAAGAACACACAAACTCCATACAGACAGCACCTGTAGTCAGGATTGAACCCGGGTCTCTGGCTCTGTAAGGTTGCAACATGACCGCTGCGCCACTGTGTCATCCAGTCATTGTTACGTGGCAAGCACGCTGGCAACAATTCTACCCAAAAGAAAGGTTCCACAAAGCAATAATGGTTTAATTGACCAGAAACTGATTTTGTGACCTTGGCTGAATATTGAATGTGGTACCGAAGATAAACACAAAATACTGGAGTAACTCAATGGGACAGGCAGCATCCCTGGAAAGAAGGAATGGGTGACATTTCGGGTCGAGACTCTTCTTCAAAAGAAGTCTGAAGAAGGGTCTCGACCCGAAGCGTCACCCATTTCTTCTCCCCAGAGATGCTGCCGGTCTCGCTGAATTACTTCAGCATTTTGTGTCTATCTTCGGTTTAAACCAGCATCTGCAGTTCCTTCCTACACATTGAATGTGGGACCTTCCTTTGCACTTCTTTCAAATAGTCATGGAATGTTTAATATAAGAAAATAACTGCAGATGCAGGTATTTATTCACAAAATGCTGGAGTAACTCAGCGGGTCAGGCAGCATCTCAGGAGTGAAGGAATGGGCGACGTTTCGGGTCGAGACCCTTCTTCAGACTGATGCTAATGTTTACCACTGAGGAGAAATGGGGCAATGAAATTCCTTATTCATATGAAATACACAGAGTAAATAATACTCACAATGATGATAAATATACAGCAAGAAATACAATGACGAGCTCAAAACCACAAAATGGTGCTACTTGAAGTAATGCAAAAGCATGGAAGTATAACAACGGAATAACCCAGTCAGATAGAGTGGAGAGTAAGAGTAGATGGCAGCAACTCTGGGAAGGAGATGAGGAAAGGGTGATTGGATCATGAGTTTGATACAGTAGGGAAGAAACTGTTATTAAGTCTGGACATCTGAGCTTTCCATCTCCTTATCTTCTCACAGATGATAGAAGAAGGTGAGGTGACACAGCCTCCAAGAACCGGATACATGGGTTCGATCCTCACCTCGGGTGTTGTCTCCACTGCATTTGTACATTATCCCTTGGGGTTTTCTCCAGGTGCTCCAGTTTCCTCTCACGTTCCAAAGATGAGCACGGTTGCAGGTTTGTAAATCTCCCCCAGTGTGTCAGATGCGAACATGGGATAACATGGAACACGTGTGAATGTGTGATCGTTTGTCGGTGTAGACTCGGTGGGCCAAAGCGTCTGTTTCCACATTGTGCCCCAAACTAAACT
Organism: Rhinoraja longicauda; assembly: GCF_053455715.1. Classification (NCBI taxonomy): domain Eukaryota; kingdom Metazoa; phylum Chordata; class Chondrichthyes; order Rajiformes; family Arhynchobatidae; genus Rhinoraja; species Rhinoraja longicauda. The sequence continues at coordinate 5,636,852 of NC_135980.1, read as the reverse complement.
ATAAGAGAGAAAAGGGAATGTGCAGTGTGGCAGTCTTCCTTGACAATACTTGCAATCTTCCTGATGTAATGCACCGTGATAATAATAATAATAATAATATTCATTTATTGTCATTGCAACGAGTACAACGAAATTAAAAAATAGCCAATCCTGAAGGTGCGTACAAACATATATGCAATAAATGCAAAAACAAATAAATACATAAATACAATTATATTAAGTACAAGATTTTTTAACGGTGTTGCCTAGTGCAAAGGTAGTGTTCAGTTCTCGTATGGCCCTGGGGTAAAAACTGTTCTTAAGTCTGTTTGTTCGGGATTTGATCGACCTGAAACGTCGACCAGAGGGCAGATGAACAAACAGACGGTGGCCGGGGTGGGATGGATCTTTTATTATTTTGCCTGCTCTACTGAGGCAGCGTAGGCTGAACAGGTGCTCCAGGGAGGGCAGTGAGCAGCCGATGATCTTCTGGGCCGTCGTGATGACCCTCTGAAGGATGGATTGTATGGAAGGATGTGATGGACTGGGCTGGATTCACCACTCTCTGCCTGTTCAGACAGTCAAGAGTAGAGCGGGTGTAATACCAGGGCGTAATGGGTCCTCTTAAAATACTTTCAAAAGAGGATCAGTGAACTTCAAGACAATCATTGTGCATAAGTTCATAAGTGATTGGAGCAGAATTGGACTCATCAAGTCTATTCCACCATTCAATCATCTCTCCCTCTCAACCCCATTCTCCTGCCTTCGCCCCATAACCCCTGACACCCTTAACAATAAAGAATTTGTCAATCTCCGCCTTAAAAATATCCAACGACTTGGTCTCCACAGCCGTCTGCGGCAATGAATTCCACAGATTCACCACCCTCTGAATAAAGAAATTCCTTCTCATCTCCTTTCTAAAGCTATGTCCTTTTATTTGAGACAGTGCCCTGGTCCTAGACTCTCCTGCTAGTGGAAACATCCTCTCCACATTCACTCTGTCCAAGCCTTTCACTATTCGTTAAGTTTCAGTGAGGTTCCCCCTCTTCCTTCTAAACTCCAGGGAGTGCAGGCCCCGTTCCGTCAAACGCTCATCATACATTAACCCAGTCATCCCTTTGATCATTCTCATAAACCTCCTCTCGATCCTCCCCAATGCGAGCACATGCTGAATCTTCTCAGACATCTAAGAAACCAAATGCACTGATTCACTTTCTTGATTACTGCAACAGTGTGAAAGGACCAGATTAGGCTGCTGGTGATATGATTCATAGGAGCTTACTGCTGTCGATCATCCATACAGCAGCTCTGTTGATGAGGATTGGTTTGCATTCACCCCCTTACCTCCTCGCTTAGCAACCAACCCTTTAACCTATTGACATTAAAGCCAAAGGTTGTTGTCCTGACACCATGACACAAGGTTCCTGATCTCTCGTCTGTACTTCATCTCACCGTTGTTCGATCTGACAATGAGCAGCGCTATCAATGGTTCAATGCTTTCATGGTTCTTTATTATCACGTGCAGTGAAATTCTGTTTTTTTGCATACAGATCAGTACGTTTATTGCCATACATGAGTACAATCCCTAATTAAGTACAGAATGCAAAGAAACAGCCCACTGGGTCCGTGTACAAGAGTCGCCAGGTTTTGGCGCCATTTTCAAAGTCCCAGCTGCAGCGTAGCCATCACCTCCACCGGGATCCACCAGCGAACCGTCGCCCCTTTCCTCACCCGGCCACCTTCAGCCTTCGTGCCCAGGGGCGCCTCCCGCAGCCGACAAAGGCGCGGCAGGTAAGACTCCGGTGTGGGAAGGAAACGCAGTCTGAAGAAGGGTCTCGACCCGAAACGTCACCCATTCCTTCTCTCTGGAGATGCTGCCGGCCCCGCTGAGTTACTCCAGCATTTTGTGTCGATCTAGGTAAGACTCCCGGTTGTTCTTACTGGCCCTTTGTTCGAGCATCCACTGCCGCCGCCGACTCCCTCCACCCTCCTCTCCGGTTCCCGGTCATCGGGGACGCACAGGAGACGAGCCTCGGACGAGGCTCCCAACCCAGGCGGGTTTCCTGGATCTGCAGCCGGTGACTCAGGCTTGCTGCCTGGGGGTGGCAGTGGCAGGTGAGAGTACGTGGCTAGTTTGTGAGATGGTGCTAGTTCTTCAGAAGGTCTTCTTCCTCACTGCATCGCTCAGAGAGGCCAAGGGGCAGGAGAAGATTGAGAGAGTCCATCCTCAGCCCACAATCAGGTCCTGGCACTGTCCCAAACTCGAGCGTTTGCCTGTACATGTGGTTTTGAAACCCTTATGCTCAGTTGAGTGAGCTTCAGAATCTGCTACCTTTACTGTAAGCTTTCAGCAGCTGATGGTATTTTTCCAAAATGATTCAAAACATTCATGCTGTTTTACAATCTTAAACCAGGGTGGCCCTTTCTCCTGGCCAACAAAGTGTTGTATTTGAATATCCACAAATTCACAAATACTGTAACGGTATCACAGTGGCCCAGCTGGTAGAGATGGTGCCACAACGTGAGTTCAATCCTGACTGTGGGTGCTGCCTGTGTGGAGTTTGTATCTGTGGAATTCTCTGCCTCAGAAGGCAGTGGAGGCCAGTTCTCTGAATGCATACAAGAGAGAGCTAGATAGAGCTCTTAAGGATAGCGGAGTCAGGGGGTATGGGGAGAAGGCAGGAACAGGGTACTGATTGAGAATGATCAGCCATGATCACATTGAATGACGGTGCTGGCTCGAAGGGCCGAATGGCCTACTCCTGCACCTATTGTCTATTGTATGTTTTCCCTGTGACCGCATGGGTTTCCACCCGGATGCACCAGTTTCCTTTCACATCCCAATGACATGCGGATTAGTGGGTTAATTGGGCTCTAAATTGCACCTAGTGTGTAGAGAGTGGATGCGAAAGAGGGATATCCTAGAACTGGTGTGAACCCAATCAATGGTCGGCCTGGACTCAGTGGGCTGTTTTTATGCTGTATCTCTCTAAACTTTAAAAGGCAAATAAAACAGTGAAACACGCAGGCTGATTTGTTCATGTCTTTAATGATCGTTACTGCATTTTTATGGTGCAGCAATATTTCAGTCAGTCCTGGGAGAGCTATTTTACAACCACCTGTGCTTTCAATGTGAAATCTTTCATAAAGCAATTACATTTATATGGTTTTGTTGCAGTAAGAATATTACGGAAAGGGAATTAAAGTAAACAAGGTCAAGATATTGATCAACTGGGATTTAAATTGAATTGTGGAAGAGGACAGCATGACCTCAGCCAATCTGCAAGGAACTTCAATGGGGAGCTGTCAGTTCAAGTTCTGTTTAGTTTATTGTCATGTGTATCGAGGTACAGTGAAAAGTTTTTGTTGCATGCTAACCAGTCAGCAGAAAGACATTACATGATTACAATCGATCCATTTACAGTGTAGAGATACATGATAAGTGGATGACGTTTAGTGCGAGATAAAGCCAGCAAAGTCCGATCAAGGATAATCTGAGGTCATCAAAGAGGTAGATAGTAGTTCAGCACTGCTCTCTGGTTGTGGTAGGATGATTCAGTTGCCTGATAACAGCTGGGAAGAAACTGTCCCTGAATCTGGAGATGTGCATTTTTACATTTCTATACCTTTTGCCTTATGGGAGAGGGGAGAAGAGGGAGTGGCCGGGGTGCGACTCGTCCTTGATTATGCTGCTGGCCTTGCCGAGGCAGCGTGAGGTATAAATGGAGTCAATGGAAAGTTAGAAATTAATCTTGGTTTACACGAGAATAAACAGTGGAGGAGACACCATAGGTTATATCCATATGGATGCGAATGGCACGTGTGATTTTACAAGTCCCTGCCGAAATATCCTTCAACCTTTCTTGAATGTGGACTTTGTGGTTATCAGCTTTGAAAGGATTCTCTGCTTTGGACGTGGAATTGTGTGGATGACGATGACAATAAGGACTCAGGTGCAAGCAGGGCCGTTTTTACAGCATTATGGGCCCCCGGGCAAAGCAGTGTACTGGGGCCCCTACCGTTACTCTCCCCCACCCCCCTTTCCCTACCAGCCCCCCCTGTCGTGCCGGCGAAAAGCACTTACCGAAAAGCACTTAGCGATGGACTTAGGGTGCTACATTGTTGCGAAAAGCACTTAGGGACCGAAAATGTTGCGAAAAAAGCACTTATTGAACCTACATTTTTAAAGTAGTATTTATTTATTGCAAGTCACTTAACATACACAGATCAGCATGGGGCCCCTATGCTCGTGGGGCCCCGGGCAAGTGCCCATCAGGCCCATGCGTTAAGATGGCCCTGGGTGCAAGTGCTGCAGGGATCAAGGGCTCAATCATTCACTGATCATTTCTGCTTGAGAAGTTTAGCATCATCCAACCTGCACCATGCCATTCCTTCCCTTTGTGCTGCCTGACAAACTGTTGTAGTTCTTCCAACCTAAACTTCTGGACATGGAGGAGTGGAGGAAATGGCATCTTTGGACGCAAACATTTATTAGTTTCGTTTTAGTTTAGTTTATTATTGTTACGTGTACCGAGGTATAGTGAAAATCCTTTTTGTTGCGTGCTATCCAGTCAGTGAAAGGACTGTACATGATTACAATCAACAGTGTACAAATACAGGAAAAATTGAATAAAGTTTAATGAAAGATAAAGTCCAATAGAGTCAGATTAAAGATGATCCAATGAGATAGATGCTAGGTCAGGACCGCACTTTAGTTGGTGATAGAATGGTTCAATTGCCTGATAACAGATTGGAAGAAACTGTCCAGGCAAGGCGTTGGACACGTTAGAGGCAGGAAACATGTTCCCAATGTTGGGGGAGTCCAGAACAAGGGGCCACAGTTTAAGAATAAGGAGTAGGCCAATTAGAACTGAGATGAGGAAAAACCTTTTCTGTCAGAGAGTTGTAAATCTGTGGAATTCTCTGCCTCAGAAGGCAGTGGGGGGCAATTTTCTGAATGCATTCAAGAGAGAGCTAGATAGAGCTCTTAAGGATAGCGGAGTCAGGGGGTATGGGGAGAAGGCAGGAACGGGGTACTGATTGAGAATGATCAGTCATATTAAATTGCGGTGCTGGCTCGAAGGGCCGAATGGCCTCCTCCTGCACCTATTGTCTATTGTCTATTGTCTATTGTCCCTGAATCTGGAGGTATGCATTTTCACATTTCTGTGCCTTTGCTTGATGAGAGAGGGGAGAAGATGGAGTGAACAGGGTGAGACTCATCCTTGATTATACTGGCAGCCTTGCTGAGGCAGCATAAAGTGTAGATGGAGTCAACGGAAGGGAGGTTGGTTTGCGTGATGGTCCGGGCTACATCCACAACTTTCTGCAATTTTGTGGGGTTTTGGTTGGAGCTGTTCCCAAACCATGCTGCATGCATGTCAATAAAGTGTTTTCCTATGGTGCATCAGTAGTAGTTGGTGAGAGTTGTTGTGGACATGCTGAACTTCCTAAGCCTTCTAAGGAAATAGAGGTGTTGGTGTGCTTTCTTGGTCATTGCTTCCATATGGTTGATCCAGGGCAAGTTGTTGGTGATATTTACTGTTAAGAACTTTAACCCACATCTACTTTGGCGCAGTCGGTGTATGCCACTTTGCTTCCTGAAGTCGATCACAATTTATGGGGTACTTGGCCAGTGCTCAGTTCCAATGAACCAAAGGATGTGAGGTGAATAGTATTAGTGATCAATGCTCCTTGTGCTGGCAGAGAGCTAGGTTTCAAAGTTTCAAGGTCAGTTTATTGTCACATGTTAGTGATCAATGATAAGGCTAGTGATCAATGATAAATTTATGCCCTATTATTTCTGGGGTTTTTTGGTTATGTTTCATATTTCCATGTCTATAGGAGTTTACATTTGTAACTGAAGGACATTGGCAGAGATAAAGTATTCCACCACCTGCAAAATTCCCACCAGACCACATGGCAGCCAGAATTTGAAATACATTATTGGGTCCAAAAGCTTAAAAACTTCACAGAAACTCTTGTATTCATTTTTTTTTAAAAGCAAAGTTACTGCAATCACTTACTCAAGGGCATCTGGGAACAAACAACTTGGATTGTTTTCTCTAGAACGCCAGAGGCGGAGTGGAGACCTGATGGAAGTATATAAAATTATAAGAGGTAGAGATAGGAGAGAAAGTCAGAACTTTATTTTCAGATTGGAAATGTCCAAGACCAGAAGGCACAGCTTTAAGGTGAGAGGGGCAAAGTTTAAATTAGATATGTGGGGCAAGTTTTTTTTAATACTGAGGGTGATGGAGGCATGGAACAGTTGCCGGGGATGGTGATGGTATTTAAGGGATAATGGCATTCAAGGGACTTTTCAATAGACCCTTGAATGGTGGAAGCCACCATCTGTTGCTGACCCTGATTTGTTCTGGCCTATTCTCACCTCCAGTTCTCCTCCCCCCCACCCCCTACCTACTTCAATCTTCCAGTCTGAAGAAGGCCTTCGACCCGAAACATCAACTATTCCTTTTCTCCAGAGACGTACAGGTTTGTAGGTTAATTGGCTTGGTATAAATGTAAATTGTCCCTCGTGTGTGTAGGATAGTGTTAATGTGTGGGGATCGCTGGTTAGTGTGGACTCGATGGGCACATGAACATCTTTCTCATCTGGACGGACAACTGGAGCCCCTGGATGGGTGTGAGGGAGGAGGTGCAGGGAAAAGTGTTACATCTCCTGTGGTTACAGGGAAAAGTGCCTGGAGATGGCAGTGGTTTGATAGAAAGGGATGAGTGAACCACGGTTAATGGCTGTTCCTACCTACAGAATCTGTATGATTACAGCTGAATCAAATCATTTTGCATTAGGTATATATGAGCATTCTGGAGTCGCTACTTCCTTATGCAGGAAGCAGCACCACGACAGATGCTGTAAGAATATAACTGCAGATGCTGGTACAAATCGAAGGTATTTATTCACAAAATTCTGGAGTAACTCAGCAGGTCAGGCAGCATCTCAGGAGAGAAGGAATGGGCGACGTTTCGGGTCGAGACCCTTCATCAGACTGGGAATCAGGGGAGAGTATAAAATCATGAGAGGAATAAAATGGGTAGATGCACAGAGTCTCTTGCCCAGAGTGGGTGAATCGAGGACAGAGGACAGGTTCAAGGCGAAGGGGAAAAGATTTAATAGGAATCTGAAGGGTGACTTTTTCACACAAAGGGTGGTGGGTGTATGGAACAAGCTGCCAGAGGTGGTAGTCAAGGCTGGGACTATCCCAACGTTTAAGAAGTAGTTAGACGGGTACAAGGATAGGACAAGTTTGGAGGGATATGGTCCAAACGCAGGCAGGTGGGACTAGTGTAACTGGGACATGTTGGCCGGTGTGGGCAAGTTGGGCTGAAGGGCCTGTTTCCACACTGTTTCACTCTATGACTCCATGACTCTAAGTATGAAAAGGTACAGAACAAATCAGAGCCGGCACCGATGATTCAAAGAAGGAGTGCATGGACCATTGTGGGCTCCGCCCTTCCTGAGTAATCGGTGCCGGCTCTGATTTGTTCTGCTACATTCTTGTTAGGTTTTAGATAGGTAATAGCTTTACTTAGTTGGTAGAATTGTTTTAAATTAACTTTGTTTTCTGCATGAAATTTCGACTGAAACATTTCACGCATGAATCCCTTTCCACACCTGGTGCATAAAATCTACAAGCGACGTTCCTGCCATGAAGCGGATAATACTTTATCTCTGGCCTGCAAAAGCAGCCAGCCTGATTAAAGATGGCACGCAACTTGTTTATTGCTGTGCAGTTGAGAAAATTAAGAGACAAAGCAGAGTTCCATGGTATTTTGAAGCCCTCGTAGGTTTGACAAGAGATTGTTAACTGCAAATTGACAATTAAACTGTTGGTCTCAGAGGATAAACTTTAATTTAAATGAACAGTGAGGATTTAATCCTGAATCTCCAGCACCTTCTATTATTGACTGTTCTGCTCATGATAGAAAGCAGACTGACTTTGATTCTAAAATTGCATTTTTAAATTTGCACAAATGCAAGTATAAAAATTTTAGATTCAAATTCTGCTCAAGGTCTTAATACAAGCAAAATACAAGCTGCTATTCCCATGCAGGAGAAACCAATTCATTTAGTAAAACTGACACTCTGATGTCCAGTCTGACGATACATTTAATGCCAACTGGAGAAATGGGAAAAGCCAATCAATAGGTTTTAATGGGCAGGCTGATGTGTTCTATGGTTTTGGACAAAATCGACGAAGGGTCCCGATGCAAAACATTGCCCATACATGTCCTCCAGAGATGCTGCCGGACCCACAGAGTTACTTCAGTACTTTGTGGGTTTTTTGGACATGTGCACAGTTTAATTCACAAAGCAAATTCCATTTGTGGACCACATTGTTCACGGACTTGTGGAATTTGTTGGGGAACTTCCATGTTTTCAGAGGAGGTTAAAGACGAGGGCCTCTGCTGTAAAATTAACAATGAGGTATTTGTTCCTTCCATGGGATGGGTTGATCAGCCCTCTTTACTTGTCCTCACGGCACAGATGGTTCATTGGTTTATTTATTGTCAAGTTTAGTTCAGTGTTTTAAAGTGTGGAAATAGGCCCATCGGCCCACCGAGTCTGCGCCCACCAGTGGTCCCCACACACTTAACACTGCCCTACATACACTAGGGAAATTTACAATTCTACCAAGTCAATTCACCTATAAAACTATATGTCTTTAGAGTGTGGGAGGAATCTGGTGCACCCGGAGAAAGCTCACGCTGGTCACGGGGGGAACGTACAAACTCCATACAGACAGCACCTGTAGTCAGGATTGAACCAAGGTCTATGGCACTGTAAGGCAGCAACTCTACTGCTGCGCTACCATGCCCGCATAAAGTACCAAGTTACAGTGAAAGACATTTTTTGCAAACAGATCAGCAAGATTATTACCATGCATAAACATCATAAAGAATGTACAGAACAGCCCACTGAGCCAATGTGCAAGTGTCACCATTTTGGCTCCATTTTACAGTCCCAGCCACCGCTGGCCACAAAGGCTTGTTGCAGCTGTCGTCTCCATTTCAGTCATCCAGCAAACTGTCATCCCTCTCCTGGCACGGATCTCTTCAGCCGTTGTTCCCCGGGGGGGGGGGGGGGGGGGTGGGGGTGGGGAGGGGGGGGGGGGGAACGTGCAGCTGATCTAGAGGGCGCAGTGCATAAGACCTTTATCCTGTATCTATACACTGTGGTCGGCTTAATTGTAATCATGTATAGTCTTTCTGCTGACTGGATAGCTGGCAACAAGCAGGCAAACACTGCACCTTTAGAATTTAGAGATACAGCATGGGAACAGGTCCTTTGGTCCACTGAGTCTGCGCCAACCAGCGATCCCTGCATATTAACACTATCCTACACACATTAGACAATAGACAATAGGTGCAGGAGTAGGCCATTCGGCCCTTCGAGCCAGCACCGCCATTCAATGTGATCATCAGTACCCCGTTCCTGCCTTCTCCCCATACCGCCTGACTCCGCTATCCTTAAGAGCTCTATCTAGCTCTCTCTTGAATGCGTTCAGAGAATTGGCCTCTACTGCCTTCTGAGGCAGAGAATTCCACAGATTCACAACTCTCTGATTGAAAAAGTTTTTCCTAATTTTTAGGGACAATTTTACCAAAACCAATTAACCTACAAACCTGCACGTCATTGGCATGTGGGTGAAAACCAGAGCACCCGGAGAAAACACATGCGGTCACAGGGAGAACGTACAAACTCCGTACGGACAACACCCGTGGTCAGGATCGAATCCAGGTGTCTGGCGTTGTGAGGCAGCAACTCTACCACTGCTCCACCCAGTGCCGCCCCTTAATCTCGTACCTCGGTACACGTGACAATAAACCAAACTAATAATGATTTGCCAAGAAGAGAAACATTATATTTGAGTGCTTTAGGGCATCTGGAAGATGATTTTAAAAGAAAATCATAAATCATGTTCCAGATGAACATCAGTAGGTGACGTTTCCTCAGATTGACAAAGTCTTTTACAATTACAAACACTGCTGTGCTTTTAAAGGAGTAGCTGAACTTTTCAATGGAAGCAGATAATATTTTTTAACTTATTAAAAACTAATAAAATAATTACTAACAACAGTTTGACATTTGAAACTGCAAAATGGATGCTTTTTGCAAAATTAGAGTATTAAATATGAAATACATTCATGGCTTTTAGTTTAAATACCATTCAACCATTATAAGTGCTTTCTGAAGCACATGCAAGAGAACAAAATGTCATGAAAGAGTGCTATTAATTGCATCCGCCTGCTTCGCGAACAGTGATCTTTCAATCCCAATTTCAAAGTTATTTCTAATTACAGTGAATAGTTTCGTCCCCGATCCCTGTAGGACTTCAATGATTCCATCCTGCAAACATGACTATATGTACATCATCCCTGTCCTAGTGTTGCTGCTCAAATCCTCAGTTTCCAAAACATGTCAATAAGGTGGCCTTAATTCTATGAACGTTATCTAACTTTTTTTTAAACATGTTAGGCATTTCTTCACAATACACAATGTTCCATGTGTTTAGTTTCTGCATCCATCATTATAGTCCAATTAATTTCAGTTCAGGTTTGTCAGGCTCTTAAACATAAATGATAAAATATGAATATGTTTCACAAAGGAAAACTTTACTACGCCCAAGTACTTAAATGAAAATCTAAAACAAAAGCTCAAGAAGCTGGAGATTCTGGTAAAATGATGGTAAAATAAAATCAGGTCACGTTTCATTACATAGCTCGTTTAAGAAAATGAGACTGGATCAGTATATTGCCATTTAACCACTCTGCTGGACAGATTCCAGCAAAGAGTCAAGAATGTTTAATGGTCATATGTACCGTGAACGGAACAATGAAATTCTTATTTGTTACAGGTTTACCGGCCCATTAACTTAATAACACAACAAATAAATACACAGTCATTAATAACAGAGTAAATTAATAATCAGTAATAATGCAAGGTAACCAGATTGTATAATGCAATGTTCACAGACACATCATCATAAAATTCCATGAAAAGTAGTGCAAAATGATCCAATGTAAAGTGAAGAGTTGTAAGGAGTAAAATAATTGGTATAGGCTTCAAAATCAGTCACCCAAGCAGATGAATGGACCTCCTGTCAAAGGTTTCAAAGGTCTTTGATTGTCACGTGTACCAACTCCAAAGACGTACAGGTATGTAGGTTAATTGGCTGGGTAAATGTAAAAATTGTCCCTAGTGGGTGTAGGATAGTGTTAATGTACAGGGATCGCTGGGCGGCACGGACTTGGAGGGCCGAAAAGGTCTGTTTCCGGCTGTATATATATGATATGATATGATGATAATTCAGGTACAGTGATATGCAATATTGGGTTTATTTGGAGGAGAACTCAATGCTGGATAGGTTCTATCATGCCAGCTAACTCTATATACTGGGGGATATTGTATAGTCCGTGGGCTTTCTTTATATTGCTGTAGACATTGACTCTTCGACAGACGTGGCGCTGTAACAAGAACATCTTTTATTGAGGAGACTCATTTGGAATTTGGCACCATTCTCCGTTCAATTGCACACTGATAATCACCAATTTGATCAATATTACAGATTTGTAAAGGGAGCACCCTTACTGCTAGTTCTCCCGATGTTGCTTCTTCATTGATGGTCTGCATGTTCTTGGTGGGTCGAAGGGCCTGTTTCGACGCTGTATCTTTCAATCAATTAATCAATCAATCAATCAATCACGCAACTTTGACCGATCTTTAATCGGACTTTAATGTTATATCTTTGTACCAAATGAAGCCTTTACCTGCACCGTGGGCTTGATTGTATTCAGGTATCGTCTTTTTACTGCATAGCACGCCAATGAAAGCTTTTCACTGTCTCTCGGTACATGTGACAATAATAAGCCAATACCAATATATTAGTAAATAGGAGAAAAAAAGTGAAACTGCTTACCTAGCAGAACTGAAAGAGCATTGACATCATGCATATGCCGAGAATAAATGTATAAAACACTATATAGTAGTATCCTAAATTTGTCGATGTAAGAATATACACTTTATTCCAAGTCACCAAAAGATTATTTATTATAATAAAAGTCCTATTTATTATATAGTAGACATTGGCAGAGGTAGAGTTCGGGGATAGGGCCAGTGTACACCTGGAACAGGGATTGTTTGACTACCCTACAAAGAGGCAGGCATAGCTGGTGTGGGGGTAGAGTTCGGGGATAGGGCCAGTGTACACCTGGAACAGGATAGCGGAGGTAGAGTTTGGGGATAGGGCCAGTGTACGCCTGGATATACTAGATGGGTGTGGACCCGTTGGGTCCAAACCTCTCCTGCGGGCCCAGCAACCCCCATTAGATCTAAACCTCTCCTGCGGGCCCAGCAACCCCCGTTAGATCCAAACCTCTCCTGCGGGCCCAGCAACCCCCATTAGATCCAAACCTCTACTGTGCGCCCAGCAACCCTCCCCCAACTGACGACCCGTGGACCCATTGCCAGCCAGGGAGTTCCCCCCGGGGCCGTGGGCGGGCGAGGGAGAGGAAAGGAAAGGGGAGAGGGAGCCACTCACCCCGGCCCCGGGCGGTCATCGCGGCGGCCAGAGTGACCCGTGGACCCATTGGTTGCAAACCTCTCCTGCAGCGGCAGTTCGACGGTGACGGCCATCTTCCTTGACCCTCTGCCGCTGCGCAGCACCACGGTAGGAATGTCAGGCGCAGGGCACGCCGGGACGGGCGCCGGTCCTCCCAGCGGGGACGGGGTGGGGGCGGGGGGGAGCGGATTTATTAAAGTTTATTAAGTTAATTGCTTTTAAAATGTAACAAAACTTGATGGTATATCTGGGCGAGTGCTAAAGTCTTGTGCTACTCAGCTTGCTCCAGTGCTCCCCCACAATATTCAACCTCTCTTTGGCCAAGTCCGTGGTCCCTGCATGCTTCAAAAGATCCATCATTGTCCCGGTGCCAAAGAATGCCTCTCCAGCGTGTTTAAATGACTACCGACCGGTGGCCCTCACCTCGGTTGTCATGAAATGCTTTGAGAGGCTAGTCAAGAAGCACATCTGCGCCCTCCTTCCTCGCAACATGGACCCACTACAGTTCGCATACCGTCCGAACAGGTCCACGGATGATGCGGTCTCCCAGGTTCTGCACACCGCTCTTTCTCATCTGGACAGCCAGGGGGGCTATGTGAGGATGCTGTTCATTGACTTTAGTTCAGCATTCAACACAATAGTCCCCAGCAGACTGGTTGAGAAGCTGCTGGAACTGGGGCTTAGCACCCCTCTGTGTGCCTGGGTCCTGGACTTTCTCACCGCCAGGCCCCAAGTGGTCAGGATGGGGGAACACACATCTAGCTCCCTCACCCTGAACATAGGATCCCCCCAGGGCTGCGTCCTTAGCCCCCTACTGTACTCTCTGTACACACACGACTGTGGGGCCAGGTTCAGCTCAAACTCCATCATCAAGTTTGCTGATGACACTGTGGTGGTGGGCCGGATCTCCAACAACGATGAGAAGGCCTACCGGGAGGAGGTGGCTGATCTGGCACTCTGGTGTCAGGACAACAGCCTCCTCTTGAATGTCACTAAAACAAAGGAGCTGATTGTGGACTTCAGAAGGGCTAAACATCCAAGGACGTACACGCCACTGGAGATAAATGGGTCTACTGTGGATAGGGTGAACAGTTTTAAATACTTGGGAGTCCGCATCTCAGAGGATCTGACGTGGGCAACGCACATTGCCGCACTGGTGGGTAAGGCAAAGCAGCGCCTTTACCACCTTAGACAACTGAGGAAATTCAGAGTGTCTCTGAGGATCCTTCATTGCTTCTACTCTGGGGCTGTAGAGAGCATCCTGTCCGGCAACATTACAGTCTGGTTTGGGAACAGCTCTGCCCAGGACAGGATGGCCCTGCAGAGCGTAGTGCGTTCGGCAGAACGCACCATGGGAACTACACTCGTCCCCCTGCAGGACCTATACATCAGGAGGTGCAGATCCAGAGCAAGCAAGATCATGAGGGACCCCTGCCACCCCAGTAACGGACTGTTCCAGATGCTACGATCTGGCAAACGCCTCCGCTGTCACGCTGTAAAAACGGAGAGGATGAGACGGAGTTTCTTCCCACAGGCCATCAGGAATGTCAACTTTTATAACCCCAGAGACTAAATTTTTGTCTACACTATAGTAACTTATTAACTTTATTTATATGCTGTAACTGTAATTCTTTTTTGTGCACAATCCGCAGGCATTGCCTTTCATTTCACTGCACCTCGTGTATGTGTATGTGACAAATAAATTTGACTTGACTCAATCGAGACCGCAGGCGAATGGTGAGTAGGGTGGGGCTAAAATTGTTGCGCTATCGAAATACACCATTTTGGCTGTATTTCGGGATCAAACAGACATATAAACCAACATACGTATGAATATACACACAAGATGAGATTTTTGTAATATATATATATATATATATAATAAACAGGATTTTACCGTGACTTGGAATAAAATGTATATTCTTAAATTCTTAAATGTATATATATATATGTATATATATATATATATATATATATATATATATACACACACATATATGTATATATATTTAATTGAAAATATTATAACATTTTCACACAGAGAGTGGTGAATCTGTGGAATTTTCTGCCACAGAGGGTAGTTGAGGCCAGTTCATTGGCTATATTTAAGAGGGTTAGATATGGCCCTTGTGGCTAAAGGGATCAGGGGGTATGGAGAGAAGGCAGGTACAGGATACTGAGTTGGATGATCAGCCATGATCATATTGAATGGCGGTGCAGGCTCGAAGGGCCGAATGGCCTACTCCTGCACCTATTTTCTATGTTTCTATAACAACCTAGGCTGTAAATAACTTTGTAGTTATTGAAGAAAATGTAAAATTAAGTCCAAAGAAAAACTAGTTTTGATCTTTTAATTCAAAAACCAGGACGTCAACATTGGATATGGTTTAATTTAATTGATTGAAAGATACAGCATGGAAACAGGCCCTTCGGCCCACCGAGCTCACACGAACCATCGATCATCTGTTCAAACCAGTCTTTGTTATTCTACTTGTTATCGAACCTGCATATCTTTGGGAAGTTTGTGAAATCCAGAGCAGCTGGAAGAAACCACACGATCACAGGGTGAACGTGCAAACACCGCACAGACAGCCACCAAGGTCAGAATCGAACCTGGGGCGCTGGCAATGTGGGTCTACCAACTGCACCACTGTGCTGTCTGATTTTACTTTGATAAGCGTTGGTGAACATTGCTTTGCGTGATCAGGGGCATCACTGGATCCAGCACAGGAAAGAAAATTGATGGGACTGAAGGAGACCATTTAGGATCAAACCTGGGTCTCTGGCACTGTGAGGCAGCAGCTCTCTCAGCTGGTGGCTAGGTTTGGGCACTGAAGTTTGCTTATTGGTAGGTTTTGTGTGTATTTAAGTGGCATTTCCGCATGACTGAGGAAGACTTTCAAAGATATATGGATCAGAAGGGTTTTGATGGCCATGGGCCAAATGCAGGCATAATGGATGAGCCGAATATGGCAAATATGATGGCATGGACAAGGTGTGCTGAAGGGCCTGTTTCCTTGCTGTACTGCTCTGTGTTGCTGTGATTGTGGTGGGCGATTGACAATAAACTTCTGCAGTATTTATTGAAGGGAGATGGTAAGACAATGATACCATGAGTGAGACCCACCAAACAACAGGGTGGCATAACGGTAGACAATAGACAATAGACAATAGGTGCAGGAGGAGGCCATTCGGCCCTTCGAGCCAGCACCGCCATTCAATGTGATCATGGCTGATCATTCTCAATCAGTACCCCGTTCCTGCCTTCTCCCCATACCCCCTGACTCCGCTATCCTTAAGAGCTCTATCTAGCTCTCTCTTGAATGCTTTCAAAGAATTGGCCTCCACTGCCTTCTCAGGCAGAGAATTCCACAGATTTACAACGCTCTGACTGAAACAGTTTTTCCTCATCTCAGTTCTAAATGGCCTACCCCTTATTCTTAAACTGTGGCCCCTTGTTCTGGACTCCCCCAACATTGGGAACATGTTTCCTGCCTCTAACGTGTCCAACCCCTTAATAATCTTATACGTTTCGTGGAGTTGCTGCCTTACAGCACTAGAGATCCGGGTTCAATCCTGACCAAGGATGCTGTCACGGAGTTTGCACATGACCCGTAGGTTTTCTACTGGTGCTTTGGTTTGCTCCCACAGTCCAAAGATGTGCAGGAGCGTGGGTTAATGCGTACGAAGGAACTACAGATGCTGGTTTGCACCGAAGGTAGATACAAAATGCTGGAGTAACTCAGCGACACAGGCAGCATCTCCGGAGAGAAGGAATGGGTGGTGTTTCGTGTCGAGATCCTTCTTCAGACTGAGAGTGAGGGGAGAGGGAAACCAGAGATATGGAAGGGTACAAAGAGCATGCAAGGTGTGAAAAAGACAGATAAAAGCAGATGCTGTTCAAAGAAATGTGCAATGGTTCATTGTTGGCTGAGGGGAAGGTGAACTGGGGTCTCGACCCGAAACGTCACTCATTCCTTCTCTCCAGAGATGCTGCCTGTGTCGCTGAGTTACTCCTGCATTTTGTGTCTAACTTCAGGTGTGTAGGTTAATTGGCTTCTGTAAATTGTCCCTAGAGTGTAGGGCAGAACTAGTGTCCAGGGTGATTGTTGGTTGACGTGGACTAGGTGGGTCGAAGGGTCTGTTTCCACGCTGGACCCTTAAAAAGTAAAACTAATAGATGGGCTGTACCAGGAAGAAGGCGCCAATGAAAGATGTAATGTGTTACATTTTTCTGTGGACTATAACTCACTTACACCTGGAGCCTTGAGAATACGAAAATAACTGCAGATGCTGGTACAAATCGAAGGTATTTATTCACAAAATGCTGGAGTAACTCGGCAATTCAGGCAGCATCTCAGGAGAGAAGGAATGGGTGACGTTTCGGGTCGAGACCCTTCTTCAAAGTCTGAAGAAGGGTCTCGACCCGAAACGTCACCCTTTCCTTCTCTCCTGAGATGCTGCCTGACCTGCTGAGCCTTTAGAATAGTCACTTGTTTATTATAGCAGTCAACTCTCACTAAACCTGAACAATGTGTTAACCATGTGTCATAATTCTATAAGGTGTAACAACCTATCAATCCTAATCAGTTACACGTAATCTCCTTGTAACCATTGTAATGTTTTGGATTATTCTTATACAGTACTGAGTTTCACTTATTCCTGAAGAATAAAGAAATTTATTTAATGTGGTAGTTGACTCTCAACTACATGGTACATAGAATATTGCAATTGTTTACCATGTGCCAGTTTCTGAGGTGGTAACGACCCCACCAAATTTAATACACTAGTTGTACAACTGCAATTAAAGATGACCAAGAGACCAATAAGCAAAAAGTGTTGGAAGGAACTGCAGATGCTGGTTTAAACCGAAGATCGACACAAAATGCTGGAGTAACTGAGCATCAGAACTCTAATGACATCTGCTGCCAAGCAGCACTAAAATAGTAAGTAGAGTAATAGTAAAATAATTAATTTGAATGACGGGTCTTTTATAGTAGCCATTGATGTATTAAATCTAGTTGCTCCACCTATCATTAAAACTACTTCTCTACTTACATCCATCTCCCTTAATTAGTTTAGAGATACAGCACGGAAACATGCCCTTCGGACCACCGAGTCCACACCGACCGTCGATCACCCCTTCACACTAGTTCTACATTATCCCACTTTGAAATCCACTCCCTACACACTCGGGCAATTTACAGAGGGCCAATTAATTTACAAATCTGCATGTCTTTGGGATGTGGGAAACATTAATGATTTAGATGAAGGAATTAAAAGTAACATTAGCAAATTTGCAGATGATACAAAGCTGAGTGGCAGTGTGAACTGTGAAGAGGATGCTATGAGGATGCAGGGTGACTTGGACAGATTGGGTGAGTGGGCAGATGCATGGCAGATGCAGTATAATGTGGACAAATGCGAGGTTATCCACTTTGGCGGCAATTTCAGGAAGGCAGATTATTTATCTGAATGGTGTCAGGTTAGGAAAAGGGGAAGTACAACAAGACCTGTGTGTCCTTGTAGTGTAAGAAAATAACTGCAGATGCTGGTACAAATCGAAGGTATATATTTCACAAAATGCTGGAGTAACTCAGCAGGTCAGGCAGCATCTCAGGAGAGAAGGAATGGGTGACGTTTCGGGTCGAGACGTTTCGGGTCAGTCTGAAGAAGGGTCTTGACCCGAAATGTCACCCATTCCTTCTCTCCTGAGATGCTGCCTGACCTGCTGAGTTACTCCAGCATTTTGTGAAATAAATACCTGTGTGTCCTTGTACATCAGTCACTGAAAGTAAGCATGCAGGTACAGCAGGCAGTGAAGAAAGCTAATGGCATGTTGGCCTTCATAACGAGAGGAGTTGAGTATAGGAGCAAAGAGGTCCTTCTGCAGTTGTACAGGGCCCTGGTGAGACCACACCTGAAGTATTGTGTGCAGCTTTGGTCTCCTAATTTGAGGGAGGCCATTCTTGCTATCGAGGGAGTGCAGCGTAGGTTCACGAGGTTGATTCCCGGGATGGCGGGACTGACATATGATGAAAGAATGGGTCGACAGGTACATGAGAAGGGAATAACTTTTAGAGCGAGGTAAAGCCAGAAAAGTCAAATCAAGGGTAGTTCAATGGTCACCAAAGAGTTGGATAGTGGTTCAGCACTGCTCTCTGGTTATGGTTTGATGATTCAATTGCCTGATAACAGGTGGGAAGAAACTGTCCCCGAATCTGGGGGTGTGCGTTTTCACACTTCTATACCTTTTGCCTGATGGGAGAGGGGAGAAGAGGGAGTGGCCAGGGTGCGACTCTTCCCTGATTATGCCTTGCCGAGGCGGCGTGATCAAGGGGAAATCATGCTTGACAAATCTACTGGAATTTTTTGAGGATGTAACTAGGAAAATTGACAGGGGAGAGTCAGTGGATGTGGTGTACCTCGACTTTCAGAAAGCCTTCGACAAGGTCCCACATAGGAGATTAGTGGGCAAAATTAGAGCACATGGTATTGGGGGTAGGGTACTGACATGGATAGAAAATTGGTTGACAGACAGAAAGCAAAGAGTGGGGATAAATGGGTCCCTTTCGGAATGGCAGGCAGTGACCAGTGGAGTACCGCAAGGTTCGGTGCTGGGACCCCAGCTATTTACGATATACATTAATGACTTAGATGAAGAGATTAAAAGTACCATTAGCAAATTTGCAGATGATACTAAGCTGGGGGGTAGTGTGAATTGTGTGGAAGATGCAATAAGGCTGCAGGGTGACTTGGACAGGTTGTGTGAGTGGGCGGATACATGGCAGATGCAGTTTAATGTAGATAAGTGTGAGGTTATTCACTTTGGAAGTAAGAATAGAAAGGCAGATTATTATCTGAATGGTGTCAAGTTAGGAAGAGGGGATGTTCAACGAGATCTGGGTGTCCTAGTGCATCAGTCACTGAAAGGAAGCATGCAGGTACAGCAGGCAGTGAAGAAAGCCAATGGAATGTTGGCCTTCGTAACAAGAGGAGTTGAGTATAGGAGCAAAGAGGTCCTTCTACAGTTGTACCGGGCCCTGGTGAGACCGCACCTGGAGTACTGTGTGCAGTTTTGGTCTCCAAATTTGAGGAAGGATATTCTTGCTATTGGGGGCGTGCAGCGTAGGTTCACTAGGTTAATTCCCGGAATGGCGGGACTGTCGTATGTTGAAAGGCTGGAGCAATTAGGCTTGTATACACTGGAATTTAGAAGGATGAGGGGGGATCTTATTGAAACATATAAGATAATTAGGGGATTGGACACATTAGAGGCAGGAAACATGTTCCCAATGTTGGGGGAGTCCAGAACCAGGGGCCACAGTTTAAGAATAAGGGGTAGGCCATTTAGAACGGAGATGAGGAAGAACTTTTTCAGTCAGATAGTGGTGAAGGTGTGGAATTCTCTGCCTCAGAAGGCAGTGGAGGCCAGTTCTTTGGATGCTTTCAAGAGAGAGCTGGATAGAGCTCTTAAGGATAGCGGAGTGAGGGGGTATGGGGAGAAGGCAGGAACGGGGTACTGATTGAGAGTGATCAGCCATGATCGCATTGAATGGCGGTGCTGGCTCGAAGGGCTGAATGGCCTACTCCTGCACCTATTGTCTATTGTCTATTGTCTATAAGTGGAGTCAATAGAAGGGAGGTGGTGTGGGATCTCAGACTTCTGTATCTCCTGCCCGATGGTGGCAGGGACAAGGGGGCATGGCCCAGATGACAGGGATCAGCCTGAGAAGATAGATCGCACCGCATGCAGATGGTTTTGAATTTGGGGAAGGCCGTGCCTGTGATGGACCGGGCTGGGTCCACCTCATTCAGCAGCCTCTTGCCTTCCTGTGGATTGGAATTGTTGTACATGGCCATACTGCAACTAATCAGGATACTTTCTACAGACACAAAATGCTGGAGTAACTCAACGGGACAGGCAGCATCTCTGGAGAAAAGGAATAGGTGATGTTTCGGATCGAGACCCTTCTTCAGACTTGGAGTCAGGTGAAAGGGAAATGAGCGATACAGACGGTGATGTAGAGAGATATAGAACAAATGAGTGAAAAATATACAAGAAAGTAACAAGGCTGTGTGCTATATGAAAACGTGTACAGACGGTGAGACTCAACAAGACGACTTTGCAGCTGGTACGACTTAGGTGGGGGAGGGATGGAGCGAGAGGGAATACTTGAAGGTAGAGAAATCATTATTCATATCGAAGGTAGACACAAAATGCTGGAGTAACTCAGCGGGACAGGCAGCATCTCTGGAGAGAAGGAATGGGTGACATTTCGGGTCAAGACCCTTCTTCAGGCTGATGTCACGGGAGCGGGCGGGACAGAGATAGAACGTAGTCAGAGACGGTATTCTGGTGGGAGAAGGGGGAGGGGATGGAGAGAGGGGGAAAGCAAGGGGTCTTTGAAGTTAGAGAAGCCAATGTTCATACCGCTGGGCTGTAAGCTAGCCAAGTGAAATATGAGGTGTTGTTCCTCCAATTTGCGCTGGTCCTCACTCTGACAATGGAGGAGGCCAGGGGCAGAAAGTTCAGATTGGGAATGGGAGGGGGAGTTAAAGTGCTGAGCCACCGGGAGATCAGGTAGGTTAAGGCGGACCGAGTGGAGGTGTTCAGCGAAACGCTCACCGAGCCTCCGCTTGGTCTCGCCGATGTACAGAAGTTGGCACCTGCCGCTGGGTTGTACAGTGCATCTCTCTAAGTTTGTTTCAGTATTCGGTGGCATGCTGAATCCCTTTAAACTTCCAAGAAGGTAGAGGCGATGGTGTAATCGTTTTATAATTACATCTTTGTGCTGGGCCCAGAACAGGTCATCTGAGATGTAGACACCCAGGAATTCAAGGTATTTAATTTAGTTTAGAGATGCAGCGTAGAAATAGGCCTTTCTGCCCACCGACTCCACGCCGCCCAGCGAGCCCCACACACTTACACTATCCTACACACACTAGGGACAAATTATAATTTTACCAAAGCCAATTAACCTGCAAACCTGTGCGTCTTTGGAGTGTTGGATGAAACCGGAGCGCCCGGAGGAAATCCATGCAGGTCATGGGGAGAACGTATAAACTCCATACAGACAGCACCCGTGGTCAGAATCGAACGTGAGTCTTTGGCGCTGTCAGGTAGCAACTTCTCTGCTGTGCAGTTGTGCAGCCCCACATTGTGTTGAACAGATGTGAGTGTCCGTATGGTTAAACTGATTCGAGTTGTGTCGAGACCCACAAAATAGATGTGACAAGGTAAATAAAGGCCTCGTGGTTTCATAAGAGCAAATAAACTCAAAGGAAATACTTAATTCATCTCTCAATAAAGGTGGTAAATAGGAAAATGCTCATTGGCTCGTCTGACTAGCGTTGCTTAAATTAGAAACCGTTTGGCGATATAAATGGAATGAGGTCAAGACCAAGACGCAATACAGTGTAGAAATGCGTCACTGGCCACTGAGAACAGCAAAGCACTGTTATTTCAACCAGAATATTATTTTATTATAACATTATAACAGAATATTATTAACAGAATATATCAAACATCAGCTTAAACGACAAATGAAAAGGAGTAAATAAGATTTGAAAGATGCAAAAAGCAAATGATAATGTGTTTGAACCCATTGTGGCTCCATAGCGACCAAGTATGGGTGTTAATTGGCTTCCTAGTTTACTCTGGGTCACTTTGTTATGATAATTCAAGCATTCAAACACTGGTGAAAATGGTGAATTAACTATGCCTGTCCGCATGACTAATGAGTGGTGCAATTAATTTTCAATACAGTGGGGGACAGTTGAAAAGAATTTCTAACGTCCATTCCTGACCACTTGCCATCAATCTTGGGTTGAAGGTAATTAGGATTAACACACTTTCTTCGTCAAAAGGTCAGCAGCAGGGGCGGATGCATGGTCCTTGTAAATGCTTTAAACTGCAATAATTCATTATTCTGTTTCATCTGAGGATGAACCCTTGGATGTGGTAAATAGGATTAATCAAAATATTTTAATATTTTGCTGACTCTTTGGAGCTTTTCATTCTAGATCCTTGTTATTTCCAGTTGTGGTTTCTTATCTCAGTATTTTATCTCCTTATAATTAAAAGACGATAACTCCAACTCTGGTGGAATTCACCTCAGGGTGACAATGCCAGTACAATGGTCCAATATTCCATTTGGTTTCATTGATTGTGCAACGAGATTCAGACGCTAGTCTTCTTCTTCTTCTTAAGCCCTTGGCTCCTCTAGGGAGCGTAGGCCATTGACAAATGTCCTCCACCTCACTCAGTTGTTGGCGGTTCTTTCGAGATCTCCCCAGTTGAGCCCACTCCCAGACATTTCTGCCTGGACACCTCTTCTCCAGCTGTTCCTGGGGCCACCTCTTTTCCTTTTCCTTGGGGGTTCCATTTCAGGGCTTGCCAGGTGATGTTTGTGGCAGGTTTTCTGAGGGTGTGTCCATTCCAACTCCATTTTCTCCTTCGAATTTGTAAGTCAATGGGATCCTGGCTTGTTCCTTTCCACAGGTCCACATTGCTTACTTTGTCTCTCCTCCAGATGTTTAGTATTCTCCTGAGGCAGGTGTTAATGAATGTTTGATTCAGACGCTGGTGGTCAGATGAATTTACCCTGTTGATTGGACTCTGGATCTAGCCAGTGAGCACTCCTCAATGTTCCTATACTATAGTTAACCTGGAGACGCAAGGAACTGAAGATGTTGAAATCTTGAGTAAGACACAAAGCGTTGGAGTATCTCGGCAGGTCAGGCAGCATCTGTGGAGGCAACATTTCGGGTTGAGACCCTTCCTAGAATGTTGCCTATCCATTCACTCCACAGATGCTGGAGTTACTCACGCACTTTGGCTTTAGGTAGTTTTAGTTAACCTATATTTTTCTCTACTCCAGCCAAGCTGGCAATAGAAATTGTAAAATGTAAACCTCTTACATGTTCCATCTCACAGTGGCGGCACGGTGTCTCAGCAGTAGAGTTGCTCCTCGCTACGCCAGAGACCCGGGTTCAATCCGAACTACGGGTGCTGTCTGTACGGAGATTGTACGTTCTCCCCATGACCACGTGGGTTTTCTCCAGGTGCTCCAGTTTCCTCCCACACGCCAAAGACGTGCAGATTTGTAGGTTAATTGGCTTCAGTAAGTTTGTAAATTGTCCCTCGTGTGTAGGTATAGTGTTAGTGTACAGGGTGATCACTGGTCAGCACGATCTCAGTGGGCCAAAGAGCTTGTTTCCGTGCTGTATCTCTGATGTCTAAATTTACAGTTAACTATCCTCCCAAGGCAATATATTGAGCTTGGTGACATTGTTCCAATTTATTCTACAGGTTTTCCCAAAGTATCACGTGTACAATCTTCATCATCTAACAGAAGCCGTTTCAAGCACCTTCACTCCATTATAACTGCTCACTTAAGTGGAGATAAATCACTTACACCCTTCAGTGAATTGGGAACCAGAGGTCTGAGAGTTAAGACAATTGCCTAAAGATTGAAGATTGATGCCCATGCCAGGACTTGCTGTTCACTGGAATTATTCCCGTGTTCAAAATGTAAGTGCTCCATCTGATGCATTTGTTCCGTGAGTTCATCTCAGGAGGAACATACAAAGAGAGATATAATGCTGAGGCTCTAGAAGGCGCTGGTCAGGCCGCATTTGCAGTACTGTGAGCAAATTTGGGCCCCATATCTGAGGAAGGATGTGCTGGCTCTGGAGAGGGTCCAGAGGAGGTTTACAAGAATGATTCCAGGAATGGGTGGGTTAGCGTATGATGAGCGTTTGACAGCACTGGGCCTGTACTTGCTGGAGGTTGAGGGGGGAACCTCATGAAAACAGAATAATGAAAGGCATAGCTAGAGTGGATGGGGAAAGGATGTTTCCACTGGTGGGAGAGTCCAGGACCAGAGGTCATAGCCTCAGAATTAAAGGGTGCTCTCTTAGAAAGGAGGTGAGGAGGAGCTTCTTTGTCAGAAGGTAGTTAATCTGTGGAACTCATTGCCACAGAGGGCTGTGAAGGCCAAGTCAGTGGATATTTTTAAGGCAGAGATAGACAATTTCTTGATTAGAACAGGTGTCAAGGGTTATGGGGAAAAGGCAGGAAATTGGGATTAGGAAGCAGAAATCAGCCGTGATTGATTGGCGGAGTAGACTTGATGGGCCGAAGCTATAACTTGTAAATGTAACTGGGAGGAAGCACGTGTTGTCCACTCTTGATATTGGTTATGGTTTATTATTGTCTGTGTACCTAGGTACATAGAGAAAAACATTGTTTGCCTGCTATCCTGTCAAACCATGCTATAAATGAGTACAATTAAGCCATACACAAGCACAGCATGTAATGCAAAGGGAAAAATACCAGTGTGCAGAATATAGTGTTGCAGCATTAAAACCTCAAAGAGAAAGTGCTGAGAAAGAAAAGTGCAAGGGTTGCAATGAGGTTGGTTGGGAGATTTAGCGTATGAGAAGATCATTCAGTAGTTTGGTTACAGTGAGAAGAAGTTGTTCTTAAATCTGGTGGTGCATGTTTTCAAGCTTTTGTATCCTCTGCCTGACAGGAGAGGCAAGAAGAAGGAATGACTGGTGTAAATGGTCCTGTTTGGCTGCCTTCCAAAGGCAGTGTAACATATAGAATTAATGGAAAAGAGGTTAGTT
The DNA here is from genome assembly GCF_053455715.1 of Rhinoraja longicauda. Lineage (NCBI taxonomy): Eukaryota > Metazoa > Chordata > Chondrichthyes > Rajiformes > Arhynchobatidae > Rhinoraja > Rhinoraja longicauda. The sequence goes on along the minus strand of NC_135980.1, from coordinate 5,611,653 downwards.
TGTGTAACGGACTAGGCTTCATCCACAACTCTACAACTTTTTGCGGTCTTGGGCAGAACTGTGCCAAGCCAAGCGTTGATGCATCCTTATAGGATGCTTTCCATGGTGTATCTGCAGAAGTTGGTAAGAGTCATTGGAGACATGTCCAACCATCTTAGTCTTCTGAGGTAGTAATGGTGCCGATGGGTTTTCTTGATTGTAGCTTCAATGTGGTTGATCCAATCACGTTGACAGGTGTGACATTTTCCCTGCATCACCCAAGCACCTAACTATGCCAACCATTACTCAACGTTCCAACTCCATGTGTCATCATTTGGAGCTCCCAACTCCAGAATATGATGGAGTTTGATCAGTTACAAACCAAAGGGCTCAACACACGGTGTCTTTCATTTATGCACCATTTAGAGGGTCACTCCACTGATCACAGGATACTTTGCAATACAGCTCAATGGACAGTGTTCATGTGTCCAAGTTCACAAACTAGCAACAATGGCTATTTGGAGAAGATAACTAATAGAAAAACGATATTACGTTTGTCTTCATGATCATACGGCAGGTAGCACAAGTGTGGAAAGAGCCTACACTAGGGAAAGAGGTTGTGTGATGGACTGGGCTTCAGTTGCTATTGGGATCATGCCCTTTAGGTCGGATGACTTTTCAGAGTAACAAAAGCCTCTTTACACTTGCTCCAAAGCTGTGAATTCTTGATCTGCAGGTACAAGTTGATTAATATATATATAAACATAGCACAAAAAGTAAGGAAATTTGTGTTTGGTAGATTATTTCTTTGTTGTAACAATGCTTCTTGGCAATAAATCTTATACCGTTGGAAAGCCTGTTTATTTCCCTTTTAAATGGTGCCACATTTGTAAGGAACATGCATTTATGGGATGAGCAGCAGAGCTGAGTACATGGGTTGCGCCCATGAGAAATCTGCCAAATCTTCTCTGCCAATGCCAAACAGCTTATTCTGCTGTTGTTATTGACTCTTGTTTTGAGCTTCTGGTACCCCCCAGGTGCTGACAATCAGGTGCCTGATTGGCACTGTAAGCGCTGTAAGACAGCAACTCTACCCTGTCAGCACTTAGGAACCGTAGGCTGTCTTCTACAGATTTGCAGTCAAGGTTTGCAGGACGATATGGCTGACAGCTCTCTGCCCAGCCAGACTGTTGTGGCTGTGTATGGTTCTTCCACACGCTACTGAGGCTCCTGTTTATTAAATGAATAAATTGTTAAATTGCCAATATGTCTTGTTTCTTCAGACTTCAATCATCCAATCCACCAAACAACACCGAACAAGAGTCAATGGCAGAATAAGCTGTTTGGCATTGCAGAGAAGATTTGGCAGATTTTTCAAGGGCGCAACCCACATACTCAGCTCTGCTGCTCATCCCACAAATGCATGTTCCTTACAAATGTGGCACCATTTAAAAGGGAAATAAACAGGCTTTCCAACGGTATAAGATTTATTGCCAAGAAGCATTGTTACAACAAAGAAATAATCTACCAAACACAAATTTCCTTACTTTTTGTGCTATGTTTATATATATACACACAGTATATGTGTGGGTGTGTATGTACATGCATATGCATACACATATAGACACACATGTATCCATTTATTATAAATAAACAGCCAAATAAATAGACAAAAGTAGTGCAATCAAAGATTATGTCCCCGAGTCCATATAAAGTGGGGTTTGGAGATTGGAATGTTTAATAACCCGATGGTTGTAGAGAAGAAGCTGCTCAACAAAATAGCTTCACTGGGTTGAAACAATAACAGGAGACTAATTATGAGAAAAGAGAATTGATATATAAAGTCTGAAGAAGGGTCTCGACCCGAAACGTCGCCCATTCCTTCTCTCCCGAGATGCTGCCTGACCTGCTGAGTTACTCCAGCATTTTGTGAATAAATACCATTGATATATAAAGGATTGCTTCATTGTCACACTGGAGGCAATTTAAAACAATTAAGGTCAAATGAAGGGACAAGATAAAGTGAACTAGCAAAGGCCAGTTTTTAACTTTATGATCTGAATATGTGGTGCAATGTGAGTATTGAACACTTCTTTAGAAATTGACTTCCATTGACAACGTTGGAAACAGAGTTCACAGGGGATGGCAAGGGAGTGAGACCATCTGAATTATACTTGAGTAGAGCCAGTGTAAACTCAATGTAAAATCTGAAAGAGAAAATTTGATTATATTTTATTGCCTATGTTTTTAATTGAATCGAGTAAAATAGTTTGCTTAATGAGTGTTTGTACTTCTAAGTAAATATTGGCATTTTGTTTATTTAAACTTTGAAAAGAATTGTTATTTATGCTTCTACATATTTTGTACCATCTAACCTCAAGCAAACTTTGAAAGGAATTGGTGTTTATGCTTCTGCATATTTTGTGCAATCTAACCTCAGGCAAAGTGGAATAAAATCGAAGAAAATTATTAATAAACAAATAAACTCTATTATATGCTTCAGCTTATAAAAGGTACACTAATTGCACCTTTTATCTCTTAATGATAGCTATGTCCTGGATAATTGCTTGTCTTCTAAATTACTTAATTAAAAGAATGAACCATGTTTGAGAATGGCTAATTAAAAAGTGATAAATTTGCAGCTACACAAAAAGGTTTCCATGTATAAAGCAGCTTTTTATATATTTAGGATGACCGAGAATTAACAAGACATGTTTAGAGAAATAGGTTATAGTCATAGGTTACAGAGAAATACATTTGTGAATGTGCAGATAGTTGCAGATAGTTGCAGATTGGAACAGATAGTTGCACTCTGATATCCAGGTTATTTGTGAAGGGCTGAATGGCCTCTTTTCATGTCATGAGAAATATAACTTGGGCTTTGAGCCTGCTATGTTGAAAAGGTATGTTGAATAGGATACTGAATGAGTCTGAAGAAGGGTCTCGACCCAAAACGTCACCCATGCCTTCTCTCCAGAGATGCTGCCTGTCCCGCTGAGTTACTCTAGCATTTTGTGTCCACCTTCGATTTAAACCAGCATCTGCAGTTCTTTCCTAAACATTAAATAGGGCACTCTTTTACCCAGAGTAGGGGAATCAAGAACCATGGATTTAAAGTGAAGGGGGAAAGATTAAAGGGCATCATTTTCACACAAAAGGTGGCAGGTTTATGGAATGAGCTATGGGAGGAGGTATTTGAGGAAGGTACTATCACAATGTTTAAAAATCATTAGGACAGATACATGGGTAGGATAGGTTTAAAGGGATATGGGCCAAGTGCAGGCAGGTGGGACTAGTGTGGATGGGGCATGTTGGTCGGCGTGGGTACGTTGAGCCGAAGGGCCTGTCTTCATGCTGTATGACTCTATGGTACAATAGGCACATCACTATTACTGTACCCAATCTGTGGCCACGATTAAACTACTCTTTTCAGTACTGAATATACTGTAGATTATTTTATCTGAGCCAATACAATTAGAATAATCTTGGTATTTGTCCACATAGGGCATGGGGCAGTGAAATTATTCTAGATTAACATTGACTTCCCATGCCTGAATAGGCAATTAGTTTTAATACTCGCCTCCACTTCTCGCCAAATCTTAGCTGCACTTCTGCCTCCAACTCTTATGCAACTGTGTTGAAACTCAGCGAGACTTTGGTTGGGTTGGGTTGCATGCAGTTCTGGTCGGCCCAATTACAGGGAGGGCGTGTGGGGTTTGGAGAGAATGCAGTCAAGGTTTATCAGAATGATGCCCTGTATTAGCTACAAGGAGAGGTTCAACAAATTGTTTTCTGTAAAATACCAGAGGTTGAGAGGATAGAAACATAGAAACATAGAAAATAGGTGCAGGAGTAGGCCGTTCGGCCCTTCGAGCCTGCACCGCCATTCAATATGATCATGGCTGATCATCCAGCTCAGTAACCTGTACCTGCCTTCTCTCCATACCCCCTGATCCCTTTAGCAAAAAGGGCCACATCTAACTCCCTCTTAAATATAGCCAATGAACTGGCCTCAACTACCTTCTGCGGCAGAGAATTCCACAGACTCACCACTCTCTGTGTGAAGAAATGTTTTCTCATCTCGGTCCTAGGAAGTATATTAAATTATGAGAGGCATAGACAAGATAGGATAGGGCAGATGAGGCTCGTCAGGCTGGGAAGGCAGTCCATCTAGGAGAGGGAAAACTCTGATCTAAAACCTCCACTGCCTTGTGGCCATATCCAGTCATGGAAAAGGCTCCAGGAGTAAACCTCAAGAAAAATCCGGAGTCGGAGTCCCTAAGGCAGTTCGTCGTTGTCCACAACCTCATTCTGGCAGCTCCTGCGATGGCGCTGGGGCCAAACTGTAACGGCTCTGCTGTTCCTTTGGATCGATCAGTGACGTGGAGAGGGGGGGACGTGCTGCATGGGCAACAGCCTGTCCTTCATACGACATCGCCCAGGCTTGCATCCGACCCACACATCCACGCTGCTCTAGCCGAGGTTTGGAACAAGCAGCTAACAACCAGGATGCATCGCCCATGGTCAGCCATGACCGAGGGGGGACTCAGAACCTTAGAGATAAGATAAACAGTCAGAACCTTTTTCTCAGGGTGGATATGTCAAAGACTAGAGGGTACAGCTTCAAGGTGAGAGCCGCAAAGTTGAAAGAAGTTGTGCAGGGCAGGTTCTACACAGAGTGATGGAAATGGCAGGCATGGTGATGGAGGCAGATAAAACTGTTCTGTTTAAGAGGCTTTTAGATAGGCTCATAGTTATGCCTCACGAGGGGAGCATAACCATGAGCCTATCTAAAAGCCCCTTAAATACAACTATCTCATAGTGGTGATATGGATCATGTGCAGGCAGATAAGATCAGTTTATCTTGGCATAATTTTGACACAGACTAAAGGGCCTATTCTGTTGCATGTTCTATGTAAGCAGTTGGACTGTTACGGGTTAGGAAGTTCGCTCATTACCATCTTCTCAAGAGCATTTGGGATTGAACAGTAAATACTGGACATGCCATTAACACCCACATTTGTACAAATGAATTGAAACAAATGAATCTCCTGGTAACTCTTCACAGGAACGACAGGCTGTTGTGGAAACCTATGTGCTAAGGATGTACAAACCTATGGCTCCTCCTCTCTTCCAGCTTTCTGCCCCCCCCCTCCCCCTTAAATCAGTCTGAAGAAGTATCCCAACCCGAAATGTCACCTATTCATGCTCTCCAGAGAGGCTACCTGACCTGCTAAGTAACTCCAGCACTTTGTGTTTTGTTTTTTATAAACCAGCATGTGCAGTTCCTAAGGATGTAGTTGATTCACACTGTCAAATACTGGTACAGATGTAACTTTCTCAAACTTGATTTCCTCTGCTATTGTTTCTGTAATGTTTGTGAAAATCATTAGAAAAAATATGATACTTTCTCTTGTTCCTTCTCCAGAATATAAATCTCAGTGGGTCAGGCAGCATCTGTGGAGGGAATGAATAGACAACATTTCGGGTAGGGATCCTACTGTAAACTATGTGCTCTTCTCTCTGCCTAATCATCCTAAATTGACTTGCCTTCAGGCGAATTCTATGAGTCCATCTAAATAGCAGCAATGTTCGAAATGTAAGCTCAAGATTCACCAATGTACTCTGCACCCCTTCAATAGAATTAACACAGAATCACTCAGAAACTAATGATTCTGACAACTAGATGGATTAAGGAATAATAAAATCGTAACTCAATTGGAAAATGACTGAAGTAGAGATCCCTAATTCACGACCAAAATAGTCAACTTTGCTGATGCCTCACTGTGACAGAAGAAAGACAGAAATATAAATGCCACAGAATTGGCAGCTGGCCCCGTCTCAGTCCCTCTATCCTTCACTGCTTCAGTTGTGCAATGCATACTTTTTAACTCCAAAGCCATCAGCTCACTATTGATCCAGTGAAGTCTCGCAGGGAAATGCATTGAACAGAAATTTTCATGTTGAGTTTAGCTTCTTTGATTTCCCCATGGATTTTTTTCAATAGTAGCGTGAGAGACTTTAAATGTGGACGCTGCATTACTAATTTATGCCGACTTGGGATTTCTTTCACGGCTCTGTAAGACTTCTATTAAAGACTAGTATTGTTGCCTCCTGATGGCGTATCCTGTCACTGATGGTTTTCATCATGTCTGCATTACCTCTCCTAAAACCTGCTGCGATATATGTAACAACTAACAAGTGGATCATGTCAGCAGGAGATTTTGTTATTCATTCAATAGGTGTGCATGCCATTGGCAATGTTTGCAAATGCCCTCAAAACTATTAGCCCTCAGGGTTATGTGCTCAATCCCAGGCTCATGAACAACCTCTTCTCCACAGTTATGCGACTATTGAATAGACTTCTCATAAGCTATGGATGTAGTTCCCATCTCCCAAACCACCTAATTCTGGCCCTTGCACTTAAAAAAATCTCTACGTGTCCTCTGTGGCTATAATACAGAATACAGAATACAGAATACAGAATACAGAATACAGAATACAGAGCTTTATTTGTCATTCGGTACCGAGGTACCGAACGAAATTACGTCACCAGCAGTCACACAAAAAAAAAGAACACAAGACGCATAACCCCAACACAAACATCCATCACAGTGACTCCAAACACCCCCTCACTGTGATGGAGGCAACAAAACTTCCGCTCTCTTCCCCACGCCCAAGTCCCCGCGGCCGAGCCGCACCGGGCGCTGAAACATCCCGCGGCCGAGCAGGGCGATGGAAGGCCCTGCGGCCATACCGTGCGCAGCTATGTCCCGCGGCCGAGCCGCGCCGGGCGATGGAAGGCCCCGCGGCCGAGCCGCACCAGCGATGTAAAGTCCCGCGGCCGAGCCGCACCAGCGATGTAAAGTCCTGCGGCCGAGCCGCGCCGGGCGATGTTAGGTCCCGCGGCCGCGCCGGGCGATGGAAGGCCCCGCGGCCGAGCCGCACCAGTGATGTAAAGTCCCGCAGCCGAGCCGTGCCAGGCGATGGAAGCCCCACGGCTGAGCCGCACCTGGCGCTGAACCGTCCCGCGGCCGTACCGGGCGATGGAAGGCCCCGCGGCCGAGCCGCACTGGGCGATGGAAGGCCCCGCGGGCGATGGAATGCCCCGCGGCCGAGCCGCGCCCCGCGCCGCGAGGAAGAGACCTAAAAAATAAAGGTTTCCCCCACCCCACCCCCCCCCCACACCCCACACCCCCCCACACCCCCCACCCCCCCACACATACACAGCCAAAAAACAAAAACAAACAAAAACAAAAACCATCCCAACACCGACACACCAACAAAAACACAAAGACAAACGGACCCCAGGTAAGCCGCAGCTGTTAGGGCAGCGCCACCATTTTGGGTTTATAACACTATATTCTGCAAACTCTTGCTTCCGTGCTTGTGTATGGTTCGATTATACCCATGCATGGCATGAATGCTAACTAAAGTTTTTCATTGTATCACAATACAACGAGGACAAACGAGTGGTGGCACGGTGGCGCAGCGGTGGAGTTGCTGCCTTACAGCGCCAGAGACACGACTTCGATCCTAACTACGGGTACTGTCTGTATGGAGTGGATACATTCTCCCTGTGACCGTGTGGGTGCTCCGGTTTCCTCCCACATTCCAAAGCCGTGCAAGTTTATAGGTTCATTCTAGGTTAAATGGCTTCTGTAATTTGTCCCTGATGTGTAAGATAGATCTAGTAAATGGGTGATCGTTGGTCGGTGCACGCTCTTTCCAATTTTAGCCCTCTTACTGTGAAGCTATACATAGAAACATAGACATAGAAACATAGAAAATAGGTGCAGGTGTAGGCCATTCGGCCCTTCGAGCCTGCACCGCCATTCAATATGATCATGGCTGATCATCCAACTCAGTATCCCGTACCTGCCTTCTCTCCATACCCCCTGATCCCTTTAGCCACAAGGGCCACATCTGACTCCCTCTTAAATATAGCCAATGAACTGGTCTCAACTACCATCTGTGGCAGAGAATTCCACAGATTCACCACTCTCTGTGTGAAAAAAACGTTCTCATCTCGGTCCTAAAAGACTTCCCCCTTATCCTTAAACTGTGACCCCTTGTTCTGGACATCCCCAACATCGGGAACAATCTTCCTGCATCTAGCCTGTCCAACCCCTTAAGAATTTTGTAAGTTTCTATAAGATTCCCCCTCAATCTTCTAAATTCCAGCGAGTACAAGCCGAGTCTATCCAGTCTTTCTTCATATGAAAGTCCTGCCATCCCAGGAATCAATCTGGTGAACCTTCTCTGTACTCCCTCTATGGCAAGAATGTCTTTCCTCAGATTGGGAGACCAAAACTGTACGCAATACTCCAGGTGTGGTCTCACCAATGCCCTGTACAACTGCAGCAGAACCTCCCTGCTCCTATACTCAAATCCCCTCGCTATGAATGCCAACATACCATTCGCAGCCTCTTGTCTTTCATATTTCTACCCCGGGTAAAAGGGTTTGGTCTGCCTATCCTAACTATACCTATTGTACTTCTGTTGCGTTTCCCCTCAGTCTCCAGTGATCCAGAGAAAACAAACCAATTTCTTGTCCAACCTCTCCTTATAGATAACACCTTCTAATTCAAGCAACATTCTAGTCAATCTCTTCTGCACTCTCTCCAAAGCTTTCTGTAGTGGGGCGTCCAGACCTGCACACGCTGCTCCAAATGCAGCCTCACCAAAGCCCTATAAAACTGCCACATGACTTCCTGACTCTTATGCAAAATTCCCTGACCGATGCAGGTAAGCATATGATATGCCTTCTTTACTATTCTTTCTACTTGTGTTGTCACTTTCAGGGAGCTATGGACTTGGATTCCAAGATCCTTCGATACATCAGTTGCCTTCACGGAAGGCGATCTGCCACCTTCGTGACTTTTGTATGATTTAGGAACTGTCAGAGTAGATGACGAATAACTGCCCTCTGACTGGTGCAGTTCAGGGGTGATTTGGGGATGGCCAAGTAATCAAAGTGGTCTTTCAGGCATTGCTGACATCCCAAAATCAAATAAATTAAAATATGCCCTTGGGATATTGGGAAGGCTGTTAAATAAATGCATATCTTTGCTCTCTGGAGCTTTTGAGCAGACTACTCCTTGATTATTGTCAGGATTATGGAGCTATTCCATCTGCCCAGAATGTGTAAATGTTAAATGGAATTTTCCTGATGGAGAATTAATCTCAAGTATGTAGGATGCTGATTTACACCAAAGATAGACACTAAAAGCTGGGGTTACTCAGCGGGTCAGGCAGCATCTCTGGAGAAAAGGAATAAGTGACATTTCGGGTCAAAATCAGGGTCTCAATCCGAGTCGTCACCTATTCCTTTTCTCCAGAGTTACTGCCTAACTCGCTGAGTTACTCCAGCTTTTTGTGTCTATCAATTAGTCTCCAGTCTTTGTTTAACACTTCCTCATCCCTCCTTTCTCAAGAGCATTTGGGTTTGACAGCCTTATAATGGAGGAATCTCGGAAAAAAAAGCATCAAGATTTTAATTCCCTTGTTCCACAGCCAATTTTTCTAAGCGACTGTTTATCCTGTTGCAAATAGTGACAAAGAGCAAACTGTGCTTCATTTAAATGCTGGAGGCTGCCGATTGAATGATCGACACTAATTGTCTCATATGTAAGGAGTCTCCTGCTTGAAAACAGTGTCACAAGCTTGAGATCTGTGACAGCTCCCGATGTCAGTCTGATCTCAGTCTGATCTCAGTGGGGTCTCGGTGAGGTCTCTCTTGGCAGAGAACCAGACCCCTTTCACAGTCTGCCTGATAATCTGAAACTTCGACGAGGCAGTTAAATATCACAGGTTCATTTATCTCACAGCTTTTTTTTTTGTTCACTGCTTTAATGAGTTTAGTTTCATCTCCACCCACGTAGTTGCGTGGGAGGGGAAAAAGAACTCCGGAATCCCCACGAACATAACTCAGTCTCATCTTAAACAAGTCAGAAATTGAAACGACGAAGACTTCCACTGAAAATTCATGAGGCTAATTTAAAGTTTAGTTACAAATTAATCTTTGGCTTTATTTGAAAAAGTATCAAGGAAACTTTTGTTAAAATATTTGAAACTATTAATTTAAGTTTTGAATTTTCTTCCATGCTTTTCCACCATTAACTGCAGTTGGTTTGGTTGGAAGAACAGGAACGTGCATATAATCAGCATTGGGACACAAAGTGCTGGGGTAACTCAGCGGGTCAGGCAGCATCTCTGGCATTTATTTGGGTCGGGACTCGAAACGTCATCTATCTGTTTTCTCCAGAGATGTCGCCTAACCCATTGAGTTACTCCAGCACTTTGCGTCCTTTTGTGTAAACTGGCATCTGCAGTTCCTTGTTTCTAGAATTAGCATTGGGAATAGGTACACTGCAGAATGGGTTCCAGGGTAGCTGAACGACATTCTTTGGCTGACTATACACTCAAGAATCTACCCCATCTGGCATTTTTCTGGTTGGTCTGTGGACCTCTCTCCTTATAATTTCTGAACTACCAGTTTGGTTCCCAGACCGTGCCTCTTCAGTTTAAACACTTCCAAATAGCACTAGTGAACCTCCTAGCAAGGATTTTGGTCACGTGCCAACTCAGAACAGAAAGCCTCTGCTATATGACAAGTGATTCCATCATTGGTCTAGAAAGTATTTCTAAAGTGTTCTCACAAGAAGGCTGGTCAAACAACAATTTTCTTCACCTTTTTGCCGTTTATCTTAATGAATAGGTTGCTATTCACAAAACGCTGGAGTAACTCAGCAGGTCAGGCAGCATCTCAGGAGAGAAGGAATGGGTGACGTTTCGGGTCGAGACCCTTCAATAGGCTACCATCATTTTAAGTTGTGACTTTGGTTTCCTCACCATTGTACATAGAACATAGAACAGTACAGCTCAAGGACAGGCCCTTTAGCCTACAATGTTAGTGCTGCACACGATGCAAAGACCAATTATCTGCCTGCACATAATCCAAATCCCTCAATTCCCTGCATATCCATGTGCCTTTCCAAAAGTCTCTTAAATGCCACTATCTATATGCCCTCCTCCCCCCAACACAAACCCCCCAAGCAAAGTTTTCCAGATACTAGAAAACCTTCTTACCAGTCTTGATGGCCAGAAACTTGGCTTTAAAAAAATATTCCATGGGACAATTCTGGAGATTTTGGCAACCTCTCAGATATCAGTGTCGCAGGTTCAAAGTATGCACATGTGTGTTTGTTTTTGAAAGTGTAAATCATTAAACTCCGTGAATAAATGCTATCTAAAATTTGTTTAAAAATTCAATTGCACACAAGTGTTTGCAAAAGCAAAATGTTCCAAGGAAAGCCTTCTTCGTTTATTTTATAATAAAAGCTTTATTGAGGTAAATAATATCAGCCACCTGTTGCAAGAAACAAAGAGTTCCTATAAATTGGCTTATGATTATTAGAAGGCATGCATTAGTAACATCATTAAACTTTGTTCTTTATTCTTCTGTGTTTAATTATGTTTGCACAAGTGCATCAGAGAGAGAGAACATGACTGGAATAGTTATTTTACTGGTGTATTTTTCATTTATTAGCTTTCTACCATGGCAGCGGAGAATTAGTAAAATGTCCGAGACCGGGCCTTTCACTTTGAATGGAAAAAGACTCCTCTGATCGGTCTCAATCTCCAAAATGAAACCACAACTTCCATTTATATTCTGGCTTGGACATTGCATACTGTCCCAAGATGCCTCACGAGCGCATTATCAACCATAAATGAATGTATAGCAGCTGAGAGACATGTTCGAGGAGATGACCAAATGCTTGGCCAAGGGAGGGTTTGGGACAGACCCAAAGGGAACAGGCCCTAAAGAATCAGACACTGAAATGCTAAGAGGTTTATGATCGACATAAACCTGCCTCGGCCAGGCCAGCAGCATAATCAAGGACGCGTCGCACCCTGGCCACTCCTTCTCCTCCCCTCTCCCATCAGGCAAGAGATGTAGAAGTGTGAAAATACACACCTCCAGATTCAGGGACAGTTCCTTCCCAGCTGTTATCAGGCAACTGATCCTACCAACAACTAAAGGGCAGCCCTGAGCCACTGTCTACCTCATTGGAGATCCTCGGACTAACTTTGATTGGACTTTACTGGTCTTTATCTTTCACTAATCGTTATTCACATTATTCTCTTTAACGTGTACCCATACATTGTGGACGGCTCAATTGTAATCATGTATTGTTTTTCAGCTGACTGGTTAGCACGCAGCAAAAGCTTTTCACTGTACCTCGGTACACGAGACAATACACTAAACTCAAACCAGTGAATTCCCGAAGATAGACACAAAATGCTGGAGAAACTCAGCGGGACTGAAAGTAAGCATGCAGGTCCAGCAGGTAGTGAAGAAATCTAATGGCATGTTGGCCTTCATTGCGAGAGGATTTGAGTTTAGGAGCAACAAGGTCCTACTGCAGTTGTACAGGGCCCTAGTGAGACCACACATGGAGTATTCTGTACAGTTTTATTTCCTAATTTGAGGAAGGACATTCTTGCTATTGAGGGAGTGCAGTGTAGGTTCACCAGGTTAATTCCCTGGATGGTGTTGTACTTCGTGGTCCGGTACCTGTTGTACCTTTAGTGACTCTGGACGGACCACAAGTACACGTGTATAAAAGGTTACAATGCTGGAGCTCAACTCCAGGCTGTTTATTCCGTGGTCATCTGGATCCAAAGTGACCGCCTAATCACACCAATCACTTATATACACAGGCATACAAAGTAGTCCTTGGATACACAAAGTAGTCCCAGCAATATCACAACATCCCCCTTGTCTTATATATTACAACAGATGGCGGGACAGACATATGATGAATGAATGGGTCAACTGGGCTTGTATTCACTGGAATTTAGAAGGATGGGAAGGAATTTTAGAGGAAACATATAAAATTATAGGAAACATATAGAATTCTTAAGGAATTGGACAGGCTAGATGCAGGAAAAATGTTCCCGATGTTGGGGGAGTCCAGAACCAGGAGTCACAGTTTAAGAATTAAGGGGTAGGCCATTTAGGACTGAAATGAGAAAAAACTTTTTCACCCAGTGTTGTGAATCTGTGGAATTCTCTGCCACAGAGGGCAGTAGAGGCTAATTCACTGGGTGTTTTCAAGAGAGATTTAGCTCTTAGGGTTAACACAATCAAGGGATATGGGGAAAAAGCAGGAACGGGGTACTGATTCTGTGGAATTCCCTGCCACAGAGGGCAGTAGAGGCCAATTCACTGGGTGATTTCAAGAGAGATTTAGCTCTTTGCGCTAATGGAATCTAGAGATATGGGGAAAAAGCAGGAACGACGTACTGATTTTGGATGATCATCCATGATTATATTGAATGGCGGTGCTGGCTCAAAGGGCCGAATGACCTACTCCTGCACCTATTTTCTATGTTTCTATGTTTCTATGGGACAGGTAGCATCTCTGGAGAGTAGGAGACCGAAACGGCCTGATGAAGGGTCTCGACCCGAAACGTCTCCCATTCCTTCTCTCCAGAGATTCTGCCTATTCCCCTGATTTACGCCAGCATTTTGTGTCGATCTTCAGTTAATGGGACATGGTACATAAATACATACACAGCGCAACATGGTGGCGCAGTGGTGGAGTTGCTGCCTTACAGTGCCTGAGACCCGAGTTCGATCCTGACTTTGCTCACAGACCTACTTTGATACTCATTTACTGCATGAAAACAGCTTGATTTTAAAATTATTGTCCTTGATTTCCAATCTCTCCCTGCCCTTTGACCTTGTCGTTGCTATAATCTCCTCCAACTTGTCTGATTCTGGCTTCTTGAGGATTTGCAGATTTTAATTCAGTGTCTTTGGTTAATATCCTGGAACACCCTGGGCAACGGTGCCTTGGGAGTACAGTCACCGGAAGGACTGCAGAGCGTCGAGAACACATCTCTCTGCCATCTTCTCGTGGGAAATTAGGATTGGGCAATAAACGTTGGCCGTGTCGGTAGCAACAACATCCCAAGGGAATGACTTTGTAAAAGTATTGCTCTCCATGGGGATTACTGGGATTATTTAGCAGCCAGTTTCTCATCGGCAATTTCTTCAATCCTTTTGTCACTGTGGGAGGTCTCTTTGAAACCCACAATAAATTATAACCATGCCTGAATTTACATATTAGCAATGGTGTAAAGAAAATTGCGAATAGCTCTCACATATGTCAACATTTAGATATATAGACATCTTTCCTGCTCCCTAATACGGCGGCACGGTGGCGCAGCGGTAGAGTTGCTGCCTTACAGCGAATGCAGCGCCGGAGACTCAGGTTCGATCCTGACTACGGGCGCCGTCTGTACGGAGTTTGTACGTTCTCCCCGTGATCTGCGTGGGTTTTCTCCGAGATCTTCGATTTCCTCCCACACTCCAAAGACGTACAGGTATGTAGGTTAATTGACTGGGTAAATGTGAAAATTGTCCCTCGTGTGTGTAGGATAGTGTTAATGTGCGGGGATCGCTGGGCGGCGCGGACTCGGTGGGCCGAAGGGCCTATTTCCGCGCGGTATCTCTAAATCTAAATCTAAAAAATCTAATTTTACTTATTTCGAAACGCTATTTACATCGGGGGCTATTACCAGTGGAGTGTCAGATTGGTACCAATAGCACATATCCCATTGACTATCGAACTTTAGACTTCAGCGATACAGCACAGAAGTAGGCCGTTCGGCCGAACGAGTCGTGCCGACTAGCGATCACCTCGTACAATAACACTCTCCTGCACATTAGGAACAATTTGCAGATGCCAATTAACCTGCAAACCTGTATTTTTTGGAGTGTGGGAGTGAAGGAGCACTCAGGCTGAGTCTCAGGGAGGTTCCCATCCCGAAACATCACCCATCCTTTTTCTCCAGAGATGCTGCTCGGCCCACTGAGTTCCTCCAGCACTTTGTGTTTATCTTTAATATGAGGTGCTGTTCTTCGTGTTTGCGTTTGGCCTCACCCTGGTCGCGGACAGGGCCAAGAGCAGACAAGGCAGTGTAGGAATGGGGAGAGGGAATAAAATGGCATGCAACCGGGAGGTCAAGATGGCCGAAGCAGGGAGAACGCAGGAGCTCAGCAAAGCGGTTGCCTAGTCTACTCTTAGTCTCGCCAATGTAGAAGAGGCCATGTCACGAGCACTGAATGTGTCTGTCTCTGTTCTGTCAGGGATGAGGTGGAGCAAGAGCAAAAATGTGGGAAATGGAGGAGATGTGGGTGAGGGCTCCATCAACTACAGTAGAGGGTAAGCCTTAATAATTTTCTGGATAAAGGAGAACATTTTAGATGTGTAAGAAGGAATTGCAGATGCAGGTTTATACCAAAGCTAGACACAAAATGCTGGAGTAACTCAGCGGGTCAGGCAGCATCTCTCGAGAAAAGAAATAGGTGAAGTTTCGGGTTGGAACCCTTCTTCAGACCCGAAAATAGGTTCCGACCCAAAACGTCACCTATTCCTTTTTTCCAGAGATGTCGCCTGACCCGCTGAGTTACTCCAACATTTTGTGTCTAGCTTCGGATATTTTAGATGCCCTGGAATGGCAAGCCTCATCTTGAGAACAGATGCAGTGGAAGCAAAGACACTGAGAGAAAGTAATGGTATTCTGTGTGAAATAATCCAGTATCTCACCGAATCCATGGCACTGCAGTGCAGAGGGAAAACGTGTTAATCATCCCTTTTTTCCTTCCATCTCGTAACAAGGATGATGACTATTTTTCTTCCGTCTAATACGAACAATTCAATTCCTTGGAAAGAAAAAAACATATTGAGAGGCTATAAAATGTAGGATTGGGGAATACTCTATGTACATCGCTACCCCTTGGAGATGGAGAATATTAATTAAAAATCCTTTGCTAAGTAAAATGTTAATTTTGCACTAATGAAGGAGCATATTAAAACCCTCTGCTATTTTAGTGGTGTTTAACCATCCTGGTAAATACTTCCACTAAAATAAAAAAATGTGCCTATTTTACAGTGTTTACCTGTTGTTGTTACAGGCCATTGAGTCTATGCTGGCTCTTTGTCGGGCAATTTTGTTGGACCCGTTTACCAGTCCGTTCCCTGTAGCCCTGCAAGTTATTCTTTGTTGTGTGTTTACCTTAAAACCATTGAGTGATTCTATTTACACCAACTGCATAGCCAGTAAAATCTGGATCATAATTACTCCTTGGATTTTTAATAAAATGGCCTTTTCATCACTCCTCCCCTGTATCGATTGTTCGAGACCTCAAATCACTGCCCCTTGGTCCTTGAACCATAAGTTATTTCCTTCTATTTACTTTCTCCAAGTTATCTCTAAGCTTAAAGAGATGCATGGCGGTTTTGGGCGCAACCTAAATGAATGATGGAGTTGGGAAACAGCAAAAACGTGTGTTTGAAAGAAGAGGAGTTGGCGTGTGAGAGACAGTCCTCTTGCCAAAGTAAATAGTGAGATGACTTTTTCCAGGAAATAATTGAACAGATGACATACATTTCTGGTCTGAAGAAGGGTCTCGACCCGAATCGTCACCCATTCCTTCTCTCCTGAGATGCTGCCTGACCTGCTGAGTTACTCCAGCATTTTGTGAATAAATACCTTCGATTTGTACCGGCATCTGCAGTTATTTTCCTACATACACTTCTGGTTTTCCCTCGGTTATATTAGCACCATGAACTCCATGCTAGAGAAATCTTGATGTTAATTTGGTTAAATAACAGGGGTGGAAGATTGACCAGTCAGAGTACAGCTCATTTTATGAACGGAAATCACAGAGCTGTCTGCCATTTCCTGAGAAGCACAGTTGGGCAGATGAGGTTCCCTGCCACTGCAATCATTTCTGACACCATTCCTTCGGTATAGAAGAAAGAATGTGAATTTGCATGGCGCTTTGCACATCCGCGGTGCAGCTGAAAGCACTTAGTGTAAAACTAACAGCAGCTAATTTATGAACAGCGGTATCCAATATAGAACAAAGGTGATGGGTGACTAGCTAGCCAGCTATTGCAGGCTGAGGGATAAATGATAGCCCGCGGTCTTTTGTAAATGTAAATTAAATGTAAACTTTTGTAAATTTCCCCGTTGTGGGGCGAATAAAGGAATATATTATTATTATTTTGTACACAGCTAAGGAGGTCGATAGAGCCTCAGGTTATGAGGAGAGAGCAAAGAAAGAGGCAACCAGCCCATAATGTTCCTCCAGCACTTTGCGTTTGCTGAAGATTCCAGCATCTGCGGTTCCTTCTGTCTCCAGCCATAATGTTTGCAGTGGATCTTCCAAAGTGCAGTGCAGTTACTTTTGTTTCGTGCAAAAGAGAGTAAAGATGAAGACGCGAGAAACTAAATTGAAATTGAAATTTAAAAAAAAGATAAGAGGAAAAAAAAAGGGGGGCGGGTTATCGGGGACAAAGAGACCTGGCGAGGAGGGTGGGGCAGCCCTGAGCCAACTCCCTCCGGTTTTACATTTCGCACCTCTTTTTTATCTGACACACTTTTGTCGCGTTTTCACCTTTAACCTTTGTCACTTACTCACACATCTGCCAATTAACCATCATTCCCCCCCCCCCTCACCTGTATCCACCTGTCACTTGCCATTCTTTGTACTGCCCACACCTCTCTTTTCCAGCTTTCTCCCAATTATCAGCCTGATAAAGGGAACCAACCCAAAACGTTGCCTGTCCATTCCCACTACAGATGCCGCCTGGCCCGTTGAGTCGCCCCGGAACTTTGTGCTGTGATCAAGACTGCAGCGTCTGCAATTTCCTCTGTCCTCAGGTCTTTCTCTTATCTTACTTTAAATGTCAATTTAAGTTATTTCAATTTAGAGAGCATTTTTGCACAATGACCCCCGCCCCCCTCTCTCCATACCCCATCTTCATTTGGCAAATAAATCTGGTTTATTGTTTTTTTCTAGTAGATTTGATTGTTTTATTTTAAACCCAGAGGGAAATAAAACTTCCTTCTGGCTTATGCTTTGAAGCATTTTGTCTCATTTAGATTTATTATCCAGCTGCGTGCACAGCGTTCTCCTGAAGCAGTTCCTTGGAATTGAGTACGAAGGAAGTACAGATGCTGGTTTACACCGAAGATAGACACAAAATGCTGGAGTCACTTAGCAGGGCAGGCAGCATCTCTGGAGAGAAGGAATGGGTGACGTTTTGGGTTGCAATCCTTTTTCAGACTGAGAGACTGAGCTTCTCCGTCTGAAGAAGGGTCTCGACCCGAAACGTGAGTGTTTAATTGTCGTATGTGCCGAGAATGGAACAATGAAATTACAGCAGCTTAACGAGCCTGTAAGCCTAATGTATCAAGTCAAGTCAAGTCAAGTTTATTTGTCACATGCACATACACGATGTGCAGTGAAATGAAAGTGGCAATGCCTGCGGATTGTGCAAAAAAAGAATTACAGTTACAGCATATAAATTAAAGTTAATACAGAAAAGACAAAATTTTGTCGCTGGAGTTAACAGTCCTGATGGCCTGTGGGAAGAAACTCCGTCTCATCCTCTCTGTTTTCACAGCGTGACAGCGGAGGCGCTTGCCTGACCGTAGCAGCTGGAACAGTCCGTTGCTGGGGTGGTAGGGGTCCCTCATAATCTTGCTTGCTCTCGATCTACACCTCCTGATGTATAGGTCCTGCAGGGGGGCGAGTGTAGTTCCCATGGTGCGTTCTGCCGAACGCACTACTCTCTGCGGGGCCATCCTGTCCTGGGCAGAGCTGTTCCCAAACCAGACTGTAATGTTGCCGGACAGGATGCTCTCTACAGCCCCAGAGTAGAAGCAATGAAGGATCCTCAGAGACACTCTGAATTTCCTCAGTTGTCTAAGGTGGTAAAGGCGCTGCTTTGCCTTACCCACCAGTGCAGCAATGTGTGTATATAATAACCATAATACTAGTGAATACTTGTGCAATAATTGGTCTGTAATGCAACCAAAGACAGTCCCTTTGATGTGGGGACCATGAAAGACCTTGATATAAAAGCAACCTATGATTTTAAGTGCAACTGATTGACCATGCAATATTATCAAATTACTAGTGTATAAAGAGAGAAAATATAAGAAAAAATAGAAAACATCTTTCCCACCACACCACTTTTCAATACTACTCGCAACAAGTTTTTCCCCGTAATATCTAAAAGTGGATCTTTTTAAAATGCAGTCCACAACAAGATTCTGGGCAGAGATATCTGAAACTCTACCATTGCCCAGGTGAAGATGCCCATCGCACCGACTTCCTGAACCATTGGTCCCATCTCTGAGATCCAGCCACACAGACACACAATAAGCCAAATGTCCTCTTTTCCAGGAACTTAAAGATATGGACTTGAGGCTCCACCTATTCAACCTACATTGGCTCCCATTTGAACATTGAATTTCAAAAATAAGTGGCGCCTTGCCCTACATCCTTTCAGCCCTTGAACATACCTGCTCCATTTCTGATGAGCTCCATGTTCCTGATTTGAATTGCTCCACTCCTGGCGATCAAACTCCTCATCATTGGAATTCCCTCTCACCGTGAATCAAGCTCACTCTCCTCAAAGAGTCAAGAGTGTTTTATTGTCATGTGTCCCAGACAGAACAATGAAATTCTTACAGAACAACAGAATATGTAAACACACTACTCTGTAAACAATATAATAAAAGAGAAAAACAAGTTCAGTACATATATATGCCCCCAAGTCTATGTAGTTCAGAGCTTATTTGGAGGTTGTAATGTCTAATAGCCTGATGGCTGAAGGGAAGACGCTGTACTTGAACCTAGATGTTAGACCAGGCTGCTCATCTAATAACTCCTTGCAAGCCTTGAGCAAAACAACAAAGTGCTGGAGGAACTCAGAGGGTCAGCCAGCACCTGTGGAGGGAAAAGGACAGATGAGATTTCTGGTCAGGACCCTTATTTGGACTAATTACCTTACAAGGCTTGCTGTCAATGTTTGTTTGAACCCCTTGTGAGGATCTATTCTGCAGAAGGTGCTTTATGTAAGCAAATTACAGTAGAGTTTAGTTCAGAGACACAGCGCGGAAACAGGCCATTCAGCCCACCTAGTCCACGTCGACCATCAATCCCCGCACCCCAACACTATCCTACACATACTCGGGACAATTTACATTTTAACCAAGCCAATTAGCCTACAAACCTGTACGTCTTTGAAGTGTGGGATGAAACCGGAGCACCGGAGAAAACCCACACAGGTCCTGGCGAGAATGTACAAATTCCATTCAGACAGCACCCGTAGCACGATCGAACCCGGGTCTCTGGCTCCATAAAGCAGCAACTCTGTTATCATGTATCTTTACACTGTATATGGATCAATGAGATAGATAGAGCTCTTAAGGATAGCGGAGTCAGGGGGTATGGGGAGAAGGCAGGAACGGGGTACTGATTGAGAATGATCAGCCATGATCACATTGAATGGCGGTGCTGGCTCAAAGGGCCGAATGGCCTCCTCCTGCACCTATTGTCTATTGTCTATAATTGTAATCATGTATTGTCTTTCTGCTGACTGGTTAGCACGCAACAAAAGCTTTTCACTGTACCTCGGTACACATGATAATAAACTGAACTGAAACTGGAATGCTACCACTGTGCCAAAGTCCTACAAAGCCCCGAGTTGTAAGAGAAGGTGAAACTCACTTGAGAAAATTAGGACATTTTAAGAGACCAGCGTTAACTAGGTCATCAAACCAATCCTTTTCTGCAACTGCATGCAAGAAGAGTCACGTTGTGAAGTGTTGACATCTTTTCTGCCACGACAACAGCCATTATAGGTTGTCTTGTTTCGACTTGTATTGGCATTATCAACAAGCATTCGTGATGGCTGTCATTGTAATCACAGATCACAATTGAGATTTCAACCGTTGGCGAAATTGAAAAGCAGAAATCTGAAAGAAATGAAAAGTGCATTTCTTATTTACTATTGGTGAAAGCTGAAGTGCGAATAAATGCAAATCTAGAAAGAAAAGATTATTTCCCATTGTTGTTTTGTACAGCTCGGGAAGATGAGAATTGAGAGGTGGTATTTCTATTGTTGTATATTGACAGTGACTTTGACAGTTTGAAGCAAAAGACCATTAATTTACCTGAACTGGCTCCTGTTTGATGTTAAATTAGATTACTGTCACATTGTCATTCTTATTTACATTTGTATAAAAATAGCAACCCAGGAGGTTTAAAAAACCTGCTCATTTGCAACTGAATAGACAAGGGTTCTCAGCTGTATCCGAAGCACAATACATTTTCCTTTTTTAAATTATAAATAACCTGTGTGCTTTCACAAAAAGTCAGTGGAAGCATTTTTGTTTGAATCCTTGAAGTGCAAGTGACAGTCACAATTACAGTTTATTTGAGGGAAATTTAATGCTTTTAGTGAAATATTTTTCAAGAATCGCCTTATACCCATTTAAAAAAGTTAGAAATTGTCACCATCAAATAATATTTATGGGAATAAGTTCAGCACCCTGGCAGTGAGCTATACTTGGAGGGTGTGTGGCTCAGAGATGAGGGGGTTGGATGTTTTAAGCCATAGGATCTTGCAGCGTGGAAACAGGCCCTTCGACCCAACTTCCCCATGCCGACCAACATGCCTCATACTCCAGAGAAAACAATTGAGTTTGACCAACCTCTCCTTTAGCTACTACCTTCTAATCTGGGGGCACCCTTGCCAAAATCTCTACATCAATCCTGCAATGTGGTGATCAGAGCTGTAGATAACACTCCAAATGAGGACTAACCACATTCCTACAAAGCTCCAACATAGGTTTCTGACTGTTTTACTCGCTACACTGACCAATGAATACTCTATCTACGTGTTGCCACTTTCACGGAGCTGTGGGTATACCCATTATGTATTAATGTTGTTAAGGGCCTTGCCATTAAATGTATCTTTCCCGTAACATTTGATCTCTCAAAGGGCAGCACCTCATTCTTGCTCGGATTAAACTCCATCTACCATTTCTCTGCCCATTTCTGTAGCTTGAGTTCAGAGATACAGTGTGGAAGCAGGCCCTTCGGCCCACCGGGTCCGCGCCGATCTGCGATCCCCGTACATTAACACTATCCTACACCCACTAGGGACAATTTTTACATTTACCAAGCCAATTAACCTACACTATCCTACACCCACTAGGGACAATTTTTACATTTACCAAGCCAATTAACCTATAAACCTGTACGTCTTTGGAGTGTGGGAGGAAACCAAAGATCTTGGAGAAAACCCACGGGGAGAACGTACAAACTCCGTACACACAGCACCCGTAGTCAGGATCGAACCCGTGTCTCTGGCGCTGCATTCGCTGTAAAGCAGCAACTCTACCGCTGCGACACCCATGCTGATCTATGATCTATAGCTGATAGCTGATCTGTATCACATTGCATACTTTGACAACCTTCCTCACTGTCTGTAACACCAGCAATTTTGGTGTCACCTGCAAAACTTTCCAACCACCCATCAACCTTGATGTCCAAGAGTAAGAAAATAACTGCAGATGCTGGTACAAATCGAAGGTATTTATTCAAAAAATGCTGGAGTAACTCAGCAGGTCAGGCAGCATCTCAGGAGAGAAGGAATGGGTGTCGTTTCGGGTCGAGACCCTTCTTTAGACTGATGTCAGGGGGGCGGGACAAAGGAGGGATATAGGTGGAGACAGGAAGACAGTGGGAGATCTGGGAAGGGGAGGGGAAGAGAGGGACAGAGGAACTGTCTAAAGTTGGAGACGTCAATGTTCATACCACTGGGCTGCAAGCTGCCCAGGCGAAATATGAGGTGCTGTTCCTCCAATTTCCGGTGGGCCTCACTATGGCACTGGAGGAGGCCCATGACAGAAAGGTCAGACTGGGAGTGGGAGGGGGAGTTGAAGTGCTCAGCCACCGGGAGATCAGGTTGGTTAAGGCGGACTGAGCGAAGGTGTTGAGCGATGCGATCGCCGAGCCTGCATTTGGTTTCACCGATGTAAAGAAGTTGACATCTAGAGCAGCGGATGCAATAGATGAGGTTGGAGGAGGTGCAGGTGAACCTCTGTCTCACCTGGAAAGACTGTTTGGGTCCTTGGATGGAGTTGAGGGGGGGAGGTAAAGGGACAGGTGTTGCATCTCCTGCGGTTGCAGGGGAAAGTGCCCGGGGATGGGGTGGTTTGGGTAGGAAGGGACGAGTGGACCAGGGAGTTACGGAGGGAACGGTCTCTGCGGAACGCAGAAAGGGGAGGGGATGGAAAGATGTGACCAGTGGTGGGGTCCCGTTGTAGGTGACGGAAATGTTGGCGGATGACTCGTTGGATTCGCTGGCTGGTGGGGTGGAAGGTGAAAACGAGGGGGATTCTGTCCTTGTTACGAATGGGGGGAGGGGGAGCAAGAGAGGAGTTGCGGAATGTAGAAGAGACCCTAGTGAGAGCCTCATCTATAATGGAAGAGGGGAAGCCCCGTTTCCTGAATGAGGACATCTCTGATGCCCTAGTGCGAAACACCTCATCCCGGGCGCAGATGCGGCGTAGGTGGAGGAATTGGGAGTAGGGGATAGACTTTTTGCAGGAGACGGGGTGGGAAGAAGTGTAGTCCAGATAGCTGTGCGAGTCAGTGGATTTATAGTAGATGTCAGTCACGTCTGTCTCCTGTGATGGAGATGGTGAGGTCCAGAAACGGGAGGGAGATGTCGGAGATAGTCCAGGTATATTTAAGGGCAGGATGGAAATTGGAAGTGATTGTATATATAACAAACAATAGAGGTCAGACCCGGAGGATTTATCCACCATAATGCTCTTCAAGAACCCCAACACCACTTCCTTTGTGATCTCAAATTGCCTTAACATTTTAGTATTCCCCAAACATTTTAGCATTCCCCATTACCCAGCACAGCATTTGTAGTCATAGTGTCATACAGCATGGAAACAGGCCGCTCGGCCCAACTTGCCCATGCCGACCAAGACGCACCTCCTACATTAGTTGCGTCTGCCTCTCTAAACCTTCCCTTTCCATGTACCTGTTCAAACTAAATGCCAGTGGCCCAAGACCCCCCCAGTTTGAGGCATTTTCCAGGAGCTCATATTTGTTCAGCCAGAAATGTTACATTCTTCTGTGAGAATAATATAGAAGATATTTTAGTCCTGTAGAAACATGGAACTTTAAAAAAAGGCACAAAGTACTGATCTAACTCAGCGTGTCAGACAGCATCTCTGGAGAATATGGATGGGTGACGTTTTTGGTCAGGACCCTCCTTCGGACTGATTGTGGTGGAAGTGGGGTGGGGGGGGGGGGGGTGTGGGGAGAGGAAGAAAGCTCCCACCCCAAAAAAATCACCTACCCATGTCCTCCAGAGATGCTGCCTGATTCATAGAGTCCTACAACGTGGAATCAGACCCTTCAGTCCAACTTGCCCTCACCGACCAATAGGTTGGGGATGGCATCAAACAGGAAATTAGAAATGCGTGCATTAAAGGTGCAGCAGTTATAATGGGTGACTTCAATCTACATATAGATTAGGTGAACCAAATTGGCAGGGGTCTGAGGAAGAGGATTTCTTGGAATGTTTGCGAGATGGTTTTCTAAACCAACATGTCGAGGAACCAACGAGAGAGCAGGCCATTCTAGACTGGGTATTGAGTAATGAGGAAGGGTTAGTTAGCAGTCTTGTTGTGCGAGGCCCCTTGGGCAAGAGTGACCATAATATGGTGGAGTTCTTCATTAGGATGGAGAGTGACAAAGTCGATGCAGAAACAAGTGTTCTGAACTTAAAGAAAGGTAACTTTGAGGGTATGAGACGTGAATTGTCCAAGATAGACTGGCAATTTATACTTAAAGGGTTGACGGTGGACATGCAATGGAAGGCATTTAAAGATTGCATGGATGAACTACAACAATTGTTCATCCCAGTTTGGCAAAAGAACAAACCAGGAAAGGTAGTGCATCCGTGGCTAACAAGGGAAATCAAGGATAGTATTAAAACAAAAGATGAAGCATATAAATTAGCCAGAAAAAGTATCATACCAGAGGACTGGGAGAAATTCAGAGTCCAGCAGAGGAGGACAAAGGGCTTAATTAGGAAAGGGAAAATAGATTATGAGAGCAAACTGGCAGGGAACATAAAAACTGACTGCAAAAGCTTTTATAGATATCATATCATATATATACAGCAGGAAACAGGCCTTTTCGGCCCACCAAGTCCGTGCCGCCCAGTGATCCCCGTACATTAACACTATCCTACACCCACTAGGGACAATTTTTACATTTACATTTTACCCAGCCAATTAACCTACATACCTGTACGTCTTTGGAGTGTGGGAGGAAACCGAAGATCTCGGAGAAAACCCACGCAGGTCACGGGGAGAACGTACAAACTCCTTACAGTGCAGCACCCGTAGTCAGGATCGAACCTGAGTCTCCGGCGCTGCATTCGCTGTAAAGCAGCAACTCTACCGCTGCGCTACCGTGCCGCCCTATGTGAAGAGAAAAAGACTAGTTAAGACAAATGTAGGTCCCTTGCAGTCGGAAACAGGTGAATTGATCATAGGGAACAAGGAGATGGCAGACCAATTGAACAACTACTTTGGTTCTGTCTTCACTAGGGAAGACATAAACAATCTGCCGGAAATAGCAGGGGACCGGGGGTCTAACGAGATGGAGGAACTGAGGGTAATCCAGGTTAGTCGGGAAGTGATGTTAGGTAAATTAAATGGGCTAAAGGCCGATAAATCCCCAGGGCCAGATAGGCTGCATCCCAGAGTGTTTAAGGAAGTAGCCTCAGAAATAGTGGATGCATTAGTGATAATTTTTCAAAACTCTTTAGATTCTGGAGTAGTTCCTGAGGATTGGAGGGTAGCTAATGTAACCCCACTTTTTAAAAAGGGAGGGAGAGAGAAAACGGGGAATTATAGACCAGTTAGCCTAACATCGGTAGTGGGGAAAATGCTAGAGTCAGTTATTAAAGATGTGATAGCATCACATTTGGAAAGTGGTGAAATCATCGGACAAAGTCAGCATGGATTTATGAAAGGCAAATCATGCCTGACGAATCTTATAGAATTTTTCGAGGATGTAACTAGTAGAGTGGATGAGGGAGAACCAGTCGATGTATTATATCTGGACTTTCAGAAGGCCTTCGACAAGGTCCCACATAGGAGATTGGGGTACAAACTTAAAGCACACGGTATTGGGGGTTCAGTGTTGAGGTGGATAGAGAATTGGTTGGCGGACAGGAAGCAAAGAGTAGGAATAAATGGGTCCTTTTCGGAATGGCAGGCAGTGACTAGTGGGGTACCGCAAGGCTCAGTGCTGGGACCCCAGTTATTTACAATATATATTAATGATTTGGACGAGGGAATTGAATGCAACATCTCTAAGTTTGCGGATGACACGAAGCTGGGTGGCAGTGTTAGCTGCGAGGAGGATGCTAGGAGGCTGCAGAGTGACTTGGATAGATAGGAGAGTGGGCAAATGCATGGCAGATGCAATATAATGTGGATAAATGTGAGGTTATCCACTTTGGCGGCAAGAACAGGAAAGCAGAGTATTACCTGAATGGTGGCCAATTAGGAAAAGGGGAGATGCAACGTGACCTGGGTGTCATGGTGCACCAGTCATTGAAAACAAGCGTGCAGGTGCAGCAGGCAGTGAAGAAAGCGAATGGTATGTTAGCATTCATAGCAAGAGTATTTGAGTATAGGAGCAGGGAGGTTCTGCTGCAGTTGTACAGGGCCTTGGTGAGACCGCACCTGGAGTATTGTGTACAGTTTTGGTCTCCTAATCTGAGGAAAGACATTCTAGCCTTAGAGGGAGTACAGAGAAGGTTCACCAGATTGATCCCTGGGATGGCAGGACTTTCATATGAAGAAAGACTGGATAGACTAGGCTTATACTCGCTGGAATTTAGAAGACTGAGGGGGGATCTTATTGAAACATATAAAATTCTTAAGGGTTTGGAGAGGCTAGATGCGGGAAGATTGTTCCCGATGTTGGGGAAGTCCAGAACCAGGGGTCACAGCTTAAGGATAAGGGGGAAGTCTTTTAGGACCGAGATGAGAAAACATTTCTTCACACAGAGAGTGGTGAGTCTGTGGAATTCTCTGCCGCAGAAGGTAGTTAAGGCCAGTTCATTGGCTATATTTAAGAGGGAGTTAGATGTGGCCCTTATGGCTAAAGGGATCAGGGGGTATGGAGAGAAGGCAGGTACAGGTTACTGAGCTGGATGATCAGCCATGATCATATTGAATGGCGGTGCAGGCTCGAAGGGCCGAATGGCCAACTCCTGCACCTATTTTCTATGTTTCTATGTTTCTAATCCTTTTCTGAAGAGTTCATCGAATAAGAAACGTTTAGCCCGGATCTCAGGGTAATGTCTTGACATGGGATTTTTGGTATCCACTTTTGTGAGCAGATGGACTTTATGTCTCTTCTAACCAGCGCCATCTTCAATTGTGCAGCGGTCTCAGCACTGCACTGAAATGTTAACTATGTTCAGACCCAAGGACCTGTAGATGCATAAATACAGTATATGTATATATATAATAAATAATAAATAAAATAGATAATATCTATATACTAAAACTCTCGTTTGTTATCTTGTTTGTGACTGAACTTCAGCCAAAACTGTACATGATAGCGCAACACTTTTAGGCCCACCTTACTCACCATTGTCACTTTAGTGATAATGCAAGTAGTTTTATTGAAATCGGTGTTATATTTTTCACGTTATTCACATTTTAAAGTTTAAAAGGAGGGGAGGGGGAGGGGAGGAGTGAAGGAGGGGGGAAGGGGGAGTGGGGGAGAAGGGAGAGGGGAGGGGGGATTGAAGAGAGAGAGGAGGGGGGAGGACAGGGCGCTGCACCAATGCAGGAGAGGTTTGGGCCCAACGGGTCCACTTGGTCTAGTATATAATAAAAGTATCTCAATCTCAGTATATATATACACTGAATTTTTTTCCTGGTTATTATATTATTTCTGTTGTGCTGCTGGTAAGCATTTCATTGTTCTACCCGGGACATATGACAATAAAACACTCTTGATTCTTCACTCTTGATGCTGGTTTACAAAAAAGACACAAAATGCTTGAGTAACTCAGTGGGTCAGGCAGCATCTGTGAAGAAGGGCCCCGACCCAAAATGTCACATGTACGTGTTCTCCAGAGGTACAACCTGACCCACTTAGTTAGTCCAGCACATTGCCTTTTTTTTGTTAACTATATTCACTACTGAATTATTTCACTTTAACAAACTTTCTGTTCCTTAATCCCTCAAAAAGCTGTTGACTATTAAACTTCCCACATTTAAGCCAATGTATGCTTCAAACCATGTTCATCACCCGAGTGTCGAAATCTGCACCTCAATTACTTAAGGCCAACAACATTACTATCCTGCAGATAGATACACAATGCTGGAGTAATTCAGCGGGTCAGGCAGCATCTCTGGAGAAAAGGAATAGGTGACGTTTCCAGTCGAGACCCTTCTTCAGACTGAGAGTCAGGGGAGGTGGAATCTAGAGATATGAAAAGGTACAAAGAAAAAAATGAATGAAAGGAATCCTGCAAATGCATTTCATTTATTCCAAAATTCAGAGAAAATGGAGAGAGGTGGAAAGTCTGAAGAAGGGTCTTAACCCGAAACATCACCCATTCCTTCTCTCCAGAGATGCTGCCTGTCCCGCTGAGTTACTCCTGCATTTTGTGTCTATCTTCAGAGAAAATGGAAATAGATCAAAGTAGTCCAGCATTACACTTCCGAGCATTCCTGCTTATTTTTGAAAACATGTTTTATACCCATACAATGGAATAAGTAATTGAAATGGTTGAGATTTTCACGGGCTGTATTCCACTATTATGTGGAGGAAATGCTGTAAAAATAATTGTTCAGGTTTTCCTATTAAATGGTAAAGATTTGATTCAATGTAATAGTGATGAATAATTAGAAACTGTGGAGAATGCGAAATAGCTTTTTTTCACATAACCTCTTCTCCTTAATCCACTGATAAATGTGCAGAAATTGGAAACCTTGAAGTATTCTGCCCATATGAATCGAAGGAAGAACACCTCATATTCCACTTGGGCAGCTTACAACTCCATGGAGCACTGAATTCTTCAACTTTAGTTACCTAAAAAAACCTTCCCTCTCTCCCCCCTGTGCCTCATCTGGACACACCTATTTCTCCCCTCCCCCTTCTCCTTCCACCTATATTTCTTCCTCCAGCTTCACAATCTGTAACTCTTCAATCCTTTTGTCACACATCCTCTGTCTTTTCATCTGTGGCCTTTGTCCACTAATTGTCTATTAACGACGGCAGAGACCCGGGTTTGATCCTGACTACGGGTGCTGTCTGCACGGAGTTTGTACGTTCTCCCCGTGACCTATGTGGGTTTTCTCCTGGAGCTCCAGTTTCCTCCCACATTCCAAAGATGTACGGGTTTATAGGTTAATTGGCTTGGTAAAATTGTAAATTGTCCCTCAAGTGTGTAGGATAATGCTAGTGTACTGGGATAGCTGGTCTGCCCTGACTCGGTAGGCCGCACGGCCTGCTTCTGCAGTGTATCTCTAAGCTAAACTGACCTAAATTAAATCAGTTTATTTTTGTAGCCTTCCTTTTCATATGTAAAAATGTACTAAGAGCCCTCACTCAATTACCATTAAATCATCATCCAATGATTCAGTTACTTACTCGGGTTAAAATCAAGTACTGAAGAAGCTTTGCCAATTCAGCTTCCACATCAAGGATCCTAAAGACTATTCCTAGCACTAATTAACAAAGAACAACAAAGGTGAAATTCTGAAGTAAATTTTCCTTTAAAGATCTTCCAGTTAGCTAAGATCGACCGTGCGAACCTCATGATTACTGGTTCAATTAAGCAAAGATCAAAGTCAATCCAAGTGAATGACCCTGTGTCGACAAGGGACAGTTGCAAATAAGCATAGAGCTCAAATCTTTTCCATGGCAACAGGAGTCCCTCTCTTCCTGATAACCATCCAGGTGAGATTAGAAAATAACCGTGCTAAAAGGCATTTTCCTTCACTTATTTCAGGTACATTTCCTTTGCATAAACTAATTTTTTGTTCTGCCACTTTAACAAACTAATCCAATGAGAAGGTGGAATATGTTTCGGAAGGAACTGTAGATGCTGGTTTACACCAAAGATGGACATAAAATGCTGGAGTAACTCAGCGGGACAGGCAGCATCTCTGGGTAGAAGGAATGGGTGACGTTTTGGTTTGAGACCCTTCTTCAGACTGGTGGAATATTCCTGTGAGATGCAAATGTGAGTGCTCACAATCACGATGCTCAAGACAATCTAGAGAAACAAGTATAGTTTATTTGCAAGTCTGCAGAGTTGGGTGCCTCCCCTGTCGAGACACACCGAGGTCGGGAAAATCCCTTCTTTTTATTCACTTCATTTTACAATTGTTACACCTTTAATTCCTCCCCTTCGGGCTCCTTCCAATCGGAGCACTGAGGTGCACAATCTACCGTTACCGCCCCTGTTGCCTTCCACATCATACAGTAATATTCATTTATTTCATTAGGCTAGCGCAGTACAGAGTAGTTCATGCCCTCCCCCTCTCCTAGCTCTCTGATTATTTTGGCCTTCCTCCCAGTTCTCTGATTATCTTCTAACACTTGTCCTTGGACTGTCACCATTTGTTCTTGCGGGTTTTTTTTCTCTAGCCGAGCACTGTCTGGTCAGTTATTTCTCAGGGTCGTATTGTCGAGTCAGCTATTTCTCAGGATCCTTAGTCTAAATCAATTATCCCTTTTTACCCCTTTCTCACATTCCTATACAATTACACCCAATAACGTGTGAGAGTGGCAGTTTAGTTTAGTTCAGAGATACAGCGCGGAAATAGGTCCTTCGGCCCACCGAGTTTACGCTGACCAGCGAATCTCCTACTTTAGCAGTATCCTACACGCCAGGGAGAATTTATAATTTCTTTTTACTGAAGCCAAATTAGCCTACAAACCTGTACGTCCTTGGAATGTGGGAGGAAACCGGAGCACCCCAGGGAAAACCCACGCAGTCACGGAGAGAAAGTATAAACTCCGTACAGATAGCACCCGTAGTCAGTATTGAACATGGGTCTCTGGTGTTGTAAGGCAGCAACTCTACTGATGCGCTACAATGCCGCCCTGTTAATACAATATAATTACAGTTTTAATTTCAACAAAATTTTGACCACTTGTAACTCACATATTGAATATCATAATATACAGACTTGTTAAAAAGTGAAATGATCCATGTTGGCATAAAGCAAGATCTTAGGCCGACAAATGGCATTCAGCATTTGCACTGGAGTGGTGCAGCGGTTGAGTTGCTGCCTTACAGTTTCCAGAGGCCCGGGTCCGATCCTGACTACGGGTGCTGTCTGTACGCAGTTTGTACTTTCTCCCTGTGACTGTGTGGGTTTCCTCCGGGTGCTCCGGTTTCCTATCATATTCAAAAGACATGCAGGTTTGTAGGTTAAGTGACATAAATAAAATTCCCCTCAGAAAGTAGGAAGCAAAAGTAGGATAACATAGAACTAGTGTACGGGTGATTGTTGGTCGACGTGGACAGTCGCTGCTGCCTGACCCGCTGAGTTACTCCAGCTTTTTGTGGAAGGTTGTTTTCGGACTAGTGGTAAGCCTCAGCGACTGGTACTGGGCCCATTGCTGTTTGTCATCTGTATCAACGATTTGGATGAGAACGTACAAGGCATGATTAATAAGTTTGCAGATGACACCAAAATAGGTGGTATGGTAGACAGAGATGGTTATCAAGCATAACAGCGAGATCTTCTTCAGCTGGACGAATGGCTAATGGAGTTTAATTCAGATAAGTGTGAGGTGTTGTATTTATGGGAAGTCAAACCAGAGTCAGACGGATCCAGGAGTTTAAGTACATAGTATCCTGAAAGTGGCATCACAGGTTGATAGAGTGGTGAACAAGGCTTTTGCAACAGAGGCCATCAAGGCCATGCAGCAGAGGACATGAAGGTACAGTTTTACAAGATGTTGGTGAGGCTGCACGTGGAGTATTGTAGTGATACAAGGAACTGCAGATGCTGGCTTACCAAAAAAAAACACAAGGTGCTGGAGTAATTCAGTGGATCAGGCAGCATCTCTGGAGAACATGGATAAGTGACATTTTGGGTCTGGATCCATTTTGAGTATTGTGATCAGTTTTGGTCATCCTTCCGTAGAAAGATGCCATTAAGCTGGAAAGGGTACAGAGAAGATTTAGAATATGTTGCCTGGACTTGAGGGCCTGAGCTTTTGGGAGAGGTTGGGAGAATAAGACTTTATTCCTTGGAGTGCATGAGTCTGATAAGAGGAATGACCTGATAGAGATGGATAAACTCACGAGGACAACAAATAAGCTGAATGCACAGTATTTTACCCAGAGTAGGGGAATCAAGGACTAGATTTGAGGTGAGATGGACAAGATTTAGATTTTAGATTTAGAGATACAGCGCAGAAACAGGCCCATCAGCCCCCTGGGTCCGCGCCGCCCAGCGATCCCCGCACACTAACACTATCCTACACCCACTAGGGACAAATTTTACATTTGCCCAGCCAATTAACCTACATACCTGTACGTCTTTGGAGTGTGGGAGGAAACCGAAGATCTCGGAGAAAACCCACGCAGGTCACGGGGAGAACGTACAAACTCCGTACAGACGGCGCCCATAGCCAGGATCGAACCTGAGTCTCCGGCGCTGCATTCGCTGCAAGGCAGCAACTCTACCGCTGCGCCACCGTGCCGCCATAGGAATGGAAGGAGCAACCTTTTTGCATGGGTTTATGGATCGAGCTGCCAGATTAAGTAGTTGAGGCAGGCACAATATCAACATTAAAAAGCCATTTATTCGGGCACACGGTTAGGAAAGGTTTAGAGGAATATGGGCCAAACACCAGTAAATGGGACTAGCTCAGATAGGGCATCTTGGTCGGAAAGCACAAGTTGGGCCGAAGGGCCTGTTCCTGAGCTTCATGACTCAATGACTGTAAAATTCATAAATTGCCAAATAGTACAGATGCTGAACATGAAAAATAAGAGCAGAAAATGCTCAAAATGCTCACCAGATGTGATAGGGTCTGTGGAGAGAAAACAGAGTTCTTGTTTTGGTTTGATGACCTTTTATCAGAATTGAAATGCCTTTGTCTGCCATTAACTCTGTCCTCCCCCTACTGTTCCTGCCTCACCTCCTGGTTTTATATCAGACATGCCTTTCTCTCATTAACAGACACAATGTGCTGGAGTAACTCTGCAGGTCAGGCAGCATCTCCATGTTCTTCGGAGTTAGGTGATGTTTCAGGTCGGGACCCTTCTTCAAACCCAAAACGTTACCAATCCATGTCGTCTAGAAATGCTGCCTGGCCGCCTGAGTTGCTGTGTGTATTTCTTTTGGTATAAATCAGCATCTACAGTTCCTTGCACCTGCCTTTCTCTTTCAAGGTTCCTGAGCTCTTTGAAATTCTCACACACTCAAGTATACATTCTTGTGGGAAAATTCAACACCAGGGACCTGAATTTTATTACCAAAACTTTTTCAAATCAGCTTTTGGTTGTTCTCAAGAAGTGCTTCTTCCAAGCAGACATCAGACTCATAAACACGACACAGCACTGACCTCTGCAATTATGATCTTCTATGGACAGTGTCTTTGGTTGTTCGGTTTTTGCATTATTATGGTTACTTAATATCATGATTATTAATTTATAGTACTTTGTGATTATTATATCCATGTAATAGCGTTTACGGGCCCCATATCTGAGGAAGGATGTGCTGGTATTAGAGAGGGTCCAGAGGAGGTTTACGAGGATGATCCTAGAAATGATTGGGATACCATATGATGACACTGGGCCTGTACTCGCTGGAGTTTAGAAGGATGGGGGGGGGGGGGCTCATTGAAACTTGCAAGCACGAATAATGCAAGGACTGGATAGAGTGGATGTGGAGAGGATGTTTCCACTAGTGGGAGAGTCTAGGACCAGAGGCCATAGCCTCAGAATTAAAGGACGTACCTTTAGAAAGGAGATGAGGAGGGAATTCTTTAGTCAGAGGGTGATGAATCTGTGGAATTCATTGCCATAAATGGCTGTGGAGGCCAAGTCAATTGATATTTTTAAGGTGGATATTGACAGATTCTTGATTAGTAAAGGTGTAAGGGGTTATGGGGAAAAGACGAGAGAATGAGGTTGAGAGGGAAAGATAGAAAGCCATGATTGAATGACAGTGTAGACTTGATGGGCCAAATGGCCTAATTCTGCTCCTAGAACTTATGAACTTTCAAACTGCAGCAAGTAAGGATTTCATTGTTCTATTGAACACATGACAAGTAAACACTCTTGACTGCTCCTATTTT
Organism: Rhinoraja longicauda; assembly: GCF_053455715.1. Classification (NCBI taxonomy): domain Eukaryota; kingdom Metazoa; phylum Chordata; class Chondrichthyes; order Rajiformes; family Arhynchobatidae; genus Rhinoraja; species Rhinoraja longicauda. Next base: position 5,577,395 of record NC_135980.1, on the reverse strand, counting down.
AATTTTAGTCTCTGTGCAGCTTGACTTAAGACAAAAGACAGCAGATGCTGCCTGATTTACTAATCTTCCTGCGATGTTCATGTTTCACTCCGAGTTGCAGAATCTTCACTTATCCTCCACAAGTGTGGCCTGAATTTTGTGTATCTTTTTTTTTGGTAACCTGTTTAATCAGCCACAGTAAGCCCTAAAAAGTGAGTCGCAGAGAGAGGTGAAATTTATACTTGCGATTGTCAAGGCAACAGCTAAGACTCAAATCACTTGAGCCTGAGCTTGGCTTAGCGATGGAAACGACCCTTGTCTCCAACTCAAAACATTGTTTAGTCTGAGCCACAGCAGGGTTGAAGTGCATAATCTAACCTGGCACTTGTCTGCAGTGCTTGAGGGAGCACTGACTTGTCAGTGATGATCATCCTTCAAATGTGATGTTAAACTGTGCATCTAGTTCTGTTTCTTAAGCCTCCGTGGTGTAATTATGGAAAGGAATCTTTCTTCCCCAAATGCATTTGTTCTGCAAGCTTCAACAGGTAAATTATTTTGAGCAGTGAATTACAACAATCATGTGTGGACTCTGCACAGATATGAACCAGAAAATGGAGGGCCATCTGGAAGTTTTGGACAGGCACATGGATATGCCGGGAATGGAGGGACAGGCAGATACGAGTTGGTCTGGCATCATGTTCAGCACAGACATTGTGAGCCGAATGGCCTATTTCTGTGGTTTATTCACGGTTTATTTCTGTGCTGTGCGGGTATGATGAAGAGTCTCGACCCGAAACGTCACCTATTCCTTTTCTACAGAGATGCTGCCTGACCTGCTGAGTTAATGCAGGAGATAAATCAGCCAGCCCTCATATAGTCAGCCCCTACAAAGAGCAAGAAATAGTGACCAAGTAATCTAATACATAGATATTGGGTAATAAGTTCATAAGTTATAGGAGCAGAATTAGGCCATTAAGCCCATCAAGTCTACTCCATCATTCGATCATGGCTGATCTATCCTTCCCTCTCAACCCCATTCTCCTGCCTCCTCCCCCTAACCCGACACCCGTACTAATCAAGAATCTGTCAATCTCCACCTTGACTTGGCCTCCACAGCCTTCTGTGGCAATGAATTCCACAGATTCGCCACCCTCTGACAAAAGATATTCCTCCTCATCTCCTTTCTAAAGGTACGTCCTTTTATTCTGAAGCTATGACCTCTGGTCATAGACTCTCCCACTAGTGTAAACTAATGGGTAAATTGTGATCCGGAAAGTTGTCCACAGGTTTAGTACACTGGAAGCACCTGTATCTATCAGCAAGGGTGGCCATTAGAGAGATTCTCGGTGCATGCTCTAATTCCTTCAGTGGAACCTCAACCCAAATTATTTTGATTAAATGATAAATGTGCTTTGAGTCACAGGAGATAAACACAACATGCTGGAGTAACTCAGCGGGATATGCAGCATCTCTGGAGAGAAGGAATGGATGACGTTTCGGGTCGAGCCAGAAGAAGTCTGAAGAAGGGTCTCGACCCGAAACGTCACCCATTATTTCTCTCCAGAGATGCCGGCTGTCCTGTTGAGCTACTCCAGCATTTTGTGTCTATCCTCGGTGTAAACCAGCATCTGCAGTTCCTTCCTGCACTTTGAGTCACAGGTGTTGAAAATCTAATTAACCATCTATCCTGCAAACATTCAAAGCTTCTCTTAGTACTGGGAAACAATTCTGTGGCTTTGGTCTAGTAAATACCACGCTTCTGTTTACACAACCTCAGCTAGAAGGCTGCAGTAAAAGCTATTTGACGCCTTCGTCGATGGAGTGTTTGCAAGAAGCAGCTCTGACTTCAAAGTGTAGAATAAATTGTCAGGTTTCAGGGGGGATATGAAATGAAGAATTATTTTTCAGACATAAAACAGTGTAATCAATGAATCCCTGGGTGTTTCAGAATCTCCTTTTGAGTGCTCAATGAATTTATCAATAATTCCATTTGTCTCTCATCTGATAAGGCAGTGCACATAACATTAAGACAAGTATTTGATTAGTACGGGTATCAGGGGTTATGGGGAGAAGGCAGGAGAATGGGGTTGAGAGGGAAAGGTAGATCAGCCATGATTGAATGGTGGAGTAGACTTGATGGGCCGAATGGTCAAATTCTGCTCCTACATGAATAACGTCGTGGCTTTCTGAGCAATGGACTCAACTGTAAAATTGTGAGTGCTGCAAGAATGTGTTAGTTTCATAACTTTTGATAAAAATATCTATGAGTAAAAGAACTTTGCATTATACTATCAAAAGGATCTGAACATAATCTATATTCAATGCATATTTAACTTTATTAACAAAGTATTGTAGCGACCATAGGGATTGGTCCTGAGAGTCGAACCCTCGGATTGGCCAGCTAGGTCAGGTGGTGTTTTGGCGCCCAAAATCAGTCAGTGGGAAGAGAACTTCGAAGCGAACAGTTTGATTTAATGGTTGTCTGTAAATCCGTTTGTTATACTTTGTAATCGAATATTGCTGCCGCAATAAACTTCTTTAACAAAGAACAAGCTTCCAGACTCGCCATATTGGTGACCCCGACGTGATCTAGCCGATCATCTACCATGGATGAACAAGGTGCTCCTCCTGCGGCTCCAGCGCCCGGCGTACCGCAGCTAAACGCGGTCAGCGTTCATCTTCCTCCGTTTTGGGCACATCAACCCCACCTTTGGTTTGCCCATGCGGAAGCCCAGTTCCACCTAAGAAACATCTCGGTGGACGAGACAAAGTATTATTACCTGGTTAGCGCTCTACTGCCTGAGACGTCTGCGCGGCAAGTACGAGGCGCTGAAGGTACCCATGCTTCGAACCTTCGGATTCAGTAGGCATGATCGAGCTGAGAGGCTTATGCAGCTACCGGATCTCGGAGATCGGCTGCCGTCCGCCCTCATGGCTGAAATATTGGTGCTGGCAGGTGAGCACAAGGATTGCCTCATGTTCGAACAGGCATTTCGAGAGCAACTGCCAGAAGACGTTAGGCTTATGCTCACGGATTGTTCTTTTAAGGACCCCGTGGCATACGCGGAGAAAGCCGATGCGCTTATGGCATCCAAATCGAAGAAACATAGTTCGATCAACAGGGTCTCGGCACCATCGGGCACCAAGATGGCGCCGCGACTCCCACCATTTCTCCAAAAGCCCGCCAAAAGGACCCAGCCCGCCAAAAGGCTCCGCACAAGCGCAGCTGGTGCTATTATCATCTGAGATGGGGTGGAGAAGCCCGCAACTGCCGCTTGCCTTGCACCTTCTCGGGAAATGCCTCGGCCGATCGTACATAGAGGCGGTGGCGATTGGCCAGAACAGACGCCTCTACGTCCGAGATCGATTCACGGACACAGAATTCTTGGTCGACACGGGAGCCATAGTCAGCATCGTACCGCCGACCAATCTTGAAGCACGATCGGGTAAGAAAGGGCCTACCCTCATCGCGGTCAACGGTAGCCCCATTCGCACGTATGGTACACGGGCAATGTCTCTGTCCTTAGGCACCCGCATGTACGAATGGACGTTTATCGTCGCGGAAGTCGGTCAAGCGATCCTGGGTGCAGATTTTCTCTGGGCCTTTTCACTAGTTCCCGATGTCCGCGGTAAAGGCCTTTGATCCTCCACTAGCAGCGATGAGCCCGCTGCTCCACCGCCTGCCACCCCGCCCAGCCCGACTGTCCAGGCCGTCGTCACGGCCTCCGACCCGTATGCTGCAGTCCTGGCTGAGTTTCCGGAGCTGCTGGTTCAGCGGTTCGATGCCCCTTCTGCAAGGCACGGCGTTGTCCATTATATTTCCACCGAGGGGCCCCCCGTTTTCGCGCGGGCCCGGAGGTTGCCGCCGGACAAACTCAAGGTGGCACGGGAAGAATTTCACAAGATGGAACAAATGGGCATTGTCCGTCGGTCCGACAGCCCGTGGGCCTCTCCGTTGTATATGGTCTCCAAAGCATCTGGGGGGTGGAGGCCATGTGGAGATTACCGGCGCCTTAACGCCGTCACCACGGCGGACCGCTATCCCATACCGCACATCCAGGATTTCTCGTCCGGGCTGGAAGGTGCCGTAGTGTTCTCCAACATTGATTTGGTGCGGGGCTACCACCAGATTCCTGTGCATCCGGGAGACATTCCAAAGACTGCCACGATCACTCCGTTCGGGTTGTTCGAATGGTTGCGTATGCCTTTCGGTTTAAAAAATGCGGCACAGGCGTTCCAGCGGCTGATGGACCGTGTGGGTCGAGATTTGTCTTTTGTTTTCATTTATTTGGACGATATCCTGGTCGCCAGTCGCTCGGTGCGAGAACACCTTGTCCATTTGCGGACGGTGTTCAAGCGACTCCAAGACCACGGGCTCATCATACACCCCTCCAAGTGTCAATTTGGCCTCCACTCTATTGATTTCTTAGGACACCAGATCACCTCAGCCGGCGCTACTCCGTTGCCTGACAAGGTGGAGGCTGTTCGTGCCTTTCCGCGGCCCACCATGGTAAAAGGGTTGCAGGAGTTCGTGGGTATGGTGAATTTCTATCACAGGTTCGTGCCGGCAGCGGCAAGGGTCATGCGTCCGCTCTTCCAGTGTCTCGCAGGCAAACCTGTCGAGTTGGAGTGGTCGGCGGCCGCTGAGACGGCCTTTGAGGCAGCTAAAGTGGCTCTCGCAGACGCCACCATGCTGGTCCACCCGAGCGCCTCTGCCCCCACGGCCCTGACGGTCGATGCGTCGGACGTGGCGGTTGGAGGGGTTTTGGAACAGCATGTAGATGGCAGTTGGCAGCACTTGGCGTTTTTCAGCCGACAGCTTACCACGGCTGAGCTGAAGTATAGCGCTTTTGACCGAGAGCTTCTGGCTCTCTATTTAGCTGTCCGCCACTTTAGGTATTTTTTAGAAGGCCGCCCATTTGTGGCTTTTACGGACCACAAACCGTTGACTTTTGCTTTTTCGAAAGTATCCGACCCATGGTCGGCCCGCCAGCAGCGGCACCTGACGGCCATCTCAGAGTTTACTACCGATGTTCGACATGTCGCGGGTAAGCTGAATGCCGTTGCTGACGCCCTGTCCCGGCCAGCCATTTCCCCAATTTCAGCGGTGGAATGCGAGGTGGATTTCCAGGAGCTTGCGTAGGCACAGCGCCTGGCAGACACTGCCTCAGCATACCAGTCCACCACTTCGGGGTTGAAGCTGGCCCAAGTTGCTTGCGGGCCTGCGGGTACAAAAGTCTGGTGTGATGTTTCCCTTCCCCGCCCTAGGCCGGTGGTGCCGGCCGCCCTTCAGCGCCGGGTGTTTGATGCCATTCATGGGTTGGCGCACCCGTCCATCCGCTCCACCTCTTCCTTGGTAGCCGATAGGTTTGTGTGGCACGGCCTGCGCAAGCAGGTAGCCGCTTGGGCCCAATCCTGTGTTCCCTGCCAGACCGCTAAAGTTCACAGGCATGTCCAACCTCCGGTACAGGAGTTTGAGGTCCCTGCGGTCCGTTTTTTCCATATTCACGTTGATTTAGTTGGACCCTTGCCTTCCTCCAGGGGCTACACTCACCTACTCACGGTGGTTGACCGGTTTACCCGTTGGCCGGAGGCTTTCCCGTTGTCCGACACCTCTGGCGCCTCTTGTGCCCAGGTCCTGGCCCTCCATTGGGTGGCCCGCTTCGGTGTTCCGTCCATTATTACCACCGACCGGGGGCCCCAGTTCACCTCTACCCTTTGGGCTATGTTAGCGGAGCTGTACGGTTCCCGGTTGCAGCAGACCACGGCGTTCCACCCACAGGCTAATCGGCTCGTGGAGAGGTTCCACCGGCAACTTAAGGCGGCCCTCAGTGCGCGGCTGGACGGCCCTGACTGGGTAGACCAGCTCCCCTGGGTACTTTTGGGCATCCGTATGGCTCCTAAGCAGGACCTCGGAACTTCGTCCGCGGAACTGGTATATGGCTCGCCACTCAGAGTGCCCGGGGATTTCCTTCCGGAGTCCTCTGGTCAGCAGCCCTCGGTTCCGTCGGTTTTAGCATCCCTCCGGGCGCGAGTGGGTTCCCTGGCTCCGGTTCCTACTTCACGTCACGGGTGTTCCATGGTGCATGAACCGACTGCCTTGAAGGACTGTGAATTTGTGTTTCTGCGTAGAGATGCCCATCGTTCCCCGTTACAGAGGGTCTATGAGGTACCATTCCGCGTGTTGCGTAAAGGGACGGTCACCTTCACCTTAGATGTTGGGGGCAGGAGTGAGCTCGTCTCTGTGTCCAGGCTCAAACCTGCACACTTGGATCAGGACCGCCCTGTCCTGGTCAGTCAGCCGCCTCGGCGGGGCCGCCCTCCTGCAGTTCCACCTGACCCGGGACCCCCTGCTCCTGTGGTGCCTGCAGCCCCTCTCCTTACTCGTTCTGGTCACCAAGTCCGGCTCCCTGCTAGATCCCGTACTTCGGGTTCTGGGGGGGGGGTCATGTAGCGACCATAGGGATTGGTCCTGAGAGTCGAACCCTCGGATTGGCCAGCTAGGTCAGGTGGTGGTTTTGGCGCCCAAAACCAGTCAGTGGGAAGAGAACTTCGAAGCGAACAGTTTGATTTAATGGTTGTCTGTAAATCCGTTTGTTGTACTTTGTAATCGAATATTGCTGCCGCAATAAACTTCTTTAACAAAGAACAAGCTTCCAGACTCGCCATAGTATTCAAATATACCCTTCTTCCACTACTAATAGGAGGGTACAATTATGTACTCAATCCATTACAACTTTAGAACAAAGAACACAGGAAAGGTACAGCACTAGAATGGGCCTTTCAGCCTACAATGTCCATGCTGAACATGATGCCAAGATTAGTATAATTTATTTTTTACTGCGTGCCATCCAGTCAAGCGAAAAGACTATACATGACCCATACTTCTGTGACTTCCAGTCGTGGGGAAGGGAGAAGATAGATCAGGAATGCTGAGCAAATTGGGAGTCTTAGTTTAGTTTAGTTTAGTTTAGAGATACTTTGCGGAATCAGGCCCTTCATCCCACCGAGTCCGTGATCGCTGCACCCTGCACACCGACCGACCTGCACACCAGGGACAATTTACAATTTTTACCAAAGCCAATTTTAAATTATAAACCTGTACATGTGGGAGGAAACCGGAGCACCCAGAGAAAACCCACGCTGACACAGGGAGGACATACTAACTAAGTAGAGACAGCACCCGAGGTCGGGATTGAACTTGGGTCTCTGGCTCTGAAAGGCAGCAACTCTACCACGGCTCCACTGTTCCTCACCCTTGAGTTTACGAAAGAATAGCCAGGCATTACTGCATCCAAGACAGCTTCCATAGACCAAAAACTCTCACTGTATGAGCCAGAACACACCCTCAGCTTGCCAATAATTAAATAATTTATAATGTACTTCGGAATTAATTAGAAAACCTTTGTTTAATGACTATATCACTTGCATTCCCATGCTCTTCCTTCAGTAAACTAAATATCCTGCTAGCCTACGCCTTGATCTGCAGAAAGCCAATGATTTATAAATAGACCAAACAGTAACCTGATCACTGAAAGCAGAGCCACAAATACACTGATTTATAGACTATAGACAATAGACAATAGACAATAGACAATAGGTGCAGGAGTAGGCCATTCAGCCCTTCAAGCCAGCACCGCCATTCAATGCGATCATGGCTGATCACTCTCAATCAGTACCCCGTTCCTGCCTTAATAATTAATTAATAATTAATACATAAATAATTAATATCATTAATTATTGTTTTTAAATATAATTAATTAATTATAATTATTAGAAATCAATGTTGTTGGTTATTATATTGTGATATATTAATAATTAACATTAATAAATAACAGTTGAATGAACAGAATATACTACTTGCCCACTAAACTGACAGCTCGGGAACTCACTTTCTCTGATGGTTTCAGATCAAGATTAGAACAATTTAGGCCGGAATATTCATGACATTTAACATCGCCAAGGGAAATTAAATGCCAGGCTTTAAAATTCAAAAAGTCAGCTAATTAAACATACAGGCAAATAAATCACCAAAGAGGATTGTTGTTGAATTAGAACTTGGCATTCCGTACCAAGACATATTGAGTCATTACCTGAGAACATTTTCCAGCAATTTATAAAGAAAAATGCTTCAATTATTATTAATAAAAATTAATGGGCATTTCCATGTATTCCAAATAAACTAACATTGTTTTTGGTGATTGGGTGACACTCACAGTCTCTATGTTGAATGTGGTTAAACATAGAAACATAGAAAATAGGTGCAGGAGTAGGCCATTCGGCCCTTCGAGCCTGCACCGCTATTCAATATGATCATGGCTGATCATCCAGCTCAGTAACCTGTACCTGCCTTCTCTCCATACCCCCTGATCCCTTTAGCCATAAGGGTTAATGGGGAATCATTCACAATATCTGCTAATAGTATATTTTTCATTTTACTTTAGAGATGAGGCATTTTATTTGCTGAGGATGTATTCGCAATCTTACAATCTATCTTATTGTGGCACTTGCACTTTTTTTATCTGCACTTTCTCTGGAGCTGTAACACTATCTATATACTAAAACTCTCGTTTGTTATCTTGTTTGTGACTGAACTTCAGCCAAAATGGTACACGATAGTGCAACAATTTTAGGCCCACCGTACTCACCATTGTCACTTTAGTGATAATGCAAATAGTTTTATTGAAATCGGTGTTATATTTTTTAAGTTATTCACATTTTAAAGTTTAAAAGGAGGGGAGGGGGAGGGGAGGAGGGAGGGGGGAAGGGGGGAGTGGGGGAGAAAGGAGAGGGAGGTTGAGGAGAGAGGGGAGGGGGGGAGGTGGGGAGGACAGGGTGCTGCACCAATGCAGGAGAGGTTTGGGCCCAACGGGTCCACTTTGTCTAGTATTCTCTACTATTTAGGTTGAAGTTTGAAAGTCAGGTCACCTGAGGAACAAAAAGGAGTGAGCTTGCATGAGTACATGCCTCATAGAGCCATGCAACACTGAAAGAAACCCCTCCGCCCAACAAGTGTAGGAAGGAACTGCAGATGCTGGTTTAAACCGAAGATAGACACAGAAAGCTGGAGTAACTCTGCGGGTCAGGCAGCATCTCTGGAGAAAAGGAATAGGTGATGTTTCGGGTCGAGACCCTTCATCAGACTGAGAGTCAGGGGAAAGGGAAACGAGAGATATAGACTGTGACATGGAGAGATATAGAACAAAGGATTGAAAGAAATGCAAAAAGCAATGATGATCAATGAAAGGGGGAGCTCACAATGGTCCCTTGTTGGCTGTGGGGTAGGTGATAACGGGTTCTACAGACAGTTAAACTCAACAGGACAACAGTGAAACTAGTACGACGACTATGGTGGGGAGGGACAGAGAGAGAGGGGATGCAAGGGTTACGGGAAGTTGAATGAATATTGATTTCTCTAACTTCAAGTAACCCTTGCATCCCCCCTCTCTCTCCTTGTACCTCTCAACCAACATGTTTGGGCCGACCATCAAGTATCACCTGAGGATAGATATACAGCAGGATGTGGAGCATATAACTGCAAATGGATAGGCTTGCTTCATCTTTCTTTGGTGAATAGTAAATAACAACATATTCCTGTTTGAGTGACAGAGTCCTCCACTTGGCCGTTGAGCTAACTATGCAGGTTGGGCTGACGTGCAATTGGAAAAATTTCTGGTTCATCAATGTCGTGACAGCTGCCAAGACATCAGAGGGAGTAAAAGGATGGAGTTGAGGAGGGCGGCACGGTAGCGCAGCGGTAGAGTTGCTGCTTTACAGCGAATACAGCGCTGGAGACTCAGGTTCGATCCTGACTGTGGGTGCTGCACTGTAAGGAGTTTGTACGTTCTCCCCGTGAGCTGCGTGGGTTTTCTCCGAGATCTTCGGTTTCCTCCCACACTCCAAAGACGTACAGGTATGTAGGTTAATTGGCTGGGTAAATGTAAAAATTGTCCCTAGTGGGTGTAGGATAGTGTTAATGTGCGGGGATCACTGGGCGACACGAACTTGGTGGGCCGAAAAGGCCTGTTTCCGGCTGTACATATATGATATGATGATATGATATGAGAGTCCAGGCAAGTTGGAACTGCCTGCCGTCAGCGAGGATATGAATCTAATTGTATGCCCACGCTTCATGTTTACCAAGTACCGGCTTGTGGCTGAGTGAGACCAGGAGGCTAAAAAGAAATGGAATGCAGCAGAAGTGGAATGATGGGGATAGGAAGGGGCAGGGGGGTGTGGTAGATGGTGTATAAGTAAGAAAGATGAACATAAGATAGGGTGGCACAGTGGCGCAGCGGTAGAGTTGCTGCCTTAATGTGCCAGGGACCCGGGTTCCAGCAGTTCTTGGACAATAGATTGTGAAGCAGAGCTGGTGGAAAGTGGTCATTCATGTCAACTGTGGCAGAGCATATGAGACATTATAGTTTGATGAAGAGCTCATTCTTGGTATTGGGCAGCACGGTAGCACAGCAGCAGAGTTTCTGCCTTACAAAGCCAGAGACCCGAGTCCAGCCCTGACTTCGGAAGTTGTCTGTATGGAGTTTGTACGTTCTCCCAGTGACCTGCGTGGGTTCTCTTCAGGTGCTCCGATTTACTCCCACACTCCAAAGATGTACAACTTTGCAGGCTAATTGGCTTGGTGAAATTGTAAATTGTCCCTAGTGTGTGTAGGACAGTGTTAGTGTGCCGGGATCGATGGGCCTGTTTCAATAGACACTAGACAATAGACAATAGGTGCAGGAGTAGGCCATTCGGCCCTTCGAGCCAGCACCGCCATTCAATGTGATCATGGCTGATCATTCTCAATCAGTACCCCGTTCCTGCTTTCTCCCCATACCCCCTGACTCCGCTATCCTTAAGAGCTCTATCTAGCTCTCTCTTGAATGTATTCAAAGAATTGGCCTCCACTGCCCTCTGAGGCAGAGAATTCCACAGATTCACAACTCTCTGACTGAAAAAGTTTTTCCTCATCTCAGTTGTAAATGGCCTACCCCTTATTCTTAAACTGTGGCCCCTTGTTCTGGACTCCCCCAACATTGGGAACATGTTTCCAACCCCTTAATAATCTTATACGTTTCGATAAGATACGTACTGTATCTGTTTCCTCACTGTATCTCTAAACTAAACTAAACTAAACTAAACTAAACTAAACTAAATTAAACTAAACTAAATTAAACCAAATTAAACTAAACATGTGGAGCAAAAATTGTGCAGAGTTATTTTGAATGAGTAAAGTCAGCCAGCACAGCATCGATATAAATTCTGCTGTACCTCCTGCTGAAAACACGTTGCAAACCAAAATGAATCAATTGAAGAATAAAAAAGTTGCAAGCCAAAAATTAGATTTTCTTTGCAATACACATTCATTATTTTCAAGGGACCGCCAATGGTCGATGTATAATCAACAACAATAAACAATCTAATGTACTTGTTTCAAAATAAAGCCATTGTTCTCAATTAGTTCTGAACTGCAAAAATAACGGATAACATGGCTTAATCAATTTATCGGCTGATTAACAGATTAAAGGGATCGATTCCCTGCAAGTAAATACATCAAAAAGTTTGGGAACTGAGAGTAGGTTGAGGTTCATTATTATCACATGTTCCGAGGTAGAGTGAAACGTTTTGTTTAGCACGCTATCTGTACAGATCAGATATACCACATATAGATACCATCAGTTCAAACTCAAGTACAATAGAAAGAGCAAAGGGGAAGAGGCAGAATGCAGAATATAGTTCTCAGCATTGTCGGGCACTGTAGGGCATCAGTCCCACAGACAAAGTACAGGACGACCACCAATTTTCCAGCACACTTGGTTCCAGAGCCTTTCTGTATTACCCATTTTGCCGGACCAACAGAGGTCACGGCCTTGTGGGGGGTTCGAGATACCGACCCGCAAAGTTGGCCACGGAAGTCACCAATGAGAACGGATCTGCCTGCCGTATCCGGCCTTGCCGGAGTACCTGAGCCCTGCTGCTGGCGGCAAATTCCACCACCAATCGGCGCGGAAGTCCTGATGGGGTCGAGATCGGCCACCTCATCCGGCCATATTTTTCGGGGGGCGGGGGGGGGGGGGGGGAAACGACGACTTCTGGGGGGAATCTTGACCAGATTAAAGGGGAGGCCGAACAACCAGTTGCTGGAAAATCGGTGGTGGGCCTGTTCAATGTCTTCAATGGAGTAGAGGTAAAGACAACTACACGAGCTTATGGAAGGAACGTTCTGAAGCCTGATAACAAAGCAGAAGAGTCTGGTGGTGCGCACTTTCAAGCTTCTGTACCTTCTGCCAGAAGGGAGCAGGGAGAAGAAGTAATGTCCAGGGTGCAACGTCTTTGATCATGTTGGCTGCGTGGTGTAGATGGAATCATTATTGAGAAGTCTGGTCTGTGTGATGGACTGGGCTCCAAGCTTGGATGGACAAGTTCTGAAGTTCTTAACATGCTGATGTTTACACAGTAAAGGGTCAGATCTATTCCAAGCTCTGTCACAGCAACGGATTACCAGAGGCAGAGAGACAAGCACTGAAGGATTGTGACGATGCATCCTCTTTAAGGGCGGCTCTGATTTCTATCACCGGCAAACAGGCCAGGAGAAGCCAAATACCAACAACACAAACAATGCCTGGTTGCTGGAAAACACTGGCACCCTGGGCAGTGCTTTAGACCTTAGAGATAGCAGTAATAATTGTAAATTGTCCCTAGCGTATAGGATAGAGTTAGTGTACGGGGTGATCGCTGGTCGGCGCGGAAACAGGCCCTTCGGCCCACCGAGTCCAAACCGTGCAGCGATCACCCCGTATACTAACCACACCCTACACACTTGAGACAATTTACAATTATTACAGAAGCCAAATCACCTGCAAACCTGTACGTCCATGGGGTGTGGGAGGAAATCGGAGCACCCACGCGGTCACAGGGAGAATGTACAAACTCCGTACAGACAGCACCCGTAGTCAACATCAAACCCGAGTGTCTGGCACTGTAAAACAGCAACTCTACCGCTGCGCCAACATGCCGCCTTGGGTACAGCTGAAGCCACAGTCAAAGGAGAAACAGCGGCATTGAATTAGCTGGATTATGAGATCAACTCGCTTCCACCTCGTCAACTCCACCCTTTATAAACCAAGGGAGTTCCAGCCAGAGGAGGGAGAGAGAGGAAGCGGGAGAGAGAGGAAGGAAGGAAGAAAAAGTGGAAAAGTGAGCTTGCATGAGTACCTGCGTCATTGAGCAATACAACACTGAAACAGACCCTTCCGCCCAACATGTGTAGGAAGGAACTGCAGATGCTGATATACACCGAAGATAGACACAAAATGCTGGTGTAATTCAGTGGGTCAGGCAGCATCTCTGGAGAAAAGGTAAAGGTGACTGTTTGGGTCGAGACCCTTCTGCAGATTCACCTAAATATTCCCCTCTGGCAGGGCAGTGGTTTAAAGAATTAAATACACGGGTAAACGTTGGCATGGAATTTTCAGCCATCTTAAGCTGGAAAGAGTACAGGGAGGATTTATGAGGGTGTTGCCAGGACTTGAGGGCCTGAGCTATAGGGAGAGTTTGAGCAGGCAAGGGCATTACCCCTTGGAGTGCAGGAGGATGAAGGGTGTTCTTTTAGATCCGTATGAGATCATGAGGGGAATCGATAAGGTAAATGCACGGTCTTTTACCCAGAGTAGGGGATTCAAGAACCCGAGTTCAGAGATTTAAGGTGGGGGGGGGGGGGGGGGGGGGGGCAAGAGATTTAATAGGACCTGAGAGGCAACTTTTTTTTACGCAAAGGATGGTTGGTATATGGAACCAGCTGCCAGGACAGGTACATGGCTAGGATTGGTTTAGAGGGATAAGGGGCAAATGCAGGCAGGTGGGATTAGTGTAGATGAGGCATGTTGGTTGGTGTGGGCAAGTTGGGCCGAAGGACCTGCTTCCACACTGACCGACTCTATGTCTCTCTGTAATAAGTGACAATGCAGGTAGTCCTACTTCTGTACGACTCTAATTTACTAGCCAGTTCCACCTCATTATATCAGCTGAAATTAAAGATGAACCTCAGTTCTGTATCTCACCGCAGAGATGACAACTCTGACCATCCAGCTTTGCCTCACGGCACCACTGAAGTTTACCCTAGTTTCTGTAACAAGAGTCCATGATGTAAGTACACAAGCAAATAGACTTCAAGATGACCTACAGCATGTCAATGTAATTACCATTATAATAGATGACAGCAGGAAGGAAGCATGCCCACGGTGTTATGCCTCGTTAGTTCCTGCCAATAGACTTGCTGCAGGGAGTAAATAATTTGCCGACAACTGCAGGGGCCTCCAGAAACGAATTGAATCTCGCGACAGCCAAAGAAGCGAAATGGAATAATGAGAAGAAGAAGAAGTTGAAAAAACATAAAATGGTAGCAGTTTTGTCAAAGGGAAGAAGAGTGACTGTAAATGCAAGAGCCATTAACAGTGGTGGCGCGATGAAAGGAATTGAACGCTTGCTGAAATCAGGCAAGTCTCGACAGGATGTTGTACCCACTACGACATGTGGAGTTCTCGACAGGCAAGTCTCGACAGGATGTTGTACCCACTACGACATGTGGAGTTCTCAAGCAGCAGATTTCCAGTTCCCTCAGAGGCTGTCATGTTCATGACTGAATAAACTTGAGACATGATTCTTTTTTTTGTTCCCTATCTTTCGCCTGCAGCAACACCAGCTATGAATAAAATATAACCGCTATCAAACAAGCTGCCCCGACACCCAACACAGCTGGAAATCCATTAACTTGTAAATCGTCGTCTAATCCTGCAGCAAATTCAAAGCCTTGGTGTAGTGGGGGGAGATAAATTGGAGAGTGCTGGAAAACGTGCACTGAGATCACAATGTACTATTAACCATTGTCCATCTGAGCCATTGCAGGTCGCTCATGAAATTAGTGCTCCTTGCTCGTTATCATGACTTTGACAGAGCTAACTGAATCGTAGATTGCCTTAGCACATCACCACTGGGCCCAGTTTCAGGAATGGGCAGCCACGACTCGAGCTGGCTAGCTTTGATGAAATGTGTAGGAAGGAACTGCAGATGCTGGTCTACACCGAAGATAGACACAAAATGTTGGAGTAACTCAGTGGGTCAGGCAGCATCACTGGAAAGAAGGAATGGGTGATGTTTCAGGTCGAGGCCTTTCTTCAGACTGAGAGACTAAGACTCTTATTAAGCCCTCTTACTGTAAAGCTAAGCCCTCTAATCTTTTATATTTCAACCCTGGGTGAAAAGGTTTTGTCTGCCTTCCCTATCTATGCCTCTCTTAGTCTATTTGGTTTCCCCTCAGTCTCCGGTGATCCAGAGAACACAATCCAACCTTGCCCAACTTCTCCTGATACAGTAGATAATGTCTTCTAATCCAAGCAGCATGCTGGTAAAATGTGTAGGAAGGAACTGCTAATGCAGGTTTACACTGAAGCTAGACACAAAAAGCATCTAGAGTATTTTAAGAGCGCGGGAGGTAAGACCACAGCCACCTCACTGGCACCATTGTTTTCCTGCGTCCACC
This sequence comes from Rhinoraja longicauda, assembly GCF_053455715.1. NCBI lineage: Eukaryota > Metazoa > Chordata > Chondrichthyes > Rajiformes > Arhynchobatidae > Rhinoraja > Rhinoraja longicauda. The sequence goes on along the minus strand of NC_135980.1, from coordinate 5,561,878 downwards.
ATCTTGAATCTAGAAAGGTTGTTCTAGATGCCAGGTTAAGATGTCAGGTTAATCAAGAGATACAGCTTTACTTTAGACTAAAGTTTAGAGTTTAGCCTTTAGAGATACAGCGCGGAAACAGGCCCTTTGGCCCACAGAGTTTGCGCTGAGCAACAATCATCCCATCCACTAGCACTATCCTACACACTGGGGACAATTTACAATTTTACCGGCCAATTCAGGATCGAACCCGGACCTCTGGCACTGTAAGGCAGCAACTCTACTGCTGCGCCACTCTGCTTGTTTAGCAGGTAGCACTTCCAGCAACATGGACCATACACCACCATTGTTACAACCCTGTCTGCCTTCCATTAGAACGCTTCTTATCCTTTTGTACTTAATGAAATGCCAAACTAGTTTGTCAAGGCAAGTTTAATCCTGTATCTCTAGTAGTTTTACTTTCAAAGGATAGATACCTGAAAACTATATGTTGGCAAAGGATAGGGTATTTGAGACAGATTAGATTGCTCCCACAGAGATCAGGTTCAATACGCTAAATACCTTCTATTCTCATGATTCTATGATTCAAAAGAAGTATTAGAGGCCACTCTTCAATTGGGGATAGACAATAGCACACCTGGTAGTGCTGTTGCTTCACAGTGCCAAAGACCTGGGTTCGATCCTGACCTCGTGGTGCTCTTTGTGTGGAGTTTGCATGTTCTCCCTGTGACCGTGTGGGTTTCTACCAGGTGCACTGGTTTCTTCCCACATCCCAAAGGACGTGCGGGTTGTAGGTTAATTGGCCTCTGTAAATTGCCCCCAGTGTGTAGGGAGTGGATGCACAGGTGGGATAACGTAGAACGTATATGAAGGAGTGATCGAGAGCCGCCATGGACTCACTGGGCTAGGAGGCCTGTTTCCTTGCTGTAACTTTCAATCATTAGATGTTCTGCTGAGAACAATAATTCTCCACCTTATTCAGGCTTAGGGCTCCTAACTATTTGTTTTAATTATTTGTTTCAATATGTTGACACCATTATCAAGTTGAATATTTATTATCCATTTCTGTGCCCCTGAACTGAGGAAGCTGTTCAAGGAGGGCTGGGCTTGAAGTTCCAAAAAGGCCTATCCAAACACGAAGGGATATCCATCCTGACGGGTCGGCACAGTGGTGCAGCAGTAGAGTTGCTGCCTTATAGCGCCAAGCACCCGGGTTCGATCCTGACCATGGGCACTGTCTGTACAGAGTTTGTACATTCTCCCTTTTCCTGGGTACTCTGGTTTCCTCCCACACTGCAAAGACGTACAGGTTAATAAACGTATTGTAGCGACCATAGAGAATGGTCCGGGTCGTCGAACCCTCAGATTGGCCAGCAAGGTCACGTGTGAGCGCGACCGTAGGGATTGGTCCAGAGAGCGACATCGCTGATTGGCCAGCGTTGCCTGCTTTTGGCGCCCGAAATGTTCAGTTCGGAGAAGTCTTCGAAGAAGACAGTGAGTTTTTGATGGTTGTCCTTTACCTTGTTGTTTAACTTTGTATTCGAATATTGCTGCTGCAATAAACTTCTTCTACATCCAACAAGTTTCCGGACTCGCCATATTGGTGACCCCGACGTGATCTGGACGATCACCGACTATGCAGGAACACGACGCCTCGTTGTTGAATGCCGCGCCTGGCACACCGGAGTTAAGCGCGGTAAGCGTTCACCTTCCGTTGTTTTGAACACATTCACCGCAATCTTGGTTTGTCCACACCGAAGCCCAATTTCATATAAAGAACATATCGGCCGACTCGACGAAGTATTACTATCTCGTCAGCGCTCTATCACCGGAGACGACCACACGCGTGATGCGGTTCATCGTTAATCCGCCTGCGGAAAGCAAGTACGAGGCAATGAAGAAATTGTTACTGCGAACCTTCGGGTTTAATAGGCATGATTGCGCTGAAAAACTTCTGCACCTACCGGACCTCGGAGATCGACGGCCGTCCGTTCTCATGGCCGAGATGATGATGCTAGCCGATGAGCATACGGATTGCCTCATGTTCGAACAGGCATTCCGAGAGAAGCTTCCCGAGGATGTCCGACTGCTGCTCACGGATTGTTCTTTTAAGGACCCCGAAGCATATGCAGAGAAAGCGGACGCGCTCATAGCGGCTAAATCGAAGGCAAGTGGTTCGATCAACAAGGTCTCGACATCGGTGGCCACGCCACAGCGACATCAAGATGGCGCCGCGTCTCCCGCCAGTTCTCCGAAAGCCCGCCAAAAAGATCCGCACAAGCGCGGCTGGTGCTATTATCACCTACGATGGGGTAGAGAATCCCGCAACAGCCGCTCACCTTGAACCTTCGCGGGAAATGCCTCGGCCGATCGTACATAGGGGCAGTTGCGATTGGCCAGAACCGACGCCTCTACGTCCACGATCGATTCACGGACACAGGGGATTCCGCTCAGTCCAGGACCCCCCATTCCGGCAGTTCCTCCAAGTCCGGAATCCCCTGCTCCTGTGGTTCAGGCTGCCCCTCTCCTTACTCGTTATGGTCGCGAAATCCGGCTCCCTGCTAGGTTCCGTACCTCGGGTTCTGGTGGGGGTCATGTAGCGACCATAGAGAATGGTCCGGGTCGTCGAACCCTCAGATTGGCCAGCAAGGTCACGTGTGAGCGCGACCGTAGGGATTGGTCCAGAGAGCGACATCGCTGATTGGCCAGCGTTGTCATGTGCGCTTTTGGCGCCCGCAATGTTCAGTTCGGAGAAGTCTTCGAAGAAGACAGTGAGTTTTTGATGGTTGTCCTTTACCTTGTTGTTTAACTTTGTATTCGAATATTGCTGCTGCAATAAACTTCTTCTACAACCAACAAGTTTCCGGACTCGCCATAGTATAAGATTATTAAGGGGTTGGACACGTTAGAGGCAGGAAACATGTTCCCAATGTTGGGGGAGTCCAGAACAAGGGGCCACAGTTTAAGAATAAGGGGTAGGCCATTTAGAACTGAGATGAGGAAAAACTTTTTCAGTCAGATAGTTGTGAATCTGTGGAATTCTCTGCCTCAGAAGGCAGTGGAGGCCAATTCTCTGAATGCATTCAAGAGAGAGCTAGATAGAGCTCTTAAGGATAGCGGAGTCAGGGGGTATGGGGAGAAGGCAGGAACGGGGTACTGATTGAGAATGATCAGCCATGATCACATTGAATGGCGGTGCTGGCTCGAAGGGCCGAATGGCCTCCTCCTGCACCTATTGTCTATAGACAATAGACAATAGACAATAGATGCAGGAGTAGGCCATTCAGCCCTTCGAGCCAGCACCGCCATTCAATGCGATCATGGTTGATCACTCTCAATCAGTACCCCGTTCCTGCCTTCTCCCCATACCCCCTCACTCCGCTATTGTCTATTGTAGGTTAAAAATCGTGATTCGGTAAAAATTGTAAATTGTCCCCAATGTGTAGTGTGTGCTAGTATAACAGGGATCGCTGGTTAGCACGGACTCGATGGGCCGAAGGGCTTGTTTCCACGCTGTATCTCAATTCTAACGGACACTTGGTGGATTGATGACAGTCCAACAGATTCTACGACTAATGCCACAAGCTATTTTAATTTGCTCAGTTGATGATCTTCTCCTTCCAGCGTAGACCCACGCGATTACTAGTCAGAAGGGTCTCGACCTGAAACTTTACCCAGTCCTGCTCTCCTGAGATGCTGCCTGTCCCACTGAGTTACTCCAGCATTTTGTGATACCTTCGATTTGTACCAGCATCTGCAGTTATTTTCCTACACCATTACTACAAGATAGTTTGGCCCTTAGAATGAGTCATTCATCTTTACTCCACCTTTTGATTTGGGTTCTTACTTTAAAATGCTTGATGAGTCCTGCCCCAATTCCTCGTCATTGTGAAATCACACTACAGAGTCTTACCAAGGAGAGACAAGTTGGCCCTTACATCAACGTATATTGTAGCTCCTGCATTTATATTTTAAACAGGTGGCCAGTTCTTTCAGCTTCTGAACCCACAATTTAAATGTAGGAAAGAACTGCAGATGCTGGTTTAAATTGAAGATAGACAGAAAAAGCTGGAGTAACTCAGCGGGGACAGGGAGCATCTCTGGAGAGAAGGAATGGGTGACATTTCGGGTCAAGGCCCTTCTTCAGACCCTTTTGGGTCTCGACCCGAAACGTCACCCATTCCTTCTCTCCAGAGATGCTGCCTGTCCCGCTGAGTTACTCCAGCATTTTGTGTCTATCCCACATTTTAAGTGCGCGTTACCTGAGCACATGAATTTCCAATGGATGCCTCTTTCCAGCCTTGCCACCTCCTCATTATATCTTGATTCCTTTCAGGGTTTATTAAAGAAGAAACATTCAGCCGAACCACAGCCTTATCAAAGGGTCAGGTTCTGCATTCTTTTGAGGGATTCTGTGGGCAAGTATTGATGAGAGAACGTGCACAGGTTTCAAAACGTGCAGCTGTTGGCTGTCGGCAATCTAAACCTTCAACAGATAGCGGTTCCCCATTCTGTACTAAGGAACAATCATTTGAGGTCTCCTCACATCATCAAAAGCAAAATCTGCTTTCCCCCCCCCCCCACTCCCAGCACGTACAAAGCAAGATTCACTGTAAAAGCAGCATTTACTTATTCAGCGGGAACATCAAAGGGAACATGCATTCAAGCATGTGCATTTATCAAACTGTTCATTATCAGCGTAGGCATCAGAATCATTGGGGGATATTTTCTGCCTCACTGCTTTGTGAGTAAATGAGCGAAAATTCCCATTTTGGAAGTTGTCTGATTTCCATGTACATGGAATGGCTCTATAATAGGCTTGGGATCGGCAGACCAGTTAACATTCAATACGATTACAATATGATACGATAGAACTTTTTATCCAATGAAGGAAATTGATCTGCAAACAGTCACAAAATACATGAAACATGAAATTAAAGTGACCAGTGGAAAGGATTGGGGATGTGCAAAGATTGGGGGTGGGTGGGGGGGGAGTCAGTCTATTCCACGACAGAAGGGGGAAGAGTTGTACAGTTTAATAGCCACAGGGAAGAAGGATTTGTGGCGTTCTGCGCACGGGTAAAAATGATCTCCCACTAGTGGTCATCACTTTGTATGGAGCACACACGCTGTGGGACCCAGGGGATAAATGAAAGATTAGAGCCTCATCTTTCAGGAATGAAGTTAGCAAATATGTCTACACCTAATATTGCAGGTACTATCGCAATGTTTAAGAAACATTTAGACAGGTACATTGATAGGATAGGTTATATCCATCTCATTTGGAGACACTGGACTATCTTTGATCGGACTTTAGTGGCTTTATCTTGCACTAGATGTTATTCCCTTATCATGTATCAGTACACTGTGAGTGGCTCGATCGTTATCATGTATTGTCTTTCCGCTAACTAGTTAGCATATAAAAAAAGCGTTTTACTGTACCTCAGTGCATGTGACAATAAACTAAACTAGTTTAGAGGGCTATGGGCCAAATGCAGACAGGTGGGATGAGTGTAGATGAGACATCTTGGTCAGCGTGGGCAAGTTGAGCCAAAGGCCGGCACGGTGGCGCAGCCGTAGAGTTGCTGCCTTACAGCGAATGCAGTGCCGGAGACTCAGGTTCGACCCTGACTATAGGCGCCGTCTGTACGGAGTTTGTACATTCTCCCCGTGACCTGCGTGGGTTTTCTCCGAGATCTTCGGTTTCCTCCCACACTCCAAAGACGTACAGGTTTGTAGGTTAATTGGCTGGGCAAATGTTAAAAAAAAAAAAAAAATTAAAAAAATTGTCCCTAGTGGGTGTAGGATAGTGTTAGTGTGCGGGGATCGCTGGGCAGCGCGGACCCGGTGGGCCGAAGGGCCTGTTTCTGCGCTGTATCTCTAAATCTAAAAAAAAATCTAAAAAATAACTCTATGGCTCTGACTAATAAGTGACAGTGCAGGCAATTCTGCTATAATGTGATAGTTGTGTTCCTAAGCAACCTTGTATTAAAGAAAATCATATTATCAAAACCATTGTGTCAATGGGGAAAAGGGGGTTAGGGGCTAGAGGGTTTGAGACTCGCAATAACAAGGTTATTTTTCACGCAGGGTTATGAGAAAGAAAGGTCTTTTTATCAGGTGTAAGTTCTTGCCAAAAATACTAAAGGCTGTACGTTACATTCTTTAATAAAGTATCATTGCAGAAGTCTCAATACAAACTATCACTAGTCAACTTCAATGGTTCACGTGTGGCGAAACTAATAGACTGTGTTCTTCAGAGACAATATGGTGTCTGATCACTGCAGGGAGGTTACGCGGGAAGTTTTATTTTCCCAATACTTTTTTTTAAAACAAGACAACTTTTTTTCTGCTTGTTAATGTCCAAACTAACTTTTAAGTGGTTCTCTAGTTCTTGATCAAAATCACATATATAACCAATTTGGCCTCCTAGTTCCTTAATTTATCAGTAGTGTTATATCTACTTAGAGCTATGAAAACAAGTTATTGCAGAACTATCTATGAATTGGAACTCACTTCTGAAAATGGCAAATAACTTTGAGTCATTTGTTAAACTAAAATTTGAGATTTAATAGATTTTTGTTCATCCAAAGTGCCAGGTGGATGAAACAAGGGTGGGAATATGGATTTATAATACAGATTAGCTATTAACTTATTGAATGGTGGAACATGCCCAAGGGGCTGAACAGTCTCTTCATCTCAGGGCCAAAATCCAGAGACTAATCTCATAATTGATGAAGAACGCTGTAATCCATGAATTCATTTGGAAGTGTGACGATTATTCTTAAGCAGGCAAGATAGCATCTGAAGAAGGGTCTCGACCCGTAAACGTCACCCATTCCTTCTCTCCCGAGATGCTGCCTGACCTGCTGAGTTACTCCAGCATTTTGTGAATAAATCGATTTGTACCAGCATCTGCAGTTATTTTCTTATATAAACACTAGTTAGCATCAATGAAACTTGTATCTAGTGTAATATCAACTCTACTAAGACTTTAAACAGCACAGTGGCGCAGCGGTAGATTTGTTGCCTGACAGCGCCAGAGACCCGGGTTCGATTCTGACTACGGGTGCTCTCTGTACATTCTCCCTGTGATCATGTGGGTTTACTCCGGGTTCTATGGTTTCCTCCCACATTCTAAAGACATGAAGGTTTGTAGGTTAATTGGCTTCTGTGGATTTTCCCTGGTGTGTTGGATAGAACCAGTGTATGGGTGATCGTTCATCGGCACGGACTCTGTGCGCCGAAGGGCCTCGTTCCACGCTATATCTCTAAACTAAACTTTAGTGAAGTGTTAAAAACACACAACGGGTGGAAATTAATTTCTTTCAGGATTACAAAAGGATCTGCTTCTTGGTATGGTTCCAAAGGTGCAAAGGGCAAGGCTGTCAATACTGCTGCCTGCCTTCCCTGTAGTTTGAATAATTCATCTCATTAATTCCACTGAAAATCATACTATCTTGCTGCATCTCTTCTAACTGTTCCTTCACTGTCTGCTCCCCTAACACTATGTTCCATGCATTGCCTCCGAAAAACATATCAGGGAAAAGCACAGGCATAATTGCTCGGACCCCCTGTCATTTGTCATCTCTCTGAGCAGAACAGATCACTCCAGCTGCTGCTTATAATGAGGCAAATGAAACTGGAACGCAGTTATTTTATCCATTTTAATTGTCAGATTAGTTCCTAATCTGGCAATTAGTTCCTCGGTACAGGCAGTAAGAGCAATATTTTTGAGGTAATTGGATTTTTTTTGGATAAGGATTTTTGTGGTATGATTTGACCGAATAACCGTACACTAAATCTTCAACGTAGTTCACAGGGACAAACATCCTTAGAGACGAAGTACCAGTTGCCAGATGAGTGCTCCAGTGGTTATTAAATCATCATTGCGGAATTTTAGCAGCCGGTTAAGTGAAGTGCGGAACACGATTTAATCTTTAACCTCCAAAGACTCTGGTTGATGCAGTAAACATGGCAGGCGCCAAATGTCATAAGGCTGCATTGATTTTGAAAAATTGATCAGGTTTGTTAAGGCAGAAGATTGGAGTCCACAACAGAGCCTCTGATGTGCCCTTTCCAAGGGTTCCTTCCAACAACGTTACCAGCACAGTAGCTTCCACATTTGCTCCGTTTCCCAACCTTCTCCATTTCCCTGCTTCTCTCACCCATTCCTTACTGTCCAAGGAAACAATAAGGCATTTATGTTTGGAGATTAAGCGTGGAAACAGGCCCACCAAGCGCGCCAACCAGCAAACACTCATACACTGGTTCTATCCTACACAGTAGAGACAATTTTACAGTAGACAATTAACCTACAAAGCTGCACGTCTTTGGAAAGTGGAAACCGGAGCACCCAGAGAAAACCCACACGGTCACAGGGAGAACATGCAAACTCCGTACAAACCGCACCCACAGTCAGGATCGAACCCGGGTCTCTGGCGCTGTGAGGCAATTCATGCAACTTCTATGTGATGCCACCTTTAAACATATCACCACCCTCTTCCCCTGCACTTTCTGTGTCCTTCAGGATCTTTTTCCTCCATCATTATTCCATTCACTCCTCAATCACCACCAATATCCCTTCGCGCGCTCATGCGTGTGTGCGTGTGTGTGCGTGCGTGCATGCGTGTGTCAATGTGTGTGTGAGATTGATCAGATTTGATCAGATGATTAACGGAGATTAACCATCTCCATTCCTATTTACCGGGGGCCCAGCACTGTTTCGGGTGAAGTACATGAGTTATTGATTTATTTATACTTCTTTCAAGTTAGTAAACTATGATTGTTACTCTCAGTGCAGACTCCTATTCACTGGGACAATCAAATGAACATTGCAGAATGCTTCCATTCAATTTGCAAGCATGGTCCCAAGTATCCATTTACCTATCACATTAGATCTCCATCCTGTTGAGAATCTTCCCATTCTATCTCAGTTGCCTATATTATTCCAAGGTTCCTTACGTTTGCCTGCCTTGTTTTTCACTCTAACGGGGACATGCATGTCCTGAGCTCTTGTCAGCACACTTTAAAAAATATTCCACTTTACTGACATTCCTTTTCCTTCAAACAACCTAATCCAATCAACTTGAGTGAGTCGAGGCTGAAGAAGGGTCTCGACCCGAAACGTCACCCATTCCTTCTCTCCCGAGATGCTGCCTGACCTGCTGAGTTACTCCAGCATTTTGTGAATAAATCGATTTGTACCAGCATCTGCAGTTATTTTCTTACACAACTTGAGTGAGTCCCGCTCTCATACCCTCAAAGTTGTCCTTACCCTAATTTAGCATTTTAACTTCGGTAAATTGTAGAATTGTGTAGGATAGTGTTAGTATATGGGATGATCGCTGGTCAGTGAGGACTCAGTGGGCCGAAGGGCCTGTTTCCATGCTGTATCCGAAAGTCTAAAGTCATCTGATGGACTTTCGACCCATCATGTACAGACATCTTTTGGTGGACTTTTGAGATTGAATAATATTTTTAGGCTCCACCTTGTGACAAACCATAATTGCCTTGGCTTGAATTTGGTCAGATCCAATGTCAACTGTCTCTCACCTAGAAAAAAAGTCCTAATTCTATTTTCCAAAACCCAAATTATGTGTTCTTAGACCTTGTTGTCCATTAACATGGAAGTTGGAAATGCAATGGTTCAAAGGTTCTTTAATGTCACGTATGCACTGCACAGTGAAATTTAGACTTTGGAGATACAGCACAGAAACTGGCCCTTCAACCCACTGGGTCCGCGCCGACCAGCTATCACCCAGGACACTAACCTACAAACACTCAGGACAATTTTACAACTTACCAAAGCCAATTAATTTCCCCCTGCAAACCTGTATGTCTTTGGAGTGCTGGAGGTAACTGAAGCACCCGGAGAAAGCACACGAGGTTTCAGGGAGAATGTAGCCATTCAGGGACAGTACCCATTGAAAAATCGAACCTAGGTCTCCGGCGCTGTATGGCAGCAATTCCACCGATGCACCATTGTGCCACCCCAAAATTCTTGCACTCGTCGGCATATTTTGGCACCATTTTCAACAGAAAAAGAAAAGGTCCAGATTCCACATGCACAGGCGAAAGTTACAGACGTAAATAATAACTTTCCGGGAATGAAATAACACCCTTTAGCTGTGTGTTGCTCGTTTAATTTAATAAAAGCAATCCTCCTTTTAGTTTATGCCAGTGTTCATTCAAGATTGACACTTGGCTTCAAAATGTTCTTAGTTTTAATTGGCAATTTCCACACTTAATGTGGCTGGACTTGTTTCTCGACATTTTGCTTCAGGGTGGAGCGAGCGGCAGATGGAGTTAAGGGGTGGATGTATTTTAATTGTTGACAAATAGAAAATCATTTTCTTTTATTCGCTTTACTCCATCCAATTATGGACGAATTTGAATGGAAAAAGTGTGGGACATTATGACCGGAAAAAACCCCCATTCATTGCAGAATACAGCATTCATCAGAGGAAAAATAAAATCCTCCTTGTATTTAATAAGAGCCTGGATGAGCGCTTAAAATACAATAACACTGATAAGCACTGAGAAGTGAACAAGACTAAGTAGCTTAATCATGATGAGCTAAATGACCCTCTTCCACGCGGTAAATATAAGTGGTTCCCAAGATTTTAAAATACTTACGGGTTCTGTCTTGAGATGAAGCAAGATTGTGCAGCAGAAACACTCCACCTGGTCTCTTCCATGTGTTCCACCCATATATGCACCCATCTCTTCCACTATCCCACCCCCTTTCCCACCATCCCTTCCATCTATATCCTTCCCTCTCACTTTACATTTCCCTCTCTTTCTCTTCTTATCACCCTTTTGATTCCTTTCCATCTCTAGCTGTTGTGCACCCACCTGCCATTCAATCCCCCATGGCCTGATCTCTAGACTCCCTCTCCCTTCACTCTGAAGAATGTGAGCTAGGAAATGAAATTAATCTAAATTCCCACCCCCTCCCCTGGTAGCAGTCTGAAGAAGGGTCTCGACCCGAAACGTCACCCATTCCTTCTCTCCTGTGATGCTGCCTGTCCCGCTGAGTTACTCCAGCATTTTGTGAGTGTCTTCCACCTGCTGCTTGCCAGGCTTTGTCCTGCCCCCACCTCTTCTCCAGCCTTCTCCCCGTTACTACAATCAGTGTGAAGAAGGCTCCCGATCCGAAACGTCACCCATCCACGTCCCCCAAAGATGCTGCCTGACCCGCGGAGTTACTCCAGGGCGGCACGGTGGCGCAGTGGTAGAGTTTCTGCCTTACAGCGAATGCAGCGCCGTCGACTCAGGTTCGATCCTGACTACGGGTGCCGTCTGCACGGAGTTTGTACGTTCTCCCTGTAACCTGCGTGGGTTTTCTCCGAGATCTTCGGTTTCCTCCCACACTCCAAAGACGTACAGGTTTGTAGGTTAATTGGCTGGGCAAATGTAAAAATTGTCCCTAGTGGGTGTAGGATAGTGTTAATGTGCGGGGATCGCTGGGCGGCGTGGACCCGGTGGGCCGAAGGGCCTGTTTCTGCGCTGTGTCTCTAAAAAAAAAGCACTTTGTGGGGTTTTCTTTGTAAACCTGCACCTGCAATTCCCTGTGTCTCCTACAAGCAGTCATTTAGTTTCCTCTTCCATACACTCAACAATGCAAATGCTATAATTTAATATTAATGCAATATCGGATCACTCCAAGTCAGTCAGCAGCAGAATTCCACAACTCCTCTAATACAATTTCCTCTCCACGGAAGATGAAACAAACTGAATAATACTCAGCAGCTAAGGTCATTTTGTTCCCTGTAATTTGATACTCTTTAAACCAGTTTTGCCTCCTGTTTCTGCCGATCATTCAACAATTGTCGAGAACAATATGAGTTTGTTTCTTTGAGTATTCCTCTGCTCTGCATGAAGCCCAATAATTATCAGTGATATTACACTTTGGTAACGCGCTCACGGAATTAAATTACAGCCTTTAACTTTTAGTTTAGTTTCGAGATACAGCACGGAAACAGGCCCTTCGGCCCCAATGAGTCCGTGCCGACCAGCAGTCACCCCGTACTATAACACTATCCTACACACACGATGGGCAATTTACATTTATGCCAAGCCAATTAACCTACAAACCTGTATGTCTTTGGAGTGTGGGGGGAAACCGGAGCACCCGGAGAAAACCCACGCGTTCACAGAGAGAACGTACAAACACTGTACAGACAGCACCCGTGGTCAGGATCAGACCCGGGTCTTTGGCACTGTGAGGCAGCAACTCTACCGCTGCGCCACCGTGTCGACCTCAAGGAATAACTGTGTGTTATTTATTTTATTTAATGAAAGTAATTCTCCTGTTATTTAATCCCAAGATTAGTTCAAAATTGTTCCTTGGCTTAAAATGGACCCCAATAACTCTCAAGGATGTAACATTTTGGTAATGCATCCGTCAGCTGTTAATGTACACTCTCTGTTGACACTTTACCGGTAATAGACAGCAAGTTTCTTTGCTGAACTTTCAGAAATGTCGACATTTTCCACATCAAAATATATTAAATTTCTCAGAAGTTGCCCGGCACACCGTTGGAACTCTTAAGTGGTTCGGGAAAGTTATTTAAAGTCACTTCAAATCTGGCTTCGGGATTGGAAACACTTAATGAAAATGCTTCACCTTGGTGGTAAACATGCCTCAGGCTGTATTAATAAAACTAGAGCTGCTTTTATCTCTTCGAGTCCATCAGGGCAAAAGGGAAACAACTTAAGTGCAGAAATGCACTTGAAAGTGAAAGAAAGACTCAGTGTGGCCTGACACTGCAGGGTGCTATGGAGCAGCCCAGAAAAACATTAGTTCAAAACTTATTAACCCTTTAACGGTCTGTTTGGAAGCAATGCAGCCTGAGTTGAACCATGTACAAAGTGCTGGAGTTGCTCAATGGGTCAGGCAGCATCCATGGAGAACATGGATATGTGACGTTTTGGGTCAGAACACTTCTTCTAACAAAATTTCCTTTTCACGGAAGATGAAACAAACTGAATAATACTCAGCAGCGAAGGTCATTTTGTTCCCTGTAATTTGATACTCTTTAAACCAGTTTTGCCTCCTGTTTCTGTGCAACTGTTTGGGCCTGTTTGGAAGCAATTGTGGTGGGTGGGGTGGGGTGGGGAGACAAGAACGCTGAGAGAGAGATGGGGCAGGTCAAAGCCTGGCTTGTGATAGGTAGATACAGCGGGGGGGGGGGGGGGGGGGGGGGTTGATAGTAGGGTTGCCAACTGCCCCGTATTAGCCGGGACGTCCCATATTTTGGGCTAAATTGGTTTGTCCTGTACGGGACCGCCCTTGTCCCCTATTAGGCCTGGGGGGGGGGGGCGTTGTAGGCCCGAATGCTGCAGGTCCGATCCGGACAATGTAGGTCCGGTCAGGGCAGTGTAGGTCCAGTCCGGACAGTGTCGGCCCGGAGGCCCGGGCCCCGCCTAACAGAGGTTGCGCAGCAACCCGCCTCCCGGCCCAGGTGGCCGCCATTGGTGGAGCGGGAGCACATGACCGCTGGCTGGGTGAGGTCAAGTGGGGCGCGAGGTGGTGATGTCACCTTGTCCCTTATTTGGGAGTGAGATAGTTGGCAACCCTAGTTGATAGTCAGAAGGCTATTCAAAGGCCAGAGATGAAAAGATTAAAAAATGTGAGATTAGAATTGAAGATCTGCAAATTGTGAAGCCGGAGGAAGGAATATCGGAGGAGGGAGAGAGCGTGAGGTGGAGGAATGGGAGCAAATCCAGTTGGGGTACATAGAGAGAGGGGGTTGTGGTGTTGGTGGGGTGGGGGGGGGAGAGAAGGGGGTGAGGGGTTTAATTCCTAAAATTCATTGTTGATACCATTGTTATAAGCTACCCAAGTGGAATACGAGGTGTTGTTCCTCTGGTTCTCCTGTTGCCTCACTCTGACAATGGAGGAGGCCTATGACAGAAAGGTCAGCATAGAATGGGAAGGGGATGTAAAATGTGATTTTAATCTATTTGGGGTTAAACCTTTGTTGTAACGTCTAGCACTAGATTGTACTAATCAATGTGAAATTAATTTTCAGGCCTTGAAAAAGCTAATACATTGGTCATAAACATGACAAAACAGTCCGTATTGCTTAAACCTCCCCCCTCCCTCCCCCCCTTTCTGAATCTAACTAATTTAATTATTTACTTAACAATATACATGCATTGGATTAATTATCTAATTTTTTTGTGGGTTGATAGAAACATAGAAACAGAGAAAATAGGTGCAGGAGTAGGCCATTCATGGCTGCTGATATTTGTGGCAAGGATACCATTTTGTTCCTGTATTAAAAAGGAACTGCAGATGCTGGTTTATACCAAAGATAGGCACATTATACTGTAGTAGTAACTCAGCGGGTCAGGCAGCATTTCTGGAGCAAATGGATAGGTGACTTTTCGGGTCGAGTTTCTGAAGAAGGGTCCCGACCCAAAACGTCACCGATCCATTTTCACCTGAAATGCTGCCCGACCCACTATGTTACTGCAGCATTTTGTGTCTACCATTTATTTCCCTGTTGGCTTAGTGGCTGGCAAAATCATTTCAGAAGACATTTAAAACTTATTGAAAGTCACACTGGTTGAGGAAGGCAAATATCCTTCCCTGAAGGATAATGAATCTAATGGGTTTCTACAGTAATCTAGTAATTACACAATCACCGCAGCTGACGTTACCTTATTAATTCCCAAATTTGTATAATTAACTGAGGTTAAGTGTCCCAGCTGCCAAGGTGGTATTTATATTCCCATTTCATTATATGCTAAGCATTTGGAATGTTTGAACAATGTTAAGCACGAGCGCGTAGTTTTTTAATCGATCTGACGGAGTGTAGTTTTAACTTGGGATACGTCCACAGCTTTGATTGATGAAAATAAATGTTTTACTTTTGAAGTAGTTTCGAAGGTATTGATCTGAAAGATCGGGTGGCACAGTGGCGCAGTGGTAGAGTTGCTGTCTTACAGCGCCAGAGACTCTGGTTCGATCCTGACTACGGGTGCTTGTCTGTACAGAGTTTGCACGTTCTCCCCTCTGAACTGCGTGGGTTTTCTCCGGGAAGCTCCAGGTTCCTCCAACACTGCAAAGATGTACAGGTGTGTAGGTTAATTGGGTTGGTAAAATTGTAAATTGGCCCTAGTGTGTGCAGGATAGTGTTAGTGGACAGGCATCGCTGGTCGGCGCGGACTCAGTGGGGCACCGGGCCTGTTTCCGTGCTGTATCTCTAAACTAAACTAAATACAACATGGAATCAGACCCTTCAGCCCATTGAGCCCATGCTGACCATCGATCACACGTTCACAACATTCCAAGTTATCCCACTTTCGCTTCCACTCCCTACACACGAGGAGCACATTACGGAGGCCAATTAACCTACAAACCCGAACGTCTTTAAGATTTCGTAGGAAACCGGAGCACCCGGAGGAAATCCAGTCACAGAAAGAACGTGCAAACTCCGCACAGACAGTACCGGAGGTCAGGATCAAACCCAGGGTCTCTGATTCTGTAAGACCGTAGCTCTGCCAACTGCGACTCTGTGCCACAGTGGCTGTATGTTATTTATCTCTACCAGTTGATAACTTTATTTTACTCAAACTGTGCATTGTCAGTTCACATCCCACCAGTTTATTTTCATTTTACACTAATACTAATTCTCATTTCTAATTTTCGTACAACCACAAATGTCACCTCGGTCACTCCCTCTTCTCCCAACTCACATCAGCATTATCGTTTTATAAGCTTTGAAGCTATTCAATGGCCTGATGTCCTCTCACCAACTGAACCATTCTCTCACCAGCTGGAGTCCTGACCTCCCATCTACCTCACTGGAGACCTTTGAACTAACTTTAATCAGACTTTATCGACCTTTATTTTGCACTAAATAACATATCCTTTAACCTGTATCTGTAGACTGCGGACGGCTTGATTGTAATTGTGTATATTCTTTTCGTTGACAGGATAGCATGCAACAAAAAAGCTTTTCACTGTACCTCGTTACACGTGACAATAATAAGCTGAACCTAAAGTCTCCACCGTAACAATGGCACAGCGAACAATGTCGAAGATTTCCCATTAACTGACGATTGTAACAGTAATGAAGGCACATGGGAACTCATTTAAATAAAACAGCCATTGTTAAAATAGACAAATGAGTGTTGCCTGGAAAAGAACCTAATTTTGTCAGCATGGCATTGCATTTAAGGTAATCAAATAATGGCTTATCTCATGCTTCATGATCATGAGAGGAAAATACATTTTGGACTTTACAGCAAGGTGAATTATGTACAAAAGCAGCAAAATCCTATTGGTGAAAGCACAGATAGATTGGCGTGCACAGTTTTGGTCTCCTTATATAAAAAATAAAAACTAGACTTGGATACCGTGAAGCAAAGGTTTACTAAAGTGCTGAAGGAAAATAACTGCAGATGCTGGTACAAATCGAAGGTATCACAAAAAGCTGGAGTAACTCAGCGGGTCAGGCAGCGTCACAGGAGAGAGGGAATGGGTGATGTTTTGGGTCTCGACCCGAAACGTCACCCATTCCTTCTCTCCTGAGATGCTGCCTGACCCGCTGAGTTACTCCAGCTTTTTGAGATTCCTACTAAAGCGCTGAAATAACAGAGCAAAAAGCAAAGTGCTAGAGGAACTCAACGGGCCATGCAGCACTTGTGGAGGGGGTGAACAGTTGACAATTCGGGTCGGGTCCCTTCTTCGGACTGGTCTTTTTTGTAGCGGGAATATCGGAGAATGATGTGTTGGACACGGAGGCTGATGGAGCGAAAGGTGAGGAGCAGGGAAAACTTGTGGGGGGGTGGGGGCAGAGAACAGTGAGAGATGAACTGGGGGACCACAGAGGAGACACGCACAGCAGGAGCAAACCACGTTGGCTGAAGAAAGGGGGCATCTCGGACGTCCTGAAGTGGAAAGCCTTATCTTAGGGGGCAGATGTCGTGGAGATGGAGTAATTGAGAGTCAGGGATAGCACACTGGCAAGTGACAGGTGGGAGGAGGTGCTGCTCAAGTTTGTAGAATCTACAGGTTCCTGGTGTCTCCATTTTACTACTGAAATACATTCTCTGGAGTTTAGAAGAGCAAATAATGATCCTAAGAAGACAAATAGCATTATAAGAGTTTGTCTGTGTGTGGTGGTCTGTGTGCGTGTGGGGGTCTGTGTATGTGTCAGTCTGTGTGTGGTATGTGTGCGTGGGTCGATGTGTGTGTGGCTCTGTGTGTGTGTGGCCCTGTGTGTGTGTGGCTGTGTGTGTGTGGATCTGTGTGTGTGTGGGTCTGTGTGTGTGTGGCCCTGTGTGTGTGTGGTTTTGTGTGTGTGTGTTGCCCTGCGTGTGTGTGGCCCTGCTTGTGTGTGGCCCTGTGTGTGTGTGTGTGTGTGGGGCCCTGTGTGTGTGGCCCTGTGTGTGTGGGGCCCTGTGTGTGTGTGGGTCTGTTTGTGTGGGTATGTGTGTGTGGGTCTGTGTGTCTGGGTGTGTGTGTGGGTCTGTATGCAATGGTCTATGTGCATGTGGCTCTGTGTGTGTGGGTCTATGCAGTGGTCTGTGTGTGTGTGTGTGTGTGTCTAGGTGTGTGTGTGGTCTGAACACGATAGTCTGTGTGTGTCGGGGTTATGCAGTGGTCTCTGTGTGTGTGGGTCTGTATACAGTGGTCTGTGTGTGTGTCTGGGTGTGTGTGGGTCTGTACACGGTGGTCTGTGTGGGTCTGTATGCAGTGGTCTGTGTGTGTTTGGGTCTGTGTGTGTGGATCTGTTTGCGGTGGTGTGTGTATGGATCTATGTGTGTCTGGGTCTGTATGCAGTGGTCTGTATGTGTGTGGGTCTATATGCGATGGTCTGTGTGTGTGTGTAAGTGTTGGTCTGTGTGTGGTACATATGTGCGGTGGTCTGTGTGTTGGTGGGTCTGTATGCGATGGTCTGTGTGTGTGTGTGTCTGGGTGTGTGTGTGGGCATGTATGCAGTGGTCTGTGTGTGTTTGGGTCTGTGCGTGTGGATCTGTTTGCAGTGGTGTGTGTGGATCTATGTGTGTATGGGTCTGTACGCAGTGGTCTGTATGTGTGTGAGTCTATATGCGGTGGTCTGTGTGTATGTGGAGATATTAAGGTGGTTTAGGTCACTAACTTGGTGCTTTGGAATAAATGGCATTGTATGCACCTCTGGGACCAGCACGCCAAGAGTTGCCTGGCTTCAGCGCCATCTTGGAATCTGGTGCAGGGAAGTGGAGAATGCTGAGATTGTGAACAATTTCATTCAGCCTTGGAAAAGGTTCAGGAACAGAACTAGGTACGGAATATTTTGACCCAAAACCAGAAATACTGGGGATATCTGACGGTGGTGCAGCAGTAGAGCTGCTGCCTTACAGCGCCAGAGACCTGGGTTCGATCCTGACTATGGACGCTTGTCTGCACGGTGTTTGTACATTCTCCCTGTGACCTGAGTGGATTTTCTCCGAGATCTCCGGTTTCCTCCAAAGACAATTGGCTTGGTATCATTGTAAATTGTCCCTAGCGTGTGAAGTATAGCGTTAGTGTGTGGGGGTCGATGATCGGCACACACCCTGTGGACCAAAGGGCCTGTTTCCACGCTGTATCTCTAAACTAAACTAAATTAAATCTGACCTGAAATATTAACTCCATTTCTCTTTCCACAAATGCTGCTTGACCTGATGAGTGTTTCGAGCATTTTCTGCCTTCCTGTCGTAATTCCAGAATCCATAGTTTTATTTTACCTTCAAGGGATACTTGAGAATGAAGCCATGACAAGAGTTTTGGTGATACAAGTTTCTTTCTCAGCTTGCAAATGTCTGTTGGGGGGTTGCATTTATCACATCTGACTCGTCACAGTAAAATTATTTGTTTTGCACACCATTCATGAAGTATGCAAAGAGTTGCCACATAAAGGGCGCCAACAAAGTTACAAAGTGTTCAATGTAGTCCCCAATGGTCCCTATTCGTTCTTGGTGCTCTCCCCCCCCCCCCCCCCCCACGCCAGGTCCCTCTTCATTCTCAACGCTCCCCCCACACCAGGTCCCTCTTTGTTCTTAACTCCCATAATTGGGTATTATGTTGAAATTTCAGCTATCAACTTTTAACAGTTTCATAGTTTGATAGTTTCAAATTTAAGCAGGCGTATAATTTATTCACCTAAATGCATCCTAAAGCCAAACAAAAGAAGCACATTTCCTCTCAGCAGCAAAAAGCTGCTTATTTGAAGATGCAAATAGGAATCACGAGTATGTCTAACATACAAAATGGTGAATGTTTGTTCATCGTATCTATTTCAAATAACACATTGATTCAAACAGATTATCTTTCAGTTATGAACCAATGCTTTGGTCATTTGCCTAATCTGTCATGCAACGAATAGTTGTGTTGACGTGGAGAAAATAAATTCACAACTACTCCCAATATTTAATAACTTCCTAATTCTGCTCAGTTTTAGTTTAGTTTAAAGATATAGTGCAAAAACAGGCCCTTCAGCCCACTGAGTCCACGCTGGCCAGTGTTCCCTGTACACGAACACTATCCTACATACACGAGGGACAATTTACAATTTTACCAATCCATTTAGCCTACAAACCTGTCTTTAGAGTGTGGGAGGAAACCAGAGCACCCAGAGCAAACCCACGCAGGTCATGGGGAGATCATACAAACTCCGTGCAGACAGCACTCGTGGTCAGGATCGAACCCGGGTCTCTGGTGTTGTAAGGCAGAAACTCGACTGCTGCGTCACCGTGCCACTTCCTAATTAAGAGTCACGCTCCTATTTATTAACTACACCTATGCTTTAAACATCATAATCCCGTCTAAACTCCTGAACCTAGGAGTCAACACCCCCTTCTGCCACTGGTTCCTTGACTTTCTGACCCATTGATCATAATCAGTGAGGATAGGTGACAATATGTCCTCACTTAAAGAAATCTGAATTCACATAGTTTGGAAGAAAAGCAAGACAGTGCATAACATGATAAAAAGGTAGGATACTGATAATTATAGAGAAATAAAGGGATCGTGGAATTCATGTCCGCAGGAGGTGGAAGGGTCAGACAAGTAGGCGACATGGTGGCGCAGTGGTAGAGTTGCTGCCTTACAGCGCCAGAAACCCTGGTTCGATCCTGATTGCGGGTGCTGTCTGGATGGAGTTTCTACGTTCTCCCCGTGACCTGTGTGGGTTCACTCCGGGAGCTCCGGTTTCCTCCCACACTCCGAAGACGTACAAGTTTGTAGGTTAATGGGCTTGGTAAAATTGTAAATTGTCCCTAGTGTGCGTAGGATAGTCGCCAGTGTGCGGGGATCGCTGGTCGGCGCGGAATCAGTGGGCCGAAGAGCTTGTTTCCGCACTGCATCTCTAAACTAAACTAAACAAGTAAGGGGTAAGGAAGACATATAGAAGAAGAGTCCAGACCCAAAACGTTGCCTGCCCATTCCCTCCAGAGATGCTGCTGACCCACTGAGTTCCTCTGGCACTTCGTGTTTTATATGTCAAGTCAAGTCAAGTCAATTTTATTTGTATAGCACATTTTAAAATAACCCACGTTGACCAAAGTGCTGTACATCAGTTCAGGTACTACGAAACGAACATACAATGGCACACAAATGGAGGGGGCAGTTCTGATGGGGAGAGGGATGCTGTTCCACAATCTAGGAGCAGCAACCACAAAAGCGCGGTCACCCCTGAGCTTAAGCCTAGACCGCGGGATAGTGAGTAGCCCCAAGTCGGCTGACCTGAGGGACCTGGAGATAGAGTGGTCGGTTAGAAGATTTTTGATATGGGAGGCAAGCCCGTTTAGGGCTTTGTATGTGAATAGGAGGAGCTTGAAGTTGATTCTGTACCGTACTGGGAGCCAGTGGAGAGTACCTGTAGGGTACTTGCCAATATCGGCTGAGACATTGAGCACAGGTGCAGGGAAGTCATCGTAGAACTTGGTAAAGTATTGGTTATGCTGTATGAAAGATGAGATAGTATCAGAAAAAGCATGCGGGATATTTATAAGGACATTACTGTGGCTGTGGGGAGAGGCTGTCTGGGGTCGTTTCCTGAGGGGAAAAAATGTCAGGAGATGAAACTGAGGAGTATAAAATAATGGGAGATGTAGAAACAAGGAACTGCAGATGCTGATTTATAAAAGAGGAATCAGAGTGCTGGTCAGGCAACATCTCAGGAGAACGTGGATAGGCGATGTATCAGGTCAAGACCCTTCCACAGATTGTGGGAGGTCTGGACAGGATGAACAGATAAAACTATTTTCCTTAGCAGAAAGGTCAGTAATTAAGAGGGATAGATTTGAATTAATTCAGAGAGAGCTTGGAAGGGAATTGAGAAAATAATTTATTTTATTCAATGAATGGTTGGGGTTTGGAACGGTGGTGGGAAAAGCAGTACTAGCAGAAACCCTCACCACATTTAAGTTGCTGCCTTACAGCGTCAGAGACCCGGGTTCGATCCTGAATATGGGTGCTGTCTGTTTGGAGTTTGTACGTTTTCCTCATGACCTGCGCGGGTTTTCTCCGAGATCTTCGGTTTCCTCCCACACACCAAAGACGTACAGGTTTGTAGGCTAATTGGTTTGGTATAATTGCAAATTGTCCCTAGTGTGTGTAGGATAGTGTTAATGTGTGGGGACCGCTGGTCGGCACGGACTCGGTGGGCCGAAGGGCCCGATTCCGCACTGTATCCCTAAGCTAAACTGGAAAATGTACGTAAATGATTATGGGGAGAAACACCCACGGGGCTGAAGAATATTCTTGCTATGGAGGGCGTGCAGCGTAGGTTCACTAGATTAATTCCCGGAATGGCGGGACTGTCGTATGTTGAAAGGCTGGAGCGATTGGACTTGTATACACTGGAATTTAGAAGGATGAGGGGGGATCTTATTGAAACATATAAGATAATTAGGGGATTGGACACATTAGAGGCAGATAACATGTTCCCAATGTTGGGGGAGTCCAGAACAAGGGGCCACAGTTTGAGAATAAGGGGTAGGCCATTTAGAACGGAGATGAGGAAGAACTTTTTCAGTCAGAGGGTGGTGAAGGTGTGGAATTCTCTGCCTCAGAAGGCAGTGGAGGCCAGTTCGTTGGATGCTTTCAAGAGAGAGCTGGATAGAGCTCTTAAGGATAGCGGAGTGAGGGGGTATGGGGAGAAGGCAGGAACGGGGTACTGATTGATAGTGATCAGCCATGATCGCATTGAATGGCGGTGCTGGCTCGAAGGGCTGAATGGCCTACTCCTGCACCTATTGTCTATTGTCTATTGAATGTGAGCTAGGGAGTGAAATTAATCTAAATTCCCACCCCCTCCCCTGACAGCAGTTTGAAGAAGGGTCTCGACCCGAAACGTCACCCATTCCTTCTCTCCAGTGATGCTGCCTGACTCACTGAGTTACTCCAGCATTTTGTGTCTACATTCGATTTAAACCAGCATCTGCATTTTTTTCCCTACTAAATTCAATTTTTGGTCACCGTGAACACAAAGGCCTCAATGGTCTCCTTCTGAGCTATAAATTTCAGTGATTTTATGATTCATACTTCTGCAGCGTTATTCTTGTCAACACACCTCCTTGCTGTCAAGAGAAGGGAAGCTGCTTCAAAAAGCTTGTTGGCCATTATTTTGACAGTACGAAACAGTTGTTGCTCTTAGCAGAGGGATACATTTCAATTGACGGCTTTGATAATTTACCAATGAAAATGCATTTCAATTGAAGTACAAGCAATGCATCGAACATACCTGTAACACTCAGATGATCAGGGAAATGTCTCTCAATTCTCTGTCACCTCTCGAAACAGTTATTCATTGTATTATTAGCCCGAGGTATAAAGTGTTCATCGTCTTGCCTTCTTAACAAGGGCATAAACTGGCTTAAAAGGAAACCTCTTGAAGAAGGACAGAAAAACTAAACAACATTTATAACTACTACATTCAGCCACTGAAATTAGACTTATTCGGAAGTTTGGTACATTTGGCTTTGTAATAAATTCATAGAGACATTGAGCTATGCACTAGGGAAACAGGTCATTAGGCCCACCATGCACAACCATGCTGACCTAGATGGTATATTGGGCGAGTCTGCATTTGGCCCATAGCCCTCTAAACCCTCCCCATCCATATATATCTGTCCAAGTATCTTTTAAAAGTCATAAAATTCACGATCGCCCTCTCAATAATTGAACAATGTTCAATAATAGCTCAGTTCAAGTTCACAGTCCAATGGCCATGAAAGGGTCTTAATTCATATATTTTTGCTGCTGTTATTTTGGATTTATATTCCTTCGAGATACATTTGCAATAAGATATTTATAAAACATTTTCTCTGAATAGAATTTCCATACGGCTTAGGTACCTTACAGATTGTATCTTTTGGACTATTGGTAGCTTACTTGATTTCAGGGAGTAATGTAACGGCAGGGACACACGTTTGTTAGATTGGTTGAACAGATCATTAGGATAGAAGATAGGCACAAAATATTGGAGTAACTCAGCGAGTCAGGCTGCATCTCTGGAGAAAAGGAATAGGTGGTGTTTTGGGTCAAGACCCTTCCACAGACTGAGAGTCAGGGAGGGGGACACGAGAGTATGGGAAGGTGCAGAACAAAACAGAGCCTGCATCCATGACAGGAAAGGTGACTCAGGCCCACAATGGTCAGTTGGTGGCCGGGGACAAAGTGATAACTAGGGAATATTAGGCCAGTTCATTAAAACGTTCGATTAAAAAGTGGATCAGATGAGTTTTTATAGAACTGATTCAGGTATAGAAGGATATACTGTACCCAAATCACTTTGGCTAAATTCATTGATGTCACCTTATACAAGAGTGGCACAACTAAGAAGTATGCTAATAATGCCAAAATTGGCAGCATGGTTTATATATGATAAACCATGCTGTCCACGGTGTGGCATGATGGCACAGCGGTAGAGTTGCTGCCTTACAGCACTTGCAGCGCCAGAGACCCGGGTTCGATCCTGACTACAGGTGCTGTCTGTACGGAGTTTATACGTTCTCCCCGTGACTGTGTCAGTTTTTTTCCGAGATATTCGGTTTCCTCCCACACTCCAGGTTTGTAGGTTAATTGGCTTGGTATAAATATAAATTGTCCCTATTGTAAATAGGATAGTGTTAATGTGCGGGGGTTGCTGGTCGGCGTGGACTCGGTGGGCCGAAGGGCCTGTTTCTGCGCTGTATCTCTAAACTAAAGTAAACCATGGTGAAGGGACTTCTCAGGCACAGAAAAGATTAATGAACTGGTGAGAGGGGCACAAAATTATGACAATGGTAGCCTTTTGACACAGTGGCCACACCGACCTCATCATCTCTCTGCCACCATTGAGCTGCGTGAGGCTGCATTCATTTGGTTTATTTTCCCTCCATCCAAATGCCAACAGCAAAGACTTTGAAGGTAGACACAAAATGCCAGAGTAACTCAGCGGGTCGGGCAACATCTCGGGAGAGAAGGAATAGACTTTGCTATCTATTTGCCTGCATCTAAACTCCTGTTACCCCTCACCTTTCTTAGGCCCCACCAATGATCTGTCTTTAGCTACCTCTTATGTTTCTCATCTGCATTGCAATCCTCAACTGCATCATCTGAAAATGTGCATCATTTAGGCACATTAAACCTACAACATAGAACAATACAGCACAGGAACAGGCCCTTCAGCCCACAATGTTCATGCTTAATATGATGCCAAGTTAAATTACTTGCAGCCCAGCGGTATGAACATTGACTTCTCCAACTTTAGATAGTTCCTCTGTCCCTCTCTTTCCCTCCCCCTTCCCAGTTCTCCCTCTATCTTCCTGTCTCCACCTATATCCTTCCTTTGTCCCGCCCCCCCTGACATCAGTCTGAAGAAGGGACTCGACCCGAAACGTCACCCATTCCTTCTCTCCTGAGATGCTGCCTGACCTGCTGAGTTACTGCAGCACTTTGTGATACCTCCAAGTTAAATTAATCTATTGTCTATTGTCTATAATCTCCTCTGCTGTACATGATCCATATCCATTCTCTCCCCATATATCCATAGGCCTATCTATGTAAAAACCTTTTAAATGCCACCATCACTTTCTGCCCCCAACACCACCCAGGCACTGAGTTCCAGGCACCCACCACTCTCTGTGTAAAAAAACATCCCCTGCACATCTGTAATTGTTTTCCTCTGTCACTTTGTCCTCTTTCTACCCCTGGACCCGGGTTCGATCCTGACTACGGGTGCATAGTTTGTACTTTCTCCCTGTGACCGCGTGGGTTTTCTCTGGGTGCTCCAGCTTCCTCCTACACTCCAAAGTAGTGCGGTTTTGTAGGTTAATTGGCTTTGGTAAAGTTGTAAAATTGTCGCTAGTGTGGAGGATAGTGCTGGCGTTTGGGGATTGCCGGTCGGCGTGGACTCGGTGGGCCGAAGGGCCTGTTTCCGCGCCGTATTTCTAAAATCTAAACTAAAGTAAATTGGATGTTCAAATATTATCCTCCACCAACTGCACACATTTCCTTGTGAAATATCCAAAAATAAAGCTGATTATTTCTAACCCATGAGTCATATTCCACCCAAGCTGAGCTGTGCATCCCAGATCACTCTTTGCAACCTCTTGCATAACATTACCTGTTGTCACCCTGGTCACCACTCGTTTACTGCAGCAAAGCTCTATGAAAGATTCCTGGCTGTCCCCCTGCTCTAAAGTATCCAAAGATCTCCAGCCAGAGTCTTGCCTTTCATCAGCCCCTGTTCACCCACCATCCCTGAGACTGATGAACACAAATCATCCCAGGATCCACATGCCTGCAGAGTCCCATCTCCCCAGTCTTGTTGGAAGTGAAGTGCAGCAACATGGCCGACCAAAATCAGCCTGGCAGTGTGGCGCAGCTGGTGGAGTTACACCATCACAGCGTCAGAGACCCAGGTTCAATCCTGACCTTGAATGCTGTCTGTGTGGAGTTTCAATAGTTCAATGGTACTTTCTTGACACATGTACCGAGCTACAGTGAAATTCATTTTTGTAAACATTTCACAACAAGTGTCACTATACATAAGCTCGCAGATACATCTCGGATAAGCATCTCAGATACAGTACATGTATATTAGTAGTACAGTGAGACAGTGCAATTTTGGTGCAATTTTCAAGTCCCAGTTGTAAGTGCAGGGTTCTTGACCCGATCATGAAGGCCCGTTGACATGGTGGCTTTGCAGGGTCGGCCTGCCTAAGCGTAGCTGCTGGTGTGCTCCACCGCTTTAGGGCGCGTCCAGTCCACGCGCTCGGCCTCATTGAGCGGCGCCCGATCCAGCCGAGCCCCAGGTTGTTACAGGGCCTCCAGCCGCCCACTCCACCATTGAGGCAGTGCACTCCTTCCCACAGCCAGTCTGCTTACCAGCCCTCTGCCTGACTCTTTCCCATCTGGGAGGGCAAGCCGTCTGGGAGGGCCTTCTGGGTGGGTTCACGGTCCATGGCGGGCAAACCAGGCCTTCCAAGGAGGTTCCCGGTCCACGGTGAGGTAGTCACTGGGCCTGCTGATGGGGTTGGCCAAGGCTTGCCAGGATTCTTTCTCCCTGTGATCCTTTGACTTTCCTCCACATGCTCCCATTTCCTCCCAGATCCCCCAAAGACGGGCAGGTTTGTAGATTAATTGTAAATTTAAGAGGTTTTTGGATAGGCACACGGAAATGCAGAGAATGGAGGGAAGTTGATCATGTGCTGGCACAGATGATTACGTTTATCTTGTCATTATGTTCGACACAGTCATTGTGGATTGAAGTGCTTTTTGCTGTGCTGTACTTTTTCCTTGTTCCATGTTTTAAATCTCACTAGCCTTTCGCCATCAAATTTGTGTCATCCCTTTTAAATCCTCCGACTTAGTTCAAGCTTGAGATGCGTTCTCTTTGTCACAAGGCGTACATCCTCCAAGTCACTTGGATGTGTGCACAGCCTATATTTTTAACCAGTTTTTTTCGCTCAATTTTCCTATCTTGTGAACGTTTAAGGCACTTGAATCGATGTTATGCTACCGGGCTCGGCGACTGAGAAGCCATGATGTTAAACCTTTCTGTGGCAGGTTGTGAAAGTGAATTCGATAAATCTACTCATTTGTAAGAGGATATTCAAAAATTGACCACAAGAGCTGATGGATCATTGCAAGCATCGAGATCGCCCCGGCATCTCATGAATGCATTGTAGATTACCTCAGGGAGTTAAAGGCCACTCTTCTGTCGGCATTTTATTATTTCTGAATTGACCATCCTTGGCATTTAGCTTTTAGGGCTAGTGGGGTTCCAGCTGTGGACCTGCATGAATTCCTTTCAGATTTTCTCTTAATGGCAGAATTAGCAGATTAAACATAATCCTGGATCTCCCCCTTGGGTGGTTTAGCTCTGCATCATGTAAAAGTCATGTTATCTAACAGGATTCTGCTTAAATCCACAAAACGATAACATTTAACGGCTAAATGGTTCAAAACACAAATAATGGCCTGCTAAAAACAAGCCGTATGCAAGAGGGACTGGATCCAACTCACCTTCTGCATGTCAGTAAATCAATTTATTACAGTTTCATGTCACAAGTATTCAGCGCTAGAAATGTTATTGATTAGCACTTTATCGATGTGGGCTCTCCATGTCCTCCAGAGATGCTGCCTGACCTGCTGAGCTACTCCAGCACTTTGTAAGTGCTCGATGTAAGATTCCAGCATCTAAAGTTCCTTGTGTCTACATTTATGAGCACTTTGGTGTTTTTGTTTTCCAAAGATATTCCTCACAGCCCACATGCTCGACAAAGCCTAGGATTTTGTGCAACACATGGAGGTGCTTTGACATACATGGTGGTCCATAAATGTATGCAGCTTATGTCCCTGTCCAGGGAGTAAGTACTGGGACTTGGTAATGGACTAGCACACTTTAAATAATTGTAACCCTTACGCTGCCTCTCCCTCAGGTATCCATTACACCTGTTACATCTCCCTCCCCACTGCCCTTTCAACAATCAATCAGGCAAAACCTACCCATTGTCCCTGTCCATTCCTTGCCCCACCCAGAATGGTGCACTGACCCTCTCTTGAATCCTTGGGTCCCCCTCTCCCCTACTTGAGTGTAGAAGTATTGTGTTCAGTTTTGATCACACTGTTATCGGAAAGATGTTGGTTGATAAGCTGGAGAAGATGGGTGTCGAGAAGATTTACGAGGATCTTGCCAGGACTTGAGTGCCTGAGGTATAGGAAGAGGATGAGCAGGCTAGGACTTTATTTCTTGGAGCGCAGGAGGATGAGGGGTGCTCTTATACAGGTGTACAAAATCATGAGAGGAATAGATTGGGTCGAGGTACAGAATTTTCTGGCCAGAGTGGGGGAATCAAGATCCAGAGAACATAGTTTTAAGGTGAGTGGGGAAAGATTGAATAGGAACCTGAGGGGCAAATCTTTTGCACAAAGGGTGTTATATGTGTGGAACAAACTGCCAAAGGAGGTAGTTCCACAGTGTTTAAAAAACATTTGGGCAGGTACATGGATAGGATAGGTTTAGAGGGATACGGGCCAAGTGCAGGCAGGATGGATTAGTGTAGTTGGGGCATGTTAGTGGGCATAGGCAGGTTGAGCTGAAGGGTCTGATTCCATGCTGTGTGACACTATAACTCTTTTTACAGTGCTCTTCTACTCCTATAAACTGGATAAATATCTTCCGTGTACTCCATCCTGCTGGTGGAAAGTTCCAAATGGATGTAAAGTAAATTTAGTCTGATATGCAATAGATAGATCAGCCATGATTGAATAGCAGAGTAGACTTGATGGGCCGAATGGCCTAATTCTAATCCTATCCCTTATGATATTTCCTTAAGATCCATTCATCTTTATCTGAGGACCAATCTTGAATGCTATTCTTTGAACAGCCTTTAATGTTCAAATACCTTGTGGGAATCTTAATGATCGTAACAACATACAGTAGAATATTATTATGTGCTCGTTGCATTCTTGAAATTGAAATCTCTTTTTTTAGCTAGGAAGTTCAACTTGTTTCCTATCTTATGACTGTGATAACCACAGAGAATGTTGGAAATACTCAGCAGATTAGGCAGCATGTGTGGAGAAGAGACAGAGAATTAGGGGCCTGTCCCACTTAGGCGTTTTTTTAGGCGACTGCCGGCGACTGCAATAGTCGTAGTAGTTCGACGAAAAACCGGCGACCGAACCCCCCCCTACAACAATGTCTACGACAAGCTACACCAACCCACCACCTAGTCGATGTCAAGCTACCGACAACCGGCAACCCAACCATCGCGGCTTAGGACGTCCACCTACGACCGCACCTACGACAACCTACGACCACACAGGCGGCAACCTACGACAACCAAAGTCAACCTACGTCTACCCGCGACAAGCTACGACAAGCCACGACCGTGTCGGCGACAACCGAAGACAATTCACGTAATTTTGGCCTCCGGTTTTGACGCTGGTTGACGTAGGTAGTCGCCAATGGAATTCAATGAAGTCAGCACTGGCGACAACCTACGACAGCACCTATGTCAGGAGACGTCAAGCTACGATCATTGGCATCAAACCAACTCTTTGGAGACTGCTCACGACCATACAGGTGACACCCCGGCAGTCTAGTCGCCTGTAGTCACCTAAAAAATCGCCGAAGTGGTACAGGGATTTTAGTATCTTCCGGGGTGGCAATAGGGAGGAGGAACAAAAGGGGAGGTCAGCGATGGTGGAAGTGGAGATAAGAATAAGACACTTAAAAGACACATTAAATAATTGATCCGTGTGTGGAACTAGTGTAGATGGGACATGTTGGTTGGCGTGGGCAAGTTGGTCTGAAGTGCCTGTTTCCATGCTATATGACTATGACATTTGGACTGGAAGATGGATGGGAAAGATTTATGATATAGGCCAAATATAGGCAAGTGGGACTCGTGTGGAGGTGGAATCTAGATCAACATGGACCCGTTTCCATGTTTTATGACTCTATGACTCCAAGAGTTTGAATTGCATGGGTAGTAATGGTGCCAGCTAAAAGAGGGTGGTGTAAATAATAATAATAATAATAATAATAATAATATTCATTTATTGTCATTGCAACGAGTACAACGAAATTAAAAAATAGCCAATCCTGACTATAGCCAATACCCGGAGTACATTTAAATTGGAGACGACAAATGAAGTCTGAAACAACAGGAAAATGAGGCGTTGCCTGGTTTACAGCCATTCGTCGATTTACAAAAGAGACGCATTCCGAAAAATGTTTTGTTAAGCAAATTGTTGTAAATGTAAAAGGCTGAACAAAATACATTAGAATAGTATTTTGGTACAGTGTGTCCTAATGGGTGGAAAATAGCATGCTATTCTTTGTAGTGCAAAATAGGTTTGTAAATCAAAGACATGTACCCAAGATTCAAGGAGCTCAGGAAAAAAAATCATAAATTAAATATTTGTACCGAGGAATAGCTGCAGCTAATTATTTGGAAATGTGGAAAGGTTGTCATGAGATTGAGTCAGAAGCTTATATTTTATTCCTTAATCTTTGATTGAACTCTGCTGGAATAACGTGGCAGACCAAAAACAGGCGACAGAGAAGGGGAAGCTATGGCTTAATCCTTGTGGCTGTCTTTGTAGTGTTTAGATATGTGGTGCCAGTCTTTTAAGAGTCTTCAGCTTCTTCAGCTGGAATAACATTACACATTGTATCTGATCACCCCATTTTGATCTCCATTCCCCTGAATGGTTTCCCAAACCCCTTACGTTCATATTGCTGCCCCTCCATACCTCGAGGTCTGGATGCAAGAAGACCTTTGTTGCCACAGTGTAGAAACGCTGCTTCTAACGCCAACTGTTAGACTTTGGACTGGTGAGGAGAGGGACGGTTCGCTGGTCGATCCACATGTCCAAGGAAGGCGATGGCTGGAGGCCCTGCAGTAGCCTGGGGCTCGCCTGGATCAGGCACTGCTCATAAGACCTAGACCTCAGGGACTGGACTGGACTTTGAACATGGCACCAAAACCTGGTACCTCTTGCGTGCGGTCTCAGTGGACTATTTCCGTACACTTTGCTAATCGGGGACTGTGCTTGCGTATGGCAATACTTTACTGAACTGTATATAAGTAAAGAGTTTGCACATGTGACAATAAAAGCACCATTGACCATTCTCAGTGGCAAATCTGGGAGTGGGGTTTCCCCCTGTCTTAAAGCTATCACTGAGCTATCACTGAACCATTAGAGGTTTTTAAAAAATTGTTTAACAAAATTAAGTAAACTAAAAAGTAAGATATAGAAGAGAGAAAAATACAGTACAGGAACAGGCTCTTCAGCTCACAACGTCTTTGCCGAACAGGATGCCAAGGTAAGCTGTTCCCAGATGGTATCAGGCAACTGAAACCACCCTATCAATAACCAGAGAGCGGTCCTGAGCTACCATCTACATCATTGGTGACCCTCGGACTATCTTTAATCAGACTTTACGAGACTTTATCTTGCACTAAAAGTTATTCCCTTCATTCCTGTGTCCATACACTATAGATGTCTCGAATGTAACCATGTCTTTCCGCTGACTGGCATGCAATAAAAAAGCTTTTCACTGTACCTTGGTACATGTGATAATAAACTTAACTGAACTACCTGCTGAGTTACACCAGCATTTTGAGAACTAAACTGAACTACACTCATCTGCCTGTGTAATTTAAAGCATTAACTTGAACAAAAATAGCCTTAAAAAAAGTAATTTCCTTTCCATTTTCCTTCAAAATCTTTGTCCTAACATTCTCTTGAAATCAATGAAATCTTGGATTGTGAACCAAGTCTGGAATGGGTCGAGGTTCACTGTGGAATCTCAACAGCAAAAGATCTGTTGCAGGACTCCTGGTGAGATCTAGCAATGTACACTCTAGGCATGTTCACCTTTGTAAGCCCGACTTTAGCTGGTTGCAACTCCAAAACTTACATCAGTTTCAAAGGGAAAATGGTTGAAAGGCTTGATCTGGCCATTGAGCATCATGTATGGCAGGGATTTGAACATTTCAACGACATGTGAAGATCACGGATACATACTGTGATGACGCATCCCCTTTTGGGTCCACTTCTCTCCCCACCAAAGGCAAATGAGCCACAGCCAATTCCAATTAACGGCCATTGGACCAATTAACCCAATCCCTTATAAACCCTGGAGTCAAGAGGGGAATGAGGAGAAAAGTTGTGGGGGTGATTCTAGACCCTCTTGTTTGTCTTGAGAAATAAGGCCCATCGGGTGAATCCAGTGTACTGTGTGTGCCAGCATATTCATTATTCATGTGGTGTTCTGATGGATGCCATAATATGAACCTGACAGTCTTTTGCTCGAAGACAGACACACTCAGTGGGTCAGGAGAAAAGGGATAGGTCACGATTCGGATCGAGACCCTTCTTCAGACAGAGATAGGAGAAATGAATGGGAGAAATGGCAAATGTAATGATAATCGAGGAAATGTGTGGCACACAATCGGCCATGTTGGCTGCAGGATCGGCGATGAGGAGACATTCAGAGGAACTCAACAGGATGACAGTAAAACTAGTACGATGGCTAGGTTGGGGGAGGGATGGAGAGAGAGGGCTTGCAAAGGTTACTTGAAGTTAGAAAAATCAATATTCATACCCCTGGGCTGTACGCTGCCCAAATGAAATATGAGATATGAGATGCTGTTTCTCCAATTTATGTTTGGCCTCACTCTGACAATGGAGGAGCCCTAGGACAGAAAGGTCAGTGTGGGAATGGGAAGGAGAGTTAAAGTGTTCGGCGACTGGGAGATCACATAGGTGGAGGTGGATTGAGCAAAGGTGTTCAGTCTTTTGCAAGAATCTGGGTCTCTTTTCAGATGAGTCCTTGACTGATTCCGTACACAGCAATAATTATGGTTGCTAATTGTTTTTAAAACTAATGAAGCTTATTTAAATCAGAATTGAATTTGGAGTTGATCTGAGAACAAGCTAAGCAACAGGGTTTTTTTTTAAAGTGCTGCAGAATGCACTAGTTGATGCTGGCTTCCACATGCCTAACTGCAAAGATTCAGATTACAGATGTCTTAATGAGCCCTCAAAAACATCAGCGTTCACTACTTTCAACATTAATGTCACGAATGTGGAAATTTGCATTGCAGTTGCATCGATCTATTTTTTTTATCCCAAGGAGGAAAGCAACCAATGTGCATTGCTGCAATTACAATAGATTTCTCATGTGCAAGTATTGCAAGAAATAAGCACATCAATAATGCCATGGATTATTTTTTAATTACCAGATTCAATCCATTGTGCAGATTCTATTTATTCACAAGGTTTTATACATTTAAATTACAACTACAAACCAGGACAGATTGAACAGTGCATACCACAGGAGTACAGCTTCTTGAAGCCTGATTGTCAATAAGACTGTTTCTGGCATAATAAATTAAGTAGCAAAAAGGAGGCAAATTACAACATCTAAAAGAGTCTGTACAACACTCTGCACAAAATGTAAACAGTCATTCTCATTTACTTCATAAATAGAATCAAATAATAATTTAGGTATATCCAATTTCCTTAAAATACGTGGAATTTTGTCAGGGATTTCATACAAATTGCTTATAAAATATTCATTTCTATGGCGGCAGCTCAGTCATCTAGGTTGCGCTGTTTATGAAATCTCCGTTAATTAAAATGATCCCTTCTGGGTCGTACATTTTCTACGATTCCTAAAACTGAGAGAATGATGAGATTATGCTGGTCAAAACTGACCATTTTTTGCAGTATTCTGGGAAATGAGAAGTAAATGACCCATGGCCAAATTTAACCAGACAACTGGAGCTTTATTAGAATTACGGCAAGAGTGGAATACCTTTTAATAATCCGAAAAGGCAAACTTAACATTTGTTTGACATGAATTTAGAGGCAGATTTTTAATAAAAAGTCAATCACTTTTTTGGTCTTCAAATAAAGTAAAGTGGGTTATTTGCTTCTCTGTTTTTATATATTATATATATTATCTATTTTTTACATACAAAAACAGAATGCAAACAGCAACTCTATACTTGCAGAGCAAAATATCTATAAATAACATTATATATATATATATATATATGTGTGTGTGTGTGCATTGCAGAACCGAGCAAGTTATTGTAAATTTAAATTTGACTTTCAAATGCCAAAGCTATCATTTTTACATTGGCAATGGGTCCCAGGTGATTTTGCTCTGTTAATTTAATTTCAGCTCTGCTTTCATTAATTCAGTCTGAAATAAATACAGTGGAATAAAGATACAATGAATTTCATTGACATCAATTATTTTCCAAGGCAATTTCAAATCCTTTATTGGTGCAATGCTAAGTCTATCTCCCTATCATTAAGATTGATGAAAATACATAAATCAATACAAATCTGATTTCTCAAGTGTAAGTCAGAGACGAATGAAGATATATGGGCTTATCTGTGCAAACACGAAAAATCCAGCTGCAATCTGATTTTTCGCTATAACTTTCTCGGTCAATGACAGTGATGGGCATTATGCTTTATTTGTTCCTCACCAAGCATGCACACAACAGTATTTCTGTTCTTGCCAGAAATACCAATCTATCAAATGCTATTTAGAAACTTACCTCTATGAAGCCACATTCGAGCATGGACATACTATAATCAGGCAGTGTTACATAGATAATACCACACATCCATTTACAAAAGAACCCGTCAGAAGCAAACGGATAATAATACAAGAGTAGAGACAAAGAAACGCAGGTGCTGGTTTGTACCAAAGATAGACACAAAATGCTGGAGTAACTCCACGGGTCAGGCAACATCTCTGGAGAAAAAGGATAGGTGAAGTTTCGGGTTGGGACCCTTCTTCAAACTTCATAATATAAAATATGCAACACGTACATAATAATGCAAGTTTTCCTTCAGTGAGAATGTTAATCCGAAACGTTTCTGTGGCAGTAGGTAGTTTATCAAACTGTTGTTAAGTAAAATAACTTGTGACACATTTCCGCAATGAACCACATTCATACAGTATGTACTGGGAAACAAGTCATCGAGTCAATTGTGACTGATGTGTTTTATATCCAAGCACACCTCATGTATGATGAGTGAACATCATTTTACATTCATCTCTCAATATGTACATTTCAGGAGTAGGCCATTCGGCCCTTCGAGCCAGCACCGCCATTCAATGTGATCATGGCTGATCATTCTCAATCCGTGTTCCTGCCTTCTCCCCCCCTGACTCCGCTATCCTTAAGAGCTCTATCTGGCTCTCTCTTGAATGCATTCAGAGAATTGGCCTCCACTGCCTTCTGAGGCAGAGAATTCCACAGATTCACAACTCTCTGACTAAAAAGGTTTTTCCTCATCTCCGTTCTAAATGGCCTACCCCTTATTCTTAAACTGACTGTGGCCCCTGGTTCTGGACTCCCCCAACATTGGGAACATGTTTCCTGCCTCTAACGTGTCCAACCCCTTAATAATCTTATATGTTTCAGTCTCAAAAACGTTAACAAAAATTAATTACATCTCATGTTTCGCCTGTGTGTGACTCCTCCCTCCCTTTCACATTTGTGACCGTCTTCAACTTGGCATCTTGCCTTCAGTGGGGAGGGACGAGTCTTAGATCGATTCTCCCGAGTTGAACAAAACGTCCTCACAGTCTGCGCACTGGATATGACCACTTACAGTACAAGTCAACAAGCGAGACTTCCCAGAGCTCTCAGACCCGCTTGTCATGAAATTGCAAAGGGCTTCATGAGTCACGGGATGTTTGCCGAGCCCTGGAGCATCCTCATCATATTTGTTGGAACGAAAATGAGTCTTTTCATCAATTTGATGCAGAATTGTCATCAGTGGAGGGTGAATCAGTACCAATGGAGCGAACCCTACTCCTCCTCTATCAATGCCACCCAGGCCCATCTTGGAAATTCCTCTTCTCAACGTGGAGTCCTTCTTTTCCACTGCCACATGGGCTCTCATTCAGCAGTGGTTAATATTCACAAATGGGTTGAAAAAAAGATATGAACTTTCTCCCAGGGGCCAAACTCACTTCAGTAAAAGTGATATTCACCTTTCATCTCTAAGTTTGGTCACCCATGTATTTAGCTCTTGAGAACGTTCAAGGTGTCTCGCTCAGTCAGGCATGCAATTTAAGTTAGTCAAATATAAGTTGGAGACAGGAGAATGCCCTTTTCCTCATGGCATGTGGGGAAGGTGACGCCTCATCTCCCGACAGGGGCAGCGAACCCAGCCTGCATCAGAAGAAAGGGAGCAGCAACGACAGTTTCAGTTCTTTCTCACCAAGGACCGCATCCCGCTTGAGGCTGGAGGCCTTGTTTACCACCTTCAGCTTCAAGGCTGCCCTCTTGAACTCGTCCAGCGGGAGTCCGTCGAAGAAGAAATCTTCATTGAAGATGGGGTTTCGGCTGTTCTTGATGATGGTGCTGCGTTGCTTCTGCACCTTCCCTGGAGTCAGGTACAAGATGACACAGCAGTTGATGGTCTTGTTGTCCAGGGTCTTGTCGTAAAGGTCTTCTGCGGTGATGACACGTATGCGAAGGCGGGCGTTGGTGCTGTCGTACTCAGCCGCCAGCCTGACGGCACCCCCTCTGTTGAGGCGGACCGTGTGCTCCTTGTGGACTCGGTCTTGGTAGTGGAGCAGGCTCAGGGGAAGCCCCCCCTGCGAAGCCGGAGACCCTCCGGCCGGGGGCGTGGGGCACCTGAGCCTCTTGGAGATGTTGGGGCTGGCGTCGTTGGAGCTGCACTCGTCTGTGGACAGGGAGCTGTTGCGGGTGAAGGGCTGCAGGGGTTTGCAGTGCTTGGCCAGGTTCTCGTGGCTGAACATCTTCAGCAGGGAGGTCCCCGAGACGGAGCGGGAGAGAAGGGGCGAGTTAAAGGGGGAGGACTCTGCGGACGAGGCGGTGTCGCTGTCGCCGCCGCTGAAGTACCTGTAGGTGCTGGCCAGGGACAGGCTGAACTCTGGCGGGTTGAGATGCTGCTGGCTCTCGCCGTTGCTCCTGTGGCCAGCTGGCCGCCTCCTGGGCGAGCTGGGCGAGGTGACCGGGCTCCCGTGGTCGGTGTGGAAGAGTGACTCCTTGCGCCTTGTGTGTGGACTCTCCACCAGGGTGGAGAAGCCGTAGGATGTCTGTGTGAGCGGGGCGTAAGGCAGGGACTGAGGGTCGTAGTTGGTCTCCGCCGCCCCATCGCAGCCGGTCTCGTCGGCGCTCTCGATCTGAATGATGTGCCTGTTGGCCGCCTTCAACAGGTCGCTGCTGCCCTGGAGGTCGGACGAACCCTTCCCCTTCCCCTTCACCCTCACCCTCGGGCTCCCCTGCGGCTTCCTGGCCACGAAGATCTGCTCGGAGGTGGACGCCTTCAGGGTTGACTTCTTCTCGCCGCTCTCCGCCGCTCCCTCGGCCGAGATGTTTGGGAACTTGGGAGGGATGAAGAAGTCTGGGATTTTGTCCGGTGTCAACACGTTGCTGAACAGCGGACCCTTGGGCTGCTTGTCCCGGCCCCCGGCGTCGCCAGCTCGGTTCAGGTTCTCAACAGAACCCCTGATCTTATCGAAGAGCCACATCCTCCCCCTCTGTCCCGCAACAGATATCTGCAAAGTGGAAAGACACGTTAAAAATCGAAATTAAATCCAAAATCAAACACTAAACTTCTGGAAATTTAGATGCAATTTGATTTGGGGAAAGGCGTAGATTATTGTTTTTTTCACAAAGTGCTGGAGTAACTCAGCAGGTCAGGCAGCATCTCGGGAGAGAAGGAATGGGTGACGTTTCGGGTCGAGACCCTTCTTCTGAAGGGTGACGTTTAACCAATAATTTGTTATGTTGCAACATCAGGTCTCCTCTTATACATTCTTTACCGCAAACACTGCCATCTTCAACGTCATCTGTCATTATGCCAAGCTACTGTGAGCATCGACTCGAATCTTTTGGGTCCTTTATTGAATAACATTTTTTTTACTGTCCTTCTTCTTCTGAAGAAGAAGGGTCTCGACCCGAAACGTCACCCATTCCTTCTCTCCCGAGATGCTGCCCGACCTGCTGAGTTACTCCAGCATTTTGTGAATAAATCGATTCGTACCAGCATCTGCAGTTATTTTCTTATACAACTTATTGTTTTTAATCTAAACTGCTGCTTTTCAGCAGAAGATAGACACACACAAAAAAAGAAAGACTGGTCCAAATATCACACAGCAATTATTAAAAGCAAACCCAGTAATAACTTTCTCATCGTGTAGGAAAGAACTGCAGATGTTGGTTTAAATCGAAGGTAGACGCAAAATGCTGGAGTAACTCAGCGGGACGGGCAGTATCACTGGAGAGAAGGAATGGGTGATGTTTCGGGTCGAGACCCATTTTTAGACTGACCCGAAACATCACCCATTCTTTCTCTCCGGAGATGCTGCCTGACCCGCTGAGTTACTCCAGCATTGTGTGTCTATCTACGGTGTAAACCAGCGTCTGCAGTTCCTTCCTACACATGTTGCACCTGGCTTCTCTTAAGAAAAACGCCAACGTGTCTATTCGGTCCACGGTCTCGAATTCAAATGAACTTTTTTTAACAGCAGGTAGCATAAACGAAGTTCACAGTCCCACGTGTAATAGCCAAACGTGCAGGGCGATTCTTGCTGCTAATATAACTCTCAATAAAGGTCTCAAACTCTTCCCGCAACTTGCAATGTTTCCACTCGCGTTGTGCGGTCCTTCAAACCCCTGCAACCAACGTTAGCAACTTCTGAAAACAACATAGATTGTAACCCTGTAACTAATGCATCAACTTCTGAAAAATTGCTGCGCCTTCTGCTGACTTGACAACAACTCTGGTGATAGATTCTGTTTTTGTTAAACAGGAAAGCAGGGTGTTTTTTTTCTATTTTGTTTGTGACAAAACAAAAAGACGCCACTCACATTTCGTTGGAGTGTTTTGCTGCTGTTGTTGTTGTTGTTGAGGTCGGCTCTGCTCTGCTCCGCTCCGGCGCCGTGACTGTACTTCCAAAAATATGGACAGCTATGTCTTGCCTCTCCCTCTCCCTCTCCCTCTCCGCATCGTTTCAATCCGCCACATCGTCACTCGGGCATAATCGGTCCTGTCAGCCAATAAATGAGAGCAACAGGTTAACCTGATCTTGGAGGTAGGTAACCATTAGCAGCACCCAGCGCCAGTTGCCTAGCGCCGTGTTGTGGTCCTATCTGTCTCTCCACAGTCATATACATCTCTCTCTCTCTCTATCTCTCTCTCTCTTTCAATGCTGCACTCGCCTTGGTGAAAATGACGGATATTTCAGAATGAAGAAGGGTCTCGACCCGAAACGTCACCCATTCTTTCTCTCTAGAGATGCTGCTACCTGTCCCGCTGAGTTGCTCCAGCATTTCGTGTCTACCTGACGGATATAGGAGACCGGAACGACAACACTTTAACTAAACTAATAGGACACAGGTTGCAGATGCTGGTTTATACAGAAGATAGACGCAGAAATGCTGGAGTAACTCAGCGGGTTACTCAGACAATGAAGAACTGTCTCGGCTGCGAAACGTCGCCTACTCCTCTTTCTCCAGTGATTGTTGCCTGTCCCGCTGAGTTACTCCAGCATTTTATTTATATAATAGGATCATTGGGAACTTTTGGGGGGGGGGGGGGGGGTGGTTAACGGTATTTAAGAGAAATAAATGCACTCGGATTAGAGGTAGGATGCTCGGAACGAGAAATATTAGACAAGTTGGGAAGAGGTGCAGCTGAAACACCTGCAGAATTGAGTGGTTGTCCTCTGTAACTGGTAGAAAATACAAGAAAGCGCGCTTTCAGTCTAGCCTGGTGAGTGGGTCATGTGAAACAGCCCACTGATGAAGGGTCCAGACCCGAAACGTGGCCAGTTCATTCCCTCCCCAGATGCAGCCTGACCAGCGGATTCATCCAGCGTTTTAGACAATAGACAATAGGTGCAGGAGGAGGCCATTTGGCCCTTCGAGCCAGCACCGCCATTCAATGTGATCATGGCTGATCATTCTCAATCAGTACCCCGTTCCTGCCTTCTCCCCATACCCCCTGACTCCGCTATCCTTAAGAGCTCTATCTCGCTCTCTCTTGAATGCATTCAGAGAATTGGCCTCCACTGCTCTCTGAGGCAGAGAATTCCACAGATTCACAACTCTCTGACTTTGTGTTTGCTCAATATTCCAGCATCTGCAGTTCCTTTGCGACTGTGTTTAAGCCGGCTCGGTAACTCCACTGCAAAACACAAAGTGCTGGAGGAACTCAGTTGGCCAGGCAGCATGTGTGGAAGGGAAATGGACAGAGGACGTTTGGGGTCTGGACCCTTCTTCAGACGCCCTCCACACATGCTGTCTGACCCGCTGAGTTCTAGCAGTGCTTCGTGTTTTGTTCTAGACTCCAGCATCTGCAGGTTCTTACGTCTCCGGGCGATTTCTCTGTCTGTCGTGTCTGGGGCCGCCGGAGACCCGGGTTTGATCCTGTCCTCGGGAACTGTCCGTGTGGAGCTTGCACGTTCTCCCTTTGACCCGAGTTTCTCCCCCCACACTCCCAACAAGTGCGGATTGGTACACTAGAAATCTCCCCCGAATGTGTAGGTGAGTGTTAGAATCGGGGTGGGTGTGTGGGGGGAGAATTTAAAAAAGGATTAATTCAGCATTCGTGTAAATGGAGTTCCGATCGACGGCTGCAGATCCAGTGGGTCTGTTCTAGTCATAATTATACAGCACGGAAAATGTCCCTTCGGCCCCAACTTTGTCCATGCCGACTAGCATGTCCCATCTACACCAGTCCCACCTGCCCGCGTTTGGCCCATATTCCTCCAAATCTTTCCTATCCATGTACCTGCCAGGTTCTACCGTAACATTTAAGAGACATTTGGAGAGGGTAGGTTTGGGATAGGATAGGTTTAGAGGGAGATGGGCCAAGCAGGGGATGCCG
Organism: Rhinoraja longicauda; assembly: GCF_053455715.1. Lineage (NCBI taxonomy): Eukaryota > Metazoa > Chordata > Chondrichthyes > Rajiformes > Arhynchobatidae > Rhinoraja > Rhinoraja longicauda. The sequence continues at coordinate 5,521,011 of NC_135980.1, read as the reverse complement.
TGAGAAGGGGGAGTGGTTGTTGGCGGTGTCGAGATTTGAACCTGTTGTTGTGGCCAGATTCTACATAATTCATGTTCGTAAGTCTTAGAATTAGGCCATTTGGCCCATCAAGTCTATTCTGCCATTTGACCCATCGAACATGGGCGACCAATCTCTCCCTCTCAACCCCATTCTGCTGCCTTCTCCCTGTAACCTCAGACACCTCCGCGGGCCGAGTATAAGTGTTCAGCGAAATGAAGAAATTGGTATACTGGTGTTGTAATAAGTTCACAATTTTCTGGTAAGACTGTTTTTTTAAAATAGAAAAATGTAGTGCGACCACGATCCAATTTCGAGGCCCAGATATCTGGCATATTAAACTCTTCATCCTGCCATGGTGCACATAAAACTGTAGGAGTAGGATGAAGAGCCCAGCACGTTGTAATCAGCAACAAAAGCCCACCAGCTACTCCCTCGGAAGTGTGTGGAGCTTCAGCATGTAATGGAGTCATAGAGTCATACAGTGTGGAAACAGGCCCTTGGGCCCAACTTGCCCATGCTGACCATCATGCTCCATCCACACCAGTCCCAGCGGCCTGCATTTTGACCATATCCCTGGAAACCTGTCCTATCCATGTCCTGGTCCAAATGTTTCTTAAACGTTGTGATGTTGCTGAATACTCTATTGAACTTCTGAGGAACAGCACCTCATATTTCGCCTGGGCAGCTTGCAACCCAGCGGTATGAACATTGACTTCTCCAACTTTAGATAGTTCCTCTGTCCCTCTCTTCCCCTCCCCCATCCCAGATCTCCCACTGTCTTCCTGGCTCCACCTATATCCTTCCTTTGTCCCGCCCCCCTGACATCAGTCTGAAGAAGGCTCTCGACCCATTCCTTCTCTCCTGAGATGCTGCCTGACCTGCTGAGTTACTCCAGCATTTTGTGAATAAATACCTTCGATTTGTACCAGCATCTGCAGTTATTTTCTTACACTATTGAACTTCTGCAAGTAAACATTGGAGAGCATTCAGTCTGAAGAAGGGTCTCGACCCGAAACGTCACCCATTCCTTCTCTCCTGAGATGCTGCCTGACCCGCTGAGTTACTCCAGCATTTTGTGATACCTTGGAGAGCATACTGACTGGTTGCATCAATTTGAATGCTCCAAAGGAGGCTGCCCAAAGCAATGGACAAATAGCAAGTGGCACGGTGGCGCAACGGTGGAACTAGTTGCTGCCTTACAGAGCTAGAGACCAGGGTTCAATCCTGACTGCAGGTAACTCAAATTTCACTGTACCTTAATCGTAGGTTAATTGGCTTTGGTAAAAATTGTAAAATTGGCCCTAGTGTGTAGGATAGTGATAGTGTACGGTGATCACTTCTTCTTCTTCTGTCGTATGTCTTTTAGACCTGCAGCTCCGTTGAGGCGAGCCAGGCCAACGTGTCATCGTCCAGGTCAATCAGACCTCGTTCACCATTCGGTGGCCAGTATTTGGGGCAACTGTTGACTATGTGCTCCACTGTCTGTGTTGGGTCCCCACACTCGCAGAAGGCACTGTCCACGAGACCCCCACCTCTTCATCGCTACTGGTCAGTGTGGACTCGGAGGGCCGAAGGGCCTGTTTCCGTGCTGTATCTCTATACTAAACTGAACTAATTCTGGCTCCATCGGGCATTGCCAAAGGGATCGACGAGAAGAGTTGCCTCATGAAGGCAGCTAACATCATCAAACACGCACACCGCCCAGGTCATGCTCTCATCTCCCTGATACCCTCAAAAAGAAGGTACAGGAGCCTGAGAACCATTACTGACAGGTTCTAGAACAACTCCTTCCCATCGATTATCAGGTTCTTGAACTATCCTGCACAAACCTAACCACAACGGGGAACTGTGAGTGTATGAAACATCCATCCTGCCTCCTCCCCATAATTCTGTTCAGGCGGCAAGGTGGCACAACTGGGAGAACCTCTGCCTCACATCAGCAGCGACCATGGGTTCAATCCTGACCTTGGCTGCTGCCTGTGTGGAGTTTGCATGTTCTCAATGTGTCCATGTGGGTTTCCTCTGGGTGCCCTGGTTTCCTCCCACATCCCAAAGACTGTGCCGGTTTGTAGATTAATTGGCCGCTGTAAATTGCCCCTAGTTTTTAGGGAGCAGATGGGAATGTTGGTTAACATAGAACTAGTGTGAACTGGCGATTGTTGATTGGTGTGGACTTGGTGGGGCGAATGGCCTTTATTCCATGTTGTATCTTTAGGCTTTAGAGATACAGCACGGAAACAGGCCCTTTGGCCCACCGATACCGTGCCGACCAGCGATCACCCCGTACACTAACACTATCCTGGACACTTGGGCCAATTTACAATTTTACCGAACCATATTAACCTACAAACCTGTACGTCTTTGGAGTGTGGTAGGAATACTGGAGCACGCAGAGAAAGCCCACTACAGGGAGAACGTACGAACTCCATACAGTCTGAACCCGTAGTTGGGATCAAACTCGCGTCTCTGGCGATGAAAGGCAACAGCTCTACCACTGTGACATAGTGCTGCCCCTAGTAAAACTAAACCCTACCTTGGCACTGAGCCACTGTGGACTTTGCACTTCCGTGGTTGCTCCACATACTTTGGTATTTGCACTATCATGGTCTAGTTCACTTGGAATGGCTGATAATTTATTGTGTATTTATTTGTTGGTGTTATCACCTCCCTTGTGCCTGTAAATCGGCAGACAGTAAGTCTGTCGCTGTTCCGGTTCATATCTGGTGAATGTGGCATATAATCACCCTTGAAATGAGCTTCTTCATTTCACCACTTACCAGGACCTGTAAAGAAGTTCTGAGATGAGGGAGTCTTCAAACCGTTCATATATTGAACGCACAATGTCTGATGATCCCAAGATCAATGTGGTTCATTTCATTCATTTATTGAACGATGAAGGCTTATTAGTCATGTTTGAATCTCAATGAGCAGAAATATATTTTTCTTCAACATCTAATGTAAATTTTGCCTCACGGTGCGTTTACAAATGTGTTCTTAACCTATTTCTATGTCGCTCTCTGAATTGAAGATTTAACTGTAAAATTGTAAAGCTTGCCTAAAGCAAGAGGCAGGGGAAGAAAAAATGTAACCCTCAGGGAATAAACCTGCAGATGCTCCAGTTTCAAAGTAATTTAACGAAGACAATTTTATTCTCTTCCACAACAGGCCTTCCACATTTCAGTTAAATTGTTACATTCAGTGAACAATTCACGTGTGCAAGTATATTACCATTCATTATTTACTGAATTTTTCTCCTTCTCACGATACATAACATGTTTATTTGCAATAAAAATTAACTTCAGATGCTGGATGCACCAAAGATAGACACAAAATGCTGGAGTAAATCAGCAGGTTGGGTAGCATCTCTGGAGAAAACGGAGAGGTGACCTTTCAGGTCAGACCCTTCTTCAGCCAAATATTTATTTGTAAAATATCTGTCTGCAGGTTTAGTGAGTTTGAGTTAATGAAAAAAGATTGTATGCAATAAAGTAGACTTATTACTACTAGGGTATAATAATTGAGGTATATACTTTTTAAAAAGGTAGGTTATCAAAAAGGAATCACTTCCTGACAAGGAAGAAAATTTGCATGCACAAATCAATTTATTGGTAATATTTGATTATATTATTCTGATTTGTAGAGTAGAGGAATCTAGGAGTGCAGGTGCATAGTTCCTTGGTGGAGTGGCAGGCAGATAGGGTGGTCAAAAAGCCATTTGGCACATTGGCCTTCATCAGTCAGAGTATTGAGTATAGAAGTTGGGAGGTCATGTTGCAGTTTGTATAAAACGTTGGTGAGGCTGCATATAGAGTATTGTGTTCGGTTCTGGGCACCATGTTATAGAAAAGATGATGTCAAGCTGGAAAGGGTGCAGAGAAGGTTTACAAGGATGTTGTGAGGGCTAGAGGGTCTGAGCTACAGGGAATTGAGTAGGCTGGGACTCTACTCCTTGGAGCGCAGGAGGATAAGGGGTGATCTTATTGAGGTGTATAAAATTATGAGAGGAATAGATCGGGTAGACGCACAGAGTCTTGCCAGAGTAGGTGAATTGAGGACCAGAAGACATAGGTTTAAGGTGAAGGGGAAAAGATTTAATAGGAATCTAAGGGGTAACTTTTTCACACAAAGGGTGGTGGGTGTATGGAACAAGCTGCCGGAGGAGGTAGTTGAGGAAGGGACTATCCCAATATTTAAGGAACAGTTAGACAGGTACATGGATAAAACAGGTTTGGAGGGATATGGACCAAACGCGGGCAGGTGGGACTGGTGTAGCTGGGACATGTTGGCCGGTATGGGCAAGTTGGGCCGAAGGGCCGGTTTCCACACTGTGTCAATCTATGACTCGGAAATTATGACAATTCTTTATATGTGAAGCACACTGAGTCAGGCAATGAGTTAATTGCAGGGTGGAACAAATGTCTGGATCACAGCAACCAGTTAATTGTTTAATAAAACCATTTTATTTTTTTGCAACAGCAGGTCAGGTAGAAACTGTGGGAAGAGAAAAAGAGAGAATATTTATGGTCAAAGACCCTTTGTCAGAATGACTAAAGTTAATTTAAATTGCAGAAGGGATGGGAGAGACGTACAGGAAACAAAAAGGAATAACTCTGTTGGGGTGCTGCATTTAATTGTGCAGCTAACAACATTCTGCTCAAGAAACATTTAAAGAACAGTGGAAACAGAAAGTCCAATGATGGAGGGGTGTTAGAGCCGCTGCCTGACACTCCAAATACGTACAAATTCCTCCCACACTCCAAATACGTACAAGTTGATTGACTACAATAAATATCATAAATTGTCCCTGGTGTGTAAGATAGCGTCGGTGTGCGGGGATCGCTGGTCGGCCAAAGGGCCTGTTTCTGCGCTGCATTTCTAAACTAAAACTAAACATAACTTACCTCATGGAGCACAGAAGAATACAGCACAGGAACGGGCCCTTCTGCCCACATTGTCTGGACCAAACATGATGCCAAACTGTACTTAGAAGGATGAGAGGAGATTTAGAAGGATGAGAGGAGATCTTATCGAAACGTATAAGATTATTAAGGGGTTGGACACGTTAGAGGCAAGGAAACATGTTCCCAATGTTGGGGGAGTCCAGAACCAGGGGCCACAGTTTAAGAATAAGGGGTAGGCCATTTACAACTGAGATGAGGAAAAACTTTTTCAGTCAGAGAGTTGTGAATCTGTGGAATTCTCTACCTCAGAAGGCAGTGGAGGCCAATTCTCTGAATGCATTCAAGAGAGAGCGAGATAGAGCTCTTAAGGATAGCCGAGTCAGGGGGTATGGGGAGAAGGCAGGAACGGGGTACTGATTGAGAATGATCAGCCATGATCACATTGAATGGCTGTGCTGGCTCGAAGGGCCGAATGGGGTACTCCTGCACCTATTGTCTATTGTCTATTGTATTAATCGCGACTCCCTGCACATGATCTAGATCCCTCTATTTCCTGCAGTAACACGAAACAATCTAAAAGCCTCTTAAAACACCACTATCATATCTGCCTTCACCACCATCCCTGGCAGCGTGTTCCAGGTATCCACCCCCCTCTGTGTAAAACAAAATTGCCCCGCATATCTCCATTCAACTTTGCTCTCTTCACCCCTTCATCCTTTCAGTATTTCACCAGTATCGCAGGTGATGGAGGATTGTTGCAAATAAGGTATGTGTGTAATTCAGAGCAATAGAGGCGTGACTGACAGTGGGATTACCACTGTTTAGTTTATTATTGCTGTCACGAGGTGAAATTCATTGTCACAATATACAGGAGATCAGTGCAAGGGGCAGCGTTTATTGTCAGTCCAAAGTGGCTGTGTTCTGATCGGCAATCCCAGAGGGTTGTTATGAGTTGAAGTCACACATTGCTGAAGCCGAGAAAACCTTCCCTGAATAACATCATTGGAAAGAATAGTTTTTAATTTTCTCACAATTTTGAAGTCGTCAAATCTGCGGTTTTAGTTTAGATTTATTTAATCAACCTGTTAATGGGGTTTGGTGGGGAGGGGTGGGGGTGGGGGAGGGGGGTGGTATACAACGTCATAAATGTGAAAGTAAACAATATCTGAGGAAGGATTCATATCTGAGGAAGGATGTGCTGGCTCTGGAGAGTGTCCAGAGGAGGTTTACAAGAATGATTCAAGATATGAGTGGGTTGGCATATGGTGAGTATTTGACAGCACTGGGCCTGTACTTGCTGGAGTTTAGAAAGTTGAAGGGGGGACCTCATTGAAACTTGCAAAATAATGAAAGGCATAAATGGAGTGGATATGGAAAGGATGTTTCAACTGGTGGGAGAGTCTAGGACCAGAGGTCATAGCCTCAGAATTAAAGGGTACTTTTTTAGAAAGGAGGTGAGAAGGAACTTCCTTAGTCAGAGGGTAGTTAATCTGTGGAACTCATTGCCACAGAGGGCTGTGGAGGCCAAGTCAGTGGGTATCTTTAAGGCAGAGGTAGACAAATTCTTGATTGGAATGGGTGTCAAGGGTTATGGGGAGAAGGCAGGAAAATGGGATTAGGAGGCAGAGATCAGCCATGATTGAATGACAGAATAGACTTGATGGGCCAAATGGCCTAATTCTACTCTTATAACTTGTGAACAATCCAACAACTTAATCGCCATGCCACCATATACATGCATGTGAAATAGCCTCCTGTCTGAACTGCTAAATGAACAAAATAACTCAATTTAGAGTTCCATTAAATTATGGCTGTAACCTTTGTTTTTCAAGACATAGATATGGATCGTGTGGCACAGACACTAGACACCATGAAACTTTCAGCAGCTCTGGAGTTAGCATAAGCGGTATTAAACACGGAAATCCAGAATTAAGATCCCAAACCATTGCAAAGCTGGATATCTTTAAAAAAAACACAAAATGTTGGAAACACTCAGCAGGGCAGCACCTGTGGAAAGAGAAACAGAATGAACTTTTCAGGTCAAAGACTCTTCATCAGAATTGGGAAAGGGAGAAAAAAGTTAGTTTTAAGTAGCAGAGGGTAGACAGCGATGGATAAGAGGCAGGAGAGTGTTGTTCTCCGTGGTCCGGTACTTGTTGTACCTTTGTTGTGACTCTGGAAGGACCACGAGTACACATGTTTATGATGTTATCATGGTGGAGCTTAACTCCAGGCTGTTTATTCCAAGGCCGCCTGGATCCAGAGTGACCGCCTAATCACACCAATCACTTATATACACAGGCATACAAAGTAGTTCTTGGATACACAAAGTAGTCCCAGCAATATCACAACAGAGAGTTGTGATTCAGTCAGAGAGTTGTGAATCTGTGGAATTCTCTGCCTCAGAAGGCAGTGGAGGCCAATTCTCTGAATGCATTCAAGAGAGAGCTAGATAGAGCTCTTAAGGAATGGCGGAGTCAGGGGGTATGGGGAGAAGGCAGGAACAGGGTACTGATTGAGAATGATCAGCCATGATCACATTGAAAGGCGGTGCTGGCTCGAAGGGCCGAATGGCCTCCTCCTGCATCTATTGTCTATTGTCTATTGAAACATTTCCAATAGCATTTTGCCATGATGAAATGTGTGAGATGAAGCCGCCAGGTTCCTTTGTTTACTTATTCTCTCTCTCTCTCCCTCTCTCTCCCTCTATTTCCCCGCTCTCTCTCTCCCCCCCCCCTCTCTCCCGCTCCCCCTCTCTATCCCTCTGTCTTTCCTCTTTCTCCCTCACTCTTTTCTCCCTTTCACTCTCTCTTCTCCCTCTTACTCTTTCTCTTTCCCCCTCTCTCTTTATACCGACAGCAACATATCAACCAGATGGCTTCACCTGATCTTTTGTTTGTTTCCTTTTTCTTTTATTCTCCCATTAAATGGTAACCAGATGTTTCATCAACAGCTTGTCACCATGCCAACCAGGCCTGACCCGAACAGAGATATAACCTTTGTCCCATCCATCCCTACCCAACTTTGCCTCTTAAAACTAACTTGTTTTCTCTCTTGTCCTGGTCTAGTGCAGAATATTTGACTTGAAATACTAACTGGATTTCACGTGATCCTTACAACATGTTCTCTCCCTCTCTCTCCATAATTAATCAAATGCTGGTAGATCCTTAGATTCTTCTGCCGAGTCAGGCTCACTGGTCTGTAGTTCACTGGCCTGTCCTTATAGCCCTTCTTAAATAAAGGTTTAATTTAGTTTAGTTTAGTTTAGTTTAGAGATACAGCGTGGAAACAGGTCCTTTGGCCACCCGTGTCCGCGCAAACCAGCGATCACGGACACTAGCACTATAGTAACCACTGGGAACAATTTATAATCTTTACCAGAGCCAATTAACTTACAAATCTGTACACCTTTAGAGTGTGGGAGGAAACCAGAGCATCTGATTTAGATTTCTTTTTTAGATTTAGAGATACAGCGCAGAAACAGGCCCTTCGGCCCACCGGGTCCGCGCCGCCCAGCGATCGCCCACTATCCTACACCCACTAGGGACAATTTTTACATTTGTCCAGCCAATTAACCTACAAACCTGTACGTATTTGGAGTGTTGGAGGAAACCGAAGATCTCGGAGAAAACCCACGCAGGTCACGGGGAGAACGTACAAACTCCGTACAGAAGGCGCCCGTAGTCAGGATCAAACCTGAGTCTCCGGCGCTGCATTCGCTGTAAGGCAGCAACTCTACCGCTGCGCCACCATGCCGCAGCATGGAAAGGTAAAACATTAGCCGCCCTCCAGTCTTCCGTGTTGCTTCTTTCCATCATGGGTATTCGATTGAAAATCACTTAGAATGAAAAAGGAATCACGGAAAATTTACAACTATGAAATAGACCATTCAGTCCATCTGATTCATAAAATCAAACATAAAAGCCACATGTCAGAAAGCAGGTGGAGTAGGTGAATAAGTGGGCTATTTCCATCGTACCAATGATGGAGAGTGAACAAAGAGTGGTAGACTCTGCCCGGTCCATCACAGGTACTGACCTCCCTCCCCACCATCGAAGGGATCTTTGGCAAGTGCTGCCTCAGAAAACCAGCCGATATCATCAAAGACTCACTTCATCCTGTCCATGGTCTCATTTTACTCCTACTATCAAGAAGGTACGGCAGTCTGAAACGTGTGAGCACCATGTTCAACAATAGCTACTTCTCACCAACCATCTGGTTGAACACGACACAAACTCACCTCAACTATGACATTTTATGTCCTTGTTGCACTGAGGACATTTGGCACTCGTATTGTGGTAATCAATTAATTGTTTTTTTGTTGATTTATCTTTGTGCAATACATTTAAAGGCCTGTAATATTTTTCAGTTTCCCAGTTTAGTTTATTAGTTTAGTTACAGTGAAAAGCTTTTGATGCGTGCTAACCAGTCAGCAGAAAGACAATACATGATTACATTCGAGCCATCCACAGTGTATAGAATGGAATGGATTACTTTATTGTCACTTGCGACTGGGCACAGTGAAATTCTTTGCTTGCGTACCCAATGTATACAAATAGCTGCCACTTACGGTGCTGACAAAGTTACAAAGCACGCCAGCTCCTCCTTTTGTTCCCCCACCCTCACAGCAGTTCCCCCACACAGGGTCTCCATTGTCCTTTGTTCTCCCACCCTCCACTATTGTCCAATGTTCTCCCACCACCTCACTCACGGCGGTTCCCCCAAGCCAGGTCCTCCATCGTTCTTTCCCCTCCCTCACGACGGCCCTCCACGCTCTCATCGACCACGAGGCATCGCCGCCGCCAAGGCCCCATCGTCGCGAGGCTTCACCGCTTCACCGCCCCCGAGGCTTCTCCGCTGTCAACGTCCCGCTTCACGCCTCCGTAGTGCCGCCCCGGGCCCCAGCAGCCGGCTCTGTCAGCCGCTCTGCCAACACGGACTCTGGGTACAGATGGATAGATACCTGATAAGGGAATAACGCTTAGTGCAAGATAAAGGCAGTAAAGTCCGATCAAAGATAGTCCGAGGGTCACCAATGAGGTAGATAGTAGATCAGGACTGCTCTCTAGTCCGGTAAGATGGTTCAGTTGCCTGATAACATCTGGGAAGAAACTGTCCCTGAATCTGGAGGTGTGCGTTTTCACACTTCTACACCTTTTGCCTGATGGGAGAAGAGGGAATGGCCAAGGTTGCTGCTGCAAGTAAGCATTTTTAGAGTTTAGAGTTTAGAGACGCAGCTTGGAAACAGGCCTACTGAGTCCTCGCCGACCAGCGATCACCGTAGACTAGTTCTATCCAACACACTGGGGATAATTTACGGAAGCCAATTCATCTGCAAACCTGCACGTCTTTGGAACGTGGGAGGAAACCGGAGCACTCGGAAAAACACCCACGCAGTCACAGGGAGAACGCACAAACTCCGTACAGACAGGTCCCGTAGTCAGGATTGAACCCGGGTCTCTGGCGCTGTGAGGCCACCGAGCCGCCAGAACACTGCGATGGCACAATTTGTTTCACGTTCCTGAGTCCATGTGCACCATCAAGTATCCACCTACACTAATCCTACTGTGATCCCATTTTATTTTCCACAAATTATTATCTTCTCTGCCCAGATTCCACCTTCTCACCTGCATTATGCATTAAGGCAAAAGTACAGGGCCAATGTTATTGTCCCGTGGTCGGCACAGATGACAATTAAACACTCTTGACTTTTGAATTATGTTTGCCTTACTTATGCAGTCATATGATTAACACAGCGTTTTCACCGAATGTGAACAGGTCTCTTGTGAATGTGAACAGGTTGCAAATATAAGATTTATATAACCTCGGGTTCATGAACTCAGTCTCATGAATATTAAGAAAAGACGACCCATCATTACTGACAGTATCCTCCGCATTGTTGCAAGCCAGTTCCTTTTGGTGGTAGGAAAATAAGCTTGCAATTCATGGGTAAAATATAATGAGCAGAGAAACTGTAGCAGAAGAACTGTCTGAAGAAAGGTCTCGACCCGAAACGTCACCCATTCCCTGACTCCTAGATGCTGCCTGACGTGCTGAGTTACTCCAGAATTTTGTGATACCTTCGATTTGTACCAGCATCTGCAGTTATTTTCCTTCACACCTGTAGCAGAAGCAGTGCGTGGTTATATCACGGTTGTAATTTCCTCTGGTTAGATGTCATACTGTTTACCTGGATCATCTCTGCTAGCTTCTGACTTCTCCTACCTTCACTGCAGCAGTGGCACCAAAACTACCTAATTCCATTCACAAGATAGTTTAGTTTAGTTTTGTTTATTGTCACGTGTACCAAGGTACAGTGAAAAGCTTTTGTCAGCGGAAAGACAATACATGATTACAATCGAGCTATTTACAGTGTATAGATACATTAGGGTTGCCAACTGGCCCGTATTAGCCGGGACATCCCGTAGTTTGGGCTAAATTGGTTGTCCCGTACGGGACCGCCCTTGTCCCATATTAGGCCCGGGGGGCGTTGTAGGCCCGGACACTATAGGCCCCGACACTGTAGGCTCCGACGCTGTAGGTCCTGACAGTTTAGGTCCTGACACTCTAGGTTTCCGACATTTTAGCTCCAGACAGTCTAGGTCTGAAGGCCCGGGCGCTGCCTAACGGAGGTTGAGTAGCAACCCGCAACACGGGCCGGGCGGCTGCCATTGGTGGAGCGGGAGCACGTGGCCGCTGGCTGGGTGAGGTCACATGGGGTGCGGGGCGGTGACGTCACCTTGTCCCATATTTGGGAGTGAGATAGTTGGCACCCGTAAGATACATGATAATGGAATAACGTTTAGTGCAAGGTAAAGCCAGAAAAGTCAGATCAAGGATAGTCCAAGGGTCACCAATGAGATAGATAGTAGATTAGGACTGCTCTCTGTGGTAAGGAGAGACTTATGTTACCTCAGTTAAGGGTTCTCATGTCTTGCAATTTGTCTCCTTTGGGACCGTGATGTTGGACACTGCAAAGCCAGAGAAAGTTAGAGTAAATCAAGAGGTCATTTAACCCATCCTTGGCAAAAACATCTTATCAAATCCAGGAATAAATAACTTAAAACCTTGCCACATTTCTTCCAAGTAAAGTTTACCTCAAAGAAATGTCACTGTGTGACATGTGTAGAGTTCTCATGAAACAATGCCAGCCACTGAAGTGAATGATGAGGATAGTCTGGCATCAAAGGTCACACGGATGACGTTAGCACTCTGAACCTTTTGAGTTCGCTTCCATTAAACGAGACTTTTCGCCCGAAGGATGTTTGAACGTACACATTCTCCTGTGGTTCAGGAACTTGATTTTCTGGTTTCTCTTCCCCGTCTCTGGAAAAGTAATCACGTCTGTGGTGGTTCAGCTGATTGTTAAAAAAAAACAGTGATTGCTGCAGATTGAAAGATGGAAGGATACTGCATGGAAACAGGCATTTCATCCCACCGAGTCCACACTGACTTTCAATAAGCTTTTCACACTCGTTCTACATTATCCCACATTCCCTTCCACTCCGTACACACTAGTGGGAACTTACAGAGGCCAACTAATCTACAAACCCACACGCTTTTGGGATGTGGGAGGAAACCAGAGCACCTGGAGGAAACCCCTCGTGATCACAGGGAGGACATGCAAACTCCACCCAGAGAGCACCCGTGGTCAGGATCGAACCCGGGTCTCTGGTGCTGTGAGGAAGCAGCTCTACCTACTGCACCACTGTGCTGCCCAGACAGAACACATTCTGTCAACTAACTGCCTGAGTTTGTATGCACACATAACACAATAGTATTTCCCAAGGTGATTCACAATAAGACAATATTTGGATCTTAGTCATCTAAGAACAATTTAGAATAAAACAGAAAACCCTGAACGTATTCAACAGGTCACGCAGCATCATTGAAGAGAGAAACAGATTTAATGTAAAAAAAGACACAAAGTACTGGATCAGCGGGTCAGGCAGTATCTCTGGAGTCTGGAAAGGATTCTTGTGCCTGAAGAAGGGTCTCGACCCGAATTGCCACCTATTCATTTTCTTCAGAGATGCTGCCTGTTCCGCTGAGTTACTCCAGCATTTTGTGTCTATCTTCGATTTAAACCAGCATCTGCAGTTCTTCCCTATACAAGTGATAAGTGGATGGAGACGTGGGGGGGAGGGGGGAGGGGGGAGGGGGGAGGGTTGATAGGCAGATGGCTGGAAAAAGGCCTGAGATACAAAGACACAAAGTGTAAAATATCAGCAATAGATTTGTTTTAACTAGCAGCAAAGGGGTGGGGGGACGGGGACGAAAGGAATCTGTGAGGCCGAATGGAGACGAAGAGATGGAAGACATCTTTTTAATTTTGTTAAGAGAGGGTGGCAGCGAATCTGTCTGGAGGAAGTATATGGAAAGAAAAGAGCAGGGAAAAAACAAAAAAGAATACCAGAGTTGCTAAATTACAAAACACAATGGTGGCGTAGTAGTGGAACTACTGGATTACAGCTCCCGGAACCATGGTTCGATCCTGACTACGGGTCCTTCTCTGTGCGGAGTTTGTACCTTCTCCCCGTGACCCGCGTGAGTTTTTTCCGAGATCATCGGTTTCCTCATAAACTCTAAAGAAAAAAATTGGTTTGTAGGTTAATTGGTTTTGGTATATATGTCAAATTGTCCCGAGTGTAGAGTTAAGGTGTGGGGATCATTGGTTGGTGTGGACCTTGTGGGCCGAAGGGCCTGTTTCTGTGCTGCATCTCTTAACTAAACTAAACTAAACAATTGCTGGAGATTGCACGTTTTCTCTGTGACCGCGTGGGTTTCCTCCAGGTGCTCCCGTTTCCTCCCACGCCCCATAGACATGCGGATGTGCAGGTTAATTGCCTCTGTAAATTGTCCCTGGCATGTAGGGGGTGGATGTGAAAGTGGGATCACATAGAACTAGTGTAAACGGGTGATCAATGGTCAACGATGGTCCTTGTATACACTGGAATTTAGAAGGATGAGATGACATCTTATCAGTTTAAGAATAAGGAGTAGGCCATTTAGAACTGAGATGAGGAAAAACTTTTTCAGTCAGAGAGTTGTGAATCTGTGGAATTCTCTGCCTCAGAAGGCAGTGGAGGCCAATTCTCTGAATGCATTCAAGAGAGAGCTAGATAGAGCTCTTAAGGATAGCGGAGTCAGGGGGTATGGGGAGAAGGCAGGAACGGGGTACTGATTGAGAATGATCAGCCATGATCACATTGAATGGCGGTGCTGGCTTGAAGGGCCGAATGGCCTCCCCCTGCACCTATTGTCTAAGTTCACCATTCATGGTTAGATCATAAGAAACACAAAAAGCTCAGGGTGGCACGGTGGCGCAGCGGTAGAGTTGCTGCCTTACAGCGCCAGAGACCTGGGTTTGATCCTGACTACGAGTGTTTTCTGTGTGGAGTTTGTACGTTTATCCGTGACAGTGCACGTTTTCTCCGGGTGCTCCAGTTTGGTCCCACACTCCAAAGATGTACAAGCATCTACAATAGGTTAATCAGTTTCGGTAAGTTGTAAATTGTCCCTGGTGTGTAGGATAGTGCTGGTGTACAGGAACCTCTTGTCGACATGGGCCAAAGTGCCTGTTTCCGCCCTGTATCTCTAAACTAAACAGCTTCTTCCCCTCTGTTATCAGACTACTGAACAGCCCTCCCATAAGCTGGGGCGCAGTTCCAATTTTCCAATTTACCTTATTGCAGACGTTGGACTTTTTCTCTGGAACTGTTATGATACATTGCTGATAAAGTATATTCTGCACGCTGGTATTTTTCCCTTTGTTCTATCTGTAGTACTTGCGTGTGGTTTGATTGCATTCCTGAATAACATTATCTGACTTGATCGGACGGTATGCAAACAAAAACTTTGCTCTGTATCAGTCCATGTGACAATTAACCAACATTGGCTTCTACATAACTTTTACTCTTCCAACATTACTTAGTGAGTCACCTTCCCTGATTCAGAACTATACCCGAGATGCCAAATGCGGATCACAGTATAAAAAGCTAATGTTTACCTGTTCATTTAGAATAACGTTAATTTGACAAAAAATTATGAGATTAAAAAAGAAATGAGAATGGGACTGTGTGGGTGTTAAGAGACAGGCAGCAAATTGTTCAGTGACTTCAAATTAATGGAGAGTAGAAGGCAGACTATCCAGGTCCACCACCGATTTTCCGGTGCCCTTGGTTCCAGAGCCTTGCCGTGTCATCCGTTTTGCCAAACCAACAGAGGTCACGGCGTCGGAGGGCTGAGATATCGGCCCACAAAGTCAGCCACGCAAATTCGACCAGCCGATCGGCGTGGAAATCCCGATGAGGTCGGCCTAGGTGCCACATTTTCAGGGGGACTTCTGGGGGGGGGGGGGGGGGGGGGGGATTTTGTCCAGATTAATGGGGGGGCTGGACCACCAGTTGCCGGATAATCGTTGATGGACCTGTAGCTGCCAGTTGATGCCAACAGTAAAGAATTAACGGACAGGGCAGCGCAGTGGTGCAGCAAGTAAAGCTGCTGCTCACAGTGCCAGATGGTTCGACTCTAACCTCCGGTGCTGTCTGTGTGAGTGTTCTCTGGGGTCTTTGCTCTCCTCCCACATCCCAACAATGTACAGGTTAGTGGAGTGGCCACTGGGATGTGCGAATGAGCAGTAAAATCTGGGGTGAGCGGATGGGAATGTGAGGAGTCAAGAATCTAGTCAAGTCAAGCATTGACAACGGAACAATGAAACTCTTATCTTCAGCAGTGCAACAGGCCTGTAAACATAGTACACACTGATAATATAAAATAAACAAAGATATTCAATGAATTAATAACCACAACACTAGTCCTTCGTGCAACCAAAGACAGTCCATGGAAGTTCAAAGTCGAGGTTAGTGTTGGGTGGTGTTCATGACCCAGGTGGATGTTGGGAAGACGTTGTTCTTAAGTCATAAGGTCACAAGGTATAGGAGTAGAATTAGGCCATTCGGCCCATCAGGTCTACCCCGCCATTCAATCATTGTGGATCTATCTCTCCCTCCTAACCCTATTCTCCTGCTCCCGTAACCTCTGACACCTACGCAAACCCAGAATTTATCTATCTCTGCCTTAAAAATATCCACTGATGGTCTCCACAGCCTTCTGTGGCAAAGAATTCCGCAGATTCACCACAGATTTATCTGACTACATTTAGTGCTCACACTTTTCAGACTCGTACCGTTTTGCCAACAGGGGGAGTGAAAGGGAGCATGGCCAGGTTGGTGTGGGTCTGTGGTGACACTGCCTGCCTTTTTAAGACAGCACCTCCTATAGATCCCTTCAATAGTGGGCAGGTCGGTACATGTGATGGACCGACCGGCCAGTGTCTACAACGAGAACTAGGATGCAAGTGTAGGATTCCTTTAAATGACTGTTTGAAGGACTCATTGAGGCCTGACAGACCTATCTTCCGCACTGTATCCCTCTATGACTCTCTGCCACACACAAGCGAGCACAAGAACATGAACAGTCATTCGTGACTCATCCCACTGCTCCTTCATGCCATGAATGCGGTTAGTTTATTTAATCCCTGAGTCAAAATCCCCACAAAATTGGACTATCTGGTCTTTTTCACATTGCTCCTTGTGAGACAAATTACCTGATGCGAATCCCACATTATAGCATGGGCGGTGGTGGCACAGCGGTGGATTTGTTGCCTTACAGCGCTTGCAGCACCTGTGACCCGGGTTCGATCTCGACTGCAGGCGCTGTCTGTACGGTGTTTGCACGTTCTCCCCGTGACTGCGTGGGTTTTCTCCGAGATCTTCGGTTTCCTCCCACACTCCAAAGATGTGCAGGTATATATGTACCTTGGCTTGGTATCAGTGTAAATTGTCCATAGTGTGTGTAGAACAGTGTTAATGTGCGGGGATCACTGGTCAGTGCAGACTCGGTGGGCAGAAGGGTTTCTGTTTCCACGCTGTATCTCTAAACCAAACTAAACTAAAATCAGTAATTTTCAAAATGTACCTAATTGCCGTAAAATGTTTTGACGTGTCCTGTGGGCATGAATGAGCTATAATAGTACTAGTCATTCTTTTACTTAAAATAGATGTACCTTGAGCCAATATATTAGCAAAAGAGGCATAACAGGCGTAGGTTTTTCTCCAGTTTTAACCGATTAGAAGCTGAATAAACACTCCCAAAGATCTACGTGGAAAATTGATTTTTATTTATTTGGCCGATAAGGTTTTGTGCCAACAATGAATGTCAACCATGCCAAATTTACATTTTTATTCATTGTGCGTTAAGAATCCTCCATGTGGCTTTCAAAGTGCTAAAATAGACCACTCATCTTTGTGGATAGACACAAAAATGCTGGAGTAACTCAGCTGTCACCAAACCACCCTCACCCCCCCCCCCAAAAACAAAATCAGGCCCTATAGATAAATATTATTTGGAGAGTGACTATTAAGGTTGTCTTACAATACCATTGCAAACAAAAGGTTGCTTGAGCTTGACTTTTAATAGTTTTATAGAAAATGATTCTCATTTGCCTAAGCAGGCACTGAACTAATATTTTGAAGTCCACATTAAACAGAGTCAACAGACTTGTAATTAGATGGAGGGATGGAGATTTGTCTTCCTGGTGCAGTATGGATTTCTTACACTGATGGTTCTGTGATATAAAGTCAAGAGCATTCTCAATTATTGGAAGGTCAATCGTTTCAATCCTCGTTAGTGATTAGCCAGGCAGCTGGGCACATCAACATTAACTTGGAAGCAGATTTGTACTACAGCGCTGCAGAATCTCACCCACCATGAGCTCTTACTAGGAAATGCTAATCATCTCTCATGTTGCTCCATTTAAGAGGATTTTCTTGTTTTGTTCAGGAGTCGGGTGAATGAAACTGATTTGCTGCAGGACGCATTCAGGAACTTTCACAGCCGGTTCCTGTGAGAAAAAAAAAGTGTTTACAATAAAACTATTGAAAGCTGCGGTTTCACTGAGCAAACTAACATCAATCATTCATTATTGCTCTCATAACTATGCAAACAAAACCAAGCACATGATCCCACTCCTTATTTATTGGCCGTTGTATGTGTCACATTTGACCAGTGACTGCTCCAGAAAAAAAGGATGTGCTGAACTGTGAAACGTATAAAAACAGCAGTGGCATTAAAAAACAGGGCAAGGTTTCCATTTGCTGCGCCGTTCGACAAGATATTTGTTGGCTGCAAGACAAGACAAGTTGGCTTGTGGATGAACAGATACAAATCTAGTCAGATGGGGTTGACGCACAGTCACTGGTTGATCGAACATTAATGCGCCTTCTCCCCACGCACAATTGCCCATGAACACATATTTGCTCTCGCTCCTGCCTTCTCTGAAACATTCATTTAAAAACATCCAAAATAGTGCGCGTGACCCCTTCACGTCCAGGTGCACTACAAGGGTTGAACCCAGTCACAAGGAACTGCAGATGCTGGTTTTTACGAGAGGAAAAAAGACACAAAGTGCTGGAGTATCTCAGCGGGCCGGGCAGCATCTCGGGAGAACGTGGATGGGTGATGTATAGGTCCACCTCTCTTTTCCAGCTTTCTCCCCCCCCACCTACTCCATCAGTCATCAGTCTGAAGAGAGGGTCCTGACCCAAAACGCTGCCTATCCATGTTCTCCAGACATGCTGCCTGACCACTGAGTTACTCGGGCACTTTCTGTCATGGATAACAATTTTAGAAGATACCCTGCTGTTGCTTTACTTTGTAAATGATGATGGTGGGATTTGTAGTCAGAAAAATCCAGAGTTCTGTGCCACTCGAAAGTCAGCAATGCTTTGTGCACATTTATAAATCATGAAGCATAGAATATAATGGCAGGATCGTCATTGTTGTATTGAGGAAAAGACTGGTTAGCCGCTTCTGTGGTACTGTACTATGTACACTTCTGGTTTACAACATTGGAGGAGGTGTGTGAATGCATTCCAGAAAAAAACCCACCTACCACTGCAGGTCTTGGAGTTCTGACATTTTAAAAAGGCAGTAACTGAGGAGCAACGTAATTAATGCCTCTGTCAATGACCCCCTCATCAGTTCTGACCTGAAGTTCAAATGTATTCCGCACTAATGGATGGTCTCACCCACTATTCTATCCCACTAGTTCTATCCCACACACCAGGGACAATTTACAGAAGCCAATTAACCTTCAAACCTGCACATCTTTGGAATGTGGGAGTAAACCAGAGCCACCCGAAGAAAACCCACGCGGCCACGGAGAGCACATATAAATTCCATAGGGACAGCGGCCTTAGTCAGTATTGAACCCTAGTCTCTAGCACTCTAAGACAGCAACACCACCGCTGTGCCTCTGTGCCACCCTAAACTTGGCAACAAAAACAAAGTTAAAGCAGAACTTATTTGAAAAGAACCAGTGATATGTACTGAGTCCAAATGCATGCACTCTTATTTCAGACCATTTTACAAACAGCTGTATTGTGCAACTCTACAATAACCTATGGCTCTTCTTACTTGGACTAACCTCCAGTGCCAGGGCACAGCAACAAGCTTCACTGGTGAGGCAGAGGTTCACTTGTAGCTCCTCCAACCTCATCTACTGTATCTGCTGTTCCAGGTGTGGACTTGTATATCGGTGAGACCAAGCGCAGGCTCGGCTACCGTTTAGCTGAACACCTCCGCTCAGTCCGCCTAAACCTACCCGAACAACTGGTTGCTAAACACTTTAACTCCCCCTCCCATTCCCACATTGGCCTTTCTCTCTTGGGCCTACTCCATTGTCAGAGTGAAGCCCAGCGCAAAATGGAGGAAGAATACCTCATAGTCCGCTTGGGCAGCGTATACCCCAGCTACATGAATATTGACTTCTCTATGGTCATAAGGTCATAAGTGATAGGAGTAGAATTAGGCCATTCAGCCCAGCAAGTGTACTCCGCCATTCAATCATGGCTGATCTATCTCTCCTATCTCTCCTATCCTAATCCCACTCTCCTGCCTTCTCCCCATAACCTCTGACACCTGTACTAATCAAGAATCTAACTTCAAGTAACCCT
Organism: Rhinoraja longicauda; assembly: GCF_053455715.1. NCBI lineage: Eukaryota > Metazoa > Chordata > Chondrichthyes > Rajiformes > Arhynchobatidae > Rhinoraja > Rhinoraja longicauda. The sequence goes on along the minus strand of NC_135980.1, from coordinate 5,501,072 downwards.
TGCCTTCCCTCCATCCCTACTCTATTCCGCATTTTCATCAATCTCCATCCCCTTTCGTTTTCACACCTTACACTTCCTTAGCTCTGTATCTCCCTCTCCCCTGACTCAGTCTGAAGAAGGGTCTCGACCTGAAATGTCACCCATTCCTTCTATCCAGAGATGCTGTCTGTTCACTGAGTTACTCCAGCATTTTGTGTCTATCTTAAGCTTTCACAAGAACTGGTTGACTGCTGGAGAATTATAATGTTAACGTGAATATTATGCATTGGGTCGGTACATGCTGGAAAAGGTCAGCAATGTTAATACAAGCAGAATAATTAATTCTATTTTCGTCTTTCATTCTAGATATTGCATTCTATTTGCTCAGACTTTATTAAAGTCACAAGTGTTATTGTCAATGAAGACTGAGTATTGCATTGCGCTACAATATTTCATGGGGAATGAATAAAAATATATTTTTACTTCCAGTCTCACTTTTTTCATCCTGAAGGTGAAGGTTTGCTTTCACATCAATGCAGTTCCACACTTTAGGATGGCACGGTGGTGCAGTTGGTAGAGCTGCTGCCTCACAGTGCCAGAGACACGGGTTTAATCCTGACCTCGAGTGCTGCCTGTGTAGAGTTTGTACATTCCCCCTGTGACCACGTGGGTTTCCTCCGGGTGCTCCGGTTTCCTCCCACGTCCCAAAAGAAGTGTAGGTATCACAAAATGCTGGAGCAACTCAGCAGGTCAGGCAGCATCTAGGAGAGAGGGAATGGGTGACGTTTCGGGTCGAGACCCTTCTTCAGCCCGAAGAAGGGTCTCGACCCGAAACGTCACCCACTCCCTCTCTCCTAGATGCTGCCTGACCTGCTGAGTTACTCCAGCATTTTGTGGTACCTACATTTTGTGATACCTTCGATTTGTACCAGCATCTGCAGTTATTTTCTTACACCAAAGGAAGTGTAGGTTAATTGCTCTCTGTAAATTGCCACTAATGCGTTGGGAGTGGATGAGAATGTGGGATTACATAGTGTGAATGGGTGATTGATGGTCAGTACAGATTCTGTGGGCTGAAGGGCCTGTTTCCATGCTGCATTTCCAAACTAAACACAACTAAATTTGGCTGACCAATTTCAAACTGTGATTTTCTTTTTTTTTCTCTAGTCTAGAAAGAATGCCATTTGTAGCAATCATGATCACCCATCCTGATTTAAGAGTTCAGTTCAGACCATTGACTTTCCTGGTTGATCCAGAGTATAATTGGATGATGCCTCATAAGCACTTTTATAAGGAGATTATTCATTAGACGCGAACTCAATATTTTGTGTTTGTTCAAGATTTGTTACAATTATCTCTTTCCCTCAAGTCACTTATTGATGAATATTGGATCCACATTCATTCATTCCTGTGTGTGATGGCAGGGTTTGGATTTCATATTTTGAAATAAATATTCTTCAGTGAGAATATTTTAACAGGTTTATTTCTGGGCGGCCTGCTTCAGTTGGAAACATAGCTGATGATTTTTGTATGAACATTTGGGTTGAAGTGCAGAAGGTTATTACTCTTGAATGCATTCAGGGCTCTTGACAAGATAGTTTTCTTCCCAGTAGGTGGGAAATTAAGGTAGCGAGGAGATGGTGGTTATAATCGACCTGCAACATCACCTGTCCATGTTCTCCAGGGAAGCTGCCTGACCCGCTGAGTTACTCCAGCACTTTGTGCCGTTTTTTTGTAAACCAGCATCAGTGGGGGTTCCTTATTTCAACATTACATTACATGCAGTAATGTAATGCAGTAATGCAGACATGCAGTCCTGAGTCACTCACACCAAGCCTGTAAAAGTGCATTGACTGCATGCAATGTAATGTTGAAATAAGGAACCCCCACAGATGCTGGTTTACAAAAAAAAAGGCACAAAGTGCTGGAGTAACTCACCGGGTCAGGCAGCTTCCCTGGAGAACATGGACAGGTGATGTTGCAGGTCGATTACACTGGCTGGATAGAAGGAAATATCAAGCAATATAAATATAATGTATAGTATATGTTGTGATATCATGAGAGGTAGAGTCATAGAGGGGAGATACATTTCCTCCCGGTGGATGCAACAAGGACTACAAACCATCATGGCGGCCAGCAAAAGACTACAAAACCCATAGTCAGCAGGGCTGCCTGCCCTGCTGACACTGATTGCTGCTGACACTGATTGCTGCCCAGCTGAACCAGATGAGCTGATTGCCTCAGTGAGAGAGCTAAAAGGGAAGGGAAGTAGTGTATTTAAAAAGAGAGACAACGACTGGAGCAGACAGGGAGAGAAGCAGTGTTCGAGTTATATTTTGTAAGAAGGCAGCAAGCTACAGTTTTGATTTAACTACCTGTTTTGGTTTTGTGTACCTGTCTGCAAACAATTAAGTTTACCTGTTTTTGGAAAAGACTAAATATATGGAATTTAAGTTTGAAAACAAGAACTTTTCTGTCTTCATTTCCGGCACCCACACCTCCCAACCTTCAAGAGAAAAGCTCCCGACCTCTCAAGACATCACAATGTAAATATATTAAAGACATGCGTGAGTGATATACTGGCCCTCAGATGCGTGATGGAAGCATTTTAGTTTTAGTTTTAGAGGTATAGTGTGGAAACAGGTCCTTCGGCCCACCAAGTCCTCACCGACCAGTGATCCCTGTACACTAATTCTATCCTACACACTAGGAACAATTTTGCAGAAGCCAATTAACCTACAAACTCGCACGTTTTTGGGATGTGGGAGGGAACCAGAGGGCTCAGAGCAAACCCATGCGCAGTCACAGGGGGAACATGCAAACTCCACACAGACAGCACCCGAGGTCAGGGTTGAACCCAAGTCTCCGGCGCTGAGCAGCAGCTCCACCAGCTGGGCCATTGTGCTGATTTAATAGCGTATATTACAATTTATTGGCTTCACAATGACTGAAAGGCACAGTCAATGCCCAGTGGGATTTACTGCATTATTGTTCCAGGATTGCCGGCTTGCAAAACTGCCAGTTCTCTATTTGGATCAATTAAACTCATCAGGGGAATAGATAGGGCAAATTCATAGAGCCTCTTACCCAGAGTAGGGGAATCAAGAACCAGAGGACATATGTTTAATGTCAGAGGGGTAAGATTTAATAGGAACCCGAGGGGCAACTTTTTCACTCAGAGGGTGGTGGGTGTATGGAACTAGGTGCCAGAGGTAGTTGAGGCAGGCACCAGAACAACACTTCAAAGGCATCTGGACAGGTACATAGTTAGGAAATGTTTAGAGGGAAATGGGCCAAATACACAGATGGGACAAATGGGGCACTTTGGTCAGCATTGGTAATTTGGGCTAAATGGCCTCTTCATGTGCTGTATGGCTATGACATGGCATAGGCTTCCTTTACTGTACCTTACATTGGGAAAACGGATATTAAAACAAATGCTTTTATACTTATCTTTACCAAATTCAGTTAGCAAGAGCTGAGATACTGCAATATATTTGTTGTGCATCTGATTATCTGTAATTGTGTAATGCTAACTTCAAACTAAATAGCCGTCACCTGCTGGAAATCTTAGGCATGCCAGCGACACTTTCAAGCTGATCGTTAAAGTTAATTTAGTTTAGAGATAAAGCATGGAAACAGGCTCTTCGGCCCACCGGGTCCATGCTGACCAACGATCACCAATAATGCGTCTGGGGTGATCTCTTTAACCCAAGGGGTTGTCGGTTCCTAAGCTACAGAATTTATATTAGGAAGGGTGCAACTGAGGCAAGTTTTAACCATACCTGAATTGAGCTAGTCCGATTTGGCTGAGACATGGAAGTGATGTTGGAAACAGGAATATTGCAAATGCTTTGATATATATTTTTTCTTCAATCAGCAGTTCTGATCGGTGCAGTGTTGAAAATTGGTAAACAGTCACTTTAATCCAAGCTGCTTAAGGAATCCTAAGATGATTCCTCGGTCTCAAGGCTCTGGATGCGGCACAGTGGTGCAGCGGTGGAGACCTAGGTTCGATCCTGACTGCGGGTGCTATCCGTACAGAATTTGTATGTTCTAACTGTGACTACATGGGTTTTCTTCGGGCGCTCCGGTTTCCTTTCTCATTCCAAAGACGTGCAGGTTTTGTAGGTTAATTGGCTTCTGTAAATTGTCCCTAGTGTGTAGGATTGAACTAGTCTACAGTGTAGAGATAGATGATAAAGGGAATAAAATTTAGCATGAGATCAAAAAATCTGTGAGGAGATTAAGAAGAGCATAGTTAAAGTAAGAAATGCTGCTGTTGGAGTAGAGGTTTAAAAATGTGGAGTGATTGTAATGCTTGATTGCAGATGCACTTCTGCACCAGCACACAGAGAGTACCTGGCTTGGGCGCCATCTTGGATTACATCTGTGGAGGTCGAAGTAGAGAAAGCATTTGAAACCATTCATCTTTCAACAGGAAAAGTCCAGAACAAGGGGGTCACAGTTTAAGGATAAGGGGGAAGTCTTTTAGGACCGAGATGAGAAAGTTTTTTTCCCCACAGAGAGTGGTGAATCTGTGGAATTCTCTGCCACAGAAGGTAGTTGAGGCCAGTTCATTGGCTATATTTAAGAGGGAGTTAGATGTGGCCCTTGTGGCTAAAGGGATCAGTCATGATCATATTGAATGGCGGTGCAGGCTCGAAGGGCCGAATGGCCTACTCCTGCACCTATTTTCTATGTTTCTAGGACTGAAAAGTTAATGCTGTTTCTCTCTCCACTAATCCACGTTTTTTGGTATTTGTTGTTTTCAGTTTAAATTTTCAGCACGACAATTTTCTTATATTTGATTCCTGCCAGAATCTCACAATTTTGTTGCATTTATTCAAGACTGTGCAAATCTTTTATTCCTCACGACTCGAGTGAAGACACATACATTCACGAATATTTATCACTGCATGTAAAGATCAATATTTGGGCTTCATATTTGAAATAAACAATCCCCCGAAGATAGCAATTTAATTGATGCTCTTGGCATATGTCTGATTGAGTTGAGAGATATAGATGGTTCTTTTATTGTGAATGTCGCTCAGGACACAATATAAAGGTTTCCTGAAAACGGAATCACATAAGAATGAGTTTACTTGCAGGAATTTGTTGGAATATATGGCTGGGTTTTCAGTGTGAAATGCTAAGATTCATTAGGGTCATATTTAGTAGTCCACAATGGTGGCATCCAAACAAGTTGGGTCTGAACTCCACCGAGAACTGAGGGGGACCTGGCGGGCAGGGGGAGGGGGGGGGGGGGGTAGCCACCGAGAACAAAGGAACAACCAGTGTGGTGGGTCACCAAGAACTAAAGATACTAGAGGAACAAGATGGGCCACTCCGTTGAAATTGCCAATGCTGAAGTGTAGTACGCAAAGGAGGCATTTTAGTAAGCAAAACCGCCGTTCGTTATGCCTCTCGCAGTGTAATCAGTGTTGTGGGGGAACAGTATGTGTGATGATACCATTAAAATGCAGACTATCAATTCACAGGTTTTTGTTATTTTTCTTTTAAAATGTTTCTGCAAGTTTCTGCCTACTAAAATGGCGCCGTGACGTACTATGGTTTTTAGTGGTCTATCTTGCTCCTCTAGTATCTTTGCTAAGAACTAAGGGGGACCCAGTGTGAGGAGGGTGGTGGGGGGGACGGGACGGGGACGGGGGGGACCGAAACTTTGTGGTGACTCTGTTGTGTACTTTGTATGCACTGTTCCTAGTTATACATGGCAATAAAATATCATCATCATCATCACTTGTGGTGTTCACATGTTCTCCTGATCGGATTAGATTCAATGGAACTAGGAGATTCCAGGGACCTTAGCGCAGATTGTACCCTTATTGGGAGCAGTTCATTCGCATTAGGTGGGCAGGCATCTCTTTTATTCGACCAGAAGCTTCAACGGCCATGTATGTGAAGAGATAGACACAAAAAGCTGGAGTAACTCAGTGGGACAGGCAGCATAAGAAAATAACTGCAGATGCTGGTACAAATCGAAGGTATTTATTCACAAAATGCTGGAGTAACTCAGCAGGTCAGGCAGCATCTCAGGAGAGAAGGAATGGGTGACGTTTCGGGTCGAGACCCTTCTTCAGACTGATGTCAGGGGGGTGGGACAAAGGAAGTATATAGGTGGAGACAGGAAGATAGTGAGATCTGGGAAGGAGGAGGGGAAGGGAGGGACAGAGGAACTATCTAAAGTTGGAGAAGTCGATGTTCATACCACTGGGCTGCAAGCTGCCCAGGCGAAATACGAGGTGCTGTTCCTCCAATTTCCGGTGGGCCTCACTATGGCACTGGAGGAGGCCCATGACAGAAAGGTCAGACTGGGAATGGGAGGGGGAGTTGAAGTGCTCGGCCACCGGGAGATCAGTTTGGTTAATGCGGACCGAGCGCAGGTGTTCAGCGAAGCGATCGCCGAGCCTGCGCTGAGATGCACCTCCTCCAGAGATGCTGCCTGTCCCGCTGAGTTACTCTAGCCTTTTGTGTCTATCTTTGGTTTAAATCAGCATCTGCAGTTCCTTCTTACACATTTCGTATGCTTAGAGATACAAAGAAGACACTAAGAAGACACAAAGTGTTGGAGTAATTCAGCGGGTCGGACAGCATCTCTGGAGGAGGTGTCATTATGGTTCAGGTTCGAGTCTTTGGGGCGTGGGAGGAAACCGGAGCTCCTGGTGGAAAGCCACACGGTCATCGGGAGAACCTGCAAACTCCACACAGTCGGGACCCGAGGTCAGGTTGGAACCCGTGTCTCCAGTGTTGTGAGGCAGCAGTTCTGCCAGCTGTGCTGCTCCAGTTGAAAATCAACTCTGTTGGAAGGACATAATGAGGAGATCAGATCCGCCAGTTAATAATAACTTGGTGCCTGGTTTTGGAAAGTCTAACAAGTTTAATCTTCAGTCTGAAAAAGGATCCCAACCCTAAGATGTCTCCCATCCATGTTCTTCAGAGATGCTGACTGATTCGATGAGTTACTCCAGCAATTTGTGTTTTTTTTTTGTTGTAAACGAGCACCTACAGTTCCTTGTTTCTACCCTGAAACAATAACTCTGGTTAACAGCCTATTGGGTACCTTTTGATGCTATGTTCCCTTTCCCTCTCTATACGAAGCTCCACTCTCACTGCGACTAGGGCAGCACAGTGCCGCAGTGGTAGTGTTGCTGCCTTACAGCGCCAAAGACTATGGGTGGTTTCTGACCGGAGTTTGTACGATCTCCCCGTGATTGCATGCGTTTCCTCCGAGATCTTCGGTTTCCCTGCCACACCTCAAAGACCTACTGGTCTGTAGGTTAATTTGCTTGGTATGAATGTAAATTGTCCCTAGTGTGTGTTGGGTAGTGTCAATGTGTGGGGATCACTGGTCGGTGCGGACTCGGTGGGCCTGTTTCCGCGCCGTATCTTTAAACTAAACTAAACTAGTATCCAGCATGGTGTTAGTGATAGGGGAGGGTGACAACGGTCAGACAACTGTTTATCCTGTCTGGAACTCATCAGAAACTTGGCTGCACAACTGCTCATTTCCAAATGGAAGAATTGTGATAATCATTTGATACAAATTGAACACCTCAGCTATTTACCCAGGTGTGAGGCATGCCACTTTAAAATGGAGAAGGCAGGCTGGTCATTTTTTTTCCTTTAGAATCCAGGCTCTGCTTTCATTTATTCTTGATTTAATTTAACCAGCATCCATGGTCCATTTCAGTGGGTTAAATTAGGTTTGGGATTGTCATATCTGTGCGGTGTTTCCTGATGAAAAATGGGAAGTGAAGACCAGAGAGGAAACTTGGCACAACCCTCTGCAGCAAACTAGCAACGCAAGCGTGGGCTCTGACCTGGAGCTACACTACCGGGGTTAGCTATTAAACGCTATCTCTTCTGTGCATCAGCTTTTATAATACTGAACAAGATTACCATGCTGGTAAAAGCAATAACCATGACGGTTTTCCATTCGACTTTACAATAATCAACATGCGCTTTTCTTTATCAGTGAAAGGAGGAATAGTCATTGTCACACTTTAAATGTTTCCAATTTAATCGTGCATTATCTGAGCATGATTGAGAATGAAGAAAGGTCATGCATAGTGGGATAAGTGGGCAGCACAGTGGCGCAGTGGTAGAGTTGCTGCCTTACAGTGCCAGAGACCCGGGTTCGATCCTGACTACGGGTGCCGTCTGTACGGAGATTGTACGTTCTCACCGTGACCTGCGTGGGTTTTCTTCGAGATCTCCAGTTTCTTCCCACACTCCAAAGACGTTCAGGTTTGTAGGATAATTGGCTTGGTATAATTGTAAATTGTTCCTATTGTGTGTAGGATAGTGTTAGTGTGCAGGGATAGCTGGTCGGTGCGGGCTCAGTGGGCCAAAGGGCCAGTTTCCACGCTGTATCTCTAAACCAAACTCTAAACTAAACTAAAAGTGCCAGAATGACACAATAGGTCCACATATTAGGTACTGAATTGGGTCAAGGCAAATTTTAGAGGCATTAAAATTTGGGGACCTCTGAGGTTGAGTGGGTAAAACTTTTTGCAGATATAGGGAATGCCTGTCAAGTGGAAGGTGTTTAAAAGTGTGATAGCAAATGTTCAGGGACAGCATCTTCTTGTTAGGGTGAATGGTAAGTTTAGGAAACCCTATTTGATGAGAGATAGTGGGATTCCAGTCAGGACAAAGGAAGAGGCAATGGGATCAGGAAAATCCCTTGACAAGAATAAGAAGTGTTCGGGTACATCATAGTGAGAGCTCCGAACTTTTCAGTGCATGTTCTATGTTTTCATTAATGGATTCCTGAACCTCAGCGATTTCAATTCTTATTTAAAATTCCATTAAATCGTGCCAAGCATTTACTCTACAGTCTCATTGGTGACGGCTTTGGAATCTATTTTCCATGTTCTTCTGTAATTATCAAAATTTGTAACAGAACTGATGGATGTAGGGTTTCTTTCAGAATTGGACTGAAAGTCCAATGCACCTGCCCAGTTTTACGCCATAAGTATAAAACTTATGGTCCACTGAGGGCCTGTTCTGTAGGCTTTGGAATCATGGACCATTGGCAAAAGGTTCCTCAACACACTGGTGAGAAATCACCAAAACTTTTCTCCACACCAGGCTTGAAACGCATTAACAGGATAATTGAGTCATGACTGGTGTCCTCTCCACCAGGCCAATATGCACCATAGAGGGCATTGTATCAGAATGCAACACAAAGATAGACACAAAATGTAGACACAAGGTAGACCCTGATCAGTCTGAAGAAGGGTCTCGACCCGAAACTTCACCCATTCCTTCTCTCCTGAGATGCTGCCTGACCCGCTGAGTTATTCCAGCATTTTGTGTCTACATTCGATTTGAACCAGCATCTGCAGTTATTTTCCTACACAGAATGTAACACAACTTGGTTTGGCAACTGATCTGCCCAAGATCGTCAGAAATGGAAGAGAGTTGTGGTGGGAGCCCAGTCCATCACACATACCAGCTTATCCTCCTCATCAACTCAAACAACACTTCGTGCTGCCTCGGCGTAGCAGCCACATAATCTAGGAGTCTGAAGAAAGGTCTCAAACCATTTTGTGTCTATCTTCAACATAATCAAGGATTATGTTTTTCACCTTGGTCTTTCCCTCTTCTCCCCACTACCGTCGGGCAGACGATGCATAAACTTGAAAGCACGTTCCACCAGACTCAGACGTGGCATTATACCCACTGTTGTCAGACTACTGAATGATCCTCCCAAAATGCTCGGGTGTAGTTCTGATATTCCAACCTACATCTTCACACCCTCGCACTTTTTCTTTGGTATTTGGAATACTATCGCGCTGTAAACTATATTCAGTACCCTGGCATTTTTCTCTTTGCACTACCTGTTGTACTGGTTTATGGCTTGGTTGGACATGTGACAGTAATAAGCTGACACCAATCCCCAGTATCAAGGCTCTCCGAATTAATGCTTTATTGTCGCATGTGGCAAGACACAGTGAAATTCTTTGTTTTGCAAAACCAAGGTGTGCAAAGGGCGCCGTCAAAGTTACAACGTATCTCGCGCCAGGTCCTCCTTTGTTCTGCCCCTCCTGGTGGTTCCCCCACACTGTGTCCTCCTTTGGTTCCATTCAGTCCCAATGGGTGACCACATTGACTGCAGGCCTGATCACGTACTCCTGAAACAGCAACTCTATTCTGTCAATGCAAGAGCTTGCCAGTAGGACAGAGAGAACATGTCCAGCTTGTTCTCACAGCTCAAGGTTTAAGGCAAGAGTGCAATGATTTAACAGGAACCTAGGAGCATGTTTTCCACACAGAGGGCATATGGTGGGTATATGGAACGAGCTGCCAGTGGAGATAGTTGAGGCAGGTACTACAATGATATTTGGACAGGTACATGGATAGGAAAGGGTTAGAGGGATATTGGCCAAATGCAGGCAGGTGGGACTGGTGTAAATGGGGCATCTTGTTTGGCATAGGAAAGTTGGGCCGAAGGGCCTGTTTCCACGCTGAATGATTCTATGACTCAAAGCATCCTTGAAATAATGTAACATTATTAGTGACTCATGACTCATGGGAATCCCTGGCCAATGACTGATTTAATAAACAAGGAAGATTCAATGACTCAATGATACATTATTGTCACATGTGTCCAGGTACAGCAAAACTCTTTGTTTTGCACCATAATCCGGTAAGATCATACAGCAGACCTCACCGTGGCAGTACAAACAGAGTCACCACGTTTCTGCCGCCGACAAAGTTCATCAAACAGTCTTACCTTTGGCGCACATGTCTGCAGGCAGCCCTCCACTGGGCCTCCCTTCGATCTTGGCAGCGCCCTGCGCGTCACCTCTTCATTTTTGGCACCTGCCTGCCGGGTCCCTGCTTCTTTCTCGGCGCCTCCCTCCCCCCCCCTCCCCCCCCCCCCCCCCCCCCACCCTCCGGTGGCCCCCCTGCCAAGTCCAGTTTAGTTTAGAGATACAGTGTGGGAACAGGCCCATCGGCCCTCCGAGTCCACATTGACCAGAGATCTCCGTTTATACGAGCACACACACTACACACCGGGAACAATTTTTACCCAAGCCAATTAACCTACAAACCTGTACATGTTTGGAGTGTGGGATGAAACTGGAGCACCCACACAGTCATAGGGAGAACGTGTAAACTCCTTACAGACAGCACCTGTGGTCAGGATCGAACCTGGGTCTCTGGCGCTGTAAGGCAGCAACTCTACCGCTGCACCACCGTGCTGGCTCTTTTGTGCCCCTTCAGTTGGAATGTGTGAAAGCCCATCGATAATACTGGGATGGAGTGCACCACCTATTACACTACCCACCCAGTCAGCTCACCAGCCATGACCGTCCCTACTGGCTCTGAGGATTCACTAACCACAACGTACTGGCGAAGAGGGGTTGCATTATTGAAGGTACCAAGTTTTATGAATAAAAATTCTTAATCAGGATCTTGCTGCTGAGTAAAACTCCAGGTGTCGGAGTAGCTCATGTGTAATTCAGCGGGTCAGGCCGCATCCATGGAAGGAATGAAGAATCGTAATGATCATAATCGTAATAACCATGATCGTAATTTATTAGCCATGTTTTGCAACATAAGAGGAATTTGGTTTGCCACACAGTCATACCAAAAAAGCAACAAGACACACAACAACATAAACCTTTGACATAAACATCCACCACAGCGGCTCCTCCACATTCCCCACTGTGCTGGAGGCAACGAAGTTTCAGTCCGAAGAAGGGTCCCAGCCCAAAACGTCACCTATACATCTCCTCCACGCAGATGCTGCCTAACCCCCTGAGTTACTCCACCACTTTGTAGTTTGCTCAAAATTCCACATCTACAGTTCCTTGTGTCTCCACGTTAAAAACGCAACAAGGTAAAGCAAAACACCTTTGAAGAACTGAAAGGTTAAATGCCAGCTCCGTCTTACGTATAGAAGTTAACATCAATAACATACTGCTGTCGACTATTTTCGGGGCATGAAAGACACATTTGAAAATGGCTCAACGGCAAAAGCTTAGGTTGTGTACATGAAACGTTTTTATGTCATTCGAATGACTGACATTTTATGGAGAAAAGGAATAGGTGACGTTTCAGGTTGAGCCCCTTGACTTGACCCGACCCGAAACGTCACCCATTCCTTTTCCCCAGAGATGCTGCCTGTCCCGCTGAGTTACTCCAGCATTTTTTGTGCCTATCTTCTGTTTAAACCAGCATCTGCAGTTCCTTACTCCACGACTGGTATTTTATGTTGTGTGCACACAATTAACCTGGTGACTTGCTAGGTCTTTTAATGGTTAAAAATATGTTTCCAATTGCAGCAAACACTTGAGCCCAGTAACTGTGTTTGGGGACCATTATCTACACTGTATGCCTGTTCACTGACATGTGACTATCAACCTTTCTCGAAAAGTAAGCAGGAAGTTATGTTATCTGAGGTAGCATAGCAACTAATCAATGCAGAGAAATGGCCAATGGCTACTGTAGACTATAGGTGGCTTCTTATATTTTAGCACAGACTTAAAGCTCGAGCCCTGGTGTATTCACGTTGCAAAGAATTCACAATGGTGGGTATTTTCATAAGAGAGCAAGATGACAAATGACACGATTTAATTGTTCTGTCCGGTTCAGAGAACAATAAAACACACTTGACTCTTGACTCTTGACACATAATCCGATGCTCTTGGGCTGGGTGTGGATAATTGTGGGTTCCCAAATTGGACAACGGCATCACTGAGACTGAAAGTCAACACAAAATGCTGGAGAAGCTCAGCAGGTCAGGCGGCATCCCGGGAGAGAAGGAATGTGTGACGTTTCGGGTCCAGACCCTTCTCCCGAGATGCTGCCTGACCCGCTGAGTTACTCCAGCATTTTGTGTCTCCCTTCGATTTCAACCAGCATCTGCAGTTTTTTTCCCCCCCCTAGGCATCACTGAGACTGCAGCCTTTCCTTTTTGTTTGTGGGTGTACAGCTTTTGACCATGTAAAAATGTTGTGTCAAAAAGGTTACAGCATTATGGTAACCACAGTGAATACAAAAAGCACATGATAATAGAATCCTGTTTACAGCCAGTGACGTTTCATGTTTTGATTGATTGAAAGATGCAGCATGAAAACATGCCCAGCGAATTGACACTGACCATCAAAGATTACCTGTTCACTCTCGTCCTATGTTATTCTATTTGTACAACCACTCCCGATGCATGAGGGGCAATTTACAGAGTTGTTAGCCTTTGTTTTATTATGATCAAGATGAGGAACATCAACATTGGAGCCACTTTATCTATTGGCAGATCCAACATCATTATTAAAGATTCCAAATTCAAGACCAATTGTACATCATAGATCCTTAACCCCTAACCTCCACATCAGAGTTATTACATACTAGAGCAAGTGGACACGTTGGGCCCAAACCTCTCCTGCATTGCTGAAGCACCCTCTCCTCTCTCCTCCCCCCTCCCCCTCCATCCCCCTCAACCCCCCTTATCCTCTATCCTCCTTCCTCTCTCCCTCCCCCCTCCCTCCCTAGAAGATAGATTTAAACTTTAAAATGTGAATAACTTTAAAAATATAACACCGATTTCAATGAAACTTCTTCCATTAGCACCAAAGGGACGACGGTGAGTAAGGTGGGCTTAAAATTGTCGTGCTATCATGTACCGTTTTGGCTGTAGTTCAGTAACAAACAAACAAACAAGAGTTTTGGTATATAGATTTATCTGTATGTTGTTGGGTTTCCGGGCCTGTTAAGCGGCAGCAAGTAGCAGCACAATGGTGCAGTGGTAGGCTTGCTGCTTGACAGCACCAGAGACCTGGGTTCGATGCTGATTACAGGTGCTGTCTGTATGGAGTTTGTACGTTCTCCCTGTGACTGCGTGGGGTTTCTCTGGGTGCTCCGATTTCCTCCCACATCCCAAAGATGTGCAGGTTTGTTGGTTAATTGCCTTCTGTAAATTGTTCCTAGGGTGTACGATAGAACTAGTGTGCAATTGATCGCCAGTCAGCATGGACTTAGTGGACCCAAGGGCCTGTTTCCATTGTAAATGGAACATTGAAATATGACAATTAAAATCTTTTGATTCTCTTGAATCTTGAGGGCAAACTTTTTATCTTGAAATGGCACTTCTAAGCAATCAACTATTTTAGTTTCATGATGGAGATAAACTATCGTACCCAAATTCTCGGAAACTTGACGCACCACGAGTCTACCCTGAGAACATGTCTTAAAATGGTTGAAGCATATTTACAGGGAGCCAACAGGGAGGGATTTTTTTAATTTCATCTCTTTTGGGGATACATTTATTGTGCCACAAGTAACGCACAAGAAATTGCAGCGAATTGTGGAAGCAGCCCTGACCATTACACAAACCAACTGCCCTTCCATTGACTGCATCTACACCTCACGCTGCCTTAGCAAGGCCATCAGCATCATCAAGGATGAGTCTCACCCCAGTTACTCCCTCTTCTCCCCTCTCCCATCAGGTAAGAAGTACAGAAGTGTGCCTGAACCATTAGGCAACTGAATCATCCTGTCAACAACTCGAGAGCAATCGTGAGCTAACATTTACCTCATTTGAGACCCTCGGACTATCTTTAATCGGACTTTGCTGGACTTTATCTTGCACTATATATTATTCCATTTACTATGTATCTGTACACTACGGACGGCTCAATTGTAATCATGCATAGTCTTTCCGCTGACTGGATAGACGCAACCAAAAGCTTTTCACTGTGCGCGTGACAACTAAACCGAACTAAAATGCCTCAATCCGTTTAGTCTCTGAATGTACTCTTCCAGTGTCATGAAGGGAGTGCTGGCTTGCTTGAGGATTCTTCCTGCATTGAACCCCATCATTACCATGGGTTTTCGTATCCTCGAAGGAGAGAAAGTCATTTTGTGGGTGTAACAAGAATTTCAAGCATTCTCACCAATTTGTTGATCACAAGATTGGAATGTGCACCTGAACAGTAACATGGAGGATCTCCATGTTTTCCACACAGGCTGTACTTGGCCCCCAGTGGAGTTCATACAGTTGTAAATGGATAGGCCCCGCCCCAGGATATCACCATGGGATTAGTCTTAGAATGGATGGAACTTTCAATTGCTGTTGGCATTGCCAATATAGCCATGATGATGACCTCCAAATGGAACCATTCCCAGAGGATTCTGAATTCAGATTCACACATCCTTACTGCAACCAAAATCTAGAGAATAACTAGAAGCCATGGACAGGAATGTTCATGGCAAGACTAGTAAGTTTGCAAATGATATAAAAGTAGCTGGTATTGCAGATAGTCAAGATGGTTGTCAAAAAGTGCAGCAGGATCGTGATCAGTAGGCCAGGTAGTGTAGGAAAATAACTGCAGATGCTGGTACAAACCAAAGGTATTTATTCACAAAATGCTGGAGTAACTCAGCAGGTCAGGCAGCATCTCAGGACAGAAGGAATGGGTGACGTTTCGGGTCGAGACCCTTCTTCAGACTGATGTCAGGGGGGGCGGGACAAAGGAAGGATATAGGTGGAGACAGAAAGATAGAGGGAGAACTGGGAAGGGGAGGGGAAGAGAGGGACAGAGGAACTATCTAAAGTTGGAGAAGTCAATGTTCATACCACTGGGCTGCAAGCTGCCCAAGGGAAATATGAGGTGCTGTTCCTTCAATTTGCGGTGGGCCTCACTATGGGACTGGAGGAGGCCCATGACAGAAAGGTTAGACTGGGAGTGGGAGGGGGAGTTGAAGTTCTCAGCCACCGGGAGATCAGGTTGGTTAAGGTGGACTGAGCGAAGGTGTTGAGCAAAACGATCGCCGAGCCTGCGTTTGTTTTCGCCGATGTAAAGAAGTTTACATCTAGAGCAGCGGATACAATAGATGAGGTTGGAGAAGGCGCAGGTGAACCTCTGTCTCACCTGGAAAGACTGTTTGGGTCCTTGGATGGAGTTGACGGGGGAGGTAAAGGGACAGGTGTTGCATCTCCTGCGGTTGCAGGGGAAAGTGCCCGGGGATGGAGTCGTTTGGGTAGGAAGGGACGAGTGGACCAGGGAGTTACGGAGGGAACGGTCTCTGCGGAACGCAGAAAGGGGAGGGGATGGGAAGATGCGGCCAGTAGTGGGGTCCCGTTGTAGGTGACGGAAATGTTGGAGGATGATTTGTTGGATCCGCTGGCTGATGGGGTGGAAGGTGAGAACGAGGGGAATTCTGTCCTTGTTCCGAATGGGGGGAGGGGGAGCAAGAGCGGAGCTGCGGGATATAGAAGAGGCCCTAGTGAGAGCCTCATCTATAATGGAAGAGGGGAAGCCCCGTTTCCTGAAGAATGAGTACATCTCTGATGCCCTAGTGTTAAACACCTCATCCCGGGCACAGATGCGACGTAGACGGAGGAATTAGGAGTAGGGGATAGAATTTTGCAGGAGACCGGGTGGGAAGAAGTGTAGTTCAGATAGCTGTGCGAGTCAGTGGGTCTATAGTAGATGTCAGTCATTAGTCTGTCTCCTGTGATGGAGATGGTGAGGTCCAGAAATGTTAGGGAGATGTCGGAGATAGTCCAAGTATATTTAAGAGCAGGTTGGAAATTGGTAGTGAAGTGTATGAAGTCAGTGAGTTCTGCATGGGTGCAAGAGGTAGCACCAATACAGTCGTCGATGTAGCGGAGGTAGAGTTCGGGGATGGGGCCAGTGTACGCCCGGAACAGGGATTGTTCGACGTACCCGACAAAGAGGCAGGTGTAGCTAGGGCCCATGCGAGTGCCCATAGTTACGCCTCTGGTTTGGAGGAAGTGGGAGGAATCAAAGGAGAAGTTGTTAAGGGTAAGAACTAGCTCTGCTAGGCGGAGGAGAGTGTTAGTAGATGGGGATTGGCTTGTTCTACGGTCGAGGAAGAAACGGAGGGCTTCAAGACCATCCTTGTGGGGGATGGAAGTGTAGAGTGACTGGACATCCATGGTGAAGATGAGGGAGTGGGGGCCTGGAAACCGGAAGTTATCGAGGAGACGGAGAGCATGTGAGGTGTCTTGGACGAAGGTGGGGAGGGATTTGACCAGGGGGGATAGGATGGAGTCGAGGTAGTTGGAAATAAGTTCGGTGGGACATGAGCAGGCAGAGACAATGGGTCTGCCGGGACAGTTCCGTTTATGGATTTTAGGTAGGAGGTAGAATCGGGCCGTGCGGGGCTGGGGAACTATACGTTTGGAGGCATTAGGGTAGATCGCCGGAAATGGTGAGGTCCGTGATGGTGCTGATGATAAAGGTCTGGTGTTTGTCGGTGGGGTCATGGTCCAGGGATAAGTAGGATGAGGTGTCTGAGAGTTGTCGTCTGGCCTCAGTCCGGTAGAGGTCAGCACGCCAGAATACCACAGCACCTCCCTTGTCAGCGGGTTTGATGATTAAGTCCGGGTTGTTGCGGAGTGAGTGGAGGGCTGCACGTTCAGGAGGGGAGAGGTTGGAGTTTGTCTGGGGAGTGGAGAATTTGAGGCGGTTGATGTCATGCCGACAGTTG
Organism: Rhinoraja longicauda; assembly: GCF_053455715.1. Taxonomy (NCBI): domain Eukaryota; kingdom Metazoa; phylum Chordata; class Chondrichthyes; order Rajiformes; family Arhynchobatidae; genus Rhinoraja; species Rhinoraja longicauda. The sequence goes on along the minus strand of NC_135980.1, from coordinate 5,483,603 downwards.
GAGATAAAAAGTTCTAGTGAGGGTAGTTGGCCACACGGGGGGGTCCAAGAGGAGGGGGTCCATTGGAGACGGGAGAAGGGGTCATCACTGGGGGGTGAGGACTCCTTCCCATGGAAAAAGGCTCGGAGGCGGAGGAAGAAGAGCACCACGTCATGGCGGACGCGGAACTCGTTGATGTGGGGGCGGAGGGGAACAAAGATAAGGCCTCTGCTGAGGACCGACCGTTCGGTGTCTGAAAGGGGGAGGTCAGGGGGGATGGTGAACACCCGGCAAGTGTGGGGGTTGGGGTCGGATGGAGGCAGGGGGGCAGGTGATGTATGGTGGGGGGTGGTGGGTTAGCAGGGCAGAGGGGGGCATGAGGACCGATGTGGGGAGTAGTTAGGGTCGCCTGGCTAGAGGGGGAAGGGGGAGACCCAGTGGAACCCCTGCTGTGGTTACCTGTAGTAGGGGGTGGGCAGTAGGACCCAGCAGTGCTGAGGGGCTCTGCCTGGTGGGGGCTGTGGGCCCAGCGCGGTGTCTGTGGGCCGGGCGGTTACCTGTAGTAGGGGGTGGGCAGTAGGACCCAGCGGTGCTGTGGGACTCTGCCTGGTGGGGGCTGTGGGCCTAGCGCGGTGTCTGTGGGCCGGGTGGAGCTGTGGCCTGTTGTTGGTCCCGGGGGCCGGGTACAGTGACGGCTGCGACCTGCTGCTGGGCGGTGGAGCGGCGCGGGTCGACACGGTCGCTGGGGAGGCCCGCGGGGAACTGGAGCCCGGGTAAGTGGCGGTCACCCAGTCAACGGATGGCCGGGGAGGATGTCGGCGGCAGCGGCGGCGAAGAGGCCTTGGATGTTGGCGGCAGCGGCCCCGGGGAGGCGCCCAGTGGAGGTCGACGGCGGTGGAAGCCTCAGGTAGGCCGAGGGGGTCAGCGGTGGCAGCCCCGGAGAGGTGGCGGAGGTTGGCGGCAGCGGCGGTGGAAACCCATCAGTAGGCCCAGTGGGCTGAGGAATGGTTGATGGAATTTAATACCAAGAAATGTGAGGTGTTGCAATTTGGAAAGTCTAACATGGGCATAACCCACACAGTGAATTATAGGGTTCTGGGAAGTGTGGTGGAGCAGAGGGATCTAAGAGTGCAGGTACATAGTTCCTTGAGGGTGGCGTCACAAGTTGATGGGGTGGTCAAAAGGGCTTTTGGCACATTGTCCTTCATCAGTCAGAGCATTAGAGAATAAGAGTTGGGAGGTCATGTTGCAGTTATATAAGACATTGGTGAGGCCACATTTAGAGTATTGTGTTCAGTTCTGGGCACTGTGACACAGGAAAGATGTTGTCAAGTTGGAAAGAGCGCAGAGAAAATTTGCAATGATATTGTTACCATGGCCCTTGGTCTGAGCTATAGGGAGAGGTTGCACAGGCTGGGAACACTAGATTAACAAGCTTGCAGATGATACAAAACTGGGTGGTATTGCAGATACTGAAGCTGGTTGTCAGAAATTGCAGCAGGATCTTGATCAGGTGGGCCGAGGAACGTTTGATGGAATTCAATACCAGATGGGTTGGAACCTAAAAGGTTTGGACGGAGAGAAAGCAAGAGAAAGAGAATGGGAACATAGGGGGTAAGGGTTACCAGAGGTTGGAAAGTTCAATGTTTATACCATTGGGTTGAATACTACCCATATGGAATATGAGGTTGTTCCTCAAGTTTACACTTGGCCTCATCCTGGCAGTTAAGATTTTAGATTTAGATATACAGCGCAGAAACAGGCCCTTTGGCCCACCGGGTCCGCACCGCCCAGCGATCCCCGCACATTAACACGATCCTACTAGGGACAATTTTACATTTGCCCAGCCAATTAACCTACATACCTGTACGTCTTTGGAGTGTGGGAGGAAACCGAAGATCTCTGAGAAAACCACCGCAGGTCACGGGGAGAACGTACAAACTCCGTACAGACAGCACCCGTAGTCAGGATCGAACCTGAGTCGACGACGCTGCATTCGCTGTAAGGCAGCAACTCTACTGCTGCGCCACCGTGCCGCCCTTAAGAATGCCCAGGACAGACTGGTCAATCTGGGAATAAGTAGTACGCCCACGTTCTTTGCATATGTCAATTAGGACATAGAATACAGCACAGGAACAGGCCACCAATGCCCACGCCAAACATTACGCCATTTGCCTGCACATGACCCAAAAAAGTTCATAGGTTCTAGGAGCAGAATAAGGCCATTCAGCCCATCAAGTCTACTCCGCCATTCAATCATGGCCGATCTATCTTTCTCTCTCAACCCCATTCTTCTGCATTCTCCCCGTAACCCCTGACACCCTTACTAATCAAGAAGGGTATCCTTCCATTCTGCATATCCATGTGCCTTTTTAAAAGCCTTTAAACACCAATATTATCTCTGTCTCCACCACCGCCATTGGTGACGTGTTTCAGATACCCACTCCCCTCAGTACATGTATAAAAGTTTAGTTTTGTTTTGTTAGTTTAGAGATACAGCGCAGAAACAGGCCCTTCAGCCCACACCGACCATTACCACTATCCTACACACAACTAAGGACAATTTACATTCATACCAAGCCAATTAACTTATAAACCTGTATGTCTTTGGAGCGTGGGAGGGAACCGAAGATTTCGGAGAAAACCCACACAGTCACGGGGAGAACGTACCAACTCCATAGAGACGGGACCCATAGTCAGGATCGAACCCGGGTCTCTGGTGCTACATGGCAGCAGCTCTACCACCGCGTCACCGTAAAATTAAAATTATTATTTTAACAAAATTAAAAAATTAAAAACTTTGCTCCAATGCCTGTCCTTTAAATTTTGCCCCTTTCACCTTAAAGGTTCTGACAATTTACCCTAATTAAATAAGGAAAATAAAGATTTACAGGCACATTATACCAAGAGTGTGGGGAAGTAGATGGAGACCATGAGCGTGGACAGAGCAATTTATGAACAGATTTACAGACCAATTAGATGGTAGCCATAATGATGTGTGGGCCAATTAGATGGAATCATTGACATCTGTGAACAAATCACATGGGGACAGATAAATATTTGTGAGCCAATTAGGTTGGGTTTTATTTGCCATTTAGAAGGTGATCCAAAAGACTTGTGTGCCAATTACCTCGGGGAGCCACAGAGATTTATAAACTTGTTAGGTGGGGAACGAGGGCAATTTATGACCCATGTGTTATCTTTCTCACAGGTGCTTCCAATTAGATGTTAACTTTGGTGGCAGATCAGCAGAAACTTCCAGTTATTTAGTGAACAGGACTCTTTTGATTATGCTTTTGGTTTGAGTTCCTTATAAGTTATCTATATCTAAAGCATCGGGATTAAGGCCTGTTTGATATCTTGGAAGTTGTATGAATTTCAATGGGTGCTTGAAATTGAATTGGAGTGGTGGTTGAGGGCAGAATGTTCTAGAATTTCTAGTCATGGACCACAATCTTCTTCCAAGGTCACAGCGGATGGAAGTCCATTTTTTTCCTCCTAGTAACAATTGTTGGAACACCTGATGTGAGTTCTACACCAAACTTCTATGCTTCTCTAGAGATGCTGCCTGTCCTGCTGAGTTACTCCAGCATTTTGTGTCTATCTGTGATTTAAACCAGCATCTGCAATTCCTTCCTACACATTGAGGTCTACACATGTCTGCAAGTCTACGAAGCATCGTCATAATGGTGGCATCTCAGTACATGGATGGCATTATCCAGTCTTGATTCATAAAGGTCAGTACTTGTTTCTCTCCGTCATTGCATTTGATGATTTTTGTGTGATCGCAGTAGAAATCGAAACCGGTGTAAAAATAGAACATAGGAATGTCACGGCACAACATTGGTATGGGTTGGGTGGGGTGGAATGTGATGTATTTTTGGCAAATATTTTATAGCTCTTCAAACCGAGGAGTATTAGTGATTCTTTGCCAAAAAACAAAGGAGGTGATTTTTACTGAGAATTTTTAAAAAGGAATTTGACCAAATTCTAGAACATAACGTTAAAGCTGCCGAGTTACAGGAATATTGAGCGAGAATGTGACCCCCTTGAAATATCTCTTCTGTTTGATGGAATTGATTTCATTTCAAGGAAAGGCAGAGGTGTAATTCCTACACCCTACAATATATCCACTACAATAGCTATCCTTCCATCTATGTTGTTGAACCAGTAAAGTGATCATTGTCCCATTGCTGCTTCTGGAGATCTGTCTATGTAAATTGGCTGTGGTATTTCCAATATAGCAACAGATTTGAGTCAGAATCCAGAGACTTAATGGGTCCCCATAAACTTGGTTGCAAATTTCAGACCTGCATTTGCGCATTTCAGCTCGGCCCTTTCAGGCAGGGGACACCGTCGGCAGGTTCATAGGTTCTCGGTGCAGAATAAGGCCATTCAGCCCTGTCAAGTCCACTCCACCATTCAATCATGGCTGATCTATCTTTCCCCATCAACACCATTCTTCTGCCTTCTCCCCATAATCCTTAGCACCCTTACTAATCAAGAATCTGTCAATCTCCACCTTAAAATGTGTTTTATGGCTGTTGGCAGATCAATTTCCGTCCTGGGATAAATTAAGTTCTATTGTGTTGTAAAAATATCCACTGACTTGGTCTCCACTGCCTTCTGTGGCAATGAACAATGAATTCCACAGATTCACCACCCTCTGACTAAAGAAATTCCTCCTCATCTCCTTTCTAAAGGTACATCCTTTTATTCTGAGGCTGTGGCCTCTCGACCTAGACTGTCACACAGGTGGAAACATCCTCTCCACCTCCACTCTATCCAGGCCTTGTTGCTGCCAGTCAATACAATACAACAGATCGACCATACCGTTGTGAAAGTTAAATTGTTATATCAAAAATAAAACAAGATAATCACATGATATTCTCTGAGCGAAAAAAAAGCTGTAGGCAGAAGCCAAAGCTTATTGTGCCTACCCTTAATACTTAACAAAGCATATGCATAAGCATTCACATGTGTACGTTCACACGCACACGCATGTGACAATAAAAGCACCATTGAGCACCTCCATGGACTGTACAATTCCATTTCAGATTGTCCAGTTTTCTAGTGTCGGCCATGAGATGTAACCTGGGAGGGAAGTAATGGAGGGCATTAGTAATACTTGAAGCTGGCAGTTGCAGTAAACTCCCATTTGCAAGAAACCACACTGGACTAAGCCTTTCTCTTCCTCGGTCTAGTGCAGAGTGATTTGGTAGCAGGGTTCCCAAGCAATGGAGGTGACATTTTGGCACAGCAGTTTGGACTGCTACCACACAGTGCCGGATACCCAGGTTCGATCCTGACCTCGGGTGCTGTCTAAGTGGAGTTTGCGCGTTCTACCTGTGACCGCGTGGGTTTCCAACCACATCCCAAAGATGTGCGGATTTGTAGGTTAATTGGCCTCTGTAAATTGCCCCCAGTGTGTAGGGAGTGAATGTGAAAGTGGTATAACATAACTAGTGTGAATGGGTGATCGATGGTCAGTGTGGACTCGGTGAGTCGAAGGGCCTGTTTCTATGCCGTATCTGTAAACTAAACCAAGCTCTTATGAGTACAATCAAAGGGACTGATGTCCATTCCAAGTCCAGTGGGAAGAACAATTATCCCACTCCACTTTGGGCTGTTAATCAGGCACATGAGGTCTGAAGTCATAATTACTTCTAGTGTCATGTAATCACATAATGTAACTCTTTAAACTGGAATCTAAGTCCTCTTGGAAAGGAGGACTGTGTCACTCTTCCATCTAACTCTCTATTTTCACGCTCGCAGCTAAATGGAGGTTGAAATTGTATAGAATGGTGTTCAAGGGTCAATAATCCATCACATCTGCTTTGTGTCAAAAGCAGAGATGAAATGAAACTGTACAGTCCTTCTGTGTCAGACAACACAGTAGTGCAGATGGTAGAACTTTTGATGGTGAACGGTTAGAGTATTGTGCTCTGTTTTGGACACGCTGAGCTTGCTGGTTCTTAAAAAAATACTCCGATAGATTTTTTTTTTAGATTTAGAGATACAGCGCGGAAACAGGCCCTTCGGCCCACCGGGTCTGCGCTGCCCAGCGATCCCCGCACATTAACACTGTCCTACACACACACACACACACTAGGGACAATTTTCACATTTTTAATTAACCCAGCCAATTAACCTACATACCTGTACGTCTTTGGAGTGTGGGAGGAAACCGAAGATCTCGGAGAAAACACACGCACGTCACGGGGAGAATGTACAAACTCCGTACAGACGGCGCCCATAGTCAGGATCGAACCTGAGTCTCCGGCGCTGCATTAGCTGTAAGGCAGCAACTCTACCGCTGTGCCACCGTGCCACACCGATAGTGTGCCCATCACCATAATGATAACAAAGCTCAAATTCTGCTAGGTGCTAACATTTCAAAACAGAAGTAGCTGGTATGTTGGGGCATTCTCGTATATTCCCTTCACTCCATCCACCACCATCACATCAAGATTATCACTGGTATTTAATTGTCATACGTACTGGCAATGGAACAATGAAACTCTTGCTTACTGCGGCTTAATTGGCCCAGTAAAACAATAGCCTACAATGATATAACAATAAAAAATGCAGCAAATTAATCACCACGGTAGTAGCCAACGATAACAGTGTAAAACTGAAGTCTGTAACACAACCAAAGAAGCAGTCTGCAGAAGATCATAGTTGCTGTGTTAGTGTTGTGCAGTGTTCAAGAGCCTAATGATTGCTGGAAAGAAACTGATCTTGAACCTGACAATCATGCTCGGTGTAAATTACTACCAAAGTCTTTTTGCAAGAGAGAAAGACATTCATTCCAGTTGAGATGAAAAGTATATTAATGATAATTATATATACTTTTCAAATTCCCAAAGTGTATTTCCTTGTTTATATGGAATGTTTGTTCTGCTGCCTAGTAATGAACTACATACAACCAGAGGATTTATCTATTAATATGCAACACAGGAATCTAAATCTTTTTAGATGCCTAACTTGCCAGACCACTTTGTATTTTTTTTTAATAAACCTGTAATCTTTAAAGAACAAATACCCCACAGGTAAGTGTTTTGTGTAGAAAGCATTCATTGGAGTGTTTCCCATTTAACAAAACCTCCGTGGGAATGGAGTTTTAAAGTTTAAAAATAGATAACTTTCATTTGGAGTGGCAGTGGCCCAGTTATGTTGACATTCACATTGAGGTACGAAAGTGTTCCACAGGGATCCCCTTAGCTAGAACAACCAGCGTGGATTCCCTTTGTATTTTGACGCAGTAAAGTGATATCTCAACTCGCAGTGCCTTTTAAATGAGAAGTTCAGAATCGATTGAAGCAGAATCGGGCCATTCGGCCCAAAGTCTACTCTGCCATTCAATTATTGCTGATCTATCTTTCCACCTAAACCCTACTCTCCTACCTTCTACCCTTAACCCCTGACACCCATACTAATCGAGTATTTATCTCTGCCTTAAAAACATCCATTGACGACCTCTACAGCCTTCTGTGGCAAAGAATTCCACAAATTCACCACCATAAGCGATAGATGGAACACAACCGAAGGGTTTAAACAAAACCTTAGTTTGATCCAGAAAGCCCTTCTCCATTTAAAGACTGGGTTTCATGGTGTTTATCAGTATTAGCCATCTGGGTTTCTAGATTATTGCACACTATTAATACTGCAAACAATTTGTACCAATGCTAGTAAGAACGGTGTAGGAAGGAACTGCAGATGTTGGTTTACACTGAAGATAGACACACAATGTTGGAGTAACTCAACAGGTCAGGTAGCATCTCTGGAGAAAGGAATAGGTGACATCTTGTGTCAAGATTGAAGATTCTGAGTCTGAAGAAGGGTCTCGACCTGAAATGTCACCTATTCCTTTGCTAATGCACTGGGATCGCTGTTCGGCACGGAGTGGGTGGGCCGAAGTTTCCATAAACTAAACGCAAAACAATTTCACCTGAAAAGTTGCAGTAATCCCTGGGATACATGCATACCTGTAATTCCCTTTAGGATTTGCACCTCTAAAGTTAAGAAGGCTTTGTGAAAATCCTCTGAGTTCCACAAAATGTTTTCTGACAAACTCTCGGAGCCTGCCATTGCAGGCAGCGCAGGTGAGACCCAAAGACAACAAAAGGCCACTGCATGCAGTGTTCCTGATGTGGCCTCCTTTACATCAGTGCGACCGAGTGTAGTCCTGGTGAATGTTTCGCAAACACTTGCACTCAATCCATCAATGCCTGCTGCATCTCGCTGTTGCTAACAATTTCCCTTCCCAATCCCACACTGACCTTTCTGTCCTGGGCCTTCTCCATTGCCAGAGTGGGGCCACGTGGTAACTGGAGGAACAGCACCTCGTATTCTTGGGTAGCTTACAGCCCAACAGTATTCACCAATTTTAGGTAACTAACTTCAAACCTGCCCTCTTCTCTCCAGCCCCCCATCTCTTCCCTGTGCGCCACATTGATATGCATCCAATTCTCCCCTCCCTCTGGCCTTCCACCTACATTTCTTCCATTAAGCTTCACTATTTGCACTTTTATCCTTATCTCACACCTTTTGTCTTTTCATCTCTACCCTTTGTCCTTTCATCTGCCTATCAAAGCCCCCCTCTCCCAGATCCACCTATCACTCACAGGCTTTTCTCTGCCCCTCCTTCCTTCCAGCCTTCTCCCCTCCCACCACAATCAGTCGAAAGAAGGGTCCCAACCTGAAACATCACCTATCCATTCTCCAGTGATGCTGCTGGACCCGCTGAGTTACTCCAGCACTTTGTCATTTTTTTTTTCAATAAAAGTCTGTCTTCAAATATCTGTCAAGAGAACTTCGCTAGCAAAAGGACAATCCAGTGTTGGAAGAAAAAAAATACAGATGTTGGAAGCAAGGAGTGGGGATGACCAATCTTCTGAAAGAAAGGAGATGTTAGCGAGTAAATGAGGAAGAAAAAGTAAGTTGACCAGGCAGGGTTTGATGAGACTCGCAGGAAACATTACCAAATGTCTCATCGAAGTTCAACGTAATCCAGTGTAAAATTTCAAGTTTTTCCCTTCGTCTGAATCCTTGCTACATTTTTATTGTATCATCACAGAGGCCTGAGCCATAGGAAGAGAATGGGTGGGCAAAGACTTTGTTCCTTGGAGTGCAGGAGGCTGAGGGGTGATCTTGTAGACCTCGGGTGCACACTGTATTTTTCCCCAGGGTAGAATGAAATCAAGAACTAGATGGCATGGGTATAAGGTGAGTTGGGAAAGATTTAACGGGAACATGATGGGCAAATTTTTAAGAGGGTGGTGTGTGTATGGAATGAGCTGCCTGCAGAAGTAAAAAAGGTGGGTACATTACAACATTTAAAAGACATTTGGACAGGTACCTGTACGGCATGTATATGAAAGATTTAATGAGATATACAGACCAATTGTAGTAATTGGGATTAGTTCAGATGGGGCAACTTGGTTGGCATAGGCAAGTTGGGCAGAAGGGTCTGTTGTCCTGTTGTATCACTCTGACAGCAGTAGTTGTGCACTGAGGATAGATACAATAAGCTGGAGCAACTCGGCAGGTCAGGCAGTATCTCTGGAGAAAAGGAATAGGTGACGTTTTGGGTCAGAACCCTTCTTCCTTGCTTCCCAAATTCTGTCCCATTTAGTTCAACGGAACTAGAGCACAGTGCCTGATCATTGCATTCATTTTGCTCTACTCTATTGACATCTAATGATCAATTTAAAAGGAAATGTGTGTAGGAAAAAACTCCAGATGCTGGTTTAATCGAAGGTAGACGCAAAATGCTGGAATAACTCAGCGGGTCAGGCAGCATCTCGGGCGAGAAGGAATGGGTGATGTTTCGGGTCGAATCCCTTCAGACTGATGTTAGGGGAGGGGGCGGGACAAAGATAGGATGTAGTAGGAGACAGGAAGACTAGTGGGAGAACTGGGAAGCGAGAGGAAAAAGAGATGGACAGAGGAACTATCTGAAGTTAAAGTCAATGTTCATACCGCTGGGGTGTAAACTGCCCAAGCGAAATATGAGATGCTGTTCCTCCAATTTGTGCTGGGCCTCACTATGACAATGGGGGAGGCCCATAACAGCAAGGTCAGACCGGGAATGGGAGGGGGAGTTAAAGTGCTAAACCACTGGGAGATCAGGTTGGTTCAGGCGGACTGAGCGAAGGTGTTGAGCGAAACGATCGCCGAGCCTGCGTTTGGTCTCGCCGATGTAGAGAAGTTGACATCTGGAACAGCGGATACCATAGATGAGGTTGGAGGAGGTGCAGGTGAACCTCTGCCTCACCTGGAAAGACTGTTTGGGTCCTTGGATGGAGTCGAGGGGGGAGGTAAAGGGACAGGTGTTGCATCTCCTGCGGTTGCAAGGGAAAGTGCCCGGGGATGGGGTGGTTTGGGTGGGAAGGGACGAGTGGACCAGGGAGTTACGGAGGGAACGGTCTCTGCGGAACGCAGAAAGGGGAGGAGATGGGAAGATGTGGCCAGTGGTGGGGTCCCGTTGGAGGTGGTGGAAATGTGGGAGGAAACCGGAGCACCCAGAACAAACCCATGCTGGCACAGGAAGAATGTACAAACACCGTACAAATATCACCAGTAGTCAGGATCGATTCATATTGAATGATAGGTGGTTGCGAACAGGTGATAACTCAGTGGGTCAAGCAGCATTCCTGGATAATGTGCATAGGTGATGTGTCAGATTTGGACCCATCAGACTTATGAAAACAGGGAAATGAGCAAGGTTGCGGCTAATGTGGGATCAGGCGTGATGTAATCGAATTTTGAAGGAGACTCGAGGAGTCAAATAACTCGCCACCATGCCAATGTTTTATACTTTTCCACTAGACTTCAACTGAATTTATTGTTAGAATATTTTGGGCAATGGTTACACACTTCCACACCAACATTGTATTTAGAAGTCAGTGCTCTATTACAGCTGTAGGTTATTGGTAATAATGTATAATTTTGTATTGAACAAATTTTGCATAAACAAAGACTAGCCAATACAAGCTTAGAAATCGATCCTTGTTCTTATTGCATGAACACTTAAAAATAAATTCAATTGTACAGGGACGTTACCAACCTCGGTCCAGGTCAAATAACCTGCAATACACTTTTGAAATGTAGTGACTGCTGTAACGCAGGAAGTGCAGCAATACATTTGTGCATTACAGGCTCCTTGCAATGAATTGACCTTTTCACAAAGAATTTCACAATGAATTTTCACACGCAGGGTGGGGGTGGTATAGAACAAGCTGCCAGAGGAGGTAGTTGAAGCAGGGATGATCCCAGCGTTTAAGGACAATAGACAATGGGTGCAGGAGGATGCCATTCGGCCCTTCGAGCCAGCACCGCCATTCAATGTGATCATGGCTGATCATTCTCAATCAGTACCCCGTTCCTGCCTTCTCCCCATAACCCCCTGACTCCGCTATCCTTAAGAGCTCTACCCAGCTCTCTCTTGAATGCATTCCGAGAATTGGCCTCCACTGCCTTCTGAGGCAGAGAATTCCACAGATTCACAACTCTCTGACTGAAAAAGTTTTTCCTCATCTCAGTTCTAAATGGCCTACCCCTTATTCTTAATCTGTGGCCCCTTGTTCTGGACTTCCCCAACATTGGGAACATGTTTCCTGCCTCTAACGTGTCCAACCCCTTAATAATCTTATACGTCCCGATAAGATCTTCTCTCATCCTTCTAAATTCCAGTGTATACAAGCCTAGTCGCTCTAGTTACTCGGAACAGTTAGACAGGTACATGGATCAGACGGGTTTGGATGTGGGCTGGTGGGACTAGTGTCGCTGGGACATGTTTGCCGGTGTGGGCAAGTTGGACCAAAGGACCTGTTTCTACGCTGTATCACACTATGACCTAGTATGCTTCAATGATGGTGATGAAAGGCAACTGGCAGGAATTTACCTGCACATCCTCTAAGAATGAACTTAGGAGTCATTTTCCTTGCCTTGGGAAGGGGAACAGGATCATTGTGTAGTCTCTTCTAGAAAACAATTATTTGGGCAGTGCATTGTTCCCTCTGCACAGCAAAGGGTTACTGGGTAGAAATAAGGAATTGCAGATGCTGGAGATAAAAAAAAGATACAAAATGCTGGAGTAACTCAGCAGGTAAGGCGGCATACCTGGATAACATGGAGAGGTTGAAGTTTTGGGTCGGGACCCTTCTTCAGACTGATTATCTGCCTTGGTTACATTAGTAAATCACTGGGAGTAAATCATTTAATCGGGAGCATTCCCTTCACCAGAACAAACTAGCTGTAGCCGAGTGGTGCAGTTGGTAGATCTGTTGCCTCGGCTCCAGGGCTCCAGGGATCCTTGTTCAATCCTCACCACTGGAATGCAGTCTGTTTGCATGTTGTCGATGTGACCACATTTCTTGGTGTTTGTTTCTTCCCACATGCCAATAGCATGGGTCGTTGATTGTTCAGCCACTGTAAATACCTCCCAGAGTGCAGGTGTGTGTAGTGGTAGAATATGGGGAAATTGATGCATCTGCACACTGGATGGCTCAAATTTTAATCATGCATTGTCTTTTTGCTGACTGATTAGCACACAATAAAAGCTTTTCACTGTAACCTGTGATGACAAACGAAACTAAACGAAACTGAAATGGGAATAGTATAAATGGAATGCAGACTCAGTGGGCCGTAGGGCCTGTTTATGTGCTGTATGAAGCTGTATGTGCTGTATGGTCTCTGCTCTGATCTGCTTTCGCTGGAGTGAAGGTGAATACAGAGCTCCAGCAGCAAACCATTTTTAAGAACCAGGAAATACAAAGGTGATATCTGATGTTCTCTGGTTCTAACAAGCTGGAAAGAGCAGAACACTTCATGGAGACGCTTCAAATTCTTTCCACCAGTTCCTGATGGCCGATCCTTGCTGTCTTCTCCCTTTCTCTCTTCAGCCGAGCTAATTATCTAATTTTTGAAGGTTGTCAATTTGCTGCTCTGAAATCCTGACAGTCAGAATATATGTCTCTTACTTAGTCACCTCTGGAGCAATGAGGCGTTAGTAATGGATAAATCACTAGTCTTCAGAGTATGCCAATTTTCAGTAGCATCAATACCCAGTGTTGCCCACATAACATTTAATTACCTGACCCCTCTGAAGCCAAAGCATTTGTTCCCAAGGTGTAGTTAATATTGTTTAGTTTCTAGTTTGGAGATAGTTTAGAGATATAACATGGAAACAGGCCCTTTGGCCCACCGAGTCTGCGCCGGCCAGTGATCCCCACACACTAGCACTATCCTACACACTGGGGACAATTTACAATTTTTACCAAAGCCAATTAACCTACAAACCTGTACATCTTTGGAATGTAGGAGGAAATCAGAGGACCTGGAGAAAACCCAAGCAGTCGCAGGGTGAATGTACAAAGTCCAACTCTATATTGCTAAGACTATGCTGCCTGGTGCCCTGGGAGACTGCAGGTGACTGATGTCCTGGGGAAATTGGCTTTGCCACTGAGTAGCATCTCTGGAGAAAAAGGATAGGTGATGTTTTGGGCCAGGACCCCTCTTGAGGTGGAATTGTTGGCTAGGGGTGGTGTGAGCACAAGAGGGGTACACCTTTGCAAACTGTGGAACTGGTTAACTGTCTTTTCGTGGGGGAGGTGGGGGGAGGTGGGGAAGTGGGGAGGAATAGGAAGAGCAGTGTATTTTGAAGTTACCTAAATTTAGAGAATTCACTGTTCATACCATTGGGTTGTAAGCTACCTAAGTGGAATATGAGGCGCTGTTCCTCCAATTTGTGTGTGTCCTCGTTCTGGCAATGGAGGAGGCCCGGGACTGAAAGATCAGACTGGGAACAGGAGTTTCTAAACGTTGTCAAATGGGTGCCCATTGTAGAAATTGGCCAGCTTTCAGTCCACTCCCCTCGCATGTCATTCTTACGGCACATAAATAATCTTTTGTTTCTTTGTCCTAGTTGTTCTTCACTTCCCAATGATTAAATGATGTAGCAACATACAGTATCTTCAGGTTCTCCTCCCCCAACCCTCACCCTCCCCCCCCCCCCCCCCCCCCCCCCATCATTGTCATACTACAAAGAAACAGGCCATTTGGTCCATTTCTCCCATACTGACCAAGTTACCCCATCTAAGCTAGATTCATTTACCTGTGTTTGGCCTATATCCCTCAACCTTTCCTATCCATGTACCTGTCCAAATGTCTTTCAAAATGTTATGGTACCTGCCTCAACTACTTCCTCATGCAGTTTGTTCCATACACCCATGATAAAGGTTGCCCCTCTGACTCCTATTAAATCTTTGTTACTATTCTAACCTTAAACCTATACCCTCTAGTTCTTCACAAAAAGCTGGAGTAACTCAGCGGGTCAGGCAGCTTCTCAGGAGAGAAGGAATGGGTGACGTTTCGGGTCGAGACCCTTCTTCAGACCCCTAGTTCCTTATTCCCCTATTCTGTCTTAATATCCCTATGTTGTTAGCTGATGTTAAAAGATGTATTTGCTGTGTTCAGGCACGTAGCCATTGCTAAAGTGTAGTAACCTCTGCAGGCTCACATCAACTTGACAAGAGTATTGATTTCCATCGAGTAGCTCCTATTCCTACAGAAATGTAAGTGTCGGATGGGCAACACGTTTTAATAGTTCCCTGTGGGCCTTCTTCCATGATTCTATGATCTATTCTCAACGACTGCACAAAGGGTGAACTGTCATGGTGTATCATTGCCAATGTTCAACACTACATTAGACCAAGTTTCAGGTGTGAAGGATAGTCCACATCTAATCCATTTAGCACAGATGCTTTGTAAATTTAGGGTAGTTTGCCAGCATTTGAATGCTTCAAGCTTAAAATTATTCTACCTTTCACATTCTTCCATGTGAAATTGTATTGTTGGCAAATTACCCAAATCAAAAATTAAAATCATTATCTTCCCTTTACTTTAGTTTAACGATACAGTGTGAAACAGGACCCATGGCCCACTGAGTCCACACCAACCAGCAATCCCCACACACTAGCACAATCCTACACACGCTAGGGACAATTTACATTTATACCAAGCAATTTAACCAACAAACATGTATGTATTTGGAGTGTGGAAGAAAACTGAAGATCTCTGAGAAAACCCATGCAGGTCACGGGGAGAACATAACTCCGCACAGACAAGCACCCACAGTCAGGATCAAACCCGGGTCTCTGGCGCTGTAAGCCAGTAGCTGTACTGATAGGCTAATAATAATAAATTTAATCTTGAGGAAAATAAACAAATTTCCAGATAAATTGGCACTGCTTCTTAATCAATATGGAGACCTCAAAAGTGCAGCAAGGTTATTCAAGTCAAGTCAAGTCAATTTATTTGTATAGCACATTTAAAAACAACCCACGTTGACCAAAGTGCTGCACATCTGACTAGGAAAAAAAAGAAACATACAGTGGCAGGCAGCCAAACACAACGGCGCGGCCATCTTGAACAAAATGTTAATTCAATCACCCACAGTCCAACAATAAAAGCACTAAACAGGCACCCAAATTACCCAACCCCAAAAACCCCCCAAAACACAGTCCAACAATAGAAGCATTAAATAGGCATTCAAATCACACACCCTAAAACCCCCAAAAACACAGTCCAACAATAAAAACATCAAACAGGCACTCAAACCACCCAACCCCCAAAAAAAACACACAAAAAAGAATTCAGCCACGGCCTTTTTCATTTTCCGTTTTACAATCTGAATTTCTCTGAGTCTTGTTTCCAGTTAGATGGTGTCCAATGTGTTGTCAAGTTGGAAAAGGTGCAGAAGGTTTACAAGGATGTTACCAGGACTGGAGGGCCTAAGCTATAGGGAGAGGTTGAGTCGGCTAGGACTCTATTCCTTGGCATGCAGGAATATGAGGGATGATTTTATAGAGGTGTACAAAATCATGAAGAATAGATCAAATAGATGCACCTTTGCCTAGAGTAGTGGAATAAAGAAGCAGAGGATGTAAGTTTAAGGTGGGGGGGGGGGGGGGGGGGGGGAGATTTAATAGGATCTTGAGGGGTCACTTTTTCACAAAGGGAGGGGGGTGTATGGAACGAGCTGCCGAAGAAGATAGTTGAGGCAGGTACTACCACAATGTTTAAGAAACATTTAGACATGTACATGGATAGGAGAGGTTGAGAAGGATATGGGCAAAATGCAGACAAGTGGGACTAGTGTATATGGAACATTTTGGTCGATGTGGGCAAGTTGGGCCGAAGGGCCTGTTTCCACGCTGTATGACTAGAAATGAGCAAAGCAGACATTGTGGTATCATCAATTTTAGGGATTCTTAAGTAGTCTCCTGTTCCAAGGTGTGTGGAGCCTGCTAAAGAATAATGTAAAACCTCGAGCTAGTAATGCATTGTACTCCATTAGGCTCCAGCAGATAATTGAGATAAATTCCAAGAAACACCAGAAAATATCCTTGGGCACAAGTCACTTGGTTATCTTTGAGACGGCAGGTCGACACAAAGTGCTGGAGTAATTCAGTGGGCGAGTCAGCATCTCTGGGAAAGGATGGGTGACATTTCCAGGTCAGGAGACTCCTTCAGACTGCCGGTGCAAGAATTATCCTTGCTCTTCGACAATCCCTCTCCTTCCCAGCTAACAATTTGGGCCACAGTGCAAATCAGGTGGCTTTCAGCTTGCTATCAATGTTTTGTCCCTTTCATCAATGAATGTTTCACACTCCTCAATTTTAATAATGAAGGCCCTTTTAAGAAGATGAAACAACTAAAAGCATTTGAAATCCATCTATATATTTTTTCGTTTAGTTTGGAGATGCAGCCTGGGAACAGGCCCTTCGGCCCACTGAGTCCATGCTGACCAGTTATACCCGTACACCAGCACTATCCGACCGGGGATAATTTACAATTTTCTAAGCCAATTAGCCTACAAACCTGTACACCCTTGGAGTGTGGGAGGAAACCAGAGCCCCCAAGAAAATCCCACACAGGTCACAGGGAGAACGTACCAACACCATATAAATAGCATCTGTAGTCAGGATCGAACCTGATGGCTGTAAGACATCACTGGTGCTGTAAGGCATGTAGGTTTTCAAATGAAATTCAGTGCATTACATTTTTACTTGATCTAATTTGTCTCGAAACTGAGGAATGTTCAACTGTAGAACGAGCCTGAAGAAGGGTTCTGACCCGAAACATTGTCTATCCGTTCACAGGTTATAGGAGTAGAACTAGGTCATTCGGCCCATTGAGTCTACCCCGCCATTCAATCATGGCAGATCTCTGCCACCTAATCCCATTTTCCTGCCTTCTCTTAGCCCTTGACACCTGTTCTAATCAAGAACTTATCTATCTCTGCCTTAAAAATATCCTTGGCCTCCACAGCCCTCTGTGGCAATGAGTTCCACAGATTAACTGCCCTCTGGCTATAGAAGTTCCTCCTCACTTCCTTTCTAGAAGAGCGCCCTTTAATTCTGAGGCTATGACCTCTGGTCCTAGACTCTCCCACCAGTGGAAACATCGTTTCCACATCCACTCTATGCCTTTCATTATTCTGTAAGTTTCAATGAGGTCCCCCCTCAACCTTCTAAACTCAAATTCCCTCCACGGATGTTGCCTGGCCTGTTGAATTACTCCAGCAACTTGTTTTCCTCAAGACTTCAACATCTACAGTTCCTTGGTTCATCTGTCACCTGGTGCTTCCTCTTGTAAGCTCCAACCTTTTAAACCTTAAAAATTTAGCCAAGCTCAACCCATTTCTCCATTTATACCTTGCCTCCATTCCTGCTCTTTTTGGCCTCTGTGATACAGTGATCTGTCTACTTTACTCTTTACTTTATTTTAACAGCTTGGAAGGGCAGCTGTAAAAAGGAACATTGTTGGGGGGGGGGGGGAAGGGGTAAAAAAAAATCAATGATGAGCACTTTCACTCTGTTCTGACCTGGATCAAGGTTTCTAATGGGTCGTGCAGTGAGTTCAAGAGAAAAATAGCAAATTGGCTAAAACTATGATGACTGGTCTCCTTTTGAAACGTGCTGTTTTGTCCTCGAAACAGAATCCACTGAGATGCGATCCCAGTGATGGAACATCCATCAAGGTACATTGTAGGCATCCTTTTATTTTGTGAGGACATGTATTTCTATTGTAAGGTAGCTGGCATTGAGGTGTAATCAATTTTGGAGACACTGTCGAGGCTTGAGATATATGGTGGGGACACGGGTCTTTCGGCCCATTGACACTGTGCCAACCAGCAGGTGAGGCAGCATCTCGGGAGAGAAGGAATGGGCGACGTTTCGGGTCGAGACCCTTCTTCAGTCTGAAGAAGGGTTTCGACCCAAAACGTCGCCCATTCCTTCTCTCCTGCGATGCTGCCTGACCTGCTGAGTTACTCCAGCATTTTGTGAATAAATACCTTCAATTTGTACCAGCATCTGCAGTTATTTTCTTGTACTGTGCCAACTAGCGATCACCCTGTACGTCAGCACTTATGACTTTTTAACTGAAACCAAGCCTGCACACTAACTCCAAGGACAATTTACAATTTTTACCTAAGCCAATTAATCTACAAACCTGTACATCTTTGGAGTGTGGGAGGAAACCACACACAGCGTCGAAGGTCGGGAGTGAATCTATGTCTCTGGTGCTGTGAGGCATCAGCTCTTAAGAGGATGTTGCCAGGACTAGAGGGTCTGAGCTATAGGGAGAGGTTGAGTAAGCTGGGTCTCTATTCAATAGACAATAGACAATAGACAATAGGTGCAGGAGTAGGCCATTCAGCCCTTCGAGCCAGCACCGCCATTCAATGCGATCATGGCTGATCACTATCAATCAGTACCCCGTTCCTGCCTTCTCCCCATACCCCCTCACTCCGCTATCCTTAAGAGCTCTATCCAGCTCTCTCTTGAAAGCATCCAACGAACTGGCCTCCACTGCCTTCTGAGGCAGAGAATTCCACACCTTCACCACCCTCTGACTGAAAAAGTTCTTCCTCATCTCCGTTCTAAATGGCCTACCCCTTATTCTCAAACTGTGGCCCCTTGTTCTGGACTCCCCCAACATTGGGAACATGTTATCTGCCTCTAATGTGTCCAATCCCCTAATTATCTTATATGTTTCAATAAGATCCCCCCTCATCCTTCTAAATTCCAGTGTATACAAGCCCAATCGCTCCAGCCTTTCAACATACGACAGTCCCGCCATTCCGGGAATTAATCTAGTGAACCTACGCTGCACGCCCTCCATAGCAAGAATATCCTTCCTCAAATTTGGAGACCAAAACTGCACACAGTACTCCAGGTGCGGTCTCACCAGGGCCCGGTACAACTGTAGAAGGACCTCTTTGCTCCTATACTCAACTCCTCTTGTTACGAAGGCCAACATTCCATTGGCTTTCTTCACTGCCTGCTGAACCTGCATGCTTCCTTTCATTGACTGATGCACTAGGACACCCAGATCTCGTTGAACTCCCCCTCCTCCTAACTTGACACCATTCAGATAATAATCTGCCTTTCTATTCTTACTTCCAAAGTGAATAACCTCACACTTATCTACATTAAACTGCATCTGCCATGTATCCGCCCACTCACACAACCTGTCCAGGTCACCCTGCAGCCTTATTGCATCTTCCTCACAATTCACACTACCCCCCAACTTAGTATCATCTGCAAATTTGCTAATGGTACTTTTAATCCCTCCGTCTAAGTCATTAATGTATATCGTAAATAGCTGGGGTCCCAGCACCGAACCTTGCGGTACCCCACTGGTCACTACCTGCCATTCCGAAAGGGACCCATTTATCCCCACTCTTTGCTTTCTGTCTGTTAACCAATTTTCTATCCATGTCAGTACCCTACCCCCAATACCATGTGCCCTAATTTTGCCCACTAATCTCCTATGTGGGACCTTGTCGAAGGCTTTCTGAAAGTCGAGGTACACCACATCCACTGACTCTCCCTTGTCAATTTTCCTAGTTACATCCTCAAAAAATTCCAGTAGATTTGTCAAGCATGATTTCCCCTTCGTAAATCCATGCTGACTCGGAACGATCCCGTTACTGCTATCCAAATGCTCAGCAATTTCGTCTTTTATAATTGACTCCAGCATTTTCCCCACCACTGATGTCAGACTAACTGGTCTATAATTACCCGTTTTCTCTCTCCCTCCTTTCTTAAAAAGTGGGATAACATTTGCTATCCTCCAATCCACAGGAACTGATCCTGAATCTATAGAACATTGAAAAATGATCTCCAATGCTTCCACTATTTCTAGAGCCACCTCCTTAAGTACTCTGGGATGCAGACCATCAGGCCCTGGGGATTTATCAGCCTTCAGTCCCATCAGTCTACCCAAAACCATTTCCTGCCTAATGTGGATTTCCTTCAGTTCCTCCATCACCCTAGGTTCTCCAGCCCCTAGAACATTTGGGAGATTGTGTGTATCTTCCTCAGTGAAGACAGATCCAAAGTAACGGTTTAACTCGTCTGCCATTTCTTTGTTCCCCATAATAAATTCCCCTGCTTCTGTCTTCAAGGGACCCACATTTGCCTTGACTATTTTTTTCCTCTTCACGTACCTAAAAAAACTTTTGCTATCCTCCTTTATATTATTGGCTAGTTTACCCTCGTACCTCATCTTTTCTCCTCGTATTGCCTTTTTAGTTAACTTTTGTTGCTCTTTAAAAGAGTCCCAATCCTCTGTCTTCCCACTCTTCTTTGCTATGTTATACTTCCTCTCCTTAATTTTTATGCTGTCCCTGACTTCCCTTGTCAGCCACAGGTGTCTCTTACTCCCCTTAGAGTCTTTCCACCTCTTTGGAATAAATTGATCCTGCAACCTCTGCATTATTCCCAGGAATACCTGCCATTGCTGTTCTACCGTCTTCCCTGCTAGGGCCTCCTTCCAATCAATTTTGGCCAGCTCCCGCCTCATGCCTCTGTAATCCCCTTTGCTATACTGTAATACCGACACTTCCGATTTTCCCTTCTGCCTTTCCATTTGCAGAGTAAAACTTATCATGTTGTGATCACTGCCTCCTAATGGCTCTTTTACCTCTAGTCCCCTTATCAGATCAGGATCATTACACAACACTAAATCCAGAATTGCCTTCTCCCTGGTAGGCTCCAGTACAAGCTGTTCTAAGAATCCATCTCGAAGGCACTCTACAAACTCTCTTTCCTGGGGTCCATTTCCAACCTGATTTTCCCAGTCTACCTGCATGTTGAAATCTCCCATAACCACCGTAGCATTACATTTTTGACACGCCAATTTTATCTCCTGATTTAACTTGCACCCTAAGTCGAGGCTACTGTTTGGGGGCCTATAGATAACTCCCATTAGGGTCTTTTTACCCTTACAATTTCTCATTTCTATCCATACTGATTCAACATCTCCTGATTCTATGTCACCCCTTGCAAGGGAATGAATATCATTCCTTACCATCAGAGCAACCCCACCCCCTCTGCCCACCTGTCTGTCTTTTCTATACGTTGTGTACCCCTGAATATTCAGTTCCCAGCCCTGGTCCTCTTGTAGCCATGTCTCAGTGATCCCTACAACATCATACTTGCCCATGACTAACTGAGCCTCAAGCTCATCCACTTTATTTTTTATACTACGCGCATTTAAGTACAACACTTTAACTTCTGTATTTACCTCCCCTCTCACATCGTTCACAATTGGCCCTGCCCTTAATTTATTTTCCGCTCTAGAACTTCTGTTCCCATTCTTCCGAAAGTCTTTTGCAATATCTCCTGTATTCCCTTTTACCTCATCTTCATATTCACAATTTGTTAACCCCTCCCCCCCACTACTTAGTTTAAAGCCACAGGTGTCACACTAGCAAACCTGCCTGCCAGAATGTTTGTCCCCCTGCTGTTAAGATGCAACCCGTCCCTTTTGTACAAGTCACCCCTAGCCCAGAAGAGATCCCAGTGGTCCAGAAATCTAAATCCCTGCTCTCTGCACCAGTCCCTCAGCCATAAATTCATACCCTCTATCTCTCTGTTCCTGGCCTCACCAGCACGAGGTACCGGTAGCAGTCCAGAGATAACTACCTTCGACGTCCTACTTCTCAGCGTTTTTCCCAACTCTCTAAACTCCCGCTGTAGCACCTCCTTCCTCTTCCGCCCGACGTCATTCCTTGGATTGCAGGAGGATGAGGGGTGATCTTATAAGAGGTATATAAAATCATGAGAGGCATAGATCGGGTAGATGCACAAAATATCTTGCCCAGAGTAGGGGAATCGAGGACTAGAGGACATCGGTTCAAGGTGAAGGAGAAAAGATTTAATAGGAATCTGAGGGGTAACTTTTTCACTCAAAGGGTGGCGGGTCTATGGAACAAGCTGCCAGAGATTGTAGTTGAGGCTGGGACTATCCCAACTTTTAAGAAACAGGTACATGGATATGACAGGTTTGGAGGGATATGGACCAAGCGCAGGCAGGTGGGACTAGTGTAACTGGAACATGTTGGCCGGTGTGGGGAAGTTGGGCTGAAGGGCTTGTTTCCACACTGTATCACTCTATGACTATACCAGCTGTGCCACCCTAAAATATAACCTCACTTAGGGGGGGAGGGTGTAATGAATGTTCCCAACAGACCCAAACTGACTTGCCAACTTGCAGTAATGCAATCTATACTTCTTTACCCTTGGAAACTAAGTCATTCTCTGTCCCACGTTGCGATAATAAAATAGAGGAAGTCAGTCAGCCGACCGAAGAGTTGTAAGCAGCCGCCAAGCTGCTGAAACATTTCTCCACAATTGGTTTCCATAAACATTGTGTCCCTTTTATTCTACTTGGCAGCTAAACATCACCGTGTGGTGACACCTGGTGGCAACTCAAGGGCAGAACGAACCATCGTGCTAGAGGGCGGCGTCTCGGTGTGGGAGGCACCAGCCACGGGGTCGGTACCTGAGTTGGTATTTAAGGCCGGGCAATGCCCGTGACTGGGGGTGGAGTAGGGAGCTGTACTGGAGAGAATAAACACGTCTAGTGCACGCAACTCATGTCCGATTAGTTTTTGGCGGGACTCCTTCTCGTCCCGCTACATTGGTGACCCCGACGCCCAGGAAGGGTAATCCTGGAGGGTAAGTTTGAAAAGAAAATGCATTCTGCCGCTGCCGCCCACATGGCCGATGAGGCCGAACTCAACGCGGTATCACTGAAGCTCCCTACATTTTGGAACTCGCAGCTGGGGGTTTGATTTCGACAGGCCGAATCCCAATTTTACATCCATGGCGTTACAGCCGAGGAGACCCGCTATCACTATTTGGTCGGCGCCCTGGACCAGCAGACGGCCGGGTGGGTCGCTCCTCACCTGTATAATCCGCCGGCGGCGAATAAATACACAGGCCTCAAGAAGCTGCTGCTCCGGATCTACGGGCCGAGCCGAATGCAGCGCGCCTGTCGGGTCCTTAACATGGGCGGGCACAGCGATCGGACGCCCTCGGCCCTCATGAGCGAGATGCTCACGCTCATGGGCGACCACCAGCCCTGCCCGCTCTTTGAATTTACCTACCTGCAGCAATTGCTGCAAGACACCCGCTGGCAGCTCGCGGGGGAGAGCTTCGAGGATCCCATCCGGCTAACGGCCCTCACTGATGAGCTGTGGCTGTCCGACCAGCAGCAGGTGGGGGCGCTGGAATACCTGGAACCGCGGGAATCCCCGGAATGGCTGGACCGGATTGATTCCACGCCCTGGCAGGCCCAGCGGCCCAGGACCACGCCCACAAGAGGGCCACGCCCACCAGTGCCGCAGACCAGACAAGTGGCACAGGAGAGGAGGATGGCTGAGCAGGACCCAGGAGATCCAAGGGGACAGATGTGGTGTTTTTACCACCAGCGCTGGGGTTCAGCAGCAACTTCAGCCACGTGGCAACTTTTGAGAAGATCTCCTTGTGCTCTATCACGCCCACAGCGCCGGTCAGCAACCCCCTTAGCGACGGTGGACAATCTCTACGCCCAGGTACTGGCTGAGTTTCCGGACATTGTCACCCCCAGGCTCGGCCAGCCTGAGGCACGGTGTCATCCACCATATACTGACATCGGGCCCGCCGCTCCACGCCCGCAGGCTCGCTCCTGACAAGCTCCTTATAGCAAAGGCGGAGTTTCGGAGTATGGAGGCCATGGGTATCGTTCGACGCTCCAACAGCCCATGGGCCTCCCCGCTGCACATGGTGCCGAAGGTGTCCAGCAGCATTTAGGCCGTGCGGGGACTACCGCTGCCTTAACGAGGCCACGACCTCTGACTGTCACCCTATCCCCCACATACAGGACTTCTCAGCCCATCTGCCCACAATAACTGCCGAACGTGATGCCGAGTTAAACTAATGCCTCCGGTTTCCTCCCACATCCTAAAGGTGTGCAGGTTTTCTACGTTACCTAGCCTCAGTAAATTGTTCCTAGTGTGTAGGGAGTGGATGGGAAAGTGGGATAACATAAAACTAGTGCGAACAGGTCAGCTTGGACTCTGTGGGCCAAATGGCCTCTTTCCATGCTGTATCTTGCCATCAACCAATAGTTTCATACGCAGAACCTATTTTTTAAAAATAATGATAAATCTGAAATGAAGACTTGTTCTTTCCTATGTCAACTACAACAATCATATCATCATATCATATCATATATACAGCCGGAAACAGGCCTTTTTCGGCCCTCCAAGTCCGTGCCGCCCAGTGATCCCTGTACATTAACACTATCCTACACCCACTAGGGACAATTTTTTTTAATTTTTTTTACATTTTACCCAGCCAATTAACCTACATACCTGTACGTCTTTGGAGTGTGGGAGGAAACCGAAGATCTCGGAGAAAACCCACGCAGGTCACGGGGAGAACGTACAAACTCCTTACAGTGCAGCACCCGTAGTCGGGATCGAACCTGAGTCTCCGGCGCTGCATTCGCTGTAAAGCAGCAACTCTACCGCTGCGCTACCGTCAAAAGTGGCAATTGGTGCTTCAGAGTAGCGTAGTTGACGCTTTGCTGCAAATGTTGCCAGTTCTGTAGAACGACCCAGGGTGGACGATGAGGAGGTGAAGCAGATCCCACCCCGGAAATAAAGACGGAATATTGGGAGCACCAACAGCAGGCGGAGAGTGTGCAGAGAGAAGATAGAAACAAAAAGCTGGAGTAACTCAGCAGGTCAGACCGCATCTCGGGGGAGAAGGAATAAGTGATGTTTTTGGTCGAGGCCCTTCAGACTGAGAGTTGGGCTCAGCATCTGCACTAGTCTGCACTCAATCGAGAGAAACAGTTAACATTTTTGGCTGGAGAGTCCATTGTCGGAAGAACAAATTGGCTCACTGTGTGGAGGGGTTAAACTGAAGCTGCGATGCTCTCTCTGCCTGTCACGTAAACTTGGACTCCACAGGGAGATGCTTCGCTGTAAACCCGAGTTGTCCACATGTCATTGTCGTCTCCATTTCTAATCACCTGAGTGAAGGGTGACCCCTTACAGCAGAGAGGTGGATTCAACCCAAGCTCCTCGGTAATTATTTCTTGGCTGGGTCAGAATTCTGACACGGGTCACTGACTGAGCAGCAGCAGTTTCCCTTTGCAGGTGCTGCTGGTTTTTCCAATTGGTCTTACTCGTGTTTCCAGCATGTTTCTTCTTTTAATTATTTATTTGAATGGTTTTGCAGAAGGAAGGAGGAAGGAGAAAAGAATAGGACATGCACCTGTGTTTAAAAATGTGTGTGGAAGGATCTCATTAAGTTTGGGTTAATACCCTATGGTGATGTTTTGGCAATCAGATGCTGAGCAGCTGGAGTCTGTCATGCTGCTACATTGGATTTATCTCTCTCTCAGACTTTAATATCTGTTTTTGATGTCTGAGATTTGGAAAGGCAATGAACAGCCAACTTGTACAGCTAAAGAATGAATAAAATGGCTTTTTTATTCTGCCTTGGAACATTCCATTACGTATTCGATCAAAATCGTTGAAAACATATCCAGCTCCTTCGGGATCTTAAGGTTTGTAATGGTGGTGCAGCGGTCGGGTTGCTACCTTACAGAGACTCCTGGTTTAATCCTGTCTCCAGGTGAGGTCTGTGCAGTGTTTGTGCATTCTTCCCGTGATGACTGGGTTTTCTCCAGGTGCTCCAGCTTCCTCCCACATTCCAAAATCGTACAGGTTTGTAGGTTAACTGGCTTTGGTAAGAATTGTAAATTGTCCCTAGTTTAGTTTAGAGATGCAGCTTGGAAACAGGCTCTTTGGCCCACCGAGTCCGCGCCGACCAGCGATCCCCGCGCATTAACACTATCCTACACACACTTGGGACTATTTTATACATACACCAAGCTAATTAACCTACAAATCTGTACGTCTTTGGAGTGTGGGAGGAAACCGAAGATCTCAGCGCAAACCCATGTGGTCATGGGGAGAACGTACAAACTCTGTACAGACAGCACCCATAGTCGGGATCAAACCTGGGTCTCTGGTGCTGCAAGCGCTTTAAGGTAGTAATTCTGCTGCTGTGCCAAGTGTGTTGGATAGTGTTAGTGTACAGGGATCGCTGGTCGGCTGGAACCTGGTGGGCCATAGGCCCTGTTTCCACACTGTATCTCTAAACTAAACTCAAAATCTTTTGGGATTTATACTTTTTGCTTTAAAAGTCTCCATTCTTTTCCTTCTGGTACA
The DNA here is from genome assembly GCF_053455715.1 of Rhinoraja longicauda. Classification (NCBI taxonomy): domain Eukaryota; kingdom Metazoa; phylum Chordata; class Chondrichthyes; order Rajiformes; family Arhynchobatidae; genus Rhinoraja; species Rhinoraja longicauda. Next base: position 5,457,034 of record NC_135980.1, on the reverse strand, counting down.
CTTCAATTTTTGCAAATATATATCGTTCATTTAGCTGCAGTGACTGGAGGTCAGGCCTCTCCTCTGCCTGAATCTAATGATCTGTGCGCGGAAGGTACACGATAAGGGAAGATGCAAGGAAGTAATTGCTGAGCTAAATTTAGCAGAATCCACTACCTCTGATGTAAAGACGTTGTTCACTGAGGTGATTTGAAATGGTTTTGGTGGACAACTGTCCAAATGTCATTTGGACAATTCTATTGACAGCAAGCTCTCTCCCTGTGGATTCTAAGTTTACATTGCATGCACAAGAAACATAGCTGCTTCACTTTAACCTCTGTACACTGTGGCACCACAAGCTTTCCCTTCTCCCTGAGGCTGTGCACAGTTTATTCCGAGTCGTGCCCATTCCTGTTTTGCCGGTTGGCTTATTGAACAATTATTTAATTGGCTGAAAAATGAGTAGATCATTTGAAACTGCTGTCAAGCCAATTAAGTAGCATTCTTTTCCACATCTGTGTTTACCGACACATTAGACAATAGACAATAGGTGCAGGAGGAGGCCATTCGGCCCTTCGAGCCAGCACCGCCATTCAATGTGATCATGGCTGATCATTCTCAATCAGTACCCCGTTCCTGCCTTCTCCCCATGCCCCCTGACTCTGCTATCCTTAAGAGCTCTATCTAGCTCTCTCTTGAATGCATTGAGAATTGGCCTCCACTGCCTTCTGAGGCAGAGAATTCCACAGATTCACAACTCTCTAGGTGCAACGGTAGAGTTGTTGCCTCACAGCGCCAGAGACCCGAGTTCGATTCTGACTATGGGTGCTATCTGTATGGAGTTTGCACCTTCTCCCTGTGACCTCATGGGTTTTCTCCGGGTGCTCCAGTTTCCTCCCACATGCCAAAGAAATGCAAGTTTGTAGATTAAATGGCTTCTGTTAAAAAATAAAAAATAAATTCCTTGGTGTATAGGATAGAACTGATGTGAAGAGGTGATCGCTGGTTGGCATGGACTCAGCGGGTCGGAGAGCCTGTTTCCACGCTGTGTCTCTAAACTACAAATTAGAGGTAATTTTGAATACCAAAGGTGATACAACATGGCCAATATGAACTTAACTATCCCTGAGAATTGAGAATGATCAGCCATGATCACATTGAATGGCAGTGCTGGCTCGAAGGGCCGAATGGCCTCCTCCTGCACCTATTGTCTATTGAAGCAACTCTCCTGAATTTTCTCTCCCATTGGAAATAATTGATCTGAAAGCCAGCTTCCAGCTTTGTAGGCAATTATTTGCTACGCTAGACACAACCCGCTGATGATGGAATCTTGAATGTGGTGGTGGTGGTCCACAAGTGGAGGTGGTATTTGGCAGGTCAGGCAACATCTGGGGAGGGGATGGATAGACAACGCAGGAAATGCTGGAGGAATGTGGGTTTGAAGAAGGGTTTCGACCCAAAACATCACCTATTCCTTTTCTCCAGATGCTGCCCGACCTGCTGAGTTACTCCAGCATTTTGTCTACCTTCCTTGTTTTTATTTGCTACCTTAGCCGCGGCTTAACTTGTTCGTAATGAAAACACAAAAAGTAGTAGAATGGGGCACTATTCTATTGTTCATTGTTCAGGCTTTCATTCCTCCTCTGCCTTTCAATAATGTTGTGGCTGATTGCAGTCAGATCTGCACCTACTTGGTCAAGTGTAAGTTCGAAACTTGCGTCATTTTAATCCAAGGGAGTAGCCATTGAACCCAGTGATGTGGCACTGATGTGATGAAAGAGGTGGTCTAGATCGCACCACTAGTAGTCCATCAGCTTTACACTGGGATGCGTTGGGGAATAACTGGTGACTTGAATGCAGTTATTGACCCTGTGAAGAAAGAAAGGCAAGTGCTTGAGCATTAGTTGTCTTTGGACTTTAGACTTCTAGACTTGCAGAACGGAAACGGGCCCTTTGACAAACCGAGTCCGCGCCGACCAGCGATGCACTAAACACTGGGAACAATTTACAAGTTTTACTGGAGCCAACTAATTGACAAACCTGTACATCTTTGGAGTGAGGGAGGAAACCTGGAGAAAACCCACACAGTCACAGGGAGAACATACAAACTCCATACAGACAACATTCATAGTCTGGACTGAAACCGTTGTAAGGCAGCAGATCCACAGCCAGGCCACTGTGCTGCCCTTCATGTCCCACACATCATTAAGTGTTTTTAATTCTAATTTTTTTAAAATTGGAAATCAATTTTGATAAAAGCTCTTCAAAGTTGCAACAGTTAAATTCTTCTGGCAGAGATGATCTGTCGGTGACGGCCACAGATGCTGGAGTGTGGGCGGCCGGGTTCATAGTGGTCAACTGCTTGAGGCTCACCTGCTGCTTGGAGCCCTCTCCTGCTCTTGGGCATGTGGGGTCACCTGTGCTACCTTCTGCATCAGGGAGAGCCAAGCCTGTACAGCTGGGCTCAGCTGGCAATGGATCTGAGCAGCTGGTTGGGTCTGTCAGAGTTTGGCCCTTAAAATCCACAGGTGGGCCAACTAATAATGTAAGTCACAGATCTATACGACACAGAAACAGGCCCTTCGGCGCCCCCCCCCCCCCCCCCCCCCTTGTCCAATCTGACCCGTACTGGGTAAATTCTATTTGGCCCAAGGGCCTCTGAACCCTTTCCATCCATACATCTGTCCAGATGATTTTGTCCTGATTGTGTCTGCTTCTTTAGCTTCCTCTGGCAGCTCATTTCATAGGGGAAAAAGTTGCCCTGAGTTCCCTCTTAAAACTCTCCCTTCTCATCTTAAACCAAGTTTTAGAATCCTTCGGGTAGGCACAAAATGCTGGAGTAACTCAGCGGGACAGGCAGCATCTCGGAAGAGAAGGAATGGGTGATGTTTCGGGTCGAGGCCCTCCTTCAGTCTGAAGTTATTTAAAATATATTAATGATTTAGACAATAGACAAAAGGTGCAGGAGTAGGCCATTCGGCCCTTCGAACCAGCACCGTCATTCACTGTGGTTTATTTGAAGGAATTAAATGTAACATCTCCATGTTTGCGGAAGACACGAAGCTGGGTGGCAGTGTGAGCTGCAAGGAGGATGCGATGGGACTGCAGGGTGACTTGGGTAGGTTGGGTGAGTGGGCAGATGCATGGCAGGTGCAGTATAATGTGGATAAATGTGAGGTTATCCACCTTGGTGGCAATAACAAGAAGGCAGATTATTCTATGAATGGTGTCAGATTAGGAAAAGGGGAGGTGCAACGATACCTTGGTGTCCTTGTACATCAGTCACCGAAAGTAAGCATGCAGGTACAGCAGGCAGTGAAGTAGGCTAATGGCATGTTGGCCTTCATGGCAAGAGGATTTGAGTATATGAGCAAGGAGGTCCTACTGCAGTTTACGGGCCCTGGTGAGACTGCACCTGGAGTATTGTGTGCAATTTTGGTCTCCTAATTTGAGGAAGGACATTCTTGCTATTGAGGGAGTGCAGTGGAGGTTCACCAGGTTAATTCCCAAGATGGCAGGACTGACATATGATGAAAGAATGGATTGACTGGGCTCGTATTCACTGGAATTTAGAAGGATGAGAGGATCTTATAGAAACATATACAATACTTAAGGGATTGGACCAGGTAGATGCAGGAAAAATGTTCCCCATGTTGGGGGAATCCAGAACTAGGGGTCACAGTTTAAGAATAATGGGTAGGCCATTTAGGACTGAGATGAGGAAAAACTTTATTTCAGCCGGAGAGTTATGAATCTGTGGAATTCTCTGCCACAGAAGGCAGTGGAGGCCAATTCACTGGATGTATTCAAGAAAGAGTTAGATATAGCTCTTAGGGCTAATGGAATCAAGGGATATGGGGCGAAAGCAGGAACAGGATACTGATTCTGGATGATTAGCCGTGATCATATTGAATGGCAGTGCTGGCTCGAAGGGCTGAATGGCCTACTCCTGCACCTATTTTTTATGTTTCTAAAGAAGCTGTCAGATCTGCTCAGTCACTATAGCGCTGTCTTTTTTTTTTTAAACCAGCATCTGCAATTCCTTGTTTCTACATCCTGGTGAATCTCTTCTGCACCCTTTCCAACTCAAATTTGTAATTGCACTTGATGTATAAATTGTATGTTCTAAGCTACATCTCTGCAGAGACATTGTCACTCCATCCAAGTCCCGAGGAGCCAAGAAATGCCTGGATCTGCCTTCAATAAGTAGGACTGGAGTGATGCCCAAGCAGTAAACAGAGAATGGATAATCAGTGTCTCACAAACCTGCCAAGAAATGTTTGAAACCTGCGTATTTATTTCATTGCCTTTTTAGGTTGGAGACTGGCATTAACAATGAAGTGTTGAAATAATGTTCACCACAACATCCAGAGCACTGTAGAGTTTCCATCTGCACTTGAAATTGGCCCAAAGGAATTAATAGGAATGTTTTGCATTTGTCTTTTTTAATCAGTGATTCAAACAATACGATTGTATTGAGGCAGCACAGTGATGCAGCGGCAGAGTTGCTGCCTTACAGCGCCAATCGGGGGGTTCAATCATGACCGGGGTGCTGTCTGTACGGAGTTTAACGTTTTCCCCATAACCGCGTGGGTTTTCCCCAAGTGCTCTGGTTTCCTCTCACTCCAAAGACAAAAAAGAAAGGAAAAAAAATTGTTTTTACTCAGAGTTGTGAATCTGTGGAATTCTCTGCCTCAGAGGGCAGTGGAGGCCAATTCTCTGAATACATTCAAGAGAGAGCTAGATAGAGCTCTTAAGGATAGCGGAGTCAGGGGGTATGGGGAGAAGGCAGGAACGGGGTACTGATTGAGAATGATCAGCCATGATCACATTGAATGGCGGTGCTGGCTCGAAGGGCCGAATGGCCTTCTCCTGCACCTATTTTCTATTGTCTATTGTCTATTGGCTTCGGTAAAGCTTGTAAATTGTCCCTAGTGAGTTGTACAGTGCTAGTGTATGGTGCAGGTTGGCACAGATTCAGAGGGCCGAAGAAACCTGTTTCTAAGTATCTCGAAGCTAAACTACATTGTATTGAAAAGTGACGATTGTTCGGTGCAAAAAGGAGTCAAATAGAGTCACAACAAGATCTCACTGAGTGCAATTAGGTTAGTGCTGGGAACCCTTCTGCGGGGTGGAGGAAGTGAGTGGTGGTGGTGGGGGGGGGGGGGGGGGGGGGGGGGCGAAGGCGAGGACGTTTCGGTTTGGGACCCTTTTTCAGACTGCAGGGTTGCCAATCCATGTTCTCCAAAGAGGCTGCCTGACCCACTGCCATTTCTTCTCGCAAATCCATGCAGACTCTGTTCCTGTGAGCGCGCTCGGTAAGAAGAGAAAAATCACATTGGAGAAGAGTATTTTGAACCTCTGCCATGGAAGATTTATTGTGGTTGTGAAATTTGTTCATGGTGTGATTGCCCCAGAATCCCAAAGACCCCTCCAATCCGTGCAAGATCTTGATACATCCTGCAACGTCTAAGCTGTTCTTATTGGGCAGCAACTGATCAATTCAGGACAAAATGAAATAGAAAGCCCAACCGGCCCCATTCCAAAAACCATAAAGTACAGTGGAGCAGCGGTAGACGGCAGAGACCCGGGTTTGATGCTCTCTGCGTGGAGTTTGCATGTTCTCCCTGTGACCATGTGGGTTTTCTCCGGGTGCTGCGGTTTCCTCCCACATCCTAAAGACATGTGGTTTTGTAGGTTAATTAGATTTTAGATTTAGATTTAGATTTAGATTTAGAGATACAGCGAGGAAACAGGCCCTTCGGCCCAACGGGTCCACGCAGCCCAGCGATCCCCGCACATTAACACTATCCGACACACTAGGGACAATTTTTACATTTACCCAATCAATTAACCTACATACCTGTATGTCTTTGGAGTGTGGGAGGAAACCGAAGATCTCGGAGAAAACCCACGCAGGTCATGGGGAGAACGCACAAACTCCGTAGACGGTGCCCGTAGTCAGGATCGAACCTGAGTCTCCGGCGCTGCATTTGCTGTAAGGCAGCAACCCTACCGCTGCGCCACCGTGCCACTGTGGAATTAGCTTCGGCAAGTTGTCCCTCGTGTGTCGGAGAGAACTAGTGTGTCGCTGATTTGTGTGATCTCATTTGGCCCAAGGGCCTGTTTCCAAGCTGTATCTCTAAACTAATGGAGTAACTCGGCAAAGTCAGGCAGCATCTGTGGAGGGAATTGACAAATGACCATTTGGGTCAGGATCCTTCAGACATTTTTCAGTCTGAAGAAGGGTCTTGACCGAAAGTGCCATCTGTGCATTCCCACCATGGATGCTGTCTCACCTGCCGAGTTCCTCCAGTACTTTTCCTTTTGGCTAAAGATTCCAGCATCTGCAGTTTCTTGCATCTCTGAAGTTCCTTCCTCTCCCTCTATATTGCAAATGGGCTGTGACTGCTACAGAAATGTTATTGGGATTGAATCTCCTGGCAATCCCAGGGCAACTTAATCAAGGCAGGTATCCTATTTATTGACTCTCATTTTATCACCATTTCCTCACTGCTTTGCTGGGGACGTAATATCTCTGGGCACGATGGAGAAAATCCAAGCTCTGTCAATTGCTCAATTGCTAGTTGACTTTTGATGTGCTACAATTTTAGCTATCATCTATCTATTTACAAGGAGCCTGCCTGTTGAGGGGGAAAAAAGCCACAGGAGGTATCATTGCAATGAACCGAGGGATTCAGCCCATCGAGTCCATGTCAGCACCCAGAACAGCACTCCCATTCATAGACATGGTGCTGGCGTAACTCAGTGGGTCAGGCTGCATCGCTGGAGAACAAGGATGTGTGACGTTTCAGGTCGGGACCTTTCTTTGGACTGAAGAAGGGTCATGACCCGAATTAACACCTCCCCATGTTCTCCAGAGACGCTGCCTGACCCGTTGATTTGCTCCAGCACTGTCTTTTTAGTAAACAAGCCCGCAGTTTCGTGTTTCCACAACAGTCCCGTTCACCCTCTCTTTAACCATTGAGTAAGTCGACGTCCACCAATAAATGAACTGTGGCTAACAGCTGAATTAGTCATTGTCTGCCATATAAATGCATTGCTAATCAGCCTAATGAGATCTATCTATAGCAGGGGTGGCCAATCCGCGGCTCGCGAGCTACATGCGGCTCTTTGACCTTTAATATGCGGCTCGTGGAAATATGTTGGCTAAGCTCCTTTTTTCATCACAGTTAATATAAAAGGTAAATAAGAAAAAAATTCAAGCTTTATAATTATTTACTGGGTATGAATTGAGACCCCATTGGAATAAAACGTAAGTTTAATGTTCATGGTTAGTAAAAATATTCAAGTTCATGTCTTGCGGCTCTCTTGTTCATGTCTTGCGGCTCTCAAACATCTGAACTTTATCGTATGTGGCTCATACATTAAGCAAGTTTGGCCACCCCGATCTATAGAATTGATTGCTTTATAACCTCTTTGTCAGGGGTTATGGGGAGAAGGCAGGAGAATGGGGTTAGGAAGGAGAGGTGGATCAACCATGATTGAATGGCAGAGTAGACTTGATGGGCCGAATGGTCTAATTCCGCTCCTATCACTTATGACCTTACGACCTTTGGTCTATAAGCACACAGCGTGGAGCATGAAAACAAATGCAGCAGAGGAATAGACTCTTCGGCCCACACTGTCTGTGCCAAACATAATGCCAAATTAAACTAAACTCCTGCCTGCACATGATCCACAGCCCTCCGTTCCCGGCATATCCAGGCGCTTGGCTAAAATCTGCTTAAATGCCGCTATTGTATCTGCCTCTATCACCATCCATGGCAGCGAATTCCAGGCACCCATCACTGTGTTCAATAATAGAACTTGCCCTCCACGTCTCCATTATATTTTGCCCCCCTCACCTGAAAGCCATGTCCTCCAGTCTTTGACATTTCCACCCTGGGGGGAAAGAAAGGTTCTGATTGTTTACCCAATCCGTGCGGCTCATAATTTTATGAACGATTTGGAATCAATGAATCCGTGCATGTTAGCAGATTGTATTTATGATGTGTGAAATTGCACTAAGTTTCTTCAGATTACAATAGAATTAAGGCAGCTGGGCTGAATTTTGTCAATCAGACAAGATGTAATGTCCTTTCAATAAGCCACCTTATGACTCAAATATGTAGTCGTTATCTGTTGAACCGAAAAACTTCATATCTTGTCAATTTAAGCCACTAATCCTTATTTTTGGGCAAATCGCTAATGCTAAATGAGCCGAAGAACTCAACGGGAACACAGAATCTACCTGGTCAATTTAATCTCTGCATGCTAAGTTTTTGCAATATAAGTATTAGAGTGTATCTGTGGGAGGTGAATGATGCTACTCTTGACTGAGAAGTTCCTTGCCTTCAAACATGGACCAGTGCCTTAAAGCGAGAGCACAGAACATTTCTTCTGGAGACTTAAGGAACTGCAGATGATGGAATCTGGAGCGAAGCATATTGCTGGAGGAACTCAGCAGATCAAGCAGTATCTGTGGAGGGGATGAATGGGTGACGTTTTGGGTTGGGACCCTTCAGGAGAAGAGAAATTGATGCTTGGCTGCCAAGAGAATTATGGATAGACTTTATACTTTGGAGATTCATTGTGCGAACAGGCCCTTCGGCCCTCTGAGTCCATGCCAACCAACGATTACCCCATATGAACTAGCACCAGCCCTGTACACTAGGAGCAATTTAAAAAAATCCCAAAGCCACATGACTTACGTGGGAGGCAACCGGAGCACCCGGGGGAAACCCACGTGGTCACAGGGAGAGCGTGCAAACTCCGTACAGACAACACCCATAGTCAGGATCGAACCTGGGTCTCTGCCGCTGTAAGGCAGTAACTCTGCCACAGCACCACTGTGTCACCCAGCTTAGGAATGTAGCATGAACTCAAAGACTAGGCATGATGGTATTGAACGACAGAAAGAATTGAATGGCCTTTTCATTTTTCAATTTTAATGATCTTCGTTTTTGAGGGAAGTCTTTTCTCGTCCACAGTTCTATCTCAGTAAGTAAACAAAACTTAAGCACATGACCTAGAATGAACTCGCTATTACCATTAGGGCCCAATTTAAAGCTCTAGCCGAGGAACAAAGATTAACCTCTGCCCTGTGCAAATGCCGCTAAATCTGCTGACTTTACCAGCTGGCAGTACTTTTTGAGAAGGCTCCACTCCTTCAATGTCTGCAGTAAGATGCTGCAGATCTTCTACCATTCTGTGGTAGCCAGTGCCATCTTTGCTGTCGTGTGCTGGGGCAGCAGGGCGAAGGCTGACGAACGCCAGCATGATTAACAAACTCGTCAGGAAGGCTGGCTCCGTCCTGGGGGCTGGACTTGGATTCATGGGAGGTAGGCTTGGAGGGGAGGATGCTCCTCAAACTGTGGACATCTTGGACAATACAGTTCACCCCCTCCATGACACACTGGTCAACCTGAGGAGCACCTTCCCCATTCCTTCTCTCCAGAGATGCCGTCTGATCCGCTGAGTTACTCCAGCATTTATTGGTGTCTACCTTCAGCAACAGATTGGTTCCACCAAGATGCAATTTAGATTGCCAGAGGAGTTCCTTCTTCCCTGCGGCTATCAAACTGTACAACTCTCCCCGCCTCACCCCCTGTTCTGTCGTGGGGTAGACTGACTCCCCCCCCACCCCCACCCCCACCCCCCCCCACCACCAAAATCTTTGCACATTCCCAATCCTTTCCACTCGTCAATTTAATTTCATGTTTCATGTATTTTGTGTTTTATGACTGTTGGCAGATCAATTTCCCTCCTGGGATAAATAAAGTTCTGTCATATCAAGCTATCATTGATACACACCATTAATTTTAGACAATAGACAATAGATAATAGGTGCAGGAGTAGGCCATTCGGCCCTTCGAGCCAACACCGCCATTCAATGTGATCATGGCTGATCATTCTCAATCAGTACCCCGTTCCTGCCTTCTCCCCATACCCCCTGACTCCGCTATCCTTAAGAGCTCGATCTAGCTCTCTCTTGAATGCATTCAGAGAATTGGCATCCACTGCCTTCTGAGGCAGAGAATTCCACAGATTCACAACTCTCTGACTAAAAAGGTTTTTCCTCATCTCCGTTCTAAATGGCCTATCCCTTATTCTTAAACTGTGGCCCCTGGTTCTGGACTCCCCCAACATTTCCAATATAATTGTCAGAATTAGTGAACTGGTTAAACTTGCTAAAATCAGTAATAATGTCATACCTTTTTGAGGTGTGTGAATTTTAGTGAGGGTGTGCTATGACATAATTATGGCTTAATTTCTACGACACTGAAAAAGTATGCATTTTCATTCCCTCATTGTTAATCTCCTGTATCTATCTTAATCTTTAATATATCCATTGTTCAAGTATATAAACATAAAACTATACAGAAACAGGCCCTTGAGCCTGCAATGTCTGTGCAGGACATGATGTCAATGCCAGCTCTTATCTGCCCGCACATTTATCCACATCCTTCCATTCCCTGCATATCCATGTGCCTATCCAACAGATAGGCACACAGTGCTGGGGTAACTCAGTGGGTCAGGCAGCTTCGCTGGAGAAAAAGGATGGGTTGTGTTTTGGGTTGAAACTCTTCTTCAAGAAACGTCACACATCTCCAGAGATGCTGCCTGACCCGCTGAATTACTCCAGCATTTTGTGTCTCTCTTCGGTATAAACCAGCAACTGCTGTTCCTCCCTACACATCATGGCCTGTCCAATAGTCTCTTAAACCCCTCTGTATCTGCCTCCATCACCATCCCCCAGCAGCAGGTTCCAGGCACTTACCGGCCTGTGTATAAAAAAAAAAGAACTCGTGGTGCACATCTTCACCTTAAATGTAAGTATCTAAAAAGTGAAATAAAAGCTTCTTGCTCTCTGTTTTTCAGTCTGAGAATGTTTGTTTCTGTCTGGTTGTTTAACCTGCCAGATGACGTCTTTGTTGCTGAATGTCAGGGATCCCTTTGAAGTGATGTTTTGTTTAGTTTAGGATGCAGCGTGGGAACAGGCCCTTCGGCCCACCGAGTCTTCACCGACCAGCGATCCCCGCACATTAACACTGTCCTACACACACGAGGGACAATTGTACACGTACACCATGCCAATTAACCCACATACCTGTACATCTTCGGAGTGTGGGAGGAAAGTGAAGATCTCGGTGAAAACCCACGGGGAGAACATAAAAACTCCATACAGACAGCACGCGTAGTCGGGATCGAACATGGGTCTCTGGCACTGCAAGCGCTGTAAGGCAGAAACTCTACAGCTGCTCCACCGTTATTTAACCTATCTGATGACGTCTTTGTTGCTGAAGGTCAGGGATCCTTTGAAGTGATGGATGCTCAGGCAAGATTAGGAAAGGTGAAACTCTTCAGACAAAGATTCTTAAATCATGGTGGACAGCTCGCTGCTCTACAATGAGCTGCATGGCAATACCAAGAATTAATTTGCAAAATTTACAAGAAAAATGTTTCCAATGTTGGGGGAGTCCAGAACCAGGTGTCACAATTTAAGAATAAGTGGTAGGCCATTTAGGACTGAGATGAGGAAAAACTGTTTCACCCAGAGAGTTGTGAATTTGTGGAATTCTGTGCCACAGAAGGCAGTGGAGGCCAATTCACTGGATGTGTTCAAGAGAGTGTTAGATTTAGCTCTTAGGGCTAATGAAATTGGGAGATATAGGGGAAAAAGCAGGAACGGGGTACTGATTTTGGATGATCAGCCATGATCATATTGAATGGCGGCGCTGTCTCGAAGGGCCAAATGGCCTACTCCTGCACCTATTTTCTATGTTTGTAAAATAGCAGTTGCATCTCCAAATAGTAATTGAGATATTTTTATATGGAAGTTATTAAGTTATAGCCTTTGCTATAATTTACAAATTTTAAATTATGCATCTCAAAAAAAATCAAAAACAAAAATAATCTTGGTATAATAAATTTACAGTTAAATTTTAATGAAAGGTCACAGAGTATTGAGTCGCATTTAGCACCATGTTGGCACACTCTCTCTGAGGCCAAGTTTTTCCAGCTGTTAAGGACTGAAAATATAGAAACACAGAACTGCATTTGCTGGTTAATACACAAAAGGATGCAGTGTGCTGGAGTACCTCAGTGGATCAGGTGGTCGGGTAAACAGGGACTGAAAATAATTGTGGCGACTGGTTTCAGTCCACACAAATGAATGTACAGGCTCGTAGACCTACATAAACATGGCGGATTTATTATGATTGAGTGTAAAAGTGAAGCCTTATTTACTCGCACATTGGCATGTCAGTTTGACGAGAATAGATAAAATACTATTGTTCTAATATATGCTAATCAGCGTGATTGAAACACGGCGGCAGAGTTGCTGTCTTACAGCGACAGAGACCCGGGTTCTATCTTGACTACGGGTGCTGTCTGTATATGAGTTTGTACGTTCTCCCAGTGACCGCATGGGTTTTCTACAGGTGCCCTGGTTTCCTCCCACACTCGGAAGGCCTACAGTTTTGTAGTTTAACCGGCTTCAGTAAAAATTGTAAATTGTCTCGGCGACAGTGCTAGAGTACTGGTCAGCATGGACTCAGTAGGCCGAACGGCCTGTTTCCTTGCTGTATCTCAAGTCTAAAAGTAAAGACCTGGTCATGATGACATTGTTTGTGAGATGTTGCTTCACACAATTTGCTTCCTTCGGTATTATTTAATTTGCTGTGAAGTCCAGCATGTGCTGAGATTGTGAAATGCCATAAACAAGCGGAGGTCTTTCTATCAACTGCAAGACTGTCTGTTCAGAAAGAACTCCAAACATTTTTGTTGCCATTAATGCCAAATGGTGAAGTACTCCTGGCTTTGGTAATTAAATTGCAAAGACCCCATGGTTAATGAGCTTTAAATTCACAGCAATCAGTTTTCAATCTGGAAGTTGCTTTCAAGAATCAAGAGTAATTAATTGTCGTGGGTATCAACAGTGGAACAATTAAATTCTCAATCGCAGCAGAATAACAGGTCCGTGAACATAATAACACGCAGATGGTATGTAATAATCAAATGTGCAATAAATTAATAACTAACACTAGGTAACCGTAATAGTGCAAAAAAAAAGTCATGGGCAACAAAGACAGTCCATGGAAAATCATAGTTGCCGAGGTCAGTGTTGTGCAGTGTTCAAGAGTACAATGGTTGCGGGGAAGAAGTTGTTCTTGAACTTGTGGTCACAGTTTTCAAGTCCCCCTGTTGCCTTGTAGAGTCATAGATTGTGGAAACGGGCCCTTCGGCCCAACTTGCCCACAACGGGCAAAATGTCCCATCTACACTCGTCCCACTTTCCTACACTTGGCCCATATTCCTCTAAACCCCTCCTATCCATGTAACTGTCTAAATGCTTTTTGAACATTGCGATAATACCTGCTTCAACTCCTACTTCCAGCAGCTTGTTCCGTACACCCACCGCCCTTTGTGTCTCTGGGCGAGAGACTCTGTGTCTCCCCTCATGATTTTGTACCCCTCTAAGATCATCCCTCATCCTCCTGCACTCCAAGGAATAGTCCTTGCCTACTCAACCTCTCCCTACAGCTCGAGTTCTGGCAACATCCTCGTAAATCATCACTGCACCCTTATTGATGGTCGTCGTGAAATGAGAGCACAGGCAGAGTGACGTGAGCTTCAATCTCAATGAAGATGAGACACTCTCCACCTGCCATACACTTCCACTATACTTAATTCTTTTTTACTTCAATTGATTGAATGAGTAGGTGGATTATGCACAAGGGTGGGTGGACTAACACTTTCACTCTTTCTTGCTGCATTTTCACAACACCGCCATTCGTTTATTAGTAATCCCATTTCCACTCCATTAAACATCAAACTAAACCTGTTGAACTAATGAACGCCTAACCTCACTGCCCTGGCAGACTGCCATAACTTTTATCTACATGGACAGCTTTGATCTGAGTTGTGGTGTCTTGTCGGCCAATTATGAAATAGAAATGAATCCTCCCGGATATCGCGTGCATCACGCTGCTGGCAGCTAACCGGACTTGGAGTCCTGAATTTGGATTTATTCATTAAATTAGGAAGAGTTCCGAGAAGAGCTTTGTCCAAGAATCAGACGTTTCAATGACCAAATAAATGAGAGTGAGCAGAACTGGAAACATAGAAACATAGAAAATAGGTGCAGGAGTAGGCCATTCGGCCCTTCGAGCATGCACCGCCATTCAATATGATCATGGCTGATCATCCAACTCAGTATCCCGTACCTGCCTTCTCTCCATACCCCCTGATCCCTTTAGCCACAAGGGCCACATCTAACTCCCTCTTAAATATAGCCAATGAACTGGCCTCAACTACCTTCTGTGACAGAGAATTCCACAGATTCCACAGAAAATAATCGTTCTCATCTCAGTCCTAAAAGACTTCCCCCTTATCCTTAAACTGTGACCCCTTGTTCTGGACTTCCCCAACATCGGGAACAATCTTCCTGCATCCAGCCTGTCCAACCCCTTAAGAATTTTGTAAGTTTCTATAAGATCCTCCCTCAATCTGGCCACATTAATCCCATGCCCAGTGAGGGGTTTGCTCCAATTGGTAACATTACAATCAGGGTTTTTCCACCAATATTTCTCCTTGGCCGCAATGTATTAATGGGTGACGCGGCTGGTAGAGTGCTAGAGATACAGATTCGATCCTGACTTGATATGCTATCTATGTGGAATTTGCATGCTCCCCATGTGACTGGATGGATTTTCTCTGGGTGCTCAAGTTTCCTCCCACATCCCAAAGATGTGCGTGTTTGTAGGTTAATTGGCCTCTCGAAAGTTGCCCCTGGAATGAATGAGAAAGTGGGATACCGTAGAACTAGTGTGAATGGGTGATCGAGCGTCAGCGTGGACTTAATGGGCCAAAGGGCCTTTTTCCATGCTATTTCTTTAAACCAAACTAAATATAAAATCCACCCACATTAAAAGGGATGTTTTATCCAATAAATTCATCACCGTTCATCCATGCAGAGTAGTCTTTTGCTACTGTCCCACAAAATCTATGTATAATTAGTTTTTGTTTGTACGTGCATTTCATAGTCATAGAGTGATACAGTGTGGAAACAGGCCCTTCGGCACAGCTTGCCCACACCGGCCAACATGTCCCAACTACACTAGTCCCACCTGCCTGCATTTGGTCCATATCCCTCAACTTGTCCTATCCATGTACCTGTCTAACTGTTTCTCAAACACTGGGATAGTCCCAGCCTCAACAACCTCCTCTGGCAGCTTGTTCCATACACCCACCACCCATTGTGTGAAAAGGTTTCCCCAGTTAGCCTGTGGTGCTGTTGCAAGCAGGATTCTTATTGCACCTGGACCGGTCTGTACGTGCAAATGACGGCACATAGGGAGGCAGTGTAGCACAGTGGTAGAGTTGCTTCCTTAGTGCCAGGGACCCTAGTTCGATCCTGATTAAGGGTGCTCTCTGTACAAAGTTTGTACGTTCTCCTCATGACTGAATTTTCTCCCGCTGCACAAGTTTTCCTTTCACAGTCCAAAGACCAACGGGCTTGTAGGTTACTTGGCTTTGGTGAACATTGTAAATTGTCCCTAGTGTGTAGGTGAGCGGGGTGATCACTGGTTGGTCTGGATATATATAAGAAAATAACTGCAGACGCTAGTACAAATCGAAGGTATTTATTCACAAAATGCTGGAGTAACTCAGCAGGTCAGGCAGCATCTCAGGAGAGAAGCTTCTCAGGTGACGTTTCGGGTCGAGAACCTTCTTCAGACTGATGTCAGGGGGGCGGGACAAAGGAAGGATATAGGTGGAGACAGGAAGATAGAGGGAGATCTGGGAAGGGGAGGGGGAAGGGAGGGACAATCTAAAGTTGGAGAAGTCGATGTTCATACCACTGGGCTGCAAACTGCCCAGGCGAAATATGAGGTGCTGTTCCTCCAATTTCCGGTGGGCCTCACTATGGCACTGGAGGAGGCCCATGACAGAAAGGTCAGACTGGGAATGGGAGGGGGAGTTGAAGTGCTCAGCCACCGGGAGATCAGTTTGGCCAACGCGGACCGAGCGCAGGTGTTGAGGTGTTGAGGTCTGGACTCAGTAGGCCGAAGGGGTTGTTTCCACGCTGCGTCTCAAGTCTAAAGATAATGAACTCAACTTGACTTGATTCTCAATGCCAACATGAAACACTCCATTTTGAGCAATCAAGTCCCAGGGATTCCCATGAAATGATTGGGAATATACATTTTCTCAAGGAGGTTTTAAGAACCTATTTCATTGATTACTCAGCAATCTGGTGATCTCTTGCTGAAACCGCACCCCTGTTTCTGGTGTTGAGCGTTTGAATTTCTGGTATTACACAAGACAACACTGCCATCTGCTGTTAGAATTGCACATGAACAAAAGTTCCAGAAGGATTTTTTTTTCTGCAGTTGCATATTGCTTAATTCACTAATGCCTGAATATTCAGCTTGGGTCGGGTTAGACACATCTAGGATCTGGGAGACCAGAGAGGGACCATGGTGTTTTCACACAAAATAGCAGCATGTGAGACGTTGCATTTTGGGACATCTAACAAGGGCAGGACCTACACAGTGAATGGTAGGCTTCTGGGAAGTGTGGTGGAGCAGAGGGATCTAGGAGTGCAGGCGCATGGTCTTGAAGGTGGAGCTGCAGGTAGATAAGGTGGTCAAAAAGGCTTTATGCTTCAGAGTATTGAGTATAGGAGTTGAGTATAGGAGCAAAGAGGTCCTTCTACAGTTGTACCGGGCCCTGGTGAGACCGCACCTGGAGTACTGTGTGCAGTTTTGGTCTCCAAATTTGAGGAAGGATATTCTTGCTATTGAGGGCGTGCAGCGTAGGTTCACTAGGTTGATTCCCGGAATGGTGGGACTGTCGTATGTTGAAAGGCTGGAGCAATTAGGCTTGTATACACTGGAATTTAGAAGGATGAGGGGGGATCTTATTGAAACATATAAGATAATTAGGGGATTGGACACATTAGAGGCAGGAAACATGTTCCCAATGTTGGGGGAGTCCAGAACAAGGGGCCACAGTTTAAGAATAAGGGGTAGGCCATTTAGAACGGAGATGAGGAAGAACTTTTTCAGTCAGAGAGTGGTGAAGGTGTGGAATTCTCTGCCTCAGAAGGCAGTGGAGGCCAGTTCGTTGGATGCTTTCAAGAGAGAGCTGGATAGAGCTCTTAAGGATAGCGGAGTGAGGGGGTATGGGGAGAAGGCAGGAACGGGGTACTGATTGAGAGTGATCAGCCATGATCGCATTGAATGGCGGTGCTGGCTCGAAGGGCTGAATGGCCTACTCCTGCACCTATTGTCTATTGTCTATTGAGATCATGTTGCAGTTGTATAAGATGTTTGTGAGACCGCATGTTGAGTATTGTGTTCAGTTCTGGGCACCATGTTATAGGAAAGATATTGTCAAGCTTGAAAGGGTTTAGAGAAGATTTACGAGAATGTTGCCAGGACTAGAGTGTCTGAGTTATAGGGAGAGGTTGAGCAGGCTGGGTCTCTATTCCTTAGAGCGCAGGAAGACGAGGGGTGATCTTATAAGAGGTGTATAAAATCATGAGAGGAATAAATCGGTTACATGCACAGAATCTCTTGCCCAGAGTAAGGGAATTCAGGACCAGAGGACATAGGTTCAAGGTGAAGGGGAAAAGATTTAATAGGAATCTGAGTGGTAGCTTTTTCACCCAAAGGGTGGTGGATGTATGGAACAAGCTGCCAGAGGTGGTAGTTGAGGCTGGGACTAACTCAATGTTTGAGAAATAGTTAGATAGGTACACGGGTGGGACAAGTTTGGAGGGATATGGACCAAACGCAGGCAGGTGGGACTAGTGTAGCTGGGACATGTTGGCGTGTGTTGGCAAGTTGGGCTGAAGGACCTGTTTTTGCACTGTACAACTCTATGACTCGATGTGTACAGCAAGCAAATAGGAAGCCAAATGGAATTCTGACATAATTGCAAATGACATGGAATACAAAAGGAGGGAAGTATTATTGCAACTGCGGAGTATTAGTGGAGTCGAGAGCATTTAATTGTCATGGGGCCGGCACCAAAATAATGGAATTCTCAACAAGTACCAAAAGTCAATAACAGACAAATACAGATATAATAACCCATCAAGCAATAAATTAATATCTATAATTCCATAGGTAACCATAATGGTGCTTAACCAAAGTCTACCAATGCAACCAAGACGCACAGAACATTGAACAGAACTGCTCAGGAACAGGCTCTTCGGCCCACAATTTCCATGCTGAACGTGATGCCAAGTTAACCCAATGTCCTCTGCCTGCACATGAACTATACCCCTCCATTCCCTGCATGTCCATGTGCATCTTGAAAAGCACCAACCACCTTCTGTGCAAAAAAAATATTGCCCTGCACATCTCTTTCAAATTTTGACTTTCTCACCTTAAAACCATGTATTCTACTCCTTGACATTTCCACCCTGCAAGAAAAATATTTTAACCACCTACCTTATCTGTGCCTCAAAAGTTTATATTTGTATCTGGACTTCATTCTGGTAAACCTCTGCATCCTTCCTGTAATGGGGTGACCAGAACTGCACATAATATTCTAAATGCTGCCTAACTGCTTTGAGTTAGATAGAGCTCTAGGGGCTAGTGGAATCAAGGGACATGGGGAGAAAGCAGGCACGGGTTACTGATTGTGGACGATCAGCCATGGTTACAATGAGTGGTGGTGCTGGCTGGAAGGGCCAAATGGCCTCTTCCTGCACCTATTTTCTAAGTTTAACTAAAGTTCTAAAAATCAGCAACATGATGTCCTGACTCTTATACTCTGCTGCAAGTGGACCATATGCTGCCTTTACCACTCTATCTACTTGTGTTGTCGATTTCTCTCTCTAACTCAATGAATTCCTCCTCATCTCCATTCTGAAGGCGTTCTTTATTTGGAGGCTGTGCCATCTGGTTCTCGATTTCCCCCATCACTCCTTATTCTTCTAAACTCCGGCAAGTACAAGCCCAGATCCATCAAATGCTCTTCATATGTTAACCTAATCATCCCTGGGATCATTCTCGTATACTACGACAATCCCCCTCACTCTCTGCAACTCCACCAATTTTGGGGTCATCTGCAAACTTGCTAACAAACCCAACTACATTTACATCTAAAGATAAACACAAAATAACACAAAGTGCTGGGTGATGTTCCTGGTCGGGACCCTTCTTCAGAATGAAGAAGAAGAGTCCCAACCCCAAACGTCACCCATCTTTTTTTTTCCTCCAGAGATGCTGCCTGACCCGCTGAGTTACTCCAGCACTTTGGTGTAAGCCAGCATCTGCAGTTCTTTGTTCCTACATTTGCATCCGAGTCATTTGTAGATATCACTAGCAATTGTGGTCCCAGCACAGATCCCTGTGGAACACCACTGGCCTGAGCTCTGAAAACCAGCCAAAGTCAGGATGCACGACTTACAGTAAGACTAAGTCTCCCCATATCAAACGTGGCACATGAGGTTTGTATTAATGGTGAAAAAGTGCCAACTTTCAGCTAACTGTCTGCTCTGGCCCAATTGGCAACCACCTTCCCTCTGAGTCAGAAGATTGTTGCTTCAAGTCCTTCTCCGGAAGAATAAATATGAAAGCCAAAACTGACACAGTGGTAAAACACTGAAGGAGTGTCTCACTATCAGAGACGACTTGGAGATGAGGCCCCGCCCAATATCCCAGATGGGCATGAAAGTTAGACATAGAAACAAAGGCATAGAAAATAGGTGCAGGAGTAGGCCATTCGGCCCTTCGAGTCTGCACCGCCATTCAATATGATCATGGTTGATCATCCAACTCAGTATCCCGTACCTGCCTTCTCTCCATACCCCCTGATCCCTTTAGCCACAAGGGCCACATCTAACTCCCTCTTAAATATAGTCAATGAACTGGCCTCAACTACCTTCTGTGGCACAGAATTCCATAGATTCACCACTCTCTGTGTGAAAAAAAACTTTCTCATCTCGGTCCTAAAAGACTTCCCCCTTATCCTTAAACTGTGACCCCTTGTTCTGGACTTCCCCAAATGATCCTTGATGAATACATAATTTAAAAAAGGGCATTTATTCCTGGTAGTCACCCTCCAACATTTATTAAAATGACGTTGTGGTCATCACCACCATGTTATTTGTTGGATCGCAGATTGATACCTTTATTTCCTATATAACTGCATTGACTGTACTTTTTTTTAAAATCAGCATTGGCCACAAGGGTATTGAAAACAACTAAAAATGTTCCATGAAAATGTATGATTTTCCTTCGTGTTTAGTATCTTGCGCAAAAGATGGTGCACTGGCACTCTCCCATCATTTTAGTAACGTGCCAACTTGCATAATGTGAGTCTCTCCTCTTATCTGCGTTAATGGTCTTGAATATAAATTATATATAAATATAAATTCCCCTTCACACTTTCATAGAAATGTAATCACAAGTTTGTTGGACATGTGCCCGGGACGTTCACTACAACACTGGCAAAACTCTAAATAAGGGAATCACAAAGTCACTTTAAAAAAAAATACAATGAACAAAAATGTGAATTTTATTTTTAAACTCCTGGCAGTTCTACAAATAGTAATGCTCGTATGAAGCCAGAGAAAGTCTTCAAATGAGAGAACATCTTGGTCATCTCAAAAATCTACCTTAAAGAGACTTAGTCAACTTTTGTAAGGGTCCCCGCTCTCTCCCCACATCCTATCCCCTCCACATGACACTCCCCCCTCTCTCATCCTCACTCTCTTTCTCCACCCATCCCTCTTCCCTCCACCCGAAACGTCACCCTTTCCTTCTATCCAGAGATGCCACCTGTACCACTGAGTTACTCAGGCATTTTGTGTCTATTTTAGCGGTTCCCTTTTGTCTTGTAGTTTAGCTCGACCTTAGCGGAAATCTTGTGGAAAGTGAGGTGGAATATTGTGGTGATAAAGAATGGGAAAATGTGTAGGAAGGAACTGCAGATGCTGGTTTAAGCCGAAGATACAAACTGCTGGAGTAACTGCTGTTTCGGGTCTGAAGAAGGGCCTCGACCCAAAGCGTCACCCTTTCCTTCCCTCCAGAGATGCTGCCTGTCTCGCTGAGTTACTCCAGCATTTTGTGTCTAGGAATGGGTAAATGCTGGGCCGATGACATCGCCTTGCTTGGCACCCGTCTGCAATAAGATTTTTAAAGTTATTTTTAGCTTTAATAGTTTTGACAATTTTCCTAACTGGAGTGATGGAATTAATCCACTTTTTTTTTCCACAAAAATAAAGAAAGGAATTTGCAGATAAAGTGAACACTAAACCACAGCCTTTTCCCTAAGGTAGCAGGTAGTCTAGAAACATCTAAACATATAACTCCACTCCAAAGACTTCCAGGTCTGTAGGTTAATTGGCTTGGTATAATTGTAAATTGTCCCTAGTGTGTGTGTAGGGTAGCGTTAATGTCGTGGGACCACTGGTCGGCGCGGACTCGGTGGGCCGAAGGGCCTGTTTCCACGCTGTATCTCTAAACTAAACTAAATAAAATACAGAAATGAGCCCATCTTGTTCATGCCCACCTTATCTATCTGTGCTAATCAAATTTGTTCATATTAGGCCCATGTCCCTCTATTTATTTGCTATCCCCACCTGTCAGAATGCTTCTTAAGCATTATAACGGTATCTGTCTCCACTGTTCCTACAGGTAACTTGTTCCAAATATTCACCATCCTCTCTTTGAAATATTTACCCCTCAGCTTTGCCTTTAAATTTCTCCCCTTACACCTTTAGCCTCGACCTTTAGTTTTAGACTCCCCTTCCCCATAAAAGAAGCTTTTGACTATCCACCCCCCTGTCTATGCTGCTCATAATTTTGTAATCCTCTGAGGTCACCCCTCAGCCTTGTGCTCCAGTAAGAAAATACCCAGCCTATACAATCTCTCTTTTATAATGACAGCTCTTCATCCCAGTTAGCAGCATGGCTGGTTGGCAGCATGGCATAGTTCCTGGGATGGCAGGACTTTCATGTGAAGAAAGACTGGATAGACTCGGCTTGTACTCGCTGGAATTTAGAAGATTGAGGGGGGATCTTATAGAAACTTACAAAATTCTTAAGGGGTTGGACAGGCTAGATGCAGGAAGATTGTTCCCGATGTTGGGGAAGTCCAGAACAAGGGGTCACAGCTTAAGGATAAGGGGGAAGTCTTTTAGGACCGAGATGAGAAAACATTTCTTCACACAGAGAGTGGTGAGTCTGTGGAATTCTCTGCCACTGAAGGTAGTTGAGGCCAGTTCATTGGCTATATTTAAGAGGGAGTTAGATGTGGCCCTTTTTGCTAAAGGGATCAGGGGGTATGGAGAGAAGGTAGGTACAGGATACTGAGTTGGATGATCAGCCATGATCATATTGAATGGCGGTGCAGGCTCGAAGGGCCGAATGGCCTACTCCTGCACCTATTTTCTATGTTTCTATGGCGACTCTTCTGCATTCTCTTTTGCTCCCAGACGCTTCCTGCAGTGGGTGACCATACTCTGAATGCAGACTAACCAATATTTTATACTTCTGCAACATGCCATCCTAACACTTGCACTCAACACTTGTTTTAGTGTGCGGGGATTGCTGGTCGGCACTGACTCTGTGGGCCGAAGGGCCTGTTTCCACGCTGTATCTCTAAACTAAACGAAACCTTCCCTGTTATCTACAGCCATGCCAATTTTTGTATCATCTGCAAAATTGCTATTTGGGCCCCTACATTCTTATCCAAGTAATTTAGATATAACAAAAAACAAGTTATCTTTGAAGAGAACAAGGCCATTTTCAAAGGATTTAAGCAGCTGTTTTTAATTGAAAGATATGCCACACAGCCAGATCGCGTAGATGAGGCATGTTGGTCGCTTGGGCAAATTGGCCCAAAGGGGCATTTTCCACGCTGTATGACTCTGTGACTCTAATGCAGGACCATGCAGGATTAGTTGCAAGCTGGATGCTTTTCAATAGCCTCTGAACCAATAGAACATTCATGTCATGCTATATCAGTACCCCACTCCTCCCTCAGCTATTAAACAGGATGGACTGATAAAGCTGTGACACATTGTCCTTTACTACTAAAATATTTACACTGTGGTCGTGGATTGGTAAATGTTTTGAGATTTGGTTGACAAAAATAAAATTTAGCAGCTAAGAGACCTTTAGAATTTCCATCTGGGCAGCACGGTGGTACAGCGGTAGAGTTGCTGCATTTCAGCGCCAGAGACCTATCCTGACTATGGGTGCTGTCTGTACGGAGTTTGTACATTCTCCCCATGACCTGCGTGAGTTTCTTCAGGATCTCCAGTTTCCTCCCATGTTCCAAAGATGGACAGGTTTGTAGATTAATTGGCTTGGTATAATTGTAAAATTGTCCCTAGTGTATGTAGGATGACATTAGTGCGCGAGGATCGCTGGTCGGCACGGGCTCAGTGGGCCAAAGGTTCTGGTTCTGCGCTGTATCTCTAAATTAGACTAATCTGATTTTTGTAAATTTTCTTGCCCTTTTGAAAATCCTCGTGTTGAGCTCAATCTTCTCACTAAAAGTTGAAAAATGCTAACATTGATTCTTGGCGCTTACCACCCATTTACAAAGTATCTGCAGTCAAAATATAATATGGTTGTATTGGAGACATGCTGCACTATCATGAGTGCACCTTTCAGATCAAACCAGAAAGCAAGACCCCATCCAATACAAAAGATCCCCTTGTAATCCATATATCCACGTGCCTATCCAAAAGCTTCTTAAATGTCCCTAATGTATCTGCCTCCACTACTCTGATGGCATGTTCCCAGGCACCCACCAATCTCTCTAAAGTAAAAACTTGCCCTGCGCTTAACTTTCCCACTCTGACCTTTAAGCAATGCCCTCTAGTCTATAACATCTCCACCCTGGGGAGAAAGATTCTGACTGTCTAGCTATCAATGCCTCCCATAATTTTATATACTTCTCCTCGCTCTCTAATGCTCCAGAGAAAACACTTCAAGTTTGTCCAACCTCTCCTGACAACTAATGCCCTCTAATCAAGGCAACATTCTGGTAATACTCTTCTGCATCCACACGAAAGCTTCCATCCCTCCTGTAATGGAGCAACCAGGACTGTAGGTAATACTCCAAATGAAGCCTAACCAAAGTCCTAAGAAGCTGCAACATGATTTCCCGACTCTTGTACTCGATGAGGAGGAGGAGGGGGGGGTGGGGTGATGGGTCATGCGGTGGTGAGGAGGAGAAATGACAGATAGCACAACGCACTATAACTGTATACCCTCCCCTTATGTTTGACCCCTGCAAAGTGCAACACATTTGCTCAGATTAAACTCAAGCTGCCAAGTCTCCTTCCCCCCCCCCCCCTTTCTGTAGCTGATCTAGATCCTGCTAATCCTGCTAATGCTAGATCTAGATCCTGCTAATGCACAGCCCCCTTCACTGTCTGTAACTCCACCAATGTGTGTGACATTTGCAAACATACTAGCTTACACCTATGTTTCCATCCACGTCCTTTAGCTTTACTATTGCCGAGGTACAGTGAAAAGCTTTGATTAGCATACTATCCAAATGGATCAGATGCTCGGGTGCAGCACAGTGGCGCAGCGTAGAGTTGATGCCTTGCGGTGCTAGAGACTTGGGTTTGATCCTGACTCTGGGTTCTGTCCGCACAGAGTTTGTATGTTCTCACAGTAACCGCATGAATTTTTCCCAGATGCTCCGGTTTCCTCCCACACTCCAAAAATGGACAGGTTGTGTAGGTTAATTGGCCCTCCGTAAAAATTGTAAATTGTCCCTGGTGTGTTGGATAGTGTTAGTGTGCAGGAATCGCTGGTTGGCGAGGACTTGGTGGGTCGACAGACCTGTATCCACGCTGCATCTCTAAATTAATCTCTAAATTTCTGCATACATTGGTACAATTAGTTCAAACTGGAGTACAATGGATAGAGCAAAGCGAAAGGTGGAGTGCAGTTACATATCGCAAACAAGAGCACCCCGATCTTGTCTAGTTTTCAGCAGCTCTAACCTTGCAACCTTCAGACCCGATAAGCAAATTCACCGGGCCGGATTTGTTACAAACTGTATGCTTTTCACTGGCCTTTGGCCCTTTAGAATATGCATGTCATTCTTTATCAGTGCACCTCTCTCTGCTCTTGAGTAGGGTGGACTGTGATAAGCTGTGACACTTTGTTGTCCTTTACTGCTGAAGTATTTACACTGTGGCTGTGGATTGTTCAAAGGTTTGAGTTCAACTTGATGAAAATCAAATTTCAAAATGAAGAGTCCTTTCGCATCTTTGTCTTGTTTGGACATCATCTTTCTCTTTTGAAAATCCTTACTTTGAGCTCAATTTTCCCACTAGTTCGACAAATGCTATGATTGATTTTTAGTTTTTAGTTTTTAGAGATACAGCGCGGAAACAGGCCCTTTCGGCCCACCGGGTCCGCGCCGACCAGCGATCCCCGCACATTAACACTATCCTATACCCACTAGGGACAATTTTTACATTTACCAAGCCAATTAACCTACATACCTGTACGTCTTTGGAGTGTGGGAAGAAGCCGAAGATCTCGGAGAAAACCCACGCAGGTCACGGGGAGAACGTACAAACTCCGTACAGACAGCACCCGCAGTCGTGATGGAACCCGGATCTCTGGCGCTGCGTTCGCTGTAAGGCAGCAACTCTACTGTGGCGCCACCTTGCCGCTTCTTGGCACTTCACCACTCAATCAGACTGTCGAAACTTAATCTCATTGTATTGTCAGACCTTTCAGATCTGACATGAAAACAAGGCCCCAACTGAAGCCAAAAGGTCCCCCTGTAATACTGAAATTTCTGTCAACTACCACCCAAACAGATTAGCTGGTCATTGAGTCATACAGCATGGAAACAGGACTTTTCAGCCCAACTTATCTAAGCTGCCTATTTTCCCGCATTTGGCCCATATCCCACTAAAACTTTCCTATCCATGTACCTGCGCAAATGACTTTTAAAATCTTGAACTTGTCTCAACTGCTACCTCTGGCAGCTAGTTCCATATACCCACCACTACCTGTGTGACCAGGTTGGCTCCTCAAATTCCTCTTAAATAGTCATGGTCATGCAGTGCGGAAACAGGCCCTTCGGCCCAACTTGCTCATGCTGGCCATCATGTCTTATCAACACTAGTTCCACCTGTCTATGCTTGGCCCATATCCCTCTAAACCTATCCTGCGCATATATTTGTCTAAATGTTTCTTAAACACTGTGATAGTACCTGAGATTAAAATCTCTTGTTAGTCTTTATGGTTCCATATTTTTGACACGTTGGCCCCTGTGTCTGTCCACAAACTAAATTTTCCATGAAGACTTCAACTATCCCTGACCAACAATAAAGATGAGGCAGAGGGTGTAAGGTGGAATGTCATCATTTTTCAATGTATTGTTTCCCATTCCTAATTTGACCATAGCCAGACATCCTATTAATGATTCGTAACCTGCTAGATTGAGAAACTACTTAAAAATGATCCTTTGTGTCAATGGTTACACCTTTATCTTGGTAATACAAAACTAACCACACTGGAATTCATTCAGATAACCTGGAGAGTAGATAAAATGTTCCCAGGTACACATTCCCAACTCTATCCATCTCTTGTGGTTTCAGTGGCCGTGGCCTGAATTTTAGACAGATGCCTGTCTGTTTTGTTATCTGTAAAAACTGGTCCACTGATCCTGGCCATAGGTTTCATCTCTCCACGCATCACTGGTCATCCAGTGTTCACTGGCAGCTCATCCCACATACTGACCACCCTCTGTGTGAAAATGTGCCCCTCGGGTTCCTATTAAATCATTCTGCTCTCCCCTTAAATCTGTGTCCTCTAGTTCTAGATTCCACTGCCCTAAGGGGGGAAAGACTGTACATTCACCCCATCTGTTCCCCTCATGATTTTGTACACCTCCGTAAGGTCATGCGAGAGATTGCCAAAGATGTAGTAATAGGTGCGCTACACCGTTTAAGACTCGTTCAACATTTTCATGGTTATTTTACCTCTAGGGACAGGCAAGATGCAGGAAAAATGTTCCCGATGTTGGGGGAAGAAACAAACGCCACAGTTTAAGAATAAGCAGTAGGCCATTTAGGACTGAGATGAGGAAAAACGTTTTCAGCCAGAGAGTTGTGAATCTGTGGAATTCTCGGCCACAGAGGGCAGTGGAGGCCAATTCAGTGGATGTATTTAAGGGAGAGTTGGATATAGCTCTAAGGGCTAACGGAATCAAGGGATATGGGGAGAAAGCAGATTCTGGATGATCAAAGGGGCCGAATGGCCTACTCCTGCACCTATTTTCTATGTTTGCGCCAACTGGAGGCTTTAATTAAGTTGTTGATTTGAAGCTCCTGTCTGGCAGCAGGGCTGGCTTACTCACCACTGGAGTGGGAAGCCGCCGAGCCCAGCCCCTGCTCGTCCCCGACGACCCGGAACCTGAGAGGAGGTTGAGCTTAGTTTATTGTCACGTATACCGAGGTACAGTGTAAAAGCTTTTGCTGCGTACTAACCGGTCAGCAGAAAGACAATACATGATTACATCTGAGCCATCCACAATGTACAGATGCATGATCAAGGGGAATAATGTTTAGTGCAAGGTCAAAGATAGTCCGAGGGTTTCCAATGATGGAGTGAGTCCATCCACATGATAAAGGGAATAACATGAATAACGTTTAGTGCCCAGCAAAGTGAAGATGGTCTCCAATGGTGGAGGGAGTCGGCGATGATGGCGGGCATTTGAACAAAGGGATGGTAAGATGAACCTTGCCTTCTGCGCCCTCGAGGTTAGACAATACACAATAGGTGCAGGAGGAGGCCATTCGGCCCTTCGAGCCAGCACCGCCATTCAATGTGATCATGGCTGATCATTCTCAATCAGTACCCCGTTCCTGCCTTCTCCCCATACCCCCTGACTCCGCTATCCTTAAGAGCTCTATCTAGCTCTCTCTTGAATGCATTCAGAGAACTGGCCTCCACTGCCTTCTGAGGCAGAGAATTCCACAGATTTACAACTCTCTGACTGAAAATGTTTTTCCTCATCTCCGTTCTAAATGTCTTGCCCCTTATTCTTAAACTGTGGACCCTGGTTCTGGACTTCCCCAACGTTGGGAACATGTTTCCTGCCTCTAACGTGTCCAACCCCTTAATAATCTTATATGTTTCGATAAGATCCCCTCTCATCCTTCTAAATTCCAGTGTATACAAACCTAGTCGCTCCAGTCTTTCAACATATGACAGTCCCGCCATTCCGGGAATTAACCTAGGGAATTAACCGGGAATTGCCTGCAGGCGGTGCCCCTGAGATACAAAGGCCGAAGGTGGCCGGGCGAGGAAATGGAGAACGGTTGATAGGATGATATGGATGGAGGCCAGATGCAGCTGAGACTGTGAAACTGGCACCAAGCCTGGTGACTCTTGCATACGGACTCAGTGGGCTGTTTTTATTCATTCTGTACTTAATCGGGTATTATATTTATACATGGCAATAATCTTAGCGCCGTATGCAAAAAAAAGGATTTCATAGTATCTTGTAACGTGTTGTAATAAAGAGTCGGTAGCTCGGTGGTGCAGCGGTAGAGTTGCTGCCTTCCAGTGCTAGAAACCTGGGTTTAATCCTGACTACGGGTGCTGTATGTACGGAATTTGTACGTACTTACTATGACCGCGTGGGTTTTCCCCGGTTTCCTCCCACACTCCAAAGACGCACAGGTCTGTAGGTTAATCAACTAAGGTAAAATTGTAATTTGTCCCCAGTGTGTAGGTTAGCGTTAGTGTAAGGGGTGATCACCGATCGGCACGGACCCGGTGGGCCGAAGGGCTTATTTCTATGCTGTATCTTTAAAGTCTAAAAGTGTAAATTATTAAACCACTGAGAATTTTGAGCAGTGGGGAAAACTGCAAAACTATGCATGCCGAGGGAGGGTCCATTGTTATATTCTGGGAGTGGGCAGCTCAAGCAATAACCTCCAGGTTTCCAGTCTTGCCACACGAGTGCCTTCCAGGCTTCGGCCTTCAATCTCAGTGTGATGACTGTATAGGCTGACTGTTTAAGCAGCAGAGCCACTACAAAATCCATCCCCTTTTCTCTCCGAGAGGAAAAGATTGTCAACAAAGATAATGGAAGAGATACCTGTGAATTTGAAATTGCTGGACCCAGGAGTGAAATGAAAGTTTCATAGAAAATGCAGCAATTTCTGACCTTTACAGTGCTAGATTAGAGAGCAGATGGATTCAGCACCATGGCAACTTAGCCATAGTTTTTATTTTGAAGTATCATTGCTTGGGCCTCCAAGCAGTCCTGGCAAATAGGCTCAATCAAAGTTGGATTAGTAATAACCGTTGACAAAGAAAGAGACATTTTTAGCTACAGTAGCACACCTAACAATTTGTCAGAGCTGCAGACATGTTTAAAAATCAGCTTTCCTATAACTATAAAATAGTGGTTTTGGGATCATGTTACAGGTTAAAGTACAAAATCAAAAAAAATAATCAAGAAACGACTACAGATGTTGTGAATCTAAAATAAAAACATAAAATCGTGGTAACACTCAGATCTAGGAGTACCTGGGGAGGGATAAGTAGAATTAATGTTCCGGGTTAAATGACTAAAACTGAGAAATGTCTAAAAATTAGAATGCATTTCTATTTGCGGAGGTGTGGGATGCATGGTGGCGCAGCGGGTGGAGCTGCTGCCTCACAGCGCCACAGACCCGGGTTCGATCCTAACCTTGGGTGCTGTCTGTGTGGAGTTTGCACATTCTCCCTCTGACCACATGGGTTTACTCCAGGTGCCCCGGTTTCCTCCCACATCCCAAAGACATGTGTGTTTGGAGATTAACTGGCCTCTGTAAATTGCTCCCAGATCTCACAAATTAGTTTGGCACACCTTTGTTGCACTCCCTCAAAGACAGCTCTATCCTGTTAGATAACCCAAACTGGGACCAATTCTCCAGGTGTGGTCACACAAGATCCACATATTATTTTGTTTACTTTAGAGATACAGCGTGGAAGCAGGCTCTTCGGCCCACCGAGTTCATGCTGACCATCAATCACCCATTCATACTAATTTTATTATTCCACTTTCTTATCCACTCACCACACATTAAGGGCAATTTATTTTCAAGGCTAATTAACCTACAAACCCAAGCATCGTTTTTACAGCAGCACAGTGGTAATTGCTGCCTGACAGTGCCAGAGGCCTGGGTTTGATCCTGACTATGAGTGCTGTCTGTATGGAGTTTGTACGTTCTCCCTGTGTGTTCAGGAACATCAGGGCATTATCCAGGTGAAAATATGAATTTTCTCAAGGTGCTCCAGTTTCCCCCCCCCCATATCCCAAAAACGTGCAGGTTTTAGGTTAATTGGCTTCTGTAAATTGTCCTTTAGTGCAGGATAGAACTAATGTACAGGTGATTGCTGTTCGGCACGGAGTTAGTGGGCCAAAGGGCTGAAACGTCACCCATTCCTTCTCTCCAGAGATGCTGCCTGTCCCACTGAGTTACTCCAACTTTTTATGTCCATCTTAAGTTGAAACCAGCATCTGCAGTCCGTTCCTACCTGTTACAATCACATGTCTACTTTCCGTGAGGGATTCCCCCAGAACACCCAAATCTCACTTCATAACTGACACAATTTTAATAACTTGCTGACTTCCACTTTATTTCTACTGAATTAAATAACAGCATATTTATCAACATTAAATTGTACCCCCCACATTTATGACCACTTGTTCATGATGGTTGTCATTTTTGAAGTTTCCTCCTCACAATCTATTACTCCATCAGTTTAGTGAAAATGGCAAACTTCAACATTTTGCAGGAGTAGGAATCTAATCTGCCTTGAAATCAACATTAAAGAGTGGTTCATATGTTCTAGGAGCAGAACTGGGCCATTCGGCCCACCAAGTCTACTCTGTCATTCAATCACGGCTGATCTATCTTTCCCTCTAAACCCCATAACCTCTGACACCCTTACTAATCAGGAACCTGTCAATTTTCAATTAAAAAAGATCCATTGATTTGGTCTCCGCAGCTCCCTGTGGCAATGAATTCCACATTTCCACAGACGGGGAGAGGATTTTATATGAGAGTCTGAAATTCAGGTGAAGTTTAGGGAAAGAATTTAAGCATAAGGACCTGGTCCTTGGGATTAAATCAGTGGGAGATGCATAAAATGAGAGCTGGACAAATATGGAGTCCTTGAAACCTTGCAAGACCATGGTGGCGTAGAGGTAGAGTTGCTGCCTTACAACGCCAGAGACCCGGGTTCGATCCTCACTACGAGTGCTGTCTGTACAGAGTTTGTACGTTCTCCCCGTGACCTGCTTGGGTTCTCTCCGAGATCTTCAATTTCCTCCCACACTCCAAAGACGTACAGGTTTGTAAGTTAATTGACTTGGTGTAATTGTAAAATTGTCCCTAGTGTGTGTAGGATAGTGTTAATGTGCAGGAATCGCTGGTCAGTGCGGACTCGGTGGGCCAAAGGGCCTGTTTCCGCGCTCTATCTCTAAACTAAACCAGAGAAGTTTTCAAAGATGGATGGTTGAGAGACAATGGTTGGACTTAATCTTGACGAGGCGCCATGCCAGTTCAGTGAGCGCCCTGAAGTAATGGTGGAGCGGGGCATTGTATCAGTTAGCTTACATATGGCAGAGGTCTGGAGGTGAAGTGAAGCATTTTGAGTTGGCCAAAGAAGTATTAGAAATGTTTAATCTAATACTAGACAAAGTGGACCCGTTGGGCCCAAACCTCTCCTGCATTGGTGCAACACCCTGTCCTCCCCCCTCCCCTCTCTCCTCACCCCCCCCTCCCCTCTCTCCTCACCCCCCCCTCCCCTCTCTCCTCACCCCCCCCTCCCCTCTCTCCTCACCCCCCCTCCCCTCTCCCTTCTCCCCCACTCCCCCTTTCCCCCTCCCCCTTCCCTCCTTTTAAACTTTAAAATGTGAATAACTTAAAAAATATAACACCGATTTCAATAAAACTACTTGCATTACCACTAAAGTGACAATGGTGAGTAAGGTGGGCCTAAAATTGTCGCGCTATCGTGTACCGTTTTGGCTGAAGTTCAGTCACAAACAAGATAACAAACAAGAGCTTTTGTATATAGATGACACTGATGTAGGTCAGACATGTTGACCATTGAAGAGTTCAAGTGCAGGATAAAAACAACCTCAAGTTCAATTTAGAGATACAGCGTGGAAACAGGCCCTTTGGTCCATTGAGTCCACGTTGACCAATACTATCCCACACACTGGGGACAATTTTTACAATTACACCAAGCCAATTAGCCTACAAACCTGTACGTCTTTGGAGCATGGGAGAAAACGAGAACAAACCCAACACAGGTCACGGGGAGAACGTACAAACTCGGCACAGACAAGCACCCATAGGTCAGGATTGAACCCTGGTCTCTGGCACTGCACAACCGTGCCATGTGAGTGGAATTGAGATGAAAATTCATCATAGTCCAATTACATTTTGGAAGAGGCTTGAGGCAATAATTTATTCCTGTTCCACTGTTTACCTGGAGAATAGTTTCCTCTTGACGGATTATACAAATCAGGGAGAAAGAACGCATTTCCATTGCATATGTCCACAACAATTACTGGATTGCAACAGATAACCACAATGGCATTCTATTTACTGATGATTTCCTCTTGTCCTTCATCTGCCTCCAATTAGGTCTAATTGAATCCAGTTGGTTAATCTGATGACCTGCGCATGTTTCATCTGACTTGTGCCTAACTAACAAAAGGTGAATGATTGAATGTGAGACCTGGACAAATTCTAGATAATGATGTAATATGTACTTTTGCAATGTTGATGGTAACTGTACGAGAACCAAAACCAGAGGACATGGGTTTAAGGTGATAGGGAAAAGATTTAATAGGAACCTGAGGGGCAACATTTTCACACAGAGGGTGGTGGGTTTTTGGAGATGGCTGTCAGAAGAGGTAGTTGAGGAAGCTACTAGAATAACATTTAAAAGATATTTGGACATGTACATGGATAGGAAAGGTTTAGAGGATTTTGCGCCAAATGGGGGCAGGTGGGTCTAGAGTAGAAGGGGCACCTTGGTTCGTGGTCGGCATGGGCAATTTGGGCTGAAGGGCCTGTTTCCATGCTGATTGACATAAAATGCCGGAGTAACTCAGCGGGATAGGCAGCATCTCTGGATAGAAGGA
Organism: Rhinoraja longicauda; assembly: GCF_053455715.1. Lineage (NCBI taxonomy): Eukaryota > Metazoa > Chordata > Chondrichthyes > Rajiformes > Arhynchobatidae > Rhinoraja > Rhinoraja longicauda. The sequence continues at coordinate 5,423,875 of NC_135980.1, read as the reverse complement.
ATGGGTGACGTTTCGGGTCGAGACCCTTTTTCAGACTTTGAAGAAGGGTCTCGAGCTGAGATATCACCCATTCCTTCTCTCCAGAGATGCTGCCTGTCCCACTGAGTTACTCCAGCATTTTGTGTCTATTTTCAATTGAAACCAGCATCTGCAGTTCTTTCCTACATTGTTTCCATGCTGTATGTGTCTGACTGCTGTGCAGTCAAGCATTTCCAGGATTGTTTGTACGTCAAAATACTTTTTATTTCTATATCGAGAGCAGGGTCCAAAGTAACATGAAGTTGACATTCTCCGGAGCCTGACATGTCCTATGAACCTGCAGATCACCCACAGACTGGCAGGAGTCAATGGGGCTCTGCTGTATCCAGAGTCACAGCCACACTAACAGCCACAGAAGGCTGTGGAGGCCAATGGATATTTTTAAGGCAGAGATAGATAGATCCTTGATCAGCAACATAGCAAATAGGTGCAGGAGTGGGCCATTTAGCCCATCGAGCCATCACCGCCATTCAATATGATCATGGCTGATCATCCAAAATCAGTACCCCGTTCCTGCTTTCCACCCATATCCTTTGATTCCGTTATCCCCAATAGCTATATCTAACTCTTTCTCGAATACATGCAGTGAATTGGCCTCCACTGCCTTCTGTGACAGAGAATTTCACAGATTCACAACTCTCTGGGTGAAAAGATTTCTCCTGATCTCAGTCCTAAATGGCCTACCCCTTATTAGTACGGGTGTCAGGAGAAAAGAAATAGGTGACATTTTGAGGCAACGCCTTCTTTAGACTCGAGATGGGCCTTGACCCGAAACGTCACGTGTTCCTTTTCTCCAGAGACGCTGCCTGACCCACTCAGTTACACCAGCATTTTGAGTCTATCTTCGGTGCATCTAATACTGATCTCCTCGTGTTTGGGACTTGCTCACTGGGGAACGGTGGATGGGGTAATCGGTGCAGCTAAAAGCTTGCACTAGATGAGTGTGGGATTGGGGCACCAGTTATTGCCTTGGACGTTAGATCTTCACTTCCCTGCACTGCCAACAAACCCCCACCTCCAGCTGCCTATTTCATTTATATCCGAGTCCCAAAACCTTGGGTGCAACTGAACTAGAAACATATACTTCATTTCAAGGTCAGACTCTGGGAATTAAATATCAGGCCATCACTGGCTTTCCAGCACCCTTTGGTTCCAGAGCCTTTCGGAGATTTATTCAAGTTCCTGAGCCCCGGTTTCAGGCAGCACATTCGACCCACCGTTTAGATCCCAATGAGCTTGAGATGGGGTGCCTCACCCAGCCTTGGTGCCATATTTTCGGGGGGACTTCCGGGGAGGGATTTTTAATCTACCTCGAAGAATGTTGCCAGGGCTCGAGGGCCTGAGCTATAGGGAGAGGTTGGGCAGGCGAGGAGTTTATTCCTTGGAGCGCAGGAGGAAGGGGGCGTGATCCGATAGAGGTGCATAAAATCATGAAGGGAAGAGTCAGGGTGAATGATCAGAGTCCCTTTCCCATTATAGGGGAATCAAGAACCAGAGGGCATAGGTTTAAGGTGAGAGGGGAAAGTGTTAATAGGAACCTGAGGGGCAAGTTTTTCACTCGGAGGGTGCAAAGTACATGGAATGAGCTGTCGGAGGAGGTGGTTTAAGCAGCTACAATGAGGGACATCGGAGAAGGCTGGCAAGTAGAGGACGGTGCAAAGCCTAACGGCGGATGGGTGCTTACAGATGTGGGGGTGGGGGGAATTGGCAGACGGGTGGAGTACGTGACAAAGGTTAGAGGGGACCTGAAGAGCGTCAGATAAGGAAAAGGGAGGCAAGACATGTAAAGGCAGAGGGAAGGCTGTGGGTGGAACGGGATAATGGGGAGCGGGAAGAGGGGGGATTAAAGGAAAATAAGCAACTCGGAGATGGGAGATGACTGGACTGGGAAGGGGCAAGGAGCAGGGCAACTTGGGTGGTGGGAGATAGTGTGGGAAATGTGTGCACACTGGGCTGGCAAGGCTGAATACAATGCCGATGTTGCACCCAATATTTATTAGGCATGAAGGGTCATTTGCCTGCTTTTTGCATAGAATAATAAAGAAATATTTGCAGGGCTAATGGCTTGTATTAATGTTCTTGTTTATGTTGTTGACTAGTTCTCTGACTTGTAAAATCTATGTATTGGCAGTTAACTTGAGGAAGATGGATATTATGCACCAACTCTCTTCAGAAACATTTCCAGCTAGTTTTGTTTATTGTCGCCTGTACTGATTCCGAAAACAGACAGGAACTTGAATCTTTTGCAAGATGGAGCCTGGGATGCCGATAAATTTAAAAGATACAAGGGCAATTCATATTTATGAGACGTATTTCATCAGTCTGAGAAAAAGTTGACCACCCTTTCTAACATACCCAAAGACCAAAGCACTTTTTATGTTATATTTCCGAGTAAAATTCTTTGTATGTGGCAGGGTGACAAATGTTAAGATCTTCCAGAAATGTGTCATTTCTAGGAATGTTGTTGAGTAGAAGAAGGCTCGAGTCGCTTAAATCTGGGGCAAAGCATAGGATCCAGTAGGGTGTGCTGTCTGAAACCTGTTCGAAATCTAGAAAGATTTCAGGCTGGTGAGCAGATCTGCAATATTATACTTTAGTTTAGTTTAGAGATACAGCGTGGAAACAGGCCCTTCGGCCCACTCAGTCTGCACCCACCAGCGATCCCCGCACACCAACACTATCCTACACACGATAGGGACAATTTATCATTTTACCAAGCCAATTAGCCTACAAAGCTGTACATTTTTGGCGTGTGGGAGGATACCGGAGCTCCCAGCAAAAATGCACGCAGATCATGGGGAGAACATACGAACTCCGTACAGACAGCACCTGTAGTCAGGATCGAACTCGGGACTGACGCTGTAAGGCAGCAACTCTACCGCTGCGCCACCATTCAAAGATGACCGGGTATCCTTGGAATCTGGAGACACAAGGAACTGCAGATGCTGATTAACAAAAAAAAGACTTAACATGCTGGAGTAACTCAGCGGGTCAGGCAGCATCTCTGGTGAACAATATAAAAAATATTCACGAGGGCTTTGCCCATCACCTGTGGTTCCTCACACAGAGGTTCACCTTGGTCTTTTGAGGGGTTGCATTCCTTCCCGCGTTACTATTTTCTTCTTTACTGCACTTTCAGTTCTCTCTAATCTTCTCGGCCAAAGCTCTGTCATGTCCCCTTTGCATCCTCCTGATTTCCTCCTGGTGTATCCTCCTTTCATTCTTCTTCATGGGGCGGCACAGTGGCGCAGCGGTAGAATTGCTGCCTTACGACACCAGAGACCCAGGTTCGATCCTGCCTAGGGTTGCTGCCTGTACTGATTTTGTACATTCTCCCTGTGACTGTATGGGTTTTCTCCGGGTGCTCCGGTTTCTTCCCACACTCCAAAGACGTACAAGTTTTTAGGCTAATTGGCTTCGGTAAGTTGTAAAATTGTCCTTGGTGTGTCGGGTAGTGTTAGTGTATCGGTTGGTTGGCGTGTAATCGGTGGGCAAAAGGGCCTGTTTCTGTGCTCTATCTCTAAATTCTAAAGAATATACACATGCATAACCTATACATCTCCTGGGATTCACGTTCCTAGCTGCCTGTAATTGATCCAAGCCTTCTTTTTCTGGACCAGAGCACCAGTTCCTCCTGTAATTCAGGCTCCCCTCCTCTGGCCAACCTTGCCCTTCAATAGACAATAGGTGCAGGAGTAGGCCATTCAGCCCATCGAGCCAGCACCGCCATTCAATGCGATCATGGCTGATCACTCTCAATCAGTACCCCGTTCCTGCCTTCTCCCCATACCCCCTCACTCCGCTATCCTTAAGAGCTCTATCCAGCTCTCTCTTGAAAGCATCCAACGAACTGGCCTCCACTGCCCTCTGCACTCCAACAGGAACACGCAGACCTTGAATTCTCACTTTCAAAAGCTTTATACTTGCCGACCACACGGTACCCACAATCAACATTCTCAATCAATTTTAGCAAGCATATGACTAACACCATCGAAATTCACCTTGCCTCAGTTAGGAACTTTAACTTATGGACTATCGAGACATAGAGACGCATAGAGGCATACAATGCGACTTCGGCCCAACATGCACACCGACCAACATGTCCCATCTACACAAGTCCCACCTGCCAGTGTTTGGCCCATATCCTACTTCACCTGTCTTATTGATGTACCTGCCCAAATGTTTCTTAAACAATGAAAAATTGCACCAGCAAAACAGTGCTGGAGCAACTCAGCGGGTCAGGCAGTGTCTGTGGATGAAATGGATGGGTGACGTTTTGGGTCCCCTTCTTCAGACTGATTGTAGTACGAGGGGGAGAAAGCTGGGGGAAAAAAATCTTTCATTTTATGCAGCATGTTTTAATATCTTTGAATATTCCAAGGCAATTCACGGTCAAAAGTCATCAAAAAGACTTTGAGATTGGGCTACACAAATGAGAGATTGGAAATGAGAGATTTTGAGTTCTTCCACCACTGGAGTTCATGTGGCTGTCAATGGTGGGGTAGACACAAAATGCTGGAGTAACTCAGCGGGTCAGCCAGCATCTTGGGAGAGAAGGAATGGACGACGTCTTCTGAAGAAGGGTCTCGACCCGAAACATCACCCATTCCTTCTCTCCCGAGATGCTGCCTGACCCGCTGAGTTACTCCAGCATTTTGTGTCTACCTTCGATTTAAACCAGCATCTGCAGTTTTTTTTCCCTGTCAATGGTGGGGCCTTGACTTACTGGAACCCAAGCCTTTACACAAATGGCGCAGTGGTAGATTTGCCGCTGTACAGCGCCAGAGACCCGGGCTCGAATCTGACTACGATATGATACGATAGAACTTTATTTATCCCAGCAGGGAAATTGATCTGCCAACAGTAATAAAAACACAAAATACATGAAATATGAAATTAAAGTGACAAGTGGAAAGGATTGGGGATGTGCAAAGATTGGGGGGGGGGGGGGGGGGCGGGGCGGGGAGGGGAATCAGTCTCAGTCTACCCCATGACAGAATGGGGGAGTTTGATAGCCACAGGCAAGAAGGATCTCCTGTGGTGTTCTCTGCTGCATCTTGGTGGAACCAGTCTGTCGCTGAAGGTACTCCGGTTGACCAGTGTGTCATGGAGGGGGCGAGCTGTATTGTTCAGGGTGCTCCACAGTTTGCGGGGCATCCTTCCCCTCCAAGACCACCTCCCATGAATCCAACTCCGCCCCCAGGACGGAGCCAGCCTTCCTCATGAGTTTGTTGATCCTATTTGCATCCACGGCCTTCGCCCTGCTGCCCCAGCACACAGCAGCAAAGAAGGTGGCACTGGCCACCACTGATTGGTAGAACATCTGCAGCACCTTACTGCAGAGGTTGAAGGAGCAGAGCCATCTCAAAAAGTACACCCGGCTCTGTCCCTTCTTGTACAGGGCCTCAGCGTTCCTGGACCTGTCCAGTTAACTGTCCACGACTATGGGTGTTGTCTGTGTGGAGTTTTGATGTTCTCCCTGTGGAGCATGTAGGTTTCCTCTGGGTGCTCAGGTTTGTAGATTAACTAGCTTCTGTAAATTGTAAATCGGTGCCAGTGTGTGGTATAGTGCGGATAGTGCTGGCGTACGGTGTGATCACTGGTCGATGCGGACTTGGTGGGCCACAGGGCCTGTTTCCATGCTGTATCACTAAAGTCTAAAGGTGACCGAGAAGATGAGACCTGATTGTTTTCAAGGGAGATTGCGGGTGAATTTAAAGTTTCCCCACTCTCTCCCATAATGTTGCTTTAGCTTTATTATTTATTGCAATTTTAAATATTCTTTACAATTATCTTTGTTAATTCATTGCATCATTTCTCAATGTTTTGAGTCATTTACTTCAAAGTTAATGGTTAAACGTCCCTGAACATGTAGAAACTATGCAAACATAAATCTCTGTAACTACTGGCACGTGTGGACCGGGCTGGGTCTTAACCTGGTATCAAAAAGATAAGTACATTTTTTGAATGCACAGTCTTTTATGAATGCACAGAGTCTTTTGTATTCCAGGGCGGGCCCTCAGAGCGTGTGCTGATTAACTGGCAGAGGTGTTCACCAGCATCTTCAACCTCTCTCTGAGTCAGTCTGTGGTTCCCACCTCCTTCAAAGCTTCCATCATCGTTCCTGTTCCAAAGAAACCAGTAACCTCCTGTTTAAGTGACTACCATCCTGTCGCACTGACATCAGTCATCACGAAGTGCTTCGAGCGACTAGTCAAAACTCACATCTGCTCCTCTCTCCATGACACCTTGGACCCTCTTCAGTTTGCATATAGACCAAACAGGGCCACGGACGATGCCATCGCCATGGCAAAACATAGTGTAAGAAGATAACTGCAGATGCTGGTACAAATCGAAGGTATTTATTCACAAAATGCTGGAGTAACTCAGCAGGTCAGGCAGCATCCCGGGAGAGATAGGAATGGGTGACGTTTCGGGTCGAGACCCTTCTTCAGTCTGATGCATTCAAACGACTGCAGGCTGTTCTTCTTGTTACCGTCAGGCAGACGATACAGGAGTATGGCTGCGCATACCACCAGACTTAAGAACAGTTTCTACCATCAGGCCATCTGGCTTCTGAACTCATAAACACATTTCAAATTTGACTTTTGAACTGATATGTGGAAATGTAAATACTTTGCTCTTCATGTTATAATGATTCATATCATTCCCAATGTGCCACGATATGAAATGAGAAAGAACTATCACAATAATTGTGGATTTGATGTACCCACAGCGTATTTGTTCAGAGTCAAGATGCATCTTTTAAACTATAGTGGCAAATATAATGAAACATGAAAAGCATGTGTTTTAAGATTGTATATTAACAAACGAAGAAGAACTGGAATAAATGGACATTCAATTCAATTCCTCTTCAATGTTTAACAGCACTCATTTACCAACCACCGTGCCAGCATTATGTTTGAGTTTGAATTGTTTTTATGAGGTCTCAAAATATCCTTGGCAGCAAGTTGGAATTCAATCTGCCTACACTTATCAAGAAACTATTTCCAGGATGACGTCAACCACCATCAAGACACTTAAGCAGCTCTACATTTGGGAAAGCTGTACGTGTTTCGAAAACAATATTTCATGATCGTGGAGTACTGCGTGCAGTTCCGGTCACCCCCATTACAGGAAGAAAGTAGGTTTGGAGAGAGCACAGACCAGGGTTACCAGAATCCTGAAGACAGACACACAATGCTGGAGCAACTCAGTGGATCAGGCAGCATCTCTGGAGAGAAGGAACAGGTGATGTTTTGAGTCGGAACCCTTGTTCAGACTCCCCGAAATCTTCTATATACTAAAACTCTTGTTTGTTTGTTCCTGAACTACAGCTGCACGATAGCGCGACAATTTTAAGCGTGACAATTTTAAGCCCACCTTACTCATTCCTTTGGTGCTAATGGAAGAAGTTTCATTGAAATCAGTGTTATATTTTTCATTATTCACATTTTAAAGTTTAAATCTATCTCCTAGGCAGGGAGGGAGGGGGAGGGAAGGGAGGGAGGGGGAGGGAAGGGAGGGAGGGGGGAGGAGAGGGTGGTGCACCAATGCAGGAGAGGTTTGGGCCCAACGGGTCCACTTGGTCTAGTGTCACCTATTCCTTTTCTCCAGAGATGCTGCCTGACCCGCTGAGTTACTCCAGCATTTTGTATTAAGCTTTGGTATAAACCAGCATCTGCAGTGCCTTCCTCTACACATCACTGGAATCCTGCCTGCATTAGAGGGGATTAGCTACAAGGATAGGACAACGGAGGTTGAGGGGGGACCAGGGAGAATCATATAACATTATGAGAGGCAGAGATAGGGTGCAAGGCCCAGGCTACCTCCACTTCCACTGCAACAGCCATCCACTTGTGTCCTACGTGTGGGCGTGCCTTCCGGGCCCGGATTGGCCTCACCAGTCACTTCCGGACCCACAGTCACCAATCCTCCAACTGAAAGTGAAGTCATGGTCATCTTCGAACCCGAAGGACGAACAACAACATGAGAGGTAGAGATAGGGTAGACCGACAGATCAGTTTGCACAGGGTGGAAATTTCAAAGACTAAAGGACAACAAGTGCTGGAGTAACTTAGGGGTCGTGCAGCATCTCTATCAGGACGTTTTTGGTTGGGATCCTTCGTCAGACTGATTCCGAATCAGTCCAAAGAAGGGTCCCAGCAGGGATCTTCACTCATCCATGTTCTCCAGAGATGCTGTCTGACTTGCTGAGTTACTCCAGCACTTTGTTTCCTTTTTGTAAACCAGCATCTGCAGTTCCTTGTTTCTACAAAGCTTTGAGGTAAGAGGGGCAAAGTGTTTTTTACACAGAGGATGGTGGCTACCAGGGGTGGTGATGGAAGCAGATGCTATATGTAGGTGGGTTTAGGAGGCTTTTGGATAGGTATTTGGATATGTAGAGAATGGCGGGATATGGGTCGTGTGTGAGGAAGAATTTAGTTTACCTTGGCATTCTGTCCATCTTACACGTTGTGGGTCAAAGGTCTGTTCTTTTACTGCACTTTTCTAAAAGCGCAATGCAAGGGTTCCAAAGTTGATACTCAACCAAACGAAGACCATAAATAAAGAACAATCCATGTCACACTTATTGTTTTGCCGCAAGCCACATTAGTGTTTGATCTATCCAGTGGGAACCATCATTGGCCAGTGATAGAGCATGGGAACCTACAAAATAAAAGCACCAGGAGACCCTTATGTGCATCCGGAGAAAACCCACGTGGTCACAGGGAGAGCATACAAACACGGTACAGACAGCACCCGTAGACAGGATCGAACCCAGGTCTCTGGTGCTGTGAGGCAGCAACTCTACTGCCATGCCACCGTGCCACAAAATATCTCCGGTTTCCCCAGGCTCGTGGAGATTAGTTTTACATGGCATCGTGCTTGGCATGGACATTGTGGGCCGAAGGGCCTGTTGCTGTGCCGTTTCATGTTCCAAAACAGAAGTTTGCAATTGCAGTACTGCTGGTCGAGTACTCTGAGTGCAGCCATCTTGTCTAAATCATCTGCAATTAAGAAGCATTCACAACCACACTGCTGGCACCAGCACCATCAGCATCTCAGCCTCTCTCACCACTGTAAATGTGTGGCAGCAAAACCAACTGCTGAACATCTACCTCCCTCACCTGTTCTTGTGACTCCAGGGATCTGGGTCACACTTTATCCTGATTTTCAACTCTCCCAGCTGACTGTGCCTGAACCCCTCTGTCAGTGGATCACCAACTTCCTGACAGACAGGAAGCAGCATGTGAGGCTGGGAAAGCACGTCTCGGATCCGCTGACCCTCAGCATAGGAGCACCGCAAGGCTGCGTACTCTCCCCTCACCTTTACTCTCTCTACACCAATGACTGCACCTCCACAGAGTCCTCTGTCAAGCTTCTCGAGTTTGCGGATGACACAACCCTGATTAATCCAGGTTGGGGAGGAATCGGCCTACAGACAGGAAGTGACACAGCTGGCGTCCTGGTGCCATCGCAACAACCTGGAGCTCAATGTTCTTAAGACGGTGGAATTGATTGTAAACTTTAGGAGAGCCCTCCCTCCCCTCCCCTCCAATCACCATCAACAACACCACAGTCACATCTGTGGACTCATTTAAGTTCCTTGGAACCATCATCTCCAGGGACCTTAAATGGGGGGCCACCATCGACTCCACAGTCAAAAAGGCCCAACAGAGGATGCACTTCCTGCGGCATCTGGGGAAACACAATCTTTATACAGTTTTATACTGCCATCGTAGAGTCCGTCCTCACCTTCTCCATCATAGTCTGGTTTGGCTCAGCCACCAAGCATGACATCCGGAGGCTGCAGCGCATCGTTCGATCAGCCGAGAAGGTTGTTGGCTGCAACCTTCCCCCCATTGATGAACTGTACACTGCAAGGGCCAGGAAACGAGCGGGCAAGATCATCTCTGACCCCTCTCACCCTGGCCACAAACTCTTTGAAGCACTTCCCTCTACAATGCGACTCCGGACTCTCAAAGCAGCCACAGCCAGACATAAAAACAGCTTTTTTCCATGAGCAGTAGCTCTACTCAACAACCAAAAGTCTGTAGCCTCCTTTTGCTCTGGTATTTTATTTCATTCTTCACATGTTTAAATTATAATGTTTTATTTTTTTTATTGTGTAGTGTGTATCGTGTTGCTACTTGCGAGCAGAGCACCAAGGCAAATTCCTCATATGTACACATACTTGGCTAATAAAATTTAGTCAATTCAATTCAACATTTTGAAATGCCCTGTAAAAGGCTCACCATCAGGCAGCAAAATGTAATTGTGAATTCAATGCTGCAAAGGTTTCGCAAGTATTTTACTAATTTCTTCAGTCAGAGGGTGGTGAGTTTGTAGAATTCATCGCCACAGATGGCCATGGAGGCCAAGTCAATGGATATTCTAAGGCGAAGATTGACAGATACTTGATTAGTAAAAGGCCTGTCCCACTTAGGAAATTTTAAGGCGATTGCCGGCAACTAGGCTGAGAAATCAAACGGTTTTAAATTTCTCGGCGACAGCTGGCTTGTTGCCAGGTATCGTTGCTTATTGCGGGCGCTGTCGCATGCTGTTCCCAGGTTTGCTCGGTTGTCTTAGATGCATTTAGATGCGCATAATATTAAATTAAGTAGAGTCATGTGAAGATACCATCAAATTCTTGTGTTTAACCAATTTATTTACCGTCAGGACATTTGACAGGCAGATTGGAGGCGACAGTTTGACGGTCAGGTAAGCGTGGGAATTTCGCGATGTTTCCGAAGACGGTGTAATCTCGACCCGACTCGGCATTGTCGTGGTCATTGTCGTAGGGTAAAAGAAAATTTCGCCGATCTGCTACGACTTTGACAGTCGCCGGCAGTCGCCTACAAAATCGCCTAAGTGGGACAGGCCCTTTTTAAGGGTGACAGAGGTTATGGGGTTGAGAGGAAAAGATAGATCAGCCATGATTGAATGGCGAAGTAGACTTGATAGGCCGAGCGGCCTAATTCTGCTCCGAGAACTTATGAAGTAGACTTGGGTCAGAGGATAGGATTGTGCAGAACTGCATGCCCCATTCCCCCCAACACTTAAATACTGACCATTTTAAGCGGAGGCAATGCAGCCACTGCATTGTTCCAAAGCCACAACTTCAAGCTGGCCGAGTGAAAATCAGGCAATACAATAAACATAGCAATTGAACCTTGGACCTGCCAATTCAATATGCTTTGCAGGTAAACTGATTTTAACCATTTAACGATTAGAGAGAGCAAAGGTGCAATAATTTCCCAGGTCGACCAGTGGAACTGTTTGGAACGTCATAGAAACATATAAAATAGGTGCAGGAGGAGGCCATTCGGCCCTTCGAGCCAGCACCGCCATTCATTGTGATCATCCCCAATCAATAACCCGTGCCTGCTTTCTCCCCATATCCCTTGATTCCACTAGCCCCTAGAGCTCTATCTAACTCTCTCTATCATTACCTTTGTAACATGCAAATAAAAGCATTAAACAGCTTTTAAGAATAAAAACACGTAAATATTATACATGCAAGTGGCAGAAGAGGTTTGCTGATGTTTCCAGGGTATTTCCGGGTTTCTTTCATCATCGTTACTTTTTGCATTTCTTTCATTTACCAGCAGATGCTGGTACAAATCGAAGGTATTTATTTCACAAAATGCTGGAGTAACTCAGCAGGTCAGGCAGCATCTCAGGAGAGGAGGAATGGGTGATGTTTCGGGTCGAGACCCTTCTTCAGACTGTACTTTCATTTATTTGTTGCATCTGTTTATATCACAGTTGAGATCGCTTGCTTCCCTTTTCCCTGACTCTCAGTGCGAAGAAGGGCCTCGACCCGAACCGTCACCGATTCCTTTTCTCCTGGGACGCAGCCTGATCTGCTGAGATACTCCAGGTTTTTTTGTGTCCATCTTCGGTTTAAACCAGCATCTGCAGTTCCTTCCTACACACAAGGACAATTAACCCTTTGCTGAAGACCCGGCGAGCTGCCAGAGGCCACAGGCCCGGTTCTGAGCTACAACAAAGGCCCGGCGGGCCGCTGCCTGCAAGGGGAAGCTCGGTTTCCCCCGAAGACTGGAGAGTCGGGGAGAAGGGAGCTGTTGGTGACCACAGATGTGCGGGGTTACTCTATTAAGAAACAGTTAGGTACGTGGACAGGACAGGTTTGGAGGGATATGGACCAAATGTAGGCATGTGGGACTGGTGTAACTAGGACATGTTGGGCAGGTTGGGCCGAAGGGCCTGTTTTCATGCTGTAACACTCTGACTCTATGAATTGGCTGGTAGAAGAGGGACCTGGTTATTTTGGTTATTACGTCCAACGCCTTCAAGGTCAGATGCAGGGGATCCCCCTCTTCCCCCCTCGGGGCACAGAAGCGGTGGGGCGAGGAGGGTGAGGTCGGGTCACGAGCCTGCAGCAGCCTGGGCCTTACCTGGATTGGAGGCACTCCAGTACTTCCAACATGTGGATCAGCGCCAAAATATGGGGACTGTGCATTTGCGGGTTGTGCAAAATAATTTCACCGTGCTGTGCATATGTGAGGATAAAGAACCATTGAACGCTGATTGGTCATGTAACAGAGAACAATGGAACCCTCCCCATTAGCTCAGTGAGTCTGGAAGTCAGGCTTTGTAATATAAACAGCAAACATGAAAATGCCTTCATACGGAATGATTCCCCCTGCTAAGCATTACCCTATTTAATTTTGATTGACATTGTTAAAATAAAAAAAGCATGATTTCATGCAAACCCATCCATATTATGCACAGAATAAGACACACAGTACTGTCTGGCGCGCCTCAGCAGGTCAGGCAGCATCCCTGGGTAAATTTTCGGGTCGGGACCCTTCTTCAGATGACCTGAAATGTCACCAACCCATGTTCTCCAAAGATGCTGCTGCCTGACCTGTTGAGTTACTGCAGCACGCGCAACTTTACATAAACCAGACCAAGATCATTATCACTGGTATTCAGACACAGTGCACAGGGTGGCACGGTGGCGCGACGGTCGAGTTGCTACCTTACGATGCCAGAGACCCGAGTTCGATCCTGACTACGGGTGCCGTCTGTACGAAGTTTGTATGTTCTCCCTGTGACTGCGTGGGTTTTTCCTGGATGCTCCGGTTTCCTCCTTCACTCTAAAGACATACAGGTTTGTAGGTTAATTGGCTTCGGTTAAAAACTATAAATTGTCCCTCTGTGTAGAATAGGGCAAGTGAACGGGGATCTCTAGTCAGCACGGACTCGGTGGGCCGAAGGGCCAGTTTCCGTGCTGTATGTCTAACTAAATTAAACTAAACAAAACAAAACAATTTGTCTCTCTATTTGTATACCAGCATCTGCTTTAGTTTGAGTTTGGTTTATTGTCACATGTGCCGAGGTACGGTTAAAAGCTTTTGTTGCCTGTTATCCAGAAAGACAAAACATGATTACAATCAAGCCATTTACAATGTCTTCGAAGCAGCTTAAATATCAGCTGGGAAGTCAGAAGAACCAACATGAGCGTGCTGAATGAAGCGAAAACATCAAGCATCGAAGCCTTCTTCATCAAGAACCAACTAAGATGGAGCGGTCATGTTGTTCGGATGGAAGACGAGCGTCTACCAAAGCAAGCCTCCTACTCCCAGCTTAAAGAAGGCAAACGTAAAAGAGGCGGTCAACAGAAGAGATTCAAAGACCCATGAAAAGCCAGCATGAAGAAATGTGAAATCAACATCGAAAATTGGGAAACCAAAGCCAAGGACAGGAAACTCTGGCCAACCATCACGCAAAAAGGAACAGCGACCTTCGAAGCCGACAGATGCGCAGAATTAGAAGAAAAGAGAAGTAAACGGAAGGAGAGGCAGCAACAAGCAAAGCCCGATCTGACATTTGGAATTACCTGCCCTGAATGCCGACTCATAAGCTCCCTGAGAGTTCATAAAATCAACGGAATCATCCTCGACCTCGAGGGACAGCCACGACGACGACATGATAAGGGAATAACGTTTAGTGCAAGGTAAAGCCAGAAAGGTCCGATCAAGTACAGTCCGAGGGTCACGATACGATACGATAGGAAAGAACTTTATTTATCCCTGGAGGGAAAAGGATCTGCCAACAACCATAAATTTTTTTTAAAAAATGCATGAAACCTGAAATTAAAGTGATGAGTGGAAAGGCTTGGGGGATGTGCAAAGATTGGGGGGGGGGAGTCAGTCTCACTCAGTCTACCCCATGACAGAAGGGGGAACAGTTGTAACGTTTGATAGCCACAGGGGCAGAGGATCTTCTGTGGCGTTCTGTGCTGCATCTTGGTGGTACCAGTCCGTTGATGAAGGTACTCCTCGGGTTGACTAGTGTGTCATGGAGGGGGTGGGCTGTATTGTCCAAGATGCTCCGCAGTTTGACGAGCATCCTCCCCTCCAAGACCACCTCCCCTGAATCCAACTCCGCCCCAATGAGCCAGATAGCATGGTGTGACGGGAAGAGTGCTGAAGGAATGTGCAGACCAATTATCTGAGGTCTTCACAAAAATCTTCAACCTGTCCCTTTTAAAATCCACCATCCCCCCCCTGCATGAAGTCTGCCACAATCATCCCACTGCCGGAAAAGTCTGTCATCAGCGGCCTTAACGACTACCGTCCGGTAGCTCTCACACCGGTCATCACAAAGTGCTTCGAGAGGCTGGTCTTGCAGCACATCAAAGCCAGCCTCCCACCCACCTTTGACTCATACCAGTTTGCCTACAGAGCAAATAGGTCTACAGTGGATGCCATCGCCACTGCTCTTCACACTGCACTGACCCACCTTGAACACCAGGGGAGCTATGTGAGGATGCTCTTCCTAGACTTCAGCTCTGCCTTTAACACAGTCATCCCGAGCAGACTGGTCACCAAACTTTATGACCTTGGATTTTCCCAAACCATCTGCCAATGGATCAAGGACTTCCTGACCAACCGCCCCCAGACCGTCAAAATAGGCCCTCACCTCTCCTCCACTATTACACTGAGCACCGGCTCACCACAGGGCTGTGTGTTGAGCCCCATCCTTTACTCCCTCTACACTCACGACTGCGCCCCCACCCATCCCACCAACACCATCATCAAGTTCGCGGATGACACGACTGTGGTTGGACTCATCTCAGGAGGAGATGAGACAGCCTACAGGGATGAAATCCAAAGTTTGGCAGCATGGTGTTCAGTGAACAATCTTGTCCTGAACTCCTCCAAAACAAAGGAACTTATAATAGACTACAGGAAAACCAGTGCAGAACACGACCCACTCTACATCAATGGGGTCTGTGGAAAGGGTACCCGCTTTCAGGTTCCTGGGTACGCACATCGCAGAGGATCTTACCTGGTCTACCAACACCATTACCACAGTGAAGAAGGCACAGCAGAGACTCCACTTCCTGAGGATCCTCAGGAAGACCAACCTGCAGGAGAAGCTCATGATGTCCTTCTATCGCTGCTCCATCGAGAGTGTGCTGGCATACTGTATAACCACATGGTATGCCAGCTGCTCAGAAAAGGACAGGAAGGCCCTTCAGAGGGTCATCACGACGGCCCAGAAGATCATCGGCTGCTCACTGCCCTCCCTGGAGCACCTGTTCAGCCTGCGCTGCCTCAGTAGAGCAGGAAAAATAATAAAAGACCCATCCCACCCCGGCCACCGTCTGTTTGTTCTTCTGCCCTCTGGTCGACGTTTCAGGTCGATCAAATTCCGAACAAACAGACTCAAGAACAGTTTTTACCCCAGGGCCATACGAGAACTGAACACTACTTTCTGCAATAGGTCACACTGTTAAAACTTTTGTATTTAATATA
The DNA here is from genome assembly GCF_053455715.1 of Rhinoraja longicauda. NCBI lineage: Eukaryota > Metazoa > Chordata > Chondrichthyes > Rajiformes > Arhynchobatidae > Rhinoraja > Rhinoraja longicauda. The sequence continues at coordinate 5,408,039 of NC_135980.1, read as the reverse complement.
TTGGTATTTATTTGTTTTGCATTTATTGCATATATGTTTTTTACGCACCGTCAGGATTGCTATTTTTTAATTTCGTTGCACTTGTTGCAACGACAATAAATGAATATTATTATTATTATTAGTAGTTCAGCACTGCTTTCCCTTGTTTCTACAATATTTTGTACAGCATATTTCCGTTCACAATAAAGTTTTGACTGACGCAGTCCCCATTGAAGAGTTGATCTAGACAGGACACTTTCTAGGGCAGGCGGCTGAGAGGTGTGGCAAGTGCCAGCCTAGATTCCAGTCGTGCTCGGCTGGTTGTGCGTTCTATCTCTGCCGCTAGATTTCAGCATAAAACGTGCATGGACGTTCCTGTGCAATGTGGGTGGAGCGTGGCGCCCAGGCATGGTTCTTCTCTGGATCTGTGTTTATTCTGCAGATGGATGTAAACGATCTCGGTCCACAGTCAGCTTTCCCAGACGACCTGACCTACATTCCACTTTCCGACCAGAAGCAGGCTGACAAATCATTCATTTCATTAATGCTCTGTGGGATTTCATCATAGGCAATTATCTGTAGTGTGTGTCTGTGTACATAAAGTGGCTGCACCATGAGGCTAAAAGGTAGACACACAATACTGGAGTATCTCAGCGGGACAAGAAGCGAGTTAATCCAGCACTTTGTCTGTCTATCTTTGGTTTAAACCCGCATCTGCAGTTCCTTCCTGCACCATGAGGTTAATGCATTGGAGCTGGTGTGCTTCAGGGTATACTAAGGACGTGATAATTTTCCTTATAAATAAAGACCTTTCTCTCATATATATACATAATAATAATGTAAACTCTTGAATACCAGGGGCTATGGTCTTTTAATTCCTTTGCAGTCTCATATTTCATATATATATCACCCTGTTCAAGAGCTGACTTGTCCCCAGAGCCCACCTGTGATTGTGATATTGGATGTCATTTATGATTGCTGGGCCAACACCAATTACTTGTCCCCTTCAGAAGCCATTTCTTCCTCTGTATATTCTTAACTCTTTGAGGCCCTGAGGGATATTCGCTGCTCGGGCAAGTTTCAGATTCGGAAACTGTTTCCATTAGCACCCCCTTACACCAGAGGCTGAGTTTGTCTCCTGAGTACTGTGGCCAGGTCATCTCTGTACTAAGACTCTCGTTTGTTTGTCTGTTTGTTCCTGAACTACAGCCAAAACGGTACACGATAGCATGACAATTTTAGGCCTACCTTACTCACCATCATCCCTTTGGTGTTAATGGAAGAGATGTAATTGAAATTGGTGTTATCTTTTTTAAGTTATTCACATTTTAAAGTTTAAATCTATCTCCTAGGGAGCGAGGGGGGGGGAGGGAGGGTGGCGATGGACAGAGGGGGGGAGGGTGGGAGGAGGGAGTGGGGGAGGGAGGGTGGCGATGGACAGAGGGAGGGAGGGTGGCGATGGACAGAGGCGTTGGAAGAGGGGGAGGAGGGGGGAGGAGGGAAGGGGATAAGGGGGGTTGAGGGGGATGGATTGATGGGAGGGGGTGGTGGGAGGGGGGTGGAGGGAGGGAGAGGAGGGGGATAAGAGGGATTGCGGATGGAGTGGGGGGAAGGGAAGGGGAGAAAGGGGGGTGGGGAGTGGGGGGGAAGGGGTGGGGAGGGAGGGAAGGTGGAGGGTGTGGGAGGAGGAGGGAGGGGGAGGAGGGGGATAAGAGGGATTGGGGGGTGGGGGGAAGGAGGGGTGTGGGGGGAAGGAGGGGGATAAAGTGGGTAGGGGATGGAGTGGGTTGGAGGGGATGGAGTGGTATTGGAGGGGAAGGGGGTGGGCGGAAGGGGGGTGGAGGGAAGGGGTGGAGGGGAGGTGGGAGGGGAGAGGGGAGGGGGGAAGGGGTGGAGGGGAGGTGGGAGGGGAGAGGGGAGGGGAGTGGAGGAGAGGGAGGGAGAGAGGGGGGAGTGGGGGAGGAGAGGGTGCTGCACCAATGCAGGAGAGGCTTGGGCCCAACGGGTCCACTTGGTCCAGTCAGACTCTAAAGTTGAACCTTTCATATGCTAAGGATGCATGCCCGATCTTCCGATCTACCTTGTTGCATCCCTTGCATTTTTTCTTGATATCTGCACTTTCTCCGTAGCTGTACACTATATTCTGAACTGTTTATTTTCTCCTTTGCACTGCCTGTTTATTTGTAATCATGTGTTGTCTTTCTGCAGACTGGGTAGCACGCAACAAAAGCTTTTCACTGTACCTCGGTGCACGTGACAATAAACTGAACTGAGTGTATGGTCTGACTTGGATGGCACAGGGGAGCAGCAGTAGAGTTGCTGCCTCACAGCACCAGAGATCTCAGCAGTTCTACCAGCTGCGCCACCTCGATCAACATATTTTAAAATTTCCACTTTTTATTTCTTTACAACACCCCTGAAGATTTTTTTATGTTTTAAATTGGCTCACAGATCTCACAATTGGCAAAACATCACTCACAACTTTTTGGGCTGTTCAGATGGCTCTGGTGTGGAATCCCAACACTACATTATTTTTTATTTTACTCCTACCCTCCTTCCCCCTCTCTATCTCTTCCTCCCTGTCTCTCTCTCTCTCTCCTTCTCCCTCCCCCTCCCCCTCTCCCTCTTTCTCCATCCCCCTCCCCCCCCCCCTCTTTTTTTCCTGGGTCCCATGATATAGAGAGCTTTCTCATTTGTCCAGATCAGCACAGATGCCCTCTGCTATTTTACTGCTGAGTGTGCATTGCCCAGTATGGGAAAGACCCACCCATGCCACGAAGCTGGACCCTACCCTCAATGCTTCCTGCAGACTTGTCACAGGTTGGCTCAAGGCAGCAGGTACTGACAGCCTCTACCTCCTGGCAGGCGTGGCCCCGTCAGACATCAGAAGAGAAGGAGCCAGCACGAAGGAATGCCAGCGGCAGGTAACAGATGAACCACATCCAATCTTTGGCCAGACACCGTTTCCGAGCGGCCTAAAGTCGAGGAAACGTTTTCTTAACGGTGTGATTCTTGTTGAGGCTGGCATGACAACAAGTGAAACACGAGTCTCCATATGGGGTGATAGAATATCCACTCTACCTCCCTCAACTACCATGGCACAACTCCCTCCTGGTACAGACGCACGTTGGGCCAGATGGAAATGCCTCAATCGATTGAAACCTGGTGCCAAGGTGTCTCTAAGCAAGTGGGGACATAACTCCAATGATGTCACCTGCGAATGTGGCATTGAACCACAAACAATGGAACTCCTGCTGCAATGCCCCCAGCTGGAAAACCAATGCACAGTTGCCGACTTCGCTGCCTACAATCAAGATGCCGAGAAGTGTGTTCAGGTCTGGCCGAACAATATCTAAACTTGTGATGTGGACTCGATAACAAGAAGAAGCGTAGATGTGAAGGGGCTTTGCCAGGAACTCCAAGCGGGAATCAGATCACAATCATCAGGGGACAAAGGCAGTGTAATCTGGATCAATGTAGCTGCACTTTCAATGAGGATCAATCAGCCTTTGCTGGGGCTGATACAGTTGATGCAAATTGGGAAACAAGTCCTTGCCTGGATATCAAGGACAAGAGGGCACAGCTTTGAGGTGATGTACGGGGACATTTTTTTTAACACAGAGGGTGGGATGCTGGGAACGCGCTGCCAGGGGTGGTGGTGGAAGCAGATTCAATAGCAGCGTTTAAGAGGCATTTATATAGGCACCTGGATCATGTGCAGGCACATAAGATTAGTTTTTGTTTGCATCATGTTTGGCATTGGTGGCACAGCTGGTAGAGAGAGGTATTGCCTCAAATTGCAGGAGTCCAAGGTTCGATTTTGACCCCCGGGTGCTGTCTGTGTGGAGTTTGCACAATCCCCCTGAGACCAAGTGGGGTTTCCTCCGGGTGCTCGGGTTTCCTTCCATATCCCAAAGTGTACAAGTTTGTAGGTTAATCGACCTCTGTAATTTGCCTCTTGGATGGGTGGGTGGATGAGAAAGAGGGCCCAATTTATGCTGTATCTCTAAAACTAAACTAGAGATATTCAGGGCTGTTGCTGGGCTGCGTTGTTTATGTTCTATCTTGTCTGGAACCTATGTATACCAATGGGTCTCATTCCAACAGTGCCACATACGCTGAAGAAAATATGTCTCGTTAACTCACAGGATTAACTCACAGTTTTGGTCTCCTAATCTGAGGAAAGACATTCTTGCCATAGAGGGAGTACAGAGAAGGTTCACCAGATTGATTCCTGGGATGGCAGGACTTTCATATGAAGAAAGACTGGATAGACTCGGCTTGTACTCGCTGGAATTTAGAAGATTGAGGGGGGATCTTATAGAAACTTACAAAATCCTTAAGGGGTTGGACAGGCTAGATGCAGGAAGATTGTTCCCGGTGTTGGGGAAGTCCAGTACAAGGGGTCACAGTTTAAGGATAAGGGGGAAGTCTTTCAGGACCGAGATGAGAAAGGTTTTTTCACACAGAGTGGTGAATCTGTGGAATTCTCTGCCACAGAAGGTAGTTGAGGCCAGTTCATTGGCTATATTTAAGAGGGAGTTAGATGTGGCCCTTGTGGCTAAAGGGATCAGGGGGTATGGAGAGAAGGCAGGTACGGGATACTGAGTTGGATGATCAGCCATGATCATATTGAATGGCGGTGCAGGCTCGAAGGGCCGAATGGCCTACTCCTGCACCTATTTTCTAAGTTTCTATGTAGGATGCTCTGATAGACAGGACCCAACCTTTCATTCAGTGTTTGAGGCAGCGTACACTTATGCTACTTCTAGCTGTGGCATTTGTTCTCGGAAATATGGTAGCCCATAACGTAAATGCCAATGAAGAGCGAGCCCCTGAGACTTTACATTAACCTACTTCTTTGGAGTGTGGGTGGAAACTCTCAATGTTGAAAGACTGGAGCGACTAGGCTTGTATACACTGGAATTTAGAAGGATGAGAGGGGATCTTATCGAAACTTATAAGATTATTAAGGGGTTGGACACGTTAGAGGGAGGAAACATGTTCACAATGTTGGGGGAGTCCAGAACAAGGGGGCACAGTTTACGAATAAGGGGTAGGCCGTTTAGAACGGAGATGAGGAAAAACTTTTTCAGTCAGAGAGTTGTGAATCTGGAATTCTCTGCCTCAGAAGGCAGTGGAGGCCAATTCTCTGAATGCATTCAAGAGAGAGCTAGATAGAGCTCTTAAGGATAGCGGAGTCAGGGGGTATGGGGAGAAGGCAGGAACGGGGTACTGATTGAGAATGATCAGCCATGATCACATTGAATGGGGGTGCTGGCTCAAAGGGCCGAATGGCCTCCTCCTGCACCTATTGTCTATTGTCTAACTGAAGCTCCCAGGGAAAACCCACACAGGTCACGGGGAGAGCGTACAAGCCCCGTACAGACAGCACCGTGGTCAGGATCGAACCCGAGTCTCTGCCACTGTAAAGCAGCAACTCTACCACTGAGCAACTGTGCCGCCCCATAGGAGCAGAATTGGACCATTCAGTTCATCGAGTCTACTCTGCCATTCAATCATGGCTGATGTATCTTTCCCTCTCAACCCCATTCTCCTGCCTTCTCCCCATAACCTCTGATGCCTTTACTAATCAATAACCTTTCCATCTCCACTATAAAGCAACCGAACCACGACCTCCACAGCCGCCTGTGGCAGTGAATTCCACAGATTCACCACCCTCTGGTTCAGGAAATTCCTCCTCATCTCCATTCTAAACGCACGTTCTTTTGTCCTGAGGCTGTGCCCTCTGGTCCCAGACTCTCCCATTATTGGAAACACCCTCTCTGCATCCACTCTATCTAGGCCCTTCATTATTCAGAAGGTTTCAATGAGGTCCCCCCTCATTCTTCTAAACACCAGCGGGTTTAGTTTAGTTTAGAAATACAGCGCGGAAACAGACCCTTTACGGCCCACCGGGTCCGCGCCGACCAGCGATCCCCGCACACCAACGCTATCCTACACCCACTAGGGACAATTTTTTTAACATTTACCAAGCCAATTAACCTGCATACCAGTACGTCTTGGGAATTTGAACCGCAGTGACAAACCATTTGGCCCCAATTGATCAACACTGCAATCCTGCTGTACATGAGCATTCTCCCACTCCATAGCATTTACCTAATTTGCTGTTATTTTTCCCACATTGTAGTGACGAGACTTCGAAAGTAAATAACTGGCTATGAAATACTGTAGAGGGAATGACATTTTGGGTCGGGACCCTTCTTCAAACTGATTAGAGTGGGGGCGGGTGGGGGAACTGGAAAAGAGAGGTGGGGGCCGGACAAAGCCTGGCAAGTGATAGGTGGATACAGGTGGGGGTAGGGGGGGCGATTGGCTGAAGGGTGGACTAAATGTCAAAGTCTAGATATGAAATGGGACAAGAGTGTCAGAAAAGGAAAGAATAGGAAGGGTGAAATGTGAAGCCGGAGGAAGGGATATTGGTGGAAGGGGCCTGACCCACTGAATTGCTCCGAAATTATGTTTTTAGCTCAAGTCTGTGGCAATTTGTACATCCTGAGATTCTGAAACTTGTTCCAGCTATAGAAATCCAATCATTTCTTTCTCTCAGATCCTATCAATTATCCCATTTCTTTCCTTCATCGTTGGACATTTCCAGTTTCCCTTTGGATGCTTCTGTGCGATTTGAACTCATTTTACTTCATGAGAAAATAAGCTCCACACTGTCACTGAGAAGAAATTTCACCAAAAACCCCATGGAATATAATTCTAATCATCATTCAGTATGAGTTTTCCTTTTTGATCTCTCCAGAAGCAGGCACCCATTTATCCCTACATGCCTGACCCATCATGCTATTAAAGGTACATAAAAATGAGCCAAAATCCTTCTTATTTCGAGAGGAGAGAGCCCTGGTTTATTCCACCTTTTCCACCGTGCGTATCCACAACATGGCAATTAACAATATCACTGTGTTTCCTGTTTAAAACCCAGTGCCAATTTATGAATATTGCTAATTGCTTAAGGAAAAAAACTGCCTAAATAACAAGTCTGGACAATATGTGAAATTGTATAATTGGCTCATTATAGCAAGTTATTAAAGTCGGAGAATGAATAAAGCAATAAAAAAAATCAAGTTATCTGCTTTGAACCATGTTTTTGGAGGCTCAATAACAATAATTAAAACGGCAACATTAAATCTAATATACTTTTTGCAAGTTTGCATGGAATGCAGGAGATTTTTCTTGAAAGAACCATAAAACCTTTACTGGGTAATTGACTACTTGTTTACATATTCATAGTGTGCATTTCTGTTCCCTTCGCTCATTTAATGAGAAGGAACTTCAGTTCACGCATGGCTTCCCTGCTTGGCTCAATACACATTCAGAGTATCAAATGAACATAATTTCCACTTTTCACACCTTCGGTGTAACCTGGTTGCATTTATCACAGGCTTCAATGAACTTATTAACGGAGGCACCAGATCGGAAGGCACTACTGAGCTGTTTTGAGGCCGCGGGATTTTCTCTGCCCGGCGGGGGCTTCAATGTAGGGAGCCCCGGCCGCCCCGACGTGCAGCGGCAGCGTCTTCGCCCGTCCCGGATCGCGGGGCTAGGGTCGGCCCGCTGCGGACCTTTCACGTCCTGCGCGGCCTGGAACGTGGCAACTTCAACAGCCTGACCGCGGGAGAAGACGGCAGGGGAAAAGAAAAGACATTCTGGCCTTCCATCACAGTGAGGAGGGGACTGGAGGAGACTCACTGGGATGGATGTTTCTTTTTGTTTGATTGTGTGTGTAATTGCTTATTTTTATTGCTCTTATTGTTGGACTGTGGGTAATCTTTCATTTCACTGCACATTTATGTGTATGTGACAAATAAACTTGACTTGACTTGTAACTCATTACGTGTCGTTGATTTATCCCTTTTGGTGCTACTTCTCTTTAAAATTAAAAGAGGGGAGCGTAAGATCCACTCTCTTTTTTTAAATAATGATTTATTACATAATTATTACATCATTTATTACACAATTATTACATAAACCATCCACTTGTGTTGCTACTTTCAGGGAGCTATGGACATGATCCCAAGATCCATTTTTGTACATTAAACTGCGGCACAGTGGCGCAGCGGTAGACTTGCTGCCTTACAGCGCCAGAGACTCAAGTTTGATTCTGACTACGGGTGCTGTCTGTACGGAGTTTGTATGTTTTCTGCGTGGGATTTCTCCGGGATCTCCGGTTTCCTCCCACACTCCAAAGACGTATGCACCAATCAGCCAAAACATTATGACCTGATGAGCCAAAACATTATGACCACCTGCCTAATATGCTGTTGGTCCTCCATGTGCAGCCCCATACGCAGCAGGGTGCGATGCATTCCTCCCGTGACCACCATTAAAATTTTCTGTGACTTGTGCCACAGTAGACCTTCTGTTGGTTCGGACCAGACGGGATAGCCTTCGTTGCCCTCGCGCATCGATGAGCCTTGGGCGCCCAACACCCTGTCGCCGGTTTGTGGTTTGTCTCTCCTCGGACCACTGTCAGTAGGTACTCACCACTGCTGACCGGGAGCACCCCACAAGCCTTGCCGTTTCAGAGATGCTCTGACATAGTCGTCTGGCCATAACAATTTGCCCCTTGTCAAAGTCGCTCAGGTCTTTACTCCTGCCCATTTCTCCTGCATCCAACACATCAACTTCAAGAACTGACTGTTCACTTGCTGCCTAATATATCCCACCCCTTGACAGGTGTCATTGTAACAAGATAATCAATGTTATTCACTTCGTCTGTCAGTGGTCATAATGTTTTGGCTGATCGGTGCAGGTTTGTAGGTTAATTGGCTTGGGATAATTGTAAATTGTATCTAGTGTGTGTAGGATAGTGTTAGTGTGTGGCAATTGCTGGTCAGTGCGGACTTGGTAGGCCGAAGGGCCTGTTTCTATGCTGTATCTCTAAAGTCTGAAGTCTAACGATAATGAAAACCCTAGATTTAGATACTTTAATCTAATTACGCTGTATCTCTAAACTAATGTAAAGGAAGGTTTAAACTAAAGATAGACGCAAAAAGCTGGAGCATCTCTGGAGAGAAGGAATGGGTAACGTTTCGGGTCGAGACCGTTCTTCAGATATCGACCCGAAACGTCACCCATTCCTTCTCTCCAGAGATGCTGCCTGTCCCGCTGAGTTACTCCAGCTTTTTGTGTCTACCTCTAAACTAATGTTGTTAAGGACCTTGCCATTAACTTGCCATTAAAAATTATAAATTGTCCCCATTGTCTAGGAGAGTGCTAGTGTACAGAGTGATCACTGGTCTGTATGGATTCGGTGGGCCGAAGGACCTGTTTCCGTACTGTATGTCTAATGATAATAAAAACCCTAGCTTCATTGCTAGATGATACTTTTACATTCATGCTTTCGAGAGACAAGGGTCTCATCCGAAATATTGACTTCCATTCCCCTCCATGAATGCCAAATTCCTCCAGAGAACTTTTTATATTCTCTGGTTACCAGTTCATTAACCAGTGGAAGCAATGTTTTCCTTATTAACCTCATCAACGTTGCTTCTGAGGTTCAGTAGTGTAAATCTTAAGGAAAATAGAATCGAAGATGTATAGTCAGTATGGATAGAACTGAGGAATTGTAAGGGTAAAAAGACCCTAATGGGAGTTATCTACAGGCCCCCAAACAGTAGCCTGGACAAAGGGTGCAAGTTGAATCAAGAGTTAAAATTGTCATGTGGCAAAGGTAATGCTACGGTGGTTATGGGAGATTTCAACGTGCAGGTAGACTGGGAAAATCAGGTTGGTACTGGACCCCAGGAAAGGGAATTTGTGGAGTGCCTCCAAGATGGATTCTTAGAGTAGCTTGTATTGGAGCCTACCAGGAAGAAGGCAATTCTGGATTTAGTGTTGTCTTATGAACCGGATTCGACAAGGGAACTCATGGTAAAGGAGCCATTAGGAGGTAGTGACCAAAATATGATAATTTTTAATCTACAATTTGAGAGGGACAAGGGAAAATCGGAAGTGTCAGTATTACAGTTGAGCAAAGGGGACTAGGAGGCATGAGGGAGGAGCTGGCCAAAGTTGACTGGAAAGAGACCCTAGTAGGGATGATGGCGGAGCAACAATGGCAGGTATTTCTGGGAATAATACAGAAGGTGCAGGATCAGTTCATTCCAAAGAGGAAAAAAAAATTCTAAATGGAGTAAGAGGCGACCGTGGCTGACAAGGGAAGTTAAGGACAGTATAAAAATAAAAGAGAAGACGTATAACATAGCAAAGATGAGCGGGAAGCCAGAGGATTGTGAAACTTTTAAAGAGCAACAGAAGATAACTAAAAAGGCAATATGGGGAGAAAAGAGGAAGTATGAAGGTAAGCTAGCCAATAATATAAAGGAGGATAGTAAAAGCTTCTTTAGGTATGTGAAGAGGAAAAAAATTAGTTAAGACAAATGTGGGTCCCTTGAAGACAGAAGCAGGAGAATTTATTATGAGGAACAACGAGTTGCACAGGTACTTTGGATCTGTCTTCACTAAGGAAGACACAATCTCCCAGATGTACTAATGGCCAGAGGACTTAGGGTGACGGAGGAACTGAAGGAAATTCATATTAGGCAGGAAATGGTGTTGGGTAGGCTGGTGGGACTGAAGGCTGATATATCCCCAGGGCCTGATGGTCTGCATCCCATGGTACTTAAGGAGTTGGCTCTAGAAATCGTGGATGCATTGGTGATCATTTTCCAATGTTCTATAGATTCAGGATCAGTTCCTGTGGATTGGAGGGTAGCTAATGTTATCCCACTTTTTAAGAAAGGAGGAAGAGAGAAAACAGGGAATTATAGACCAGTTAGCCTGACATCAGTGGTGGGGAAGAAGCTGGAGTCAATTATAAAAGATGAAATAGCGGCACATTTGGATAGCAGGAACAGGATCGGTCCGAGTCAGCATGGATTTACGAAGAGGACTAATCTTCGGAAATTTTTTGAGGATGTAATAAGAAAATGGACAAGGGAGAGCCAGTGGATGTAGTGTACTTGGACTTTCAGAAAGCCTTTGATGAGGTCCCACATCGGAGATTAGTGGGCAAAATTAGATCACATGGTATTGGGGGTAGGGTACTGACATGGATAGAAAATTGGTTAGCAGACAGGAAACAAAGAGTAGGGATTAACGGGTCCCTTTCAGAATAGCAGGCAGTGACAAGTGAGGTATTGCAAGGCTCGGTGCTGGGACCGCAGCTATTTACAATATACATTAATGATTCAGATGAAGGGATTAAAAGTAACATTAGTAAATTTGCAGATGACAAAAAAGCTGGGTGGCAGCATGAACTGTGAAGAGGATGCTTTGAGAATGCAGGGTGACTTGGACAGGTTGGGTGAGTGGGCAGATCCAGTTTAATGTAGATAAATGTGAGGTTATCCACTTTGGTGGCAAGAACAGGAAGGCAGATTATTATCTGAATGGTGTCAGGGGAAGTACAATGATATCTGAGTGTCCTTGTACATCAGTCACTGAAAGTAAGCATGCAGGTACAGCAGGCAGTGAAGAAAGCTAATGGCATGTTGGCCTTCATAACAAGAGGAGTTGAGTATTGGAGCAAAGAGGTCCTTCTGCAGTTGTACAGGGCCCTAGTGAGACTGGGTTAAATAGAGCTCTTAAAGGTAGCGGAGTCAAGGGATATGGGGAGAAGGCGGACGGGGTACTGATTGTGGATGATCAGCCATGAAAAAGAAAGTGTTGGGGAAACTCAACAGGTCAGGCAATATCTGTGGAGGGAGGGGACAGAAGATATTTTGAATCAGGTCCCTTGTTCTCACTTATGGAATGAAGGGGGGAGAAAGCTGGAAAGACGGGTCCCGGCCCAAAACGTCACCCATCCTTTTTCTCCGGAGATGTTGCCTGACCCGCTGAGTTACTCCAGCACTTTGTGTCTATTTTCGGTATAAACCAGCCACTGTAGTTCCTTTCTGCACAGGCTTTTGAATGTTGTCGGAGACACTTAAAAGCTATTTAAAAATAGCAAATGATTTAAAGAACAAATTACAAAAATTAAATAAACTATATTGTAATTAAAAATATTTTAAAATAGTATCACATAATTCACATTAACGTAACTCAAACCTTGATGTGCACCTTCAATCCGACTATATTCAATTAAATCAGGGTCATGGTTCCTCTCCAGTTTAAAACTGAAAGGCTTAAGGAAGCCAAATGGTTGCCCACTGTTTCATGCCTGAGATGACACACTTGCATCTGATTCCAGCCCATCTCAAACTTCCACAATGACCACGATGTAGAAACATATAACTGCAGATGCTGGTTAATGCACAAAAGGACACAAAGTGCTGGAATTACTCGGAGGGTTAGGCAGTGTCCCTGAAGAACATGGATGGGTGACGTTTGGGTCGAAACCCTTCTGCAGACCCTCGACCCGAAGCGTCGCCTGTCCACATTCTCCAGGGATGCTGCCTGGCCCGCTGAGTTACTCATAAGTTCTAGGAACAGAATTAGGTCATTTGGCCCATCAAGTCTACTCTGCCGATCAGTCATGGCTGATCTACTTTTCCCCCCTCAACCCCATTTTCCTGCCTGCTCCCCATAACCCCTGACACCCGTACTAATCAAGAATCTGCCTATCTCCGCCTTAAAAGAGTATCCGCGGACTTGGCCTCCGCTGCACTTTGTGGCCTTTTTTCCCCACAATGACCGGGTTTGCCTGGCAATGAGCTGAGCCGTGATCAACTAGCCGCTGGCAGTTCCCAACGTATCCGTCGACTGGATTCGGCCCATCGGCTGGTGATTCATAACAGCTATTTTGCTTCACTGGTGTAACATTACCACAGCGTTCTGCTTTCCCTTTGCACTTGGTTAATTTTCAATAAAATTGTAATTAGTGGCCCTTGCCCCCGGGGACAGGGTGCATAAGTGAGATAATTCTATGTTTTCATCCCCAAAGTTTTTTTAACATATTATTCCAACTTAATCACTGGTTTCTAAAAGCAAGCTGTCAACCATGAAGAGTCTGTTACTGTCTTTTGCTTGTGGAGTGTTGACTTGTTGGAGCTATAAACCTGTTGATGAAAGGCCAGGACATGCTGCTCTACGCTCTGCTAATCTGATTGTAGGCAGGCCAAGTCTTCTCGTATCCAGTCAGGATATCTTCCGACTCAATGTATAATATCTCATGTTTGGTTTCAGTCTGCAGACAAAACAGTCTTCAGACCCTTCCCATTGTCGAATAACCATTGCATCAAAGGTCTGGACTGTGAAATAAAAATGTAAACTTAAAAACCAAAGAGCGTGTGATGAAACGAAGGAGTGCATCAGACCACGCAGTCATTGCAAGAGATCTGGCATAATCGGATATTATATTTTTAATCTTGATTTAGTTTAGTTTGGAGATACAACGGGGAAACAGGCCCTTTGGCTCACCGACTCCACACCGACCAGCGATCCCCTCACATTAACACTATCCTACACACACACACACACACACCCTAGGGTCAATTTACATTTATACCAAGACAATTAACCTGCAGACCTGTGTGTCTTTGGAGTGTGGGAGGAAACCGAAGATCTCGGAGAAAACCCACGCAGGTCACGGGGAGAACGTACAAGCTCCGTACAGACGGCGCCCGTAGTCAGGATCGAACCTGGGTCTCTGGCTCTTCAAGGCAGAAACTCCACTGCTGCACCACCGTGCTGGCTTTCAATGTTTCCTAGTTGTGTACAGAGAAATAAACTGCCATAGGCCCACGTGCAATCTGTTATAACTTGCCTGTCCAGTGCTTTGTACATAGCGGCACCGTGGCGCAGCTGGTCGAGCCGCTGTCTCACAGCGTCAGAGACTTGGGTTCAAACCCGACCACCGTCGCTGTCTGTATGGAGTTTGCACGTTGTCGCTGTGATGGCGTGGGTTTCCTCCGAGTGCTCGGGTTTCCTCCCACACCCCACACACTTGCAGAGTTGTAGGTTAATTTTCCCTCTGTAAATTGTCCTGTGTGGAGGGAGTGGATGAGAAAGTGGGATAACATGGGATTAGCGTGAACGGGTGAGCGATAGTCGGTGTGGGCTTGGTGGGCCGAAGGGCCTGTTCCAACGCTGTGCTTTCAACCGATTCAATCAAAAAGGGGCGGCATGCATGATTAATAACATGGGTGTCACATGGTCTGAAAACTAACAATGACGTTTAACTTGTTAGAGGGGTGTGATGTACTGGTGTGTCCAATTACAAAACAAAGCCTTGGAAGGAACTACAGATGCTGGTTTAAAATGGTTTAATGTCTGAAGAAGGGTCTTGACTCGAAATGTCACCCATTCCTTCTCCCCAGAGATGCTGCCTGTCCCGCTGAGTTAAATAAATAACTTAAATATTACTTAACTTAAACGCTAAATCACTTTGAACTAAATATATTTCATGTTTAATTACGAATTGAATTTTTTTAATTGTTGAGCGTAGGTAAAGAATTTATTGCAGAAATAATGACTAGATTTCATGCGTTAGATATCCACAAAAGACATAAAAATGTGTTCGGACTACATAGCTGCACTTAACTGCGTAAAATTAAGTCCTCCTGCCAGTGGCTAATTCATTGTTCAATAGTGCTATATTTGTCACAAATGCAACTGCACATTGAGATTATTTTTGCACATATTTACACATTAAGGCCCTGCAATTTTAGGCGCCATTATTCAAAGTCCAACGTCTGGTCGGCCCACGCACTTGATGTACTGGAGCAGTCTGAAAAATAGACAATAGGTGCAGGAGTCGGCCATTCAGCCCTTCAAGCCAGCACCGCCATTCAATATGATCATGGCTGATCATCCAAAATCAGTTCCCCGTTCCTGCTTTCTCCCCATATCCCTTGGTTCCGTTAGCCCAAAGAGCTATATCTAACTCTCTCTTGAAAACATCCAATGCATTGGCTTCCACTGCCTTCTGCGGCAGAGAATTCCACAGATTCACAACTCTCTGGGTGAAAAAGTTTTTCCTCATCTCAGTCCTAAATGGCCTACCCCTTATTCTTAAACTGTGACCCCTGGTTCTGGACTCCCCCAACATCGGGAACGTTTTTCCTGCATCTAGCCTGTCCAATCCTTTAAGAATTTTATATGTTTCTGTAAGATCCCCTCTCATCGTTCTAAATTCCAGTGGATATAAGCCCATTCGATCCATTCTTTCATCATATGTCAGTCCCGCCATCCCGGGTATTAACCCGCGACCCGACGTCCCTCTCCTCTCCTCGCCCGGCCATCTTTGTGTCCCATGGGTGCTTCCTGCAGCTGCCCTTGAAGGCGCTGGAGACATCCCCCTCCTACCGGCCCTTGTTCCTCGCGTCCAACGTCTCCAGGTCCCTTTTGGTTACGCCGACTGATGACCCTTCAGTTGGGCCCTACCGACCGACAAGTCTTCTGGTCGGGTTCCCGATCCCGCTGAGCCTATGGGCGAGGTCCCTCCCATCGACGATGCCTTCGGGTCTTTGAAAGCTTTAACCTCGGCCAGTATTAAAAACTCATAAATGGAGGTCAGAATATTTTTCTGATTAATTCATCAATTATTGAAGTCATTACACTGTTACAATCCACAGTTGCCTTGTAACTGCGCAATTACTTCAATAATTAATGAAGCCATCAGAAAATATTCTGACCTGCGTGATGAGTCAGAAGTTACAATGCAAACGTGCAGAGTTTTGTGATTAATTCATGGATTTAAAAAAACATTATAATGGTTAAAACCAGTTCTATTTTTGTAGACAGAGAGGTGATGTCACCCAAATCAATTACAAATTAAGCTACATTTATCAACAGTATAAAATCAACAATTCAAAAGATTTGAAAGTCTAGTTTTTGACTCTTTCGAGGTGCTGGTACCACAAAACAGCATTGGTTAAAAAAAACATTTACATTTTATGAATTCTTTACGGTAATTGCTGCAGATGAATGGCAGCACGGTTGTGCAGCGGTAGTGGTGCTCCTTACAGTGCCAGAGACCCGGGTTCAATCCTAACCACGTGGTGCTGTCTGTACAGAGTTTGTACGTTCTCCCCATGACCTGCATGGGTTTTCTCCAGGTGCTCCGGTTTCCTCCCAAATTCCAAAGATATATAGGTTTGTAGGCTAGATGGCTTGGTAAAATTGTAAATGATCCCTCGTGTTCAAAGGTTCAAAGGTCTTTTATTGTCACGTGTACCAATTAAGGTACAGTGATATTCGATTTACCATACAGCCATACTAAAAAAGCAACAAGACACATAACAGCATAAAAGTTAACATAAACGTCTATCACAGTGGATTTCTCACTGATGGAAGGCAATAAAGTCTAATCTTCGTCCCTCTTTATTCTCCCGTGTTGGGGCGGTTAAAGCACCCACTTTGGGGCCATCGAAGCCAGCGGCTTGGAGCTCCCGAAGTCGATCTCTAGCCAGTGACCATGAGCTCCACGATGTTAAAGTCCGCAGGCTGCCGTGGTTGGAGCTTCCGAGGTCGATCCCCGAGAGATTCCGCCAGCTCCAAGATGTTAAATCCACAGGCTCCCACAGTTGGAGCTCCTGAAGTCGGTCCCCAGCAGAGGCCGCCAGCTCCACGATGTTAGGCCGCAGTGCAGACGAACATACGATACGGAAACAAATTGCATCTCCATCGATGTAAGAGATTAAAAAAGGTTTCCCCCCAACCACCCCCCTCCCCCACATAAAACATCCTAAAGAACACTAAAACATACATTTGACACATACTAAAAAAACAACAAAGAAAGAAAAGGACGAGACAGACTGTTGGCGAGGCAGCCAATACAGGCGCCACCCGGTGGAAAAAAATAGTGTGTGTAGGATAGTGTTAATGTGCGGGGATCGCGGGTCGGCGCGGGCTTGTTCGGGAGCTGTGGCTTTGTCTGTAACCTTGCACCCTCGTGCTCATTATACTTAGCTTGAAGTTAATAACTTGTTGTTATTCTTGCAACTTCATACCGTCACCTATTCCTTTTCTCCAGAGATGCTGCCTGACCCGCTGAGTTACTGCAGCATTTTGTGTCTATCAACCCCTTTGATAATGCTTGGTTTGTGACTTGCACTTTGAGCAATAGATGGAAAGAGGGGAATTATCAATTCAACGCCGCTCCTGATTTCCTTCCCAATAACTTTTAGGAAGTTTAAGCTCAGCAGAGACATCTCGCTGGAGACAGAAGTTATATCACCCATTTGACAGTCGGGAAAACGTCAAATTACCCCACTGTGTGTTCCCCTCAGGGGAAGACTAATATGGTGCATTATCCAGGCTTGAGTGGTGAATATAGATCTTTCAAAGGCATTAAAGCCCTATAACTCTTGGGGAACATGGACCTAAATGAGTAATGCAAGTTGCTTGAATGAATAAAACATCACCCTCCGTTCATCACTCCCCAGTGTGCAATTCTGTCTCAGTCAATCATTTGAACCGGCAGTTAGGCTTTTTTGAAGATTTATTATAATTTCTTTTGCATACACAGTAAAAGCCCATTAAAACACTCATGCCAGGACCTGCACAGCATGTGGCTGATCCATTTTTTACTGTGGTGTACATAATGATAAGAGTTTTACAAGTTTATCGTCAAAACCAGAATGCTGTAAAGTGAATGTGCAGTGTGGCAACCACGTCCTTTTGAGAACATAATGTGCCTTAGTTTATCACCTTCCTCTCTTCCTCTCCCCCACCCCCCTCCCTTAGTTCCTTTGCATCTATATCTAAGTATGAGAACGTGGAGAGGAGAGACAGTCAGAATCTTTCCCCCAGCGTGGAAATGTAAAAGACTAAAGAGTATAGCTTTAAGGTGAAAAGGGAAAAGTTTAAAGGAGATGTGTGGGGCAAGTATTTTTACAGGGGGCTCCGGGTGCCAGGGTTGGTGGTGGAGGCAGATAGGATAGTGGTGTTTAAGAGGCTTTTAGATACGCACATGGATATGCAGGGAATGGAGGGATATGGATCATGTACAGGCAGGGGGGATTAGTTTAACTAGGCATTGTGTACGGAACAGACATTGTGGGCCGAAGGGCCTGTTTTCCTATTTTGTAGTTTTTTGTTCTATGTCTTTTACTTTGACTGTCGATTCTTATATTCAAAAGCCACTGAAGACTCCCCCCTTTCCATCACGGATTCACCTTCCTCCTCCTTCTCCCCTCCCCTCTCTGTGCAAACTCTTTGAAGCTCTCTGCTAAATCATACCGTCACCTTCGGCCTGACCTCAATCTTTCTATATTCCAAATGTCATTTTTCAATCCCATTTGCATTCCCTCAGTAATTTTAAGTTTGAAATATTATCAGCCTCACTCCCTGTCTATTTCCATAAATCTTTAACCTTTTGTTGGATGCTTTCTTTGGGTCACAGTTTGGAAATTAATCTTTGACTTCCACATACCAAATATTACCTTCACCCCCGCAGAATTTAATTGAGAAACTTACTGCACACCCTACATCAGAGTTGAGTTGATTCAGTTTTGCAAGATCGCCTCAAGACATTGATTCCCTTTGCACCTACTTCTTATAAATTTCGGTGAAGCAATCTGAAAATTGTCATGCTATACAAAATAAATTACAACCTTTCGGTATTCTTATTGTGAGCTATATAAAAATTGCACCATGCTTACTGATTCCCATGTACAGGGTGTGTGGCCTGCCTTTCTCTGTAATTGGATAGAGATGGCTCAATTGCGAAATCGTTTTTCACTTCAATTAACCTTTATGCTGCTGGATATAGTGGAAACTGACCTTAAATCACGGGATTCTCCAGCAGATAAAGAGTAAATCTGTCAATTACGGGCAGACTCTCTGAACATGCAAACCCTATGAGTCATGATGAGACTCATGAGAAGGATGAGAGGAGATCTTATCGAAATGTATAAGATTATTAAGGGGTTGGACACGTTAGAGGCAGGAAACGTGTTCCCAATGTTGGGGGAGTCCAGAACAAGGGGCCACAGTTTAAGAATAAGGGGTAGGCCATTTAGAACTGAGATGAGGAAAAACTTTTTCAGTCAGAGAGTTGTGAATCTGTGGAATTCTCTGCCTCAGAAGGCAGTGGAGGCCAATTCTCTGAATGCATTTAAGAGAGAGCTAGATAGAGCTCTTAAGAATAGCAGAGTCAGGGGGTATGAGGAGAAGGCAGGAACGGGGTACTGATTGAGAATGATCAGCCATGATCACATTGAATGGTGGTGCTGGCTCGAAGGGCCGAATGGCCTCCTCCTGCACCTATTGTCTATTGTCTATTGTCATAGAGTCTTACCAGCACAGAGACGGGCCCTTCGGCCTAACTTGCCCTTGCTGGCCAAGATGCCCCATCTACGCTAGTCCCACCTAAATTCATGAATTCATAAGTTATCGGAGCAGAATACGGCCATTCGGCCCATCAAGTCTACTCCGCTATTTAATCATGGCTGATCTATCTTTCACTCTCAACCCCATTCTCCTGCCTTCGCCCCATGAAACCCTGACACCCGTACTAATCAAAAATCTATCAATCTCCGCCTTAAAAATATCCATTGACTTGACGCATTTGGCCCATAGCCCTCTAAACCTTTCCCTTTCATGCACCTGTCCAAATAAAATGTTGCTATTCTTTGTTAGATCAATTGCTCAATGCAAGAAGAGTGTGCAAGATTGAAATCACCACTGCAATCTTTGTGCATAACTGAAAAAAAATCACAAAATGGAACTGTAGAAACCACATCATGAATGTTTGACAGTATTTTAATGGAGCTCGTTATTTTTGGAGAGAATCACTAAAATATTGAGAATTCTGGCACAATAACATTTCTGTTGGAAGTACATAGTAAATTATGTTGAAGAAAGTTTTCAGATATAAGCTTTGACTGATACTGTGTTGTTGACTTCGGATAGATCAGTGTTAGCCATTCACTCTTGGCTTCAATGGAGTGACGTCCATTGTAAGGTAATAGATAGATACGTAATAATAAGTAATAATGGATAGGTAACAGATAAATGCAAGGTCAGAGGCAGGAGAAGGAACACAATGTGCTGGAGTAACTCAGCGGGACAGGCAGCATCTCTGGAGAATATGGATAGGTGACATTTTGGGTCGAGACCCTTCTTCAAATGTTTTGACAGACACAATGGGTGAGACTCCTGTCTTTTAGCAGTGGGAAAAAAACAAGATCCGAAACCCATCAACTAACAAGAAGAAAAGGTGAAGGCAGCACTTTGCTAACTCTAGGGGCTGAATTTTAAATGCCCACAGGAAAGATTAAACGCGTCAGCTCTCAAGTCTTCAAGAATCAAGACTGTTTAATTGTTGCATGTGTCAGCAACAGAACAATGAAGGTCTTTCTTGTTGCAGCTTCACAGGCACATCAAGCGTGCACTTTCCGCATACAGGCACGGTGGCACAGCTGGTAGAGCTGCTGCCTTGCAGCACCCGACACCTGGGGTCTCTCCTAACCTCAGGTGCTGTCCTCAGGTGCACGTTCTCCTTGTGACCGTTGGGTTACCTCCGCGTGCTCCGGTTTCCTCCAACATCCCATAGATGTGCGGGTTTGTAGGTTAGTTGGCCTTTATAAACGGCCCCTAGTGTGTTGGGAGTGGATAACGTTGGATAACACAGAGCAAGTGTGAATGGGTGATCGATGGACTCGGTGTGCCGAAGGGCCTGTTTCCATGCTGTATCTTTAACAAATCCCATCCATACTGCTCCCACACGCCCTGAATTGGGAATTTTCAGCCCCGCGATGCAAGGAATCATCACTTTCTACCCTCCCGTTAACGGGTGAGACTCCTGTCTTTTAGCTGAAGGGCAGTGGGGAAAAAAACAAGATCCAAAACCCAACAACTAACAAGAAAAAAGGGTGGGAGCAGCACTTTTCTAACTCCAGTGGCTGAATTTTAAATGCCCACGGGAAAGATTAAACACGTCTGCTCTCAAGTCATATTGTTCGGTGACCCTGATGAAATTAGGAATAGGACTTAACATTGACAGGATCATAATTCATACACAAACACGTCTAGTCTACACTTCCAGGTGATAGTCACGAGACACGATGCCAATGCTGATTCACTTCACAGTGTGACCGTTCGCCTTGAGTTGCCAACTTGCTCGCTTTTCACCTCCAATTTTTTTCATAAGTCATAAACATTGAAGTGATGGTGAGGGGCAATGAGGCGACCAAATGCTTTAAAAAAAAAAAAAATTAAAATCCACCTGTAAATTTTTTCTTGGATTGCCCGCCTCTGGATATTTAATGTGTCGAGATCGCAGGACAATCCTGGAGGAGTGACTTCCAAGCAATGAAACTCTGACTAGTCCATTCTCAAGCCAACCCAGAGAATGACAACCTAAATAACATAGAACATAGAACATAGAACAGTGCAGCTCAAGAACAGGCCCTTTGGCCCACAGTGTTTGTGTCGAACACGATACAAAGTTAAACTAACCTCCGCTGCCTGCACATGATCCACATCCCTCCATTCCTTGCATATCCATAATTCTATCAAAAAGCCTCTTGATCTGCTGCTGTACACCCAATAAATAATTAAACAGAAGACATCTGCCTCCACCACCACCCCTGGCAGTGCACTTCAGGTACTCACTCCTCTGGGTTAAAATAAATGCCCTCCACATGTTTCCTTCAAACTCTGCCCCTCTCACCTTAAAACTATGCCCTCTCGCCTTTGACATTTCCACCCTGGGAGAAAGGTTCTGACTGTCTATCGTATCCATGATTTTCATAATTTTGGGCGCTTCTCTCAGGTCTTCCCTCAGCCTCTGACGTTCCAGAGATAACAGTCCGATGCTCTTCTAATTTCCCCCTAATCCTGGCAGGAGCTAAACCTCTTCTGCACCCTCTCCAAAGGCTCCACATCCTCCCAGCACTGGAACGACCAGAACTGCACACATTACTCTATGTGCGGCCCAACCAAGATCCTATGAAGCTGCGTCATAACTTCCTGACTTATATACATGCGTGTGTGTATATATGTGTATATATACGTGTGTGTGTGCATGTATATACACATATATATGTATATATGTATATATATGTGTGTGTGTGTGTATATGTATATATGTATATAAGCATATATATGTGTATATATATATGTGTGTGTGTGCGTGTGTATATGTATATATGTATATGCATATATATATGTGTGTATATATATATATATATGTGTGTGTGAGTGTGTGTATATGTATATATATACATACATATATATATATGTGTGTGTGTGTATATGTATATATATATAAATAATTATTTATTATATTATTTATTTACTATATTATTATAGTTATGCCTAATTACTAAGTAGACATCCTTGATAAATGCCTCCGGTTCAGTTATCAAATAGCCCAGGGAGCAGAGAACCAAATAGGAACCTTTTTACAAACTGCTGCTGTACACCCAATAAATAATTAAACAGAAGACATCTCACCGAGGGAGAAGAATAAATGCAGCAAGAACAGTGAGCCTTATCTGTTTTTGAAGACCTCCTTTTGAAAGATTAAGTACATTTTTACACATGATATCATAAACTGCAGCTGTTTAACCACCCACTGGCGATCTCTTGCACAACAATGCTCAGCGTTCTACTTGAAGACGCCACCATTACGTCAATGAATTTTAGATATAAATGATTTGTCTGGGAAGCTGAGATGATGCAAGCCAGCAGCTGCTTCTTTTTAGATTGTTTTTCTTACAGATAAGGATTGCTGTGGAGAGCATCACGTCATCTTCAGCCTGTTTTGTTTTGCAGGAAGGCCAAAGGCCCAGAGGGTCCATAGGGACTTTTTTTTGTTGAGAAACAGCGCGGAAACAGGAAACAGGCCCTTCGGCACACCGAGTCCGCACCGACCAGCGATCCCCACAAACTAACTCTGTCCTACACACACTAGGGACAACTTACATTTATATCAAGCCAATTAACCTACAAACCTGTACGTCTGGAGTGTGGGAAGAACCAAAGATCTCGGAGAAAGCCCACGCATGCCCACAAATGCTATACAGACAGCACCCGTGGTCAGGATCGAACCCATGACTCTGGCGCTGCAAGGCAGCAACTCTACTGCTGCGCCTCCGTGCCGCCCATAAGTATGTGGGGAGATATTTGGAAAAGCATGTCGAAACCATTCTCGCCCTCCGGTCGCTCATGGAGGGTGGGCACTCACGCCCCTCCCCCCCCCCTCCAGTGTTTGCAAACACCTGGGCTTCAAAGGACGTCTTTTCAAATCGCATCTTGTCCGACCATATCCCTGATGATAACAGATTGACCTGAACCACTAACTCTGCTTCTCCCTCCACTGATGCTGCCTGACCTGCAGAGTATTTTCAACGTCCTCTGCTACCCAAGTAAATTCCACCCTGGCCCTGCTCTCATTTTCCTTCTATTATCAGCAATAAGGTGCAGGAGCATGAAAACATCCAGGCTCAAGAACAGCTTCTTTCCAGCAACCATTAGACTCTTGAACACTGCATAATACTAATGTCAGTAACTATGATCCATTATGGTCAGCGTGTGAGATTGCACTATGAATTTTGGTTTTGCATAATTTGGTTTTTCAGTGTTATGGTTATTACTTGATTGTTTTATGGATCATTGTATATTTATCTATGTATTTAGCTATTAATTTTAGAGATACAGTGAAGTAACAGACCTTTTGACCCACCGAGTCCGCACCGACCAGCGATCCCCTGACACTATCTTACACACCGGGGACAATTTACAAAGTTTACCAAAGCCAAATTAACTTACAAACCTGTACATCTTTGGAGCGTGGGGTGAAACCGGAGTACCAGGGGAAAATCAATACAGTCACAGGGTGAACGTACAAACCTCATACAGACAACACCCAGAGTCAGGATCGAACCTGGGTCTCTGGTACTGTAAGATAGCAACTCTACTGCTGTGCCACATGCAATTGTATAATTGTATATTTAATCACAAAATGCTGGAGTAACTCAGCAGGTCAGGCAGCATCTCAGGAGAGAAGGAATGGGCGAAGTTTCGGGTCGAGACCCTTCTTCAGACTGTATAATTGTATAATTGTGTTTACAGCTCTGTTAAGCTGCAACCAGTAAGAATGTCATAGTTTAGTTATCTACGTTGCGCCACCGTGCCGCCCTGATTAGCCCTGTGATAATGTGCACAATATTGGTCGATTTGAATGACTGAGTTTTTGTTTTACGGTTCCGCTGCAAAGGATCGACCTGGCCGAATGTTTTCTCTCTCAACTCAGCAATTATGTGCCTGATATCAAACTTTAGTTTCCTTGCTAATTAAATGAATCTTCCTTTCAATCTCTTTTCGTTTTTTAAAAGTTGTAATGGTACCCGCTTCTATTGCTTCCTCCAGCAGCTCATTCCAGATATGGACTGCAGCCTGAGTGAAGGAAGTGTTCCTGAAGTCCCTCTTAACTCTCTCCCCTCATATCCAGCTTGTGTCTGTCGGTGGTAGAGTCAGATCATTTGTTCTGAGTTTGAGTTTGCATTTAGCTTATTGTCAAGTGTACTGAGGCACAGAGAAAAGCTTTTGTTGTATGCTAACCAGTCAGCGGAAAGTCAAGACCCGATTACAATCAAGCCATCCACAGTGTACAGATACACCATAAAGAGAATAACGTGAATAACGTTTAGTGCAAGATAAAGCCAGTAAATTCCGATCAAAGGTAGAGATAGTCCGAGGGTCTCCAATGAGGTAGATAGTAGTTCAGCACTGCTCTCTGGTTGTGGTAGGATGGTTCAGTTACCTGATAACAGCTGGGAAGAAACTGTCCCTGAATCTGGAGGTGTGCGTTTTTACTCTTCTGTACCTTTTGCCCGATGGGAGAGGGGAGAAGAGGGAGTGGCCAGGGTGCGACACGTCCTTGATTATGCTGCTGGCCTTGCCGAGGCAGCACGAGAAGTAAATGGAGTCAATGGAAGGGAGTTTGGTCTGTGTGATGGTCTGGGCTGCGTCCACAATTCTCGGCAGTTCCATTGATGAAACGCGATGTGAACAGATGTTTAATGTATAAAACTACATTGACATGATGAAACCGGAGGAAACAAATCCAAGCTCACGTCTTTGAAAATCAGGGAGAGAATGAGATATAATCCAGAACATGTTTGAATGAAAGTGCTCTTTTCGTTAGATGCTTGAATTGTGGTCAGGTGTGACTGACTCTCAATTGAAGACACGTGGCTCTCTGACTCCATTTATATCAGAGCAAATGCCATTTACTCTCCTTGATTTTTTTTTCCCCCCAATTAATGTCAGGAGCTCACCCGTCTGAGGGTTACAGAGGTCACGACTGTTTCCAGATTCCTTTCATGTGGCTGAACATAAAACTGGGGAAATATGCCCCCTGCCAACCAACCCCTCCAGCCTTGGATTCGTCCAGGTATTAAAACGGATGAATGGAAAATCAGAAGCTGGCGTGTGGAATTTTTCAATAAATCCGGCACGGTGGCGCAGCAGTAGAGTTGCTGCCTTACAACGCTTGCAGCACCGGAGACCCAGGTTCGATCCCGTCTACGGGTGCTGTCTGTACGGAGTGTGTACGTTCTCCCCGTGACCTGCGTCGGTTTTCTCCGAGATCATCCGGTTCCTCCCACACTCCAAAGACATATAACATATAACATATAACATATAACAACTACAGCATGGAAACAGGCCTGTCCGGCCCTACCAGTCCACGCCGACCATTTTCCCTGACCTAGTCTCATCTACCTGCACTCAGACCATAACCCTCTAATCCCCTCTTATCCATATACCTATCCAATTTACTCTTAAATAATAAAATCGAGCCAGCCTCCACCACTTCCACCGGAAGCCCATTCCATACAGCCACAACCCTCTGAGTAAAGACGTTCCCCCTCCTGTTACCCCTAAACCTTTGTCCCTCAATTCTGAAGCTATGTCCCCTTGTTGGAATCTTCCCCACTCTCAAAGGGAAAAGACTACCCACGTCAACTCTGTCCGTCCCTCTCAAAATTTTAAAAACCTCTATCAAGTCCCCCCTCAACCTTCTATGCTCCAAAGAATAAAGACCCAACCTGTTCAACCTCTCTCTGTAGCCTAAGTGCTGAAACCCAGGCAACATTCTAGTAAATCTCCTCTGTACCCTCTCCATTTTGTCGACATCCTTCCTATAATTTGGCGACCAGAACTGCACACCATACTCCAGATTCGGCCTCACCAATGCCCTGTACAATTTCAACATTACATCCCAACTTCTATACTCGATGCTCTGATTTATAAAGGCAAGCATACCAAACGCCTTCTTCACCACCCTATCCACATGAGATTCCACCTTCAGGGAACAATGCACAGTTATTCCCAGATCCCTCTGTTCCACTGCATTCCTCAATTCCCTACCATTTACCCTGTACGTCCTATTTTGATTTGTCCTACCAAAATGCAGCACCTCACACTTATCAGCATTAAACTCCATCTGCCATCTTTCAGCCCACCCTTCCAAAAGGCCCAAGTCTCTCTGTAGACTTTGAAAATCTACCTCACTATCAACTACTCCACCTATCTTAGTATCATCTGCATATTTACTAATCCAATTTGCCACACCATCATCCAGATCATTAATGTAAATGACAAACAACAGTGGACCCAACACAGATCCTTGGGGCACTCCACTAGACACTGGCCTCCAACCTGACATACAATTGTCAACCGTTACCCTCTGGTATCTCCCATTCAGCCATTGTTGAATCCATCATGCAACCTCACTATTAATACCCAACGATTTAACCTTCTTAATCAACCTTCCATGTGGAACCTTGTCAAATGCCTTACTGAAGTCCATATAGACAACATCCACAGCCCTGCCCTTATCAATTTCCCTGGTAACCTCTTCAAAAAATTCAAGATTAGTCAAACATGACTTTCCAGGCACAAATCCATGTTGACTGTTTCTAATCAGGCCTTGATTATCCAAATAATTATATATATTGTCCCTAAGTATCTTTTCCAATAATTTTCCCACCACAGACGTCAAACTAATAGGTCTATAATTGCTAGGTTTACTTTTAGAACCTTTTTTAAACAAAGGCACAACATGCGCAATGCGCCAATCTTCCGGCACCATCCCTGTTTCTAATGACGTTTGAAATATTTCCGTCATAGCCCCTGCTATTTCTGCACTAACTTCCCTCAATGTCCTAGGGAATATCCTATCAGGACCTGGAGACTTATCCACTTTTATATTCTTGAAAATTGTCCGTACCTCCTCTTCTTTAATCCTCCTAATTTCCATCACTACTCTACTTGTTTCGCTTACCTCACATAATTCAATATCCTTCTCCTCGGTAAATACCGAAGAAAAGAAATTGTTTAATATCTCCCCCATTTCTTCCGGCTCAGCACATAGCTGTCCACTCTGACTCTCTAATGGACCAATTTTATCCCTCACTATCCTTTTGCTATTGACATATCTGTAGAACCCCTTGGGGTTTACTTTTACATTACTTGTACATTACATTACGTACAGGTATGTGGGTTAATTGGCTTGGTGCATGTATAAATTGTTCCTAGTGTGTATAGGCTAGTGTTAATGTGCTGGGATCGCTGGTCACCGCAGACTCCGTGGGCCCAAGGGCCTGTTTCCACGCTGTATCTCTAAACTAAACACAACTAAACTAATATCCCTGGAAGGTATCACAAATTGCTGGAGTAACTCAGCAGGTCAGGCAGCACTTCAGGAGAGAAGGAATGGGCGACGTTTCGGGTCAAAATCCTTCTTCAGTCTGAGGAAAGGTCTCGACCCGAAACGTCACCCATTCCTTCTCTCCTGAGGTGCTGCCTGACCTGCTGAGTTACTCCAGCAATTTGTGATACCTTCGATTTGTACCAGCATCTGCAGTTATTTTCCTACACTAATATCCCTGGGAAGTTGAAAGGGGAAATCCCCTCTTTAATTCCCCATGGTCACGTTCAGTATATCGTCTCATGAAAATGACAGAATTTTGACAGGATAGACCTCATTTAAACTTACTGAATAGTGAAAGGCCTGGATAGAGTGGATGTGGAGAGGATGTTTCCACTAGTGGGAGAGTCTAGGACCAGAGGTCATAGCCTCAAAATAAAAGAACATGTACCTCTGGGAAGGAGATAAGGAGGAATTTCTTTAGTAAAAGTTTGGTGAATGTGTGGAATTCACTGCTGCAGAAGGCTGTGGAGGACAAGTCAATGGATATTTTTAAGGCAGAGCTAGATGGATTCTTGATAAGTCCAGGTGTTAGTGGTTATGGGGAAAAGGGAGGAGAATGGGGTTCAGAGGGAAAGATAGATCAGCCGTGATTGAATAGACTTGATGGGCTGAATGGCCTAATTCTGCTCCTAGAACGTATGAACTTATTTATCCTGGTTTTATGTCACGATGATTTTTCGGCAGTTTCATCTCCTTTTTTGTTCAACGATGACTACCCTTTAAATAGCACAGACTGAATGTTAACACAAACAGACGGACCAGAGCATTAATTACAGTGGACAGGGAAATTAAACACTTCTCAGTCTCTGAGCATTCCACTTCTCGGTAATTAGCTGATGGGCAAGAGTCACCATTGACAAAGCCATGGGATGATTCAAAGCATACACTCATTTGAGTTTCCCACAGCACATAGATGACACCCAAATACTGTAAGACCTAACCTGCTGCTTTAGAGACGAAGACAGATGTGAGGTTGAAGTCAGCCAAATTTATCAGATGCTGATGTGCAATAATCAGACTGACTCATGCCAGATGCCAGATTGTCAGTCAGATTACTATGGCTGATCTTGATGTATTAACATAGAACATAGAACAGTGCAGCAACAAAACACAGTGACGCAGCAGTAGAGTTGCTGCTTTACAGCGCCAAAGATCCGTGTTAGATCCTGACCTTGGGTGCAATCTGTAGGGAAATTGTATGTTCTCCCCGTGCCTGCATTGGTTTTCCCTGTGTGCTCCGGTTTCCTCCCATGTCCCAAAGACATACAGGTTTGTAGGTTAATTGGCTTCAGTAAAGATTGTTAATTGTCCATAGTGTGTAGAATAGTGTTAATGTACAGGGATCAATGGTCAGCATGGACTCGGTGGGCCGAAGGGCCTGTTTCCATACCGTATCTCTAAGCTAAACTAAACTAAACTAAACTAAACTGACCTTTCGCCCACAATGTTTCTGCAGAGCATGTGCCGTTAAACCAATCTCCTATTCCTGCATGTGACATATATCCCACCATTCCCTGCATATCCATGTGTGTAACATAGAAACATAGAAAACATAGAAAATAGGTGCAGGCGTAGGCCATTCGGCCCTTCGAGCCTGCACCGCCAATCAATATGATCATGGCTGATCATCCAGCTCAGTAACCTGTACCTGCCTTCTCTCCATACCCCCTGATCCCTTTAGCCACAAGGGCCACATCTAACTCCCTCTTAAATATAGCCAATGAACTGGCCTCAACTACCTTCTGTGGCAGAGAATTCCACAGACTCCCCACTCTCTGTGTGAAGAAATGTTTTCTCATCTCGGTCCTAAAAGACTTCCCCCTTATCCTTAAGCTTTGACCCCTGGTTCTGGACTTCCCCAACATCGGGAACAATCTTCCCGCATCTAGCCTCTCCAACCCCTTAAGAATTTTATATGTTTCAATAAGATCCCCCCTCAGTCTTCTAAATTCCAGCGAGTATAAGCCTAGTCTATCCAGTCTTTCTTCATATGAAAGTCCTGCCATCCCAGGGATCAATCTTGTGAACCTTCTCTGTACTACCTCTAAGGCTAGAATATCTTTCCTCAGATTAGGAGACCAAAACTGTACACAATACTCCAGGTGCGGTCTCACCAAGGCCCTGTACAACTGCAGCAGAACCTCCCTGCTCCTTTACTCAAATCCTAAAGCTTCTTAAATACCACCAATGCATCTGCCTCCACCACCACCCTCAGCAATGCATTCAGGGCACCTTACAGTCTGTGCGTAGAATAAAACCAGCCCCGTCCATCTCCCATTATACTTTGCCTCCATCACCTTAAATCTACGTCCTCTAGTCCTTGACATTTCCACCCTGGGGGGGAAATAGATTCTGACTGTACCAATAAAGTAAAGTGTATACCCTATCTTTGCCTCTCATAATTTTAATACTTCCTTATATTCATAAGTCATAGGAGCAGAAGTAGGCCATTCGGCCCGTCGATCTACTCCGCCATTCAATCATGGCTGATCTACATTTCACTCTCAATCACATTCTCCTGCCTTCTCCCCATAACCCTTACCAATGAAGCATCTGTCAATCTCTGCTTTAAAAATACCCAATGGCTTGGCCTCCACAGCCGTCTGTGGCAATGAAATTACTACAAGTCACTTGCAAATTTTCGGAAAGCTTTTGGACATATACATCCACTTTGTGTACAATTGACAATCAACTTATGCCAAATGTCAATTTGGTGGCACGGTGGTGAAGCGGAAGTGTTGCTGCCTTACAGCTCTTGCGGTGCCGGGGAACCGGGTTCCATCCCGACTACAGGTGCTGTCTGTACTGAGTTTGTACCTTCTCCCTGTGACCGGGTGGGTTTTCTCCGAGATCTTCGGTTTCCCCCCACGCCACCCCCCCCCCCCCCCCCCCCCCAAAGAATGTAGAGGTTTGTAGCTTAATTGGCTTGGGTTTGTATAAGTGGTATAAGCATAAATTGTCCCTGGTGTGTGTAGGCTTGTGTTAATGTGCGGGGATCGCTGGTCGGTGCGGACTCGTTGGGCTGAAGGGCCTGTTTCCGTGCTGTATCTCTAGTCTAAACTAAACTAAAAACTATAGTTCAAAAGTCCACTACTTTGGGGAAGAGTACAACTTGTGAAAACCTATTTGCAAATTAATGATCATAAATAAACTCTGCCATGAACCAGTACAAACAGGCCAAGTTTTGAAACATAATTCTTCACCGTTTTCTCTGTCAGACCCCATCTCACCTGTCTGTGAAGGAGTTTGCTGTTCCCGCACTGGCCTCATGAGTCACTTCCGAACACACAGCAACAGAATAGAAGCAAGTCATCCTCAATTACTCAGACCTTTATCAGTCACTAGACCAAGTGGACCCGTTGGGCCCAAACCTCTCCTGCATTGGTGCAGCACCCTCTCCTCCCCCACTACCCCCTTCCCTCACCCCCCTCCCGCCTCCCCTTCCCCCCTCCCCTCCATCCCCCTCCCTCCCTCCCAACTTTCCCCTCCCCCTCCCTCCTCCCCTTCCCCTCCTCCCCCTCCCCCCCTTCCCCTCCTCCCCCCTCCCCTGCCCCTTCCTCCCTCCCCCCTTCCCCTCCCCCTCCCTCCCTCCCCCTCCACTCCCCCTCCCAGCTTTCCCCTCCCTCCTCCCCTCCCCCTCCCCCCTCCTCCCCCTCCCCCTTCCTCCCTCCCCCCTTCCCCTCCCCCTCCCTCCTTCCTCCCCCCTCCCTCCCTCCTTCCTCCCCCCTCCCTCCCGAGGAGATAGATTTAAAGTTTAAAATGTGAATAACTTTAAAATTATAACTGATTTCAATGAAACTTCTTCCATTTGCACCAAAGGGACGATGGTGAGTAAGGTGGGCCTAAAATTGTTGCCCTATCGTGTACCGTTTTGGCTGTAGTTCAGGAACAAACAAACGAGAGTTTTATTACATAGATAGGAGCATAATTAGGCCATTTGGTCCATTGGGTCTACTCTGCCATTCAATCATGGCTGATCTATCTTTCCCTCTCATCCCCATTGTCCTGCCTTTTCCCCATAACCCCTGACACCCGTACTGATGATGAATCTGTCAATGTCCACCTAGAAGTACCCATTGACTTGGCCTCCACATCCGTCTGTGGATTCATTAGAAGCACCAGCATGAGGAGAAGGGATTATTTTACACAAACACTAAAATGTATTCCTTGGTGTTTTTAAGAGAAAGATAATGATGTCGTTTTATGTGAAATGGATTTATTGCACAAAAGAGCCTTTTAATCGTCCTGATTGGTCCCCTCAAGGGCAGCGCGGTGGCACAGCTGCTGGAGTTGCTGCCTCCCAATGCTGGAGCTGCTGCCTCCCAATGCCAGACACCCGGGTTCGATCCTGACCTCGGGAGTTGTTTCGTGTGGAGTTTGCACATTCTCCCTGTGAGTGTGGGTTTCCTCCACATGTTCTGGTTTCCTTCCACATCTCAAAGATGTGCGGGTTTGTAGGTTAATTAACCTTTGTTCAATTGTTGAATTTCCCTGTCCACAGTAATTAATGCACTGGTTCATCTGTTTGTGTTAACGTTTAGTGTGTGCTAGTGTGCTGGGAGTGGATGGGAAAGTGCTGTAATAAAGAACAAGTGTGAATGGGCAGGAAAGAACTGCAGATGCTGGTTTACACTGAGGGGAGAGACACAAAATGCTGGAGTAACCAAGCAGGACAGACAGCCTCTCTGGAGAGAAGGAATGGGTGACGTTTCACATCGAGATCCTTCTTCAGGGTGAATGGGTAATCGATGGTCAGTGGGCTGAAGGGCCTGTTTTCAAGTTGTATCTCTAAACTAAGCTAAACTGCAGGAGAACGTGCAAACACCACACAGATAGCACCCACGGTCAGGATTGAACCTGGGTCTCTGGTGCTGCGAAGCAGCAGCTCCACCCGCTGCACCACTGTGCCGCGTCAGGGAGTAGCACTCATGCTACAATGGGGACTGTGTGATTGTTGTTGAGCACTGCACACAAAGTGTATTCTCACTGTGAAATAAGCCAACACGTAAAGAACCCCCTCACTGTGGCACGGTGGCGCAGCGGTAGATTTAGATTTTTAGATTTAGAGATACAGCGCGGAAACAGGCCCTTCGGCCCACCGAGTCTGCGCCGCCCAGCGATCCACGCACATTAACACTATCCTACACACACTAGGGACAATTTTTACATTTACCCAGTCAATTAACCTACATACCTGTACGTCTTTGGAGTGTGGGAGGAAACCGAAGATCTCGGAGAAAACCCACGCAGGTCACGGGGAGAACGTACAAACTCCGTATAGACGGCGCCCGTAGTCAGGATCGAACCTGAGTCTCCGGTGCTGCATTCGCTGTAAGGCAGCAACTCTACCGCTGCGCCACCGTGCCGCACTAGAGTTGCTGCCTTACAGCGCTAGAGAGCCGGGTTCGATCCTGTCTACGGGTGCTTATCTTAAACATACCGAGTTCGTACGTTCTCCCCGTGACCTGCATGTGTTTTCTCCGGGTGCTCCGGTTTCCTCCCACATTCCAAAGAAGTACAGGTTTGTAGGCTAATTGGCTTGGTATAGCTGTAAATTGTCCCTCGTGTGCGTAGGATAGTGTTAATGTGTGGAGATCGCTGGTCAGCATGGATTCGCTGGGCCGAAGGGGCCTGTTTCAGAGCTGTATCTCCAAACTGAACTAAACTAAAGAAAGCAGATCCTGTCTTTGCCATCTCTTCCCCCAACCTGCACAATGTGCTTCTGGTTGATTTGGGAGTGAACTCCAAACGGTGTAATTTGCCCCCGAGAGTTGAATTTCTGCCTCAGAATAACTGTGCACTGTGTGACTTAGACTTAGACATTATCAGCTGTGCAGTTCTTGTTTGGCAAATATACTCATGTAGAGAAGAGCCAGCAATAATTTCCCGAAGAGCACAATTTTAACTGGAAATATTCGCTAATGCGAACCAATGTAGGTGGAGGAGGGGGAGGGAAAAAATCTTCCAGCATGTTATTTGTACGAGGGTGTCCAAAAGTACCACCAGGTGGCCCCAGCAATGGCTGCCTCGCCAACAGTCTGTCTGTTCTTTCCTTCTTTGTGTTTTAATAGTATGTGTTAAATGTATGTTTTTAGTATTCTATACCTTGTTTTGTGTGGGGGGTGGGGGGGAGGGTTGGGAGAAACTATTTCTAATCTCTTACCTAGACGGAGATGCGATTTTTTTCCCCATAACTTATCTCTGTCCGCACTGCGGCCCAACATCGAGGAGTTGGCGGCTTTTGCTGGAGACCGATTTCGAGAGCTCCACCGCAGGGACTTTAACATCACGGAGCATGCGATCCCTTTGCCAGGGATCGACCTCGGAGCTCGCGGACTTAACATCAAGGAGCCTGACTTCGGGAACTCCAAGCCGCGGGAGTTTCGACCGCCCCGACGCGGGAGTTTTGATCGCCCCAACGCGGGAGCTTTGACCGCCGGCTGTGGGAGCTTCGATTGCCCCGACGGATGGTTCGACTGCCCCGACCGCGGCAGAATAAAGAGGAAGCAGATTGGACTTTTTTGCCTTCCATCACAGTGAGGAACGTGGGGAATCCGCTGTGGTGGATGTTTATGTTAACTTTTATGTAGTTGTGTGTCTAGTTGCTTTTATTTCTTATGGCTGTATGGTAATTTGCATATCACTGCACCTCAATTGGTACACGTGACAATAAAAAACCTTTGAAACCTTTGAATTTCCAGATGTATCTATTTAAATGTTTGTGGAAAAAGTGCCTAACTTGTGCGTTAACCATAAAGTGGTTGAATTTGTTAAAGCTTCTTTAGAGTAATGCAAAGCGGTGAAGTTAAAGGAAGTGTATACCAGCGGTCGATTCAATTTTGAGGTGTTGCCCATCTGTGGGTCAGGACAGGTTGAAGTAATGGTGCATTTAACCGCAGTGCCACAGATCACAGGTTTATGCTGGATGTGCCTTTACTTATGAAATCCCTCCCATCGTTGGATTGATTTCAGGCTAACCTTGGGGGAGAAATCCTTAACCTTTTGATACATCGTTCTCTCCCAGCTCTCCGTTCTCTGTCGGCCGGCCAGACTGTACATTCTGCCTGCAGCAACCAGTTCGTCATTGCTTTCTTCAGCCCTGCCTTGCTGCCTGGTGTAACGCATCCTTTCCAAAGCAGTTTCTAATCAAGACCCCAGGAGGTACGCTCTGCCTGGGAAGTAGACAGCCCTGGCTCATTCCCCACAGCGCCTGGAAGCGGAGAGAGTGCATAACTCTACACAACAGACGGTAGGGCCATTGGATTCTAACACCTTCATGGAGGAGTGGGACTAGCATGATATGTGACTGCCAGACCCTCTGAACTATCATTTGCCTGAATGTGAGTGTGCATCGTACAACCCGTTAGTATGTGGAAAAACCTAGGCTTGTTTCATTCCAGTGCAATGTGAAATGAATAGGAAGGAACTGCAGATGCTGGTTTAAACCGAAGATGGGCACAACAAAAGCTGGAGTAACTCAGCGGGGCAGGCAGCATCTCTGGAGAGAAGGAATGGGTGACGTTTCGGGTCGAGATCCTTCTTCTAGACTGAAATTCACGGGAAGGGGAAAAGGGAGATATAGACGATGATGTAGAGAGATATAGAACAACGCATGTAAGATATAGAACAATGAATGAGAGGCATTCTCTCTCTCTCCATCCCTCCCCCACCCAAGTCGCACCAGCTTCTCGCTTTCACCCAACAAACAGCTCACGATGGCCTATCTCCTTTATCATCGTTACTTTTTTGCGTATCTTTCATGCATTGTTCCACATCTCTCAGTAGAGTCAGCAGTTTGTTCATAACCTAAAAATGTATTACAGGTAGTTCTGTTCAACATCTTAATACCATTGATGCAGTAGTTTATATACCTGTTTCGTTTATATCCAGATTTGGAGCATTGTGTTCAGGTTTGGTCACCATGTTACAGGAAAGATGCTGTCAAGCTACAAAGGGTACAGAGAAGATTTAAGAGGATGGTACCAGGACTCGAGGGCCTGAACTGTAGGGGGAGGTTGAGCAGGCTAGGGCTTTATTCCTTGGAGCACAGGAGGATGTGGGGTGACTCTATAATGCAATTTTCTAAAGCGCAAGATTTTTTTAGGATCGCGATATAGCTGAATTACCTACCTGCATAGCTCAAAGCTTATAGAAGGTGCATATCCTGTGCTTAAACAAGAGGGAAACTTAATTTTATAGCTATCTTGGAGACAATGTTGCCAAGACAATGAAGCCTGACCTCTCGGGAGAAATTGGGCAAACTAGGAATCTATTCCTTGGTGCACAGGAGGCTAAGGCATGATCCCACAGAGGTGTAAAAGATCATGAGGGGGATTAATAAAGAGAATGCACAGTCTTTTACCCAGGATAAGGGAATCACAAACCAGGGGACGCATGTTTAAGGTGTGAAGGGAAAGTTTTAATCGGAACCTAAGGGGCAACTTTTTCCACACAGAGGGTGGTGAGTGTATGGGGTGAGCTGTCAGAGGAGGTAGTTGAGGCACGTGCAATAAAAACATTTAAAAGACGTTTGGACAGGTACATGGATAGAAAAGGTTTAGAAGGATACGTGCCAAATGCAGGCAAATGAGATGAGCTTAGATGGGGCATCTTGGCTAGCGTGAAGTTGGGCTGATAGGCTGATAGTTTTTGTGCTTATATGTCTCTGTGACTCCATCAAATGCAAATGAGAAGCAGTAATATTAACAGCAATATAATACTAAACAGCAATATTCCTTGGCACTTAATTCTGACTGGATGTGAGGCCTGTTTTATGGGCAGGCTAAGGATCTAAACCTTGGTGACAGTAGTGTAAGAAAATAACTGCAGATGCCGGTACAAATCGAAGGTAATTATTCACAAAATGCTGGAGTAACTCAGCAGGTCAGGCAGCATCTCAGGAGAGAAGGAATGGGTGACGTTTCGGGTCGAGACCCTTCTTCAGACAGAAGCATCACTGGAGAAGGTGGACAGGTGACGTTTCAGGTCAGGACCCATAAGGAGTCATGATTGTACAATTTGATACACTGGGCATATAGGGTCTCGACCCGAAACGTTACTCATTCCTTCTCTCCTTAGATGCTGCCTGACCCGCTGAGTTACTCCAGCTTTTTGTGATACAAGGGATCTATGATGTTGATTTGGTGTAGACTTGGAGGTTGCGAGATGGTGCCGGAACATGGCGACGGTCTATGTGCTGTTCCAGACGAGTATCTATTGGGCCCGTGTTTAGTCTGATTTGACTGGCTAGCATGCCGAACAAGCTTTTCAATGTATCTCGTGGGAACAATGAACTGCAGATGCTGGTTTACAAAATGCAGGAGAAACTCAGGGGGTCAGGAACATCCATGGAGTACGTGGATAGGTGACGTTTCGGGTCAGGACCCTTCTTCAGACTGATTGTGAAGAAGGGCTCTGACCGGAAACATTGTCTATCCATGTTCTCAGAGATGCTGCCTGACCCCCTGAGTTACTCCGGCACTTTGTCTGTCTTTTTTCCATTTTATCTCTAAGGACAACGCGCCCTTATCTTTAAGGGCAAAACAGTGGCACAGAGGTAGCGTTGATGCCTAACGGCGCCAGAGACCCCTGTTCTGATTACGGGTGCTGTCTGTACAGAGTTTGTACTTTCTTCCTGTGGCCACGTGGGCTTTCTCCGGGTGCTCCAGTTCTCTCCCACACTCCAAAGACAATAGACAATAGACAATAGACAATAGGTGCAGGAGTAGGCCATTCAGCCCTTCGAGCCAGCACCGCCATTCAATGCGATCATGGCTGATCACTATCAATCAGTACCCCGTTCCTGCCTTCTCCCCATACCCCCTCACTCCGCTATCCTTAAGAGCTCTATCCAGCTCTCTCTTGAAAGCATCCAACGAACTGGCCTCCACTGCCTTCTGAGGCAGAGAATTCCACACCTTCACCACCCTCTGACTGAAAAAGGTTTGTAGGTTAATTGGCTTCTGTAAATTGTAAATTGCCCCTGGTGTGTCGGATAGTGCTGGTGAGCGGGGTGACCGTTGGTCGGTGCGCACTGTATGGGACAAAGGGCTTTTATTGGTTTTTATTGATATTGGTATTTGTTGTGTTGGTTCCTATGTTTGTGCGATTGTCTTTGAAAGATTTGCACTGTCGCACTGTTTCAGATGTAGCACTTCTGATTTCATTGTACTCTTTGTACAATGACAATAAAGGCATATTATTATTATTATTATTATTAAAAGGGCCTGTTTCCAAGTGTAAGTCTCGTTACATACGGCTATAAATAAACTAACTAACGAAGTAATGTAACTGCGTGAGGTTTGAAGCACTTCATAGAAACATTAAATCTGAAAGAATCACATTTTGCTGCCTGGAATTTGTGTGTCTCCTTTGCCCCATAATTACCTGATCTGCATAAAAATGTCCCTCCAAACCTCCAATGTGTCTATCAGGTTTTATATCCAGCCTTCCTATAAGAAACATAAATCTTTGGTTTTCTCCTTGGTATCAATAGACAACAGACAATAGACAATAGGTGCAGGAGGAGGCCATTCGGCCCTTCGAGCCAGCACCACCATTCAATGTGATCATGGCTGATCATTCTCAATCAGTACCCCGTTCCTGCCTTCTCCCCATACCCCCTGACTCCGCTATCCTTAAGAGCTCTATCTAGCTCTCTCTTGAATGCATTCAGAGAATTGGCCTCCACTGCCTTCTGAGGCGGAGAATTCCACAGATTCACAACTCTCTGACTGAAAAAGGTTTTCCTCATCTCAGTTCTAAATGGCATACCCCTTATTCTTCAACTGTGGCCCCTATCAATATTGGCTTTAATTTGGTTT
The DNA here is from genome assembly GCF_053455715.1 of Rhinoraja longicauda. NCBI lineage: Eukaryota > Metazoa > Chordata > Chondrichthyes > Rajiformes > Arhynchobatidae > Rhinoraja > Rhinoraja longicauda. Next base: position 5,369,591 of record NC_135980.1, on the reverse strand, counting down.
TAAAATGCAATACTAAAATAGCGCATTTGTTAGTACTTGATTAGTACGGGTGTCAGGGGTTATGGGGAGAAGTCAGGAGAATGAGGTTGAGAGGGAAAGATAGATCAGCCATGATTGAATGGCGGAGTAGACTTGATGGGCCAAATGGCCTAATGCTGCTCCGAGAACGTATGAACATTTAAGCTGTTAACTCAGAGCACAAATTGAAATGGAACTGGATGCAATACCAGGGAATCGAGTCAATAAAACAAACATTCTGGGACCAATGCCTGGAAAATAATTTCACTCAGCAGGATTGGCATGTGAGATAAACTTCCAGGTGGAGTGGAAGCGGCCAAAATCCTGGAATCAGTTAGAACTCAATGCAGGAAATGCAGGAAAACCGGAATCTCTCCCAATGGATGAAACTAAAGTGAACCACACAGCCTCACGCACCTCAAAATATTTTCTGACATTGTAATAAATACAGGTCCAAGTTTCCAAATAGGTTTGTAAACCAGGATACCTTTCTGAAGAAGGGGCCCGACCCGAAACGTCACCCATCCTTTTGCTCCAGAGGTGCTGACTGACCCAATGCTGAGTTATTCCAGCACTTTATGTCTACCTTTCCACACCACAGCTTTCATTTCTCATAGAACATAGATCAGTACAGTGCAGGAACAAGCTCTTTGGCCCACAATGTCCGTGTCGGACATGACGCTAAGATAAATTAATCTCATCAGCCTGCTCATGAACCATATTCCTCCATTTCTTGCATGTCTAAATGCCTAAATAACAGCCTCTTAAACACCTCCTCAAAAACATCTCATGTGTTGCAATGTTAACTGACAATAAACCATTACACTGAATTTATAGCATGGAGAGAGGCCATTCAGCCCATTCAGCTATGTCGGTGTTTCAGCTATGCCGATTCTTTCTCATTTAGTTCATTCTGCATAATCCTCCTGGTGTAAGCACTTCTATCTTTAGTTCAGAGGGTTGTGGATTCAAGTCCCGATCAAGACACTCTAGTGAAGTATTAAGCAAGTTCTCAACAGCGCCCTACGGACTATTTCCGGATGCCTACGAGCTACCCCAGTAAACCAACTGCCCATCCTTGCCGGCATCGCCCTGGCCAACATCAGACGAGAAGCAGCCATGCTGGCCCTTTCTCGAAAGGCACAGACCAGTGATTTCCACCTTCTCCATCAGATCGTCACAGAGACACCACGACACGTGCGCCTCAAGTCACGGCGCCCCTTTGCCACGCAAGCCCACGAGCTGCTCTTTACAACACCGGCCGACACTTCTGGGTCAAGACGAGATGGAGAGACCAGTGGAAGTCAGCGGAACCATCTAGGCTACACCTCTACATCGGTGAACCCATGGACGTCCCTGGCCAGGACCTGCCCCGACAGCAGTGGATGACCCTCAATCGCTTGAGGTCAGGCGTCGGACGCTATGGAGTAGCGATGAAGAGGTGGGGTCTCGTGGACAGTGCCTTCTGCGAGTGTGGGGACCCAACACAGACAGTGGAGCACACAGTCACCAGTTGCCCCAAATACCGGCCACCGAATGGTGAACGAGGTCTGATTGACCTGGACGATGACACGTTGGCCTGGCTCGCCTCAACTGAGCTGCAGGTCTAAAAGACGTACGACAGAAGAGTAGAAGAAGCAAACTCTACATTAGTTCTTTGATGATGTTTGAATTTAGGCATTGTTTGTTCTTGGAGAGACCATGGCACTCAAACATGAAATATAGAACAGCACAATATAGGAACAGGACCTTTGGCCCACAATGCCTTTGCAGAACATGGTGCCAGGTCCAAATCATATCTGCCCGCACATATTCCAGATCCCTCTAGTCCCCACATATTCATGTGCCGATCCAAAAATCTCTTAAGCGTCACTATTATATCTACCTCCACCCCCACCCTCTGTGTATAGATCCAGGCATCCACCACCCTCTGTGTATAGATCCAGGCATCCACCACCCTCTGTGTATAGATCCAGGCATCCACCACCCTCTGTGTATAGATCCAAGCATCCACCACCCTCTGTGTATAGATCCAAGCATCCATCACCCTCTGTGTAAAAACAAAACTAGCCCTGCACAACTGCTGTAAACTTTCCCCTCTCACCTTAAAAATATACCCTCTAGTCTTTGAATAAGAATGTGAAAGTTATCTGGAAATCAAGATTTATCCCTCAATCAATCTTATAAGGACAGGTCGGTCTCTGCAGCTCAATTGGTTAGCGCATTTGGCTGTTAACCGAAAGCTTGGTATTTCAAGCCCATCCAGAGACAGGCATCTGCTTTTGGGCGGCACAGTGGCACAGTCGATCCTGACTACGGGTGCTGTCGGTACAGAGTTTGTATGTTGCTGGCTCAAAGGGCCGAATGGCCTACTCCTGCATCTATTTTTCTATGTTTCTCCCTGTGACCACGTGGGTTTTCATCGGGTGCTCCGGTTTCCTCCCAAAATCAAAAGACATACAGGTTTGTAGGTTAATTAGCTTCAATAAAATTGTAAATTTTCCCTAGTGTGTAGGATAGTGCTAGTGTACGGGGATCGCTGGTTGGCGCAGACTCGGTGGGTCGAAGGACCTGTTTCTTAACTGTGTCTCTAAAGTCTAAAGTCTAAAGACAAATTATAGTTACAAAGATGTTTCCCGTGGTACTTTTGTGACTGATTTAGCAGCACAGAAACAGGCCCTTCGGACCGAGTCTTTGCTGACCACTGATCCCCGTGAGACTAGCACACACGACACACTAGGTATAATTTACAATTTTTACTGAAGTCAATTAACCTACAAACCTGCACATCTTTAAGTGTGGGAGGAAACCGGAGTACCCGGGAAAAGCCCACGCGGTCACGGGGAGAACGTGCAAACTCCTCACAGACAGCACCCGTGGTCAGGATCGAACCCGGGTCTCTGGCGCTGTGAGCCAGCAACTCTACCACTGCGCCACCGTGCCGCCATCTTTTGAAATACTTAATTCACTAGGATGCCCCTGGGGTTGCGAATGATGCTACTTAAATCTTTGTCTTCCTTCTTTAAGCCTGCGTGCTCATTAACTATCAAGTTCCTCCGCCCACTCCCTTCATCTATTTCCCTCAGTCTGCGGACTGGAATTTATTGGCTTATTTTGTATCTGGTTTATTGGCGGCTGACGTCTGATGATGTATTTCTTAAGAAGGAGATCAAGTTTTACCATGAGCGTTTCCCCAGTAAATATTTAATGGGTAATAATCATAAAAATGCAGGGCAGAGTGATGGTAATTGGTTTTGCCATTTATCTTGGTGGAGCTGGGTTATCTAAGTCACGACTGCATCAGAAGCTTTTTGGATTGCAGCCGCTTGTTCAATGCCTATATTTAACAGGATCCATGTGAAGATTGAATGATTAGAAAGGTACAGCATGGAAACAGGCCCTTCGGCCCACTGAGTCCACGCTGACCATTCATGCTAGTTCTGTAATTTTAGTTTATTGTATTGTATTATTGTTTTAAGGTTTGTAGTAATACAATACAATATGTTACTATTATAATTATTATTATTATATGACTACTGATTATATTATCATTATTATTCTTGCATAAGATTTTTGTGAGTCAGTCACCCTGTTCATTTTAGTTCCTACCTGCAATTGTTGTGTTGGGGACATGTTTTGTGTAGCACAGCAAGTCCCCGGGTAAACATATGGAGACTGCATGTTGACTTACCTGCTATTGTGATAGCCTGTGAAAGTAGCGAACCCAAGCCTGATTATTATCCACAGCCCAGAGTGACTGGGGTATTCAACACCAAAAACGTAGGGTAACAGTTTAGTTTAGTTTAGTTTAGTTTTGGAGATACAGCATGGAAACAGGCCCTTTGACCCAACGTGTCCACACCGACCAATGATCCCCGCATACTTAAACTATCCTACACACACTAGGGATAATTTACATTTATACCAAGCCAGCCTGTTAACCTACAGACCTGTATGTCTTTGGAGTGTGGGAGGAAACCGAAGATCTCGGCGGAAAACCACGCAGGTCACGGGGAGAACGTACAAACTCTGTCCAGACAGCACCCACAGTCAGGATCGAACCCGGGTCTCTGGCGCTGTAAGGCAATAACTCTATTGCTGTGCCACCTGTTCTATGTTATCCCACCCTCGCATCCTTTCCCTAGCACTAAGGGCCATTTACTGAGGCCAGTTAACCTAACAGCCTGTGCGTCTTTGGGATGAGGAAGGATGCCTGGCTCTGCGGCAGAAGGCTCCCGGAATGCACCGCGGAGTCGAATGTCCTGGCGGGCCAAGAGCAACCCAGCAGGAGGCGGCCGAGAGCGAAGAGGGACCCAGAGGGGGGACCGGCGAGAGCAAAGAGGGACCCGATGGGCTACTGGCGACCATCTGCATCAGCAGGCCTGGTTCAACACTGCGAGAAGATTACTCTGCACTAAGAACTTTTGAAACTTCGCCAGAATCGTGGCAACTTTGTGCACTGCCTCGGTGAAGTCTGCGGTCTGATTTTACCAGGTTGTACGCAAAACAAAGAATTTCACTGTACCCTCAGTACATGACAATAAAGTATCATTGAAATCGGAGCACCCGGAGGAAACCAACATGGATACAGGGAGAACATGCAAACTCCACACAACCAGCAGGATTGAACCCGTGTCTCTGGTGCTGTGAGGCGGCCACTCTTCCAGCTGCGCCACCGAGCTGCCCTTCGTTGATTTAGAAGTTAACGTTTATAAATTTATGATCATCACTCAAGTAATGCTTACTTTTTACATGAGGACTATGGATGGGGTTAAATTTACAGAACAAAATTCTGATGTACAAACTTCATGAGCTTATTGAAATTGGTGTTCTGCTGTTTCTCGCAGAACTATTAGCCTGTTTAAATCAATTAGCCACTAAGTCACCTTTCTGCACCACTGCTGGCAGCCCTTGCATTCCCTCAACAGTAACTTCACTGCAGGTGTTTTAAGCAATTTTCCTGTCAGAGGGGAGAATGCTTAGAGAACTCGAGGAGTAATCTCAGAGAAAGGACAAATTCTGAAGTGGCAGGAATTGTTATACTTAAATCATCCAAGGCGGCGAAAAGGAAGACTTTGTAAAAAAAAAAAACAAGATTGCAATGCAAAAATGCAATTAGAAAACAAGTCAATATTGGTGCAAGAGGTGGGTTATAGTGTGCCATTGCCGAAGTGAGATTAAGCCTGTGCACTTCAATTTAGTTTAAGTTAGCGTAGTTTGGTTTAGTTAGTTTTGTTTATAGTCACGTGTACAGTAAAAAGCTTTTTTGTTGCGTGCTGACCGGTCAGCAGAAAGACAATACGTCATTACTTTCTAGCCATCCACAGTGTACAGATACATGATGAAGGGAATAACGCGAATATCGTTCAGTGCAAGATAAAGCCTGTAAAGTCTGATCAGAGATAGTGCGAGGGTCTCCAATTACGTAGACTTTCTATGTTTCTATGGACCCCGCCAGGTCCCCCCATGTTTTCGGCGGCTCCACGACGTGTCCCCCCCTTTGTTCTCGGCGCCCCCCGGCTGGGTCCCCTTACGTTCTTGGCGGCCCCCACCGGCTTGTTCTCGACAGCCCCCCTCGTCTCGTTCTCAGCCGCACGGGTCCCCCTATCCTCCCAACACCCCCCCCCCCACCCTCTCGGCAGCCTGGCATGTCTTTGTCCTAATCACGGCTAGTCACTTCCGAGGGCACTTCTCACTTTTTACTTATTTATTGTTCCGCGAAGGTCTTGTGAGCGTTGTGTACGTGTCAACATCCAAGATATTAACGCCCGGGAATTTGAAACCGCCAACTCGCTCCGCTGCCAACCCACCAATGAAAATTGGCTCATGGGTCTCAAACATGATGCCCTCAGCCCAATATAGTTCGTAGCCAATTTGGAGATGGCTGGAGGAAAGAAGCTGCTCCTCAACCTTGACGTTACAGTTTTCAGGCTCCTGCACCTTCTTCCCGATGGCAGGGGTGAGATGAGAGTGTGGCCAGGTTGGTGTGGGCCTCTGGTGATGCTGGCTGCTACTTTGAGGTAGTAACTCCTGCAGATCCCTTTGTCGGTGGGGAGGTCAGTCACCGTGATGGACTGGGCAGTGTTCTTTTTTTCTTCACTCCTGGGCGTTCGAGTTGCCGAACCAGCCCACGATGCGACCAGTCAACACAGTACTCTCCACAGTACACCTGTAGAAGTTCAAGAAAGTATTCGTCGACATAGCAAATCTCCGCAATCTTCGTAGGAGGAAGAGGTGTTGATGAGTTTGCGGATGACACGAAGCTGGGTGGCAGTGTTAGCTGCGAGGAGGATGCTAGGAGGCTGCAGAGTGACTTGGATAGATTAGGCGAGTGGGCAAATGTATGGCAGATGCAATATAATGTGGATAAATGTGAGGTTATCCACTTTGGCGGCAAGAACAGGAAAGCAGAGTATTACCTGAATGGTGAACGATTAGGAGAAGGGGAGATGCAACGTGACCTGGGTGTCATGGTGCACCAGTCATTGAAAGCAAACGTGCAGGTGCAGCAGGCAGTGAAGAAAGCGAATGGTATGTTGGCATTCATAGCAAGAGGATTTGAGTTTAGGAGCAGGGAGGTTCTACTGCAGTTGTACAGGGCCTTGGTGAGACCGCACCTGGAGTATTGTGTGCAGTTTTGGTCTCCTAATCTGAGGAAAGATATTCTAGCCTTAGAGGGAGTACAGAGAAGGTTCACCAGATTGATCCCTGGGATGGCAGGACTTTCATATGAAGAAAGACTGGATAGACTAGGCTTATACTCGCTGGAATTTAGAAGACTGAGGGGGGATCTTAGAAACATATAAAATTCTTAAGGGGTTGGAGAGGCTAGATGCGGGAAGATTGTTCCCGATGTTGGGGGAGTCCAGAACCAGGGGTCACAGCTTAAGGATAAGGGGGAAGTCTTTTAGGACCGAGATGAGAAAACATTTCTTCACACAGAGAGTGGTGAGTCTGTGGAATTCTCTGCCACAGAAGGTAGTTGAGGCCAGTTCATTGGCTATATTTAAGAGGGAGTTAGATGTGGCCCTTTTTGCTAAAGGGATCAGGGGGTATGGAGAGAAGGCAGGTACAGGTTACTGAGCTGGATGATCAGCCATGATCATATTGAATGGCGGTGCAGGCTCGAAGGGCCGAATGGCCTACTCCTGGACCTATTTTCTATGTTTCTATGTTTCTATGATTATGATTTGCATCAAAGTTCCGGTCACCACAAACCGTGGGTGGATTGCCACGGATCTCAAGGACTCAATAGATCTGCCTCAATGCATCAAAGGGGAACATAGAACTACACAGCCCAGGGACAGGCCATTTAGCCCGCAATGTCTGTGCCATGTTAAAGCTCGATGTGATCCACTCCCATCCAATCCCTGCGTATCCATGTGCCTATGTTAAAATCTCTTAAACACCATTACCTTCATGATTCCACCACCATCTCTGGCAGCACATTCCAGGTGTCCACCTTCCTCTGTGGAAAAAAAGCTGCCCCCTACATCTCCTTTAAACTTTGCCCCTCTCACCTTAAATCTATGCCCTTGAGTCTTTGGCATTTCTACCCGGGGAAAACAATTCTGACTGTTAACCCTGTCCATGCCTCTCCTAAATTTATATCCTTCTATTCGATCTCCCCTCAACCTCCGATGCTCCATAGAAAACAATCGCGTGTGTCAAATCTCTCCTGATAGTTGATACCCTCTAATCCAGGCAACATTCTGTTGAGCCTCTTCCGCGCCCATTTTTGCAAGAAGAGAATGGAGGAAGTTTACATTCTTCTTCAAGTTCCAATTGATGCGAGGCCGGTTTAGTTTAGTTTAGAGATACAGCGTGGAAATAGGCCCTTCGGCCCACCGATCCCCGCACACTAACGCCATCCTACACACACTAGGGACAATTTACATTTATACCACGCCAATTAACCTACAAACCTGTACGTCTTTGGAGTGTGGGAGGAAACCGAAGATCTCAGAGAAAACCCACGCAAGTCACGGGGAGAACGTACAAACTCCGTACAGACGGCGCCCGTAGTCAGGATCGAACCCTGGTCTCTGGCGATGTAAGGCAGCAACTCTACCGCTGCGCCACTGTGACGCTCAATGATTAATTTTAGATCTGAGTTTAATACATATTTTGATAATTTACAATACAAAGGAACATGAGCGAACAACATGTATTTTATGAGTTAGCTTGCAACAACAATATTCCCATGGAATGCTGGCATTCTGTTTGGACAGCATAACATTCTCCTGTTCTTATGATCTTATGTTTTGTATTTTGGACAAGTGCCCTTATGGTGTGATATAAAGTATCCAGCTACACATGAGCAGAGATAAAAGCTCCTCTTCCAGAATTTACAGAGATCAACCATTCAAATTTATAATTAAGTTTGAGCTGATCTCTTAATACCTTGGGATTTAAATCATTTATTTTCCAAGAATTTGATGTTCTCTGCCACAGTAGCAAATGCGTCACTATTTTCCTTTAATTAAGAAGGGATTGTACAAATGGCCTGCACTAGATTGGAAGGGGATGACGAAGTACAAAAAAAAATAATGTGCTAAAAATGTGTCTGGCTCTGTGGATAATTGAGTTACTGGAATAAATTGGTGGACAAATAGATTACAAAATACGAGACACTGTTCCGTGATGTCCCACAAAACAAGCTAAGACCTTTGGGCTTCGAAGTGCTGTGTCAGGAAACTGAGACATAATTCACTCCCTGTTTTTGTTTTACTAAGTTATGCAGATTAGTTTAGTTTAGAGATAGAGAGGGGAAACAGGCCCTTTGGCCCACCGAGTCCGCACTGACCAGTGATTCCCACACATTAACACTATCCTACACATACTAGTGACAATTTACACATACACAAAGCCAATTGACCTACAAACTTGTACGTCTTTGGAGTGTGGGAGAAAACAGAAGATCTCTGAGAAAACCCACGCGGTCACGGGGAGAACGTACAAACTCCGTACAGACGGCACCCGTAGTCGGGTTCGAACACGGGTCAGCGGCGCTGCAAGCGCTGTAAGGCAGCAACTCTTCCGCTGCACCACCGTGGCCAGGTTTAATCCTAAAATAACACGGCAGGCCTGGCTCACCACGGCGAAGATAGATAGGCCCGGCGGGCCGCGGCCTGCAGGGGGCAGGCTCGGGAGCTGCCGAGCTCGGCCCCGAAGACTGAAGAGCTGAGGGGGAAGGAGCCGTTGGCAACAAGGGACGAGAGGAGTGGGCCGGTAGGAGAGGGACCGCGGTATTGTCTCCAGCGCCTTCAAGGTCTGTTGCAGGAGGCTCCCCTGGAACATACAATATGATACGATGCAATAGAACTTTATTTATCCCAGGAGGGAAATTGATCTGCCAACAGTCATAAAGCACAAGATACATGAAACATGAGATTAAAGTAACGAGCGGAAAGGATTGGGAACGTGCAAAGATTGTTGAGGGGGGTGGGGTGGAGGGGAGTCAGTCTACCCCATGACATAAGGGGTTGTTCAGTTTGATAGCCACATGGAAAAAGGATCTCCTGTGGCGTTCTGTCCTGCATCATGGTGGAACCAGTCTGTTGCTGAAGGTACTCCTCAGGTTGACCAGTGTGTCATGGAGGGGGTGAGCTGTATTGTCCAGGAAGCTCCACTGTTTGAGGATCTCAAGGAATCAATAGATCTGCCTCAATGCATCAAAGGGGAACATAGAACAATACAGCCCAGGGACAGGCCATTTAGCCCACAATGTCTGTGCCATGTTAAAGCATCCTCTCCTCCAAGACCACCTCCCATGAATCCAACATGGAGGCGGTCGGGCGGGGAGAGGGACGTGGGTTGGTGGGCCGAGCCGGTCGAGGCTGGTGGAAGACGTCCTGCATCAGCCTGGGGCTTTATTCACAAAATGATGGAGTAACTCAGCAGGTCAGGCAGCATCTCGGGAGAGAAGGAATGGGTGACTTTTCGGGTCGAGACCCTTCTTCAGCCTGGGGCTTACCTGGAACCCATCCAGTACATCGAGCGCATGGACCTGACTTTGGACTTTTTGTAAATGGCGCCAAAATATGACGATTCCTGCATGTATGATCTATGCAAAAAGAATTTCACTGTGCAGCACACATTTAACAATAAATAACCATTGAAAGCAGACTGATGGAACTAACTGAGGCAGAGAATTCCTTTATAGCACAGAGTTCACCTCGTCAGAGACCACTGACAGGAGGGTGAAGAAAGCATCAGAGGAACTTTCTGTTCTTTGTAGAGGGAATTTATAATAAAACAACTGGCATGAATTTGCACAGCACAATGGCGTAGCTGGTCGAGCTGTCGTCTCACAGTGCCAGTGGCCTGTGTTCGATCCAGATGTTACCTGTGTGGAGATTGCATGTTCTCCCTGTAACCGCATGGGTTTCCTCCGGGAGATTTAGATTTAGATTTAGATTTTAGATTTAGAGATACAGTGCGGAAACAAGCCCTTCGGCCCACTGGGTCCGCGCCGCCCAGCGATCCCCGCACATTAACACTATCCTACTCACCCTAGGGACAATTTTTTTACATTTGCCCAGCCAATTAACCTACATACCTGTACGTCTTTGGAGTGTGGGAGGAAACCGAAGATCTCGGAGAAAACCCACGCAGGTCACGGGGAGAACGTACAAACTCCGTACAGACGGCGCCCGTAGTCAGGATCGAACCTGAGTCTCCGGCGCTGCATTCGCTGTAAGGCAGCAACTCTACCGCTGCGCCACAGGTTTCCGGCCACCGGAGCTCCGGTTTCCTCCCAAATCCCAAAGACGCGCAGATCAACTGCCCTCTGCAAATTGCCCATAATGTGTAAGGAGTTAGATGAGAACCTGTGTGAACGCGTGATCGATGGTCATCATGGACTGGTGGGCCAAGGGTGTGGAGACAGCCGTTGGTAGCTTTTAAAATAGGTTGAAAGATTTCTGCAAAGTAAAGGAGTTCAATGGATTTGCGAAAGGACGGGACAATAGTGTTTTTGACTGCCAAGGCTTCTAAACGGTGGAGCAGGCTTGTGAAGAAAAATGGCCGCTTCCCACACTTATTTCTAATATCCTTATGTTACCCAGTAAACCGGGGGACAATTTGAAAATGTTGCTCTCAAAATTGGCAAAAGCAGATTGGACATGTAAACGAAGGTTGTACTATTTTGTACATGTAATAACAAGGAACTGCAGATGCTGGTTTATACCATAGAAAGACACAAAGTGCTGGAGTAACTTAGCAAGGGGCAGGCAACATCTCTGGACAACATGGATAGGTGATCTTTCTACGATCCTACCTCCTAAATATCCTTTCACAAAATGCTGGAGTAACTCAGCAGGTCAGGCAGCATCTCTGGAGAGAAGGGATGGGTGACGTTTCGGGTCGAGACCCTTCTTCAGACTTACACTCCTAATTATCCTTATTAAACTCCTAATTACACTCCTAATTCTTACACTCCTAATTATCCTTATTATCCAAATGAAATTTGGCTGAACAAGAAATAAATTAGTAAAGAATTTGAGGTTAAACAAAAATACCATATTCACATCTATATACCTCATTGGAAATAATTCCTGTCAGACAGTCAGCTAAATAAATTCACATGTGAAATTATGACTTATTTGATGGGCTGATGGGAATAAGGGAGAAGGGTTTAGTTTATTTTAGTTTAGAGATACAGCAGAAACAGGTCCAGATTCTACAATGACAAGCGATCCCCGCACACTACATTATTCTACACACTGCGGACAATTTACAATTTTTATCAAAGCCAACTAACCTGCAAACCTATACATCTTTGGAGTGTGAGAGGAAATCGGAGCACCTGGGGAAAACCCACGGAGAGCACGTACAATCTCCATACAAACTGTACCCTTAGTCAGGATCAAACCAGGGTCTCTGGCGCTGTAAGGTGGCAACTCTACCGCTGTGCCAATGTGCCACCCAACCTGAAACATCGCCTACCCATGTTCTCCAGGGATGCTGCCTGACTCGCAGAGTTACTTCAGCACTTTCTATCTCCCTATATAGTGCTTGTGTGAAAGCTCTACTTACATTCATGAATTGAAATGGGATGAGAAAGACTCAAAGTGCAGCAACACACACGCATGGATTCATCATCAGCGTGAAGTTCGCTTTTCCACATGGAGTCCTCAGTCGCCTTTCTCAATTCCCTCCGGTACGCACCTGACTTTCTGTGTGTCCAGATGTACAGGGATGGATAACTCAATCGTGGAATGAGCAATTGCTGGGGATTTTTTTTTTGACAGGGTATAAATAGAAAAATTCAGAATGACACAATCTCTGACCAGCTGCCCACATCCGATTATCGACACCCGCTGCCTTTGTCCCTGGTTTGTTCTGTACATCCCAGGAGTGGAATTCAAGCTGGAAATGCTGCGGAATATTTTTGTAAATGATGAGCCCATTGGCTACCAGATTAGTCATAATTTAACATATGTGAATCTGCTTAGATGATTATCTCATGGGAATTATTTCCAAAGAGGTATGTGGATGTGATTCTGTGTATTTCTGTTAAACGTCAAATTCTTCTTTTTAGCCAATTTTCATTGGGATAATAAGGAAATAGAGTTGGTGTAATTATTGGAACAAAATAATTGCTGCAGTGAATTAGACAGTATTAAGAAAACTGCTAGTCACCTTTAAATAACTTGTAGGAGCCAGTTTGCAGTTATTAGTTATTTTTGCTGATTAATATTATTACCTTGTATCCTGCTGTAGTCTGGACACTATAGAGTTAATGCAATGCTTACGTAGGGGGCTGGGCGGAGCTAGAGTGCGGGCAGTTGGGTACGTGCTGGTGGAGAGAGTGTGTGTGAGCCAAGAAGGTGCTGACAGAGGATCAGCCAGAGGCTTCGCCAATAGATATTAGCCAAGACGTAATCGCCTGTTTTATTAACAAGAAGATTAATACAAACTGTGTCGATGTTATATCTGGCAACCAGTATCGATCGCATAGACTGTGGTAAGATATGGAATTTTACCTAGCAAATAAATAACCAGTCGATGACAAGATATATGCCAATTTGTTTATTGCACCTTCAATTAAAGACTAACTATTAAACGTCAAGGAGGATCTCTGTTATTATTTGTTCGAGTCATTACGCTTATCGCTGACTATGCAAGTGGCAGCTTGGGAGCTAATTGATATAGACGAGAAGCTGGCCGCTACATAACTAGATAATTATAAATAATTATAAATAACTGTAGATAGTGGGAGAGATGGTGGAGCAGCGAGACGTTTCAGCGCCCGGTGCGGCTCGGCCGTGGGGACTTCCATCCCCTTGCGGGGACTGTGCGGGTCGGTCGGGGACGAGCTGTCCGTCCGGGGGCGTGGGGAAGAGAGTGGAAGTTTTGTTGCCTCCATCACAGTGAGGGGGTGTTTGGAGTCACTGTGATGGGCGTTTGTGTTGGGGTCATGTGTCTTGTGTTCTTTTTTTTCTTTTTTTGTGTGACTGCTATGTAGTTTCGTTCGGTACCTTGGTACCGAATGACAAATAAAGCTCTGTTGACTGTTGACTGTTGACTGTTGAGTTGCTGCCTTACAATGCCAGAGACCCAGGTTTGATCCTGACTACGGGTGCTGTCTGTATGGAGTTTGTACGTTTTCCTTGTGACTGCGTGAGTTTTCTCCAGGTTTTCTCCAGTTTCCTTCTACACTCCAAAGACGTACAAGTTAGTAGGTTAATTGGCTTTGGTAAAAATTGTAAATTGTCCCTAGTGTATAGGATGGTGTTAGTGTACGGGGGTCGCTGGTCGGCACGGACTCGGTGGGCCGAAGGGCCTGTTTCTGCACTGTATCTCTAAACTAAACTAAATTGTTGGAAGTGGAAGAAGATGCAATGATATTTGATTGATTGACTGGATAGAAACAGGTTCTTTGGTCCACCGAATCCACGAGGATCATCGATCACCCGCTCACCGCTGGTTCTATGTTATCCCACGTTCACAGCCCCTCCTTTCGCACGAAGAATGATTCACAGAGGCCAATTAACCTACAAACCCGCACGTCTTTGGGATGTGGGAGGAAACCAGATCATAGAAACATAGAAACATAGAAAATAGGTGCAGGACTAGGCCATTCGGCCCTTCGAGCCTGCACCGCCATTCAATATGATCATGGCTGATCATCCAACTCAGTATCCTGTACCTGCCTTCTCTCCATACCCCCTGATCCCTTTAGCCACAAGGGCCACATCTAACTCCCTCTTAAATATAGCCAATGAACTGGCCTCAACTACCTTCTGTGGCAGAGAATTACACAGACTCACCACTCTCTGTGTGAAGAAATGTTTTCTCATCTCGGTCCTAAAAGACTTCCCCCTATCCTTAAGCTGTGATCCCTGGTTCTGGATTTCCCCAACATCAGGAACAATCTTCCCGCATCTAGCCTCTCCAACCCCTTAAGAATTTTATGTTTCTATAAGATCCCCCCTCAGTCTTCTAAATTCCAGCGAGTATAAGCCTAGTCTATCCAGTCTTTCTTCATGTGAAAGTCCTGCCATCCCAGGGATCAATCTGGTGAACCTTCTCTGTACTCCCTCTAAGGCTAGAATGTCTTTCCTCAGATTAGGAGACCAAAACTGTACACAATACTCCAGGTGTGGTCTCACCAAGGCCCTGTACAACTGCAGCAGAACCTCCCTGCTCCTATACTCAAATCCTCTTGCTATGAATGCCAACATACCATTCGCTTTCTTCACTGGATCATCTGGATCATCTGGATGAAACCCACGTGGTCACAGGGAGAACGTTCAAACCCAACATAGACAGCACCCGAGGCGAGGATCGAACCCGGGTCTCCAGTGCTGTAATTCAGCATCCCTTCCAGCTCTGCCACTGTGCTGCCAGCAAGCTGATATGGGGCCAACATGAGTGGATTTGAAGAAGAGATCTGAGAAATAATAGGAGTAAATTCTGTGTTGTAAAATTCTACTGTTCTCTGCTTTGGAAACAAAAGTACCATGGCTGGATTACACTCCTTTGCTCTCCTTCCAATTTCACATTTTTTTAACAAACATTAACTATGCTTCCCGTCCAAGATTCTGAACTAGGCCGGCAGATTAAATAGTAATCAGATTAGAACGTGACAAAAGATAAAGTACTGTGCAGAACAGTTCAACAAATGTCAGACTACAGAACAGCAAAGCACCATCAGTGTCTGCATTAGGTTGGAGTATCCAAGATAAACAGATGCAGTAAATTCCAATGTCTGCCTGTTCAGACATCCAGCATCTGGTTCACAAGGTGATGGCTCTGTACTCCCCTTGCACTCACAAGTGCCGCGTTTCCAAACTCACTCTCCGCTCTCACTGGGGCCCCCATTACGTTGCTCCCTCTCCACACACGGAGACCCATTTTCCCAGCTCCCTTTTTCCTCACTAGCGCCTCAGTCCCCATGTTAATTTTCCACTCACCAGGGCCCTGTTTTCGTAAGTTCACAATGTCATAGGAGCAGAGCTAGTCCATGCAGCCCATCAAGTCTACCCCACCATTCTACTCCAATAAACCTGCCCCGTCTATCTCCCGCTAAGGGCGGCACGGTGGCGCAGCGGTAGAGTTGCTGCCTTACAGCGAATGCAGCGCCGGAGACTCAGGTTCGATCCTGACTACGGGCGCTGTCTGTACGGAGTTTGTACGTTCTCCCCGTGATCTGCGTGGGTCTTCTCCGAGATCTTCGGTTTCCTCCCACACTCCAAAGACGTACAGGTATTTAGGTTAATTGGCTGGACAAATGTAAATGTCCCTAGTGTGTGTAGAATAGTGTTAGTGTGCGGGGATCGTTGGGCGGCACAGATTCGGTGGGCCGAAGGGCCTGTTTTTGCGCTGTATCTCTAAATCTAAATCTAAATCTTGCCCCTCTCACCTTAAAGCTATGCCCTCTAGTCCTTGACATTTCCACCCTGGGGAAGAAGATTCTGACTGTATTTCTGAAGTAAAGTGTATACCCTATCTAAGCCTCTCATAATTTTACACTCCCATTAGGAAGTTCATGTTCATAAGTCATAGGAGCAGTTAGCCCATTCAGCCCATCAAGTCTATTCCGCCATTCTAAGGGTCCACTCCAATAAAACCTGCCCCATCCATCTCCCATTCAACTTGAACCCTCTCAACTTAAAGCTGCGCCCTCTAGTTTTTGAAGCTATGTCCTCTAGTCCTAATCCACCGAGTCTACTCTGCCATTCAATCATGGCTGATCTATCTTTCCCTCTCAGCCCCATCCTTCTGCCTTATCCCCATAACCCTTGACACCCGTACTAATCAAGAAATGACAGACACAGAGACAGCAGATGCTGGAAAACAAGCTGCTGCCTCAGTGGGCCAGGCAGCATCCGTGGAGGGAAATGGGCAGATAATGTTTCGGTGCAGGACCTTTCTTGAGACTGAAACATTGTCTGCTCATCTCCCTCCACGGATGCTGTCTGACCCATTGCTTTCCCCCAGCAAGGCGTTATGATGGATGCTTAACACTTGCAGAAGTGTTACTGAACGGTATTCATCCCCACGCAGTAGTCAATTTCCACAGAAATATCCTTGGAACAGGAATTAAATTAACACACATGTTTGGAGTTACTAAAACTGCTTAAGAGATCAATGCTGGCTGTAACTACAGAAGAACTCCACTGCTCTTCTACCACTGTATTGATTGCATCATCCCAGAATTTAAACCTGGCTTTCGTTTAACGTTTGATCAAAGATGAATCGCCTTTTACAAAGCTGCACTCTCTCAGCACTGCACAAAATGTCAAGCTAGTTGTTTTTCGAAAGGAGAAGGGGCTTAAAGGAGGCAGGAATGGCAACACTGAGCCGGTCCTGACACTGTTTGGCTTGGAGGCACAGCATAGAGACAGGCCAGCAATCAACCATTCACACTAGTTCTATATTATTGCCACTTTCTCACCCACTCCCTGTGTACTAGGTGAAATTTACAGAGGCCAATGAACCTGCATCCTGCAATGAAACTTGTTTACAAGCTACAACGTGTTTATAATTATGTATAGTCTTTCCGCTGACTGGATAGCGGGCAACAAAAAAAGCTTTTCACTGGACCTTTTACACATGACAATAACACACTAAACTAGGCTAAGTATAACTACAACCCCGCATGTCTTCGGAAGGAAACCGAAGCACCCGGAGAAAACCCACACAGTCACAGGGAGAAGGTGAAAACTCTACACAGACAGCACCTGAGGTCAGGGTTCATGGAGTAGGCCATTCAGCCCTTTGAGCCAGCAACGCCATTCAATGTGATCATGGCTGATCATCCAAGATTCAGCTGGGGTCTCCAATGCTGTGAGGCAGCAGCTCTAACAGCTGTGCCACCATACCACCCTCTCTGCAACCCCGGCCACAGGTGCCCACTCAAGTTTAAACCACGAGTCTGCAATGGAGCTGGATCAAATACAGAGAGTCAGTGAACTCCCTTGCCTTTAATATCACTGGCAAATTGAACATTGTTGTAGTATATTGAAGGGCTTCGAGCCATATTTAATCATAGTGATATAATGGATTACTGGGAGACTTAGCAAAGTGCTGAAACATATCTAATTCCTTTTTTTTCACTTCACCATCTACATTGCATGCACATATTTCACTCATGTATTATACATTACAAAAATTACGCACATTACAAGAATTATTGTCCATTATCTGCTTGTCAGAATGTATTATTAACATGTTTTTAAAGCAATCATTTCATGCCATAAAAAAACAGCATGTTGCCTCTGCATGACTTGAAACCTTGTTGCATGTACCTAGTGATTTTCTTTCTTAAAAATTCAATGAATCTTATTATAATCTAATGGATTATTTGGCCCAGCTGCCCATAGAAATCTTTCTTTTTATAACAAGTTCAAAGACTTCCCTGTGAAAGGATTTTAATTAAAGGGTCCACTTCACAGCTGAGTACACCTTTTTCCATTTTATGACGGTGCAGTAAATGGACTCTTTATTTTCTGAAGTCAAACAACTGACATCCATTGTAGCGATTGGTCAAGGTGCCAGGACGTAGACAGCTTGCTAACAGAGTCCAAGTTAATATTGGGAGTAGACACAAAATGCTGGAGTAACTCAGCGGGACAGGCAGCATCTCTGGAGAGATGGAATGGGTGACGTTTCGGGTAGAGACCCTTCTTCAGGCTCAGGGGAGAGGGAAACTGGAGATATGGATCGGGCACAGAGAGAATGCAAGGAGTGAAAAGGACGGATCAAAGCAGACGATGGTCAAGGAAATGTACAATGGTTCATGGTTGGCTGAAGAGAAGGTGACCACGAGGTATACAAACAGTAAACATTAATCAGGAGGACAGTGAGAACTTGTGTGACCAACATAGCAGAGGTTACTGTACAGAAAGAATGCTGTAGATGTCATCATAAAACGAGTTAGGAAGGAACTGCAGATGCTGGTTTAAACCAAAGAGAGACACAAAATGCTGGAGTAACTCAGCGGGACAGGCAGCATCACTCGACCCGAAACGTCACCCATTCCTTCTCTCCACAGATGCTGCCTGTCCCACTGAGATGCTCCAGCATTTTGTGCCTGTCATCATAGAAAGAGGTCTCTATCACTCAATGATCACATGTCTTAAATCCATTGATCTTTGACACATTATGATCCTTACCATTTTCTAATGGATAGATCATTACAAAACCGTGTGGGACGATTCCTCTTCTCATTGACAAAGATAAGTAAAATTGGTTTGGTGGTACTCTTCATTGCCCTGGAAAAAAGCTACTTGTGGCACAGTGGTGCGGCTCTGTCGAGCTGCTGTCTCACGGCGCCAGAGCCCCAGGTTCGATCCTGAGTTCAGGTGCTGTCTGTGTGAGGTTTGCGTGTTAGCCCTGTGACAATATACAATAGACAATAGGTGCAGGAGTAGGCCATTCGACCCTTCGAGCCAGCACCACCATTCAATGTGATCATGGCTGATCATTCTCAATCAGTACCCCGTTCCTGCCTTCTCCCCATACCCCCTGACTCCGCTATCTTTAAGAGCTCTATCCAGCTCTCTCTTCAAAGCATCCAGAGAATTGGCCTCCACTGCCTTCTAACGCAGAGAATTCCACAGATTCACAACTCTCTGACTGAAAAAGTTTTTCCTCATCTCCGTTCCAAATGGCCTACCCCTTATTCTTAAACTGTGGCCCCGGGTTCTGGACTCCCCCAACATTGGGAACATGTTTCCTGCCTCTAACGTGTCCAACCCCTTAATAATCTTATATGTTTCAATAAGATCTCCTCTCATCCTTCTAAATTCCAGTGTATACAAGCCTAGTCGCTCCAGTCTTTCAACATACGACAGTCCCGCCAGTCCGGGAATTAATCTAGTGAATTTACGCTGCACGCCCTCAATAGCAAGAATATCCTTCCTCAAATTTGGAGACCAAAACTGCACACAGTACTCCAGGTGCGGTCTCACTAGGGCCCTGTACAACTGCAGAAGGACCTCTTTGCTCCTATACTCAACTCCTCTTGTTATGAAGGCCAACATTCCATTGGCTTTCTTCACTGCCTGCTGTACCTGCATGCTTCCTTTCAGTGACTGATGCACTAGGACACCCAGATCTCGTTGTACATCCCCTTTTCCTATGTTGACACCATTCAGATAATAATCTGCCTTCCTATTCTTACCACCAAAGTGGACAACCTCACATTTATCCACTTTAAACTGCATCTGCCCAACCTGTCCAAGTCACCCTGCAACCTCATAGCATCTTCTTCACAGTTCACACTGCCACCCAGCTTTGTGTCATCTGTAAATTTGCTAATGTTACTTTTAATCCCTTCATCCAAGTCATTAATGTATATTGTAAATAGCTGCGGTCCCAGCACCGAGCCTTGCGGTACCCCACTAGTCATTGCCTGCCATTCTGAAAGGGACCCATTTATCCCCACTCTTTGCTTTCTGTCTGCCTACTAATTTTCTATCCATGTCAGTACCCTACCCCCAATACCATGTGCTCTTATTTTTCCCACTAATCTCCTATGTGGGACCTTGTCGAAGGCTTTCTGAAAGTCAAGGTACACGACATCCACCAGCTCTCCCCTGTCCATTTTCCTAGTTACATCCTCAAAAAATTCCAGAAGATTAGTCAAGCATGATTTCCCCTTCGTAAATCCATGCTGACTTGGAACGATCCGGTTTTTGCTATCCAAATGCTCCGCAATTTCGTCTTTTATAATTGACTCCAGCATCTTCCCCACCACCGATGTCAGACTAACTGGCCTATAATTTCCTATTTTCTCTCTCCCTCCTTTCTTAAAAAGTGGGATAACATTAGCTACCCTCCAATCCACAGGAACTGATCCTGAATCTATAGAACATTGGAAAATGATCACCAATGCGTCCACGATTTCTAGAGCCACCTCCTTGAGTACCCTGGGATGCAAACCATCAGGCCCTGGGGATTTATCAGCCTTCAGTCCCATCAGTCTACCCAACACCATTTCCTGCCTAATATGAATTTCCTTCAGTTCCTCCGTCACCCTAGGATCTCTGGCCGCTAGAACATCTGGGAGATTGTTTGTATCTTCCTTAGTGAAGACAGATCCAATGTACCGGTTCAACTCGTATGCCATTTCCTTGTTCCCCATAATAAATTCACCTGCTTCTGTCTTCAAGGGACCCACATTTGCCTTAACTATTTTTTTCCTCTTCACGCACCTAAAGAAGCTTTTACTATCCTCCTTTATATTATTGCCTAGCTTACCCTCGTACCTCATCTTTCTCCCCGTATTGCCTTTTTAGTTATCTTCTGTTGCTCTTTAAAAGAGTCCCAATCCTCTGGCTTCCCGCCCTTCTTTGCTATGTTGTACTTCTTCTCTTTTATGTTTATGCTTTCCTTGACTTCCCTTGTCAGCCATGGGTGCCTCTTACTCCCCTTAGAATCTTTCCTCCTCTTTGGGATGAATTGATCCTGCAACTTCTGCATTATTCCCAGGAATACCTGCCATTGTTGTTCCACCGTCTTCCTTGCTAGGGCCTCCTTCCAGTCAAATCTGGCCAGCTCCTCCATCATGCCTCTATAATCCCCTTTGCTATACTGTAATACTGACACTTCCGATTTTTCCTTCTCCCTCTCAATTTGCAGATTAAAACTTATCATATTATGATCACTGCCTCCTAATGGCTCTTTTACCTTTAGTTCCCTTATCAAATCTGGTTCATTACACAACACTAAATCCAGAATTGCCTTCTCCCGGTAGGCTCCAGTACAAGCTATTCTAAGACTCCATCTCGGAGACACTCCACAAACTCCCTTTCCTGGGGTCCAGTACCAACCTGATTTTCCCAGTCTACCTGCATGTTGAAATCTCCCATAACCACCGTAGCATTACATTTGCTACATACCAATTTTAACTCTTGATCCAATTTACACCCTATATCGAGGCTACTGTTTGGGGGCCTATAGATAACTCCCATTAGGGTCTATTTACCCTTACAATTCCTCAATTCTATCCATACTGATTCTATATCTCCTGATTCTATGTCACCCCTTGGAAGGGACTGAATATCATTCCTTACCAACAGAGCGACCCCACCCCCTCTGCCCACCTGTCTGTCTTTTCGATAGGTCGTATATCCCTGAATATTCAGTTCCCAGCCCTGGTCCTCTTGTAGCCATGTTTCTGTAATTCCCACGACATCATACTTGCCAATGTATAACTGAACCTCAAGCTCATCCACTTTATTTTTTATACTTCGCGCATTCAAATACAACACTTTAACTTAGGTATTCATCTCCCCTCTCACCATTGGCCCTGACCTTACTCTCTTATCCCATCTTGAACTTTCCTTCCCATTTATTCGAGAGTCTTTTGCGATGTTTCCTGTATTCGCTTCCCCTTTAGCTCCATCTTTATACTCCCAATTTGTCAACCCCTCCCCCCCACTATTTAGTTTAAACCCACGTGGGTTTCCTCCGGGTGCTCTGGCTTCCTCCCACATTCCAAAGATGGGCGAGTTTGTAGGTTAATTGGCCTCTGTAAATTGCCCCAAGTGCGTAGGGAGTGGATGGGAAAGTGGGATAACATAGAATTTGTGTGAATGGGTGATTGATGGCCAGTGTAGACTTGATGGGCCGAAGGGCCAGTTTCCATGCTTTCTCTCTAAACTGAACAAATAAGTTCAGAACAGATGGCTGGCATAGACTTGTTGGGCCGAAGGACCTGTTTCAATGCTGTGCCTATAAACTGAACTAGTCAGAACAGAGATATGAAAATGCAAGGTGCAAAGAAATCTATTGCACAATCTCCCGAGATTACGTTTCCGTTAGAAATCAAAGGGCTTCATAGCTGAGCGTCAAGGGTATTTCAGATGGTAAACAAAATGGCTTTTTTTCCCAAATGTTCTCCAGTCACATATTGCACAACTTAATATCCCCAGATTTTATTAACTAGGTTATTTAACTTAGGAGTATGTGCAATATCATAAGGGCAAATAACTGGCTTGGTCCGTTATCTATCTTAAAATGGAGATAATTGTAGATAATGTACTGGAGACACACGAAACCTGGAGTACTGTGTGCAGTTTTGGTCTCCAAATTTGAGGAAGGATATTCTTGCTATGGAGGGCGTGCAGCGTAGGTTCACTAGATTAATTCCCGGAATGGCGGGACTGTCGTATGTTGAAAGGCTGGAGCGATTGGGCTTGTATACACTGGAATTTAGAAGGATGAGGGGGGATCTTATTGAAACATATAAGATAATTAGGGGATTGGACACATTAGAGGCAGATAACATGTTCCCAATGTTGGGGGAGTCCAGAACAAGGGGCCACAGTTTGAGAATAAGGGGTAGGCCATTTAGAACGGAGATGAGGAAGAACTTTTTCAGTCAGAGGGTGGTGAAGGTGTGGAATTCTCTGCCTCAGAAGGCAGTGGAGGCCAGTTCGTTGGATGCTTTCAAGAGAGAGCTGGATAGAGCTCTTAAGGATAGCGGAGTGAGGGGGTATGGGGAGAAGGCAGGAACGGGGTACTGATTGATAGTGATCAGCCATGATCGCATTGAATGGCGGTGCTGGCTCGAAGGGCTGAATGGCCTACTCCTGCACCTATTGTCTATTGTCTATTGAAACTACAGATGCTGGAATCATGAGCAAAACACAAAGTGTTGGATGATCTCAGCAGGTCAGGCAACATCTGGGGAAGGAATGGACAGCCATCAATCCAGGTCAGGATAGACACAAAATGCTGGAGTAACTCAGCGGGTCAGGCAGCATCTCTGGAGAGAAGGAGAACCAGTCTGAAGAAGGGTTCCGACCCGAAACGTCACTTTTTCCTTTTCTCCAGAGATGCTGCCTGGCCCGGCTGAGTTACTTCAGCATTTTGTGTCTAATCTTCGATATAAACCAGCATCTGCAGTTCCTTCTTACATATTTGAGGTCAGGACTCGTTTTTCAATCTGAAAAAGGACCCAACCAGAAATAGTTTGTTCATTCCCTCCCCAAATATTGCCTGGCCCGCTGAGTTACTCCAGCACCTTACCGATAATGTACTCTTGGTTTGCTTGCCAAGATGTCAGCCATAGGTCAACAATACTGCTCCTACATGAATCAGGAAAGGTGAGGTTTCAAGTCTTGCACCAGAAATGAAAGCGTACAATCTCGGCAGACCCATCACTGTAGGACTAGGAGAGAGCTGTACTGTTGGAAATGTTAGACTCTTGGATGAAAATCATTTCCCTCGATATAATATATAATGCAATATGCCTTAAACGATTGGGTAAATTCCACAAGAGGTCCTGGCAAAGTCATTTCCTCAAGGAGCATTTACTTTAGTTTATTGTCACTGGTACAATAAAGTGAATATAACAAGTGAAAAGCTTTTGTTGCGTGCTAACCAGTCAGCAGAAAGACAATACATGATTGCAGTCAAGCCATCCACAGTCTACAAGACAAATGATAAAGGGAATAATGTTTGACATGGCCACTTCAACAGCCTGACCACGGGAAAAGACAGCAGGGAAGAGAAAGACATTCTGGCCTTCCATCACAGTGAGGAGGTGACTGGAGGAGACTCACTGTGATGGATATTTTTTTGTTTTGTGTTGATTTTGTGATTGTGTGTGTTATTGCTTTATTTTTATTGCTTCTTAGTGTTGGACTGTGGGTAACAGAATTTTGTCCAAAAGACTTGTTTTTTGGATGACAATAAAAGCTATTCTGATTTTGATTCTGATTCTAGTGCACGATAAAGTCCAGGAAAGTCTGATTAAAGATAGTCCGAGGGTCTCCAAAGAGGTAGATAGTGGCACAATGGCACAGCTTGTAGAACTGCTGCCTCACAGCTCCACCAACTGGGTTCAATCCTGACCTCAGGCGCTGTCTGTGTGGAGTTTGCAAGTTCTCCTTGCGATGATGCGAGTTTTGTCCATGTGCTCCTGTTTTCTCCACAATCCAAATACGTCCGATTCGGTAATGATGAATTGCCCGGAGTTGTGTCGAGAATGATCACTCTCATCTTCTCATCAAACCCACCCTCACCTGTATCCACCTATCACTCGCCAGGCTTTGTCCTGCCCCCCCATTCTTTTAACTCCTCCGGGGATAATGTGGAAATGTGAAGAGCTTAAAGGGGGGTTAGTGTTGGATTAGTGAAAGTGGCCGTTTGATGATCAGATCAGTGAGCCAAAGGGCTTCTGTGCAGCTCCACAATAACCAAAAATGGATCAGGAGCCATTTAATAATAACTTATTTGAAAAAGGGACAATGTACATTAATTGACATTTACACGATTGTAAATGTACTCGAGTTAGTTAACAGAAAGGCTAGTTTTCATCGACAGTCCTGATGTTGTTAGGCATCCTAGAAATGAAATACAATACAATATGCACAATAGTTACAAACATAGTAAATCACCATACAAAGCAATACAGTTAATTAAAATGAGCAGACAAAACCCAAACAGCAGATGTAAAAATACAGTGTGAGTAGTCTTCATTTAAAGTTTACATTTTTTAAGTTTAAGTTTTAAAAGTCACATTCAAGTTGGATAAAACTAGTATCAGTGTTGACATTGTTGGTTCTCAATAAGCCATTTCTTGACGTTACGCTTAAATGAATAATATGATGGGGGATCTCTAATCTAGACAGGGGTGATGTCTGTATTTTCTCGTGCTGGCTATCATCATTGCCTGGCACTTGTGTGGCACCAATCTTACTTCATTTACTTTTAAATTCAAGGGCACACCAGCCAATTCTACTCAATCTCTCCTCATCTTGTAAACTCTCCATCCCTGGAAACAACCAGGTCACCTTTGCTAGTGTAAGAAAATAACTGCAGACGCTGGTACAAATCGAAGGTATTTATTCACAAAATGCTGGAGTAACTCAGCAGGTCAGGCAGCATCTCGGGAGAGAAGGAATGGGTGATGTTTTGGGTCTCGACCTGCTGAGTTACTCCAGCATTTTGTGAATAAATACCTCTGGTGCATATCCTTTAAAAAAAAAAGTATATCCTTTTTAGTTAAGAAGACCAAAACTGTACACAGTACTATAAGAAAATAACTGCAGATGCTGGTACAAATCGATTTATTCACAAAATGCTGGAGTAACTCAGCAGGTCAGGCAGCATCTCGGGAGAGAAGGAATGGGTGACGTTTCGGGTCGAGACCCTTCTTCAGACTGATGTCGGGGGTGGGACAAAGGAAGGATATAGGTGGAGACAGGAAGATAGAGGGAGATCTGGGAAGGAGGAGGGGAAGGGAGGGACAGAGGAGCTATCTGAAGTTGGAGAAGTCGACGTTCATACCACCGGGCCGCAAACTGCCCAGGCGAAATATGAGGTGCTGCTCCTCCAACTTCCGGCGGGCCTCTCCAGGTATGGCATCACCAAGCCCCCACATCACAGCAGAACAACATCTTTGCTCTCACTATAAAGACTAGTATATTATCTTCCTCCATGGTCGTTTGCTGCATCTGCAGATCGGTTTTGATATTTAGCAGGAATTTCTTCATGGCGTGTGGGAGTAATTGGGAAGTTCAGCACTTACTTCCCATTCCTAATCGTTCAAGGGAAGCTGGTGAAGACCTGTCCTTTTGAGTCTCTGCAGTTCTTCAGCTGATGTATACGCTCACTGTTTAGTTTATCTTAGTTTAGAGATATTGCATGGAAACAGTCCCTTTGCCGACATTATTAATAATAATAATAATACATTTTATTTATATAGCGCTTTTCATATACTCAAAGACGCTTTACAGAGATTTTGAGAACATACGGAAATTAATAAATAGATAAATAAGTAAATAAATAAATGAACAGAGAAAGGAGACAGTAGGTGAGGTGACCTTCAGTGGTTGAAGGCAGTACTGAACAGGTGAGACTTCAGCGATGTTTTGAATGTGGTGAGTGTGGGGGAGTCTCTAACGGTTTGGGGTAGTGAGTTCCATAGGGTGGGAGCAGCGATGGAGAAAGCCCTGTCCCCCCAGGATCTGAGTTTAGTCCGGATGTGGGGGGATAGGAGATTGGCAGCGGCAGAGCGGAGGGTGCAGGTGGGAGTGTGCCTGTGGAGGAGGTCGGTCAGGTAGGATGGGGCCAGGTTATGGAGGGCTTTGTAGGTTATGAGGAGGATTTTGTACTGGATTCTCTGGGGGATGGGGAGCCAGTGGAGTTTATAAAGGACGGGGGTGATATGGTCACGGATCGAGGTGTGTGTGAGTAGACGGGCAGCGGAGTTTTGAATGTATTGAAGTTTATTGATGATTTTTGAGGGTGCGCCATAGAGGAGGCTGTTGCAGTAGTCCAGACGGGAGGTGATGAAGGCGTGGATGAGGGTTTCTGCAGCTGTGGAGGAGAGGGATGGACGGAGACGGGCAATGTTTTTGAGGTGGAAGAAGGCTGTCTTTGTGATGTGTTTGATGTGTTTGTCGAAGGAGAGGGTTTGATCAAGGATGATTCCAAGATTCCGGATGTGAGGTGAGGTGGATACTGGGAGACCATCAATGTTGAGGATGAAGTTTTGGGTGGATTTGGTGAGCATTTTTGGACCAATGATGATGATTTCAGATTTGTTGCAATTGAGTTTGAGGAAGTTTGATTGAAGCCAAGATTTTATTTCAGTAATGCAGTTTGTCAGTGTAGAGTGTGTGGTGGAGGAGATTGACTTGGTGGAGATGAGGAGCTGGATATCATCGGCGAAGCAGTGGAAGTTGAGACCATCACGGCGGATTAATTGACCAAGGGGGAACAGGTAGAGGATGAAGAGGAGGGGGCCAAGGACTGAGCCTTGGGGGACACCTTGGGGGAGGGGAGCGGTGGGGGATTTACAGTTGTTAATGGAGATGAACTGGTGTCTGTCAGAGAGGTAAGATTTAAACCAGGATAGGGCTGTGCCGGTGATGTTAAGGGAGGTTTCAAGTCGGGTGAGGAGAATGGAGTGATTTATGGTGTCAAAGGCGGCGCTGAGGTCAAGTAGGATGAGGATGTTGAGGTTGCCAGCGTCGGAGGAGAGGAGAATGTCGTTTGTGATTTTGAGGAGCGCAGTTTCAGTACAGTGGTTTGAGCGGAATCCAGATTGGAAAGTTTCATACAGGTTATTGGTAGAGAGGTGGTATTTTAGTTGGGAAGCTACAGCACGTTCCAAAACTTTGGACAGAAAGGGTAGGTTGGAGATTGGTCTGAAGTTGTTTGGGGTGTCAGGGTTTAGACCAGGTTTTTTCAGAATGGGGGTGACAGCAGCGATTTTGAGGGATGGCGGGACGATGCCAGTGGACAGGGAGGAGTTTATTGTTGCAGTGATAAGTGAAGAGAGAGCAGGAAGGCAGGCCTTGACAAAGCTGGAGGGGATGGGGTCCAGAGAGCAGGTGGCAGTTTTTATTCCTGTGAAGAGGTCAGAGAGGTCGGTGGTGGAGATTGGGGAGAACTGAGGCAGGGGCTGACAGGATAAGGGGGGGCAGGTGGTTTGAGGGGGAGCAGGTGCGTTGGTGGTTAAGGTGCTGTAGATGTTGTCTATTTTGCTTTGGAAGAATGAAAGGAAAGTGGTGCATTATTGAGAATCATAGAGCTGTCTAGCACGGAAAAAGCCCTTTAGACTACCTTGTCCATTGAGCATACTGGGCTAGTTCTATTTGCCTCCATTTGGTCCAGAGCCCTTTAAACCCTCCTATCCATATACCCCTCTTTCAAAAGTCATAATTTTATCCACCTATATTTTTCCACTGATAGCTCATTCCAGATATGGATTACCCTCTGAATGAAAAGGTTGCCCCTGAGGTACAACTTAAATCTCTCCTCTCTCACCTTAAGCCTATGTCCTCAGTTTTAGATTCCTGTACCCTGGGAGAAAGACCAGGAGCCTTTATCTGTGCCTTTATCCATCCATGACCTTGTGCACCTCAATAAGATCAGCCTTCAGCCTCCTATGCTCCAAAGAAAAAAAGTGCCTATCCAACCTCTGCCTATCCAACCTCTCTCCATAACTCAAGCCCAGGCAACATTATGGTCAATCTCTTCAGCACCCTTTCCGACTTAATGAAATCCTTCCTATACCTGAACGACCAGAATTGCACATAGTGGCATTGAGTCATAGATAAATACAGCATGGAAACAGGCCCTTTGGCCCAACCTGCCCAGGACAATCAACATACCCCATGCAAACTGGTCACATCAGCACACATGTGGCCCATTCCAAACCTATCCTGCCCATGCACTTGTCCAAATATCTCTTAAACATTATAATCGAACCTGCCCCAATTATATCCTCAGGCATCTCGTTCCATGTACCAATCACCCTTTGTGTAAAAAAGTAATCCAGTGCTCCGAGTGCAGTCTCACTAACAATCTGTACAACTGCGTCATGGTGTCCCACATTTAGTACTCAATATCCTTCCCACTAAAGGCAGCTATGGCAAATGCCTTCACTGGGAACCTGACCCCGCATCGGTAAAGGTAAATTCTAATTCAGGATAAGGGGAGGCTTAGACAATAGACAATAGACAATAGGTGCAGGAGTAGGCCATTCGGCCCTTCAAGCCAGCACCGCCATTCAATGTGATCATGGCTGATCATTCTCAATCAGAACCCCGTTCCTGCCTTCTCCCCATACCCCCTGACTCCGCTATCCTTAAGAGCTCTATTTACCTCTCTCTTGAATGCATTCAGAGAATTGGCCTCCACTGCCTTCTGAGGCAGAGAATTCCACAGATTCACAACTCTCTGACTGAAAATGTTTTTCCTCATCTCCGTTCTAAATGGCCTACCCCTTATTCTTAAACTGTGGCCCCTGGTTCTGGACTCCCCCAACATTGGGAACATGTTTCCTGCCTCTAACGTGTCCAACCCCTTTATAATCTTATACGATTCGATAAGATCCCCTCTCATCCTTCTAAATTCCAGTGCATACAAGCCTAGTCGCTCCAGTCTTTCAACATGAAGGGGAGCTCACCGAGAGTTGTGGTCTGGGCTGTAAGTTTGACAGGTGTGAGGAAAGAACGTTAGTGCTGTTTCCTCTTCTCACAGATACTGGCTTTACCTGCTGAGCGTTTCATACATTTTCACTTTGTACTACCGTAAAGATCATAGATTTGTGAGATTTCCCATGATGACAGATTTATGCATTAACCACACTCTAACTAAATAAATATACAGTTCCCACTGGACACACTTGCATCTCCTCATCCAATCTTCACACAACTTGCATTCTTATAGCAACAGGTGAGAATGTTATTTGCACTGTTGCCTTTGACTTTATCATATCATCATATCATATCATATCATATCATATATATACAGCCGGAAACAGGCCTTTTCGGCCCTCCAAGTCCGTGCCGCCCAGTGATCCCCGTACATTAACACTATCCTACACCCACTAGGGACAATTTTTACATTTACCCAGCCAATTAACCTACATACCTGTACGTCTTTGGAGTGTGGGAGGAAACCGAAGATCTCGGAGAAAACCCACGCAGGTCACGGGGAGAACGTACAAACTCCTTACAGTGCATTCGCTGTAAAGCAGCAACTCTACCGCTGCGCTACCGTGCAGACGAGACTCACAGCATAGAAACAGGCCGTTCAGCTCACCGAGTCCACGCTGATTAGCGATCACCCCATATGCTTAGACTATCCTCTACACACTAGGGAAAATTTACAATTTTACCGAAGCCAATTAACCTCCACACCTGTACGTCTTTGAAGTGTAGGAGGAAACCGGAGCGCCCTCAGAAAACCCACACAGTCACAGGGAGAATGTACAAACCTCCGTACAGACAGCAATCGTAGTCAGGATCGAACCTGGGTCCCTGACGCTGTAAGGCAGCAACTCTACCGCTGCGTCACCTAGAATTCTCTTTCTAAAATTTCCCACCAAAACCAATTGGGATGGTTTTTACATTAATTTGCTCAATTCCTGAACTTGTTTCCCTATTTAAATGCCTTGAGCTATTTTGTTTTGTGAAAGAAGGATAAAGATATAATTTTCCTTTACATAACGATTATATCTTTCAACTCTGAACAACTGATTCAAGCAGCAAGTTGTTGTGGTGAATTTATACTTACCCTTAAAGCTTAAAGGAGGCCCTGCTGCAGCCTGGGGCTCGAATGCATCTACTACCAGTGCTACATCGAGCGGCACGGTAGTGCAACGGCAGAGTTGCTGCCTTACAGCTCCAGAGACCCGGGTTCAATCCTGACTACGGGTGCTGTCTGTATGGAGTTTGTGTGTTCTCCCTGTGGCCGCGTGGGGTTTTTTCCGGGTGCTCCAGTTTCCTCCCACACTGCAAAGGTGTACAGGTTTGTAGGTTAATTGGCTTTGGTAAAATTGTAAATTGTCTCTAATGTACAGGACAGTGTTAGTGTACGGGGTGATCACTGGTTGGCGCGGACACGGTGGGCCGAAGGGCCTGTTTCCGTACTGACCTCTAAAGTCGCCCCAGCAGCTATGATTGTTTCTGACATTATTTAGAAACCTTCCAGTTAGTAGGAGCACTATATATCTCCTTACAACTGAGCTTGAATTCAATGTTTCCTTCACATGAGTGATCCTATTCAAACCAGTTTAATATTAAACTTTGCATTAATCTTTGTTATTTACGCACCCAACTCCTCATGTTACGCACAGCTACTGGAACACAAGGAAAATCTATTTTTAACATGGGGGGCAAATTATTAGAAATGATAGCACAGGAGTGTGCAAACATTTTCAATGCATTCTCCCTCCAGGTGAATCTCCCACCAATGTGAGATAAATTCTACTATTGGCAAAGATGCATGAGGCTCCATGGTCTCTAACTTGTAAATGTTGTATTCTCTCTATCATGAGAAAGATTTACAGCTTACCAATTACATAGTTAGGCTAATATATTTTAAAGTGACTGGTGGCCATTAATTCAATTTCCTTGAGTAAAGTACTATTCAGAGTCTAACTTGGCAGCACACACCCAGAAGGTCACTGGTCCAAGTTCTGGCCAATCTCTGTTCACATGATGTTGGCAGCTGTACAAGTAGCTTCATTACCCCCGAACTGGAAGGCAAAGTATTCACCACAGTGACTTGCGATGGAATCTACATCTGACCTGAGTTGAAGTCAGGGTTATGTTCAACTATGATGCCTTCCATGTTCAAACCAGCTGACAAAATCGTTGTCGAGCTTCAAGCATTGGAATAATCACTTGTTTGGGGTAACAAAGGCTAGTTAACACTCACTGATGCATATCCTAATGCCAGTCAGGATTTTTGCCAGCAATAACAACATCAACGAGTGATTCTACAGTGCTTTAAAATCATGTTTCATTGCCCTACGAGAGTAGTATCAAACAATAGACATTTGGATAGGCACGTGGATAGGAAAGGTTGAGAGGGATATAGGCTAAACGGGGGCAAATGGGACTAGTGTAGATGGGGCATCTTGGTTAACATAGACAAGTCTTTCTGCTAGGGTAGGTCAATCAAGAACTAGAGGGCATAGGTTTAGGTTGAGAGGGGAAAGATTTAATACAAACCTGAGGGGCAACTGTTTCCACACAGAGCATGCTGAGTATGTGGAACGTGCTGCCAGGTAGTTGAGGAAGGTACTATAACAACATTTAAAAGTCATTTGGTCAGATCCATGGGTAGGAAAGGTTTCGAGGGATGTGGGCCAAACGCGGGTAAGCGGGACCAGCATAGATGAGGCATCTTGTTCACCATGCATGTCCTTCTCCTAGGGTAGGGGAATCAAGAACTAGAGGGCATAGGTTTAGGGTGAGAGGGGAAAGATTTAATAGGAACCTGAGGGGCAACGTTTTCCACACAGAGGGTGGTGGGTATGTGGAACAAGCTGCCGGAGGAGGTAGAAGAGACAGATACTAAAACAAAATTTAAAAGGCATTTGGACAGATACATGGATAGGAAAGGTTTAAAAGGATATGGGCCAAACCGAGAGCAGGTGGGAATAGTGCAGAGGGGGCATTTTGGTCGCCACGGACAAGTTGAACTGAAGGGCCTGTTTCTGTGCTGTATGACTGTGACTCTATGACTCTAATACCAAGAGAAAAAAGTATGATGACTAGACCAAGTGGACCTGTTGGGCCCAACTTCCCCCTCCCCTACCCCTCCCCCCTTCCCCTCCCCCCACTGCATACCCCTCAACCCCCCTTTTCCTCCCTCCTCCCCCCCTCCTCCCCCCACCCCCCCTCCCTCCCCCTCCCTCCCTAGGAGATAGATTTAAACTTGAAAATGTGACTAACTTTAAAAATACAACACCGATTTCAATGAAACTTCTTCCATTAGCACCAAAGGGACAACGGTCAGTAAGTTGGGCCTGAAATTGTTGTGCTATCGTGTACCGTTTTAGCTGCAGTTCAGGAACAAACAAACAAACAAACAAACACACGAATGAACGAGAGTTTTAGTACATAGATGAAAAGCTTTGTCTTAGAACCAAGCAAAATCGTATTGGAGAAATGAGAGGCAGGTGAAAATGAAAAGAAGAAATACAATAAACATTGTCACTCACTATCAAAAACAACCTTCCTTCATCAATTCATTAAATTGAATGAATACTTCAAATTATTAATATTAGTATCATGAAGTTCTTCACATCATTATTGGTTGACAAATCGAGCGGATTAAAAAAGAAGGGGAAAGGCATTAAATAACGTACAAAACAAGTGATAGAAATAATTTATGGTGAATGGCCCTGCGGAGAGGCCTGCCTTTGCAAATAATTATCCTTGATCTGGTGATTTAACACAAATCCCTAATGCCCTGCTTAACTTAACGGGACCAAAACAGTTATCCAGTTAAAAAAATCCACCCTCCTTCCAAGCATTTTCATTTATCATTGTGTCTTGTCAGATCAGTCACTTCATTTCTTTCTTTCCTCGTAATCTCCCACACACTTGCGTCTCTCCCTCTTAAATAGTCCCCATACTAGGAATTGCTGAAAACTCATTCCGCTTGTTGCTTTTGCCTCCTCCGTTCGTGTATTTCTGTCACCTTTCATTCTAGGAAATAGGGAGACAGCATTGGCAGTGAGAAAAATAACTTATTTCATTATCTATATTTCCACTTTTGTAAAGCCAAGAGAAGAACATTAAATTCAAGCCACAGAGACGGCCCATTCAGTTTCAGAGATACTGCACAGAGACATGCCCTACGACCAGCCACACGCTAATTCTACCCGACACACTAGGGACAATTTGCAGAGGCCAATTAACCTACAAACCTGCATATCTTTGGAATGTAGGAGGAAACCAGAGCACCCGGAGAAAATCACACCGTCACGGGGAGTACATGCGAACTCTGCACAGACAGCACCCGTAGTAAGGATCGAACCTGGGTCCCTGATGCTACAATGCAGCAGCTCTACTGCTGCGCCAATGTGCCGCCATAATTTGGGACAACTAATGTGTCTGTTCCCCATATCCTTCCTCCCATCCCACTTCATTTAACACTACCAGTTTCACTTTTTGTTCCTTGCTCATTCGTGGACTTATCCCTATGTCCTTCAGCAGCAGATTCTACATCCATATTATTCACTGGATAAAGAGGTTCCTCCTGAATTCCCCCTTGTATTTATTTGCTACTCTGCTATGGTTAGGTCCCATAGTTTTGCACTTCCCTTCAAGAGGAAACATCTTTCAATCTATCTTAACAAAAGTGTTAAGAATCTCCTCCCCCACCACCACCAAACTTTATCCTACCTTGTGGGAGGGTGTGGGGAGAATGGGGAAGTGATACCAGACTAAGTCACAGAGCTATAGAGTCATACAGCATGGAAACAGGCCCTTCAGCTCAACCTGCCCATGCTGACCAAGATGCCCCATCTACACCAGTCCTGCCTGCCCATGTTTGTTGGTGTTGGGTGCGTAGATAGCAGAGATTAATGTAAAACCTTTCCTGCACGGTAGCGCAGCGGTAGAGTTGCTGCTTTACAGCGAATGCAGCGCCGGAGACTCAGGTTCGATCCTGACTACGGGTGCTGCACTGTAAGGAGTTTGTACGTTCTCCCCGTGACCTGCGTGGGTTTTCTCCAAGATCTTCGGTTTCCTCCGACACTCCAAAGACGTACAGGTTTGTAGGTTAATTGGCTGGGTAAATGTAAAAATTGTCCCTAGTGGGTGTAGGATAGTGTTAATGTACGGGGATCGCTGGGCGGTGCGGACTTGGAGGGCCGAAAAGGCCTGTTTCCGGCTGTATATATATGATATGATATCTATGTAACTGCCCAAATGTCTTCTAAGGCAAAAAAAGATCAGTAGAAAGATATAGAAATGATGGATAAATAAGGTTTAGAGACACAAACAATTGCAGATACTGGAATTTTGAGTAAAATAAAACTCAGCAGGTTAGGCGACATCAGTAGTGGGATAGGCGACGTTTTGGGTCGGGGCTCTTCTCCAGACTCCAGATAATTAATTTGGATTACGAATGGTATGTTGACATTCATAGCGAGGGGATTTGAGTATAGGAGCAGGGAGGTTCTGCTGCAGTTGTACAGGGCATTGGTGAGACCACACATGGAGTATTGCGTACAGTTTTGGTCTCCTAATCTGAGGAAAGACATTCTTGTCATAGAGGGAGTACAGAGAAGGTTCACCAGATTGATCCCTGGGATGGCAGGACTTTCATATGAAGAAAGACTGGATAGACTCGGCTTGTACTCGCTGGAATTTAGAAGATTGAGGGGGGATCTTATAGAAACTTACAAAATTCTTAAGGGGTTGGACAGGCTAGATGCAGGAAGACTGTTCCCGATGTTGGGGAAGTCCAGAACAAGGGGTCACAGTTTAAGGATAAGGGGGAAGTCTTTTAGGACCGAGATGAGAAAGTTTTTTTTCACACAGAGAGTGGTGAATCTGTGGAATTCTCTGCCACAGAAGGTAGTTGAGGCCAGTTCATTGGCTATATGTAAGAGGGAGTTAGATGTGGCCCTTGTGGCTAAAGGGATCAGGGGGTATGGAGAGAAGGCAGGTACAGGATACTGAGTTGGATGATCAGCCATGATCATATTGAATGGCGGTGCAGGCTCGAAGGGCCGAATGGCCTACTCCTGCACCTATTTTCTATGTTTCTATGATAAGTGAGTCTTGATAGTTATTATGCCAACCATGACAATTTCATAAACAATTTCCCCCAATATTTGTTCATAGGTTGGCATTGATTTTCAATGAAGCATTTCCCACATATAGCAAATGCTCGCTTTAACCTGATGTTGCTTGGAGTTGGGTTTTACAAGCAAGTCCTCGATTTTATGGTAGAAATCCCACTTCTGAATCAGAGGATTTCAGTACCAGGCAGTGTAAGGAAACCGGAGCACCCACAGGAAACCCACGTGGTCACAGGGAGAACATGGAAACTCCACGCAGACAGCGCCCGAGGGCAGCATCAAACCCGAGGTCTCGGGCACTTTGGTTGTACATTGCTTTGTCTGTGCTGAATTATTTCTCTGTGTTAGAAAACAAATTTACATCTTATCTCAGTAAAGTTGTTATAATATAAACTTGAATCATATATACACAAAGCACTGGCTTTTATTTAATATTTCTTCCAATCTGCCTTCAATTAAATAATAGTTGGAACCATTTTCAAAATCTACTGTAGAATGTGTCAAGTATAATTAGGTGACCTAGTTAACTAGACTGATTTTTGCTATTCTACAAATGGGGTAAAATCCGTGACAGAATCCAATTCTAAATACATATATTTATATGTATTCAATTTGTCCTTTTAATTGAAGATTTGTTTTAAAACACATGCAGTATGTCGTGTGCTGCTATACAAGTTTCAGGCTCAACCCCTGCCAAGTCTGTGCATTTTAACAAGATAATGCATATCTCTGTGATGGACACAGGGCCCCAATCACAAGTACAGTCCTGTTCAGTATCACGTTCTAGTGATTCAGAAATGAATCAGACATTCCTCAGGCAGCGGTACAGTACAGCATTTCTGTAGGTTTTGGTCAGCATTGCCTTGGCAGGATGTCAGTTGCTCAATGCTGCCATGATAAAACTTTTGAATGTCTGACAAGTTAGCAACATGTTTGTTTTTATTTTCTTCTGACAAACCTTGTGTAAAAGTCGCAGATCAGAAGGGCGGTACGGTGGCGCAGCGGTAAAGTTGCTGACGTACAGCGCCAGAGACCCGGGGGTTCAATCCTGACCACGGGCGCTGTCTGTACGGAGTTTGTACATTCTCCCCGTGACCGCGTGGGTTTTCTCCGGGTGCTCCGGTTTCCTCCCACATTCCAAAGACGTGCAGAACTTGTAGGTTAGCTGACTTCTGTAAATTGCTGCTCGTGTACATGATAGAATTTGTATACCGGTTATCATCGATTGGCGTGGACGCGGTGTGCTGAAGGGCCTGTTTCCATACTGTATCTCTAAACTAAGGACTGTAAAACACTAGCCTCCTCTCCCCTCTCCCATCGGCAAACAGTACAGAAGTGTGAAAATGCACACCTCCAGATTCAGGGACAGTTCCTTCCTGTTATCAGGCAAATGAATCATCCTACCACAACCAGAGAGCAGTCCAGAACTACTATCTACCTCATTGGTGACCCTCGGACTACCTTTGATCGGACTTTACTGGCTTTACCTCGCACTAAACGTTATTCCCTTATCATGTATCTATACACTGCAAATGGATTGATTGTAATCATGTATTGCCTTTCCGCTGACTGGTTAACACGCAGCCAAAGCTTTTCACTGTACCTCGGGACACGTGACAATAAACTAAACTGAAACTGAAACTGGGTGTTAGCGTACAGGGCGATCGCTGGTCGGCGTGGTCTCCGTGAGCTGAAGGGCCTGTCTGTAAATGGGGCGCTGTCTGTAAATGGGTTTGCTCCTGGTTTTCTCCCACACTCGAAAGACATGCAGGTCTGTAGGTTAATTGGCTTCGGTAAAAAATTGTAAATTGTTCCTAGTGTGTAGGATAGTGCTAATGTACGGTGTGATCGCTGGTTGGCACAGACTCGTTGGGTCAAAGGGTCTGTTTCCGCACTGTATCTCCGCTACTGTACCGTGTAGGGCGGCACGGTAGCGCAGCGGTAGAGTTGCTGCTTTACAGCGAATGCAGCGCCAGAGACTCAGGTTCGATCCTGACTACGGGTGCTGCACTGTAAGGAGTTTGTACGTTCTCCCCGTGACCTGCGTGGGTTTTCTCCGAGATCTTCGGTTTCCTCCCACACTCCAAAGACGTACAGGTATGTAGGTTAATTGGCTGGGTAAATGTAAAAATTGTCCCTAGTGGGTGTAGGATAGTGTTAATGTACGGGGATCGCTGGGCGGCACGGACTTGGAGGGCCGAAAAGGCCTGTTTCCGGCTGTATATATATGATATGATATGATATGAGATCTAACAATCATGTTTGTTGCTCCAGAATCGGTCTCTTCAGCTATCTCAAGACCCACAGAACGGACCCACCAACAGGACAATTACCGTCACCATTGGGTGATTTTCAAAAACCCCGCTGCAGTGAGCTGCCTAGTGTCTCCCAAACCCATGTCTTCTACGACCATGAAGGTCGAGGGTAGCAGGTCCATGGGAATATCTGGAGATCCTCCTGAAACTCACACATTGTCTGGCTCCTTGTTGCTGGGCTTAAATCCTTGGCCTTCTCAGTAGCACAGTGGGAGGGCAGTCGTCACACAGAAGAGCTGCAGTGATTCAGGACTGCCATCTTCTCAAGAGCAAACAGGGACGGCTAATAAATATTCGCCTTGATCCCAGATTTGTAAAAAAAATAACTTTAATACGGATCTGGGAGAGATGGAAATTAAACCTCAGCTCGGTGGAAAATACTGGGAAACTTATTTCCACCTCTTGTAAGTCACTTTTGCTCGGACTTTCCTACGTGCCTATATATCATAAGTTCATAAGTTATAGGAGCAGAATTAAGCCATTCGGCCCATCCAGTCTACTCCGCCATTCAACCATGGCTGATCTATCTTTCCCTCTCAATCCCATTCTCCTGCCTTCTCCCCATAACCCCTGACACTCGGACTAATCAAGAATCTGTCAATCTCCGCCTTAAAAATATCCATTGACTTGGCTTCCACAGCCGTCTGTGAACTTCTCATACAGTTAATTTTTGTTCAGTGGTTCAATGGTTCTTTATTATCACATGTACTGAGGTACAAAGTGCTGGATTAACTCAGCAGATCAGGCATCTTCCCTGGAGAACATGGATAGGTGATGTTTCAGGTCTGGATCCTTCTTCAGACTGATTGTGGTGGGGGAAGAAAGCTATAGGTAATAGGTAATGCCTGACCCACTGAGTTAGTCAGGCACTTTGTGTCTTCTGTCTGGGATGGTCTATGGACATGCACGCTGCATCTACAGAAAATGACTGGGTCCAGTTTAGGCCAACAGCAATAAAGGAACATTATATTGTCTACATCGGCGAGACCAAGCGCAGGCTCGGCGATCGTTTCGCTGAACACCTCCGCTCAGTCCATCTTAACCTACCTGATCTCCCGGTGGCTCAGCACTTCAACGCCCCCTCCCATTCCCAATCTGACCTTTCTGTCCTGGGCCTCCTCCATTGTCAGAGTGAGGCCCAGTGAAAATTGGAGGAACAGCACCTCATATTTCGCTTGGGTAGTTTACACCCCAGCGGTATGAACATTGACTTCTCTAACTTCAGATAGCCCTTGCTTTCCCTCTCTATCCCCTCCCCCTACCCAGTTCTCCCACTAGTCTTACTGTCTTCGACTACATTCTCTCTTTGTCCCGCCCCCTCCCCTGACATCAGTCTGAAGAAGGGTCTCGATCCGAAACCTCACCCATTCCTTCTCTCCTGAGATGCTGCCTGACCCGCTGAGTTACTCCAGCATTTTGCGTCTACCTTCATTATATTGTCTCAGCCGTCTTCATCTTTCAGAAGGCCTTTGGAACCTTAAATGGGCACATTCAGAGAAGATGTTACATAGATATAATCTACTGTGCTCTTGGCAAAATATATATATATTTTTTTGCCTAGTTCTCCACGAATAACTGGGCATGTGAAAAGAAAATCTTTTTTTAATATCAGAAAATTCCAAGTCGATGCCAAACCTAATCTGTTTGAGCTGCATTGTTCCCCTGGGTGTCTTAGCTTGCTGTTCTGTCCCAGCCTGTTCCTCCCACACATCATCAGCATTCTCTGTCACCTGTAATTTAGACTTTAGAGATACAGCGCGGAACCAAGCCCTTCGGCCCTGCCGACCAGCGATCATTCTGTACACTCCTGTCCTACACTCCAGGGACAGTTTCCAGTTTGACTGAAGCCAATTAACCTACAATGTGCGTCTTTGGAGCGTGAGAGCAAACGGAGAAAACTCACACGGTCACGGGGAGAATGTGCAAACTCCGTACAGACAGCACCCGTGGTCAGGATCGAACCCAGGTCTCCGGTGCTGTGAAGCAGCAAATCCACCGCTGGGACGCTGTGCCATCCTGGGTCTTAATTGTTGCAAAATAAGGTTGTATATTCTGGAAAATTCGTGAACTTCTGGAGGAAGTTCAGAGCTCGGACGTTGTCCCAGCTTCCACAAACAGGCCCGTCTAAGACTCTTGGGTGCAGATGGGAGGTCAATGTCGTGAGAAAATGTTTATTCTCCTGCAAGGTCAAAGGACCGTGATCGCCCGCCCCCACTCTTTCTTCGGTCCATTTGTTCCAGGGAGGAAGTCACAGCTGGCTAAGTCTCAGGGCAGATAGATACAAAATGCTGGAGTCAACTCAGCGGGTGGGTCAGTATCTCCGGAGAGAAGGAATGGGTGGCGTTTTGGGTCGAGACCCTTCTCCAGACTGAGAGTCAGGAAAAAGGGAAACCAGGGACGCGGAAGGGGACAAAGGGCATGTGGGTGTGTAAAGGACAGATCAAAGCAGACGATGATCAGGAAAACGTGCAATGGCTCATTGTTGGCCAAGGAGAAGGTGACAATGAGGCACTGTGGGTAAGGTGATAACGAGGTAAAACATCTCCTTGTGCGTGCATCACTGTGATGCTTTGAAGGAAATGCGAGGATAGTGGGTGTGAGGGATGAAGGGAGCAGGGTCAAGTATGAGCAGGTATCCTGGGATGCTGCAGTCTGAGGCTCGGCTGTTTCTCTCATCAGCGTTCCATCTGTATCCTGGCCTGATATCAGCCCTGTAATGGCTGCATGGTGGCACAGCAGTAGAGCTACTGCCTTACAGCGCCAGAAACCCGGGTTTGATTCTGACTACGGGTACTGTCTGTACAGAGTTTGTACGTTCTCCCCGTGACCTGCGTGGGTTTTCTCTGAGATAGAGTCATAGAGTGATACAGTGTGGAAACAGACCCTTCGGCCCAACTTGCCTACACTGGCCAACATATCCCAGCTACACTAGTCCAACCTGCCTGCTTTTGGTCCATATCCCTCCAAACTTGTCCTACCCATGTACCTGTCTAACTGTTTCTTAAACATTGGGATAGTCCCAGCCTCATTTACCTTCTCTGGCAGCTTGTTCTATGCACCCACCACCCTTTGTGTGAAAAAGTTACCCCTCAGATTCCTATTAAAAAAAAATTCCTTCACCTTGAATCTATGTCCTCTGGTCCTCGATTCCCCTACTCTGGGCAAGAAATCTTTGGTTTCCTCCCACACTCCAAAGGCGTACAGGTTTGTAGGTTAATTAGCTTGGTATAATTGTAAATTGTCCCTAGTGTGTGTGGCATAGTGTTAATGTGCGGGGACTGCTGGTCGGTGTGGACTTGGTGGGCCTAAGGGCCTGTTTCCATGCTGTATCTCTAAACTAGACTAAACTAACAGCAAACTGCCCTTCCTTTAAAGTCCTGGCAGGCACCCTCATGAATGGCAGACACCTGTGGAGATGGTACACCTTCCATCTACTCCATCACCCATTGCCAGAGGCATGCACGGACCCAGTGCACTGTGATAGAGGGATACCCAGGTAGTCCTAGCCAGTGCTTTTCATGGTACGGTTTACGGGCACCTCTAGAAAAATCTAAAACGAGACTTCCACATTTTTAGAATTTTTAATATCCCACAAAAAATAACTAAAGTTGATTATAAATGAGGTGGTCAAGCCCTGAAACAGTTAATGAGTTTATAGGATAGCAAGACCCACAGCAAGGAATGATACGTGTACCAGAAGGACACAAAGTGCTGGAGTAACTCAGCACGTCAGGCAGGACGGCACAGTGGCCCAGCGGTAGAGTTGCTGCCTCACAGCGCCAGAGACCCGGGTTCGATCCTGACTAGGGGTGCTGTCTGCACGGAGTTCATACATTCTCCCCGTGACCCCGTGGGTTTTCTCAGGGTGTTCCCTTTTCCTCTCACATTCCATAGATGTGCAGGTTTGTAGGTTGATTGGTTTCTGTAAAAATTGTAAATTGTCCCAAGTGTGCAGGATGGTGCAGTGTCTGGGATGATCACTGGTCGGCACGGACTCGGTGGGCCGAAGGGCCTGTTTCCACCCTCGAACTCTAAAGCTAAAGTATCTCTGGAGAACGTGGCTCGGTGACATTTCAGGTCGGGATCCTTCTCTATATTTTCGTCTACAAAAAGAGCACCGGTTCTAGCAAAAGGCCCCCGAACCTGAAACGTTAACTCTTTGGTGTTCCACAGATGCTGCTTGACCTGCTGAATATTTCCAGCATTGTTTTGTGTTTATTTCAGATAACCAGTAGGCTCAATAATGTTATAGCAATGACCAAATAAACTCAAATAACTGTAAAGAAAATACCCCTACAGACTATGTCATGCAATCTACAGTGGGAGAATGGAAAGTGTGGTCTGTTCCTTCTGAACAGTGGTTGCGATCATGTAAACAGAATTCCTGTTTGTTTATACAGTTGATAACGATAGAGACCTGTTGTTAAACTAATTGGCAGCCTTGTTTGTGGACGCCAAGCTGATTTCTGACTCTGTGCTTTCTCCAGATGCTTCACAATATTTCAGAGGATGTCTATATGCTGTAATCTTTTTTTTTGTCAAAACACTGGACACTGATGAGCCTTAGGAAATAAATCTCTCTTAAAGCTCTTTTGGTTCACATTGTCTATTAAAATTGAGGAGGAACAGCTCCGTCCAAGACAGCAAGAAATCGCAGGGAATTGTGGACGCCTGCCATTTCAATCCACTGTTTTATATAAAAGCCGAGAAAGACCATCACACAAACCGACCTCCCTTCCATTGACCCCATCTACACTTTACAAGGCTACCCGACATAATCAAGAACCGGTCTCACCCCGATCACTCCCTCTTCTCCCATCTCCCATCAGGCAAGAGGTACAGAAGTGTGAGAGCACATACCTCCAGATTCAGAGACAGTTTCTTCCCAGATGTTATGAAGCAACTAAACCATACTACCAACAACTAGAGAGCAGTCCCGAGCTACCATCTATGTCTTTGAAGATCCTCGCACTATCTTTAAACGGACTTTACTGGACTTTATCTTGCACTAAACGTTATTCCCTTTACCATGTTTCTATACACTGCAATCATGTATCATCTCTCTGCCGACTGGAAGTACACAACAGAAGCTTTTCACTGCTCCTCGGTACACGAGACAATAAACTAAAACTAAACTAAACT
This sequence comes from Rhinoraja longicauda, assembly GCF_053455715.1. Classification (NCBI taxonomy): domain Eukaryota; kingdom Metazoa; phylum Chordata; class Chondrichthyes; order Rajiformes; family Arhynchobatidae; genus Rhinoraja; species Rhinoraja longicauda. Next base: position 5,326,586 of record NC_135980.1, on the reverse strand, counting down.
AAACAATGAGGGATATATATTAAACTCTTCAGGCCTGCCATTTCATTCCACTGTTTTACATAAAAGCCGAGAATATTTGTTTTCCGATGCTGTATTTGCAAAAGTGACTCACGTAACCAGTCCAACTCTTTGTTCATTTTTATCGAGGGGGACAGAGCATTCCACTAGATATGAGCAGTTATCTCCTGAATTTGGGCAACTTTCCAGGTACATTTACAAAGCATCTTGCCCGTTGGTGTTGAATGAAAGATGAATGTTACTTAGTCCATCCCCACAAGATTAGACACGGAATGTTCTTATACTGACCTTTCTGTCCTGGGCCTCCTCCATTGCCAGAGCCAGGTGCCATGCAAACTGAAGGAACAGCACCTCGTATTCTGCTTGGGTAGCTTGCAACGCAACAATATGAGCATTGAGTTCTCCAACTTTTAATTACACCCCCCCTTCCCCTTTCCTTAATCCATAAAGGGATATGGGCCAAATGCAGGCAGGTGGGACGAGTGTAGATGGGGTATGTTGGTCAACATGGGCATGTTGGACCAAAGAGCTTGTTTTCTTGGCCATTGCCACTTGAGCTGTGTGTTCGTTTATTTCAGTTGCAAATGGAATGCCGTGTGTAGTTTAGTTTATAAATACAAGATGGAAACAGGCTCTTTGGCCCACTGAGTCGGCGCCGACCAGCGATCCCCACAAATCAACACTATCCTACACTCACTAGGGACAATTGACATTTATACCAAGCCAATTAACCTACAAACCTGTACGTCTTTGGAGTGTGGGAGGAAGCCAAAGATCGCAGAGAAAGCCCGCGCAGTCACGGGGGGTACGTACAAACTCCGTACAGACAGCAACCCATAGTCGCGATCGAATCCGGGTGTCTAGCGCTGAAAGCGCTGTAAGGCAGCAATTCTACCGCGGCGCCACCGTGCCGCCCCTCAATGCATTGACCTGGCTGGTCTGGGTCAGACTTGGCTCCGTGCTCTTTCTTAATCAAATATCTGGCCAGCTGTGCAGGCTCTTTGGGGAAATGGGCTCTTGGACAAGCGACAGGAAGATATTGGCAGAGCTTTACCATGTCAAAACTTAAGAGCCTCCAAGATGAAAATAGAGCAGATTGGAGAGAAAATAAGGATTGTGTCATTTCACAGCGAGACGAAACTCCCACATTTAATAAAACAATATGAGACCTTATGGACAAGTCACATGATATCTGCGAAAACATGATTAGCGCAGTAATTACCCGGCCCTTTCAATTCACTGACAGATTCATTAAAATTTTAGATAAGCAATGTGAAAGAGTATTATTTTTAGGATCCCTGTATTTGCCATTAGATTTAAAAACAACACAGTGGTTTATGATACTAATATAAAATGTAAGGGCCTCATAAGTGGGCATCATTTAACACAGCTTTTTTGTTGTTGTTGTTGGTGTTCTTTATATTTCTTTACCAGAATTACTTAGGGAGCCGGGGGGTGTGGAAGAGGAAAGAAAACCAATCTTTCTGCAAGTGGGATGAGGAGCCAGGATGAATGGAGTTGAACAATGGCATTGATAGGGTAGACAGTCAGAACCTTTGGCCCAGGGTGGAAATATCCAACACCGGAGGGCATGGTTATAAAGTGAAGGAGGGGAAGTTTAATGGAGATGTGCGGGGCAAGTTTTGTTTACGTAGAGAGTGTTGGGGTGCCTGGAACGCGTTGCCTGGGACGGTGGTGGAGGCAGTTGTGATAGTGGCATTTCAGAGGCTTTTCGATAGGCACAAGGATGTGCAGGGTACGGAGGGAGATGGATCATTTACAGGCAGAGGAGATCAGTTTAGCTTGGCATTGTGTTCAGCACAAACATAGTGGGCCGAAGGTCCCGTTCCTATGCCTGTTCTGTTCCCTGTCCCATGTTCCAATGATGGAGTAAGACATGAGCTATCGGGAGAGGTTGGGTAGGCTAGCACTTCATTCCGAGTGCTGGAGGATGACTTTATGATCTTATAGAGGTTTTTCAAGTGATGAGGGGAATAGATAAGGTGAATGCACAGAGTCTTCTTCCCAGAGTTCAGGAATCAAGAACTAGAGGGCATAGGTTTAAGGTTAGAGTTGGGAGATTCGATGGAAACCTGAGGGGCAACTTTTTCCGCCCAGAGGGTGGCGGGTATATGGGAAGAACTGCCAGAGGAACACAGCGGCACGGTGGCACAATGGCAGAGTTGCTTACTTACAGCGTCAGAGACTCGAGGTACATCCTGACCGTGGGTGCTGTCTGTACGGATTTTGTACGTTCTCCCCATGACCGCACGGGTTTTCTCCAAGATCTAACACACTTCAAATCGTACAGGTTTGTAGGTTAATTGGTTTGGTATACATGTCAATTGTCCCTAGTGTGTGTAGGATAGTGTTCGTGTGCGGGGATCGCTGGTCGGCGCGGACTCGGTGGGCCGAAGGGCCTGTTTCCACGCTGTATCTCTAAATTAAACTAAACTAAACTAAAATAGTTATGACAGGTGCAATAACATCCATTTTAAAGTAATTTGGATAGGTACATGGACATGAAAGGTTGAGAGGGATATGGACAAAACACAGGCAAATAGGACAGGCGAAGAATGAAGGATGAGAGGAGATCTTATCCAAACGTATAAGATTAATAAGGGGTTGGACACGTTAGAGGCAGGAAACATGTTCCCAATGTTGGGGGAGTCCAGAACAAGGGGCCACAGTTTAAGAATAAGGGGTAGGCCATTTAGAACTGAGATGAGGAAAAACCTTTTAAGTCAGAGAGTTGTAAAACTGTAGAATTCTCTGCCTCAGAAGGCAGTGGAGGCCAATTCTCTGAATGCATTCAAGGGAGAGCTAGATAGAGCTCTTAAGGATAGCAGAGTCAGGAGGTATGGGGAGAAGGCAGGAACGGGGTACTGATTGAGAATGATCAGCCATGATCACATTGAATGGCGGTGCTGGCTCGAAGGGCCGAATGGCCTACTCCTGCGCCTATTGTCTATTGTCTATTGGCTCAAAGGGCCGAATAGCCTCCTCCTGCACCTATTGTCTATTGTCCATTGCGAGTTGGGCCCAAGAGCCTGTTTTCTCTGCTATGTGACTCTCTGGCCTGATGAGAAGTGGTTATGAAGGGCAGCATGAATTAGCAATCACTCATTCAAATAGCTGATGAAATAATCTGGTGTGAAAATGGGGGAATTGAGTCGCATCCAGTTACTCTCCATTTCTGAGCTGGGACTTGGAGATTGGATATTTAGGAGTGACTGACCTCAGGTAAACTTTGTGGAAACAATGACTTTCACAAATTAACACATAAAATTGATATATCGCTTAAAATATTTTCTATTAAATTAAAAAAAGATTTAATCAAGAATGGTTAATGTGATCACAGTGAATAAATTTTAGGTGTTTGACATTTTCTGTAACAAGCCTTAGATCTTTAGTTTAGTTTAGTTTAGTTTAGAGATGCAGCGTGGAAACAGGTCCTTCGGCCCACCAAATCCGTGCCGGCCCAACGATTGCCACTAATACACTAGTTCTAGGTTATCCCACTTGCACATCCTACACACTAGGGGCAACTTACAGAAGCCAATTAACCCACAAACTTTGAGATGTGGGAGGAAACTGGAACACCCAGAGAAACCTCATGTGCTCACACGGAGAACATACAAACTCCGTACAGACAGCACCCAAGGTCAGAATGTGGCATTCTCTGTAGAACTGTACTACCAATTCTTGGGTTTGTATATTTGTGAATCACCTTGAGACTTTTATGCGTTTAGGTTTTTACTCCTTTTGATACAATTGTAGGAATATTACAGGACTATCCACAACAAGAGTTATAAAATCAGAGAAACATTTTATTTCTACCCAGTGCCGGTCTATTGGTGCCTTGTCCTGTGGTGAAATGGCAATTTTTATCTTGAGACGGATCAAAGTCTCCCAGTTTTCCCGTCAGTTGTCTACAATGATCTGAATGTCTGCTAAATGCATCACAAAAGGCCACGGGCAAGAAATCGCATCCTGTAGCACGATGATTTTATGCACCGTACAATAATTTTGAGCGTGAAAATTAATCGTTGGTTGAAATTAGAATTTCCCTGTACACATTAGGAATCGGTATTTGTATACATGACAATAATCTAAACTAAACTACACTGCATTAAATTAAATTGAACTAAACTAAACTAAACTAAATTAAACTAAACTAAACTAATCTAAACATGTGATATCTGTAGCGAAACAGAAGCCTGTAATTGACTTTATTTTTAAATCCCCATCAGGTATCACAAATAACTTATATATGAGGGGATGTGACAGGGGTGTAGTTTTAGTTTAGTTTGGTTACGTTTAGTTTAATATTGTCATGTGTACCCAAGGTACAGTGAAAAGCTTTTTGTTGCATGCTACTCAGTCAGTGAAAAGATTGTACATGATTACAATCAAACCGTGCACAGTGTACAGATACAGGACAAAGGGTACAATGCTTAATGCAAGGTAAAGGCCAGTAAAGTCCGAGTAAAGATAGCTCAAAGTTCCCCAATGAGGTAGATAGTAGGTCAGGACCGCTCACTAATTGGTGATAGGACGATTCAGTTGCCTGATAACAGCTGGGAAGAAACTGACTCCGGAGGTGTGCGTTTTCAAACTTCTGTACCTCTTCCCTGGTGGGAGAGGGGAGAAGAGGAGAAGAGGGAGTGTCCGGGGTGAGACTGGTTCTTGATTATGCTGGTGGCCTTGCCGAGGCATCGTGGTGTAGATGGAGTCAATGGAAGGGAGAGAGACAGTAGAAACACAGGCTGCCCTCCTCGTCATATAAAAGAATATAAAAAATGTATGGTTAGAGATATGCATGCAAGTGTATGCACCAATATCTCCCTTCCCCTTCACACCTCTCTCCTTACATTGATTTAGTTCACTTTCGGAATACTACATATAATCAGGCCCTTTAGCCCACCAAGCCCACACTGGGCATTGAACACCCGTTCACACTAGTTCTATGTTACCCCACTTTTGCATGCACTCCCTATACATTCGGGGCAATTTACAGAGGTCAATTAATCTATAAACACGCACGGCATTGGGATGTGGGAAGAAACCGGGAGCACCCGGAGGAAACGCACGTAGTCACAGAGAATGTGTAAACCACACAGACTTCACCCGAGGTCAGGATCGAGCACGAGTCTCTGGCGCTGTGAGGTAGCAGCTCTACCAGCTGTGCCACTGTGCCTCCCTGCACCACTGGAACGGACATCAGCATCTGCCTCTTCAAAAGTGGACAGTGTTTAATTGCTACTCCTCGTTGTTGGAGCAGGCTGAGGTTTAACGTAAAGGTTGTGTAAGAAAATAACTGCAGATGCAGGTACAAATCGAAGGTATTTATTTTACAAAATGCTGGAGTAACTCAACAGGTCAGGCAGCATCTCTGGAGAGAAGGAATGGGTGACGTTTCGGGTCGAGACCCTTGATTGTCATCATGTGTACTCTTTCGGCTGACAGGATCGCACACAACACATCCTGTGTGCCATCCCTTAGGATTTGCCGTCAGCTATCCTGCCAGCTGAAATATGTTTTCCCCTTTTCACTGTACCTCGGTACACTTGACAATAGTAAACTAAACTAAACAAACAAGGCCGGCTTCGTGGTGCAGCGGTAGAGTTGCTGCCTCACAGCTCCAGAGACCTTGGTTCGATCCTGACTACGGGTCCTGTCTGCACGGAATTTGCATGTTCTCCCTATTATCCCGTGGGATTTTTTCCGGGTGTTCCGGTTGCCCCCCACACTCCAAAAGATTTGTAGGTTAATTAGCTTTGGTAAGTTGTAAAATTGCCCCTAGGGTAGTGCTAGTGTATGGGGTGATCGCCAATCATCCCGGACTCCGTGGGCAAAGGGCCTCGTGGGCAAAGAGCACTGTATCCCTAAAGTCTAAAGTAAAGACTGAAGTCTAAACTAAAAGATTACTTTTAGTGGAGCCTCATTATGACATCAAATTTCTTCCAGGTAGGTAAGGCATCGAGGTTGTTCTCAGTCTTCAGTGATAGATTTAGTGATAGACAAATGGGTTCAGTATAGTAGTGAGACCTTATTGACCTCGGTTTTCACTCTGAAAGCCTATAAACACTGATTTGTTGGGTATGATGACATGAAGATGGATAGTTCCTCTTTTATTTTTTGCCCAAATGAATGATCATACCAAGACTTAGCACATGAGCAGTAAAACTGCCAAGTGAGATATGCCAGACAAAAGCTATTAATCCTTCTGCCTGGTTAAAAATGACTACTCACTCGTGATTATGTATTTCAAAAAAAATCTTTTAACTCTGCTGTCTGGAGTATGGGGAAAAATAAAAGTTTTGATGTTTATTAACATAATGGTGCCACACCGTGGGGGCGCAGCGGTAGAGTTGCTGTCTTACAGCGCTTGCAGCGCCAGAGACCCGGGTTCGATCCCGACTACCGGCGCTGTCCGTACGGAGTTTGTGCGTTCTCCCCGTGACCACGTGAGTTTTCCCAGAGATCTTTGGTCTCCTCCCACACTCCAAAGATGTACAGGTTTGTTGGTTAATTGGCTTGGTATGAATGTAAATTGTCTCGTGTGTGTGTGTGTGTATGTAGTGTTAATGTGCGGGGATCGCTGGTCGGTGCAGTCTCGGTGGGCCGAAGGGCCAGTTTCTGCGCTGTATCTCTAAACTAAACTACATTTATTTTTATAAAAAATGTAATCTTCTGCCTCAAACATTCTTTTGAAAAGGGGATGAAGCTTCAGTGTTAAATCGGAACACAGTAACAACTAAGAGCTTGGAAAATGTCTATCCCGTGGCACAGTAATGCCAGTCTTTAAATACTTAATGTTTGGCCCTCAGAGATGCACAGAGCGGGTTTCACTTTGGTTCCATTTTTGTGCATTGGTTTGGCACTGTTCCTAAGTTCATAAGACATAGGGGCAGAATTAGGCCATTCGGCCCATTGAATCTACTCCACCTTTCAATTATAACAGATGTAATGTTCCTTTCCAACCCCATTCTCCTGCATTCCCCCCATCACCCCTGACACCCTTCCTAATCAAGAAACTGTTCACCTCCACCTTAAAAGTATCTCCACAGCCGTCTGTGGCAATGAATTCCACAGATTCACCACCCTCTGGCTAAAGTGATTCATCCTCATCTCCTTTCTAAAGGTACGTCCTTTTATTCTGAGGCTGTGCCCTCTGGTCCTAGACTCTCTCACTAGTGGAAACATCCTCTCCACGTCCACAATGACCAGGCGTGTGACACAATTATGGTGTTCAGTCTGGATCATTCTTTTCTGCAAGGGTGATTGATAATATTACAAGTTCGAAAGCATGTTACATATTGCTAAAGTAATTGGGGGTTTTTTGGGTGCCTGAACTTTTTTGCATCGACACGTCTGAGATATAGAGCAACTGGGCTTGTATACACTGGAATTTAGAAGGATGAGAGGGGATCTTATCGAAACATATAAGATTATTAAGGGGTTGGACACGTTAGAGGCAGGAAACATGTTCCCAGTGTTGGGGGAGTCCAGAACAAGGGACCACAGTTTAAGAATAAGGGGTAGGCCATTTAGAACGGAGATGAGGAAAAACCTTTTCAGTCAGAGAGTTGTAAATCTGTGGAATTCTCTGCCTCAGAAGGCAGTGGAGACCAGTTCTCTGAATGCATTCAAGAGAGAGCTAGATAGAGCTCTTAAGGATAGTGGAGTCAGGGGGTATGGGGAGAAGGCAGGAACGGGGTACTGATTGAGAATGATCAGCCATGATCACATTGAATGGTGGTGCTGGCTCAAAGGGCCGAATGGTCTACTCCTGCACCTATTGTCTATTGTCTATTGATTGAATGGTGGCACAGACGCGATTATCCAAAATGGCCTAATTCTGCTCCTATATCTGATAATCTCATAAGCTTATGATTTCACCACCTTGTATTATTCCTGTACCATCTCACAGGAAGATCAGCTTTACCTTTAGACCTCAAGTAGTCAACAATACAACATCCTCATTCAGAACAATCTGCAGACTGCACTCCAAGTTTAGTTTAATTTAGAGATACAGAACAGAGACAGGCCCTTCGGCCCACCGAGTCCACACCGACCAGCGATCCCCGCACATTAACATTATCCTACACACACTGGGGACAATTTACATTTATACAAAGCCAATTAACCTACAAACCTGTACGTCTTTGGAGTGTGGGAGGAAACCGAAGATCTCAGTGAAAACCTACACAGGTCAGGGGGAGAACGTACAAACTTCGTACAGACAGCACCAATAGTCAGGATCAAACCTGAGTCTCTGGCGCTGTAAGCGCTGTAAGGCAGCAACGCCACCGCTGTCCCACCAGTTCTTTGTCATGATTCAATTTGTGTTGAATAGGTCGATGGGTTCCTCAAGGCCTCTGCTTTCTCACTACATTGAGGATATGAGTGCACGAAAATTGTTCCAGAGTCAGGCTGAAAGTGAGGCACACCAACACTTTTATGAGATGTAACAGGTGCCATTTTCAATTGCATACATATGGCCCTCATCAAAAGCACCTTCACCCCAGAGTCTTGACCACATAATTACATGACTGGCGATGTACTCTTATGACTGGCGATGTACTCTTGATTTCCCCAAAGATTTCTCTGCACCATTGCACAAAGGAAATTAAAAGATAAACTCGGATAGCACAAACTTCTTCGGATTTACATTGGAAGGGAAGACTTAGAAAAATGAAAGAAAAGTATAAAAATATGAAACCAAAGCGTGAAGCTCTCCTACACATCATCCCCAAATGTAATTGAAGGTTAATAATGAGATGTTTATCAGGGCATTTGGAATGTAATGCTAAATTCTGCCACTATAAAAACTACATGGTAGATTTTCACCCTGGAGAATAGGTTTAGAATGTCTACCTTATCTATGCATCTCATAATACTATCAGGCCTCCTCTCAGCCTCCAGCGTTCCAGAGAAAATAATCTGTCCAACTTCTACTTACAGCTAATACCCTCCAGTCCAGGCATCATCCTGGTAAAATCTTTTCTACGCTCCATTACCTACCTAGTACATACCTACTACCTATCTACCTACCTACCTATTTTTTCAGATGTGGGCATAGTTATATATGTTAAAAATGACGTGGGTCATCTCTAATTACCCCTTAATACAAGAGTCCACCACATCACCGTAGGTCCATAATCTCCCACTGGCTGAACCAGAAAGGAGAGCCAGGTTTTTTCACCGGAAGAACATCAGATGTATTTTACCGACAATCCTGCAGTTTTATGCTCATCGTTTAGTTTTTGGTTTTGGAGATTCAGCAATTTTGGAGAAGCACTGAGTCCACACTGGACATTCACTGGAGGTTCACCTGCACCTCCTCCAACCTCATCTATTGCATCCGCTGCTCCAGATGCCAACTTATTTACATCGGCGAAACCAAGCGCAGGCTCGGCGATCGCTTCGCTCAACACCTGCGCTCGGTCCGCGTTAACCAATCTGATCGGCCGGTGGCTGAGCACTTCAACTCCCCCTCCCATTTCCAGTCTGACCTTTCTGTCATGGGCCTCCTCCAGTGCCACAGTGAGGCCCACTGGAAATTGGAGGAACAGCACCTCATATTTCACCTGGGCAGCTTGCAGCCCAGTGGTATGAACATTGACTTCTCCAACTTTAGATAGTTCCTCTGTCCCTCTCTTCCCCTCCCCCTTCCCAGATCTCCCTCTATCTTCCTGTCTCCACCTATATCCTTCCTTTGTCCCGCCCCCCTGACATCAGTCTGAAGAAGGGTCTCGACCCGAAACGTCACCCGTTCCTTCTCTCCTGAGATGCTGCCTGACCTGCTGAGTTACTCCAGCATTTTGTGAATAAATACCACACTGGACATCGATCACCCGTTCGCACTAGTTCTATGTTATCCCACTTTTGCATCCACTCCATGGGGTGGGAGCTGCTTTACATCCTCATCATCCACCCTGGGTCGTTCTACGGAACTGGCAACATTTGCAGCAAAGCGTCAACTACAGTACTCTGAAGCACCAATTGCCACTTTTGATTGTTGTAGTTGACATAGGAAAGAAGGAAGAGGATTCACTCCCTGCACACTAAAGCCAATTAATCTGCAATCCTGAATGTCTTTGGGATGTGAGAAGAAATTCGAGAACTTAGGGGAATCCCACATGGTCACTGGGAAAACGTGTAAACTCCACACAGACAGCACCCGAGGTCAGGATCAACCTGGGTATCTGTAGCTAAGAGGCAGCTGCTCCACCAGATTCACCATTGTGCTACCTTTTAATTTTAATTCCCTGTTATTAACTGAGTTTAAACCATACAACAGTAGGATGTGTATTCCTTGGATTTTTGGCTCAACCCATTCATTTAATCACAACATTGTTATCTGTTATTCAGACTGGCTTTAAAGAATGTTTCTGCAAAACAAATCAAACAGATAACAGTTATCTTGGACTAATGTCGTTTATTGCTCTCCATAAGTTTACTCACCAAATTTCTGGATGAGATCAAGAGAAATAATATGCAACACTAATGTGTCTGTACTCCTGTGTACAAATTGTCAATGTTGGTAGGAGATAGGTAGGCAGGTAGGTAGGTAGAAACACAGAACTGCAGACGCTGGTTTATACCAAAGATAGACAAAAAGTGCTGGAGTAACTCAGCGAATCAGGTGGCATCTCTGGAAAAAAAGGATAGGTGACATTTCGGGTTGGGACCCTTTTCCAGACTGATAGGTAAGGAGGTAGATAGCTCGGTATCATTTTAAACTTTCTTTCATGAGGATTTTTTATTTCAGAAGCTGACAGGAATGTAAATGAATCAGAAGGGTTATGAAAAGATAATAGGCTAACATGGAATTTAATAACAAAATAAACACGTCGACCCTCCCCCTCGGATTTGAAGCCACAATATTTACTGACTCTGGGGAGGGCTTGAAGAGAGCAGAGGTTACAAGTCTTCAGTGTTGTCCTGCTGGGTCTGATACAGCTGCTGTATGGCTGGGAATCCACAAACGGATGGGGTTGGGAATGGCAATAAATCTGCAATCTGGGAATTTGATTGTGTTGTGACTGTGTACAGGGCACCCAAGCACAGATGATGGACCCGCTACCTTGCTGAATGAAGCTGCTTAGACCCTTGCCTGAAGCAAGCATTAAATCTCGGGTTGCCAACTGTCCTGTATTAGCTGGGACATCCCGTACATTGGGCTAAATTGGTTTGTCCCGTATGGGACCGCGCTTGTCCCATATTAGGCTCGGGGGGGGGGTTGCTGTCGGCCCGGACACTGTAGGCTTGGACAGTGTAGGCCCGGACACTGCAGGCCCGGACACTGTAGGTCCGGACACTGTAGGCCCGGACACTGTAGGCCCGGACACTGTAGGTCCGGACAGTGCAGGCCCGGACACTGTAGGCCCGGACACTGTAGGCCTGGACAGTGTAGGTCCGGACAGTGCAGGCCCGGACACTGTAGGCCCGGACACTGTAGGCCTGGACAGTGTAGGTCTGCACTGTGCAGGCCCGGACACTGTAGGCCCGGACACTGTAGGCCCAGACATTGTAGGCCTGGACAGTATAGGTCCGGACAGTGCAGATCCGGACAGTGTAGGCCCCATACACTGTAGGTCCGGAGGCCCGGGTGCCACCTAACGGAGGTGGACGCCATTGGTGGAGCGGGAGTATGTGGCCGCTGGCTGGGTGAGGTCACCTGGGGCGCGGGGCGGTGACGTCACCTTGTCCCTTATTTTGGAGTGAGATAGTTGGCACCCCTAATTAAATCCCATCCCAACTTAAAAGAAGATAAACACAAAATCCTGGAGTAACTCAGCGGGTCAGAAAGCATTTCTGGAGAAAAGGAATAGGTTATGTTTTGGGTTGAGATCCTTGTTTGAACTGAGGAAGGATCTCGACCCGAAACGTTAGTCTGAAGAAGTGTCTCGACCCGATATGTTACCTATTCCTTTTCTCCAGAATGCTGCCTGACCTGCTGAGTCACTCCAGTATCTGCAGTTCCTTTCTAACCATCTCAAAATAATTTCTATTTAAAATTGTCGCACTGGTTTGCGCAAGGCGAATGGCATAAGACTATTTTCTCGTTCGGGATGTCGGAGCAAGAACTACTTTAGTTTTAAATTGAAATTGAATGAAGAGTTGCTAGTTTGGAGCATCAAAATTATATTCTATTCATGCAGGCAGGGGAGATCAGTTTAACATGGCATCCGGTTCAGCACGGACATTGAGGGTCGAAGGGCCTGTTCCTATGCTGAAACAGATGCCCTAGAAGCTGGGGATGATCATGCCATCCATCAGGAGAAGGATTCCCTGTGAAATAGAGGAACGCAGAAATAAATGTCATGTCCTCACATGATTTGTCATGGTGGATTAAAGAACACAGGAAAAACTGATGAAGAAAAAAACAAGGAGTTGGAGGATCCCAGCAGGTCGCAGCATCTGTGGAGGGAGAGGGGTGGTCAATGTGTCAGGATGAGACCCTGCATCTGGAGAAAAACTCATCTCTCTTCCTCTCTCCCTTGCCCTTGCTCTCTCTCTCTCTCTCTCTCTCTCTCTCCCCTCTCTCTCTCTCTCTCTCTCTCTCTCCTCTCTCTCTCTCTCTCTCTCTCTCCTCTCTCTCTCTCTCTCTCTCTCCTCTCTCCTCTCTCTCTCTCTCTCTCTCTCTCTCTCTCTCTCTCTCTCTCTCTCTCTCCTCTCTCTCTCTCTCTCTCTCTCTCTCTCTCTCTCACTCACACTCACACACACTCATGCTCACACTTACACACACTCACACTCATGCTCACACTCACACTCCACCACACTCATACTCACACTTACAAACACTCACACTCACTCACACCCAACGCTCACACTCACACACACTCATGCTCACACTCACACTCACTCACACACACTCATACTCACACTCACTCACTTACACACACTCACACTCACTCACACCCACGTTCACACTCACACACGCACACTCACTCACTCACTCACATCACACTCACCACACCTCACACTCACACACTCACTCACACTCTCACTCACACACACTCACACTCACACTCACACACACTCTCACTCACACACACTCACACTTACACACACTCACTCACACTCACACTCACACTCACTCACACACACTCACATCACACTTACACACACTCACACTCACGCTCACACTCACACACACTCACTCACACTCACACTCACACACACTCTCACTCACACACACACACTCACTCACACACACTCACGCTCACACTCACACACACACACTCACACACACTCACGCTCACACTCAGACTCACACACACACTCACAATTACATGCACACAATTTCTCGCAACCCTGTTTAGTTTATTCGTAGAATATTTATAATGGTGACCTTCAAGGAAGAGACTCCAATGAGAGCTTGTGGCAAGATGAATCATCTGTCCTATATTATCTGAGATATTGAGACATAAAGAGACCCCCTTCATGTACAGGATTGTACGCAGGAAGAGTTGAGGGACCATTAATCAAAAGTGATAGTTTGCACTGGGCAGCTTGGCATGACATTGATCAAATCCATTTGTTCAGAGTACATCATACTTCTATAGCTCTAACCTCTTCGGTTCTTCCCCACTGTGTATTTTTAAATAGTCAATTGGTCAATTAGTGCAACTGCTTTAAATGAACCTCCTTTATATTTCAATGAAGGACTTCTTCTCTTTGAACATGACAGGAGTCAATTGGTTTGAGGTGTTTGGTATAGTCCCACCTATTGCATGCCATTCTGATCAAAAGCGTTATGATCTACAGCGCCTTATTCTAGCTAGTGACCCGGGTTCGATCCTGACTACGGGGGCTGTGTGTACGGAGTTTGTACGTTCTCCCTGTGACCACGTGGGTTTTCTCCAGGTGCTCCGGTTTCCTCCCACAGCTCAAAGACGTGCAGGTTTGAAGGTGAATTGGCTTCTGTTAATTGTTCCTAGTGTGTAGGATCAAACTAGTGTGATCTCTGGTCGGCGTGGACTCGCTGAGCCGAAGGGCCTGTTTCCACGCTGTATCTCTCTAAGCTAAACCTCTCAGACCAATACAAGTGATGACATTTCATCCTCAGGAACCCCACGGCGATTCCCACTACCATCTGGCAGAGCTCCTGAACTCTGCGCTCATCTAGAGTGGGTGGAAAGTGAGCAACCATGGGAGTCAAGGTTAGCTTTAATGTGTCTAAAGATGAGCCAGTGTAAGTGTAACTCAACCGGGATGAAAGGGGGACCCAGCAGGGGGCCGTCAAAGAACAAAGGGGGGCCCAGCAGGGGGCCGTCAAAGAACAAAGGGAGGCCCAGCAGGGGGCCGTCAAAGAACAAAGGGGGGCCCAGCAGGGGGCCGTCAAAGAACAAAGGGGGGCCCCAGCAGGGGGCCGTCAAAGAACAAAGGGAGGCCCAGCAGGGGGCCGTCAAAGAACAAAGGGGGGGCCAGCAGGGGGCCGTCAAAGAACAAAGGGAGGCCCAGCAGGGGGCCGTCAAAGAACAAAGGGAGGCCCAGCAGGGGGCCGTCAAAGAACAAAGGGGGGGCCAGCAAGGGGCCGTCAAAGAACAAAGGGAGGCCCAGCAGGGGGCCGTCAAAGAACAAAGGGAGGCCCAGCAGGGGGCCGTCAAAGAACAAAGGGGGACCCAGCAGGGGGCCGTCAAAGAACAAAGGGAGGCCCAGCAGGGGGCGCCTGCTGCCACATGAGGCGGGAAGCAGAAGAGAGGACTGCAGGGTGAACGTTTGTAGCTATGTCGGCATCAAAAATGTGCCGACCCTTGTGTACAGGTGAGTTTTGAAATCTGAAGAGGGGTCTCGACCCGAAACGTCACCCATTCCTTCTCTGTAGAGATGCAGCCTCTGTCCCGCTAAGTTATTCCAGCATTTTGTGCGTATTTTGTGAGGTTTAGTTTAAGAAGTGTAAGAAAATAACTGCAGATGCTGGTGCAAATCAAAGGTATTTATTCACAAAATGCTGGAGTAACTCAGCGGGACAGGCAGCATCTCAGGAGAGAAGGAATGGGTGATGTTTTGGGCCACCCATCCTAAATCTCTAAATCAGAGGTTTAGTTTAGTTTAGTTTAGGGATTCAGCGCACCAGCAGGTCCTTCGACCCACTGAATCTCCTGAGATGCTGCCTGACCCGCTGAGTTACTCCAGCATTTTGTGAATAAATACCTTCGGTTTGTACCAGCATCTGCAGTTATTTTCTTACACTATGAAGTATCATTGAGTCATTGACAATAACAGCTCCAGGATGCAGGAGCTGTGACAAGGTTGTTTATTGGAATCCTTAACAACTGCAAAGTGACCGCCACATATGGCGCCAACAATATATTCACTTATTTATGGATCTATATACAAATACACACACTGTTTTGCTTCTGAGAAAAACATGAGTGACCACTTTTCACAATTGTACACAGTCTTCCCAGGTTTAGTCTGTTGACTGACTTCCTTGGTGGTTTGAACTCAAATGTATACTTGCCTTTCACATTATAAGAAGATAGACACAAAATGCTGGAGTGACTATGGGGTTATAATGTTCCCAGAAATGTGGAATTCACGGCCTCTTGCTTTGACTCACTTCTCTGTGATTCTTGGGCAGTAATTGACTGTCTTTTGAGGTCAGGAATAGGTTCACCATCATACATTACTTCAATGTTTACAGATATGTCCTTGATACTATTAATTGATTTATAGGGACATTTCTGACGTGATTTTGTGAAGCAAGTTAAGTACCTCGTTGGACGATAGGCATGGATTACATCACTACGTCTCGCTGCCAAGTCTCAGACTTTCTGAGAGGCCCGATGGCTCAAACTCTCTCCTGAAATTAAACTTTATTTTCTCTTCCTCGAAGCATCACCTACTCCCTCAAATCCTGGTTCTATTCTCCCCACTAAAGCAGGTGTCCCAAGTTCACATGAACACAGACAATGATACCTACACAGTGTTAGACCAAGTGGACCTGTTGGGCCCAAACCTCTCCTGTATTGGTGCACCACCCTCTCCTCCCCCTCTCCCCCTCCCCTCTACACTCCCCCCTCCCCCCTCCCCTTCCCTCCCAATCCCTTCCCCCTCCCTCCTCCCCTCCCCCTCCTCCCCCTCCCCCTCCCCTCCCTTCTCCTCCTCCCTCCCCCTCCCTCCCCTCCCCCTTCCCCTCCCCCTCCCCCTTACTCTCCCCCCCACTCCAACCCCTCAACCCCCCATAACCTCCATCCTCCCTCCTCCCCCCTCCACCCCCTCCCCCCTCCCTCCCTAGGAGATAGATTTAAACTTAAAAAAGTGAAGAACTTTAAAAATATAACACCGATTTCAATTAAACTTCTTCCTTTAGCACCAAAGGGACGACGGTGAGTAAGGTGGGCCTAAAATTGTCGCGCTATCGTGTACCGATTTGGCTGTAGTTCAGGAACAAACAAACAAGAGTTTTATTATATAGATGCAATATCCAGTATTAAATCATGGAGTCAACGGTTACTTACACTGGATATTAACCAATTGATAATTCATCGTGAAGTTGGAAACTTGCTTCAAGGTCTCTTCAGCTGTTCATCTTTACCGGCCTTTTTAATAATATGCATCAATAGATTCTCAAACCTGTTACATTGCACAAAATTCTCAAATAAATGCATTGACCCAGGTTTGATCCTGTCTATGGGTGCTATGTGTACGGAGTTTGTACGTTCTCCCCGTGACCACACGGGGTTTTTTCCGGGTGCTCTGGTTTCCTCCCACACTCCAAAGGCGTACAGGTTTGTAGGTTAATTGTTTTTTTCTAAAGATTGTAAATTGGTCTAGCGTGTAGGTTAGTGTTAGTGTACGGGGATCGCTTGGCAGTGTGGATACGATGGGCCAAAGGGCTTGTTTCCAGGCTGTACCTCTCTACTAAACTAAACTAAACTAAACTATACTAAACTATATATATGTAACACTATAATAATAATAATAATAATAATGCATTTTATTTATATAGCGCTTTTCTTATACTCAAAGACGCTTTACAGAGATTTTGAGAACATAGGGAAATGAATAAATAGATAAATAAGTAAATAAATAAATGAACAGAGAAAGGAGACAGAAGGTGAGGTGACCTTCAGTGGTTGAAGGCAGTACTGAACAGGTGAGACTTCAGCGATGTTTTGAATGTGGTGAGTGTGGAGGAGTCTCTAACGGTTTGGGGTAGTGAGTTCCATAGGGTGGGAGCAGCGATGGAGAAAGCCCTGTCCCCCCAGGATACACTAGATGCTGATTTGGAGATACAGCACATAAACGGGCCCTTCTGCGCACAAATTCACACTGACCATGAATCACCCATTGATGCCGGTTCCATGTTATCCCACTTTCTCATCCGCTCCCTACAAATTAAGGGGAAATTTACCAGGGGCAAAAACACACAAGTCCTTGGGATGTGGGAACAAACTAGAGCACCCAGGGGAAACGGGGAGAATGTGCCAACAGCACACAGACCCAAGGTCGGGATCGAACCCGGGTTTCTGGTGCCGTGAGGCAGCGGCACTACCAGCTGCACCACTGTGCCCGCCCTTACACGGTGCACTCCGCTTACTTTCCCCCTTGCATCACCGTTTGACTTGCGCATGGTTTGATTGTGCTGGCCTATGGTGCTGTTTTGATCAGCAAGCACGGAACAAAGTTCTTCACTGAGTCACAACGCAGGGGGAAATAACAAACCACGACCAATACCAATACTTTTCTCACCTCAGTACAATCTGAGAGCAGGTTAATAAGTTCAAGAATTTTTATTTTTTTTCCCCCCCCTTCTATCAGGACGTTTGGAATGGCTTTGTGTGGTAGTTATAATTCTTCAGATGCAAGCAAATTGTATTCACTGACACAGTTTCCTCCAGCTCTTTATTAAAGTTCAGCCCATTCATAAAGCTTCAGGCTATGGCCTCCATACTGTGTTCAGCATTTAGTTTGATTAGTCTTTTTTTCCCTGAGAACACTTGGAATGACTACTTGGAATCATTATTTAAACATCCTTGGGTGGTTGATAATTCAAACCTGCAGTTATAGCATGGCTATAAAACTTTATCGCTGCCCTCGTCCAGGGTTCCATCCTCTCAAGAACTCCTTTAGTTTACGTCCTGCTGAGTTGCATCAGCAACCCCAGTGCCAGTTGCTAGGAAATAATCTGCAATTCGTGGTATGAAAATCAAACGATCATTGTGGCGAAGAGGTAGAGGCAAGGAACTGCAGACACAAAATGCTGGAGTAACTCAGTGGGCCAGGCAGCATCTCTGGAGAGCAGCATCCCTTCCCCTCCTCCTTCCCAGATC
The DNA here is from genome assembly GCF_053455715.1 of Rhinoraja longicauda. Classification (NCBI taxonomy): domain Eukaryota; kingdom Metazoa; phylum Chordata; class Chondrichthyes; order Rajiformes; family Arhynchobatidae; genus Rhinoraja; species Rhinoraja longicauda. The sequence goes on along the minus strand of NC_135980.1, from coordinate 5,308,272 downwards.
TCCCTCTATCTTCCTGTCTCCACCTATATCCTTCCTTTGTCCCACCCCCGACATCAGTCTGAAGAAGGGTCTCGACCCGAAACGTCACCCATTCCTTCTCTCCCGAGATGCTGCCCGACCTGCTGAGTTACTCCAGCATTTTGTGAATAAATCTCTGGAGAGAGGGAATGGGTGACGTTTCAGGTCGAGACCCTTCTTCAGACCGATGTCAGGGGAGGGGGGCGGGACAAAGATAGGATGTAGTAGGAGATGGGAAGA